>NC_084935.1:15936993-17186993 GCF_958298935.1 Phragmites australis
TCATGCCATTTTATTCATGTTTTCTATGAGATGGATATGTTTACATGATAGAATAGCTTCCCTCAGAAAAATTAAGAATAATTGATGCCCTTCCAATAGCTACACCTACTTAGGTTTTGAACATTGTTTGGTAGGTCTGCCAAAGCAGGGTGCCATCTTTTATCTTAACCAGTTAGGGTGGATGTCAGACATTCACACATATAGTGTCGGCTTACTTAACAAAGCTATCAAAATAGTTTTGGGCTTTGGAGCATAGTGTTGGGACCGGGGCATTTGATGCCACCCAACAAACAAGAGTCACAAAGAGATGTCATTAGCAAGATATTGCTTACCTATGTCACCTAAGTTTCTAGCTGTGATACCAAAGCTCACTAGAACATAGTTGAATAAGGATCTTGTTCCACTATATGTCGTTAGAGGGAAACGGTTTCAAAAGATATAGTGGAAGTATCTTTTGTTAAATTGTTTAATTGAAGGTTTACATAAACATAGTGCTAAATTTTACATATTTGTTTCTATTATAGATCATGGCATCTATTGTTAACACCAATTCCAGTTTTAATCTATGTTGGATTCTTGAAACAGAAAAGCTATATGGAACGAACTTTATTGATTGGTATAGAAATCTGAGAATTGTTGTCAAACAAGAGAAAAATGAGTATGTTCTAGAGGTTCCCTATCATGATGAACCAGCTGATAATGCATTTGCTGTTGATCGGAGGGCTTACGAGAAGCATACCAATGATTCATTCGATGTTAGCTGTCTCATGCTTGCCACTATGTCCTCTGAGCTTCAAAGCAATATGAGAATGCAGATGCTCACGATATGATTGTGGGATTCCGAGGCATGTTTGAGAACCAAGCTAGGACCGAGAGGTTCAACACCTCTAAGTCCTTGTTTGTGTGCAGGTTAATAGAAGGTAGTCTATTTAATCCTCATGTGATCAAGATGATTGGTTACATTGAGAGCCTGGAAAAACTTTGTTTTCCCTTAGTGTTGAGTTGGCTACAAATGTAATTCTCCAATCGCTCCCTACGAGCTTCGAGCCGTTCATTTTGAATTTTCATATGAATAGCCTGGAGAAGAGCATGACTGAATTGCATGGGATGCTTAAGACTACTGAGGAAAGTATTAAGAAAAGCTCTAGTCATGTGATGATGGTTCCGAAAGATAGCAAGAAGAGAAAGCACAAAGCCAAGGCTAAAACATCAGATGAGATCTTGAGCTCAAAGCCTAAACCTGTTGGAAAGTCCAAGGCTAGCCCCGCTGCTTCTGATGCTTGTCACCACTGCCATAAGCCTGGCCATTGGCAGAGGAACTGCAAGCTATACTTGGAAGAATTCAAGAAGAAGAAGGGAAGTAAGACTTCCACTTCAGGTATAAATGTTATTGAAATTAATCTTTCTACTCATCCTAATGATTCGTGAGTATTTGATATCGAATCGATGATTCATACATGCAAATCATTGCGGGGACTGAAAAGGACTAGGAAGTGTTTAAGAGGCGAGATCGATGCTTATGTCGGCAATGGTGCAAAAGTTGCTACGTTGGCCGTCTGTGTTTATTCCTTATCGATACCCTCGGGATTAGTTTTGGAATTAAATTACTGTTATTACATTCCTGCCTTGGGCAAAAATATTATCTCTTCTTCATGTTTGGAAAAAGATGGATATGATTTCATAATAAAGAACAAGTGTTGTTCGATTTATTTGAATGGTATGATCTATGGTAATTGTTCATTGGTGAATTGATTATATATTCTATAGCTTGAGGATGTCCCTAACTATAACATTAATACAAAAGAAGCCTCAGCTTAATGATTTGAATCCTACTTTTATTTGGCATTGTCGCTTAGGTCATATAAATGAGAAACGCATGCAGAGGCTCCATAATGATGGTCTTCTTGATTCATTTGATTTTGAATCATTTCATACATGTGAATTTTGTTTACTTGGCAAGATGACTAAGGCGTCTTTCATCTGTCAAGGAGAGAGCTCGAGTGAGTTGTTGGCCCTTGTACATACTATTGTATGTGGACCAATGAGCTCTATCGCTAGAGTGGTTTTCAGTACTTTATTACTTTTAATGATGACTTTAGTAGATATGGTTACATATACCTAATGAGGCACAAGTCTGAGTCCTTCAAAAAGTTCAAGGAGTTTCAGAATAAGCACAAAATCAACTTGGCAAGATAATTAAATTTCTGTGATCTGATCGTGGAGGTGAATATTTGAGCCATGAGTTTGGTGATCATCTAAAGCAATGTGGAATTGTTCCACAGTTGACTCCACCGGGGATGCCTCAATGGAATGGAGTGTCCAAATGGAGCAACCGGACTTTGTTGGACATGGTCCGGTCCATCATGAGCCAATCTGACCTTCCATTATCCTTCTAGGGATACGCTCTAGAAATTTCTACATTCACTTTAAATAGGGTTTCATCTAAAGCTGTAAGAAGACACTATGTGAGATATGGACCGAGAAGCATCCCGAGTTGTCTTTCCTTAAGCTCTGGGGTTGTGAGGCCTATGTAAAATGTTTGACATCAGATAAGCTTCTTTGTGGGGTATTCTAGGAAAACCAAAAGATATTCCTTTTATAACCGGGAAGAAGGCAAAGTGTTTGTCGCCCAAAACGGTGTTTTTCTGGAGAAAGAGTTTCTCTCAAGGAATATCAGTGGGAGCACGGTGCAACTCGAAGAGATTTGGGAACCATCAGAAAGTGTTTTAGCTCCTACTGAACCACAATTGGATGTTACAGAATATGTTGTGGAGACACCAGCCCCATGACGATTGGAAAGGATCAGTCGCACACCTGAGAAGTTTATGTTCCTAACCACGGAGCAGCGTGATATATTATTATTAGATAATGATGAACCTAAGACTTACTTGGAAGCGATGGTGGGACCAGACTCTGGGAAATGGCTTGGAGCTATGAGATCTGAGATATAATCCATGCACAATAATAAAGTTTGGGACTTGGTTGATCCACTTGATAGTGACAAAGCAGTTGAGTGCAAATGGGTTTTTAAGAAAAAGATAGACGTTGATGGAAATGTTCACATCTATAAGGCACGATTGGTGGCAAAAGGTTTTAGGCAGATTCAAGATGTTGATTATGATGAAACATTTTCACCCATTGCAATGCCACATATTATGACTATGAGATATAGCGGATGGATGTCAAAATGGCTTTCCTTAATGGAAAAGTAAGTGAGGATGTGTACATGACACAACCTGAATGTATTGTCGATCCAAAAACTGTTAGGAAGATATGCATGCTGCAAAAGTCCATCTATGGGCTGAAGCAAGCTTCTCGAAGTTGGAATCTTTGTTTTGATGAAGTGGTCAAAAGGTTTGGTTTCATCAAGAATGAAGAAGAGCCTTGTGTTTACAAAAGGGCTAGTGGGAGGGCACTTATGTTTCTGGTCTTATATTGTGACATCCGGTTTTAACGGCCAAAACCAGATGCTCATAAAACCACCTCTATGATCCTCATAATTATCATTTATAAGAGGCACGACAAGCTATTTTTGGGCAGATCCGCATTCTATTCCATCCAAGGCTCCTCATTCATCCATCGGATAGGAGTTGTTGATACCGGCAAGACCCAGCCAGATGATGATGTCTGCTGGTTGGCTTATGTGTACACAGGATGTTCAACATACATAAGGACGTCATAGGTGAAGTAACAAAAGCAATAATTTTATAGAAGAAATGTTAAACTCTTATATCAATTGACATATATTGTCTTCTATGAAGATATCTGCAATGGAACAGAAGCATTGGTGCCCAACAACACCGCAGGCAACCGACCGGGGGACACACCCCAAGAACATCACAACCTCTCTTTGATAGTCTTCAACATCTTCACTCACTGAGCAGCACCACACATATCTCATGGCATAGGAAAAATAGCAAGTGTGAGCACATGACGCGTTCAACAAGTGTGGGAAAGATAATGATATGTAGGCTTACAACAAGAATACGCTAACACATGGTATATTTGCTTAAATGCGAGTAATGAAAAGGTATTTAGACTCAAAAAGCATTAAACAATTATTAAGTGAATGTAACCCATACAGTCCAACACTCAACATACAAGGCTCCCCACCTTGCATACCATAACCGTCTAGTACTCCCTGTACCATAACCAAAACCACAACCAAACCCATAACCACAACCCACTAATCATGTGAGGATACAAGTCTTCCATAACCGTGGGCATGGCTGTTATAACAGTTTTACACTCTATAGAGGTTGTCCAACTTTTAGCCACGAGTTAGGATTTCCTTGTTGCCGTGTTCGCAAAACACTTAACACACGTCAGTGGTGTGCCGCCAGAATAATCACTACAAAGCATGGTCCATCAACTAGGTCCTGGTACTTCAACGAATGCTAGCCAGGTGTCTAATTGATATGCTAATCCTTACCCATATCGGCTTCGTGTTTGAACGGTATTTCTTGGGTTTTCACTCCACGAACCGGTCCTTATATGTGACACTTGGGTAAAGACTATCAAACAGGGAAATAACCAACAAAACCTAACACCTTTTCTTGGAACATATCCACAAGCCCACCACATGAACCATCATTATCAAACCAACAGGGAAATAACCAACAAATTTCTTGGAATGTATCCACAAGACCACCACATGAACCACCATTATCAAACCAACTCCTTCCACAAGTTCTAGGGTTCCATGTTGCTAACAAGTTCATCATCACCATTGCATATATCCACTAAACATGTATAAGACACTTCCCAACATCCCAAAAGCATGGCTAAGCAATTCTACCCAAGATACTCATATCAACTACCACTTAGGCTTCAAGGAATGTAAAGGAGGAACTAGGTAAACCCTAACATAGGTGACTACCCATCAAGTTGACAGACATTGCATGCAATTTTGTAAAAAAACCATTTAAAACATAGGTTCAAGATGATCAAGGACACTTTCCTTTTACCCAATGCTGCTCAGTGTTGTCGAAACCTTGGTCTTGAAGTCCCATGAACTGCTCCGGAATGTTATCGACTAATCGTGAGAACTACCGACAAACAACACAAAGGAAAACACTAAGAACAATATACCAAACATCATTAAAACACTTTAAAAACATTATAGTTGGATAGGTATGATTTTAGAGACATTTAGACGCAAGAATCGTCTAATTCGGAGTTATGGTGAAAGAGAATGGGCTTTTGGAAGATGGATTAGACGGAAAGGAAAGACTAGTTTACTGGAGTTATCTTCCTATGGGAAAAGATTTTATTGCACAATCACTATGTCAGGCTTGACAACATTATTGCGCAAGATTCAAGATGTGTAGGGTAGACCAATCTTCGCTGACTAGGCTAAGGAGAATGATGTGGTGCTAATTTGGCATGCTATGCAAGCACCGTCTTGGATTAAAGAAGGGATACACTAAGATCTAGTCTTGACCTCCCATGATGGATCAAATGGCCAAAAGTTTTCCTTCTAGGTTAAGGATACTACCGGTGACTCTATGAAGCAGCGGTGGCTCGGGTTTCGTCGGAGATAGCGATTGGGCGCATAGCCACTGACATCGACGTTGGGCTTCAATGGCATTTCAGTAAAACAAGGGAAGCATGGAGTACAACACGGAAAGAATAACTCAGCGGTATGGTTGGTTTTGGAATGGGTCATCCGAGGTAACGGAAACACAACGATGACTACTGCTAGGTTTGGTGGTGACTGCGAACAGATGTAGCAACAAAGATGCTCACGTTCCCAGAAATTGGCTATGAAATTTGAGATACCGTCTGAACAGAGATGTTCATATTTACTGGGAATATAATTCTATGGCATGGTTTTGGGTAGACCATCCTCTGAGAGGAAGAACGATCAGCGGATATGATATGGGTGACGATCACGACATGTTGTGGTTGGCAATCACATTCCGGTCGTGTCTCTACACAAACGCGGATGAGATCCTATGGTCACGTAGAAGACTCGATGGAACATGCTATGACGTGGTTGGTGCATCCATACGGCTTTCGGATTGATGGGGAACATGAATGCAAATCCGGTGTGCACGTAGAACGCGTGCGAAAACCGGACAGTGGGTATGTCGACCTTGATTCTGGTGGTTTGGCTCCTCTATTGGCCGACCTAGTTGGTGGGTGTGGGGAACATCATTGGACATGCACTGGTGAAAGGGCTTGGCGATTTGACCTCTGGTCAACCGGGAACATCGATGCCAATCGGCTATAGTGCAGCTGTCCGCGACGGCGACGACCGTGATAGTGTAGATCGGGCTTTGACCGGGGCTAGAGCTTGGCTAGGGACTTAGTATGATGGTAAAATAGTACTAAGGGAGGAGAAAAAGTGGTCTCACCTTTCTTTGATGGTCGAGGAAGGAGGATTCATGGAGAAGATGATGTTGTGCATCATGGGCGGCAGCGGCAGCGGCTTCAGCGAACGACGGCGCACGGATAGGGAAGCAGCAGTGTCTAGGGCTTGGGGTGTGGAATAGGGATAGGAGAGGACGTTCAAGTCCTATTTATAGGGCAAGGGGCTGCTGGTTGACGTGGAGTCCAAGCTGAACACGAATCGGATTCGAGTTCGAGTCGGTTAGGATTTTCTTTTTTGTAGCTCTCTATTCTGAGGACAATATCTCCATTGTCCAAACTCAAACTTGGACGTTCTAGACTTTAAACTGTAGTAATTGAAAAGATCTACAACTTTGGTATTCATTGGAACTTGTGAAAACGCCATCTTGATTTTCAAAAATGCACCACAAGATAAACTGTTTGAACTTAGACTTATCTGCACAGCACTGATTTCGGGGGCCATAACTCCTAGCTCCATTATTCAAAAGGGAACTTCCATAGGTTTAGCTCAAAGCTCTCGACGAGACCTACAACTTTGGTATTCTCAAGATTTGTATTTGATGCCGTTTTGAACTCCGAAACTTCATGGGAAGATGAGGTTGTCCAGGACTCCGTAAAAATTTGCAGATTTTATGGATCCTTTGTGTTGGGCCTTCTAGATGACTTGTGTGCCGACCAAGGGCTTGGGCTTGGGTTGGATTGGGTCTAATAGCACCTTAGGCATATCTGGGGTTTTAGAAAAGAAACTTTTGCAGAGAAATTTGAATAGGGTTTGAATTTAAATTGAGCTTGGAGTGAATTTGAGAGAAAACAAAAGATGATGTTGAACAAGAATAGGAGTAGATAAGGAATTTGAATTTGGATTTGGATAGAATTTGACAAAGAGGAGATATTGGCTTTAAACAATGATTTGGATAAGATTTGAGTTGAACTAGAGAAGGATCAGGTATGATCAAGGATTGAATAGATGATGAATTCAAGGTTTTTGAATTCCAACCATTAACATCCTTAACTAATTTACTACTGAGTTTTGTAAAAACCTTTTCAAAATCTTTTTCACTCAAAACACCAAATAGAAAGAAAAAGAAAAAGAACTCTAATGTATTTACCTGGCTCCTAGCAAAACTTAGCATGTAATGCACAAGAAATAATAACCTATATTGATTGATTGTTTATGAAAATAGGTTTTAAACCTATTCTACTGGTGAAGCTATTCAATAACCTTAGAAAATTTTAAAAAGTTGTAAATTCTAAAAATTAGGGTGTTAACTATATGTAGATGACATATTATTGATCGGGAATGATATTCCGATGCTTGATGCTTTCAAATCTTCGTTGCAAAAGAGTTTTTCAATAAAAGATCTAGGAGAGGTAGCATACATATTGGGCATAAATATCTATAGAGATAGGTCGAGAAGGCTGATCGGATTAAGCCACTGATGAGCTCGAGAGGATGAGTACGATCTCGTATGCTTTCGCTATCGGGTCCATCATGTATGCCATGCTTTGTACATATCCATATGTCTCCTATGCTCTAAGTGTTACGAGTAGATACCAATAAAACCCAGGTGGAGCTCACTGGGTAACAGTAAAGAATATCCTCAAGTATTTGAGAAGAACTATGGATATGTTCCTAGTCTATGGAGGTGAGGAGGAGCTCGTTGTAAATGGTTACATCGATGCTAGCTTCCAAACCGACAAAGATGATTCGAGATCGCAATCTGGTTTTATATTTTGTGTCAATGGATGAGAAGTGAGTTGGAAGAGTTCCAAGCAAGAAATGTTGGCTGATTCAACAATGGAGGCCAAGTATATTGCAGCTTCTGAAGCTACAAAGGAGGTTACTTGGATTAGAAAGTTTGTTTTTGAGTTAGGTGTGGTGCCTAGTGCTTCTAGTCCAATGGATCTCTATTGTGCAAATAGTGGAGCCATTGCACACGCCAAAGAAACTAGGTAGAATTAGAATTCCAAGCACATACTGTGGCGCTATCACCTTATTAGAGAGATTTTAGATCGGGGTGACACGAAGATATGCAAGGTGCACATGGATTGGAATATTTCTGATCTGTTGATAAAGCCACTCCCGCTGCCAAAGCATGAGGCGCACATGAGAGCTATGGGTATCAGATACTTACATGTTTGACTCTAGTGGAAGTGGGAGATTGAAGGAGATATGCCCTAGAGGCAATCATAGAGGTGATTGTATCACACGTCTATGTTCATGTACTTTTGAATAATGTGTTATTCCAAAAATGACTATCGTTTACTTTGATTGGCAAGTATGTGACTTGTTCATGAACTCTTTGTTTATATCATGATGTTATTCCTAGTCAATCCCTGGTCGCATATCATTGTGATAATACATAAGACCAGCACATGTATTGATTGATGATCACGTTTCATGGATCATAGGTATAGAGATACCAGGTCAATAATGTGGACATTTATGTTAGAGAACTTGATGTTGGATAGACCCACCTTGAGATACTGCTAGGATTGTTATTTATGACGTGCGATCAGTTGTTATCTCAAATGGTGTACCTGCAGGACCCTTAGACCTAAGATTGTCATTGGTTTCCAGAATGTGTAGTGGCATACTTTGATACTGCCAAATACTATTCCGTAACTAGGTAGTCATAAAGGTAGTTTTTGGATTTGCTATGAAACATGTCGTGGGGTATGAGCGATCAAGATGGAATTTGCCGCACCTTGATAACGAGAGAGATACCTCTGAGCTCCTCGAGGTAGTTGGATTGAGAAAGTGCATGGCCATACTAATATGATTAAAGAGTTAATCATGATGAATCCACTACTTGATCAAGTGAATGGTCGGGCTATCACAAGGGTGGTATGTATCTCGCCTTGAGCTTGACTCATATTGTGAGGCGAAGGGATCGGTGCATGTGTATATCAAGGTTCAGCCGATATGATCTTTTATGTATACTCGGGAGTCAACATGTCCTGCTAGGGACCACTTTTGATTTCAGTTTGGAAAGGGTTTCCGAGTCGTAGCCATTTGTACATGAACCTAATGGGTCACACACTTAATGGGTTGGAACAAAACATGCGAATTGGATTCATATATGGGTTTTGATTGGATTGTGATCCATGAGTCCTAAAAGGCTTCTAACGTGGGAGCCCATTGGTGAGCTCTATATAAGGAGAGGCGTGGGTAGGGCGTGCTGAGGTTGAGCCACTCCGAAACCCTAGCCGTAGCCTTTCACACGATCTCCCAAAACCCTAGCTGCAGTGCGGTGCTAGCACATCGGCACTCGGCGTTTCTGCCAAGTACGTGTGGATACCGTAGAGGCACTGGTACTATTGTTGCGCTGATCTTCTTGGTTGAGAAGCATAACCACCTGCTCAGAGTTGGTCGAGGAGCATAACCACCTACTCGGAGTTGTTTGAGGAGCATAACCACCTGCTCGGAGTTGGTCGAGGAGAACGACCACCTGCTCAGGGTTGGTCAAGGAGAACGACCACCTTCTCGGAGTTGGTCGAGGAGCATGACCACCTGCTTGGAGTTGGTTGAGGAGTGTGAACACCTGCACGGGGTTCGTTGCGGATCTGATTGAGAAGCTGCTCGAGTTTGACGCGCATGACGTTAGATCAGTCTACTCCAACTCTTCTTTCATTGCACAGCGCATCGAGCAGTAACGATCTATGATCTCCTACTAGCATAATTTTTTGGGTGAATGTGGTAGATTTTTTTTAGGCTAGCATAGCCTGCCCGTTCCCAACACGTGGCACATCTAATGATTCCATTGTACTTGGTCAACCAATCTATTCCTAGTATGATAACAATTCCCTTGGATTCTAGAATGATGAAGTTTGCAAGAAAATCTACCCCCCTTATGCATATACTTATTAGGGAATACATGCATTGATTCCATTTCTCTTTCAAGAGAACTAACTAACACCTGATTTTTTATTAATGCTCTTGACAATTTATATGTATTCACAAACTGAGATGATATGAAAGAATGTGTGGCACCAGAATCGAACAAAACTATAGTAGGGTGAGAGTTTGCAGAAGACATACCTAGCACTACATCAGGAGCATCCTGGGCTTCTTCCATTGCAATGTGATTGACTCGACCATGCATCACATTTTGCTGAGGCTGCTGCTGCAAATTGTTGTTGCCCTGGGCCTGTGCTTGGCCCTGCTGCTTCTTGGGACACTTGTTAACAAGGTGCACGAAGTTGCCACAATTGAAACATGGGTCGATGTTGCCCGATCCTTGATCTATGCGATTCTGCTACTGGGGCTGGTTGTTGATAGGTCACTGCTACTGAGAGTTGGGGCGAGACTACTGCGCTGGCTATATTGGCAGCTTGTATGACCCTTCAACCTGATTAGACATCATCTATGGTGGCCTCTGTTGCTGATTTTGCCATCCATGGTAGAACATTAGACGGGTAGGAGGGTTGAAGCGAGGACGGGTGTTGCTGCCAGAAGACTGTCCTTGCAGAATGCGCTGGTGTTCTTCTCCTAGATTCTGATGCTTCTTCTCCATGATGAAAGCTCTATCCACTAGCTTTTGAAACCTGGGGTACTCGTTGGCTGAGAGGGCATACTGTAAGCCAGTGTCGAGACCCTCCAGGAAACAATCTTGTGTCTTTTCATCAATATCCACATCATTGGGGGCGTAGCGGGAGAGCTGTGTGAACTTGGTGAGGTATTCCCTTACTGATATGGGTCCTTGCTTCAGATTGAGGAACTCTTTCCTCTTCAGATTGAGGGGCCTACGACCTCCGGAAGCCAGGCATCTTGCTTTAGATCCGGAGCCCAAGGGCTCCAGAGGAGCACCTGGTGGTGATGTTTTAGCAATATCTACGAGATGGTGTATTCCCCTATAGTACCCCCCTCATTCGTTAGCCCGAGGTGAGAAGGGGTGAGCGGATATAGAAGGAACTAGCTCCATCCCGACATTTGTTGGGAAACGGGTAGGCTACGCTAGCCTAAAACAAAAAATTTCTACCACATTCACCCAGAAAATTATGCTAGTAGGAGATCATAGATCGTTACCACTCGACACGAATGCAGCGGAAGAAGAGTTAGAGTAGACCGATCCAACATCGTGTGCGTCAAACTACTTGAACAACTTCTCGATCAGAACCATGACCATCTCCGCGCAGATGGTCATGGTCCTTGACCAACTCCGAGCAGGTGATCGTGCTCCTCAACCAGTTCCTTGGCCAGCTTCCCATCAGGTCTATCATGACATTGACCCCTTCTGAGTTGTCGTGTCGTGCTATCCGACCAGATCCGAGTGGTCGTGTTGTGCACTCTGACAAGAATCGAGTGGTTGTATTGTGCTTCGTGACTAGTCTCGAACATTTTGTAATCAACTCATCATGAAATCAATGCCACAATAGTAGCAGCGCCTCTACGGTATCTGCACGTACTAGGCAAAAATGCAGAGCGCCAATGTGCTAGTACCTCGCGTGTGGCTAGGGTTTTGGGAGATCATGTGGAAGGATGTGGCTAGGGTTTTGGAATGGCTCAACCTCTGCATGCTCCACCCACACATCTCCTTATATAGAGCTCGCTAATGGGCTCCCACGTTGGAAGCCCTTTAGGACTCTAACACCTCATGGATCACAATCCAATCAAACTCATATACGAATCCAATTCGCATGTTTTGTTCCACCCCATTATGTATGTGACCTGTTAGGTTCATGTACATATAGCTATGACTCAGAAACCATTTCCAAACCGAAACCAATAGCGGCCCATAGCAGGACATATTCACTCCTGAGTATACACAAAAGATCATATCGGCTGAACCTTGATATACACATGCACCGATCCCTTCGCCTCACGATACCATTCAAGCTCATGGTGAGATTGAAAGTGCATCTAGGCCCTCTACATAAGTTTTGATGATTGATAGCAAATGATTAAGGGACTAATATATTTAATGAGCTTTTGAATATGTAAAAGTCCCAATGATGAAAGCTAGACGACATTTGTGATCCCAAAAATGCAGAGAGATGATAGCACATGGTTATTCCTATAACTATAGCAATTTATTTTGAATTGAGTATAGGAATGTCATACTATTAAGAGGGATGCAACGTTGAAAACTTTGTTATCAAAGTTAACCCCTAGATGAGAGACACATTTCACATTCACGTCACTTGGTTAAAAAAAATTTGTTGATATCAGAACTTCTGATGTGTTATATCAAAAGTTCTGATATCAGCCAGAGTGTCTAATGGTTTAAAAATCTCAGCGCTCAGGATGGTTTTCACTTAATCGAAAGTTCTGATGTTGTTGGTCAGAAGTTCTAATGTGTGATGGAGTGTCCAGTGTAGTTATATTTCTAGTGCTCGGGAAGTTCTCGGCTTGATTGGAAGTTTTGATGATTTTAATCAGAAGTTCTGATGTGAGCCGGCGTGCCCAATGTGTTTAAATCTTCGTCCGATGCACTTCTTCGTCCTCTTTCGTAGGCGATGGCTGTTTTTTTGGATGGCCTTGTCATTCCTAGCCATCGCGTACTCCTCAGGTTCGATGTTGGTAGGGCTTTCTTCTAAAACTTTTCCAGATTTTTGACCCAATGAAGTCCATTTAGAACATTTGGGGACAAGCTCCGGAGGTGGTCCGTGACCCTTTGGGTTCTTAGCCACTGCCTGGCTCCAGAGGCAACCTGTCCAAAGCCTGGTGATAGCGTGTTCGAGGCGAGGCTGAAGGTTAGACAGGATAGGTGGTCCTCGACCCCGTCGGCCCTCAACCGCTGCCCGGCTCTGGAGGTAATCCGTCTGGAGTTTGGCGATGGCGTGTCGGAGGTGAAGATGAAGGCTAGACGGGAGAGGTGGTCCTCGAACCCCTCGGCCCTCAGTCGCTGCCTGGCTCCGGAGGTAATCTGTCCAGAGCTTGGTGATGGTGTGTCGGTAGCAAAGCCAAAGGCTAGGCGGGGGAGGTGGTCCTTGACCCCCTTGACCCTTAGCCGCTGCCTAGCTCCAGAGGTAATCCGTCTGGAGCCTGGCGATGGCGTGTCGGAGGCGAAGCCGAAGGCTAGATGGGAGAGGCGGTCCTCGACCACCTCGGCCCTTAGCCGCTGCCTGGCTCCGGAGGTAATCCGTCTAGAACTTGGTGATGGTGTATCGGAGGTGAAGCCGAAGGCTAGACGGGAGAGGTGGTCCTCGACCACCTCGGCTCTTAGCCGTTGTCCAGCTCTGGAGGTAGTGCATCCGAAGCCTGGGATGGCGTGCCGGAGGTGAAGCCGAAGGCTAGACGGGAGAGGTGGTCCTCGACCAACTTGGCCCTTAGCCATTGCTGGCTATGGAGGTAATCCGTCTGGAGCTTGGCAACGGCGTGCTGGAAACTGCTACCTCTGCAATGAACAGTTGGGGATTCCATACTATTTCCCGTGCCACGTAGATTGGGCTTTTACGTAATATTGGCACAGCCTTCATAAACGACGTATGAATCGTGTCCTAGATGAGACTGTTGGGTAATGATTTTAACTTTTACATACGTGTTTGAGTCATGTGGGCCATACCTCTTCGTGCAGGGAGGGGATATATGCCCCTTTGGTCTGTTGGCTGTGCCTCTCGGAGGCTAGTGGGTTTCGCACCCTTGTCCTCCTGTAGTATTTCAGGGAGGCGTAACAAGCTAGCAAGTTTGCTAGGCATAGATTCGATGTACAGCGGTTAGCTGAATGCAAACTCTTTGTATGTCATGTAGGAATAAACTTGTTTGTGTTAGCTTTGTTTTTTGGCATTTATAATTTATCACATTAATGCTTCGTTATCGTATCAATGCTTCGCCTACACCCCCTATCCCAGCCCTTTACATTATGCGGGTATTAGCGGCTGTGGGGTGCGAGATCCAAGGGTTACTGTGTTGTGTTAGGTGTGAGCAGGGAAGAACGTATCGTTTACCAACATTTCAATGTGTGACGCCTTGTAGTACGGAGGTTATGCCTTCAAGATACCGGAGGGGTCAGATAATTTTGGCACGGAGACTTTTAGTCTTCAAGGTGCCGGAGGATCATTAATTTGTATGAATCCTTTTTGGCACAGAGGCTAGGCCTTTAAGATGCTGGGGAGGTTATCCCTCCTCCATGTAGGTCAGCCAGGCCTTAAAGATGACGGAGGGTCTCTTGCCTATCTGGCATGGAGGCAATGCCTTCAAGATGCTGGAGCGGTCTTTGCCTCTCCGCCACATAGGTTAGCTAGACCTTAAAGATGGCAGAGGGATATATCCCTGTCTAGCGCGGAGGCTAAGCCTTCAAGATACTGAAGCGGTCTTTGCCTCTACGCCACGTAGGTTAGCCAGGCCTTAAAGATGGTAGAGGGATTTTGTTCTCTGGCACGGAGGCAGTGCCTTCAAGATGCTGGAGGTTTTTACCTCTTTAGCACGAAGGCAGTGCCTTCAAGATGCCGGATGTTTTTTGTCTGATAGGTTTTTTAGAACCTCTCCATCTGGCGAAGGTTTTTGGAAGACATCCCCATTTGCAGTGGTTTTTGAAGACTCTCCATATTGCGGAGGTTTTTGCAAGGCTCTCCGTCCTGTGGAGGTTTTGTAAGACTCTCCATCGTGCGGAGTTTTTGAAACTCTCTATGTTTTGGTGGAGGTTTTGTAAGACTCTCCATTTCTGCTGGAGGTTTTGTAGGACTCTCCATTTTTGCCGGAGGTTTTGTGGAAGACTCTCCGTCTGGCGGAGGTTTTGGAAGACACTCTATTTTTTGCAGAGGGTTTGTATCCCCTTCGGCATATATTAATGTCGAAGGCCCTACACACTATCGGGGCAACACAATACCTTCCAGGAAACCTAGGCTTGATGCCCTTGTGGTGACCTAGGCTTGCTGTGCCCGCGGTGTGTAGGCATTTGCAATGTTATACTATTGGCAATAAGCAGCTAATTGCAACATGTTTTAATCTTACTATATGAAAGATAGACCAACTAGTAACTATCGATAGGTAATAGTGGGCGTACCTTTGCCAGAATAAGGCCTCTATTATGAGGCTTGGAGACCTCAAAGCCTACAACTAGGCTGGGAGAGGTGGTCCTCGATCCCCTTGGCCCTTAGTTGTTGCCCGACTCCGGAGGTAATCCGTCCGGAGCATGGCGACGATGTGTCGGAGGTGAAGCTGAAGGCTAGTCAGGAGGGTGGTCCTCGACCCCCACGGCCCTTAGCCATTGCCCGCCTGTAGAGGTAATTCGTCCGTAGCCTGTCAACGGTGTGCCAAAGGCGAAGCCGAAGGCTAGTCGGGAGGGGTGGTCCTCGACCCCCTCGGCCCTTGGCTGTTGCCCGACTCTGGAGGTAATCCGTCTGGAGCATGGCAACGGCGTGTTAGAGGTGAAGCCGAAGGCTAGTCGGGAGGGGTGGTCCTGGACCCACTCGACCCTTAGCCGTTGCCTGGCTCTAGAGATAATCTGGCCAGTGCCTGGTGACGGCGTGTCAGAGGCAAAGCTGAAGGATGGTTGAGAGGGGTGGTCCTGGACCCCCTCGGCCCTTAACTGTTGCCAAGCTCCGGAGGTAATTCGTCCGTAGCCTGGCAATGGCGTGTCGAAGGCGAAGCCTAAGGCTAGTCGAGAGGGGTGGTCCTCGACCCCCTCGGTCCTTAGCCGTTGCCCGGCTCTGGAGGTAATCCGTCCGGAGCATGGCAACGACGTGTCAAAGGTGAAGCCAAAGGCTTGTCGGGAGGGGTGGTCCTTGACCCCCTAGGCCCTTAGCTGTTGCCCGGCTCTAGAGATAATCCGTCTAGAGCCTGGCCACAACGTGTCGGAGGTAAAGCCGAAGGATTGTTGGGAGGGATGGTCCTCGACCCCCTTGGCCCTTAGCCGTTGCCTGGCTTCTGAGGTAATCCGTCCAGAGCCTGATGACGGTGTATCGGAGGCGAAGCTGAAGGTTAGTCGGGAGGGGTGGTCCTCGACCCTCTCAGCCCTTATCCATTGCCCGACTCCAAAGGTAATCCGTCCGGAGCCTGGTGATAGCATGTCGGAGGCGAAGCCGAAGGCTAGTCGGGAGGTGTGGTCCTCAACTCCCTCAGCCCTTAGTGGTTGCCCAGCTCTAGTGGTAATCCATCCAGAGCCTGGCGACGGTGTGTCGGAGGCGAAGCCAAAGGATGGTCGGGAGGGGTGGTCCTCGACCTCCTCAATCCTTAGTCGTTGCCCGGCTCTAGAGGTAATCCGTTCGGAGCCTGGCGACAGTGTTCTCTAACTCAGTCCTCGTCTCTAGGATATTGCACCATCGGTGGCGCAGTTGGTGGCGATGGAGCGGGGTTGGAGGGCCAGGCATTTGCCCGGGAGCTTGCCCTAGGCTTTCGTCCCCTGTGTCGTCTTCTGCCGGTTCCCTCTGCTGCCAGGTATCCTGCTTGTCTTCCAAGGTATTCTGCATGTAAGGTCGTGAGGGCTCGGCAGTCATCAGTGTTGTGGCCACTTCCCGGTCCATGCAGGATGCATCTGTATACCTCCGAGGGTACTTGAGCTTTTGGTTGACATTGAGGTCACTGTCAGGGGCCGCGTGCCCAAGAGCCCGTGGTTTCCCCAAGGCCTCCTTCCCATTAGGGAGACCATCGAGGTCGTTCGGTTAATCGGCTTACAGGCCCAGAGTGGATCCAACTATGCCTCCCTAGATGAGGTGGAATTAGGGTTCCCCGTGTGCGGTTGGCGTCACGAGGGCTGCGTCGGGGCCACTGGCAGGGTCTGTGCACTCCGGAGCCCAGAGCCTCCTCAGAACCATCTTTCGCCTATGGGTCCTGAGGAGGATGCTGGGTGGATAGAATCTCCGAAGATGTTGGCTCGCCCCAGACATCCCGGGTCCTGTCGAAGGAGATACTTTGGGACCAAGCCCAGGTGGAAACACCCCTGGGTTTGACTGCCCAGAACCACTGGAAAGCGCCTTCTTGGCTGCGGCCTCGGCCGTGACCTCACCTTGTGTGGCGAGGTCTTCGCCATGCAGAGGTTGGAAGGCCTCCGCGTCATCTGGAGTTTCCGTACTGACCCAATGTTCTAGGTTTGTCAAGGCCGAAGGAATGTCATCCCACACGACAGCAGGGCTGGAAGGTGCGCGCGGTGTGCATGGTTGAGACAACCACGCAAATGGTTGCATGGTTGCAATAGTGGATATGGCGGCTAGAGCTCACGCTTTGGTGATTTTTCTGGTGGATTCCTACCTCTCTTTAGCACTTCTGTGTTCGAGTCCCCACGGATGGTGCACTGTAGGAGCAAGAGATCGTCTTGCCTCACCAAGTACAGTGAGAGTTTCTTCTAAGGAGGAGACTCAAGCTTGGAGACGAAGTTTGAGAGGAAAGAACACCACAATGTATTGATAGTAGAAAAATGGTTCGGTCTAGGGGGAGTATCACAGCATGACTTTGTATTTGTGCACCTCTGTGTCATGTGTGTTGCCCCTTGTGTTGTATTGAGCGCTCTCCTTGTGACCCGTTCCTGCCCAGATGACCACGACCCCCTATTTATATTATTGTACATAGCTTAGTGTACAAGTTATCACAATGTACAAATATCTAGGACCTGGCCGAATTACTGGGTCTTATCCCGGATAACTACTTTTTACCCTACATAGAAGATAAATATCTATTGTGGTAACTATTGTAGTGCCTGCCCCCTGAGGGATGAGCCGGTCGCCAATTGCAGCCCAGCGCTGCTCTATCGGGGGTGTCAAGATGACTTTCATTGCACTAGGGTGTGAGGCTAAGCACCACTTGCAGCAACATTAATCGCCCATCACCTCGCATCAGGTCAGTTGCAGGGGGGTGTCCTTTCTTCCCTGATATTATCTTCGGAGACTTGTTGTATCTTTAGGCTTTGGAAGGCTGCACAGGCACCGAAGGGGTGGCCCGATGGGGTCCGCAGCCCCCGGGGACCAGGCCTCCTGCTGAGAGTCCGGAGGCTGAAGGCTGCGAAGGGGCTTATTGTAGCTTCAAGTTTTGGGAAGGCCATGTACGTACCAGAGAGGTGGCCCAAAGGGGCCCGCAGCCTCCGGAAGTCGAGCATCCTGCTGAGGGTCCGAAGACCGGAGGCTCTAGAGGGACCTTTGATAGCAATCTTCAACCATTGTCCTTAGGCTAGTCTATTTTCTCCCAACAGAATCTTTCCCTGGCAATGGATCATGATGATGTTTGAAAATTGTGTGAGCCCCACAGGGTAGTGCATTGGTTTTCTTGGGGTTCTGTTCCAACTACTCTCGCATGCGTCAAAAGATTGTGGCACCGAGTTTTAAATGCGATAAGATGTTGGCACGGAAGATTGTGGCACCGAGTTGTAAACGAAACTGTTATCATGCTAGTCAGAGAATCATCAAGCATCTCTTTATCTGCATGAGCTCTTGGAGTAGAAGTGATTTGACCTCTGGAAGTCACTTGGTTTACCAGGAACCATTAAGTGGCCAAAACCATCGTACGATACCTAAAACCAAAGGGTCGTTGCTACCTAACGGCTCGGAGGCCTTTATAAACCTAGTGTGGTGGGCGTTGTCATCCAAATCCATCTGCTTTAGCTTTGAAACTTAGTCATGGCGTCCTCATCATCCTCCATCTCTCGGGAGATTAGGGTTAGAGTTCCAGCATCTCCACTATAGCCCCTGCTTCCATCATGAAATCTCCCCTTCCACCCCCACCTCCTTCTCCAGCCGAGTCAAGTTCCTGTGTTAAATTCATCGTCGTCTCCTCTGACAACAAGGAGATATAAGAGGCAGTAGCGTTTGGTCCTGCTACTGCTAAGATCAGGCAACCATGTGAAGTTCTGGTCGCCGAACCCTTGTTTGCATGCAAAGATGAGGTGGACTGGGATCTCCTAGAAGAAGAGATGTGACAAGAGGAGGCCCTAGAAGAGGAGAAGAAATATGAGGCTAAGGATTCATCTTCACTTTCTCCCTCTGACAATGACGATGACGATAATGGTGAAGCGGACAACTACTATATCAACTACTTCAGTGGGAGGAATCTTAGGCGTAGACTCTTCTATTAGAACTTAGCACTGAAGTAGTCTTCTCTTTCTTCCTCTCCCTGCACAACATCGGGCTAGAACTTTAGCACTTCTTTTGGATGTACAGTTTCCTTAGCATGTTAATCATCTGTATAAAGAACTCAAAATTTCATTAATGAATTCTGTATTTTCAATTGAAATACTTGAGTATGAATTTGGGACTCCACGAGTGTTAGATATAGAAAGTGTATGATAACTTATCATATTTAGCCTTAATCACTTCTCCTTTTGATTATTTTAGGAGACACCAGTCACTTTTCGAGGTGCATATATGGTCAATCTTAGGTCTAACTTGAATGGAAAGCACCATAGCCTTTAGGCACTCAAGGATATGATAAGGAACCTTTTCACAACCCCATAGCCACAACTTAGAACACTATTCCTTATCATTGGAATCCGCTTTGGAACATGCACAATATGTTATTTTTAGCTTTTAGTACCAAGTACTCGTTAAGCCCCCGACTGGTTACCTGGGAAGATTTCCTGTATAGGAAGTCTGAATAAGGAATATAAAACAATGCAAATAATTAAAAACTAATACTGCCCTTTAGTCGTAAAAAAGTTTTTGTAACCTCAAGATACCCGAATAACTGCTTACCCCATTGCAAGGAATTAACTTGCAAGGTCGAACAGACAAAGTGAAAAAATAGATCCATTCAACTTCCTGTGCAATATGACATCTATTATTACAAAATGTATACTAAGTACTTACAGATAGAACTTACGAAGCTAGTGGATGTTCCACGAGTTATTAAGGACTCAACCATCTTTCATAACTAACCTATACGACCTAGGATGATTGGATTCAACCACCGAATATGGACCCTCCCACTTCAGGGATAGTTTGTTGCTATTATGTTGGTTCTGAACTAGTCATAAAACCAGATCCTCGGGTTGTAGGGTTCGCTTTCAAACGTTTTTGTCATAGTAAAGCTAGAGAGCTTGCTGGTACCTTGTTGATCGTATCAGCACTTGAGTCCTTTTTCCCTCGATATTGTTGAGGTCGTCCTCTCTTCTAGAGGTTTCATCCTTATCAGCATATAACTCAACATGGGGAGATTTGATATTTAGTTCATAAGGGAGCATAGTTTTGACCCCGTAGACTAGGAAAAAAGGTGTTTCACCCATCGCCCTACTAGATGATATCTAGAGTGCCTAGAGTATGTTAGACAATTCAGACACCCAGGCTTTAGAGTAGGTAGATAAATGGTTAAAGACATGAGTCTTGATTCCTTTTAACACGAGACCACTGGCCTACTCGACATGTCCATTGCTTTGTGGATGAGCTACTGAAGCGAAGCAGACTATAGTACCTATTCCCTTGCAATACTCAATGATGGCCGCTTTAAAAAATTGAGTAGCATTGTCAGCGATGATCCTAATTGGGATGCCAAACCTTGTCATGATGCTTTTCGTGATAAACTTCTTGGCTACTTCCTAGGTGATCTACCAACTAGCTCAGCTTCAATCCACTTGGTGAAGATATTGATTACGACGCAAAAGAACTTGAAGCCCCCGAGCACTACGGGGAAGGGTCCTAGAATATCTACCCCCTAAGTCACAAATAGCCACGATAAGAGGATCGTCTGTATGGCTTGGGTGGGTTGGTGCATGTGTCTGCTGTGGAATTGATAGCTGGCACATATTTTAACCATCTCGCTTACATCATGGAGAGCCGTAGGCCAATAGAAACCTTGTCTGGATACCTTTCCAACAAGGCTTTGGAAGAAAGCATAAGCTCCGTATGCCCCTCCATGAATTTTCTCGAGTAGTTCTTTACCCTGCTTCAGAGAGATGCACTTCATGTGTACTCTGTGAGTGACTCTTTGATAGAGGACACCATCCACCATGGAATATATCCTGGATCGATGGAAAATTTGCTTAGATAGTGCGTCGTTCTTGAGAACAACTCGATCATGAAGAAACTTACGAATTGGATCTATCCACGTATCCTCGTACTCGAGAGGAGCTACGAGTTCCCCTACGACTCGTTTTAGAGCATCAATTCTTGTCGAGCCCCTAAGTTGTTTATAGGTCTTGTAAACCACCTTTCTTCGGCTGTGTCATCTGCAAACTTCATGGATGGCTTCAAGAGTCTTTCTATGAAGATCCTGGTTTGCCCTGTAGATCATGAAGAGGCTAGTTGGGCAAGACTATAAGTGAGGCAGTTATCCTTTCTTGGGATGTATCTGACCTCAAGTCAGATGAATTTCTTTTCCATCGTCCTCACATCCGCATGGTAATCTGTCATAGTTTTCCTAAGGTTTGATTATCCTTGATAACTTGCTTCACCACCAACTTTGAATCTCCTTTCACGAGAAGGCAGCGGACACCTAGTGCAGAAGCTACTAGAGCCTTGGAGCGTTAGCGACCCATCGAAGAAAAGAGTACATATGTCGGACATGTCACTGTAATTATCCTGGGATTGATCAAGTTCTTTGCACTTGGAGACAAAGTCACGAGCACTTGCAACTTGATCACAGTGCAAGGTACAAAGCAAACATCTAATTCCCCGAGCTAAACAACCCACTTAGTAATCCATCCAATGGTTCTTTGTTACGGAGGATCTTTTTGGGTGGAAAGATTGATGGTATAGTGATCTTGTAAGCCTAAAAATAGTGTCGTAGTTTACGATGGACCATCAATATTGTATATATCAGCTTTTGTACTTGCGGGTAGCATCATTGGGACCATGGAGTACTTCGCTAACATTCTATACTGGTCGCTGGCTCTTCTCTCGCTTGACGGACACTTCTCGTTCCATTACCAATACTCCACTAATGTCACATGGTACAGGGGGAATAAAGATACCTTTTGAATTTTTTAAATGCCTCATCACCCTCTTCAGACCATTCAAACTTATCGTGTTGGCGTAGTAACTTGAAGAAAGGAAGCCCCCGGTCTCCGAGTCGAGATATGAAACTACTAATAGTTGCCATGAACCTAGTTAGTTTTGGACTTCACATACTAACTTAGGGGGATGCATTTCTTCAATGGCCTTGATCTTATCAAGATTGACCTCAATTCCCTAGTAAGATACTAGGTACCTGAGTAACTTTCTTGCATCGACTCCAAACATGCACTTCTTTGGATTAAGCATAACTCAGTGCTTGCATAGATTTTTGAATGTTTCTTGTGGGTCGGAGATAAGACCTTCCTTCTTTTGGTCTTGATGACAAGGTCATCAACGTAGGATTTAACGTTTCAGCCAATTTGGCCATGAAGGGTTATTTGCATGTCGTGTTGATATGTAGTGCTGGCGTTTTTCAATCCAAAAAGCAACTTTACATGACAAAATACTCCAAAAGGAGTTATAAAGGAGGTTTTGTCCTCATCCTCAGAGTAGGCATCAAGAAGGCTTAGATAATCGCCCCAGAGGTTAGTCGACTATTTGATATATTTGTAGTAGAGAGATGGTGTCCTTTGGGCATGCTTTGTTAAGGTCGGTGAAGTCCACACACATGCACTATTTACCATTTGACTTCTTAACCATGACAGGGTTGGCAAGCCACTCGAGGTGATCCACCTCTCTAATGAATCCTGCCTTAGAGAGCCTTTTGATTTTCTCCTTAATTGCTTCCTTCTGGTCAGGTGCGAACTACCAGAGCTTTTGTTTAACCGTCTTAGCATTAGGCTGGATAGCTAGCTTGTGATTGATCATCTCCCTAGGGATACCCAGCATTTCGGATGGTTGCCATGCAAACATGTTCGTATTTTCTCGAAGCATGGTGATGAGCTCGAGTTCCTATTTCTGGTTTAGGTTGGAGCAGATCCGTATGGTCTTGGATGGCTCCATTGGGTCCAAAGTAACAATTTTGACTTCGTCATGATACTTCACTGCCACTTTAGGCCTTGAGTTCTTGGTCTCCTTGTCAGGTTGGAGGTGGGCTGCCATGTCAAGACTCCACTTGTCGTAGCGTATACCTGCCTTGGTGCAACCTCGGACGGTGATGACTCCCTCGGGCTCTAGAATATTCGTGCACTAGTAAGCATAGTGCATGGTACCATTAATTTGGTTAGGGTTGGTCATCCTAAGATGGTGTTATACGCTGTCTAAAAATTAACAACATCGAACTGAGTTTTGTCTGTCCAGATGTTGTTGGGCTTCCTAAAGGTGACAGGAAGTGATATCTAGCCGATAGGCATGGCCAAGGATCTAGATACTATGACGTGAAAGGCCTGGGTAACCAGCTTGATGGTAGATCGAGAGATCTACATCGCATCAAGTGCACCCGTGAAGAGGATGTTTAGAGAACTTCCTCTGTCGATTGGCACTCGGGTAACATTGTGATTGTTGATCGTAGGCTTGACCACTATTGGGAAGCAGGCCGAATGAAGTTCTCCAGGCAGTCATCTTTACAACAAGAGATTTTAACATTTGACCACTTGAGGACCTGGTGATTCTTAGGGACAACTGCAAGCACGTATTGGGCATCGTCATGTATTGCCTTTTGGACTCGTCGGATACCAAGCCGCCAAACATATGGTCGACGGACATATCCTCCTCCTGGTAAGACATTGTGTCCAAGTTGTTAGTGGAGCTGGAGTCTCTACTCTAGGTCATGACCTAGATCTTTCCCCCCCCCCCCCATAGTCTTGTTGACCTCAGCCTTGATAAGCTTTTGGTAGATGTGGCATTGTTGGAGGTTGTGGTCGTTAATCTGGTGGAAGTCACACTAGGTCTTGCTAGAGCATTCGCTAGTGCCTGGCTGATTGCCCTTGCCTCGAGATGAGCCAGGGATCTTGTAGGGATGCTTATCGGGAAGATTTGCTAAAACTTCATCAATTTTAGTTTTCTTACCTTTTCCTCCCTTAGAGTTCTCCTTGTGCTTGCCCTTCAATGAGTCGCCATCTAGTCCAGGTTGATAGCACTTGATGCCCTGGCCCTTTTCCTTGATGAACAGGAGAGCCTCCTTGGCATTGGTTGTCTTATCGATGATCCCCATTAGTTCTTTGACCATCTCAAGCTTTTCAATGCGCACCGGCGGCTCCTGACCCCATGAATAAACACCTGGATGACATCATAGTCGGTTATCTTCGGGATGGTGTCTGGGTGTTGCTGAAGCATCGTACGAATTTGCGCAAGGTTTCCTTCTCCGTCCGCACAAAAGGAAAAAGGCCATTTCTCTTGCCGGGGAAAAGGTACGTGCATTGGAAGTTTGCTTAGAACAAGTCACAGAGTTGCTCCCACAAGTAGATTGTCCCTGGCGGTAGATTGGTTAGCCAGCCCTTGGCCTACCCCTCAAGTGTTGTGGGGAGGTAGTTGGCCACAACCTTATAATCCAACCATCAGCTTGGATAGTTGTAGTGTATATTTGGAGGAGTTCAATGGGATTGGTGGTCCTGTTGTACTTCTCAATCGACCCAAGTTGCAACCGAGCCGGCTAGTTAACCCTCTATAGATGTGGAGAGAAAGCCTGGCACCCAGGTTGATCTGGGTAGCCACATGAGCTCTACCTGCCAGGATTGTAGATAGGCCGCGGCTTCTATTCGAATGACACTGAGGTGACCTCTGGTTTGGTCACTGAGTGTCACACCCAAATTTCATGCATATTCATATTTACATGCAATTCATGTGCATTCATAAGCATTTGACTGAATTTTTGTGCAAGATTGAATTAGTTTGAATTCAAATTGAATTAAAATAGAATATTACACAAAACAATAAAAATACATTAAAATGAAGCCTTACAAAGCAACTCACTTTTTCAAGATATAACTTTAGGTAAAGTAAGCAAATCATCATGCAAGGTAGATGAACTCATATGAGGTAAAGTAGATGCATCATCAAGAATATTGCAAGATATGCTCATATCTACTTTTGTTTTGTTGGTTTCATGAGCAATAAGAGAGTCATGAGCTTCCTTAAGCATCTCATGAGTTTCTTTTAGATCCTCATGAGCCATTTTTAGCTCCTCATAGGAATCTTGAAGAGAAGTGTGTCTTTTCTTGAATTCCTTAAACTTTTCTCTTTCTTTGCTCATGAAGTCACCAAAACCATTTATTAGCTCAACTAGATCATCATATGAATATTCATCTTCATCATTTAATACCTTATAGTCATCCTTTGCCATAAGACAATGAGGTGTGGAGAAGAGTGAAGGTGCTTCCTTGATGGCTACACCGGCAAGACCCTTTTGAGATGGCTTCTCATCATCGGAGTCGGAACTTGATCTTGCATCCGAATCCCACTCAGCATGACATGCTTGCCCATCTTTTTTCTTCTTGTAGTATTTGTTGAATACCTTCTTGCCATCACTCTCCTTCTTCTTGGAATATTTTTATTCTTTGTTCTTGCAATTTGTGGCAATGTGTCCCTTTTCACCACATTCAAAGCATCTTCTTTCTTCAAAGGGCATTCAAAGCATCTTCTTTGTTCAAAGGGATTCCCTTTGCAAGATTATCCCCTCTTATTATATCCACCTTGATATCTCTTCTTCATGAATTTCTTGAATCTTCTCACAAAGAGAGCTAGTTCCTCATCTTCTTCATCTTCGTCATCACTCTCTTCATGATCATCTTTGTTTCTTGATGATTGAGCCTTGAATGCAACATTCTTTTTCTTAGCATCGGTAGCATCAGCATGAAGATCTTCTTGTGACTTCTTGAAAATGTCATGAGTGAGAATTTCACTCAAGATTTGCATTGGATTTTTGTCCTTCAAATTTGACCTCATAAGCAAAGTCACAATCGTCTCATGTTTGTTAGGCAAATCTCTAAGAAATTTATGAGAAAAATCAACATCGAAAATATCTATGCCAAGCCCATTGAGCTCATTTATTATGTTGTTTAAACGACTGAACATTTCTTCAATGCTTTCATTTTGCAACATAGTAAATTTCTCAAGTTTCCCTTTATAAACAAAAAGTTTTGCATCCTTGACCATGGTTGTGCCCTCATGAATCTTTTTGAGCATTTCCCAAATTTCATGAGCAGTCTCAAGTTTGCAAATGCGATTTAGCTGACTTTGATGCACCAAGCAGAGGTTGGTCCCCTGCAAGTACTAGAGCATCAGATGTCGGACTCCATGATCGAGGGTTTTCGGCTAGAGGCACCTCCAGTGGAGATTCGTGTGGCTCTAGGGAACTTCCGCCATAACTTATGGGCGAGGCACGGTTGGAGTGTGACGCTATGCTACATGGCAGGTTAGGTGACTATAGGCACCCCGGTGGGTCTTCGCTCGAGTTCTTCGTCATGAGGTCCAGCCCTTCATCCGGATCCTGCAGGCTCATCGCGGCCCTCTGGAGGCTTTTCGCTTCATGTAGTTACTCCGCAGGAGTAGTCCCCGCGTGTGGACGCCCCGAAGGTGTAGCTCTATCGTAGGCTATCTATTTTTTGCTTTCTTTTCTTTCCGAGGAGAGCGCCAAGTGCAGATTTCAGGAATAAGGGTGTCAAAGTCTTAGTTTGTTGATTACCCCCTTCTTCTTCATGTATTTGGGCCTTTTCTTATCTAATAGAGCCATGTCTCTCTTCTTGTGGTTCGCCTGTGTTGTTCTGCAATGTTCATGCCTTTGTGGCTAACTCGAGTCCGATCTGCGTATAGGTGCGGTGGCCCGAAG
Organism: Phragmites australis; assembly: GCF_958298935.1. Lineage (NCBI taxonomy): Eukaryota > Viridiplantae > Streptophyta > Magnoliopsida > Poales > Poaceae > Phragmites > Phragmites australis. The sequence continues at coordinate 15,963,869 of NC_084935.1, forward strand.
CTGGAGAGGACCTCACTCGTATCTAGGATGGCGCCTCCAGGGAGGGATCGAGTGCGTCCGGAGCGTCTGGGGCAACTCCGTCCGTCCGACGGCGGAGTCACTTTTTTATGCCTCGCGATTTTGAGGGGCGCGTGGATCCGAAGGTGGCCACCAATGTCTTGGTTAAGGTCAAGCCGGAGGACCCCCCCCCCCCTTGTGTCATCTCTGGATGTATATTTTGTTGCAAAGGACAACTTGTGTGCAGCCAAAATAGCCCAGGAGGTTGCCAGCTCATGCTTCATCCTCCCCCTGGATTCTGACGGAAGGGTGCCTTCGGAAATCCTTGAGCCTATTCTGGCTGAGGTGAAGGTGGAGGAGGTACGTGCTGCAGAGTCCCCGCCGGAGGAGCAGGAGGAGGAAGAGCTGGATTTCTCGGCCTTCGACTTGTATCCCTTCCAAGCGTATCCTTCGTCTTCCCGAGGCTGAGGGGGCTCCGTCTTAGGCAGTATCTCCCTTCCTGGAGGGGATTCATGTTAACCCCCTATGCACAGTTACCGAGGTCAATTCTCCAGGTCTCGTGGTATTTCTAGGAGGCATGGTGGTCAAGTGCCATCGTCCTCCCGTAGTATTTCAGGAAGGCGTAACAGGCTAGGAAGTTTGCTAGGCATACATTCGATGCATAGTGGTTACCTGAATGCAAACTCTTTGTATGTCATGTATGAATAAACTTGCGTTGTGTTAGCTTTGTTTTTTGGCATTTATAATTTATCGCATCAACACTTCATTATCATATCAACGCTTCGCATGTGCCCCTATCCCAGCCCCTTCGCATTCCGCGGCTACTAGCGGCTGAGGGGTGTGAGATCCAAGGGTTACTTCATTGTGTTAAGTTTGAGTAGGGAAGAACATATCGTTTACTAACGTTTCGATGTGTGACGCCTTGTAGTACGGAGGCTAGGCCTTCAAGATACCAAAGGGGTCAGATGATTTTGGCACGGATACTTTTACTCTTCAAGGTGCCGGAGGATCATTACTTTGTATGAATCCTTTTTAGCATGGAGGCTAGGCCTTCAAGATGCCGCGGAGGTTATCCCTCTAGCATGTAGGTTAGTCAGGCCTTAAAGATGATGGAGGGTCTTTTGCCTGTCCGGAGACGGAGCAATGCCTTCAAGATGCCGGAGCAGTCTTTGCCTCTCTGTCACATAGGTTAGCTAGACCTTAAAGATGGTGGAGGGATATATGCTTGTTTAGCATGGAGGCTAAGCCTTCAAGATGCTAGAGCAGTCTTTGCCTCTCTGCCACGTAGGTTAGCCAGGCCTTATAGATGGCAGAGGGATATACTTCTCTGGCACAGAGGCACTGCCTTCAAGATGCCGGAGGGCTTTTATTCTCTAGCACGGAGGTAGTGCCTTCAGGATGCTGGAGATTTTTACCTCTCTGGCACGGAGGCAGTGCCTTCAAGATGCTGGAGGTTTTTACCTCTCCAGCACAGAGGTAGTGCTTTTAAGATGCCGGAGGTTTTTACCTCTCCAGCATGGAGGCAGTGCCTTCAAGATGCCGGAGGGTCTTCGTAGGCTTTGTGTGGGGTTGTTTTGGGGTAGGGCTTTTTTGGGAGGTAATACCTCTAGGTTTGGTGGCTATTTGTGGATGTGTAAAAGTATGGTTTTTTATTGTCCTGGACCTTCGGAAAGGACTGAGCTTGGGGTCCCCTACACATAGTATTTCTGGACGGTTTCCTCGTTCCAACTTTGTTCGAGGGGGGTCCCTTCTGTATCAGCCAGGCAGTAGGAGCCAGGCCTGTTAGACCTGAGGACTAGGTACGGGCCTTCCCATTTGTTGTGCAGCTTTTTTGGAGCTAGGGCACGTCGAAGTACTAGGTCACCGAGCTCGAAGTTTCATGGCGCAACCTTAGGATCGTACCAGGCCTTGGTTTTCTTGATGTAGTGATTGAGATTTTGGATGGTATGGAGCCGCGTGCCTTTGGTGAGATCGAGGGAGAGCTCTCTTTCTCTGGTAGTTTGTGGAAGTTGCACCCTGAGCGAGCTTCCCTTGACCTCAGTGGGGGTCATGGCCTCGTCGCCATATAGGAGGCGGAGGGGGGGTGAACCTGGTGGCTCACGTGATAGTGGTGCGGAGGGACCATAAAACCTTGGGAAGCTCTTTCGCCCATAGGCCTCGAGTTAGGCCGACGAGTCTGCGATTTAGGCCAGAGAGGATGTTGCTATTGGCCTGTTCGACGGCCTCGTTGGACTGAGGATGTTGAACTACCACGAAGCATAATTCGATGCCGAGGTTGTCGCAAAATTGTCTAAAAGGCCCGGAGTCGAATTGTGTGCTGTTGTCGACCGTGAGCTGTCGTGGGATGCCGAAATGGCAGATTATGTTCTTCTCGAAGAATTTCTGGACATTCTTTGATGTGATCACCGTGAGGGGCTCAGCCTCGACCCATTTGGAGAAGTACTCTAATGCTACCATCGCATACTAAAGGTTGCCTTTGGCACGGGAGAATGGTTCGATGAGGTCCATGCCCCAACGAGCCAGGGGCTAGACGGGAGCGATTGGTTGTAGGGGAGCCAGGAGTCGGTGGCTTCGGCATCCCATCCATTGGCATCCTTGGCAGGTGCAGACAAGGTCTTCTGTATCGGACATGATTGTAGGCCAATGGAACCCCTGGCGAAGTGCCTTGCTGGAGGAGGTTGGTCCCTTCTTATCTGGTAATGCAGCAAAGGAGGGGAGCACAGACACCTGTCTTGTAAAGGGTGCCTTCTATGAGACGGTAGCCCTTGGTGCGATGCTGAATGTGGCAGAGCACAATCGGGTCTTCTAGCTCTTCTGTTCCACTGAGGAAGGGTAAGACGAGAGCTCTCCAGTCGGTGGTTTTGATGGGGAGGATGGTGGTGGTCATCTCGTCAAGAGTTTTAGCAGTCAGCTAGTGTACAGTGTCGAGGAAGGTGCCAACAGTGGGTGTTTTCCCGTGGTGGCAGCTTTTGCCAGGGCATCTACCTGGCCATTGTCCGTTCATGGTATGCTCCATATTGATATGCCATGGAAGTGCACTTGGAAGCTCTTGTTGACTTGGCCAGCGACGATCTGAGAGTCGGTCCGAATGATGACTCTGGCTCCCCATTCGAGAGGCCCAAGAGGATGGCTTCGTATTCGGCTATGTTGTTGGTTGTCTTCAAATCCAGGCGAGCAGCGAATTGGACTTGCTAGCCTATGGGGGAGATGAGGACCGCACCGGCTCTAGCACCCACGGAGTCGTATGCTCCATCGGTGTAGATAGTTCAGATGTCTTGGGGAGGGATAGTGGCGGGTTCCGCAGGTGCCAGAGTCCATTCGACGATGAAGTCTGCCAAGATTAGGGATTTGATGGCGGTGTGGGCCACAAACCTTACCACAAAGGGGGCTAGTTCTACTGCCCATTTCCGATGCATCCCGTCACCTCCCAATTGCAAAACATGTCAATTGGGTAAGAGTTTGGGACAGTGATGTCGTAGGCAAGGAAGTAGTGCTGGAGCTTGTGAGAGGCCATCAGCAAGGCGTATGCTATCTTTTCAAGCTTAGTGTAGCGTGTCTTGGCCCTGGCTAAGGCCTCTGAGAGATAGTATACAGCCCTTTGAGCAGAGCGACTGTCACTTTTCTCCTCCCGTACCAGGGCGGCGCTGACAGCAGAAGCAAAGGCGGACACGTATAGGAGCAGCCCATCGCCGAGGAGGGGAATCGCGAGTGTTTCGAGATGGGAAAGGTGGGACTTAAGGGCCTTGAATGCCGCTTGGCACCCAGGAGTCCAACTAAATGGTTCGGGGCCCCTTAGCATTTTGAAGAAGGGGAGGCCATGCTAGGCAAATTTGGCAAGGAAGCGGCTAAGGGATGCGAGGTAGCCGGCCAATCGTTGTACTTCCTTTGGATTGGTGGGAGGTGGTTGGACATGATGCCTCTTTGGGAGTCGAGATATCCCAGCATCTTTCCAGCCTTAGCGCCGAATATGCACTTCTCCGGGTTCAGCCACACGCCTACAACCTGGAGGTTATCAAATGTTTCTTGTAGGTTGGCAACGTTGTTGGCTTCGAGCTTTCTTTTTACCTTGATATCGTCCATGTAGGCTTCGACATTGCAGCCCAGTTGCTGCTGTAGTACCTTGTGCACTAGGCGAGAGAAGGTGACCCCAGCATTCCGAAGACCGAAGGGCATTCAGACGTAGCAGTATACCCTAAAGAGGGTAATGAAGCTTGTATTGCTCTCATCCTCCATCACCATTCACATTTTGTGGTACCGGAGTAGGCGTCCAGGAAGCTTAGCAACTCACAGCCAGCGGTGGAATCCACTAGCTGGTCGATGCGAGGCAGGGGTACGGATCCCAAGGGCAAACTTTGTTCAGCAATGTGAATCGATGCACATACACCACTTTCCACTGTGTTTCTTGACCAGGATGATGTTGGAGAGCCAATCGAAGTGGACCTCCTCCTCTTTGCGGCTTCTGCCTGCTCTAGGTAGAGCTTGCGAAGCCCCTAGCGTATGGGCCTGGCCTTCGGGTCGACCTGAAGAGATTGTTCGATAATGCAGCAGTTGACTCCCAGGAGGTCCTGCGGGGACCATGCGAAGGTGTCGAGGTTACCCTGTAGGACGGCCAGAAGCTGGGCTTCCTGCCCGAAGGTGAGGTCCGCCCCTATTTGGAAGGTCCGGTCGGTTGATCTATATGTATGGGGACACGCTTTATGTCCCCCTCCGGTTGTGGCCTTGGAGGGGAGCGGTGCCCCGGATGCGCCGACGGAGGGTCCTCGGAGCCCTCCTGGGTCATGGTGTGGATGTGGCGGCTGGGGAGCGGAGTAGGGTGCCCGTACTCGATGCGCCTAGCCAGGTCTTGGTCGTCATGGATGGTTATCAGCCCCTAGGGTCCAGGCATCTTCAAGTAGAGGTAATTGTGATGGGGTACAACTCCGAATCTGTTCAGAGTTCCTTGTCCTAGAATGGCGTTGTAGGCGTAAGGTACATCCACAACATCAATCGTGATTACTTTGGTCCATGCTGCGGAGCCCTCGCCGAAGATGATCGAGAGTTCTATCTAGCATAGGGCATCAAGGTGGGCCCCATTGAATCCCTGAAGGGGTCTGTGGCCTGGTGAGAGCCGGCTCCGCGGGATTCGAAGCTAGTCGAATGCATGTATGAATAGGAGGTCCGCCGAGCTACCTCCGTCGACTAGTATTCTCCGGACCTCGACTTCGGCGATGTTGGCTGAGATGACCAAGGCATCGGAGTAGGGAAATTTCACCCCCTCAGAATCGTCGATGGTGAATGTCACAGGGCAGTGGCTCATTCATGGGCCAACCGATGGATGTTGGTTGCTCTGATGTGGTGTACCTTGTGTTCATAGTCTCGCCACTGCCATTTTGAAGTGCAGTCGGAGCTCCCTCCACTGGTTATAGCGAGGACAATCTATTTGCCCCGCGCCCCTTCATCGTTGTACTTCTCTGCGGATGATCAGGTAGAGAAGGTAGGGCTAGCTGTGGACGGTGTTGCAAGAGAAGATGATTGACCCGCTGGTTGGCCAGTGGCCTGTGATCTTTGAACCGCTCCTTGGTGGCCTCCTCAGTCGAGGCGAAGGATGCCTACCTCCTGAGGTACTCTTCTCAGAAGATGGTGAGGGTCCACAGTTGTCAGTGTTATATCCTTGTCCCATGCTGTGTAGAGTGCACCAGGATTCCTCCTCGGAACTCTGATTTGGAGTGCGATTTCGCTTCAGGAGGCCTCCAGGTCCTCCCCGACCGCATTCCCTGGGGTGGTTTTGGTTTAGAGCCCCACGACTTGGGCTGATGTTGTTGATGTTTTGGCATTGTCAGTGCCGCCCCCTTTGGGACCGGGGGGTATGAGCCTCCTCGAAGCCCCTCTTCGCGGGGGGAGAGGGGGTGTGTGATAATCCCGCCTGTGAGTGTGACTTCTCAGGGTTGACACGGGAAGTCTCAGTAGCTCGTGAGCGCCTTCGGCGGAGGTTTTCCTCCTCTGCCCGTGCATATTCCTTGAACCTGCTCATGAGGACTTCAACCATGCGTATTGTATAAGGGGCATCGACCAGGCCTGGGTTGCAGCATCGATGACGGAAGAATCTAAGATGACCCTAATCTGGGCCTTGGTCTAGGAGAACCTTCAGAAGTAATCTCAGAGGGTTACGTCCAACTCCTGCCTGATAGTGAATAGGCTTTTTGAGGTTACTGGCTCGACGAAGGAGCCCTGGAGGTTGCTGCATAAGAGGTCTCGGTGTTGGGACCAGGCGAGAATGGCGCTAGGGTCCAGTGCCCAAAACCAGCGTATGGCCACCACTTCCAAGGTGAGAGGGAAGCATTTAGCCATGGTGGCCGGTCTGCCACCTCTGTCCTCTATGGCGAGGGTGTAGGAACAGACGAACTCATCAGGGTCCGAATCGCCCATGAACTTAGGTAGCTTCGGGGTTCGAAAGCCCTCTAGGAAGGGCATAGCCTGTAGGTCGATCTTCAGGGGAGAGTCGTAGTCTTGCAGGGGATCCTCGCGACACTGGCTCTGAGGCTCCGGTGGCTGAACGTGCAGGGTCCTGGTGTCGACAAGTTCATCAGCCCGTAGAGCTCGGGTTAGAACAACGCCGGTCGTCACGGGGGTGGCGGTGGTCATGCGGGTAGCTTGCTACTCAACCAGCAAGGTCGTTTGCAGTTCCTCCATATGGGTCAAGAGTGCTGCTAAGCGTGATTGACGCTCGGGTGGAATGGTGTTTTTGGTGGTAGCACTGGCCGTAGCCCCTAGGGGTGCAGCGGGGGCCTTGCCTTGCTGCTGGGTCTCCGGGGTATAGAGCCCTTCGGTGCCGACTAGAGGTATGGTCATGGTTGGGTCGGCAGTGGCCGTAAGGCCCTTGTTCTCCCCGGTTGGGGGGTCATCGTTGGTGCGGCCTGTGTTTAGTCGCCTGGACTATTGCACAGGCGTGACAACTGGGTTGGCCACCCTTCTCTGTGGCCTTGGTGGTCTTCTTCTTAGGTGGCATCCTACCTCTATTAGCACTTCTGTGTTCGAATCCCCATGAACGGCACACTGTTGGAGCAAGAGATCATCTTGCCCCAGCAAGTATAGAGAGAGTTTCTTCTAAGGAGGAGACTCAAGCTTAGAGACAAAGTTTGAGAGGAAGGAACAGAACAAATGTATTGATAGTAGAAAAATGGATCGGTATAGGGGAGTATCACAGTGTGACTTTGTGTTTGTGCACCTCTATGTCCTGTGTGTTACCCTCTTCTCCCCCAGACGACCGGGAGATGGAGCTTTGGGAGGCATGGCTCTGGAAGATAGATGCTTTGGGAGACATGGCTCTGGAAGATGGTTACTCCGAAGCCTGTAAGTCCGAAAGCGGCCTTCAGGAGGCATAGGTCCATGGGCATGGGCTAGCTGAGCCAAGGGGCCATAGGCCAACATTTTCCAACTCTAGGTATCAGATTTTCAGGTTGCTCGTTAGGTAATTTCGTTTTCCCCTTTAGATTAGTCTATTTTTCATTACCTAGAGTCCAGAAAAAGCCAAAAAAATTCCGTCAATTTCCGCTGCCCTAGAACCCTTTGTGCCTTTGCAATTTTTGTTTTCAGTTGCGCGTTGTTGAGTTTGTGTCCGTGGTCGAGTCTTGTTGCTGGTTTTAGAGTCGTGTTCTTGGTCTTTAGTCAACGCTCCGTGCTGCTTTGATCACGCCGCTATCCCATCTCCATCATCCCCACCAACAAGTCGAGCCACCACATTACTCGATTTGCCACCGCTAGCCGCCTTGTGTTACTTTCTGCCACGCCAACCCTAGATAGGTCGCAAGCCGCCTTGTATCAATTGCCCTGCCACCGCTGCCCTCCTTGTTCATCTCGCGATCCTATTGCTTGCAATACCTTAAAGAGGTCAATTTCTGCAAGAGTTGCTTTGAAAAAAAAACCCTAACTCGACAGGGGTTCAGTAAAACGGCTATAACTTTCGCATACGGACTCGGAATCAGGCAAAAAAAAATTTCACAGACATCTACAGAAAAAGTTACATCCGTTGCTCCCTAGCTCCGTCGGGTTCTGTCGAAAAATTTTTCCCAAATTCGGCTCGGAAGATTGAGTATTCGAGCCGCGAAGTTTCCGCACGGTTTTCAGAGAACGTGCTTGATTTTCTATAGGCCACATCTTGCATCCGTTTGAGCTGAAAATTTATGTGGTTGTTTCTTGTGTGCTCCTAGTTCAAAAAAAAATATCAAAAAAATACGAAAAAAAAATTCGTGATTCCTACTAGTGCTAAAAGACAAAAAAGAGGAGCACATAGAGAACACCCAGATCATTGTGCTATTTACTGTGTCTTTCTCTGATCATCCTTTTTAGCTTTGTTTCAGCTGTTGTGCTAGGACTAGGGACATGTGATAGACCAGTAACTGTGATTCATACTTTGGACACTTATTTAGCTTTGCTCTTCTGATTACAGTTATTGGTAATCCTTGCTACCATATTGTGTCTTCCAAGCTCCACCTCCTTTGATCCGAACAGGTTCACTCTTGCAATCATCTCACGCTTCCAGAATCGTCACCGGTTGTTCCTCCTTGCTGCGTTGGTAAGAACATTTGTAAGAGCGTGGTAAGACGCTTGAGTGTGTGTGATTCCACCTTCCACAACCTAGTAGTTGATAGGGACAATATTGTGTTGTCCTTTGTTTTCTACTAACCATGTCAGGTGATGGCTCTCCGTCGGATTTTAAGGATTGTGTGTCCAAGGAAGAACTCAACAAAGCCTTGCAGGATCATACTAGGCTATTGACAGACATTAGAACAAGCATTGCTAACCTCGTCACGCGAGTCAACGACCTTGAGTTGCGACAGCCACCACAGGATGGTGACCATTCACATGATGATGATGATGATACTAATAATGGTGATCAAGAAGATGGTGAGGTTTTTGTTGGGCAAGATGCGCGTGTTGAGCAACGTCCTCGTGCTGAACAATTACGTCGTGACCAATAACAACGTCGTCAAGGTAATGGAGGTAATAATGTTAATCGCAACGGTCGCGATGATCCTTATTCTAAGATTAAGTTTTCAATGCCTCCTTTTGATGGTGCATATGATGCTGATGCTTATTTGAATTGGGAAATGACTGTTGATCAAAAGTATAGTTCTCATATGGTTCCTGAAATGCATAGAGTTAGACTAGCCACTTGTGAGTTCATGAATTATGCTATTATTTGGTGGAATGGTTTAGTTTCTAGTGGCTTAGAACCTGAATCATGGCCTAGACTAAAGCGTGCCATGCGCAATAGATTTATTCCTCCTGATTATACACGTGAATTGAAAAAGAAATTGCAATGCTTAAATCAAGGTTCTAAATCTGTGCATGATTACTATCAAGAGCTTCAAATTGCTATGCTTCGTTGTAGTATACAAGAGGATGATGAGGATACCATGATTCGTTTTTACTCCAGGTTGAGACGTGAAATTCAGGACCTTGTTGATTATAAAGATTACAATACTACCAATAGGTTGTTCCATTTTGCTATCTTGGCAGAAAAAGAACTGCAGGGTCGACAACAGGTGCAGAAATGGCGGAACAATTTTGGGAGTACATTTACTTCACGAGTACCATCGGGACAAGCAACAACATTCCCTTCTACATCTATATGATCTGCTGCTCCCTCCTCCAACACTCGGGCGCGTTCAGCAGGAGCACCATAACCATCACGTGAGGTGAGTAAATCTACAGTTTCGCAGGATCCAATGCCACGCTCTTCTTCAGGTGCAGCTACCACAGGTCGTACAATGGGCATTGTGTGCCGTCGCTGCCAAAGTATTGGCCACGTCATGAAGGATTGCCCAAGCCAGCGAGCATACTCCGCAACACCAGATGGTGGATATGTTAGTCATAGTGATGTCGAGGAAGAATATGAATTTGAAGCTAATCTTGCAGCCGATCATGACATGGATAGTGAGGGGGAGGAGATTAGTGATACCGCTGCCACGGATAGTTATGCAGCACGCACCTTCATTGTGAAGCGAGTGTTGAGTTCTCAAATGGGGCAAGCGGAGCAGCTACAATGCCATAATCTGTTCCAAACATTCCTCATTGTCAAAGATGCACGTGTTCGTACCATAATTGATGGCGGGAGTTGCAACAACCTCTTGAGCTCCGATCTTGTGAAGAATCTTTCCTTGCCAACACGTGCACATCCTCATCTATACTACATTCAATGGTTCAATAACAGCGGTAAGGTTAAGGTAACACAATCTGCGAGAGTACATTTTTCTATTGGTTCCTACCATGATTATGCTGATTTTGATGTAGTGCCTATGCAAGCATGTTCACTTTTGTTAGGCCGTCCTTGGGAATTTGATACCGATGCTACACACCATGGTAGAAGTAATAAATACTCTCTCATGCACAAGGGAAAGAAAATCTCTTTGCTTCCTTTGACACCTGCTGAAATTGTGCAATGTGATAAAGCTTTAGCTGAAAAAGAAAAGAAAGAACGTGTTTTGGAATCTGAAAATCAGCAAGTAGCTCAATCTGTTTTTCCACCTAAGAAAGAGAAGAACACACCTAGGTCCAAAGGCATTAAGTTAAAGGGTGGTGTTATGCTTGCTACTAAATCTGACCTTGCTGATATTCAAGATAATGATACTTTGTGATATGCTTTCGTATGCAAAGAGGTTTTATTTTCAATTGATGATATACCTAGCTCTTTGCCTGCTGCTGTCACTAACCTTTTGCAGGAGTATAAGGATGTCTTTCCAGCTGAAATACCCCCGGGGCTGCCACCATTGAGAGGGATAGAGCACCAAATAGATTTGATCTCAGCAGCGACTTTGCCAAACCGCGCTGCATATAGGACCAATCCGGAGGAGACTAAGGAAATTCAGCGACAAGTCCAAGACCTTTTGGACCGTGGGTACGTACGAGAGAGCCTTAGTCCTTGTGCTGTTCCTGTTCTTTTGGTTCCTAAGAAAGATGGTACATGGCGCATGTGTGTTGATTGTAGAGCCATTAATAATATCACAATAAGGTATCGTCACCCTATTCCTAGGCTAGACGATATGCTTGATGAGTTGAGTGGTTCTATTATTTTCACGAAGATTGACTTGTGTAGTGGTTACCACCAAATAAGAATGAAATTGGGAGATGAATGGAAAACTGCTTTCAAAACTAAGTTCGGTCTATATGAGTGGTTAGTGATGCCTTTTGGTTTAACTAATGCACCTAGCACTTTCATGAGATTGATGAATGAGGTTTTACGTGCTTTCATAGGAAGATTTGTGGTGGTGTACTTTGATGATATTTTGATCTATAGCAAGTCACATGAAGAACACATTGATCATCTACGTGCTATTTTTACTGCTTTGAGAGAGGCACGTTTGTTTGCTAACCTTGACAAGTGCACCTTTTGCACGAATAGAGTTGATTTTCTTGGCTATGTTGTTACTCCACAGGGAATTGAAGTGGATGAAGCTAAAATTGAAGCCATCAAGAGCTGGCCGACCCCTGGGACTATCACACAGGTGAGAAGCTTTCATGGCCTTGCAGGATTCTATCGGCATTTTGTGAGAGATTTCAGCACCATTGCTGCCCCACTCAATGAGTTGACAAAGAAGGGCGTTCCGTTCCAATGGGGGCAGCACAAGAACAAGCTTTTAATACGCTGAAAGATAAGCTTACGCATGCACCTCTACTCCAACTTCCAGACTTTGGTAAGACTTTTGAGTTAGAATGTGATGCTAGCAGCATTGGAATTGGAGGAGTGCTACTACATGGAGGTAAACCCGTTGCTTATTTTAGTGAGAAATTGAATGGGCCATCTCTTAATTATTCGACTTATGATAAGGAGTTGTATGCTTTAGTGCGAGTTTTAGAAATATGGCAACATTATCTTTGGCCCAAGGAGTTTATTATTCATTCTGATCATGAAGCTTTGAAACATATTAGAAGCCAAGCCAAACTGAACAAACGTCATGCTAAATGGGTTGAATTTATAGAGTCTTTTCCTTATATCATTAAACACAAGAAAGGTAAAGACAATGTCATTGCAGATGCGTTATCTAGACGTTATACCATGTTGTCCCAACTCGATATAAGATTTTTGGTTTAGAAACAATTAAAGGATTATATGCTACTGATTTGGACTTTAAAGATGCTTTTGAACATTGTAACGAAGGAAGAACTTGGAATAAATATGTGCTGAATGATGGATTACTATACCGTGCTAACAGGCTATGCATCCCAGCTAGCTCTATTCGCCTATTGTTCTTGCAGGAAGCGCATGGAGGTGGTTTGATGGGACATTTTGGAGTGAAGAAGACCAAGGATGTATTGACTGCTCACTTCTTTTGGCCTAAGATGAGGCGCGACATCGAGCGCTACGTGGCACGCTGCACTACTTGCAATAAAGCTAAGTCTCGCTTGAACCCACATGGACTTTATATGCCTCTTCCTGTTCCTAGTGTGCCTTGGGAGGATATTTCTATAGATTTTGTTTTAGGATTGCCTAGGACCAAGAGGGGGAGGGATAGTATATTTGTCGTTGTGGATCGTTTTTCAAAAATGGCCCATTTTATACCTTGTCACAAGAGCGATGATGCTACACACATAGCTAATTTGTTTTTCAGGGAAATCATTCGCTTGCATGGAGTGCCTAACACCATTGTTTCGGATCGTGATGCTAAATTTTTGAGCCACTTTTGGAGGTCACTTTGGAATAAACTTGGGACAAAGCTGCTGTTTTCGACGACAGGTCACCCTCAAACCGACGAACAAACGGAGGTTGTGAACCGCACATTATCCACCATGTTGCGGGCTGTTTTGAAGAAAAATTTGAGGATGTGGGAAGAGTGTCTACCCCATATTGAGTTCGCTTACAACAGATTAGTTCACTCCACCACCAAGGTAATTCCGTTTTAGGTAGTGTATGGTTTTAACCCCCGTGCCCCTATTGATTTACTTCCTTTACCAACATCCGAGAAATTGAATTTTGATGCTAAGACACATGCTAATTTGATTCTAAAAATGCATGAGTTGACTAAGGAAAATATTGAAAAGATGAATGAGAAGTATAGAACTTATGGTAGCCAAGGTTGGAAACATATTACTTTTGAAATTGGTGATCTTGTGTGGTTACATTTGTGCAAAGATAGGTTTCCTGATTTGAGAAAGTCTAAATTGCTGTCTCGAGCTGATGGTCCTTTTAAAATTATGGAAAAGATCAATGATAATGCATATAAGCTTGAGTTGCCTGCAGATTATGGGGTTAGTCCCACATTTAACATTTCATATTTAAAGCCTTACTTGGGAGAAGAAGATGACATTGCGTCGAGGATGACTCCAATTCAAGAGGGGGAGGATGATGAGGACATCACTCTTTCGGATACACACACACCGAGTATTCCTCCAACAATAGGTCCATTGACACGAGCTCGTGCACGTCAACTAAATCATGAGGTGAGCTCGTTCCTTAGTGTTCCTTTATATTTTGATAAGGATGGGATGCCACTGAATAATTGTGATGTATTGTTACTTAGGAACACGGGAGAAGAACAGCAAGGGCGCCCAAGCCAAGGTGGAGGTTCAATCAAATTTGAGTCCGTTTCAGAGTCCAGGACCAGTCTGCACTAAAATCGTCGCCCAGGACGTATACGGACTCCGTTTTCGACGTTCTACACATGGTTAGAAAGCTAAGGAGATAAGATTTCCAACGGGACTGGTCCCATGTCCAAATTCTTTCTGAGTCAACAGGAATTGTCAAAACAATTGGACGTCTAGAATCTATCAGGGTGCTGCGCCACCATATTTTGGGCCGTTGGGCCGTGTAACGTGTTGGAGTCCATTAGGGATGCGTCCAGGGGTCCTTGGCCGACCCTAGTCTTTTATATATAGTAGCCGCCGCCCTAATTAGGGCTGGGTTTTGCTTAGATATTGATCTACACACAGTTGTGAGATTTTCGCTCTTGTTCCGGACCGACTAGGCCGCCGCAAGTGTTTGTGGAACCCTGACTTTGAGTGCTTGAATTCAATTCGCAATATTTCAGATTGCATCTTCTACGTTCTTGCTTGTGTTCTCGGTACGCTTGCAGGGATTGAGCCTTCTTGGCGATGTCAACCGCGCGACACGGTTGATAACCAACGGAGCTGTGGTGTAGTGATTGCAAGGGAGACGATCTGTTCGGGTCGAAGCCTTTGGATCATCAACGTCGAGTTCTCCACCCACCGACTTATCGCTACCTATCGGAAGATCAGGCCAACATTACCCATCACCTACTATGGATTCATAGAGGAGATTTGGGAGTTTGAATATGGTGAGTTGATTGATCCTCTGTTTCAGTGGCAATGAGTTAGCCTCCCAGGGGGAGTTAAGGTCGACGAGTACGGTATGACTACTGTGGACCTCAAACTCATCGGATGCAAAGAACAACCATTCGTGCTTGCCAAGGTTGTTGAACAAGTCTTCTATGTAAAGGACCAAGACCCAGCTAACGTGAGTATTGCATGGTTCTTTAAGGAAAAAGGAAGATTGTCGGTGTTGAGGATGTTGTCGACGAAGAAGACTGCGACAAATTCAATGACATGCCTCCTTTTGGAGAGAATGTCGAGCTTACTCTCATTGGTGATACTGAGGAAGCTACCTACATACGCCGTGACCGTAACGAAGCATTAATCATTTAATGAAAGCAGCTTTCATGTATTTGGAGACCATAACAAGGAGTAACTTTTTGAAGGTTCAGATCTAAGTGTTGGACCAGGTGATCGGACTTATGTGACACCACACTTTTCTCTTGTTAGAAATCTATATTATTAAGTTTGTGTATGCTTGAATTGGTTAAAATTCAAATTGGATTAAAAGGAGAAAATTAAATGAAGAGCTAAAAATCACAAAATTACCCAAGATTAACATAATTGGTTTCACATGTTTTTTTTTGTATGGATATTTCATAATTTCATTACAGAATTAACTAATTATAGACTTATTAATGAATTAAAGATAATTTAGTGTACATTTCATGCATGCAACTATTTTAATCATGTAGGTGACAGTAATACAAACTCAACAAATTTGGTTTCATATTTTTCTCAACTATATTATTTTTCTATGAATTTTCAAGTTTTTAGCCGAATTTAACAATAGAACAATATTTACAGGAAAAAAATAATTATCAGTACCGGTTCTAAGTAGCCACCGGCACTGATGCTCCACATATCAGTGCCGGTTAGAACCTAGAACCAGCACTGATACATGTATCAGTGCCAGTTATTACTAAGAACCAGCACTGATACCTTGCCTATATAGCCAACACTTGGCAACTGCCCTCGTTCGCTCCATTCAGCAAACACTTAGCCACCGTCTCTGCGCTCTTCTCCTGACACCGTCGCCTCCTCCCCGACGCGCAGCCATGTAGCCTCCTCCCCGAGCGTCGCCTCCTCCCCAACACGCTGTTCCACCGCCTTTCCCCGACGTGCTGCCATGTAGCCTCCTCCCTAAGTGTCGTCTCCTCCCTGAGCGCCACCTCCTCCCCGAGCGCCGCCTCCTCCCTGACTAATCGTTGCATCATCCTCAGTTGCTGCCTCCTCCTTGTAGGTGTGATTGTCTATTTTAGGGCAAATTTGTGAATGGTAGGGTGCCGCATGAAACAAATTCATGATGTTTAGGGTACCGTTGAGTCCATTTGTGATTTTTAGGGTGATGCCTCCTCTGTGTGATGTTTAGGGTTTCAAGGATGTCCGGTCATTGTGTCGTCATAGCTATACAATTGTTGCAGAATCATGTATGGTGCTGATGTGCTAAATGTGCTGCTCATTAGATAGCATTACAATCATGTGTAACAAAGATATATTTCTTACATACCTTTTGCTGTAGCCATGGTAGCTATACAATTGTTGCCTATTTTAGGCATCTACAATCACGTATAAACCTCCATTATTTTTGCCAGTACTACTATATATGTATATGTGGGTCTTTGCTCCAAGTCATAGCATCATCATTAGATTCAATGGCATATATTATATGAATTTGCTATTGATGCATGCTTCTGGATCAAATCATGTATAATTATAAATCATTTCATGCTATATATAGATACATTTAAGCAAACCCATATGTAAAAGGACAAAGAAAAGGGTAACACAAGTATCTCCACAAGTAAATACATGAAGACATCAAGGTTTATTTCCCTCCTATACAATGACTAATGTTTCACTTAGTTTTTGTGCTCATTATATGCATGGAAGGTGGCGAACAATAAGTATATATTCTGCTTTTTATAAACAGGAATGCCTTTTATGTACTATAGAACATGGGAATAAAAGATATATACTAAGCAAAGTTGTCCAAGTTCTTCAGATAGGCCAATTTTGGCTCATATGCTTAGCTTTTGGAAGTCTTTGATCATTAAAATTGCTGACTTTCATGTTCTCACCCTTTTGTCAATTATGTACTAGAATCTCATGATTGTAAGTCGAGTTGACAATTTTTTCTTGAAAATAGTGTATGATTTGTCCTCATTTTTTATTATGGCTTGAAGTACTTGACATATGGTTTGAGTAAATCATCAAAGAAGATGTTAATTAGTAATTTTTTAAGATTAAGGTATGGAGGTTACTTTTGTTTGCTGGTGACTCAAGGATAATAGCTACTTCCCAAGTTACTCTATAGACATACACATGCAATTAGTTTCAGGAAGAATGTAGTAGGCCATATTTGGCACAGTTCCAGATTCTCTTAAAAATGTCTCGGATTCAGTCTCTCCTGGGTAATGTTTGGTGAATCAGATCAATTTATACAATCGTTTGGGTAGTTCAGTGTAGATTTCTACTATTTTGCTTGATATATACCTGTGGAATGGGATGCCATTCTGTTCCATTAGATATTTGGTTTCAAACTTCTAGATGTGGATATCAGAAAACCTCACTTTCTGAACAATGTATCAGTTCTAAGCCAAATCTATGTATCTATGACCTAGGAGAATCAATGAACTATCTTGAAAACAGGCCTTGCCGTGATTATCTCATTAAAAATGGCTAGCTCCCTAGCTTCAGTTCCATGTTGAACTTTGAGAATTACTAAAATGGATCATATATGCCATATCTGAAGATAGTTAAGGCCATGATTACTTTGTTTGACAATTAAAAAAAATGCTCTGATCATATTTTTGCTATGCAAGTGATGTTGGACCAGTAGCAGCAATGCTCAATTTTGGGCTTCAAATATCCATAATCTAGCATTTGGGCTTGAAGACAAATCGCGGAGTCTTAAAAAAAACTTCTTAGCTAATACTTGACGTGAAATATCACTATAGGCTTCTATCCTTAATGCACACTACAACTATCATGTATTGAAAGTGAATGGGCCAAAATTATTATATTGTTATTTCAGAAATCGCCACTTGTTCAAAAGATCCAGACATCACAAGTTTTAGTTTTTAGATAGCACTATTATGTGTATATAGACTAGGAAAAGGCAAATGAACTTCTGCATGCATGGATAGTTCTTCTATATGCGATTTTGCAGTAAGTGCTAGCCTTGATATTCTTGCCAATATAATGCAGACAAAAAATAGCTAAAAGGTATGTGCAGAGTCCGGCTCTTGTAAAGGTCATTGGAATCGATAGTATTGGTTAATGATGGGCAATGAAACCATTGGACAAAAAGATGTGGATAAGAAAACATGCTCTTGACTGTAGGCAAAGCACTTGAACTAATAAGACTAATGCATGTACGAATGCAGGGGCGCAAGATATTATGTTTATAGCTTGGAGCAAAACAAAGATCTGGCAAGAGCAATTAGCTATTGAAATCAAGAATCAAAGTGAGTCATAAGATTGCGGCATGGAAAAAGATATATTGCATGTTTGTACCTTCTTGAAATTAAAAATAAGTACAGAGATAAACTTACTAAGTCAAAATCAAGTGCATATTTGTACCTTCTTGACCATAATTTGACTACATATCTCATTAATTTTAACTCTAAATCAAGTGATTTTTGTGTATAAAATTTTTATGTAGGAATGGCACATACAAAATCCAACCGCCGTGCATGGCCCCGTCCCATCCCCCCTCCGATAAAAGGCCCCTCCTCAGATCCAATTCCAGCCTCAGTACAAGATGAGCCTGCAAACATGGAGCTAGACCAGACAGGAGGCGGTAGCCCGAGTGTGTACCTAAATATGGATCAATTTGAGTTGGAGATAGCCACTGAGGCTGCGCAGGGCAGGGTTGAAGATGATGCTCCGGATGATCAGATCGATCCTCATGTTAATGCTCCAAAGGGTGACGAGATGACAGGAGAAGAGATGATTGGATGAGGTCCCAGCACAATGCTCGAGGGATATTTCATCATCACGGAGGTCCCAGTAGAAGTTGGAGAGGCAGACAAGATGACATGTGGGTGGTTCCCGATAACATCAAGGATCTTATGTGGGGTAAGTTGGTGGCAAAGTCTGAATACCCTGAAGGATGCAACATGACCACAGTGAAGCATCATGCCTTATCAACAATGGCCATCGTGTTCAAGAATTTCAAGGGTAAGCTGTGAAGAAATTATTACTTGGTTGGCCAGACATTGAAATGTGATGATTATCCGACGGTGGAACCATTTTAGAATGATTTTGTAGAGTACAGGCGGTCAGATGAAGCACAATGACTAAGTGAGGTAAACAAGGCCAACTCCTACAAGAACGTGTACCCCCACAAAACTGGCTCGCGTGGTTACGTGAGCAAATACAATGAGTGAGAAGAGATGGAAGAACAAGTAACCCGCAGTGGTGCCACACCTCAGACGGCTGATTGGATTGAATGAGCGAAGCACTATCTGTACGCAAGAGAGGTGACTTTGTCGGCACATGGCAGCCTAATTTTCAAAAGCGATAGAGAACAGGAAGTGACACAAAGAATTGCATATGCCCACGCTCGGTCTTTCCAAGGCTCTTTTAGGCTAGAAAGGGAGAAAGATCAGCTAACCTTGGCACTGGGAACCAAGGAACACCCAGGTCGCACCAAAGGCAAGGGTGTGGTGCCTTGAAAAGAGGGATTCCCAGAAGTCACCAAAAATTACAGGAGTCGGAAGAGAAGGAGAGAAGAACTAGAAGAGCTGTTGGATGTAGTACGACAAGAACTTGTATAAGAGTGTTAGATGACAGATGCCAAAATCAAAGAAGCACTTCAGCAAGGAAAGAGACAGCATCAAGGCGAAGAAAATATTGTGAGACCTGGTGGTCATCGGAGCAGCTGCGCGTCCGTGGGGTTTGCAGAAGAAGAATCGGCACGTTACCCCGTGGACGATATCACAGAAAGCAAAGTGTGCAAGCTTGTCGTACCCACCTTGAACATTACCACCACAATGGCTATAGGGAAAATTGACCAATACGTGGAAGGAACTCTCTTCAATGATCTTCCAATACTGCGGGGATACACTAAGATCCATGTGAACTCTGTGCATAGGCCGTACCGTAAGATTGACATGGATTACCCCGGAGAGACGGGTTCTGTTGGGGGGAAATGCCTATAGCCTAAGATATTTATACGGTGCACTATAGCATTACTGTAGGAACCATAATATCCCCGTTACCACGTGGTGTGTACAGGGATGAAGGATCCAAAACCCCCCTGTCCATGTGGTTGTAGAATAATATCCTAGGGGCGGGGTGGTAATATCCTCTGCTCCTTCTCCTTATAAGAGAAGCTCCACAGGGGAGGTGAAAGGAGGAGGAGAGCCCCGAGAAAGGATTTTTCTCCTCTGATTAGATGTAGAAACTCCTCTTGTAACCAGTTGATACACACTATAAGCAAAAGCACAAGACGTAGGGCTATTATCCGACCAAGAGACCCGAACCTGGTAAAATCTCTTGTGTTCTTAGGTCCATCTGAGACACATCCCTTCTCTCGCTCTCTCCTCTCAGCTCACTGTTGTCCCTAAGCTTGAGCTTCCTCATTAGAACAGGCTCTTGTCGTACTCTGTTCATGCAAGACGTCCTCTTGCGCCAACAGATTCCAAGAGGCTCAGATCAAACGTAGGTGGCTTCGTTCTGTGGCCCAAGCACTACATAGTGTTTGAAGATGAGACAAACGAGTCGTCTGATGCGGAGTTGGACCCATCACACAGAATTTCTCCGACTCCTCCACGATCGCCACCACCACCACCGTCACAAAGAAGAGAGCCAACTCCTCCATGGTCGCCGCCACCACCACTGTCACCTAGAAGAGAGCCAACTCCTCCCTTACACAAGTCGCCACCAAGGGAGACAACTCCTCCTCCTCAGAAGTTATCACCAGTGCCACCAAGAGAGCCAACTCCTCCCCCTCCGAAGTCAGCACCACCACCACCAAGAGAACCAACTCCTCCCCCTTAGAAGTTGATAACAGCTGCATAGCCTAAGAATTTGAGTTCATCTCAGAAGTCAGCTTCATTCTAGAAGCAAAGGGCACCTAAGAAGGTGGTAGCAACTGAGAAATTGCCTTATGAACAAACACCAGAGGAAACCAGAGCGATAGTGGATGCCAATGTCAAGAAATTATTTCAAAAGTTAGAGCCTAAGAAGAAAATATCAATCCGTGCAGAAACACATAATTTTTTCTTAAAGATAGCCAAACCTATTGAGCATAAGAGTAAATCAGACTACACGCACATCAAAAGCAAAAAATACTTGAAGGAGTCTTTTATCGAGCAGATACGACAACAACAGAATTTAGAAAGATTTCTTGCAGATGCTAAAATGACAAAAGAGCAATTTCTAGACTAGTCCATGTAACCAAAAGCAGCCGAGAGATGCAATTTAAGCTGGGCGAACTCTTGGTCGCGCCAAATGTGTGGGACAAATTGACATATCAATTTCAGAAATTTCATGCATGATACATGAAGGAGTCACAGGATGGTAAAGAAATTTTTGAGGCCAGGTACAAGGATCGAGATTTCCTCCACGGGGATGGCTCTATTTATATATTATTTGAGTAAATATATCGACTGTACCAACAAGATGCCATTGACGTGTCTATCTTGAGTGGTTGGACTCTGTAAGTACCGTATACATATAATTCACAATATACATTCATGTACTATTGGATTCAATGTCTTAACTTATTCCTTATGTAGAAGGGAGGTACAAAGATGCAGGACGGAGGGCATCGACCATGTGGGATTCATTGACCCATATCATGTAAACCTGATAATGATGCAGCTGATCCAAAAGGAACCGAGGACTATGCATTGAAGTGTATACTGAAGCTAAAATTGAAGAAATACATACTTTTGTCCTACCACTTTGGGTACGTGTTTCCCTCCATGAATGTTCTACTCTTTTTGAGCAATAGATCGTTAGGAATTAGGACCAACTAACATATGGTGACCTATGTGTAGTTATCACTGGATCCTCCTTGTCATCCAACCAAACATTAGCAAGATCATTATCTTCGACTCATAAAATAATCCAAAAGAAACCTACCAACCCGTCATTGACTTGCTACAAAGGTAAAACCCGACTATTTCATTATTGCTCTAGTAATATTTGATTTGATTGAATCTAAGTCTACTTACGGTAATTATCATCAAGAAGAGTGTACCTATGATACATCAAGAAAAGTGTTAGACACCCGGCAATACGCGAAAGAATGGATTGTCCGACATGACTTTCCGTGTAGGAAGCAAGGCTAGGGCAATAATTTATGTGGTTTTTATGTAATGGAATTCATATACGGATTCAACAGAGACGCGTCATACCAGGTAGTCGATGCTGATGTATGCGACATACATCTTGATGACTAATTTTTAGGTCTCACATGTGTTCATAAGGATTGATTTCTTCAATTCTTGAAATTGCAGCTCCTCGTACTGTCCAGAGATCAACTCATGGCCATTGAAATCAACGCACTTCAAGAATAACTTGTCGGGTTCATCAATGACCAAGTCATCTGTCCAACTAGCGAGTTCCATGGATTTGGCTCCTCTCTTTCGTTACCTTCATCCAACAAGAAAAAGCAGATTTCAGAACCTTCCATTAGCAAGAAACCTTAAACTCTTTTTCATTGTTGTAATGAATCTCACATGTATGCGTTGTATATATACTGTGATAATACTTGATGTTTTAAAAATGAAATTTATATGTGCTTGTGTATATATGTTGCGATAAAACTTGATGTCTCGTAAATTAAATTTATATATGCGTGTCTATAAATATACCATATACTATTGCCAGCAACGACCAAAATATGAAAATGCAACAGTATTGGTGACAACCGCCACATTTTGAAAAGGGCGGGAAATACCTATCAGTGCTGGTTGGTAAAAAACAAATCATTACTGATAGTGATTTTCAGTGCCGGTTCCATACCCAGCACTTGTAAAAAACAAATCGGCACTGATAGTGATTTTTAGTGCCGGTTCTATACCCGGCACTGATAGTCATAGAATATTAGTGCTGAGTAATTAGTGCTAGTATTCTAAACCAGCCACTGATGGTGATTTTGAATCAACACTGATGAGGGTACCTGTAGTAGTGAATGCACCCACCCTCATCACTGCCAGCTTAATCTACTGACCGATAGTGATATCTCTACATCACTGCCAGCGGAATATATGAGCCTACAGTGATATCGTCCTCTTCCCCACCTTCTTTTACCTCAAGATAATAGAGCCATTTCAAAACTCCCTCCCTCACAAAATCTCCTATGGCAACAACCACTTCATCCCTTCTCCCGCATTGATTCCCCTACCACTCAAGCTCAATTTTGGTCAAGAATGAAGTCTAGATGAGCTCTCTCTAGCTGTCCAAACAAAATTCCTTCTTTCTCTCCATTTGCTCATTTTTGCCTTTTCTTCTTTTTTAGGGCAAGTGAACTCTAGATTTTTCCCCAACAACAAGCAAGCTTCTAGCAGGAGCCTCTTGAGGTCAAGTAAGTTGAAATCCCCAAGGTTAATCCTATATTTAGCATTTTAACTCAAATGTTACCTGAAAAACCAAAGGTGATCTTATCCCTATAGAGACCGAGGCAAATCTTCAAAGTTGATCCTAATGAACTATAGGAATAAATTTAGAAGTCTGCAATATAGAAGTTTTAGGTATGAGCATATTTATTTTTTATTTTTAATAAATTAGAAAAATTAACTATGATATTTAGGTTATATGATCTTGTACCTTGAAATTGCATGGCTAACTTCTCTATTTCGTAGAATGGAGAACCGCTCATGCAGACAACAATTTGATCATAAAGTAGGTTTCATCGATCCTAAGCTTGTTAACCAAACGCTTGTAAGCAAGAGTCCAGACTTCACCGAGAACTACATATTGAAGTGTTTGCTTCACCACCAATACAAGAAATTCATACTCTTACCCTAAAACTATGAGTACATGCTTACGTGCCAAGGCGTTCTGCTTTTATGGGCAGCTCAATTCTAGCACTAATTTTCTATGGTGACATAATATTCCTGCACCTTTCATTGGATCCTCCTTGTCATTATTGTCCTGGACTCACAAAAGAGAGTTCAGATGACTTACCAAAACCACATCAACATGCTAAACAGGTAAACTCGATCATTTCATTGTCTCGACGATTGCATCTAAGTTTAATTGGTATTCATATTCATGTACAGGGCATACACAAGATATCGTAAAAAGAGTCATATTCACATTCCCTTCATGAAGAAGTATAATGTAAAAATTGACTTTTCAGTACGCACGGAATTTTCATGTCTTGCATTTCCTTTTGAATAAAAAGGTTCAATTCGTTCCACTGACGAATCATTTCCTCTTGAAGTGTATAAGGCAGCCACCCGGCACGAATCTCTGCATGTTTTCCGTTCTAACTTTCATGCACGGAATCAACCCAGATGGAGGCATTGTCAGGTTCAATGATCTTGAGGTATGAAATAACATATTGATGCCTGATTTTCAATTTATATACATGTGCAAGGATTAATTCTTTTGATTCTTCAAACACAATGCTCCAAACTATACACAAAAGAGTTACAACCTATAGAAGTAAATGCCCTTCAAGAACAAATCGCCGGGTTCTTCATGGAACATGTTATCAACCCAAACGACGAATTTCATAAACCGATCGTGCTGTCGACCAGTGACAAACCTTCATATTACACCGTACCTTCTAGTACAGAGTATGGGATAAGGAGAAAGTCTACCAGAGGGTTAAACGGCTTATATATCGCCAAATGACATCATTTTAATGAAGTACATTAATTACTATGTATTAATATAGGGCATGAATTAGTATGAATTAATGAAGGTGTATTTTGGAGTTGGTACCGTCAGACGACTCTTTGACAGAATGGCCTTCCAACGATGATACGAAGGAGTAGCAAGAAGCAGTGACCCATCAGTGCACCCAAGAGAAGGAGGATGAGATGCCGACCCATCAGTTGTGCGCTGTGGAGGAGTAAGAAGCAGCATCCTGTAAGCATGCCCAGGAGGAGGAGGACGAGACAGTGGCCCGTCAGTGCCCTACGGAGGAGGCCAAATGCTCAAACCATACTAGCGTTCAGGAGTCGGACTTCGATGTCTTTGACACGCCGGTGAGCCTGGAGCTTAGGCGACACTGCGGTCGATCAGGCGGAACTAGGTTCTCTGCTCCACCACCATCGCCCTCCCCCTCCCCCACGTCCCCACAAGTACACACGCCATCAGCCGTCTGTGCGGAGACGCAGTCCTCATCGCGAGAGAGGTAGAGGGATACTGGAGTAGCTCAACTCGACCGACTTTTCGGGGGTGACTTGTGAGAACTATTATGTATATATGTGTGAATGAGTTACTATGTATTAATAAAAGTGTCTTTATTATTGACTTACATTGCACATATCTCATTGTATGCATGTATTGAGTGGGAGAGAGACAGAGAGATCGAGGAGAGAGAGGACAGAGAGGGAGGACATGGCCGGAGTAGGGGGAGGCACAACACTGCTGGCTAAAGCTTTCAGTCGATAGTGATTCCGTGAAACCACCAGCCGGCAGTGATACCCAAGGAATCACTGCCAGTCAAATCCTTTAGCTGGCAGTGATAACACTTTTCACTGCCGGTCCACGGAGCCGGCAGTGATAGTCCCCAACTATCACTACTTGTTACCCACTGTCGGCTCCAAAACCGGCAGTAAAGGGGGTTTTGGAGCTGGCTATACTGTACTGTTTTGTAGTAGTGACCATTGCCATACATTAGATTTGCTATTCAACTAATCATGTTGAGAAAACATTTCAACAACAAACTTGACTTCACAAGATGTATGTGAACCTGGGAATGTCAGGGAGTACTTTTGCCATTTAGTCGATAGTATGACAAATATATATATATTGGACCGTATATAGAATTCCACTACCTCTGCATCAGTTGGTATCCAATGGTGCTCTACTTTGTCTCTGGAGAAAAAAGTAATGTTTTGTATTACTAGTATCCACCTAATAGCATACTACAGTGATTGACCATGAGTACTCATATTGTTTGAAGATGAGACAGACGAGTCGTCTGATGCGGAGTCGGACCCAGCACACAGAAGAGATCCAACTCCTCCACGGTCGGCGCCAGTGCCACTGTCACCAGGAAGAGATCCAACTCCTCCACTGTAGCCGCCACTGCCATCGTCACCGAGAAGAGAGCCGACTCCTCCCCCACACAAGTCGCCAACAAGAGAGTCAACTCCTCCCCCTCCAAAGTCTGCAACAGTGCCACCAAGGGAGCCAACACCTCCCCCTCCGAAGTCAGCACCAGTGCCTCCAAGTGAGCTGACTCCTCCTCCTCCGAAGTCAGCAACACTGCCACCAAAATTGCCAACTCCTCCGAAATTGACAACACACTCTCGGTCTAAGAAGGTGGCAGCACCTGAGAAGTTGCCTTATGAAAGAACTGCAGAGGAAAACAGAGCGATAGTGAACGCCGAAGTCAAGAAATTTTTTAAAAAGCGAGAGCCTGAGAAGAAATGAAAAAGTTTCTCTTAATGCTGAGCAAACCTGCTGTGGCTAAGCGTCAATCAGACTATGAGCGTATCAAAGGAAAGAAATCCTTGAGGCAGGCTTCTATTGATCAGGTACGGGAAGAACAACAACTAGAAAGATTCCTTAAGGATGCCAATATGACAAAAGAGCAATTTTTTAACGAGTCTGTAGCACCCAAAGCAGTCGAGAGATGGCAATTTAAGCTGGGCGAACTATTGGTCGCGCCGGACGAGTGGGCTAAACTGACATATCAATTTCGGAAATTTCATGCGTGGTACATGAATGAGTCAAAGGAGGGTAGGGAAAGTTTCGAGGTCAAATTCAAGGAACAAGATCTCCTCCATGGGGACGGCAGTATTTTTATATTCTTCGAGAAAATGTATCGACTGTACCAGTATGATGCCCTCGACGTGTCTATCTTGAGTTGTTGGACTCTGTAAGTGTCGTATACGTATAATTCACAATATACATTTCTGTACCATTGTATCGAATCTCCTAACTTATTCCTTATGTAGAATGTAGGTACAAAGATGCAGAAAGGAGTGCATCATGCATGTGGGATTTATCGACCCATATCTTGTTAACCCGACAATGATGAAATCTACCGACCTAAAGAAAACCGAGGACTATGTATTGAAGTGTCTTCTGGAGCTACAATTGAAGAAATACATACTTTTACCCTACCACTGGGGGTACGTGTTTCTACTCTTTTTAGCAATACATCGTTAGAAATTAGGACCAAGTAACCTATAGTGACCTATGTACAGTTTTCACTGGATCCTTCTTGTCATCCAGTCAGATATTAGCAAGATCTTTATTTTCGACTCACAAGATAATCCGAAAGAAACCTACCAACCCGTCATTGACTTGCTACAAAGATAAAAACTGACCATTTCATTACTGCTCTTGTAATATTTGATTTGATTGAATCTAAGTACTTACGGTAATAATCACACACATACAGAGTGTACCCGCGATACACCAAGAAGAGCGTTAGATACAGGCCATACACGAAAGAATGGACAGTCCGACATGGCTTTCCTTGTAGGAAGCAGGGTCTGGGTAATAATTTATGTGATTTTTATGTAATGGAATTTATGCACAGCTTCAACACAGAGGATTCGATCCTGCCGGAAGATCCTGAGGTAGACGGTATACACAGTGATGACTAATTTTCAGGTTCGATATGCCAAAATCATATGTATTGATTTATTCAATTCTTCAAATTGCAGATCCTCGAGCTGTCCAAAGAACGTCTCATGCCTCATGAAATCAACGCGTTTCAAGAACAACTTGTCGGGTTTATCAATGACGAAATCATCAATCCAACCGGCGAGTTCCATGAAATTGGATCGTCTTTCTCGTTACCTTCAACCCATAAAAAAGGGTAGAGTTCAGATCCATCGGTTCACAAGAAATCTTAAACTCCATAAGATTATTGTAATGAAACTTGATAAGTATGCGGTGTATATATATTGTGATGAGACTTGATTTTTTATAAATAAAATTTATATGTGGTTGTGTATATATGCTATGATGAAATTTGATATGTATGCATGTCTATTTTCGGCAACGTCCAAAAATTGAAAATGGTACTGTACTGGCGGCAACCGCCACGTTTTTAAAAAAAGGCGGGAAACACCTATCAGTGCCGGTTGAAAACAAACAACCGGCACTGATAGCACTCATATCAGTGCCGGTTGGTAATACTAACCGGCACTGATACTGATAGTGATTTTCAGTGCCGGTTCTATACCCGGCACTGATAGTCACTGACTATCAGTGCTGGTTCATAAACCGACACTGATCATGTTTTTGAACCGGCACTGATCACCTGTTCTGCAGTAGTGAGTGAAAGAGTGAAAACATATATTTGATCTTTGCAGAGTCCAATTTTCTCTTCTTTTTTATTTTTTCCAAGATGACTCCCATTGTTGCACCTAGTATGCAGTATTCAAATTATAAGTGCATTTTACCATGCATCAATCTTTTTTAAGACTACCAAACAATTAAGCACAGTCATACTGTGGCACTGGCGATGGGCAAAGCAAAAGGAACAACATGGAAGCAGTGCATATACCTTCTGGTGACTGCAAGCTCGATGCCTGCTGGCCGAAGGAGAAGGAACCCTCTCGACTCATTGTTGGTTTTAGCTGCGCAGGATTTTATATCTTGTTCATTCCATCGCATACATGCATACACGTTCTCGTTCAACGCATGGCCTGCTTGCTATTCGTGTCATCGGTAGTGGCGAGTTCGCCGGCCATTGTTTCTGTTTGCCCTTGCGTCTTCCTCCGGTGCAGATGTGCTAACCTGCGGCATGTGTGTTGGGATTCAAGCTGTACGAAGCCAAAATCGAGCAAGCTAACCTTCGACTTGTCTTTCAACTGAACTGGATCATATAGGAGCTTAAACTAATTTACTCATTTATTTTCGAGTAGAGCTGGAAAACAAGTTGCTCCCGAGTCGCTCGTGAGAGCCTCGGATTTCTTGCCGCCCTAGCTCGTCACGGGCATTCGTCATATTGAGAAAACGCAACCTCCCTCCATTGTAGGTGCAATGTCTCATACCAGCTCAACAACACTTGACTAAAGAAAAGCTGTTGCACAAACAACAAATGAACCAGGTTAATACATGCACACAAGGCAATAATAAGAGGACTTTTACAGTACACCTAAATGAGTGCATGCTGTCTATTTTCTTCATCCGGTGGTTTAAATTAGCCCAATAATACTCTATCGTCCATCAATATCATACGTATCATTAAAGGGTATCATGAGTATCATAAGGATAGGATTAGAAAAAAAACAATGATAAACTTGTAAATTATATGTTTAATTAGGAAAGATCAAAATGTTAGTTTATTCTTCGGATAAGCTTTCATTTATTCTGTTCATTTCATTTATTAGGGTTTCCACCCTCCGTCGGTCGGTCGATGATGGATGACGAAGGTCTGAAGTCCGTTCAGTCAATGACGTAATTACCCCTAAGGGTATCAAGATAATTACAATAATACCTATTAAAATGGACGGTTGGATCACAACAATGATACTCTCCATCATCTAGTATCATGGTGTACTGTAAAGGTTCTCAATAATAATAGCTACAGCCGGCGAAACACCAAGACAAACAACATGATCGACGTACGAGATCAGTCTCCCCACACGTTACACGCACTAGATGTCGCTCACATATATGAATGCCAACGGATATACGGAACCATTTCTGAGCAGTCCCCGGCTCGCCACCGTAACCACCTGACCTGATCAGCGACTGCGGCGGTAAAGGGAGTAGGCGTCGAGGACGGCGAGCAGGACGAGGACGATAGAGGCGATTAAGGATAGGAACGTGGAGCTGCCGATGTGGCGACAGAACTTGCCGTAGACGTTGCAGATCTTTATCCACCTGGTGTGCGAGTTGCCATTGAGGCCAATCCACGCCACGCCGCCCGCCGAACCGGTCGCCGAAGCCATGATCGCTGCGTAAAACTGCCATGCAAGAGCAGCAAGACGCATCAAACAGACATTAAATACATTTCGTTCCAGTTGCTCTTGAATAGTAGTTCTCCGACGAGTTTTCAAAGATGGACCAAGTAACGTCGATTTGTTTGAGTAAGTGACCTCAAATATTGGGGACTAATTCCTTCCCCAATAATGAATAAAATTTGAGCTTTTTTTTTTACCATCCTTGGAGAGGTAGTAAGAAGTACCACTGATATATTATAACTTACCTCCGGTACCAAATTTAAGTTATAATTTTGGCACCTCTAGTACCTTTCCAAGGACAATAAATGTTCATCATAAAATTTAGTAAGGTAATACAATCTAGCTATATATAGGTCAGTTACTACCTCTATTTGGATTTCAGTTGGACCTAATATTTCTTAACCAATATTTGGCTACACATGTCACATGAACATTACATTGTTGTTTTTGTCATAGAGAGATAACAGTATTGTAATTTCTCGCAAAAAAATAGTCCGGTAATAATATATTTGTATTTATTTTCAAACAAATTTCTAGAAACCTACTCCCTCCACCAAAACAATGACATTTAAAAAACACTTTGTAAAGCTAATTTAACTATAACTGCTAAAATATAAAAAAAAGTTTATATAGGTTATTTTTTGTGAAAAATAAAAAGTTTATTTGGAAATAATAATATAATTAGTTTTCTTTATTTTTTAAAAATAAATAAATTTATGGGTTTCACTGGTGATGCAAAAGTGTTGCAGATCACAAATTCAATGTTCAATACTACATCAGTGTCTAATGCGTGACACATCTTTTAAAAAAGATAGTACGTTGCCCAAGTTATGTCCTAAATGGCCTAAAAAATCACTTGTGTGAAATATCTTATGAAATAATCAGTCGTCGTGTGAAAAAACTAGAGTATTTTAGAAAGAAGAATAAATATATTGTTATATAAACTTGTCGTAAGGTTCTCACCACATCGAGCAGAAGGACGAGGAAGAGGGTCTTGGCGGTGGAAGCCGAGCCCGAGATGAACCTAAGCGAGCTGACGGCCGTCAGCAAGCTGTAGAAGCACGTCACGCACAGCGCCACAAGCAGATATCTACGAGCAGCATGTAGAGCCAAATCAAACCAATCAAGTCAGAAACACCTAGGAAAAACAACAAAAATGAATACACAAAAAATATCTCGAGGAGCTTGCAGGTTAATTTACTCACATGAGCGCCGGCGAGTCCTTGAACTTGGAGGTGATGGGCATGACGACGAGCCGCGGCGCCAGCGCGACTGGCACGAGCACGGTCTGCTTGGCGGTGACTAGCACGACGAGCGCCGAGAGCGTCGCCGCGAACAGGAACGCCCTCAGGACCAGGTCGGCGCAGGAGAAGTTGGCCGGAGGGGAAGGCGCCCGCGCTGCGGGGTAGCCGCCCGACTCCGGCGCTGCCTTGCCTGACTCCGTCGTGGTGTCCACTGTGGCCATGGCTTCAGGTCGCTCTCGCTCCACGAGCACTAGAATCGTAGTAGCTACAGAAGCTGGGAGTCACGAGGTTGTTTTGCGGCACGGCTGTTCGCTATACATATAGAGCCGCCGGGTGGCACGCTGGCACAAGATGGCACGTGAGAACGAGACGTCAAATTGTCTGATACGGAAGCATATGCAGCAGCTGACAGGTACCGGGAGTCTAGTCTAGGACTATTACTATTTGATCAGAGTAGCTGGGGATTTGACTAGTCTGTGTCTCTGACTAGTGACTCTACGATGAGATGAGTATCAGAAGATCGATCATTCATTCATTCTTGGAAGTATCAGAAGATCGATCATTCATTCATTCTTGGACGCCAAGCAAGCAGCTTACATGCGGCCCGTATAATATAATAACTGTCGTCGTCTCATGTTCTGTTCGCATTTGAGAAGTCAAGGTACCTGCCGGCTGCTGCGCGCGTACATACGAATTCGCACTGTTTGATCGCCGGAGTGAAAGGTACCGCGCAACTTGTTCGAAGGTTCGGGTTGGCATTTTAAGTAGATTTACACATAACATAGAGGGCCACAAATCCTTTTACTCCATATATCCCAGTCACGGATGGTTCGGGAGATTCAGAAGAATGGAAGAAAAGAACAAAATCTGCTAAGGGAGCGCCTTCCTAAACGGCCGGCCCAAGAGAAAGGTGCATGAGTTCCAAACAGGATTTGGGGTTTGATACGGGGCGGCCCGATCTTGCGGTAGATGACAATGAACGAGAACGAACACCAACAGGAGGGCACCAACACGATCTAAAATTGAATAAGCCTTGTGTTGACCACATGGCCACAACCGTAGCAACCACACCACAATCCTCGCTGAAGAACCAATCCAAACAACTAGCACGTAGTTAGAAGTACGAATGGGGCAACCACGACAGATCATTCCCCGCAATCTCGGAGAAGTTGCAAGAACAAAAGATGAAGAGAACTCTCAAATTCTAACCCTAAAAGTAGCATGAAGGCTAATAGATTCAATCTGAGAAAATTATAACATAGCCTGACTACGAAGGAGACTCTCAATGGTTTATATACACCACACTAGAATTTCGGATGGCCCATGGCCACGCCGGCTTGCTTGCAGTTGTCCTGTTATATTGAACGTTTTGTTTGTAATGATATATATCAAATTCTCGAGACAATGATCTGAAACCTAAAGATCCATGATTGTAAACATTGACGAAGAAAACAACTTTGAAAGAAAAAAGAACAAACACAACAAATAAAAGCTATCAAGTAGTGTAAGCTGGGTTGTTATCAAACCTGAAAGTACTACTACTACCATTACAACATGTCAAATTTCATTAGAGTAAGACGACTATCAAGTACAAGCACTACTTCCACTATTGCAAAAGTTGGTAGAAACTGGGACCATACTTTGTGTTCATTTTGCATTAATGTTATGCACATAGATCGTGCATTTGTTGGTCTCTAGTAGCTCAAAGAGGCAGAGATCTACCAGCTGCAAATTGTATATGTATTTCTTCCTAAGGCAACAATTCACTTTCGAACTCTTGCCATGATGTTGAAGTATCAGTGTTATATTCTCGAATGGAAGATATACATCAACATATTATGCATATATATTTTGATAACATCACGAAAGGGGTTTTTTAGTAGGCAATTGGAATGCTATACAATGTGCTTGCTAAATTTGAGACCAGAAACCCTTTTTTTAACTCACCACAGCAGAGTTGCTTCTAAGAATATTGCTCTTCTTGATAACACACGTAGATGAGTTTTTGAGAATGTTCAGATCTCGAGTGAAGTCACCAATCATCTCAACCTACCAAAAGCGTTACTTCAATTAAGATATACATATTGATGTACTGGAGAAATGGGAGCTCTCTGTACCATCTTCTTCCCAAGCTGAGTCACAAGATGTTGTGCCTCATCTTTCATTTTTTCTTGCACGATAGACTTTAGAGGAGAAATGTAAACTGCATGAAAAAGGTATTAAAGTAAATCAATGCCAGTATACACAAAAAATGTCAGCTTTAGTTTGAAACCCAATAAACAAACCTTTATGTCTTGCTGTGCATTGAAAAGATGAAGCGTTGCTAGTTCTTCTGAAATTGTCTTGCCACTCCCTGTTGGAGCTCCAAAGAGTACATTGTTATTAGTGTGATAGAGAACATGAAAAGCCTGAAAAAGGAAAATAAAACATCATAATATAATTTACATATAAAAGATTATTCAGTAAGCTGAGCCTACCGTTGTCAGCAGTACTATCTATGTATGGGCATTATACAGCAAGTAGATGCATATAATGAGCATCTTGCAATCTTTAGAAAAATGGATGCATATAGTGAGATTTTGATTATTTTAGCAAAATGGATGCATATATTGAGCATGTGGTGACTTTTACTTGATACTCTAGTTTTCTGCTCGGTCCAGAATACAATTTTTTCCATTGGCCAACATAAACAGACCGAAAATTCATCAAACAAGTTGTGAAGCAAATGTGTTGAAATAAATGTGCCTATTGAGAAAGGGTTGATGTATAAAATGTTATCGTAACCTGGAGCTACAACTTTTCAAGGATGTTGCACGAAATAGTAATCGTAGCCTATTTCGTTCCAAACAATACATCATAATTTGTTCATAACAAAATTTCCTTGTAAGATGACTGAGCTTGTCTTCTGTAAAAGAACAGTTTGTACATTGTTATTAGCACTCATTCTCTTTATAGGAGGCATCAAAACAAAGTTAACATTATCAGCAAATTAGCTAAATAAAATTCGTAATTGTGGATTTGCGTCAGCATAGATGAGATTCAAATGTTTCTAATGCAATAAAAGAGATAAAAGTCAGTGACTCACAGCAAACATATTCTTGAAAAGCGAAATGTATATCTCACATACCGCTGCGGGAGGGAATGACTTGATTGGTCTAAAATACTTGGCAAGGAAATGGTGAATAGCAAGTTGGTAGACAAAACACCATAACCTACAAAGGTTGAATGAAATTGTTCTTAGGTAAATAATTCAATGGCAATGCTATTGCGAAGTGGTAAAGAAGCTTGCTACTTATTTGTAGATTATGTGCTACTTACTGCGCTTCTCATGTGTAATAATTATTAGTTTAAAACTTTGAAAAGATCATATATCTCGTATGCCTAGCACAGTACCAACATCCTGGGAAGTCAAACTCAGGCCTTGGAATTTTCAGCTGCTCATTACTCGTAGTGAAAATATCTGAAAATGATATTTAGAGAGCATATTAGTATTCAAGTGAGAAATTAATTCAAGGGTTACAATGTTATACCAACATATTCTCATATTGAATTGTTTCTGAATATGCTAATCTCATGATTATTTAAGGTTCAGAAATACAAGAGATTACCTCAACATAACAGATTGTTCTCATTTTCTATCTTAAACATTTGAAAATACTTCATAGTATACAATATTTCTGGTTTCATCACTGCATGATTCGTCCTCATTTTCTATCAATATTTTGAGGCCACATTTTGATGTTACACGAGAAACAACAACATATTGTTGACCATGTGTAAAAACCAGTTTTTTAAGGTATACACCTACATGGGATAATGTTTGACCTTGACTTTCGTTTATAGTCATTGTATAGCAAACCTTATGGGAAATTATCAGTGACATAATATAAATGGTCATCTAGATCCTCTTGTTGTTAAATTAATTCTTAGGATGAATATTTGTCACCAACATTTGAACCAATTATTATAACTGCCTCTATGACATTATCTCTAAAATTAGTGACTATTAGCCTTGTACCATTACATAGTCCTATACTTTGTTTTATATTTTGTAGAAGCATAATAGGTTTCCAAATTTTTAATTTTAAATGATGAGTTGGAAAATTGTTAGCATTAATGTGTTTAAATATTCAATTGGATATAGTATATCTATATCATTACAAGTATCAAATGACTTTGATATGCAGTCTGCACTAAAATATTCTCTATCTTTCTCTGGTACAAGAGATAACATGTAAGAATTAATTTCATCCACAACGTCATCTGTAGGACTTAATATGGTTGTTTCTTTAAGATAATCTATATTAGTATAATTATAGATAAATTGAGAATATACTACATTGACTATTGCTGGGATTTTCAGATCAAAATATTAATAAGTCATGTGGTATCTTGATCCAAGTTGCTTATGTATCTGTCTCATGTCTTATCGCTGGTAATTTTCCATCTCCAAGATCTAATATCCATTCACTGATGTGTTGTAATTCCTGATATTCAATAGCATATTTGTCTTACTCTTCAATCTCATATTTTCTGTCAATTTTATAATCTGAACAAAGTTTCACAAACGTGATTTTATAATTGCTGCACTTATTATTTGTGTTTTTGTATCATTCTCTATAACATGTAATATTTGTCGAAGGTCACCTCCTAAGACAATAACTTTGCCTCCAAATGGAACCATTGTAGCATCTGGTTTTTTCTCATTCGTTATATCTTTCAATGATCTATCTAATGCCTCAAAGCATTGTCTATTTGTCATTATCGCTTCATCCCATATTATGAGTGATATTTTTATAAGTAGTTCTGCAAGCATCGTACCACATTTAATATCACACATCGATGTGTTATCAATATCCAATGGGATCTTAAATCTTGAATGTGTTGTTCTTCCATTTGGTAGTAGCAAAGATGCCACTTTGGAAGATGCTACTAATTAAGATAATTTTTTTCCTTGCTCTAAGATATGATATGATAGTGTTCCATAGATATGTTTTCCCAGTTCGTCCATATCTAGATACGAAGTAAAATCCTGGTTTATTATCCAATACATCAATGACTATTATATGGAATTTATTTTTTTGATCATTTTTAAGAAGTTATACATAATATTGGCTTCTTGTTCTAACTTGTCAGAATTGTAATTCATTTCCTCTTCGATTAATCTGTTGGTACAAAAATCTATGCAGTTGTATGTCTTAGATGTTAAGTTGAATATTTTTATTTGTATTCCATTCTTTGAGAGGATATACTCTAAGTCATTTAATAGCATGTCACATAGCTCGTTATTATCTAGATGGTATTGTATAGGGTGATATCTGTGTTGTATATCACGTACAAAATCATCTATCATTAATCTCCAGTTTTTATCAAAAATTTCTCTTTCATTTTGTATTCCACAAAATAGTAACATAGTTAAAAATAGTTGTCTAAGTTGTAATGATGTATCCCATGATGCAGCCTCATTAAAAGTCCAATACCATTATTCATCACTATGGAGTAATCTACGTGCTACAAATGCTCCT
The DNA here is from genome assembly GCF_958298935.1 of Phragmites australis. Classification (NCBI taxonomy): domain Eukaryota; kingdom Viridiplantae; phylum Streptophyta; class Magnoliopsida; order Poales; family Poaceae; genus Phragmites; species Phragmites australis. The sequence goes on from NC_084935.1 coordinate 16,000,010, forward strand.
TTAAAGGTGTTATGCACTACTTCTTTATATGTCTTTATGTCATCTTAACTTTGAGCTCTTTTTACTATCATTAGTAACATACGTAGGTAGAATTATTCTCCTTCTATTGGATTTACGTAGTATGGACGTCCTATGTTAAAACCATATGTTTGTTTTTTCCAAATATGGTTTTTATTGTCCCAAGTGTATTTTATTGGGAAATCACAATATGTTACTTCATGAGCTTCTTCGAAATTCTTATTAGCAGTGATTCAGTTAGCATTTTTCGTCTAAGTTTTGGATCTTCTATTATTTTTTTAGCCTTGCATTTTCTTTGAATGTAACATTGTTCATAAGTGGTAAATGGACTGGAAGTCTTTCCATAGCTGGAGTATGGTGGTGACTTGCCGGTGGTCAAGGTCTCAAGATGGATTACACGCGTCGACATCGAGATGCTTACTTGAGATGAAAGCAAGTGGTAGCAAGTCACGCTTTGAGAAGCGTGCGAGGCGGTTTCGCCTAAAAAATGTGGAAGCAGGGAGGGCACGTGGCATCATCGCGAAGATTGTATCAAGGAGAAACTAAGTCGCGAAGGCGCTATGGCCATTCGACGGATGGAGCAAAAAATAGACCAAAATATCTCGGTGGTAGGTAGGAGGTCATTGAAAGAGAGGGGTATTTTGGGGAACAATGTAGCTTAAGCGCTAAGCTACCTCTTTAGACCTATAAAAAGGGGTAGGACTGTGTGGGAGGTTTGAGCTAGCCATTTGAGCTTTAAGTGCTAGGTTTTAAAAGAAAGGAAAGAGTAGAGCTTAGCCTTTGTAATATATGAGAGCTTTTTGTAAGGAAAATACTTTGTAATCTGCCGAAAAGAGGGCTAACCTTTGCAAGTAATGAAGTGCATATTTCCTCTATTGCTTGTGTTCATCTCCTTCTAGTTTCCTTCTATTGGCTCCCTTACTCTGTTGCAAGTTTTTTGAGAATGTGAACAAGACATTCCACCTAAAGCTAAAAATAAGAGAAAAGAGTTTGAGAATGAATCTGAAAATCAGCAAGTAACGGAAAAAGCTTTTCCACCCAAAAAAGAGAAAGCAACAACAACTTCTAAATCCAATGGAATTAGACTAAAAGGGTGTGTTATGCTTGCTACTAAATCTGACCGTGCTGAAATTTGTGATAATGAGCTGTCATGCTATGTTTTGATATACAAAGATGCTTTAGTTTCACTCGAGAATATATCTAGCTCTTTGTCTCCTGTTGTTGCCAACCTTTTGCAGGAGTTTGTGGATGTATTTCCAGCTGAGGTACCCCCAGGGTTACCACCTATTCGAGGGATTGAACATCAAATTGATTTAATTCTGGAAGCAACTTTGCCAAACCATGCTGCATATAGGACCAACCCATAAGAGACTAAGGAAATTCAGCAACAAGTCCAAGACCTTTTGGACCATGGGTATGTACGAGAAAGTCTTAGCCCTTTCGTTGTTCATGTTCTTTTGGTTCCTAAGAAAGACGGTAGTTGGCATATGTGTGTTGATTGTAGAGCCATCAATAATATTACTATAAGATATCGTCACCCTATCCCTAGGTTAGATAATATGATGGATGAGTGGAGAGTTCTATAATTTTCACTAAAATTGACTTGCGAAGTGGATACCAACAAATTAGGATGAAACTTGGAGATAAATGGAAAACTGCTTTTAAAACTAAGTTTGGCTTATATGAGTGGTTAGTAATGTATTTTTGGTTAACTAATGCACCTAGTACATTCATGCGATTGTTGAACGAAGTTTTACGTGCTTTTATTGGTAGATTTATGGTGGTATACTTTGATGATATCTTGATTTACAGCAAGACACAAGGACAACACTTTGATCATTCATGTGCTATTTTTAATGCTTTGAGAGATGCACATTTGTTTGATAACCTCGAAAAGTGCATCTTTTTGCACGGATCGAGTCTCTTTTCTTGGCTATGTTGTTGCTCCATAGGAAATAGAGGTGGATGAAGCAAAAATCAAAGCCATAAAGAGCTGGCCAACTCCTAAGACTATTACACAAGTGAGAAGCTTTCATGGCCTTGTGGGTTTCTATCAGTGATTTGTGCGGGATTTCAACATCATTGCTGCTCCATTAAATGAGTTGACAAAGAAAGGAGTAGTTTTCAAATTGGAACCTGCATAAGGAAAAGCATTCAAGTTGTTGAAAGAGAAACTTACCCATGCTCCTTTACTCCAACTCCCTGATTTTGGTAAGATCTTTGAACTAGAATGTGATGCTAGTGAGATTGGAATTGGAGGTGTGCTAATTCGAGAAGGTAAACCTATTACTTATTTCAGTGAGAAATTAAGTGGGCCAAATCTGAATTATTCCACTTGTGATAAAGAATTGTATGCTTTAGTTCGCATGCTTGAAACTTGGCAAAATTATCTATGTCCCAAAGAATTTGTTATACATTCTAATCATGAATCACTGAAACATATTAGAAGTCAAGATAAACTGAACAAACAATAGACTAAATGGGTAGAATTTATTGAGTTGTTTCCATATGTCATAAAACATAATAAAGGAAAGGACGATGTGATTGCTGATGTGCTTTCTAGGCGTTATACCATGTTATCTCAACTTGATCATAAGATTTTTGGTTTAGAGACCATTAAGGACTTATATGATACTGATTTAGACTTTAAAGAAGTGCTTGAAAATTTTAAAAAAGGGAAGACATAGAATAAATATGTGCTAAATGAAGGATTGCTCTATCGTACTAATAAACTATGCATTCCAGCTAGCTCTGTTCGTCTTTTGTTGTTACAGGAGGCCATGGAGGAGGATTAATGTCATATTTTGGAGCAAAGAAGGTTGAAGATGTACTGGCCGCCCACTTCTTTTGGCAAAAGATGAGACATGACGTCGAGTGCTACATTTTACGTTATACCACTTGCAACAAAGCTAAGTCTCGCTTAAATCCACATGGTCTTTATATGCCTCTTCCTATTCCTAGTGCACCATGCGAGAATATTTTTATAGTTTTTGTTTTAGGACTGCCTAGGACAATGAGCGGGAGGGATAGAATATTTGTAATTGTGGATAGATTTTCTAAAATGGCACATTTTATACCTTGTCACAAGAGCGATGATGCTACAAACATAGCTAATTTGTTTTTCAGGAAAATCGTTCGCCTATATGGAGTGCCTAATAATATCATCTCTGATCATGACATAAATTTTTTGAGTCACTTTTGGAGATCACTTTGGAATAAATTAGGAGCGAAGCTGCTGTTTTCTACTACATGTCATCCCCAAACTGATGGTCAAACAGAGGTCATCAACCGCACATTATCGACCATGTTACGGACAGTTCTAAAGAAGAATTTGAGGATATGGGAAGAGTGTTTACTATATATTGAATTTGCTTACAACAGGTCGGTACACTCCACCACCAAGGTAAGTTTGTTCCAAGCAGTGTATGGATTTAATCCCCATGCTCCTATTGATTTACTACATTTGCCAACTTTTGAAAGACTTAATTTAGATGCTAAGAAATGTGCTGAATTTATTCTTATGTTGCATAAAACCACTAAAAAGAGTATAAGGAGCATGACTGAAAAGTATAGGATTGTTGATGTCTAATTTACAAGATTATTCGAAATGCTTAGCAATGCATAGGTCACCGGTAGAAGTCGAGTGGTGGAGTGTTCCATCTCTCGTGAGCTATAGGTTTAATTATGGTTCATGATGATAATATTGATGATGTTGGTTAGGTGAGTTGTGAGGATGAGACGAGATGTGGGCGGTTGTCGGAGGGTGGACTCCTCAAGCGGGGATCCGGAGGGACCCCCTTTAAGATTCGGCCGGGGGGATGATTCTGAATCCGTTTTGCGGGTGAAATAAATGGGCGTAAATGAGATGCAGGTGGAATGGAATGATCAGATGCAGGAAGTAGTAAATGCTCAGGGGATTTTTAGACAGGTTCGGGCCGCACTGAGCGTAACACCCTACTCATGTGTGTATGCTATAAATGGTCTGAGGATGTTTCCCTGAGGATCTGCTAAGTTACCAGAATGTTTGACTAGTCTATAGCTTCGTGCTCCTTGTTCTTCGGTGCTCGTCCGGCTTCAAGACTTGAGCCGAACTGAACTCGATCCACAAGGCATCTTGAGAACCCTGGGCTGAAGCCGCAGGGCCTGGACTTCAAGATTCCAGAGTCCCGGTGGTAGTACCGCGGACCGAAGTCTACGTAAGCATTTTTCTTCTCCTGAGTGTGTTTGCCTTGACATTAGTTTAGGGGTACTGACCTTTTCCGTTTTCAGGCCGCCCAAGGACCCCGCCGGAGACCAGAGGAAGCCAGAGGCGCCAAGGTCGGCTCCCGCTCCCGAGCCGAGCGCGCCCGCGCCTGAGCCAAGTGCGCCGGCGGAACCGGAGCTGCAGGCGCCACCCTGCCCTGAGCCGAGGGCAGCGGCCGCGCCCGAGCAACCGATGCCATCCGAGCCCACCCCGAGCACTTCGAGGGCAGAGCAAGCGGCCGCGGCGGAAGTGGTCGTGGCGAGGGCGGTGCCGACGTGGCAGTCATTGGGGACCCCGAGCGCCTCTGCAGAGAGGGTTTGCAGGGGACCCAGCACCCGGCCGTCGTCAAGCCAGGCCCCAGAACCCCTCCCGGACGTGCTCGGAAGCACCCGGGAGGTTATCGGGCGGTTGGAGACGGCCGTGGCGGCGGAGCGAGCAGAGCTCGATAAGGACCGCGTCGCCCTCATCGAAGAGAGGGGGTGGCTAGAAGACGTCGGCCGGCTCCTGGAGGCCCGCGTCACCTCAGCCCGCGCAACCCATGAGTGGGCAATGCGCGTGGTGGCCGAGGAGCGGGAGGCATTGGAGGAGGTGCGCGACAAAGCTGTTGCCGCACAGGAAGAGGAGCAGGCATCGCGGCAGTGAGCCGCGGAGCTGCTTGCTCGGGAGCGGCTGGTCCGGGCTCGCGAAGGGGCAATCGGCCAGCGCGAGAAGTCTATGGAGTCCGCCCGGGCAAACTTAGCCCACCGGAGTGACGAGCTCGAGCGTGGTCGCGCCGAAGTCCACCGTCGAGAGGAGGAGGTCACGATCCACGAGACCGACGTCGAGATCACGGTGACGGCTCAGGATGCCCGGGAGGAGCAAATCACAAGGCGCGAAGCGGAGGCCACCTCAGCGTCGGCGGCCCTTACTGCTCGAGAGGAGCAGGCCGCTAAATGGGAGGCCGAGCTAGCCGCCCGGGAGCGGGCCCTCACTGCCTTGGCCAAGCAGGTGAAGCGGGGACAAGCCGAGGCCCCAGCCACCATCAGTGTCCCGACCAGCGCAGCCGAGGGGATCAGCCTTGAGGAGCGGCTGCAGATCGCAAGGGACGAGCTCGAGACCGTCGTGGCCGAGCGGGCCAACGTGAAGCTGATGATGCGAGACATCCTTCGTCAGGCACGGAGGTCCGTTAGGGTAGCCGGGCTCGGGCGCGTCAACATGGGCAAGAAGGGGATGGACCAAGAGACCATCAGCCACCTCGCCCTCAGCTTCGAAGAGATCAGCCGGCGCCTCAAGGCTCTCCCGAGGGCCATACAGGAGTTGGCATCCCGGGAGGGGCGTGCTCTGGCCTAGGCAGTGGCCGAGCACGTTCTTGCCTGCTACCGAAGCCGAGACCCTGCCTTCTCGCTGGAACCAGTTTGGCAGGGAGTGGTCGAGGCCGAGGAAGCAGCCGCCCGGGAAGCTGTCCGGTGCGTCGCTGCTGAGGTGGCGACGTGCTTCACATGGGAGCCACCGCAGGAACCGAGCAGCGGTAGCAGCAGCGAAGCCTCCTCGCCGCCTTCAGAGGCCGCCGATTTAGATTAGATTTTTGTTTTTTGATTGTTGTAAATATGGGAGTGATCCCCTCTGAATGGTTCTTTTTCAAAATATAATAGAAGCCTTTCTTCGGGATCAAAACTCCAATGCTTGTCTTCATGTTGTTTTTCGCTTTTCACTTGATGTCCCGAGAAGAACTTAGCCAGAATGAGCCCGACCTTCCTTCCCCGAGAGCGAAGTCACCCCGACCACTCATCGCACGAGTAGTCAGGCCAATCCGAGCGTTCAGCCCCCGAGCCCTTGCGAGTCCACAGCTGCTAAGTCAAGAGACAAAGGCATGAACTTCCTTGCTCGGGAGATAGGTCGATCCAGCAAGGAGCACGCCACGACCAGTAAACACTTTTCCACTTTACGACCTCTCAAACAAGTAGACCGGAGACACGTGCAGGCGGAAATGCGACCAAGAGTCCCCACGGTTTGGTGGTGTCCGGGCTAGGACGAACCAGACCGAGCACCGACAGTCCGCCCCCAGGGTCTAGGTGGTCCCGACCACTCTTTGCTCAAGCGGTAGGATTACCCGAGAACCCCAAGGACTCGGTAGTGCCTGGGGTACTGCCAAGCTGGCCAAACACTACGACCACCATGAAGGACTTCGGTCAAACATCGCCGTTCGCACGGTACACCTAACTACTGTCTGTTTCTATCATTCCGAAAAAAGCGAGTACGTGGGCAGGGTTTTGTGCATGAGGAGACCATCTCGCTGAACAGATTAGAATACGAGGGTCCCGAGGATAACTCGGGAACAATAGTTTACGGAGTAAGTAAGAATGTAAATTCATATGACTTTAGTCACTCACCGGGCAGCTATCAGCCTTTCGCCTGACCGATCCAGGAGGGGTGCGCGCTCCGAGCTTGGGGTACCCGGTAACTTGGTTCCCTCGTACGGAGCATCTAAGCACTGGAAAGCATGAGAGGGAGCCAGGGGCCAGGCGGTCCCGACCACTCATGCCCGAGTGGTAGGACTGCCCGAGGACCCCATAGGCTCGAGCAGCGCCTTGGGCACTGAGGCCCTTGCGGTCGGGCTGCTTTATTCTTGATTGTTGATCTGTAAGCTTTTAGAAAATAGGGAAAGATTCCTTGTTTGGTGCGCTCTGTTAGTGCAGTACTCATTATAGACTGCTCTCGTTTTTGACCCAAGATCTCTCGAATACCCGGACTGGCGAAGTATACAAACAGAGGCATAACCAAGAGATCCTATAGTTCGGTGGCGCCCGAGAAGGATAGACCAGACTGAGCACCGACAGTCCGCCCCTGGGGTCTAGGCGGTCCCGACCACTCTTTGCTCAAGCGGTAGGAATACCCGAGAACCCCAGAGGCTTGGTGATGCTCGGGGTACTGCCATGCCACTGGACACCACAGCCTACCACAATAGACTTAGGTCAGCAGCAACTGCCTGCGCGCATACCGATCGGGATTCATTTTTATCAACGGGAAAAATAAGAGAGCGTGTTTTTCTTGCACAATCGAGCATCTCACCAAACAGATTAAACATATGGATTCCAGAGAGGAAGTTTGAAATTTTGAAAAAAGTGTATATTGACAATTTTGTACAGAAGTGGCAACTTACATGGTTGGTGGTTGCCCCCGGCCAACTTGGGCGGGAGGGGACCCCCGGCCTGGTTGGCCCAAGCATAAACATGTCTGCCTAGGGATAGAACTTGCATAGATGCTCGATGTTCCACGCATTTGGGAGCGGCTGTCCATCCTCTGCAGCTAGTCGGAACGAGCCTTGTCGCGGGACTCCAATCACGGTAAAGGGACCTTCCCACATAGGGGATAGTTTATTCTTTCCTTCGTGCGATTGAGCATGTCGGAGAACTAAATCGCCAACCTCGAGTGACCGGGCTCGGATGTGACGCTGATGATAGCGCCGCAAGCTCTGCTGGTATCTGGCTGCTCGGACGGCGGCACGTCGTCGGCGCTCCTCCAAGTAGTCAACATTGTCGCGCCTTCGATGTTCCTGTTCGCCTTCGGAGTAGGCATTCACCCGAGGGGAGCCAAGAGTGAGCTCGGAGGGGAGGACCGCCTCAGCGCCGTACACGAGGAGTGGAGTCTCCCCGGTGGTGCGGCTTGGCGTGGTCTGGTTGGCCCATAGCACAGCAGGTAGCTCGTCGATCCACCCTTTCCCGTGCTTTGCGAGCACGTCGTAGGTCCGGGTTTTGAGCCCCTTCAGTATCTCAGCATTTGCATGCTCGACCTACCCGTTGCTCCGAGGATGAGCAACAAAGGCGAAGCAAAGCTTGATGCCGAGGTCCTCGCAGTAGTCCCCGAATAGGGCACTTGTGAACTGAGTACCATTATCGGTGATGATTCTGTTCAGGACGCCGAAGTGACATTATCGGTGATGATTCTGTTCAGGACGCCGAAGTGACTTGTGATACCGCAGATGAACTGAAGCGCTGTGTTCTTGGTAACCTTGATGACTGGAACCGCCTCCGGCCACTTGGTGAACTTGTCGATGGCGACGTAGAGGTACTCATAGCCCCCGATTGCTCGGGGGAATGGACCCAGGATATCCAACCCCCAGACCGCGAAGGGCCATGACAGGGGGATGGTACGAAGAGCCTGAACTGGTTGGTGAATCTGCTTTGCGTGGAACTGGCACGCCCTGCAGTGCTGAACCAACTCAGAAGCGTCCTGGAGAGATGTAGGCCAGTAGAAACCTTGCCAGAAGGCCTTCCCGACCAGCGCGCAGAACGATGCATGGCCACCACACTCACCCTTGTGGATCTCAGTGAGAAGCTCACCGCCTTCTGCCCAGGTGATGCATTTCAGGAGGACATCGTCCGTGCCGCGCCAATAGAGATCCCCATCTACTATGGCATAGCGTTTGGACTGTCGTGCAATCCTCTCGGCAGAGGCATCATCCCCGGGGAGGGTATTTTCTTTCAAGTACCCTCGGATCTCGTCGATCCATGAGGCATCTTGAGAACTGATGGGATTCCCCACTGAGGGCGCCGCCTGGGTTCCCTCAACTAGGCTCGAGGGTTCCCCTTCATCCTGGTCGGCAGGTAGGACGGAAGGCCGTGTGAGCCTTTCTTCAAAGGCTCCGGCAGGGACGCGCGCCCGAGAAGAGGCCAAGCGAGAGAGGTCATCGGCCAGAGCGTTGTCACGGTAAGATATGTACCGCAGCTCCAGGCCGTCGAAGTGCCTCTCCAGCCTCCTGACTTCCACCACGTACGCCACCATCTGAGGATCTGTGCACTGGTATTCCTTGGACACTTGGTTGACCACCAGCTGGGAGTCTCCCTTGACTAGCAGGCGACGAATACCAAGGCCCACCGCTGCTCGGAGGCCAGCGATGAGGCCCTCGTACTCCGCCATGTTGTTGGTTGCTTGAAAATGCAGTTGCACGACGTACCGGAGTACTTCACTCGTTGGGGAGGTGAGAACCACTCTAGCCCCCGCACCTTTTAGTGTGAGGGAGCCGTCAAAGTGCATAACCCAGTACCCGGGCGCATCGTGCCCGGGATATGCGGAAATTTCTTCATGGTCGATCTCGGGGACGAGCGCCACTCTGCCACAACAGACAGCGCCTGGCTTTTGATTGCCTGGCGGCTGACAAAGTGCAGATCAAACTCCGCCAGTTTCACCGCCCACTTGACGATGCACCCAGTGCCTTCTCAGTTCCGGAGGATCGGCCCCAGCGGATACGTGGTGACCATCGAGACCTTGTGCGCCTAGAAGTAGTGGCGCAGCTTCCGGGAAGCGACGAGCATGGCATAAAGTAGCTTCCGAGCTTGGGGGTACCTTGTCTTGGCATCTTGGAGGATTTCACTGACAAAGTACACCGGTCGCTGTACACGGCGGGCCTGGACTGCGGCTTCGCCCGAGGGCTTGTCACAGCCCCCGAGCTTGGAGCCATGGTTGGGGCTGGCCGAGTGCTCGGGCTCGACTCCATGGTCGGGAGGAGCCAGGTGCTCAGGCTCGACTCCCTTGTCGGGAGGAGCCGCGAGAACTGGAGACTGCTCGGGGGCGGCTGGGAGCTGGGACCCAGCACCTTGCCCTGAGCACTCATCATGCTCCACCACCAGTACCATGCTCACGACCTGAGGAGTGGCCGAGACGTAGAGCAGTAAAGGCTCGCCCTCGGAGGGGGCCACCAGTACGGGCGGTGAGGTGAGGTATTTCTTCAAGTCATGGAAGACCTACTCGGCCTCTGGCATCCAGTCAAAGTGACCGATCTTCTTCAAGAATTTGAAGAGGGGGAGCACTCGCTCCCCGAGCTTGGAGATTGTGAGGAACCGTCCAAATAGTATTCTAACTAATCATCAGGAGGATCATTATTCATGATCACAACCTCGACGATTAACCAGAATACCATTCCGGTAGTCCCGGCACGTGTTTTGTGCCCAGGATCGGAACACATGCCTTCCAACTCAAATATCACAACACAGTTTAATAGAGAGCAAATAATTAAACTGGATTACAATTATTAAACATGCAACTGCTTCCACAATTTACAACAAAAGAGGAACAACAACAACTACGCAGCGGAAGAAAAACCTATACAACAAAAGAGTATGGAGCCACATGCCCTTAGGCCCCATACCAAAAGCGCCGGAGTTCGGAGTAGAAGGTGCTACTCCTGCCCGCCACCCTGATCGGCAGGCACAAAGTAGCCGAACACCGCCTCTTCCTCGCCAACCTGAGAACCTGAAAACAACTTAAGGGCAGCACCCCTTAGTACGAAGGTACTAGCAAGTCTTACACAGTATGAGTATATATATTCTCAACTCCAAGGATCATGCATTTAAAGCTGTAGCAATGATTAAGACATGTTTAAGTTCATTAAGCGGTAAGCAACCTAGACTCTAGGTGTAAGCAACTGACTTAACCGACCACCCACTTAAACCCTGCCAACCGACTGATCAGAACAGATATATAGACAACAAATGTATAAAAGTAAACCATTACCACCAAACCACCGACCACATACCGAACAAACCACCCAAACCAACCATGCCACAACCCACATCGAAACTCTACGACCAAAACATGGTCGCTCGGTGGAGATAAGCGATAGCGATGCTCATGACCGAGAGCGCGGCAGTTCGAACTGATTATACACCCTGCAGGGGGATACTCCTGGACCCACACGACACAGGGACCATACGGCTTGTGCCACCCGCTAAGATGCACACAAGGGGGTACCCGTGACAACCTTTCCCAACCAGGCCCAACCATGTGGATCAACCATAGCTCGGCACGGCGGTATTAGAACTACTCCCCGAGCAAACTAATACCGCTAAAAGCCCGGACTCAAACCGGACTCACACCGTCTATGACGAGGCCCACATGACCACGTCTGCGAAGGTAATCGGCTCGCCTACCATTATATCAGCATGTGGTGAGTAAGGTAAGTGCTAAAGCCGACTACACCGACGATCGGTGCTTAACCGGTGTAAGCGGTCTACGGTGTCCGGGTTCCCTTCCCGAACTGCCTGAGGACTCCTCGTGAGCAGATGACACCCCTAACACCGCCCACACCTCATCTCAACTCACCACTCAACAACCGACACATCATCAACATAACCACAAATGTGAACAGGTAAAAAGCCCTAGGCTCGCGACAACGGTGGACGCCGTCATCGACTTCTACCGGAAAGCCTAAGTACCACTAAGCATAGCGAACTAAAATTAGACCGCGACGACACCACTAGGCTCCAATGGAATAACACATGACACGTGACCGAAATGGAAGAATGCATAGGCATAGGTTCTACCCAACTCGGAACCCGACACATGCAATGTATACATAAGCGTAGATAACATATTAGATTTTCAAGTAGACACGGTGCAATATGATAGATGCTTGCCTTGCTGCCCTAGCTGCTGCTGCTCACAGCTACCCGAGTCACGATCACCACTACGGGAACCTCCGGGGACAGCCTCGTTCGCCGGGTCGAAGTTCCCTGAGAGAATAACGCGTGCAATGCAATAAATGTTATGCAAAAAATGACGTTTCATAGTCTGTGATAACAGTGTAAAGCGCCGCGGTACAAGTTTAACGCACTAACAATTTCCTAATTGAGATTAGGGTTAACCATTCAATTATCCTCGGATTAATTAACGCATAACTAAAGCTTAAATCAATCTAGAATGCTAACTGCGCTAAAAATGAAGGTACATATTTTTATTAAACAGGGAATAAACTAACAAGATTTATAGAATTGATTTCATCAATTTTGGAGTCACCAATATTTAGTTATGAATTAATGGGGCTTTAAGCACATTACATTAACTAAAGAAATTCCAGAATATATTTCATGGTCACTAACAATTTTAACAAGTAGAGCATGAGCATATAAAGTTAACAAAATTTGCTTTACAATTTTTGGAGCCACATTCCATTTCTTATGCATTTTACAAAGCTTCAGCCGATTTATTAGTTCAACAAATACCCAATTTCGCATTTTCCGATTTTCCGAATACTTAAATATCCAAAACCATTCTCCACTCTGGTTCGGCCAGCCGCTGTGACTGACAGTGGGGCCGGCGCATTTTGACCCGAGTCAAAATCGACCCGCGCCCAGTATACAGCGCGCCGGCAGCTCGAGCGACGTCGCCGGCGGCGAACGGCGACCTGGATGTCCCAGCCGAGGGTGAAAACGGCACTAGCGCGAGCACGTGGTTACGGCGGGGGCACACGTCTACGCCGGCGATGGCCGGAGCACGGCGAGCGGTGGCGAGGGGCAAGACTAGCACGGTGGCGGCACGACTTTGACGCGCCGACGGCGAACGGCGACGCAACAAGCCCGGCCGAGCACACCTACACGTTCTACGTGAGCGCGTAGACCTAACGGTGCGGTTCCCGACCGACGAGCTCGATAGCGGCCCGACCGGCGGCGTGCGTGGGGAGGCGGCGGCGATTCAACCACCGCGGAACACCGTGCCGGCGACCGGGCAGAGAGAAGACGGCGCGCGCATAAGGCGTATAGGAGCATGGGGAAGCTCACCGTGCAGCGGGTTAGGCCGGTGAGGCTGTAGAACAGCGGGGCGACGGGAGACGGCGGAGCCCGGTTGCCGCCGTTGGGGAAGAAGACGCGGGCGGCTCCAATCCGCGCGGGAAACGGCCGGGGAAAGAGGGGAAACGGCGGAGGAGCTCGGGGCGCTCCTCCCTGCTGCTCCACGGGGCTCGGGCTCGATGGAAACCGTCGACGGCGCGTCGGATTTGGCCGGTGGTGCGGCGTAACGTGGCTCTGCTCTGAGGTGTGCTGGGCGACAGGGAGAGCAAGCGAGGAAGAGAGAAGAGAGACACCACGAGAGAGCGTCCAGGGGGGGTTAAGGCCGACGACGCTTCCACTCGAAGGCTCGGCCGGTGACTCGACGGCGTGCTGGGTTTACCGGCCGCGGAAGTCAACAAAGCCGGCGCCGCGCTCTGGAAGCAGCGCGGCTGAGTGGGGAGGGAGGATGACGAGTAGGTCCCGTATGAACAGTAACCGCCAGGCAAAAATATCTCCACCACTTTAGCCATCCATTTGAACACCTTCCCAAAGTCCAAAACTTGCAAAACAAATTTTGCTGGAAACTAAAACTCATAAGGAACCCATTTGAACTTGTTTGACTCAGAAAGCCTGCACCAATTTCAAATGAAAATTCTCCAAAGAGGCAAGCTTTTCAAACTTGTGCTGATTTTTATGCCTTGAAAACAATCCCCAAAAATTTGGAAAAATTCATTTATATTCTCCTCCTGGCATCTACTAATTTCTAAAATTATCACCAGCCCTAGGTTCCATAGAAGTTTTAGGAGATGCTTCACAACGCATCAGTTAACCCTGGTTTAACCAAATTCGGTTAAATTTCACATTGCATGTCTACACTGCTCAAAACAAAACAAATGATGCTAATGATGCCCATTAGCACTTAATTACATGTTCTAGAAACTCTGGGCCGTGACAGAGATAAAGCGCCCTAGGGCCGCCACGCAGCCGGCAAGGCGCTGAACTTCCTTGAGTCGAGCCGGGGGTCGCATCTGCTCGATGGCTCGGATCTTCTCTGGATTGGCCTCGATTCCTCGGCTAGAGACCAAGAAACTGAGGAGCCTGCCCGCGGGCACCCCGAAGATGCACTTCTCGGGGTTGAGCTTCAAGCAGGTAGTGCGGTGACTGTTGAAAGTCTCGGCTAAGTCCTCTAGCAAGGTGGTGCGGTCTCGGGATTTAACCACGAGATCATCGATGTAAGCCTCGACGTTGCGGCCCACCTATGAGTCAAGGGTAATGCGCACAGTGTGCTGGAAAGAAGACCCAGTGTTGCGCAAACCAAATGGCATCGACACATAACAATAGGTCCCCACCGGAGTGGTAAAAGAAGTTTTTTCCTCGTCCTCTATGGCCATGCGGATTTGGTGGTAACCAGAATTTGCATCTAGGAAACATAAAAGATCGCATCCCACAGTGGCATCTACAATCGAATCTATACGGGGTAAAGAAAAAGGATCTTTTGGGCAAGCCTTGTTTAGGTCGGTGTAGTCGACGCACATGCGGAGCTTGCCGTTGGCCTTCGGGACGATGACTGGGTTGCTAGCCACTCTGGGTCGGATGAAGCCAGCGTCGAGGAGCTTGCTTACTTGCTTTCGGATGAACTCCAGGCTCTCGGGCGCCTGCCGCCGAACTTTCTGTCTCACCGGCCATGCGTCGAGGCGGACAGCAAGGTGGTGCTCGATCACCTCCCTAGGGATCCCGGGCATATCGGACGGCTGCCATGCAAACACATCGACGTTAGCTTGGAGGAAGGTGACGAGCGCGCTTTCCTATTTGCCACCCAGGTCACCACCGATTCGGACGACCTGGGAAGCGTCTTCGCCCACCACGACCTCCTTCATAGGAACGGAGGCGTCAGCAACGAGTCGGGGTTTGGATGAAGAGGGTCCCAGGCCCCCTGGGTGTCCTTCGACCTCGGCCCGAGCAAAGACCAAGGCCGAGTAGAGCTGCTTGGCGCAGGAGACGGCGCTGCCGGTCTCGGTGGGCATGGAGATGGGGCATACGGGGCCTGGCATCTTAACCGTGAGGTATGCATAGTGTCTGACCACCATGAACCGAGCGAGCGCCGGGCGCCCGAGAATGGCATTTTAGGGGAGAGGGACTTCCGCCACATCCAAGATGACGTTCTCCGTCCAGAAATTATCCGGGCTCCCGAATGTTACGGGCAGCTCAACCTACCCGAGGGGCAAGGTATGCCCCAGTGTCACCCCGTAGAAGGGGAGCAATGACTTTAGGCGCCTGGAAGGCACCTGCAACTTCTCGAAGGCCTCCCGGGAGAGGAGGTTTAGGCTTGCACCCCCATCGATCAGCATTCTGCTGACCTTTACGTTGCAAATGGTGGGGGACACTACCAGGGGCAGTCGCCCCATGCCTGTAGAACTTGCGGGGTGGTCCACCAAACTGAACGTGATCAGGGAGTCCAACCACTTCAAGGGCCTCGCGGCCTCAGTGCTCGGGGTCATCGAGCAGACCTCGCGCCACCGGGTCTTGACACAGCGACGAGTGGAGGGCGCGTAAGCGCCTCCGTCGATGAAGGCGATGGTGTGCTCAGGCTCCTGGAATCCGAGCTCTTGATTATCTGGGGCGGCTCTGTCGCCGTCGTTCCTTCGGCGCTCTTCGCGGTCCTTCTGGCGCCGCTCGATGAGGCCCTTAACCGAGCGGCACTCCGTGAGGTCATGCCACTCGGTCTGGTGGATCTGGCACCACTTTCCTAGCTCGAGCCTCACAGGAGCGGGAGCCCTTGGGGGAGGAGGAGCCCTCGCGGGAGCCGGAGCCCTTGCAGGAGCGAGCATTCTGTCAACGGCCACCTAGCGCGCCGACCGGCGGTCAGGGCCCTCAGCTGGCCTATGGGTAGGGATCTCAGCTGGCACGATAGGGACAGCCTCGCGCCTTCTTCTCTTTTTCTTTTCCCGCCTGTCAGAGCGGGAAGGACCAGGTTGATCGGCAGTGGGTTGCTCAGGGCGCGGAACATGCCACGCCTGAGCCTCCTCCGCCTTCGCGCACTTTTCGGCCAACGCGAAGAGCTCTGCGGTGGTCTCGATTTCGTGCGTGCCCAGCTTTTCGAGCATCCGCTCATCGCGGACGCCCTACCGGAACGCGACGATAATGGCGTGGGGGGTTATCCGCGGGATGGTGTTGCGGACCTGGCTGAAGCATTGTATGAAGCGCCGCAGCATCTCCCCCTCCTGCTGTTTGACGGCATGGAGGTCGCACTCCAAGCCGGGGCGCATGAATGTGCCCTGAAAGTTAGCCACAAACTGGTGGCAGAGGTCATCCCAGGAGCCGATCGATCCTGGGGGTAAGTTCATAAGCCAAGAACAGGCAGAGCCCCTCAATGCTACATGAAAATAATTGGCCATCACCTTTTCACTACCGCCCGCTGCTTAGACGACGGTGGTGTAAATCTGGAGAAACTCGACGAGGTCGATGGACCCGTCGTACTTCTCCGGCAGTTCTGGCCTGAACTTTGTGGGCCAGTTAACCCGACGGAGCTCGTTGGTGAAGGCGCGACAGCCTGTGCCATACCTTGCAGCGCGGGCAGCGCCCTTGGGCGGTGAACACCAGCGAGCCGGGGAACCTCGACGGTCATGGGCCGGCATAGAGGAGGCCTGGTCCTCTGCCTCGGCCTCGTGCCAGGACTCCCGTTGGCGCTCAAGGGTGACGCGCGCATCTTCGACGGCCCTCCGCTCATTGAGATGTAAGCGGAGATCCTGAGCTCCGGTTGTGGCCAGGGGGTGGCACTCCGCTTGGAGGCCCCTTGGCCAGTTCGGCCGCCACTGAGGATGATCCAGCGTTGGTTGCGCTGTGGTGGGAGGTGGTACGGGAGCTTTCGGCCAGCACCTGCCGGTGAGCCGTGCCCACCAGAGCGGCCACCTCCTGGAGCCAGCGGCCTTCTGGGGTTTCCCCCGCCACCTGGACAGGCGGGTGCCTGAGGAGTGCTTGTGCAGCAAGCAACGCGCTCCCAGGACTGGCGTCGCCGAACGCGAGCCTGCGCCGTAACGGCGCCCGGCGTTGTCCAGAAGTGGATCTCGCGGCAGGAGTTTCTACCGCTTGCTGAGGGTTAGGCGGTGCGCCTGCAACGGCGGTGGCGGCCCTGCTGGGCCCAGCGCCATTGTCCCCATGAGAGGGGAGCACCGTGTGGGCGGACCGTGGCTGCTGCTGAGGAGCAGCAGAGACTAGGGCCTCCTGAGCAATGGGCTCCATTTCTTCACTGGAGCTGGAGCCGGTGCATCGAAGACGATGTCCTCCTGCCATTTTTCTGCAGAGAACAAAACAAATTCAGGGATACAACCCTTTACCTGGCGTGCCAGCTGTCGGAGAGTGGACTCCTCAAGTAGGGATCCGGAGGGACCCCCTTTGAGATTCGGCCGGGGGGATGATTCTGAATCCTTTTTGCGGGTGAAATAAGTGGGCGTAAATGAGATGCAGGTGGAATGGAATGATCGGATGCAGGAAGTAGTAAATGCTCAGGGGATTTTAGACAGGTTCGGGCCGCACTGAGCATAACACCCTACTCTTGTGTATATGCTATAAATGCTCTGAGGATGTTTCCCTAAGGATCTGCTAAGTTACAAGAATGTTTGTCTAGTCTAGAGCTTCGTGCTCCTTGTTCTTTGGTGCTCGTCCGGCTTCAAGACTTGAGCCAAACTGAACCCTTGCTGTCTGAACCTGACTCAGTCTTCCTTGTCCTTCTCCGGGGAGCCCGCCCAGCTTAAATACCCACCGAGGCGGTAGCGTGCCCGGAAAGGATGGTGCGAGTTCCAAGGTGCCATAAATGGAAAGCAACCATCATGGGCTACTGCGCGAGGTGACGGGGAGGGTTGAAAATGCGCCCCGTCCGGTCTTGTTCGTCATCATGCCGTTCTTCAACGGGCGCCGCGGGGAGGGCTCACCGGGCAGCCACCGAGCAGCCCGGCGTGCCCGCCCGGTCAGAGCAAGCCTGACACAGCAGGGCAACAGGCGGAGTGCTTTGGGCTTCACGATGTTATCCCGAGGCGTGCCGGATGTCGCGCGATAGGACATGTGCATTAAATGTCCTCACGCCTCCTTGCCAGGCCGTGGCAGGGACTGACAGAAAGCGTGTGGGTGTCAGTTGGAAGTAACAGGCCACGCGCCCTCTTAAATGCAGCATCGGGCCTCTCACCAGCTAACACCTCACCGCTCGACCTCTGTGAGGGCCACCAGCGAAGGATTTCTCAGGCCCTCGGGGAACCGAGTGCTCGGGGGCCACTGTTCGCCGCCCCGAGCACTCTCTCCCGGATATGCATTTCTTGGTCCTCGGGGAACCGAGTGCTCGGGGGCCACTGTTCATGGCCCCGAGCACTATCTCCCGGAACTAACTGTTCGGGTCCTCGAGGAACCGAGTGCTCGGGGGCCACTATTCATGGCCCCGAGCACTCTCTCCCAGAACTGACTTCCCTCGGGTCCTCGGGGGACTCGGGGTGCTCGGGGGCTACTGTTCGCAACCCCGAGCACCCTCTTCCCGGTACTTGGCTTTTCTTATCATCGGGGGACTTAAGTGCTCAGGGGCCACTTTTCGCAGCCCCAAGCACTCTCTTCCCGGCACTTGGTCTTCTTGGGTCATCGGGGAACTCGGGTACTCGGGGACCACTGTTCATGGCCCCGAGCACCCTCTCCCGGGACTTGGTCTTCTCGCACCTCGGGGAGGTAACCCCTGCGGGAGGGCGCCACGTGGCACTCTACTGTTCTGGCCTCGGGACTCGGGGACCCCTGGTTCCTATGTCACCGACAGCGGTGTTAGGGGTGTCTTCTGCCTCGGAGGAGTTCCTCGGGGTAGTTCGGGAGAGGAGCCAGGCACCATGGACCATTTTGCATCGTTTAAGCACCCTCCATCGGTGCCATTGGCTTTAGCACTTTTTGTGGTGGTCGCGTTTTTGGGGTGAAGCCTAAGGGCATATGGCTTCACCCACCTTTTGTGGTCTATAGCTTTTGTTTCTGCTGCGTAGTTCTCTTTTGGCTAGTAGTTGATCAGTTTTAGTTCCTCCTAGATCTCTTTTACTGTAAATTGTTAAACTTGTTAATGCTTAAGAACTTGTAATATAATTTAATTACTATCTCTTTATTAAGCTTGGTTGTGATTGCTTGTGTTGAAAAGACATGTGTTCCGATCTTAGGCACAAAACACATGCCAGCACTACCGGCATGATATTATGGTTAATCATTGAAGTTGTGATTACATAAATGATCGACTTGGTGATTAACTAGAATATTATTTGGACGGTTCCTCACATCATCCCAACGTCAAGATGATGCAAAAAAATTATCTGCAATTCAATTGGTCATGGTATTAAAACTGCCAAATTCCCACAATCTTCGAATTTTGTGTGCACTACATGTGCCACAAGGAAATTGATTTTAAGACCCTCTTATCTTAAAATCCAAGTTGAACCACTCAAATTCCTTGAACGCATTCAAGACGATATATGTGGCTCAATTCAACCATTAACTGGACCGTTCAGGTACTTCATGGTTCTCATTGATGCATCTACACGATGGTCACATATGTGTCTTTTGTCCACATGAAACCATGCTTTTGTTGAAAATAATTGCTCAAATTATTAAATAACAAGCACATTATCCTGAACATAGGATATAATCCATTGAAATGGACAATGCGGCTGAATTCACCTCGTGTGCCTTCAATGATTATTGTATGGCCCTAAGAATTCAAGTCCAACACTCAGTACCATATGTCCATACTCAAAATAGTTTGGCCGTAACAAGATTGGCTTGAGCTGCCTCCGCGGCAGTTCACAGAATCATAAATTTGCAAAATATTGCAAATAACCTGTCAAATGCATTTACTGATAATAAAGATGTCACTAAATCTTATATTCTTGCTAGGAATGTACCGTAAATAGTGGAAGTACCAAACAAAACCACTCAACTTTCAAATCAAAATAAGAGGGGGAGAAGTACGGTCACAAAGGATAAAGCTCTTGCAAGCTATCGCGAAAACAGAGGAATCCCTCTTCCAAAACAGTAAATGCAAATCAACATCAAGTTAAGCGACACCCAAGGCCTATGGATACTATACATCGAGTGGATGTTCAACATCCAAATCGCAGCTCAACTGTGCACACAAATACTGATGCTGGGACATCGGAACACTTAGATTCTATCGTAATGGGAAATCACGATGAGTCAGAAGGGGTAGATAATTTCCATCAATTATATTAATTCTGTAGAATCATTTGATAGAAAGACTACAATTGTCGACACATACTTCTTCTCAAAGATTGCAAATGACCTTCTCAATGATCCAGATCCCAAGACCATGGTAGAGTGCCACAAGCGCTCGGACTAGACACAATGGAAGGATATGATCCAGGCAGAATTGCGCTCGCTCTCCAAAAGAGAGGTATTCACATCAATAATACCTACTCCTCGTAACATTTTTCTTGTGGGATACAAGTGGGTTTTCGTCCGTAAATGGAATGAAAATAACGAGGTGGTGAGATATAAAGCGAGGCTTGTAGCATAAAGGTTCACGCAGAGACCCCGCATTGATTTCAATGGGACTTATTCTCCAGTAATGAATGGAATCATATTCCGATATCTAATTTTATTGACAGTTCAAAATTATCTATCTATGCAATTAATAGATGTAGTGACCGCATACCTATATGGGTCACTTGATTCGGACATATATATAGAAGAATGACTAGACATTACGAATCCATACGCAAACCGCAACATGTATTGTGTAAAGCTTAAAAAGTCATTATAGGGCTTAAAGCAGTCGGGAAGAATGTGGTACAACCGACTAAAAGAGTTCCTTTTACAAAAAGGGTACTCCAACAATGATGATTACCTATGTGTCTTCATAAAGAAGTCCTCAACAAGATTTTGTATTATCTCTGTCTATGTTGATTATCTGAATATCATCAGAAATACAAAAGATATAGATGAAGCACACAATCATCTAAAGACAGAATTTGAAATGAAGGATTTGGGTAAAACCAAATTTTGCTTGGGTATACAACTCGAGCATCTTCCTTCAGGTATTCTAGAACACCAAGCCACATATACCTAGAAAATATTGGAGAAATTCAATATGGACAAATAATATCCTTCCAAGACTCCCATAGTTGTTGGATCTCTTGATATGAAAAAAGATCCATTTAGACCACGAGAGGAAGGAGAAGAGATACTGAGACCTGAGGTTCCTTAACTCAATGTCATTGAAACGCTTATGTATCTTGCAAATTGTAACATGCATGGTATTGCATTTGCAGTGAACTTACTAGTTAGTTATAGCGCTGCTCCAACTAAACACCATTGGGCGGGAGTCAAAAATATCTTTCGATATCTCCAAGGCACTATAGATCTTGATCTTTTCTTTCGAAGAAAAAAATGTATGAATATGATTTGATATACTGACGCTAGCTACTTATCAGATCCCCATAATGCCATATCACAGACAGTCTCCGTGTTCTTACATGGTGGAATAGCCATTTTTTAAAAGTCTTCAAAACAGACTCTAGTGGCTACATCCATAAATCATTCTCAAATAATTGCATTATACAAAGCACCACGTGAATATGTATTGCTTCGCAGAATGATAAACCGCATACAATAGTCATGTGATATTGGTTCTATTGAATCTCCAACAATTATCTATGAAGATAATTCAGCATGCATTGCTCAAATGCAAACGTGTTACATAAAAAATAATATAACCAAACATATTACCCATAAAATGTTCTATCCTCATAAATTGCAAAATAATGGGAAGATAGAAATCTTGCAAACTAAATAATGTGATAACCTCACTGATTTATTCACTAAGTCCTTACCAACTTCTACATTCCAAAAATGTATTCACGGAATTGATATACGACGACTACGAGATTTACAAAGTTCAGAAGGAGATGATCCCTAAATAATAATATGAACATATTATGTTTCACTTTTTTCTTTATGAGTTTTTACTATACAATTTCTCATATAAGATTTTTAATAGAGCAATATCTATTTTATTCGTCATTTTTTCTTAAGTGGTTTTCGGAGGTTTTAATATGATCCCAAGATCATAATCATTGCACTCTAAACTCACCAATAAGTTTTCCCTTCTAGATTTTCTCATATGAACTTACAATGAAACAATATTCAATATAAGAACAAACATTCCAGAGAAACAATATATGATCAATTAACATCTCTAACTACCATCTACAGTTATCAAAGAGGCATCTAATGAAAACAACCGTTCCACCCGAACGGACATAATTCATAACCCTCGAACTTGTATATATATGTAAACACTGTTCATTAATGATATAAGAATTTCACTCTCTACTCCGTTCTGTCGATCTACTATCTTTCATTTCAAACAACCCCATCCTGCACATATGTAGCAGTACCGTCCTGACTCAGTTTGGTTTTCCCAAATGCCATTTCACCACTACTAGAGCTTCTAGTAGACAAAACATCTTCAGAAACATTACCGCCCCTAGTGCTCACAGAACTGCTGTCAAGGTCGACAGAATTAAACGCTTTCTCCAAGTCAGAAGGTAGCGATGCAGGATCCAGCTCAAGAGCACCATTTGGGATACGTTGGCTTGCAGTTCCTGCCAACTTGTGAAAGGGTATGTTGTGTGAGAACCTAGGTGTGTCACCATCAGCTATCAGAAATGGTCCTTCATTGTTTGATCGAACAAATACGCTGACAAAACCTTTAATCTTTTCCAACGGAGTCACATAAGTGCTTGTACCCCTAGCAAAGTCCGAGGTGATCTCAACAACATCATAATTGTAGTTCCTATGATCATTGGAATCTGAACACCAGCTCATGCCCCATCCCTTGAAAAGGGCCCACACTTCACCCTTCCTTGGATAAATCTCATAGATGTTCCTCTTCCTCCCTTTTGTCCAAGAAACAACATGAGAAAACATATTAATATCTTCAGTCAAATGTGTTTTACCAACTCTAAAATTTCCACAAGCAACAGGCAGCTCCTTAGAAGACCATGCCTTTTCAGCATCGTTCGAAGGATCAAGCTCTAGCCATGTGAACCGCAACATGAAGTTTGGAGAGTAAACCTGCTTAATTCGAGCATAGTACCTCGGCATGCAATCATGATCATCATAAATTGCCCATATTTGATCAACTCTGAATCGCTCTGCATCCCTGTTTTTCTGAAAGTCGTAAAAGTCCCAATCTGGGCATGAAACCGAAATGTTGCAGGGAATATTGTCCACAGATCTGGCAGTAGCATCACTTCCAGAACGAGGCATTTCCTCTTCTTTTCTTGTTTCTTGTATCTCATCATGATCTAAGCCGTTGATCACTTCTCCATTTTCATTTGGAGTATTTTCTGTGTTTGGAATACGACATTTTTGTTGGCTGTCCGTATTAGAACTTCCATTATCTGTTGCATCACCACTTTTGCCAGCATTACAGGAAGCGTATCCTTTTCTTATTCTTTGTTTTGCAGGAGAATCAGGAATTTGATCACTGCCTCTACAGCTATCTGGCCCATCTTCACCGATGTTTTTACCCTGCAGGCTTGTTCTCTGAGGATTCTGCCCAGATATTTTATATGCACCAACCGCAGTAATCACAACTTTCATAGCAATCTGGCTACCATCTAGGGCGACAGGATAACTGGATCCTGTTGCTACGTCCCTTCCTCTTTTTTGCTTGTCTACTAGCGAAACTTTATCAGAATTCACAAGTGGTGGTTTAGGTCTATCTTCAACATTCACTTCATTGAATGACGGCCGTGCAACCTTTGTGCTATTGCAAACCTCAGCTTCAACTGTAACATTACTGCTTGCAGTTCCCTTATTGTTAGGACCACCTGCACCCTGAGAATTTGCAATATTCTTTGATCCTGAATTGAAGAATTTGAGAGAATGTTGTTGCTGGTCAATGGCAGGAGTTTGCTTATCAGAAACATTCCAAGACTGCTGTTGCTGGTGAATGACAGGAGTTTGATGACCGGTGACAGAATTTTGCTGACCAGGGACACGCTGATGGTTATGTTGTTGATTGATGGCATGGGCTTGTTGACTCGGAGGAAACATTTGTTGTTGCACCCCAAATCCAGTGACAGGAGTTTGTTTACCGGTGACAGGATTTTGCTGACCAGGGACACGCTGATAGTCGTGTTGTTTATAGGTGGCATGGCCTTGTTGACTCGGAGGGGACGTTTTTTGTTGCATCCCAAATCCACTGACAGGAATTTGATTACTGGTGACATGATTTTGCTGACCAGGGACACGCTGATAGTTGCTCTGTTGATCAGTGACATGGCCCTGTTGACTCGGAGGGACCATTTGCTGCTGCATCCGGAATCCACTACATGGATGCGATGTTTCCACTCGGACAGAAGGTTTCTGAGACAAATCATAGGCAAGGAAACTCCTGGAACAGATCTGACACAGTAGAACTTTCATCAACAAAGTATATGGATACTGGAATTTTGTTCCACAAGCCAAGCAAATGGCCCAGAAAGTTGAATATCCAGCAAAGCATCCTGCCTGCTGTTGTGGTTTGTTCTTGCGTTCCGGGGAATCAATGTTCGCTTTGTTGGCCCTGTTAGCAACATGATCAGTTTTCTTTGATGACTGTCCGCGCTTCTTTGGTAAAGAAGCAGAACTTGCGATAACCGATTTCCTCTTTGAGTCATGAAACGAGCGTTTTACTTGGTCTGTCAGTATCATGTGAGCTTCTCCAATTAGCTTAAAAGCAGCTTCAGCACCCGTAAACTTGTTCTTATCTGGATGAAGTAAGAGAGCAAGTTTGCGGTACTGTTTCTTGATAAACATGTCATCTGCAGTTGTTTCTACTTGAAGAACTCCATACCAGTCAGTCTCCCCATTGATCTTAACAGCAGCACAGAAATGAACTTCACAGACAGTTAGCAGCTGAGAAATATTTTCAAGGCCAGGGAAAAGCTGTTGAGCCTTGAGAGCAATTCTTTTGGCACCAACATAGTCTGCTTGTTGCAGCTTTATTGCAGCAAGTTCTTTAGCTCTTGAAGCTTCTTCCTTGTTGCATTCCATTGTGATGAACTGAGGACGAGGAATTAGCTGTCAATCTTGTGGAGTACTCCAACAGCAAATTTTATGGTTTGTTTTCATCAAGCTCCTGCATAAGCAATAACATAGTAGTTTATTTTTACAGCAGTTAGGTCATAGAATTGCAATATTCATATCAGTGTGCAAGATATTATTTTAGAACATTTCAACCTCAGTGTGAAAGAAAACAAAGTAATTTCAAAAATACCATTGCATTGTGAACATACTAAACCTTTCCTCTAGAGAACTTATTGCCCTAGCAGGAAAATAAATAAGAATAATACCAAAGAATAATAGAAAATAATAAATTAAAATGATGATTGTTTATACCTATATTACGATGTGTTTGTTGAGCGAAGGAGATAAAAGTATGTAAGTTACAGTTTCCTGTATTCGTGATGTGCTGCCCCACTAAATTCACCTGAATAATATTTTTAGCATCGTATCCTTTTATTTCATCTTTTCTTCATTACATGAGACAAGCAATTGATGGCAGGCAAAGTTTCTTGCTCCTTTATATCCCTATGTTTTCTTTTTGTATTATTCTCCCATACTTATCATCTCTCAACATATGAAAATATAGATATTTGGGGAAGAAAAACTTTCTTGTTGCCACCGGATAATAATTACTTGCATGAGAATAAGTCTGCTCTCGAACCTTCTGCTTTTACCTTTCTTTTTTGAAAACAGAACATGAGTGTATTCAAATTTATTTATTTATTTTGCCTCACATTTCATCTGAAATCATCTAATTCCAGTATTCTAACATTCTACTTTTATACATAATCCTAAAACAGTATACCTTACGTATGTTAAGAACACATCAACAAAAATAATAGAACATAAACACTTTTGAGAATTATTAATCATGATATAGTTTTGTTTCAACGGAACAATATACATACACATTGACTAAATGAACAACTTTTCTGGCCCCTCAGTGATTTCAGTTAATTTTTAACACCAATTAGAGCAATCAGTTTGAAGATTTCATCACAAGAAATGCACAAGTACTAAAAAACAGAACAGAACAAGTGTAGATAGCGGGATAAGTGATATATCCATTTGCATTGATCCCAGTGTTACTTTGGCATGGACACAACTGTTGAAATCCAACTCAGACTAGATTGTCTTATTCGGCAAAAAAAAAGGACTAGGGTGTCCGAGTAACACTGATTGATGCACTGAAAGATAGAAAAATGACGTGCTACATAACATGTATTCTCTCAAATATGATGAGTTTACAAGAAAAAAAAAAGTGAAAAGGACAAAGTATCATATCCTTACTTCAGTGTAAGTGAAAATAGGCATAACATTAGAAACAACAGAGGATCCAAATACATGTCTGCTGGAAATAGAATATGCAGAGTACTGTAGAGGAAAAGTCAAATCGACGTGTTCTAAATTTTTGGTTTAGAGTTGCAGATTTTTACAGGTATTCTGCATTCTGTGTCTGCTAAGCATCTACCAATTGGACTACCATATTGACACGAGCACTGTACTTCTTCGTTGCCAGAGGACCATTTCCAACTCCTTAGAATCAGCGAATTTAATCACCTTAACGTTGCCCACTGTATGACCACCTAAAAGTAATCACTGAAAATTGGTCGTAGTATTTTAGAACAGATCTACCTGAGAGGCTAGCTCCTCTAACGCACACCCTTTGCCCCCAAGTGTCATCAAATCATGTAGGTCACCACTTCTCTGATTAAACCCAGTGTGATCACCACGAGAACTTACAACCAAATGGAACAAGCGCCACGATAAACCCGAACAAAACGATACTGTTTCCAGATTCTGGCCACGGCATTTTGTTAAGGAGGCGTGCTCCAAAAAACCAGAACCACACGAAATTCACGGAGTAAAGGGAGAGGACCACAAAGATCAGGAGCTGAGAACCGTGCAGTCGACAGTGACGGCGATGGCAGGCCGCAGGCCGAGGCGGAGGCCGGATGCTTCTCACAGCGCGT
This sequence comes from Phragmites australis, assembly GCF_958298935.1. Lineage (NCBI taxonomy): Eukaryota > Viridiplantae > Streptophyta > Magnoliopsida > Poales > Poaceae > Phragmites > Phragmites australis. The sequence continues at coordinate 16,026,844 of NC_084935.1, forward strand.
GGACTGGTCATAAAATGAAGATTTCATCATAAGAAATGCACATGTTAAATAGACACAGAACAAAAGTAGAAAGTAGGATCAATGAAACATTCATTTGTTGCATTGACCCGCTGGTCGATATAACAATGAAACATTATATGCCTAATATGACGAAATTTACATGAAAAACTAATAGGCGGAACAGTAAAACACAAGTTATGCTGCAAACAAAATATGTGTAAAGTACAGTTACAACAGATGAGACATCAAATCCACAAGTTTTGGATTTTTAGTTTAGAGAAGCAGAATTTTACAGCTACTCTGCATTCTTGGTCTGCTAAGCATCTAATGATTGGGGCAACCGTATTTTTCTTCTTTGGAAGAATTACCAGCGGACAAAGGCACCCACATCACTGCAATACACTTTTCCAACTCCTTGAATCCAGCAGAATTTAATCACCTAAATTTTACGCACTGTATGAACACCAAAAATTAATTTCCTGTCAAATTTGATCCTAGTATTTAAAACCGATCTACGTGAGAGGCTGGCTCCTCTAACGCCCATCCCTTTTGCCCCTTCTCTCATCAAGCCCAGCGTTATCACCAAGAGAAAAGTTTCCTTTCTTAAAATCCAGAAGCACACGAAATTCGCGGAGAGAAAGGGGAGAGGACCACGAGGACGAGGGGACCGAGAAGCGCACCGTGCGTTCGACGGCGACGGCGGAGGCGGAGACCGCCCGCTCCTCGCTGCGCGCGCGGAGGGCGGCGGGCGGAAGGGACAGGGAATCTAGGCGCGCGGTGCTTGGGCTATCAGCCTTGTTCGTGCGCCGCTTCAGTCTCCGATCTCTCGCCGCGTTTGAAGCAGATATGGGAGGTTTTGGTGGGAGAGGGAAATCGCGCGTGATTTCCCTCCAAAACCAAATTCCGGGCGTTTCGCCTCCCACGTCTTCCCTCCCTGCCTCCCTGGCCCCCTTGGCAACAAGCCTGGCGAGTGCCGAGCGGGCTGCAGGTGGGATACCGTGATCCGGTGCGTCCATTCTGGGTCTAACGTTCACCAGAGGTTCAAGGGTCGGCGGTGATAGTCCTGGTTAAATTTTTGTTTCCAAGATTTATTTGGATTGATAACGATCTGCAAGAATCTGATTGATTTGGTGCAAATTTTGGTAAGATTCTAAGCCGTGTTGCTTATTCATTCCTTCTTCCCATTCGAAGGAAGATGCACACGCACACACTACGCTACAGACTGCACTCAGAATTCACGCAAGTGCTTCCCCTAGCATGCTCATGTGTAAATAGCTAGGCGCTGAGATTTGACCAATCTATTAGTGTTAATTTTGTCTAAAAAAATTCATACTAGCCTTAGAACATGAACGCCGATCACTTTGCAGAAACGCGAACACATACCCGATGAGGAGGAAGACATTGCGATTGCAGTTCCGTCAGAGTAGAGTCGGGACTGGATCAATATATATTGTGAGAGCGCAATGCAGACCATGATCGACATAGGTTTGGTGAAGTCTAGCGAAGTAGATGTGGTCACTGGTGTGGTGTCGTGAACATCAGCAGCAGCAGTCTTCGCTCCACTACGACGCACTTAGGGTAAACCTTGTGGGAATGATGGTCTCGTTAGGTGCTGGCACCCCTTATGTATATGTGTTGAATGGGAACGGAACTACAACCGTAATCGGTTTCGCATCTGATCATGACACATGGGTGAGAGCCATACTCCCCTAAATCTCAGAAATCGGCTACCTTAGACACCAACATAATACGACTTCACCACTCCATCAAAAAATGGTTCCCGTTATTTAACCTATAGCATTCACAACGTTCTACTAACGGCACACTACTTTTGTTTAGGCCTAATTTGCATTAAGTTACATTGTGTTGTGAGATCTAGTCAGTTAACATAATATTTGCTAATTTTAGTATTATTTTTGTTATTACATCTTCATAAAAATATGCTTTCAACAAAAATAGGCCATCAAAATTTAGAAATAAATTTTCTAACGGAGACAAGGTGGACGCACAAAACTCAGAACATGCATGTGCGTCTACTGCACACGCGGATCAAAGAGTCATAGGCTTCCAGTGCCTACCTATGCACAATCCCAACACACACCGATGTGTACCTGCCCAATTCATACCCGTGAGTACCTCAGGGAAAAAAAAAAACCTAGTGAGACACACATGTCCGTTCATACATTTGCTTCTCAAAAATTAAATAAATAAGTGAATGTTGGATTGCTAGTCTAGACCATGGTTAAAAAATCGTCGAGCGGTTACCTGTACCGCATTAGTAAGTCGATCGGGTTTTCGATCATACTCAAATTCAAAATTAAAAATATCAAAAATTTGAAGAAATTTGTCAGAATTTCACTGAATTAATGTGTGGTTACTGTGGTTACCGCCGGTGGGTGTTTTTCGGTGATCAAACGCATTTGTGAACCTTTGTCTAGACTATACAATCAAGCTGTGCAGTTCTGCTGGTTTGTATGGCCTTTTTCCTTCTTAAAGAAATATCATCTTGTACATTTAGGATGTCCCTTTAAGTCCGCAAAATGTATATATTTTTTTATTTCTTTCCCTTTAAATGGGGCAAAATGTATACGAGGGTATGATAAAAGCAAATTAGGAACATCAGCAATTTAATTGGAATCCAAGGACTAGCAATTGAAAGTGGAATAACACAAAACGTCGTCTCCTTTAGATTTTTTTAGTTGCACAAGAGTACAGCTAAATGATTTGAAGCCTTGAAGTTCATTAAGACGCAAATATACACCTAGTTTCAGATGTTTCTAGTACAGCTACATGATTTGAAACCTAGTAGCTAGAAACTGGTCTCTGAAATAATTGTCATAGGCCCAAACTTGCTAGAAACTGGTCGTTTCAGCTTAATTAACCACACAACTACTGGAATACGCAACCCAAGCAGGAGAGCGTGCCAAGAATATTACAAGGACAAAGTTCTTGAACCCCATGTTGACAGAAGGACTGAGAAGAGCTGACTTACAGCTTCACATAAAAATACACGGATACTAACCAAAAGTAAAATCCTCATCCGTGTACGGATTGCTTATGAGCAAAGAATTAACTCCCCTTTCGTAGGGCCTCTTACATCCGCATTTGCCATGTCAATTCTGATTTCCATTTGCCTCAGCTCATTGATAGTTACGTCAATGCTGTTTGTCATGTCACTTGTATTGTCGTTTGCCGTACAAGATTCCTCTATGCTCTCAGAGGAGCTCGGATGCTCTGCCTCTTTCGTGGAGAGAGGAAAGGTGCTGCTTTTTTCTCCATCAGCACCATTGCTCACTGCTTTTGATTCTAACCTTCTTAAGAAACATTCTTCAATATCATTAAGGGATAAGTTCTCGTCGTCGTTGCCATTGCTAATGCCAGGAAAAAGGCAATCAATTGACGTGTGCCTCCTGGATACACCAATGAGCTGTTCATTGTCCACTCTTAATATAGAGGCCTCGTCAATATCATTTAGACTTCCGTTATCACTGCCATTATAGTTCTCAATGTCGCTGTCACTTTCATCATCTTCTTGGTCATGGCCATCCTCCTCGTTAACTTCATCAGATAAAGATGATGAAGATGAAAACGATGAATAGGCTCCTGCATCATCATCCTCACGTTCCCGAAGTGTCTTTAGAATCAAGGTCTTGAGTAAGTTCATGACTTGAACAGCATGCATCAGAGCAGTCAGAGGATCTGACATCTAATTGGAGATAAGTTTCAAATTTCTTATTAGCACTTCAACAAGCAATATTGGTGGGTTAGAGTATTCTGACAGGAAGAAAATACCTGTGTCATATTGGGTGCAAAAACCATGGCCACATTTCGGGCGTTCATCTTATTTGATTCCTCCTCTTCAACAACATCAGTCATGAGCTCTACGACCCAATTAAGAAGTGCAGCTTGCGTTGGCGGAAGAAGCTTCACAAGCTCAATGCATTGCTGCTCTGTGTTGCAGTGAAGGACTTGCTCAGGTGAGAGGCTATCAAGCACGCCCTCAGGGAGCTCTCTGAACCATGCCTGATTCAAATGGTGCGATATGTAATGCAAGAGATCAAACCAAAAGAATATTAGACGGCATTGTTCCATTAAAAGTTCTGTTCAGGGTTTCAGCATTAACCTAGTACCATTGTTTCGGATCAGAAATTTAAGACACTATTTAATGTATTCTTCACGAACTTATTTCCATCCAGTGGAAAGATGTTCATTGATTCGTTTTGAAATTTGCATGTAACAAAGCACACTTCTGAGAGTTTTATACTTTGGTTCACATCTAAGTAAATAATATTTAGATGAATAAAACCCAACCTTCAGAACTCATCTGTCCATAAATGAAAAAGGACGCAGTCTACAAGAGACAACTTTGACTACTAATTTCTACCACAACCTGATAGAGTGATAGTAAAAGCTTCAAAAAGTACAGTATATCAGATAAAGAAACTTTGATCGCATTCTTCAGCATGACATATCATTGTATATGGAGTAGCATTTTTCTCGAACAAATTTAGTACTAGAAATCTTAGGTGCTTGAATTGAGAAATTTCTAACAAAAAAAAACATACAGGACTCAACAGTTATGGCTTACATCGCATTAATAGCATACTCGTCTCAATAAACAAAATAAGCTGCCTTCCTGAACTAAAAATTCCTTGAAATACCTTTCTTTCAAATTGAAACTACTTCAAATATGACCACTAAACAATATAAGGCGCACGATTTTGTTCCTCCAGAAACTAACAGCATCAGGCTCGCCTTTCAAATTAACAAACCATATTCAAGCATGTAAAACAAGTTCAGTGGTTGCTTATCAGCCACTTAATTGCTTCGGAGACTGTAGGGCAACATTGCCATTTACCTTAATCAAGCTAGCCAAACAATGCACATCGATGTCATGAGGCACGACGCCGCTGTTGAGCTGCTCCCTGACATGCTCCTCCTGGCTATTCTCCGGAGTGATTCGGAAGATCCCCTCATCCTAAGTATTGCAGAAAAGAATATTCAATTCTACTGCGCTCTGCCACTTTTTGCAGCTCCCAAATCCCAATTGAAGTTTGTACAACAGAAATATGTACCTTGAGACCATCCTGCGCGTACAGCCTCTCCTGCATGAGCAGGAGGATCTTGGGCACCGAGTTCCCCTTGTCGTCGTAACCGCACTGCATCGACTCCGGCGACACCCCGAACACGCTCGCGCTGCATGAATTCAAGGAAATCTTAGCGATCGAGCTTGGGATCGAACCCTGAGGCCTCAGCTGGACACGATTCAAGAACAGAGCTGGGTTCCCAGTCCCAACTGACCTGGCGCTGGGGACCTGGCCGGGGATCTCGAGCTCGAACTCTACGGGGAGGCCGAGGAAGCCGTGGAGGCGGTCGAAGGTGACGTGCGCGACGTGGCGGACGTCGGTGGGCCAACCTATCTCCATTCCCCAGGCCGCCCCCGCCGGGTCGTCGGCGTCCACCATCTGGCACGGCAGCACCACTGACTTGCGGAGCGCGGCCAGCACAAGCGCCAGGACCTGCCCCTGCCCCTGCTGCCCCTCCTCCGCCTTGCCCTCGCCTCCTGCACCACCCCCGCCGCAGACATTGGGCACCACCACCACCTCGGCCATGGTTCCTCTCGCTGTGGTGGTGGCTCCTCACTGGTTCCTGATTGAGCTGAGGTGGGTGAAGCAGAGTGAGGGAAGCGTGTGTGTGCGCCTCGATTTGGGGAAAGCGGTGGCCTTATAAATGCAGTCAGTCAGGGAGCTTTTGGCTTTGTGTCGTTGTGCTTGCGATCCGCGATTTTGAATTGGTGGAAAGCACGTGGGGCCAAGAGCCCTGCCCAGACCCTGCTCCAACGGCTGTGAAATTCAAATGTCCGGCAAGTTTTGCACCTGGGTACCTTAACCTTTACCATATCGCAAGATAACTGCGTGCAGGACAATGTCGAAACAAGGAGTTTTGCGGAATAGTTTTTTTCTTTCAAAAACCAGCGGCAATGGTGACTTAAACTTTTTATTTGTTATTTACAAAAACGGTCGCCCATTTGACGGTATTGAAGAAGCAGACCTTCACTTACAAATGTAATGCCGAAGGGTACTCCACATTCTCAAAGCATTTGGTGCTTTTTCAAGTAATATTCTTGGTTTGACGATAAGTCAAAGTTTGAGCAAGAATAAGCCTTCCGTCATTGTTTGCAATTGTGACGTGCTCCATCTCAGCTGCCACATGGCCCACGTTGGCATGCTTACCCCTTATGGCCATTCACTTGTTAATAAGGGCTTATTTTGAATCATTAGACAATTACTTGAATAAGCGTCAAATGGTTTGCCATGCCCATATTGACATTTCATTTGTTAGTCAAGTCATATTGCCAAATCATTTGATAATTATCTAAAAATCACATAGTCATTTGACTGAAGCTACTAAGGGTCTGTTTGTTTCAGCTAGAGATTCTGAAAAGCAGCTTATAGAAACTGGATTGTAAAAAGGTGGATTATAAAAAGTTAGATTGTAAAAAGCTTTTATATTGTAGATTCTAAAAAACTTTGATAGGCAGTTTAGTAAATGGACTTTCACAATTTATCAAAAGCTGAGAAAAACCAACTTCTCAAATTCCCACAATCTAACCAACAGATTTTAAAAAGTTATAATCAAAAGCTGTCTGTTTATTTCAGCTTCGGATTGTAAAAGCTGAAAGCCACAATCCGAAGCTGAAACAAACAGGCTCTAAGAGCATCTCTAAAAAATTATCTAAAACTCACTTCTAATGTCTCCATATAGAGAGTCTTTCTGATAAAATTTACTCCCTCAATCTTCTTCCTCTCCACCAGACTCCTAATACTCTATTCCCTGTATTTCAATAGACCAGAATTTTTCCCTCTCTTATGTCACCGATGAGTAGACCCTAGCTGTCATATGTCTCTTCTCTCCCATTCTTTTTGTGACATTGTCCCAAGAAGCCCCAACCATGGCAATGCTGGATCAAGACTGTGCCGCCATGTCCACACCCTTGGTCTCTTCTACTCCGTCTCCTGCCTCTCACTCTCAGCTCAGCCTTGCTCATCCTCTTCCTCACTCTCTCACGCCAAAACACATAGTACACCAATGTGCCATAGCCTCTAAGCTCTACCACAGACGCCACCCAAATTCATCGCTACCGAGCCTGGGTTCCCCAACCAAGCCTTCATCCGCTAGAGGAGTGCCATGCAAAGCTGTTCACCCCATTTCCACACGTGTCCGTATTGAACCGAGGCCCTTTCTATCCTCACGCTCGAGCTCGGAGCACCGCCAAACTTCACTGCGAAGCGCTCAGATGAGATGAACCTAGACTAGATCCGGTGAGCCCGAGCTGAGGAAATAAGGGAGTGAGGTCAAACGACGCTCCTCCAAGAAGTTTCAGCACGAATCCTACTGTTTCATCGTCGAATCGACACACAATGCCTTCGTCTCCAACTCTGGCACCCCTTTCGAGCATGGGGAGGGGTCCATTAAGGCGCTCGCCAAGGCGGTAGAGCAGCGGCGAGCAGCGACTCGTTTTTGTCGAGCAGGGGTAGGGCGGAGCTGAGCTTCGGCGAGCGGGGGTGAGCTTCCAACGAGTGGACGAAGGGTGGGCCTGGGGTGGTTGGACGTTTTTTGGAGTGATGGAGTGTTCCCCATATTTAGCCAGTGAGAGGGACGATTTTGGGGTTGGCAAATATTGAGAGTGAGATTGAGAAGCTATTGGAACTAGAATTTAGGGTGAAATTCTCTAAATTTAACTATTAAGAGTATGATTGAGAGGCTCTTGAAGATGCTCTAAGTCCCCCCTAATCATTTTGTTTTACAGTAGAGGTCTATTTCTGAAAATGTTTAAACGGATGATCATTTTTTTAAATGAACAAAAAGAATAGGTTAAAGTTCTGACATTGACAATATATGTTTTTACAGAAAAAGGGTATGGTTTTACATTTTAAAAAATGGCGTCATGACTACAGTGCACTCACTTGTCTCCAAGTCTAGCGACTGCCACCTCCCATCCTACACTCTCCATAAATATTCTAAATTCACAACTTGGTTCATTCTTCTTCCAAATTTGGTCGTCTCATCACCTTCCCCACTCCTCACTCCATAGCTGAATTAGCGATCCATGGCCATGTAGTCGCACTAGCCAAAAGTAGCTCCCAACCTCTCCTCCCAGTGCTAATCAATCACATCACACCATGTTCCCACCGCACTAAAACTTTCTGCCACCCTCTTCAATCCCTTCTCCATTGTAGCCCGCCACCATCAAGATTCACTCTCAAGCGTCACTATTGTCAGGTCTCTAGGAACCTACACATGTTCATTTTATGTGGCTCCGTATTGTTGTGACATAAGAAACACTGTGTAGGACAAGCACAGTGAGGTGCAGCATGTGTCAATTGTCATATAGGGCTAGGTTGGGCATAGCGACCGGATCATAAGGGCACGGTGAATGCCTTGCACAAATTAAGAGGCACGATACACTCGAGACAGATCTTAGCCGAGTGTCGTGGTGAAGTTGAGGGCTTGCATCGCTTGAGCCTAGTGATGTGCTGACAGAGGTGGTGCTGGAGCTCAGGAACTACTAGATATGGAGTGAATCCAATCTTGAGTTCGATATCTTGTGGCCCAGTTTGGGGCGCAAGCCATCCATGCGGGGTCGGTAGGCCTGAAGCCCGGCCCATTGATGAGTAGCGCAATATCAAAAAAAAAAAAAAAGGAGTATCTAGCCCGCCGTCTGGTCAAGAAGGTCACACACATGCACAAACCATCTCTCGCTCACAGACAACCTCTGCTACATTGAAGGCTACCACACACCTCCACTCCGTCACATACCGGAGCTCCATCCTACTGCCTCTATCTCTATTTTTAAATAAATATTATTTTAGAATATATATAATTAAACTTTAAAAATTTTGATCATTAATATAAAAAAATTATTAGAATTTAGCATATAAAAATAATAATAACAAATTTATCATGAAAAATACTTTAACATTATTCAATTTTAATTAATTTTTATTAAAAAGTAGTTATCAAAAGTAATAATTAAACGTGCTTATTAAAGATCATATCGATGTCCTAAATAACAAGCGATAAAGAACGGAGGCAATATTAATTTTTGAATCATTGAATGTGATTTTGTGAAGTTACGCTCATTGGTGTAGTTCCCTGTAGACTCTGATAAATGTGATGCCTTTGTTACTGACCCATGTTACGAAAAAGTTACAATAGAATTACAAACAAATATATAATAGAAGAGAAAAAAACATTGTTACTATATCTGCGTATACAATACAATTTCCAACACAGATGTTAGTGGCATGTTATATTCTTATTTTGCATCAACAATCAATTTGGTGAGTTATAGCTAGGTGTTGCAGCTTGAATAAGGGATTAAGGAGTGATCCTAGCTTGTATCAAGTGGTATGTTGATACATTAGAGTCTTGGTGACTCACCGGCAAGCTTGTTGATCCTCTGACTTGGTGTGAAGTGACGACAAGACACGTGTACGGGGACACGAAGACCTTGCCTTAGTGGCTCAAGCTCCGAAGTGATCACGACGGCAAGGAACCAAAAGAGAGACTAGTGGTGAGACCTTACCTTAGTAGCTTGGTGGCTCATTTGAGTGGAAGTCTTGTCTTTGTGACTTGGTGTCTCAAGAGCCATGACCGGGTGCCGACTTGGAGTATATTCTTTGTAGAGCTCTAACGTGGACCAAGGGTAGCATTTATGCATCGATACAACGGGATAAAAATCCCTTAAGCTGAGTTAGCTCTCTCTACCTTATTTACATTTTCGCATTTACATTCTTACAATTTATCTTCTTAGATAGGTTGCAAGTGCTTTTATCGGTAGAGTAGACACACTAGTAAACCTAGAGCACATTTAAATAGAAATTGTTATAGATTTATCTTGTGTAGTTTTTTGAGCTGAATAGATTCTAAGTGTCCTAATTCACCCCCCTCTTAATACATCACCAATTCCTTCAATTGGTATTAGAGCTAGGGCTTACATCTAGCTCTTCAATTTGTGTTAGAGCTTCACACCTTTCATAAGCACTACTACAGAACACAACATATGTGCTGGTCCATCAGTGTCGGTTCAATAGTAACTAGTATTGTTGACGTATCAGTGACAGTTCTTAAACTCCCACGCGTGACCAACCACTGAGGAGTTAAGAACCGGCACTGATAGAAACTATCAGTGCTGATTCGTGGCTGGAACCAGCACAGATAGTGTCTATCAGTGCCGATTCCATATACCAACCGACACTGTTGGGTCGCTACAATATAAAGGCCCACCTTCTCTACCATTTTTGCCACCGCAAGCCCACCAGAACAAGTGCTGATCACCATTTTTGCCATCTCTACCATCTCTAGGTTGGAGGATTCAAGATTTGGAGGAGTCAAGTGCTCTAAGGTTAATAAGATGATCTATATTTCTTTTTTAGATAGATTTACTTGGTAGATTGCTCTAGGGTTGATGGTTGGTGCTTGTTCTATGGTTATGGATTTTGAAGCGCACTGAGTTATCCCCGGTGCTTAAAATCTTTATTATACCAGTCCCTGAATCAGTCGCTGGTAAACAAGAGTCTTACAACAGATGATATCTCAGTCATACATGCGGGGAGTGGTGATGAAGAGCCACCATCCCAGAAATACATAAAGGATTCCTGCAACCAACATAATCCATGTAATCAGAGAGCACAACAGGAACAGCATGGGGACACGCTACCCCGCAGGCAACTCAGGTGTAGACGCGACCGAGACCTACCCGTCAGCCTCACCGTCTGCCTCGGTGAAATCCGGATCGACCTCTGAAAGCACAAGCAATAGTGAGTACAAATGTACTCAGTAAGTCCCAACCCTTGCCCTACGGCAGGGGTATAAATACATGCATATGATATTGTCAAGGATTAAGTTGTAAGGTTAAACTTTGCGGAAATGCCAAGTTTACGCATGTAAAGGTGTATTTTCCAATAAGCGATATTATGAAAGCATCATATCAATATTCTTAAATGAAGGAAGTTCCAGCCATGGTGGAAAGTCACTAGGACCCAAGTTTTAATGTTGCCACGCATCCCATCCATGGCAACCCACGGCATACTGCTAGACCTATTTTTCGAAAAAGAGCACACCTTGCCCACACACTCACCAAGGAAACACACAAAACCCAAGCTAGTTGCTGTGACCGAATCGTAGCTCGTCCATGACCGTGGACACCGCTATTCAAATAGTGTAAACTCTGTAGAGTGGTACATTTTACCTATAAGCTGAGTTTGACAACATATCACTGTTGTGGCAGTGCAACTCAACAAAACCATTACCCACTACAGCATCATCTCACTAGCCACCTACAGGAGCTGACCAGGGGTTCATGACCCTTAACTAGGCCTCCAACTGGGTCGGCAAGCCTGCATCGCTTGCACTTGCTCCGTGGTTTCCCGTTGCATACTTGCCTCCGGACGATAGTAGACTAGCTGGCGGGGTTTAGGCTAAGTCCTGCCTATACAAGGTCATGTGGCTGTACTGTGAAGACTAGGTAGGATGTCACATCAACTCGGTCCTTATGCGAACCAGGGCAACATCTCTACATGGAGCCTGCCACATAGGCAGCACTCCTCACGAAGCCTGCCACACAGGCAGCGCTTTGATTCCCAAGGCATCCCCAACGGAACCCTGATTTGCCCCGGCTCTAACTGGTTCTCATTTGTTATCCTTAACCGACTAGTTATCCCATCCCACAACTCACACAACACCAAAACACCAAGTAGACTAGCAAAACTAACAGTGATTACACATGAAGTATTAGCACAATATACAAAACTAAGCATACTTGTATCAAGGTGATAATCTTAGCGTAATTAAAGTAGCCGAGACGAATATCCTAAGTTTATCAAGATGGTATTCAGGATGGTAACAAATAGGCTGGCTAATCTATAGTAGGTCATAACTAGGTCAACAATTTAAATTATGCCTTTAAGTAATACTTCATGCAATCAATTTGTGGAAAACGATTGCTACGTGTTATGGTGGTAAAATTGGGTTCAGTGTGATCAAAGGGAAAACAGATTGAGACTTGCCTTCGTTGAAGTCCTCGAGGGGGTCCTGCTCAAAGCCTCGCGTTCCCGGCACCTCCTCCTCCTCCTCGAATTCTCTAGTTTCTAAAACACGACACGCGGCAACAATACCAACACACAATTAAATACAAAATATAAATAAAATTGAAATAAATATGGAATTGGTATGAATAGATAGGATTTGAATATAGATGAATATCGTGGAAGAATCGTTGAGATCGGAGTTGAAACGGAGAAGATATGAGCTTCAGAAGTTGATCGGCAAATTAATTTGGTAAAAAGAAAAAGGGAAATATCCCCTAGAATATTCCTCAGAAAATCTGATTTTTGGGAAATTGAGAAAAGTTACTGTTCAATATTGTTTATTGGGCTTGATACTGTGCTAGGTTGGGCTCTATTGACCATTGGGCCCGCTGGCGCTGTGCTTGTTACTAAGCTCAATGTCACCAATGCATATGATATTTGGAATATTCCCATTGAAATACATGAAGTCACGAAGGATGTGCGCAATGAGAAATATCATGTGCTTGTTACTAAGCTCAATGTCATCAAGCAACTACCCCATGAAAGTGCTAATGACATGTACTCACGTTTGAATATTCTTGTCAATGAAATCAATGTGTTAGGTTTAACGTCAATTGAAGATGATCAAATAGTGAGAAGAATACTTCAAGATCTTCTTCCAAAGTACAAGTTGATAGTCTCCATCATCTACAACAACAATAACATTAAGAAGATGACTCCAAGTCAAGTGCTCGGCAAAATCACTACCCATGAGATGACAATGAATTCGGGGATGGAAGCTTCTTCCTCATCCAACACCAAGATTCTTGCTTTCACAAGCAAGTAAGCTCAACGCCAACACATGAAGACAAGGATGAGGAGACAAGAGCAAGAGTCAAGCTCAAGTGAAGATGACGAAGATGAAGATGAAGAGAGCTATGAAGAGGATGATCAAAGCACATCAAGTGATGAAGAAATTGGTCCTAAGATGGCCAAGATCTTCTCAAAGTTAGAGAAGAATATAAAGAGGATCAATGCCAAGGTTGATCGTCTTATCTCCATTGAATACTTGGTCAACACAATTGATCATATCAAGAAGGAGAATAAGAAGACCAAGAACAAGAGGGAGACAAGGGGAAGAGCCAAGGCATTCGTAAGCATAGGAAGATCGGTGAGCGACGGTGAAGAGTCAAGCTCAACTGATGAAAGCTTCACCATCCTCCCCTCTAAGAAAAGCTCTTTCTCAAAGTCGTCATCACACGTCATCACGTAAGTCATCTAGCCAAATGTATGAATAGCAATGTAAGTGATGATGAATCCAATGAGAATTTTTCTTCCTATGATGAACTCCTTCCTTTGATCAATGAGCAACAAAGGGCCCTTAAGAAATAATCAAAGGAGATTAAGAAATTTAATGCACTTAATGACATTCATGTTACCTTTGTTTCTAACTATGAACATTTATTGAACAAATTTAATTTGCTAAACAAGGAGCATGATGACCTTAAGGCTAAATTTGAGTGCATTGAATCTCAAACTAAGGTCTCTTTGAAACAATCTACCTCTCTATTTAATTTCAATCCTAAGGTAGATGCTTCTACTTCTTGTGATGATTTAATTACTTTATTAGCTCACCCTTTTGCAATGAGATTTGTGTTGAGAATATTATTGTAGAATCATCCAACAACCTCATTGCACAAGAGAATAATGAGCTTAAGTAAGAAGTTGAGAAGCTCAAGAAGGACTTGGCGAGTTTAAAGGGCAAAGGATATGTCGAACCTCCTCAAGATAACCGTACTTTCATGGTGAAGAAGCTTGTGGAGGGGTCCACCGTGATATGCTTCAAATGCCATCAAGAAGGCCACAAGTAATTCCAATGCAAACAAGTGAATAAGGAGATCAAAGAGAAGAAGAAGAAAAAGAACACCAAGCCCAACTACAAGATCAAGACCAAGAGTAACCACTAAAAGCTCAAGAAAAAGGACAATGCCAAGGTGGTTGCACATATGGTTAGGAGAAAGGATTGGAGGTAGAACCAACCTATTTGGGTGCCCAAGGAAGTCATCACCAACATTAAGGGACCCTAATCGGTTTGGGTTCAAAAGAAGACTTGAAGCCCAAAACTGTTATGGGGATTTGGAGACTTAGCTCACAAGATGAAGTGAAGGTTTAAGCAAAGAGGCCAAGTATACAAGATGGGCGCATTGATGAAGATTATGATCATCATATACCCAAATTCCCATCCAAAGGTAAAAGAGGTAAATGGTAGCTAGACTTATAATCATGCATTTTGTTTTTTTTTTGCTTCTAGCTTATTTGCCTCATCTAGGATTGCATATGCTTGTTTTAATTTATTGTAATGGCTAGTGTAGATTTTTATATGGTAGATTGCTTGTGTTTATCTCTCTCATGAGCAACCTACATAGTTTATTAGTTGTAGGTTTATTTCATGATACTAGTTTTTGCAATTGGTATCTTTCATGTGTCATGATCTAATCTATAGGATAAATCCTCATTATTATCAATAATAAGTGCATATATCTCACAAGTATTCAACACTTGTGTGCACACTTTTAGGAGGAGTATATCCTATAGGTTGTGATTTTAAGACTAACATGTATTGCAAGTTATATCTTTTATAATCTCATGGAGAAAACTACATGTCCCCAGAGATATGCAATGCTTAAATGCTTCAATTGGTATCATTACCAAATCTTTTATTAATTTAAGCTACCTCCATGCATAATATAGCTTAAACTTCCTATCTTGACATATTGTCTAGTTGTGCATATGTTTCTTTCTCATCATATGTATGCACATATATAGGAGGAGTTTAGACTATACTATGTGAGTTTCATAAATTATGATCCATGTGCTTTCATAGCCTACATTTGGTATCATTCATTTGTAATGATATCCATACAATTAGTGTCCTTTAATTGGATCATGATTTATAAAATTCTCTCCCATGTGCTCTAATGTTTTTCCCTTTGAGTTCAACATGTGCATATAGCCTTTTTGAGAGATTGTTAACAAAGGGGAAGAATTTTGATGACCAAAGCAAGATGTAAGTTGCAAGATGAACATTGTGGAGGAGAGAAGAATAAGAAGCTCTTGCATGGGTCGATCAAGGGAGATAGTGACGATGGAGGAAGGGGGAGCCACAACAAAAAGGGATTAATTGGTAAGAGCATACATCCAAGCAATGTGGTAAGACTTTGTGTTTGTTTATGATATATACATTTGGTATCATTTGTTGTTTGCCATTTGCTTAGGTTATGTTGTCATCAATCACCAAAAAGAGGAAGATTATAGTGAAAATTGCCCTATTAGACTATGATTGTGATTTTGGTGGTTAATGACAATATAGTAAATGAGACTAACATGTTTTTCAAGGATATATGTTATTAGGTCTCATGGATGTAATACATGAAGAAGCCACCGCAACCAGAACAAAGTTGGACTAAATTGGAGAAGTCCGAGGAAGATTTGCCTCACTGGATGGTCCGGTGCTCTGGGTGTTGAACTCACTGGAGCATATTTGACAAAGGGGCCTGAAGACCTCACTAGAAGGTCTAGTGATTAGAATGTATGCTCACCAGAGCAATTTTTCCAGAGAAGGGTGTCATGCTGAAGAATGAAAGCTAAACCTCACCGGATAGTCCGATGATCAAAGCAAGGCAACACTGGAGTGTTTCTGTCCAGAAGGCAGAATGGAACAACCCACTGAAAGTCTGGTGATCAGAGGTAGATATACACTGGAGCATTTCAACAAGAGAAGGTTGTAGCTATGGAAGATCAAAGATCAACACGTCGGAAGGTCCGTGATGAAGCAAGGCTACTCTAGACAATACACCGGACAATGAACAGTGCAAAGAGGCAAAACGAAGTTCAAGGCATTAGATAGTCCGATGATGAAGTGATGTGCACCAGATGCTTTCACCGGAGCAATTTACACAGAGAGAATGCAGTTGGTTCGAATGGCTCAGGATGACTCACCGGATAGTCTATTGATGGAGATAAAGTATACACCAGAGTGTCTGGTGTTCATAGAGTCTTGAGTAGGGTTCTAACGTCTAATTTGTGAGAGTGTACTCACGGGATGATCCGGTGTTAGTACTATTGTTCTCACCGGATTATTCGGTGTTAACACCCTTTCTGAGTCGTTGGGTTAATGGCTAATGCGCGGGTTTGAGGCTATAAATACCCATCCACTCAGTAATTTGAAGGTGTGGCGTATTGCTGGAGTCTAGAGGAAGCTCATACACACTTGAAAAAATATCTAAGCCACCAGAGTTCTTAAAGTGATTATCTAAGGTGATTAAGCATAATATTAGAGTGTTTAGTGCTTATAGGCCTAGAGTGAGTTGTAGCTAGGTGTTGCAGTTTGAATAAGAGATCAAGGAGTGATCCTAGCTTATACCAAATGGTACATCGGTACCTTAGAGTCTTGGTGACTCGTCGACAAGCTTGTTGACCCTCCGACTTGGTGTGGAGCGGCGACCAAACACATGATTACGGTGGCAAGGAACTGAAAGAGAGACTAGTGGTGAGACCTTACCTTGATGGCTCATTCGGGTGGAGGCCTTATCTTTGTGACTTGGTGGCTCAAGAGCTGTGACCGGGTGCTAATCGGGAGCATATCCTTTGTGGAGCTCCAACGTGGACTAGGGGTGGAATTCATGCTATCGATACCATGGGATAAAAATCCCTTGTGCCGACTTTGCTCTCTCTACCTTATTTATGTTTCTGCATTTACATTCTTGTAATTTACCTTCTTAGATAGGTTGCAAGCTCTTTGATCAGTAAAGTAGACACACTAGATAAACCTAGAGCACATTTAGATAGAAATTGATATAGGTTTATCTTGTGTTGTTTTTGGAGCTGAATAGATTCTAAGTGTCCTAATTCACCCCGCTCTTAGGACATCACTGATCCCTTCAACCCTCACCGAACGTGTATCCCGCCCTGCTAACTCTGCCTTGCATGTACCATGAAGAAGGATCCTCATGCGACAGTGTGGACGCCCCTAGAACATGCTCAGACGGAGTTCGATGTGCTAAAGGCTCGCCCTGCTGGTACTAGTGTGAACCCTTAGATGCATCAGGATATTGAGGGTACTGTGCGTTAAGGAGCTCGGTGAAGCTGGCGACCTACATTGCAGCAGCCCAGTCAAAATCATGAGTGTCGCTCCATTCAGGTGTCTACTGCATGTAGTCAATGACATCTTCGTGATGAGTCGATGCTGTAGGCAGAGGTGTCAATGTAGCTTGAGGAGGTTGTGTCCATTGCGGGGCCCATGAACCATGTGTACATTGCTCGGGCATAGGAGCCTACGTGCACTCCTTGCAATGCTCCGAAGCAAAAGGTGCATCTCGCGACTGTGCCCGAACAGGTTCATCACAGGCACTGGACGAGCACCTACTATGGAAGGCATGAGACGAGTCCATGCCTGGTAGATCATAC
This sequence comes from Phragmites australis, assembly GCF_958298935.1. NCBI lineage: Eukaryota > Viridiplantae > Streptophyta > Magnoliopsida > Poales > Poaceae > Phragmites > Phragmites australis. The sequence continues at coordinate 16,044,381 of NC_084935.1, forward strand.
CCGCTCCAACACGGGGCACAACCACCTAGACCATGTATAGCGAACATGAAGTGGGACCCTCTTGTCCTCATGTAGACCCAGAGAGGGTTCCAATCCCTCCGCGTTGATGACACGCTTGCTTCCCCACAAGCTTGCTCTGCCTGCGTATGCATCTTGTACGCCTCTTTGGTCTATAGAAGATGAGGGTCATGTCAGTATACAAAGGTTTAACTAATAAAAATTATTATAAGTACCACAACAATTACCACAATTTGAAGAAGGCGGGTATGATCCTCAGGGAAGGGTATGAGGCTTAGCTGTATAAGTCCGCTGAGTAAGGTGGCACGCGTGCGCGGACGGTACCACGAAAGGTAATCCCAGTACGTGGCATCGTCGTATTGTCCAGCAGGAACGACGACATCCACCACAGCTAACTCCATCCACCTCTATAGGTGCTCTGCATTCACTGATGCCCAGTCCCTCATGCCTCTGCCCCCCTATGTGCTCCTCCTGTACGTGAATGAAATAGTTATAATTTATTAACATGGATCACCAGAGGTGCTAATGGTACCTACAATAACACACTTACTCGTGCACTTTACCGACTTCTCGTGGGGAAGGTACTAGCACCACCTGTCAGTACCCAAACAGCCTCTGCACACGCTCAGGAGAATACGCTTCCATATTGTTCATGTACAACAAGAAGCATTTGGTCATCCATAAGTCTGAGTCATGCAAATAATATGATGTGATAAGCCTTCTAGTCGCAATTTCAGCAACTCGTGCCATATGCCATGAATCCCACTCCACGAGATCGGCGCTAAGGACGTCCAAATCACTGATCTCTCGGGAGTAGCTACCATGGTCTTGCTACTGACTCTATCTTAGCCTGACATGCATCCACTAATACCCCATCGTAGGCCTCATGTCATATGCAATGCCAACGGAAATGGGGCTGGATAGTAGCTCTTGAGCATAGGTTGGTACTCCTAGCTCCATAGCTGTAAGAGGTGTAGGCAGCCTGTAACTGATCCCCTCTTCTTTGATCGTTAGGTTGCATCACACAGTCCTCTATATGTGGCAGTCAGCACAGCAGATCCACAACTGTAAGATGTTAGCTCATAAGGATATGATACGAGCTGACTCGCTAACCATACAATATGGGGGACGACATAATTGTCTGCTGTGTTGCAGAACATGATGCCTCCTAGCAGGACATACAAGTACACCTCATAGTGCTATAAAACTGTAGCCTCATCCGCATCCGGTGGGCATGGACCGAACTGTGGTAGCCCATCAATCCAGGATATGGAGAGGCCAACATCCTTCTTATCATATTGCACACCAAACCTACAAGATACAGATAGTCAACGAAGCTTGAATAGCACTACAATATTTGAAGTGTATTACATAACAAATAATTATCCTTCCTGAACATAACCCTTCCACTGCTTTTTTGGTGGTCATGAAACTACTAACGGGGCACCCCTGATTGGCAGCCCGGTCAGCATGGCCATATCGCTCAATGTTACGGCCATCTCACCAAAAGGAAAGTGGAATGTGTGCATCTCAGGATGCCACCGGTCGATGAGACCTGTGAGCAGTGGCTCCTCAATTGGCGGGAGAGGTGTCCTATCACCACCCACCATGGGAGCTCCGGCTATCATAAGAGCGAAAGGTAGTAGTCCTGCCCATGCGAGTGGCTCGTGGAATCGAGGGTCTAACTCCTTAATCGTGTGGACACTTCGGGCTCGTAACGGAAGAAACTGTAAAAGGTATCCAATACATGTACTAAGTTAGTAGCAAATTATCATGGTAATTAAAAATCACATATAATCGTGGTACCTACTGCATGTGAAAATCATCTGTCCCCTTTTATTCTTGTCGTACCGATGCTGAAGAAGCTCGGGAAGACCACCATGAGCCATGACAATGATTTCAAGCCACATGGTTCAATAAGTAGGTGAATAATAAATTAGAATATATTACAAGTTTCATGGTTCAATAAGTATGTGAATAACAAATAAGAATATATTACAAGCTTCATAGTTCAATAAATAGGTGAATAACAAGCTTCGTGGTTCAATAAGAAAAACATCGTATGTGATGCCAGTACCAAACGATATATTACAAAATAAGTAGTATAACTAATAGGTGAAGAACAATTTAGAATACAAACCATGACTGTGAATAACTTCAAACAACAAACTAAAATACAACAACTCTAATACACTATAGTTCGATAGTTGCCTGATAGTTTACTGTTGGGTCAAGCCTGTCCTCCTGTCATGGCCAGGTTGTTTGCAAGTTTACACTTGTGTAGACCATTAACAACATCTGCTTTATCCATGTCACCTTGCAGCCTCGTGGCTCTAGGCCTTCCAGGATCCGTGCGTCGTGCTCGGGAATAAGGTACCCACTTAGGCCCCTCGATCGCTTTGTAGTTGCTTCCAATGTTAAAGGACCGCATCTTTGGAAGCCATGTGTTCCTCAATGCATCGATTGTGAAGTACAGTGCTACATACTGTGATCCGTCATTTCCGCCCATGTCCCTGCAAGCGGCTAAGACATGCGAGCATGGGATATGATGCAGTTTTGGCTTATTGCATGTGCACTTCACCTTGTGAGGCCCAATTTGATATTGTTGCATGGTGTCCCTGCGCTATACCCTGAAACATACCTACGATGGCATATGACCTCAAATTCATTGTTGGTCAGGTCGTAGATCCTCGTCTGATGAAAATATGCCTTGTTCCTCCTTTTAGATATGATTTCCTCCAACTTAAGTACGAACTGCGTGCTGCAATTCATAGCAGCATTACCACGGTCTCGAAAGTAGTCTGCCATTTTATAGAATGTGAGCTCAATGATGGCACACAACGGGAGGCCTCGCACTCCCTTTAGGACATTATTGAACTCCTCCGTTATGTCCATTGTCATGATGCTATACCTAACATGGGATACAATAATTTTAGAAGGCCTATTTGCATAAGAAAGGGTATAATATGATCATTTAAATTCTATGTGCTAACCTAGCACCGTGAGTGTCATGGATTAGGGCCCAATGCTTCGTCGGCTTTCCCGCTATCCACTGGCTGAATGTAGTACGTGAACGGCTAACGATAGTTTATCCCCCAATCATTTGAATTCATAGATGGTCCTCCTGTGCTTGTTGATCTACCATCATCTTGCGAGTGGTCTTATTTAACTCTCTCCATATCTCGTTGAACTTCGCCTGCTAGTTCTACGACACAACCCTTTAAATCTCTTTACAAGAGACTTGTTGTGGTACCTTGTGTACAGGTTCGCTCCCAAGTGTCGCATGCACCATCTTCTCTCTACATCAGGCCATGCAATGGAGTTGTTTGTGCTATCATGCAGAATATCCAATGCATATAGAAGGCCCTTGTTGCGGTCTAAGATGATGCAAACTCGTTCTCTGTTTCCCACGACATGTGTCCTCACCAAAGTGAGGAACCAAAACCAGCTATCATTGTTCTCACTCTCAACCATTGCAAAGGTGAGAGGAATGATCTAATTATTTGCATCCGCCGCTGTCACTGTCATAAGGGTACCATGATACTTGCCACTCAGAAATGTAGCATCCACACATACAACCGGGCTGCAATATCTGAAAGCTTCGATGCATTGTCCAAAGGACCAGAATAACCTAATGAGGTATCAGTTAGTGGTGTTGTATGACCCATCCTCTAGCTTGATCGGCTCATCCGCCATGGCCCACTGAGTCCTTGAATTCGTCATGGCAATCTTCTGCAGTAACCTCAAAGCATAGTTGTAAGATTCCTTGAAGCTTCCAAACAACATCTTCAACGCCTTATTCTTCGCTTGCCACATGGTGTGATAATTGACCAGCATACCCGTCTTAGTCTACACCTCCTCCATAATAGATTTTGACGACAAACAAAAGTCCGTGCCAAAAAGAATGATGAGGAGTTGGGCTATGAACCTCGCATCAACGGCGTGGCTCACATTCCTAATAACCTCTTCGCTCCATGCATGTGGGGTGTGTCTACGAATCATAAAATAGTTCTTATATTTTGGCATATGTGCTCGTACAAAGTAAGGACAATTCGGGTGTCTGATACACCTGACCTCATACTCCGTAGGGTTAGACCAAACGCACTTATGGTCGCTTCTTGTCATTACAGCATAGTTGCTAATAAAGTGGATGACCTCCCTGCTGTTACAAAACTGTTGCTCGACATATATGTCGCCATTCCGGTATCTCCAGTTAGATAAGGTGTTATACTCAATGACGATACAATCTAGCAGCTTAGCACCACAAAAGTACTAGATCGCAGGTAACTGATCATCGTTGTCAGTAGTTTCTTCATCCCTGCTACCATCGGCTTCATCATCTATGCATCCTACATCTACCTCATAAGGGTCCACTCTAGCTCCTCCCCGACATGCCCTCCATCCTCTTCATGCATCATCTGTTGTCCTGATCCTTTCACGACAGTCATGCATCATCTTGCACCAGTTGTGAAACTATGTTTACGTACACTCCCATATCAAAGTTCTCTTCCAATGCCTTGCATGAGTACAAAGCCCATACATTATTCCTTCTCATCTTGAACAACGTATGGACAACAACCGAGCTGTTTGGAACAAGTCGTGGCCGCACACCCTTTAGGACAATAGTATGGGATTACTGGTTCACACGCAAAAGGTTCATAACATGTGATTTCAGGCCATCCAGGTCATTAGTTACCTCAACCGAACTCTCTAAATGCTGGCAGTTCTAAATTGTTACAAGCCTCTTGTGCAAAACTGAGGGACATTCTCCGTAATAAATATAGAAAGTCATACTGTATCTACTAAATAAAGTACATCTAATAAAATAACTACTTAGATGTATGTACGATACACAACTAATTACGTCTTTCGATAAATAATAAATAAATTGACAATACAAATTAAATAGTACTATACTTAACAATGGTAAATATTTAAGTAATTAACAATGCTAATTAAATCATCAATATTGAATTCAAATGAAATAATTAATATTGAATTAAAATATTAATTAAACTAACATGAAAGTTATATTGACCAAATATTCAATCTCATAATAAATTGACTTCAAAACTATTTTGGAAGCTAGTTTTAATAGCTTTCTTTACACCACATTTACTCTTCTAGAAGTCAGAAGCATAAGGATGCCACTCTCAACCCAAGTGATCATCTCTTTTTACGGTGAATACTACTACGCCTATAATTTCTAGTAAATTTCAGTGCTCACATTTAACAAAGCACTATTGACCTATTCATAGATTTCTTTATGCTGAGTGAGCTGAAGAGAGAAAGGGACTAGTCTACGATGAGTACAAGATACTGAAAATATTGCTCTATTTAACTTTATAGCTGCTTCTTTTCTTTAACCAAGGGCAAAAGTTATTGTGCGCACCACTATTTTAATGGATTGAATTAAAATACTAATTAAACATGTGCACATAAATATTAATTAAAAAATCAATTTGATAATTCTTTGGTGCATTGTGATTTTATCAAATCTTCCTGTCTAACCAAAGTTTTTTAATCTTTCTGAAATAATTTTTTATCTTTTACCCTTTCTTTTTCCTTTTTTTCTCTCCCTTTCCTCTCATTGCACCAACACCATACTTCCACATATGGAGAGCATGCATGCACTAGGCCACCACGCTATGCCACCACTAGCGCAAAGTGCCACCACTAGGTCATCATGTTATTAAACTAATTATCTAATTACACTGACTAATCAAATTCACGCTAATTACTATTATAAAATCTACTTACTCTAACTAAGCAAATAATTACTGTTATAAAAATTCACACTAATTACTTTATAAAAATTCACACTAATTACTATTACACTGACTAAGTAAATAATCAAATTCATATAATCAAACTAACCAAATAATTATACAAATGTAATTAAATGGATTAAATAATCTACTTACTCTAATTACTATTATTGCTGTAAGTATTAATTAAATACATAATTTAAGTACATACTGTAACTCGCACTACTGTTCCTTATTTCCTCGTGCTACTTCTCCTCTCCTTTCATCCCTTGCTCGCGCTGCTCGTCTGCTCTCTGGTCACGCCGTGGTTCCTTATAGCGAAACACGGTAGCGCGCTCGCATTTTATAGCGAAACACGACAACACGCATTAAAAAAGGTGGCAAAAGCAAAACGACACAACACGACGTGACCTGCCGCGCCGAAAGCATCGACTGAGGTGCTGAATACGGCACTAGAATTTTCGGCACCTGAGGCGCCGAATACGGTGAACAGTGTCATGCTGTATTCGACACCTGAGGCGCCGAATACGGTGAACAGTGTCATGCTGTATTCGGCACCAGGTGCCAAATACAGGAGTTTTTGGTATCTCAAGTACTGGAATCGATTTTTCGATATTTGAGATGCCGAATATAAGTACTAGATTTACAAATACACCGATATGTTATCTATTTTATCAAATACGGTTATATCTGTTGCTATTTTTAGATTTTTGCCATGAGTTTCTAGGTTAGCTTCTATGTACCATATACTTCCTATTTTGTTCTACATTAAGCAGGTGGGCGCTTTGGGCGTCGAGCCCGCTCATGTAACAACTCCGCCCTCCAGGCAATCAACATGATTTTTAGGTGGGCGCTTCCCCCTTTGTTGTTTGGTTGGGAAAAAAATATTAAGCAAGTGGCTTAAGTTTTATACTCCTTCTATCTTAAAATAAATGATGTTTAAGAGTTAAATATAAGTATTAAGGTGAAAGATAAAATAACCATCTTTACCCTCTTTTAATATCATTTATTACATGAAAAATGAAATTTGCATTGGGAAGAAAGTTACTTCATGGAAGGGTAAGATTGGAAAACTTGAGCTAAAGTTATCTCAAAATTATAGAATATCATGTAATTTAAATATTATAGGAGACACTAAAACGTTATCTATTTTGAGACAAAAGAAGTATCAACTATGCATTTGCAATAAGCTTTTATTATATGCCTTGACTTGGTTAGAATTTGATAAAGTTTTTTTGGCAGTTATAGATTCAGCCTCGGGATTGACGAAATCCTAATTTCGTCAATGCATGTTGGGTTCACAATTTGATAAACTGAACCCCAATTAAGTTGGTACTGGGTAAATTGCAAGCCACTGTATAACAAAGTCATTAAGTTGGTACTGGATAAATTACAAGCCACTGTATAGAAGTGAAACAAGAAAACACTATGGTAGACACATGTAGGTCCCAAATGAAACTGAACCCCTATTAAGCTCTTCTCTGCTTTCCTTTCTTTTTTTTTTTTTTTTTTGTTGATGCTCTTTATTAATAAAGGCAGGATCACGAGAACGCCGTGAGCTTTTTTAAGACTGTGCCTGTTTAACAAGAGCTATGGTGGGGCCGCCAAGTAAGACGGGCTCACTGTCAGGTCGGGGCCCAAACAGCAGAATCTGGGTCTGTCACGTGGGGACCAACGGCAGGCTGAGCCCGCCTCCGACACATTCGCAATTTCGCATTCGCGTGCAGCAGCGGGCCTGCCGGTTTGGGCGTGGCTAGTCCGCAGGACCGCAGCTGCAGCGGTTTCGAATTCCTCGAGAGGGAAGCTGAGAGAAGTTTCCGCTTTCAATTTCCTGTTCCAACGCGTGATTGGTCCATTGAATTTCATGAAAGTATATTTGTTCATAGAACGGGCTGCTCTGACGTACTGAGGGCACGTCAAGCCGTGACTTTACTTTCTCTGGTTCGTGCAGCCCGACGCGTGGGCCCTGCCAGTGGGCTGGGGTTTGAAGTGCTCTACTCCCAATTGGTGTATTCATTTAGCGGGAAAACAACCTGATAGCTACTAAAAAGGAGCACTGACCGTCTGCGCCGCGCGTATCCGTATACAGGAGAAAGAAGAATTAATGAGAAGGGATGTAGAAGATGAGCATGCCGCACAAAACCGAAACAAAAACAACTTAGCAACTCATCCATTTTCGTAATCGTGGGAGGAGACAAGTGTTCTGAATTTAAACTTTTATAATACAACACGATGAAAGTATAGCTCCACAGAGATGCCACTAGTAATTCTTCAAACTTCAAGCTCCAAGTCATGAGATGATCAAAAGATATCTTCTGGAACATGATGACCCTACATTGTTAAGAGCTTTTGTTAGCACAGAAAAACTACACGTTACTGAATATGCTAACTAAGCACAGATGCACAAGAAAAATACCATCAACAGTTCAGTATAACTATTGATGAACCCAAAGCCTTGGAATCCTTTCTCACCGCTCCCAGAAGCTTTGTCTACTACTGAATGAGCTTGTGTTATTTGGACCTCTTGGTCTTGTTGCCGCGCATAAATTGAAAGTGAAAACAAAGTATTAGACCATATCCGAAGAATCAAGAATTATTTGGACCTCTTGTTTTGTCGAAACTCGTGGCCCTTTGTTCCTTGTCTTGTGCTACCTTTCCAGCCAATTTCTCTGCCTCTTTGAGGTTCTTTTCTTAGCTGGTTTTTTCTTTAGCCATGCAGCAGTGAAAAGTTCCTTAGATGCTTCAAGAATCACTTGGGCATCACAACCATCGCTGGAATTGCTTTGGCATCCATTCATTAGGCTTTGAAATTTCTTAGTAAGGTTATCAAGTGCATTCTCAATTAAAATACAGCATTCCTCAGAGCTGGCTGCTTGAGTGGCCAAATTAAATTTGTATGACAAAAATTTGTAGCGGAGGACAACATCAAACATTGGATTTTCAACAACATTTCTTCCACAACTGTCCTGAATAGTTCCACTTCGTGCTTCTCGAGTCCACCGTCTCAGAATATAATGTGCTGGTAGTATCTTAATATTCATCATATCAAGAACCTTCAAAGCATGGGCGCACAATATTCCTATCCTCTCAAATTGTCCACAATTGCTTGAAGCTGTTTGTTCTAATGGATTACCAATGACTTTCCATTCCTCAACGAATGTTGGATCTTCACAAAGACTCCCAACTGTTACTGCTCACCTCACCTCATTGGACCTAGAAAAGGTAGTAGAAGAGTTTTGAGTTTGTGTCACATTCACAGAGAGAGAGAAGAGAGAGAAGCAAAGAGTGCATAAAGGAAGAGAGTATAAAAAAAAGAATTCAGAAAGAAAAAAGGAAGAAGGAGAATTTAGTTTGCTTTATGGATTTTTTTCCATTATGCTTGTATCTATCCTATTTTCAGCTTGGTTGAGCTAGTTTTAGGAACGCGTTCAGGCCAGTAACTATGACGATTACTGTGAATTCATTAACTTCTATTCCTTGCTACTAAATATTACATGTCTAAGCTTCACATTCTCTTGGTCATAATAGTTTTTCCCTTGCAACCGCCTCACTCGCACCTAATAAGGTATCATGAACCAGCCATTGGTTATGCCACCTGTTGTGAGTGTGGTTAGATGCTTGAGAGTGTGGATTTCATCTCCACCGTCTAATAGTTGATATGGATAATATATTTTTGTTATCTTCTATTTGCTACTAACCATGGCAAGTGAAGCGTCGGATGCACAAGAATATGTTTTGAGAGAAGAACTCACGATGTTGTTGGATGAGCACCGCCTTGCTATTAATAATGACATTGATAAGAAGCTTGTGGAAACAAATACTGCATTGCAACAGCTCAATGATAGAATTATAATGCTTAATGCATGTTTTGATAGGTTGACCAATCAACTACCGAACAATGGGCTTGTAGATCCTTATGGTGAAACCCATTAACATGAGGTTGTCGATAATAATGAGATGCACATGAGACGTGCAACTACGACACCTTTGATGCACAACAAAGGAACCGTCTTAACTTCAGTATTTGATAGGTTGACCAATCAGCCACCAAACAAGGGGCGTGTGGATCCGCATGGTGCAATGCAACCCATGAACATGAGGTTGCTGATGATAATGAGATTCGCAACCACGACGCCTTTGATGCACAACAAAGAAACCATCTTAACTTCAACCGTCAATGTATGAGAGGTAATAACTTTCAACAACATAACAAACATGTTAATGATGACCCATTTGCTAAAGTTAAATTTACCATACCATCTTTTATTGGTGTTTATGAGGCTGAAATATATCTAGATTAGAAGATAGCGGTAGAAAACAGAAATTTAATGCTCACTTAGTTCCTGAAGTGCATAAAGTTAGGCAAGCCACTAGTGAATTTAAAGACTTTACAATCATCTGGTGGAATAGAGTATGCAACAATGAGTTAGCGCCTACTACATGTGATGCTTTGAAGGTTGTTATGTGTAACAGATTTATTCCACCCTTTTTCAAACATGACTCGCATAAAAAAATATAGTGTTTAAACCAAGATAATAGATCCGTAGAAGAATATTATCAGGAGTTACAAATTAGTATGTTGCGTTGTGATATTATTGAGGAGGAAGAGGTTACAATGGTACGTATTTATGGAGGGTTAAGACGTGAAATTCATAACATAGTTGATTACAAAGAATATTATAGTGTTACTAGATTGTTCAACTTGCATGTTTGGTAGAAAAAGAATTGCAGAGATGATAATAGAGGCCAAGAAATAATTTTGAAAGCACGACTACACCAAGATCAACATCAGGACAAGTCAAAACAGCCCCAGCAGCTACTATATGGTCTGATGCCCTCTTCTCGAGTAGGGTGCGTTCAACAACACCTCTGACACCGTCACATACACATGAGATAAGTGAATCTACTAGTGTGTAGGGTCCAGTCAAGAGCTCTTCCTTGGTTGCTTCTACGGGTCGTATAACAGAGATTGTATACCATTGTTGCAAGTGAATGAGCTATGTCATGAAGGATTGCCCAAATTAGCAAGCATATATTACAACAGAAGATGGTGCATATATAAGTGCTAGTGATGTTGAGTATGAATATGCTCTTGCAGCTAACTATGCAGGTGATGAGGATGGACATGAGATGGATATCGACAATGAGGAAGTATTGGGTTACATGGCCATAGAGAATTATAGGACCCTTATTGTGTAGCGAGTGTTAAGCACTCAAGTGGAGCAAGCAGAATAGCTACAATATCATAATTTATTTATATGTTCCTCATAGTCAAGAATTGTTGTGTTCATGCCATTATGGATGAAGGGAGCTATAACAATTTGGTAAGTTCAGATTTGATCAAGAATCTTAACTTGACAATAAGAACATATCCTCACTCATACCATATTCAGTGGTTTAATAATAGCAGTAAGGTAAAGGTAATGCAAATAGCTAGAGTGCATTTTTCTATTGGTCTATACCCTGATTGTGCTAATTTTGATGTAGTGCCCATGCAAGCATGTCTACTTTTGTTAGGGCGGTCATGAGAGTTTGATACTAATGCAACTCATCATTATAGAAGTAATAAGTACACCTCATATACAAAAGGAAAGAAATAAATAACCTTGCTATCTTTAATCCCTGCTGAAATTGTGAAATGTGAAAAAGATATAGCTAAAATTAAGAGAAAAGAGCATAAACATGAATCTAAAAATCAGCAAGTATGTGTTATGCTTACCACTAAATCTGACATTGCTGAAATTTATGATAGTGAAAAAAGTACTATAATCACTCAATGTGAGAATTGTTTTGATGTGAAGAAATTGTCCACCAATAATGCTAATGTAGAACAAATGCTAGTTGAACCAATTCTTGATTTATCTTTGTCAAAAGATGGTTTGCTTGTTGTTCATTGGGACAAAAAAGAGTTGTGTGATAATACTTCACTTATATCATGACTATAACTTGTGCATGAATGTGTTAATTTTGTTCTACAAAATGAATAGTTGTTGTGAAATTAAACTTGTTCAATGCATTGCTACTGAGAAAGAAGAACATGGGGCAATACTCCCATCATATCCAGCCAAAATCGACTTGACATAGGTCCTGTTTGGCATAGCTGAAATTTATGAGTTTTTTTTGAAAAGCTGCTTATTTGAAAAGCTATTTATGGCTTTTTAGAAAAGCGGTTAGCTTATGAATTTAATTTTTAGGCTATCAGCACACCATCTTTTCAGAAAAGCTAGTCTCGGCTAGCTTATCTGCTTTTAGTTTATTTTATTAGAAGCCATCTTATCAAAAAAGCCATAAGCCAACAATAAGTTCAACGTTTGTTTCAGCTTATCAGGTTTTTTGAGAAACATAAGCTGCTGATAAGGAGAAACAAACAGGACCATAATCTGTGACTGAGCTATAGAATGTCTTCAACTCGGCCCATTTCTCTCAAGTTGATCCGGAGTGGAGCCGAAAAAATGAGTCGAACTAAGGCAACTCATAAGCTTGTTGTGTCCCATGATAATGGGTACCTGATTTGTGGTAGTAATTGAGGAATAAGAGAGAATACAGATTGGAAGAAGCAATGATTTGGGGAGGGGTAACACAAACATTAGGAGACCGGCAGGGGACGAACCTAGGAGGAATACAAGATGAAGATTGCTCTAATTTGTTCTATGTCTTGTCCGTCGCCGCTTGCTGTGTATATGTAGTGTTCCCTTTCCCCATTGCTTGGCCCCACATGACCCACCTGTCAGTCCGTTGCATAGGCTACGTTTATGACATTACCCACCTGTTGAGATTTAGCTCGTCCTCAAGCTGATGGTCCTGAAATTGCTAAGAAGGGTATTACTTGTAGTAGCTTATGCTGAGCAATCAACCAGGAAGATGCAGTGATCGCTTGCAGCTATGAAGATTGGACCATCTCCAATCATATTCTCTTCATTTCATTCCCTTCCCGATTCCCTTCTCCGTTCCCATTCCCTTTATTTTCTGTCATCTCCAACAGCTTCCCTTCGAGGGGAATTGTGAAGAGAAATGAGAGAGAATCCCGTTCTGAAGGGAATGATCTTGGAAATCCTTTCGTGACGAGAACTGTAAAGGAAAACCATTCGAGTGCTAAAGGGACCAAAAATCCCATCGTGAAAGGATTCTAGCCCCTGAAGGGAAACCGTTGGAGATGGTCTTAGGTTTCTAGCGAAAGCATCACTAGGCTTGACAACACACGAAGACACGATATATTTTAACGAGGTTCGATCATCTTGCCTACATCATCGATGCATGACTACGGCATTCATCCCCATATAATCTATTAACGTCGTTGCGGTTACATGATGGTGCCCAATATTTATAGTCCGACTATAACTTTATTCCTAGTCCCACCCAATTACAACTCAAGTTTATATGTAACCAACTTTTATACACATATTCGACACATATCCCAACAAACTCCACCTTAGGCAAATATGCACACCAATTTAAAGATGTCATGTGTAAACCTCCATGTACCCAGACTTGAGTCATCCGGCTTCGCTGCTCAGTTTGAACAGCCTGACAAGGATGCCTCGCCGCTAGGAACGAATTCCACAAAATTTGCAGCTTCCTTCTTCATGAAATCACCTTTCAGCTTGTACTGATGAGCTCACGTCTTTTCACCTATCGTCATAGTCTTACCATCTTGCATCACTTTCAAGATCTTCTTATCTAGCACCGTCTGATATAGCCAACCTTCTTCATGCAAAATTCTAAGTGAGATCAAATTCCTCTTAAGTCCCAGCACATGCCACACACCCTCAAGTAGCACTTTCTGTCCATCATACATCTTTAGCTTGATGTTGCTAACTCCTATAACATAGTAACCCGTGTCATCTCCCAAGTGAGCAATACCAAAGTCACCCTTAGTGTATAAAGAGAACCACTCCTTCTTAGATGTTGCATGATATGAACTTGCAGAATCTAACAGTCATGCTTCACCACAAGACTTTTTACTCGATAGTACGAGAATATGATCAGTATCACCCTCTGAGTCATCTTTCATGAAAAGCACAACATTCGTCATGCTCCTCTTCAAATCTGGACAATCTCTCTTCACATGTCCTCAATCATTGCATTTATAGCACTATAACCCCTTCTTCTTCTTTTTGTTGTTAGTCTCCTTGCCTCGATCACCCCTGACCAGTAAAGCATCTCCTAATGAACCCTAATCTGCATTGTTCTTCCTCTTTTGTTCATGAGCAAACAATGCCGCAACAATATCAACCACTTTGATTGCTTCTTTACCATACGCCAAAGAAGTGACCAAGTGCTCCTAAGACCTTTACAATGAACACGGAAAAATTATCACTTATCCTCATCATCAATTTTCACCTCCACATTCACAAGGTTAGCTACAACTTGATTGAAGACGTTTATGTACTTAGCAAGATTCGACCCCTTCTACATCTTCAGCTTGTACAGTTTCTACTTCAGATATAGTTTCTGAGTCAATGTCTTGGATATGAATTGATAGGCCAATTTATCCCAAATCTTCTTAGGTGATGACTCATGCATGATATAGTATATAATATGATCGGAGCAATATAACCTAATTGTTGCCATCGCTTGTGCTTGCATGTCCTCCCACCTTTCATTATCTACCGTGGCCGTCTTTGTCACCTATAGAATCTTCAGGGATACCTTCCTATGCCAGGAGATTCTTAACTCTCATTTGATAAAGCCCGAAGTTGTCAGTCCCATCAAATCCCATCACCTTGAATTTGGACGCCATCGACACCATCTTCCTGTTACCGCAAACTGCCACATCCCTTCACTCACGTGTACCTGACATGTGCTGAACGTACCCTGCTTGGACAAACCACCACGCACACCGAACCACGCACACGTTGCCTCATGCACCGCCTATGCATGATTAGCCACTCTAAAACCCTATCGACAACCATGCCACACGCATACAATGAAGTCGACCTGTTCGATCACTACCCACTGTTCACTGTCAACCATCATATGCACCGGTTCACGAACAGTCGATTGCAATTTTTCATAATCCATGCAATCTCTCGGTTGCCTCGCATTCTTGAAAGTAAATTCTATAGGACCCTGTCCTACAAAAGACTCTCCTCTTCAGCTCAGTCATTATATCACAGAATGGATAACATAGGTGAAATCTTACGAGAGTCTTTTTAATATGATCTTATAAAATTTGCTTCCCATATTCTTCTTTGTTGCACACTGTGTTCTATTCGACGGGTGCACTGCCTGCTATTTAGGTCCTGGAGTTGATACAGTAAAAATAAGTCGGTTTGGATCTGCACGTAGCCGTCCTAGGTCATCTCCCTCATGCACATGCTTGGTTGTCGCCTGGTAGCACCCCGCGGCTCCCGCACAAGCTTGGACGGACTCCCACCAGGGCCGAAACCTTCAGCTGGCCACCTCCCTGGCCGCACGTGGGCTGACACCTACATGCTCGCGTCTTAACTGGCTCCGAATTTATTTATTTTTATATTTTTTATTACAAATTTAAATAAATAGATTCCTCGGGGTAGTATTTGCAAAAGTATGCATCTGCCGCCCTTTGAGATTGCTGCAGCCCTCTCAGAGGGCGGTAAGGAATCCTAACCACCCCTGAGAGGGCGGGTGGCCTAACCGCTCCCTGAGAGGGCGGCAAGGGGCCTAACCGCCCTCTCAGAGGGTGGGTAGGGGCTTCCCGCGTGCTCGCCCCCCTTACCACCCCCTGAGAGGGCGGCAAGGGGCCTAACCGCCCTCTTAGGGGGCGGTAAGGAGCCAGCCCCGTGCCCCCCCTCTTCCCTTTTCTATATAAAGGGTGAAAATGAGGAAAAATCCTCATTTTAATCCGAAAAAAGAGAAAAGTCTGAAGAGGAGAGGAGAGGAAGAGAGCGTAGCGAAGCCCTACTATTTTTGATCGGCGGATTTGGAGAGCATTTTCTGGTAATTTCTTTTATACTTATATTGTTGTTAATAAGTAAAGTAGCACTGTATGACATAGGGTTTAGTACCGTATGACCTAGGGTTTAGAAAATACTGTATTTAGTAGTATATTATCAATATTAATTATGACATGGTAGGATAGCCATTAAATACATAGTAGTATTTTTAGTATGGTAGTTTCGAA
Organism: Phragmites australis; assembly: GCF_958298935.1. Lineage (NCBI taxonomy): Eukaryota > Viridiplantae > Streptophyta > Magnoliopsida > Poales > Poaceae > Phragmites > Phragmites australis. The sequence goes on from NC_084935.1 coordinate 16,060,269, forward strand.
TATGTAGATTGTACAGAGTAATAATTGTAGGTTAGTTTGGTTAGTGTCACACCCGGTTTTAACGGCTAAAATCAGATGCGGCTTATGTGTGCCCAGGATGTTCAACACACATAAGGACGTCACAGGTGAAATAACAAAAGCAATACTTTTATTAAATAAACGTTAAACTCTTACAACAATTGACATATATTATCTTCTATGAAGATATCTGCAGCGGAACAGAAGCACTGGTGCCCAACAACACCGCAGGCAACCGACCGGGAGACACGCGCCTAGAACGTCACAACCTCGTCTTGATAGTCTTCAACATCTTCACTCACTGAGCAGCAGCATACATATCGCATGGTGTAGGAAAAATAGTAAGTGTGAGCACATAGAGTACTCAGCAAGTGGAGGAAAATAATGATATGCAGGCTTATATCAAGAATAGGCTAACACATGGTATTTTTGCATAAATGTGAGTAATGAAAACATATTTGAACTCAAAAGCATTAAATAATTATTAAGTGAATGTAACCCATACAGTCCAACACCCAGCATACAAGGCTCCCCACCTTGCACACCATAACCTTCTAGTACTCCCTGTACTATAACCAAAACCATCTAGTACTCCCTGTACCAGAACCACAACCAAACCCATAACCACAACCCACTAATCATGTGAGGATCCAAGTCTCTCATATCCGTGAGCACGGCTGTTATAACAGCTTTACACTCTGCAGAGGTTGTCCAGCTTTCCCCACAAGTCAATAAATTCCATGTTGCCGTGTTCGCGAAACACTTAACACACGCCACTGGTGTGCCGCCAAGAATCACTGTATGACACTTTCCACTAACCAGAGACTAATCCAGTATGTGTTTGCCCACTAGGTTTCACTGCCAGGCTTTACGCAAGCAAAGCTCCTACCCAGAAGCCCCCTTTTGTGCTGACCCAACACACACTGGATAGACTCTAATCAGTATATCACGCCTTACCCATATCAGCCTCATGGTTGGTACGTTACTTCTTGGGTTGTCGCTCCACGAACTGGTCCTTACTTAGGTTACTTGAGCAAACACTAAACCAACATCATAACCATGACAACCATCCAAACTACTTTGCTCAAGGCCTAAGGTGCCATGTTGCTAGACCATTAACAAATTAACCATCGATTTTGTATATGTTCATTAGTCAAGATTATGACACTTTTAAACATCCCAAAAGCATAGCTAAGCAATCTACCCATAAAGGACATCTAACCATAAACCATCTAGGTTCCAAGGGATGATAAGGGAAAATCTAGGGCAAACCCTAACATAGGTGACTACCCATCATATTGACACTGCATGCAATTTTGTAAAACAAAACATTTAAAAATATAGGTTCAATATGATCAAGGACACTTGCCTTTTTCCCAATACTACTCAGTGTTGTCGAAATCTTAGTCTTGAAGTCCCTCGAACTGCTTCAGAACATTATCAACTAATCGCAAGAACTACCGACAACAACACAAAGGAAACACTAAGAACAACATACCAAACATCATCAAAACACTTTAAAAACACTATGGTCAGATAGGGATGATTTTAGAAATGTTTAGACACAAGAATCGCCTAAATCAAAGTTAAGATGAAAAGAGAATAGCTTTCGGGAGATGGATTAGACTAAAAAGGAAAAATTAGTTTACTATAGTTATCTTCCTATAGGTAAAGAGTTTATTACACAATCATTGTGTTAGGCTTGACAACATCATTATGCAAGATTCAGAAGTGTAGGGCAGACTAGACTTCACTGACTAGGCTAAGGAGAATGATGTGGCCCTGACTTGGCATGCTATGCAAGTACCGTCTTGGATTAAAGAAGGGATACGCTGAGATCTAGTATCGACCACCTATGATGGATTAAAAAGGCCGAAGGTTACGCTTCTATGTTAAGGATACTACTGGTCCCTCTATGTAGCGGTGGTGGTTGGTTTCGTCGGAGATGGCGATCGGGCACGTGGTCACAAACATCAATGTCGGCTTCAGTGGTATTTCAACGAAACGAGAGAAGCATGGCGTAGAACGCAGAAAGACTAACTCAGCGGTATGGTTGGTTTTGGAAGGGGTCATCCGAGGTAGCGGCAAAACAGCGATAACTGCTTCTAGGTTTGGTGGTGACCGCGAACAAATGCAGGAACGAAGACACTCGCATTCTAGGAGATTGGCTATCAAATTTGAGAAACCGTTTGAACAAAGATGTTCATATAACCCGGAAACACAATGCTATGGCATGGGTTTTGGTAGATCATCCGCTGAGAGGAAGAACGATCAGTATAGATGAGACGGGTGATGGCTGCGACATGCTGTGGTTGGTAATGGTGTCTTGGTCGTGTCGCTGCACAAACGGGGATGGGCTCCTAGGGTCACATAGAAGACTCGATGGGACACGCCGTGACATGGTTGGTGCATCCATACGGCTTTCGGATTGATGGAGGACGCGAATGCAAATCCGGTGCGCGTGCTGAACACGTCCAGAAACCGAACAGCGGGTATATCGACCTTGATTTCGATATTTTGGCTAATCTACTGGCCGACCTGGTTGGTGAGGGCATGGGGAACATCATGGGGCATGCACCGGTGAAAGGGCTTGGTGATTTGACCTCTGGTCGGTCGGGAACATCGATGCCAATCGGCTACAGCGCTGTTGTCTCGCGGCTGTCCGTGACGGTGACGACCATGGCGGCATAGATCGGGCTTTGGCCGGGGCTAGATCTTGGCTAGGGACTTAGTATGATGCTAAAATAGTAGTAAGGGAGGAGAAGAAGTGGTCCTCACCTTGCTTTGATGATGAAAGAAGGAGGATTCGTGGAGAAGACGACGTAGTGCATCACGGGTGGCGGCGGCTCCGGCGAGCGGCGGCGCTCCGGCAACGCACGGACAGGGCAACAGTGACTTCTAAGGCTTGGAGGTATGGAATAGGGGTAGGAGAGGGCGTGCAACTCATATATATAGGGCTAGGGGCGGCTGGATGAGGTGGAGTCCAAACCGACACGAATCGGATTCGAGTTCGAGTCGGTTACGATTTCCTTTTTCGCAGCTCTGTATTTCGAGGATGATATCTCCATCGTCCGGACTCCAAATTGGACGTTTCTTGATTCTAAATTGTATTACTCGAAAAGATATACAACTTTGGTAGTCATTGAAACTTCTAAAAATGCCATCTTGATTTCCAAAAATGCGTCACAAGATAAACTGTTTGAACTCGAACTTCTCTGCGCACCACTGATTTCGGGGGCCATAACTCTTAGCTCCATTATTCAAAAGAGGACTTCCATAGGTTCAAATAGAAGCCCTCGACGAGACCTACAATTTTGGTATTGTAAAGATTTGCATTTGAGACCGTTTTGAACTCCGAAACGTCATGAAAAGATGAGATTGTCCAGGACTCCGCAAAAATTTACAGATTTCGTGGATCCTTTGTTGGGCCATCTAGAAGACTTGGCTAAGGCTTTGGATTTGAGAAAAATTGAGCCCAAATATACTTTAGGTATATCTAGGGTCTAGAAAAGAAACTTTTGTAGAGAAATTTGAATAGGATTTGAATTTGAATTGAGTTTGGAGTGAATTTAAGAGAAACGAAAAAAATGAGGTTGAACAAGAATAGGACTAGATAAGAAATTTGAATTTGGATTTGGGTAGAATTTGAGAAAGAGGAGTGATTGGCTTTAAACAAGGATTTGTATAAGATTTAAATTGAACTAGAGAAGGATTATGTATGATCAAGGATTGAATAGATGATGAATTCAAAGACTTAGAAATCCAACCATTAAGATCCTTAACTTATTCACTACTGAGTTTTGTAAAAACCTTTTCAAAATATTTTTCACTCAAAACACCAAATAGAAAGAAAAGGAAAAAGAACTCTAATGTATTTACCTGGCTCCTAACAAAACTCAGCATACAATGCACAGAAAATAATAACCTGTATTGATTCATTGATTAAGAAAATAGGTTTTAAACCTATACTACTGGTGAAGCTATTCAATAATCTTGGAAAATTTTAGAAATTTGAGAAATCTGACAATCAGGGTGTTACAGTTAGGGGTATTATTGAAGAACCTATTGTTAGGCAGTAATTGGTGTCGGTAATTTTTTAGTTCTGATAATCAGAAATATAGTTTACCAATCTTAACATTGGTTATATTTGCGGATGGTTCCAGGGATGGGAGTAAATTATATTTTCAGATATATTATGGTGAGGTTGAAATTAGTTATGGTCCTAACGGTGTAGATCTGTCTGGGTTTTGTCATGTCGTCAAGGGTCTTAGTAAAGCCAATGAGAGGACCATTGTGGGTGTGTGCAAGTGGCTGATGTGGTATTTTCAACTGGATCCGAGCAACATGATCTTAAGCTGAAAGTTGTCCTCAACCGTGCTAGTCAGGGATACTATGTCGAGCTCGTCCCGATCGATACGACATCTACTTGGAGGTAGTATGTAGATATATCATGTGAACGTGGGCTGCCTTTGATTTTGTTAGCTGAGGCGTACCAGAAGGATCAAACAGAGATAAACTCTGCGGAAGCAGTAGCGGGACCAAGTGAAGTAGTGGTAGATGAATCAGACCCGGTAAATGTCGGGGCCAGGCCAGATGTTGGGGATATTCCTGAGATGCAACCGATGGGTGTAGCCGATGAGGGGGAGCACATCCCTAGCATAATTGAAGAGATGGAGTTGGAGGATCAAGAGCTGGAGGTAGCTGTTGCCGATGAGGATTCATCTGACGAGGAGGGTAATGCTCATGTTCCTGCAGAGTGGAGGGATTAAGAATTTTCAAAGCTGGTGGTTAGTGAAGCTGATTAAACACCGTGAGAGTATCATGAGAACGAGGTGTCTCAGGGTACTATGTACCCTACAAAGAAGGCTGTTATTGATGTAGCTAAATTATAGTCGATGTCTCTTCGGAGGCAGTTCAAGGTTGTTAAGTCCAGTAAAAGAGAGTACAATGTGAAGTGTTTGGTGCCCGAATGTCCTTGGCGGGTGCACACATTCAGGGGGAAATGGGTAGACTACTGGCAGTGCTCAATAGTCAGGGAGCATAATTGTCACATTGAGGAAATTGAGTTCGCCCACCAGAACCTGTCATATGCTTTTATTGCTAATGTTATGTACGGGGAGATTATGTACAACCTGAAGTATGAGCCATGATCAATAATCCGTGCTATTGAGCAAAGGTTCCAGTATACAATAAACTATGCGAAGGTATGGAGGGAAACATAGAAGGCTATTTAGATGAGGTTCGGGACATATGAAGATTCATATCACAATCTACCTCGTCAATTAGCTACAATATGTGGAAGAAACCCAGGAAGTTACAATGACATCAAGCATTACCCCTTGACTGATGTGGAGTACAGCGAGAAACAAGTATTGCAGTATGCTTTCTTTGCATTCGCTGCAACCATCAAAGCATTTTGATACTGTCGACCCATCATTTGCCTGGATGGGATATTCCTCACTAGGAAGTATAAAGGACAGATATTGTCTGCAATTGGGGTCGACGGTAATAACCAAGTCCTGCCACTGGGGTTTACCTTCGTGGAGAGTGAGAACGGGGACAGCTGGTATTGGTTCCTTGAGCGTGTGAAGCATGCTATTGTTCTGGACCGGCCAGATATGTGTCTGATTCATGATAGACATACAGGGTTGTTGCAGGTTTTGCTGGATATGCAATATGGGAGTGTTCGATGGGGTGTTGCAGCAAAGTGGCCTGACTTGAAGAGCAGGTGGTGCATATGCCATATGTGTGCAAACTTCTACAGACAGTTTAAAAACAAAGAGTTGATGAAGTTTTTCAAGAAATTGTACAGTCAAAACCAGCAAAGGAAGTTCAATGCCCTATGGACAAGACTGGACGAACTAATTATGAAATAGAAAGTTGAGGTAGCAGCCATAGGTGATGAACTGATAGCTCTTGGACCTCTCCCAACAGATACTCCTCACATAGTAAGGAGGTCAGGGTTAGCTATTAGGAGCTTTTCACATTGGATACGTAATGAGCCAAATGAAAAATGGGCTTTGCTATACGATAGTGGTGAGGCAAGGTATGGAATACTGACAACAAATCTTGCTGAGGTTTATAACTGGGTCATGCGAGGTAGGAGGTCCCTCTCACTCATTGGAATTGTAGAAGGTATTTTGCATGGGACTTGTAAATACTTCATTAATTGGTAGGCAGCTACTTCCAAGGTAATGGAAGATAATCATATGCTTTATGGACGGATGCTATGTGAGTATATGGAGAAGGCCACAAAGAAGGCACACATGCATCGCGCTAATCAAGAGGCGACTGCGAAGCACAGGTTCAGTGTCCTGTGCCGGGATAAGTGTCGTAGGGGTGGAAAACGTAAGCGGCATGTGCAAGAGTGCATGCTTAGGAGTGGGACATGCATTTGTACTTGCCAGAAGCCACAATTGCTTCACAAACCTTGTACACACATCATAGCTGCATGTGCGGAGCACAATATGCTTCCCAAGCAATATGTTTCAAAGTACTTCATGAAGGATCAGATACTGAACACCTGGAATCATGAGCTATATGGTTACAGCATTGTTGATACATTTACAAGTAATTCAGGTCCTTCACGAATCTATGTGCCTAATTTGGAAAAGATGAATGCACCGGGTCGTTGACAAACTCGCCGGATTCGCAACGATATGGATGAATTTGAGGAGGGTCTAAGGGTCAAGCGATTCAGCCAGTGCAATGAAATAGGTTACACGTACAAGTATTGTCCTAAAAATGCACCTATTGTGTAGGTGAGTATTGCAGCGTGTTCTAGTGTGATTGTATTTAGCATACCTTGCTGTTATATTTGTACTTCGCTCTCTTGCATTTTAACCTTACATTTGTAAGTACATGTCGCAATATATTCATGTTACTTCTCGTACGTGTATGTAATATGCAGTTCTGTTCACGTAACTATGGCATATTTTCATGTAATAGACTATACGTATTATTCATATATATGTAATTGCAATGTAAATTTCCATTCAATATATATTGTTCTTGTCTACAAGTTGCAATATATTAATGTACATGTGGTTTTAATGTAGATATGACGCACCCTTGGACCCCTGAGCTTCTCGACCCTGCAGTGGACAAGAGACACCGCAGCTTCTTGTCCGCCGTGCACCAGACAAAGTTAGGAGTATTTCGACCACGTGGCCCTGGAAAGCTACTTACGGTCGACGATCGGTGGAAGCACCGGTAAGTCGCTACTTATATACGCATGTGCTGATTCATTTATGCATTGCATCCCCCAGTTTATTTATATTCCCAATGGTGCAGGTTGGCAGCAACGAGACTCCTACCGCTTTGTCGTTTGCTGGAGGCCCGATCGATGGAGAACCCCGAGGTAACGGCGAGATGATTCTATTTTGACCGCTCGCTGATAGCAGCCCTGGTTGATCGATGGAGGCCTGAGACACATACTTTCCACCTCTCCTGCGGTGAGATGACTCCGACCTTACAGGACGTAGCCTACCTCTACCTCTTAGGCTTACCTTGCGCGGGAGCTGTGGTTGGTATCATCGACATGGATGCTGACTGGATGAATGTCATGCATCAGCGCTTCAGCCCGGTTCAGCGGACAGATGACACACCCCCCTACATACCTAAGTTCTTGTCTGATCCACGAGGGCCTATGAAGAAGTGGATCCTACAGTTCCAGTACCTTGCAATGCAACTTCTCATTTACTTTTTGAGTATCCGGTTTTGTTCCTTATTATCACTTGCCATACTTGCAGCCTGCGTACATGCACTCGGAGGCCGACATGTACTCGGTGTCGAGGCATTTGGAGGCCTACCTGCTTTGGCTATTTGGCTGGGTTATGTTCACCAGCACCCAAGGCCACCTGGTGGTGAGGACCCTTGTTCCGTACGCGAGGTTGATAGCGGATGTGGTTGGCGAGGAGGTACCACAGTTCAATTGGGAATCTACGGTCCTTGCTGCGACATATCGGGCTTTGTGCAACGCGTGCACGAAGAAGAAGCCACTTGCCACTTTTGTTGGCTGCCCTCTACTACTGCAACTGTGGTCCTACGAGTGGTTCACCATAGGCCAGCTAGTTGTGGACCGCTCCCCATACCCTGAGGAATGGTACGACAAGCCCGAGGAGGACGCACCTACCATGGCCTCGCTGTGGTGTCGATGCCGGGTACGTACTTTTTTTGAATACTTTAATTGTCATATGTTTTTGTTATGGATTCAGACTATGTTTCTCACATGTTTTTGTTCTGAATTCTGACTATATTTCTCACATAGCCACACTGGGCGCATGAGCAGGCTCACAGCGCGTATGAGCTTTTTTGGTCACAGTTCGACCAACTTCGTCCGGACGACGTGGTATGGACGCTGTACAACTTCTTGGCCATCCAAGGCCGTACGGGTTTGGTCCTACCTCTGTTGTGTACTTGCGATGAGGAGTACTGGCTTACGAAGACACCACTTGTCTTCGACATCTACGTCGAGGAGTACTCACCGCACCACTTCATGCGGCAGTTCGGGCACTACTAGGCTTTCCCTCTCGTCCACATTCGCACTATTCTAGTGCACGTCCACAGGTAATTATAATGAAGTGAATAATTTGTAACATTCGTCTTACTGTCACTCTATTTAACGTGGTTCACTTGCAGGTATACACGCAATGGACAACCGGGTGGCAACCTCTCAGTAGATCGCTTGGCCCCGTACGTCTCAGCATGGGCCCAACCCCTTCAGGATGTTGTGGAGGAGGCATGTCCGTTCGACGAGCGGAGCTTCGAGGAGTACCTACGGTGGTACGTGCCATGTACACGTACACGGGTCACCTTCACCCCAGAGGGTGTCCGGCCCCACGTTGCGTCTACTACGGAGGCCTACCCGGGCCATTAGGACGAGGACGCTGCATTAGCGGTATGTGTAATTTACATCTCATTTTAGTACCACATACTCGCGTAACAACGACTATAAACTGAAATTCTTATTTCTTGTTTGTTTCCACAGGCCGATATCATTTATGATATCTATAGGGATGCAACTGGTACCATAGATCGCCTCAGACAAGGGGTGCACCTCAGTGCGACGGATGTAGCGGAGTTCGTCAAGCGGGTTTTCGATAAGATCCCACGCGCCTGGCTTGGGCTGCCAGCTGTTGCCGCGCCTGCTGCACAGCCCCTGGTCAGCCCATCACTAGGCCAACTGCATCTAGGTTGGCCAACACCTAACTCCAACGCACCAAGCCGAGCTTCCATGCGCATCCCCCACTTGCTGACGATTTTTTTATATTTTTTAACATAAATAATTAAATAAATATATACCAAATAAAAAAATTTAAAAAATAAACACATACCATTCTCTTATAGAACGGTAAACCTTACCGTCCCCTAAGAAAGACGGTAAGCAATCTGCCCGTGCTACCGTGGCCATGCTGACTCTTACTAGTTAGGTTCTTACAGCCCCTCAAAGGGCCCCATGTGAAAAGTGTTTAACAGTTCTAATTTCTCTTATATCTTCTCTATTTGAAATAGTAGTTTTCTGTTACTCTAAAAATAAAAAAAATTGTCGTGTTTCATAATTCATGTCTAACCTATTTAAATTGGCTTCACCCAAAAAACATTTGTAGAATTTAAACTAAAATTTTCCAAAAAATACTACTTTTATGATGTGATGAACTAATTTCTAAAATTATTTCTAGTCCTAGGTTATATACTGAAAAAGTAAGTTCCTTTGTAATGCTATATTTTTTCACCATAAATAAAAAATACATATAAATAGAGTATTATAAATGGACTCACTTTTTCACCATATAATTTAGGGCTAGAAATAGTTTTAGAAATTATTTCATCATATAAGAAGAATATTAGTGATTTTCCAGTTTTTTTAAAATTTATTTGAGGCTCTAACAATTGTTAGAAGTTATAAAAGTAATATTTTTGGAGAATTTTAGATTAAATTCTATACAAACTTTTTAGGTGAATTCAAATAAAATAGGTTGCACATGTATTATATAACACATATTTTTTTAGAAATCTTAGAGTAACAAAAGACCACTATTTTGAACATAGAAGATGGGACAGAAATTAGAGCCGCCAAGCACGGTTTCACACGAGGATAATGAGTACTGCTCACACACGGGGGCTAACCGCTCTTTGAGAGGGCTGTAAAGGGCGGTGATAAGAGCCCTTACTACCATGGTAAGGGCCAGCACTATCATAGTGGTATGGGTGGACTGCTTACCACCCTCTCAAAGATATATTTTCCACGAGTAGACGCATATTTTCTTAAATCTATCTATTCGAGATATATATATTTAATTATTTATGTTAAAAAATATAAAAATAAAAAACTCACCGCCACATAGTTGCACCTGTCTGGGCTGCCCTGCTCCGGCCTGCCACATGCCTGCACCACACGGGCTCACCCTGCGCCTTGTGCTTGCCACACACCAAAGCACTAAGCGTGCCTGCTAAACTGCTTAGGCCTATTAGTTTCGATTTTAAATTATGGCTTTTAGCTTTTACAATCTAAAGCTAAAATAAACAGACAACTGTTTACTATAGTTTTTTACAATTTATTGTTGGCTTGTGAGAATCTAATAAACTGGTTTCTCTTAGTTTTTTACAGATTATAAAAGTCTATTTTACTAAATTGCTCATCAAAATTTTTTAAATCCACAATTTAAAAGCTTTTTACAATTCAATATTTTATAATAGATATTCTACAAGCTGTTTTTAAATCCTAATTGAAACCAATATACTTTTAGTTGACAAAATCAAGCATGTGACCGAATCCAAATGAATCCAAAGCCCCGGCCAAAAGCCTTATCACATGCATGCAATCCGAGTTCTGTTTGGACTCCACATGACTGCATGCAGCCATCACACCAACATCCGACCGAACGTGATTAGGACTCACCGACGTGACGCGGTCAGTTCCGTTTCTTTTCCAGCCGGCCGACCTGGACTAAGACCGAGCATCGCTCTTGCAGACTCCGACCGGCCAACCCATGCTTGGCACCGAGAGCCGCACCTCCGCAGCGCTCCAGGCCGCGCCACCTCCCCATGTGACTGAGCCGTCTCACAACACCGAGGAGCCTAGCGCCACGCTGCCTTGACCGACATACACGACGCACCCGCGCGCCCTCGCCAACTCTGTCGCTTGTCGCATCTCTCGAATGCTTCCATCAACCTCTAAGTTTTAAAGTTTACCATAGTTTTTGCCTCTAAATTTACATGGTTATCGTTACTCCAACTACCATCAACCTCTAAGTTTACCATAGTTTTTGCCTCTAAGTTTACCATGGTTATCGCTACTCCACCTTAAGCACATAAAATCTGCTTCGATCTAGATTGATCGTTTGCCAATCATATCGCGAGTCAAAGCTACCGCACCCGTCCACTATGTCTTTCAGCCATACCATTAAATCTCGCCATCACGTCTGACCAACCTCTATCGAACAGTAGCCTCTAACCGTCATCAACTCAATCTCCACGTCAAACAAATTCCCGTTGATGCAGCTTATCGGATGATTCGAACCGCCACACTCGAAGTGTCCGAATCCACCGATTGAGTCGTCGATCACTAACATGGCTCCACGTTACAAAACGATTGATCTTTCTTCATAGCTTTGACACCACGTCTTAGGGATTTAGCGAAAATATCATCAGGATCAACAAACTATGTACAAGACCAACAAACAATACATATTGTTTTTAAATGAGGTTTGGTCATCTTGCCTACATCATCGGGTATGACTACGAACATTTTTCTCCATATGATCTATTTTTGTCATTATGGGTGTTTAATATTTATATGCCCGTAAATAAGAATCTGACTACAACTCTATTTCTAATTTTACTCAATTACAACTTAAGTCTATCTATAACCGATCCTTATATACATATTCGACACATATCACGACAAAGACCATAAACATCTTGATCAATGCATGAGACACTTCAATAGCAAACCAGTTAGGTGAACGTTGCTCGGGCTAAGCTTCTGTATAAGATGATTGGACTGATCAGATGAACTAAACCATTGAAGCCTGGCTGCACTCTCTTGTTCAAGAGGAAGCAGAATCTCCTTCTGATGGCACCACTCATGGTTTTCGGCAATAGAATTTCCACCAAGAAGCTGCACTGACCTTGATAATTTGCTCATGTCCCGAGCTGTTCTCGTTAGAATACCAGGATCCCATTGTCTCACAACCAAGCATGCGAATTGATATAGTTCAGGATATGCAAAATTTCTTTTGGAAACAGCTTGGATGTGACCACAGTATGAAACACGCACCCTCACGGTGTTTCTCTCACGGGAGAAGAAAGAAACACACACGCAGAGCATAGAGAATTTTTGTGTTGCGGCACTGCACACCAGTGCCTTTCCTTCTCTATTGACTTCACCCCATGACACTAAAAACGCTGATTACATGGACTCATATTTAAGGACATCAAGCTACTAACTCTGGCTCTTAACTCACACTACTAACACCACACTAATCATGCCACTAATAGCACCTGCATGGAGACATGCACACATGTGAACAAACTTGATCCACTTTTCAAGCCACAATGCCCACCTCCTCTTAGGCTTAGCCACATCTCCTCATCCATGCCACCATCACCTGCAAAGACTCCATGCATGCAAGCATTTACATGCAAGTTGTGACCTCTAGTGCCACTAATTCACATATGCACATGTTGCCTTGCTCTCTTATACACGCACACATGACTAACTCCAACTAACCTACTACATGCGCTCAACTACTGGTCTGCCCACCATGCACACACATTTTGTGCATCACTTACAGGTAATCAACTCCCTAAGCCGATCTAAAAAAAACTTGGATGCACCCCACTACTAGGACTCGATGCACATGCAAAACACCTAAACACCAAGATTAAATCCAACAATCACCCCCTAATCTTGTTGGCTTTATTTTGAGCACCCATCGTCGGCTTCAAAGTAATGCAGACTCGTCATCAGCATCCTTCAAGGCGAGGTGTGCCACACCCTTCTTCACCTTGTTCACCTCTTCACACTCGTCAGCGAAGTGGCCGTACTCACCACAGTTACGACAATTGATCTTTGACTTATCGAACTTGCCGCGGTACTTTCTCTTGTCATCATTTTTCTTGATGCCGCTCCTGGAGCCCTCATCGCTCTTCTTCTCTTCAGCAACCTTGGCCTCCCACTTGACGCGTGTGAGCAGTAGCTACATCTCCCCTTCCTTGTCATGGTGCTGCCCCTTCGAGGACTCCTCAAATGCCCTCAAGCACCCGATAATCTCCATCATATCCCCCCACTGTATGATGGTACTGACAATGGGTAGGAACTTGGGGATAGAGTGCATGAGCTTCTCGATGACGGTGGTCTCCACCACTTTCATACCGAGAGAGCGTATCATGTTTACAATCATGGTAACCTTCAAGGCAAACTCATTAACTTTCTTAGAATCACCCATGTACATATCGTCAAGCTCTCTCTTGAGAGTTTGTACTCAGGCCTTCTTCACTAGGTCTTCACCGATGTGCATCTTCTTGAGAGCATCACAAGCCTCCTTTGTCATCTCCTCCTCAGATATGGCCATCACCACAGCCTCCGACACAGTTTGGGCAATCTATGAGAGCCATCTGATCCTTCTCATCAACCACTCCATCGCCCTCCACGGCTTCCCACACACTTTGTGCACACATGATGATTTTCATGTTCACCACCCAAACCCCTTAATTGCTCTCCATGACCATGGGGTATTGGAGGGTGACAACACCATCTCTCACCGCCACTTTCAACATGACAGCACCAACGTTGGTGGTACCGCTTCTCGACGACTCATCACCTAACATGATCTTTGGCATTCACTACCAATTGTTGGCCCAGCTTCACACACGCACACACACCCTCATGGTGTTTCACTCACGGGAGAAGAAAGAAACACACATGCAAAGCAAAGAAAATTTTTGTGTTGCGGCACTGCACACCAGTGCATTTCCTTCTCTATTCACTTCACTCCACGACACTAAAAACACTGATTACATAGACTCATATTTAAGGACGTCAAGCCACTAATTGTAGCCCTTAACTCGCGCTACTAACACCACACTAATCACGCCACTAACAGCACCTGCATGGAGACATGCACACGGGTGAACTAACTTGATCCACTTTTCAAACCACAATGCCCACCTCCTCTTAGACTTGGCCACATCTCCTTGTTCATGCCACCATCATCTGCAAAGACTCCCTGCATGCAAGCACTTACATGCAGGTCGTGACCTAGGCACAGGCCGTACTAGAAGACCAACTTCTCTACAAGCCACTAATTCACATATGCACCTACTATCTTGCTCTCCTATACACGCACACATGACTAACTCCAACTAACCTACTACATGCACTTGACTACTGGCTTGCTGATCCGCCCACCATACACACACATTTTGTGCATCACTTACAGCTAACCAACTCCCTAAGCCATGCCACATGCTACCTAACTTGGACACATCCCACTACTAGGACTCGATGCACATGCAAAACACCTAAACAACAAGATTAAATCCAACAATGCAAGGAGTCTTTGCAGGTGATGGTGGCATGGACGAGGAGATGTTGCCAAGTCTAAGAGGAGGTGGGCATTGTGGCTTCAAAAGTGGATCAAGTTAGTTCACCCGTGTGCATGTCTCCATACAAGTGTTGTTAGTGACATGATTAGTGTGGTGTCACACCCTGTTTTCAGATTTCTCAAATTTATAAAATTTTCCAAGATTATTGAATAGCTTCATAGGTAGAATAGGTTTAAAACCTATTTTCATAAACAATCAATCAAAATAGGTTATTATTTTGTGTGCATTGCATGCTGAGTTTTGTTAAGAGTCGGGTAAATGTATTAGAATTCTTTTTCTTTTTCTTTCTTTTTGATGTTTTGAGTGAAAAATATTTTGAAAATGTTTTTACAAAACTCTGTACTAAACTAGTAACTAGTTAAGGATCTTAATTATTGGAATTCAAAATCTTTGAATTCATCATCTATTCAATCCTTGATCATATCTGATCCTTCTCTAGTTCAATTCAAATCTTATCCAAATCCTTGTATAAAGCCAATCTCCCCTCTTTCTCAAATTCTACTAAAATCCATATTCAAATTCCTTATCTACTCCTATTCTTGTTCAACCTCATTTTTCATTTCTCTAAAATTCACTCCAAGCTCAATTCAAATTCAGACCCTATTTAATTTTTTCTGCAAAAGTTTCTTTTCTAAAACCCTAGATATACCTAAGGTGCCATGAGACTCAATCCTACCCAAGCCCCAGCACACAAGTCATCTAGATGGCCCAACACAAAGGATCCACAAAATCTGCAAATTTTTGCGGAGTCCTAGACAACCTCATTTTCCTATGAAGTTTCGGAGTTCAAAACTGCCTTAAATGAAAATCTTGACAATACCAAAGTTGTAGGTATTGTCAAGATCTTTTATTTGAACCTATGGAAGTCCCCTTTTGGATAATGGAGGTAGGAATTATGGCCCCCAAAATCAGTGCTGCGCAGATAAGTTTGAGTTTAAACAGTTTATCCTCTGGTGCATTTTTGAAAACCAAGATGGCGTTTTTAGAAGTTCCAATGAACAACAAAGTTGTAGATCTTTTCGAGTACTACAATTTAGAGTTCAGAAACGTCCACTTTGGAGTCCAGACCATGGAGATATCATCCTAGGAAAAGAGAGCTGTGAAAAAGAAAATCCTAACCGACTCGAACTCAAATCCGATTCATGTTTGGCTTGGACTCCACCTCAACCAGCCACCATTAGCCCTATAAATATGAGTTAAAGTCCTCTAATATCCCTATTCCACAGCCCCAAACTCTAGACGCCGCAGCTGCCCTATCCGTGCGTCGCCTTTCGCCAGAGCCGCTGTCGCCGCCGCCTGTGATGCGCTACCTCGTCGTTTTCTTCGCGAATCACCTTTCCTCAAACATCGAAGCAAGGTGAGGACCCCTTCTTCTCCTCCCTTAGTACTGTTTTATTATCATACTAAGTCCCTAGCCAAACCCTAGCCCTAGCCAAAGCCCGATCTACGCAGTCATGGTTGTCGCCATCGTGGACAGTCACGCCATCACTGATTGGCATCGACGTTCCCAGCTGACCAGAGGTAAAATTACCAAGCCCTTTCACAAGCATATGACCCATGTTGTTTCCCATGCCCTCACCAATCAGGTAAGCCAGTAGAGTAGCCAAAACACCGGAATCAAGGTCAACATGCCCGCTGTCCGGTTTCTGGACATGTTCTGGCGTGCATCGGATTTGCATCCGCGTTCCCCATCAATCCAAAAGCTGTATGGATGCACCAACCATGTCACGGCGTGTCCCATCTAGTCTACTACGCGAACCTAGGAGCCCATCCCCGTTTGTGTAGTGACACAACCGGAACGCGATTGCCAACTATAGCATGTTGCAACCGTCACCCATCTCATCTCCGCTGATCGTTCTTCCTCTCAGGGGATGATCTACCAAAACCAATGTCGTAGCGTTGTGTTCCTAGAAAATATGAACGTCTCTGTTCAAATGGTTTCTTAAATTCCATAGACAATCTCAGGGAACGCGAGCATCTTCGTTGCTACATCTGTTCGAGGTCACCACCAAACCTAGCAGCAGTCATCACTATTTTGCCGCTACCTCAGATGACCCCTTCCAAAACCAACCATACCGCTGAGTTACTCTTTCCACGCTCTACGCCATGCTTCCCTCGTTTTACTGAACCACCATCGAAGCCTGACATCGATGTTAGTGGCTATGCGCCTGATCGCCATCTTCGATTAAACTCGAACCACAGCCACTACACAGAGTCAACTGTAGTATCCTTAACCTAGAAGTGCAAACTCTGACCATTTTATCCATCATGGGTGGTCGAGACTAGATCTCAGTGTATCCCTTCTTTAACCCAAGATGGTGCTTGCATATCATACCAAGTCAGCATCGCATCATCCTTCTTAGCCAGTCAGCGAAGTCTAGTCAGCCCTATACTTCTTGAACCTTGTGCAATGATGTTGTCAAGCCTGATGCAGTGATTGTGTAATAAAGCTTTTTCCCATAGGAAGATAGTTCCGGTAAATAAGCATTTCTGTTTCAATCTAATCCATCTCCCGAAAGCTGTTCTCTTTTCATATTAACTCCGATTTAGCCGATTCTTGCGTCTAAATGTTTCTAAAATCATACCTATCCGACCATAGTGTTTTTAAAGTATTTTGATGATGTTCGGTATGTTTTTCTTAGTGTTTTCCTTTGTATTATTTGTCGGTAGTTTTCACGATTAGTCGATAATGTTCTGGGGCAGTTCGAGGGACTTTAAGACCAAGATTTCAATAACACTGAGCAGTATTGGGTAAAAGGCAAGTGTCCTTGAACATTTTGATCCCAGTTTTTGAATGCGTTCTTTATTTCAAACATGCATGCTATTAAATTTGAATCCCATTTAGTTGGGAAACATGTGGAGATATTTCTATGAGTTGAGAGTTTAATGATGGTTCACATAGATAAATAAGTTACTTTTATAACTCTTTTTACGATAGCATATTTGGTATTTATGCAAATTTACCTGTTATAGTCTATTTCTTTAATCAAGTTTGCACGTCATATATTTCCCACACTTGCTGAGCGTGTCATGTGCTCACACTTGCTATTTTTCCTACGCCATACGATATGTGTGGTGCTGCTCAGTGAGTGAAGATGTTGAAGATTATCAAGATGAGGTTGTGATGTCCTAGACGCGTGTCTCTTGATCGGTTACCTGCGGTGTTGTTGGGCACCAGTGCTTCTGTTCCACTGCAGATATCTTCATAGAAGACAATATATGTCAATTATTGTAAGAGTTTAATGTTTAAAAGTATTGCTTTTGTTACTTCACCTGTGATGTCCTTATATATGTTGAACATCCTAGGCACACATAAGTCATCCTAGGCACACATAAGTCATATCCGGTTTTATCCGTTAAAATCAGGTGTGATAGAGGTGGTATCAGAGCCATACTAACCGTAGGACACAAGCTTAGATAGAATGGTCGTGCCATAAGGTCATATTCTAAAAGTCTATTTTGAAAAACCTATCCCCGTGCTTTTCTGACCTCTCAGTTTCTCTCTCTACTTACCCATTTCAATCTATTGAGAAAAATGAATTTTCAACACTCCTTTCAAACTATTAGTTGTTGAACCATTCCGGTTATTATGTTCGAGAAGGATGCACTTGAAGATCTCTCTTGTCCCTCCTACCTTGCGTGAAGATTTATATGATAAAGATGAAGATCCATCACGACATGGAAGATTCATCTACCACAACACTGAAGGCATGAAGATCTACCTCTGTGCTGCTCCCCGTTTTAGTTCTTTGAGTTATAGGAGGATTTTCCCTAATCTTCAGAAACGTTAGAGCGATATTAGTAGTGTGTACTTGTGTTGTGTGCCTTGTCTGATTTGTATTTTCTGTTTGAGTGCTGATATGCGTTGTGGGATGCTTTAGCATATAGTAGTAACAGCATACCTTATATATCTCTATAGTTAATAGTATAGCTGGGTTTTCTCCTTCTAGTTCCATATCTTCTCACCCCAACCTTCTGCCTCAATCCCGATTAGATGATGAGCACAAAGAAAGATCAGCTTGGTAAAGGTACCAACAACAATAACAACAACATCCAGTAGATGTCACCTCAATTTAACAAGGAACAATTTTTGGAGACCCAGGCTCAAATCGTTCAAGGCATGACTCAGAATATAGAAAGTCTGCTACAGATAGTCGTAGCTCTGGGTGCAGAAGACAAGCGTGGAAAGCAAGGCAACAACAAGAAGAGGAAGAAATCCTTTGAAGACCGTCAAGCAAACAACAGTTCTCGGCTATGTTCCACTCCTGAAAGCACTTTGTTCTGTCAACCAGGAAGTTTCACAAGTCAAGCGAAAATTTACAGAGTACCCCTACAAAGAAGGTGTGTTTTCGCTGTGAAGAAGAAAAACGCTATACCAATCGATGTCCCCTGAGGATCCTTGTACCTGACGATAAGAAGGTGTGTGTCCACTGTGGAGAACCTACACGCTGGGTCAAAAGATGTCCCATGAAGCACCCCGCACGAAACTGGCTCAATCGCAAATCCTATATGAAGATCTCAGTTCAACATTCAGACTGTCACGACTTTCAAGTTATAACTCAAGATAGCTAAGATCGACGAGATCCCATCAAGCTCACAGAAGCTCAGTAAGCACACAAAAAAAGAGTGATATATTCCATGTCAAATGTTACATGTTTGTCTACTTCTCAAGAATTGGAAATGTAAGTAAGAGAACTCCGCTCCTTTTTAAGGGGGGTAGTTTTCCTAGCTAATCTCTTAGTTCTGGAACCTAAAGATAGATATTAGAAATGGCTAGTCAGCAAAGGTAATGTAGTAATAAAGTGTGCTAAAGGAATGACAGTACCCAGAAATTGCACTCCGACAATAGAAGTGATTGCTAAGAGCAAGTACTCTTTCCTCAGAATTAGGATATGCCTTACTAAATCTTTAAGGATAAGAAGGTCCGCCAAGGTCAATCAACAGATGATAAGATCATTAAAATAATAATAATATAGGAAACTTATCAGGAGTGCTAAATCTACGGAATTCTCAAGAAACAGATTGCACTAAGATGTATCATGATCTCAAGGATTGTTATCGGTAGTATGGAAACAAGAGTGGTATAGCAAAGTATATGGCCCTATGTGACACATAAAAAAAAAGTTAGAATAGTACATCAGAGATAACTACAACCGTTGAAAATACTAGGAATAGAATATTCGAGAAAATCCAACATAGTCATGGTAATCAATCAAGATTTATCGAGACAGTTGCGAAAGCCGTCGAAAGCAAAGTGTGCAGAGTATGCCAGGGCAATGAGGTTAACACTGAGAAAAAAAAGCAATTTAGAAAGTGAGAAGAAAACTTGAAGATCAAGATCCCTTATCTTATTTTTGATCTGCCCAAATCTCGAGGGCTAGATTCCTTTAAGGGGGTAGTTCATAAACAATCAATCAAAATAGGTTATTATTTTGTGTGCATTGCATGCTGAGTTTTGTTAAGAGCCGGGTAATTGCATTAGAGTTCTTTTTCTTTTTCTTTCTCTTTGGTGTTTTGAGTGAAAAAGATTTTGAAAAGGTTTTTACAAAACTCTGTAGTAAACTAGTTAATGATCTTAATGGTTGGAATTCAAAATCTTTGAATTTATCATCTATTCAATCCCTGATCATACCTGATCCTTCTCTAGTTCAATTCAAATCTTATCAAAATCCTTGTTTAAAGCAAATCTCTCATCTTTCTCAAATTCTACCCAAATCCAAATTCAAATTCCTTATCTACTCTTATTCTTGTTTAACCTCATTTTTTATTTCTCTTAAATTCACTCCAAGCTCAATTCAAATTCAAACCCTATTCAAATTTCTCTGCAAAAATTTCTTTTCTAAAACCCTAGATATACTTAAGGTGCCATTAGACTCAATCCTACCCAAGCCCAAGTCCTTGGTCGGCACACAAGTCATCTAGAAGGCCCGACACAAAGGATCCACGAAATCTACAAATTTTCGCGGAGTCCTGGACAGCCTCATCTTCCCATGAAGTTTCGAAGTTCAAAACTACATCAAATACAAATCTTAACAATATCAAAGTTGTAGGTCTCATTGAGAGATTCGATTTGAACCTATGGAAGTCCCTCTTTGGATAATAGAGCTAAGAGTTATGGCCCCCGAAATCAGTGCTGCATAGGTAAGTCTAAGTTCAAACAGTTTATCTTTTGGTGCATTTTTGAAAATCGCAATGGCATTTTCAGAAGTTCTTATGAATAACAACGTTGTAGATATTTTTTAGTACTATAATTTAGAGTCAAGAAACAGCCAATTTGGAGTCCGAACGACGTAGATTTCATCCTCGGAATAGAGAGCTGCGAAAAAGGAAATCCTAATCGACTTGAACTCGAACCCGATTATTGTTTGGCTTGGACTCCATCTCAACTAGCCACCACTAGCCCTATAAATAGGAGTTGCATGCCCTCTCATATCCCTATTCCATACCCCCAAACCCTAGACGTCGCTGCTGCCCTGTCCGTGCGCTAACATTCACCGGAGCCGCCGCCGCCCGTGATGCGCTACCTCGTCGTCTTCTCCTCAAATCCCCTTTTCTCGACAACGAAGCAAGGTGAGGACCCCTTCTTCTCCTCCCTTAGTACTGTTTTATCATCATACTAAGTCCTAGCTAAGCCCTAGCCCTAGCCAAAGCCCAATCTACGCAGTCATGATCGTCACCGTCGCGGATAGCCACGCCATCACCTATTGGCATCGACATTCCCGGCTGACCAGAGGTCAAATTGCCATGCCCTTTCACCAGCGTATGACCCGTGATGTTTTCCATGCCCTCACCAATCAGGTCAGCTAGTAGAACAACCAAACCACCGGAATCAAGGTCGACATGCCCGCGATCCGGTTTCTGGACACGTTCTATGCGCGTACCGGATTTGCATTCACATTCCCCGTTAATCCAAAAGTTGTATGGATGCACCAACCATGTCACAATGTGTCCCATCGAGTCTTCTACGTGAACCTAGGAGCCCATCCCCGTTTGTGCAGCGACACAACCAGAACGTGATTGCCAACTATAGCATGTTGCAATCGTCACCCATCTCATCTCCGCTGATCATTTTTCTCTCAGGGGATGATCTACCAAAACCCATGTTGTAGCATTGTGTTCCTAGGACATATAAACGTCTCTATTAATACGGTTTCTTAGAGTCCATAACCAATCTCGGGGAACGCAAGCATCTTTGTTGTTGCATCTGTTCGCGGTCACCACCAAACCTAGCAATAGTCATCGCTGTTTTGCTGCTACCTCGAATGACCCCTTCCAAAACCAACCATACTGTGGAGTTAGTCTTTCCAAGTTCTACTCCATGCTTCCCACGTTTCACTGAAACGCCAACGAAGCCTGACATCGATGTCAGTGGTGACACACCCGATCGCCATCCCCGACGAAATCTGAACCACAGCCGTTACACAGAGTCACCGGTAGTATCCTTAATTTAGAAGTGCAACCTCTGTCCATTTTATCCATCATGGATGGTCGAGATTAGATCTCAGTGTATCTCTTCTTTAACCCAAGATGGTGCTTGCATATCCTACCAAGTCAGCATCACATCATCCTTCTTAGCCTGTCAGTGAAGTCTAGTCAGCTCTATACTTCTTTAACCTTGTGCAATGATGTTGTCAAGCCTGAAGTAGTGATTGTGCAATAAAATCTTTTCTCATAGGAAGATAGTTCTGGTAAATCAGTATTTCCGTTTTAGTCTAATCCATCTCCCGAAAGCTGTTCTCTTTTCATCTTAACTCTGATTTAGGTGATTCTTGCGTCTAAATATTTGTAAAATCATACCTATCCAACCATAGTGTTTTAAAAGTGTTTTGATGATGTTTGGTATGTTGTTCTTAGTGTTTTCCTTTATATTGTTTGTCAGTAGTTCTTGCGATTAGTCGATAACATTCCGGAGCAGTTTGAGGGACTTCAAGACCAAGATTCCGACAACACTGAGCAGCATTGGGTAAAAGTAAAGTGTCCTTGAACATTTTGATCCTAGTTTTCGAATGCGTTCTTTATTTCAAACATGCATGCTATTAATTTTGAATCCTATTTACTTATAGTACAATGTTCCATATATTCTTTGTCACCTAACTATCAGTGGTTTATGAGTAGTTAATGCTTAGCTTTGCACAAGGGTATGGATGAGTTATCAGTTAAACATGATTAATGAACTATGCAAATATGAGTTAGAAATTATAGTAACTTGTGTGGTTACATGGAACTTAGGGATGTTGAGCAGAAGGTTGGTTGATGATGGTGCATGAGGCACAAGTGTGTGAAACACTTTGGTGAGTGGTAGTGTTTGCTCGGTGTCCTAAGGATCGATTCGTGGAGTGACAACCCAAGAATTATCATCCATCCATGAGTCTTATATGGGTACGACCTGGCTTAGTAATTAGCGGATCCTCAGCATAGAATGAGCCACCGGTGGTGTAGTGGAAGGGAAGAGTGATTCTTTTCGGAGATACAAGGCGCATGAGGAGGAGGCTTTTGGGTGGTGTGACTTCACTTTAACAGCAGTGAAACCTTAGCGGGCTTATTCTTGTTGGGAGGATGCTTTGTAACAGTCTTGTAGTTATCTTCGGGCAACACACCACTAGCGTGTGTTAAGTGTTTGCGCAACATGGCAACAAAGAAATCACGACTAGTGGTGAAAGCTGGACAACCACTGCAGAGTGTACAATGTGATATATCAGTTGTGCTCACAGTCATGAGAGACTTGGATCCTCACATGATTAGTTAGTTTGGTTTAATTTTTTTGGTTGGTTACCTGTGAAGGGTAATGTCAGTGGATGGTTCTTGGTTACCTGTTGTGGCTATCAAGTTGGTTGGTTTAGGAACCTGATGTGGAATTCAGATACTTGGAAAATAGGTGAAGATATTTTTAGGAGTTGGGAGTTTAGTGATGGTTCACATAGATAAATAGGTTACTTTTATAACTCTTTTTATAATAGCATAGTTGGCACTTATGCAAATTTACCTGTTATAGCCTATTCCTTTAATCAAACTTGCATGTCATATATTTCCCATACTTGTTGAGCGTGTCATATGCTCACACTTGCTATTTTTCCTATGCCATGCAACATGTGTAGTGTTGTTTAGTGAGTGAAGATGTTGAAGATTATCAAGACGAGGTTGTGACATTCTAGACGCGTGTCTCCTGGTCGGTTGCTTGCGGTGTTGTAAGGCACTAGTGCTTCGGTTCCACTGCAGATATCTTCATAGAAGATAATATATGTCAATTGATGTAAGAGTTTAACGTTTAAAAGTATTTTTTTTACTTCACCTGTGACGTCCTCATGTGCATTGAACATTCTGGACACATATAAGTGGCATCTGATTTTATCCTTAAAATCGGGTGTGACAGTGTGGTGTTAGTAGCGTGAGTTAAGGGCTAGAGTTAGTGGCTTGACGTCCTTAAATATGAATCCATGTAATCAGTGTTTTTAGTGCCGTGGGGTGAAGTGAATAGAGAAGGAAAGGCTCTGGTGTGTAGTGCCGTAACACAAAAATTCTCTTTGCTCTACGTGTGTGTTTCTTTCTTCTCTCGTGAGCAAAGCACCATGAGGGTGTGTGTGCGTGTATGTAGCTGGACCAACAGAGAACGGGAGGCTGGCGAGCTCGACCGAGGTGGAGGAGAAGGGGAGGCTAGCGAGCTCGATGAGAGAGG
Source organism: Phragmites australis (assembly GCF_958298935.1). Taxonomy (NCBI): domain Eukaryota; kingdom Viridiplantae; phylum Streptophyta; class Magnoliopsida; order Poales; family Poaceae; genus Phragmites; species Phragmites australis. The sequence goes on from NC_084935.1 coordinate 16,084,570, forward strand.
GAGAGTGAGTGTGAGAGATGAGTGTTGTGAGAGAGCCGTGAGAGAGAGGGTTGGGGTTTGGAACGTGAGGGAGAGAAAGAGAGAGAGGGATGGAGATAGAGCCACGGATGTGAAGCGTGAAATATTAGACAAAGGCAATAAAAATTTTAGGTCCGGTTCTCTGCTTCAGTGCCGATTTGTAAAACATCAGTTCTGGTTTTTTGTTAGAAACCGGCACTAATAATACCTATTAGTGTCAATTTTTACCTGAGTGGACGTGTTTTTGCCTATTTTTGTTATGAACCAGCATGGTAACTTCATCAGTGCTGGTTCTGGTTTAATCGTCAGTGATGATCCAGCACAGATGAATATTTCTGTTATAGTGAATAAGAGAGATCCTCTAACATAACTGCATAGGTAATATCGCCGTTGGCACATAAGGTCCACTTAGAGTTAGCTCGTGTTTCAACGGTGATGCTACACGGGTAGTTACGTCAGAACAACTGTCCAAAACCGTGGAGCTAGGTGGCCTTCGAAATTAGGTCCTCTAACTTTGCCTCTCGTGCTGGAGCTACAGTGATTTGCAGTAAAAATAGTGTCTAAGTACTGTGCCGATTTTACTTAACAAAAACACTGTTTTCAGTATACTTCAGTGCATCGATCTAGTCCATTCACTCTTGATCTCACAGCTGAGAATAGGCAAAGTCACGATATTGTGCTTCTGTGACTTTGGAGACTTTGGAGAGATAAAGTCAGAGGATCCTTTGGTTCTTCGGACGTCAAAGCTAGCACTCTCAGTTGAAATGAATAAAAGTTTCGGATTCGATTGGAATTTCTCATGTTTTTTGGGCCTATCCGAGTGTCAACGAAGCCGGATGATGCAACGCAGAATTGATGGTAACAAGTCTTCGGGTGATTCCTAGGCATCGACGCCCGGTTGGGAGCATCATATCATATAAAGGAAGTATATTATTGACATATAATTTTATCATGATTTAACAGACAACTCTATAATTAGTTGTCTTTTTCAGATGCCTTATAGTAATTTCACAATTTCTTAATTTATATATTGAATAAATAAATATATAAGTTACTTGGCCATGACTATTTGTACAATAATACTCGGTAGTCTCATAGTCTATAGTCTTTAATTTTAGGGAATAAGACCATTGCTTCATGAGATAACCACTTCTTTCTCTCACGTCCCTTTCTCTCTTCCACATCACTAAACTCCTATATAGCATTGCATGAGACATACAAGAGACAACCGATGTGTACCAATATATTTCTCAAATAAATTTTAAGTGTGTTTGATTGGTTGAATGAACCGATACATGTACGAATTGGTGTGGGATCTGAGCATGTCCTAGTATTTAATTCGTTGAATCGCATCATTCCATTCAATATGAGATGGTTCAGATTTTTAGAATATACTAAGGGTCTATTTGTTTGGACTTCTACTTCTGTCTTTTCTGAAAAGCTATGCTTTTGACTTTTCTGAAAAGCTATTTTTGGATTTTAGCTGTTGGATTTTACAATAATTTTTTTCTTCTCAACACACTATTTCTCAGAAAAACTACTCTCAGCTAACTTCTCAACTTCTATTTCATTTCCTCAGAAGCTGACTTCTAACTTCTCCTAAAATCACTTTTCAGCAAATCCGTTTATTTGGACTTTTGGTTTCTAGGCTTTTGACAGAAGCAGAAGTAGAAGTTAGAAGCAATTTAAAACAAACAGCCCCTAAGAAGATGTCGTACCGAGCTATACGGCAAAATCGGTTGAACCACCTCGTACAGGTCAGTCAACTCTACTAATCACTTGCGGTTAGTGATGATTAGTAACTATCAGTAGTTATTAAGGATTTTTAGTTAAATATTAGTTACAATTAGATGTTATTAACCATAACTAATTATTATTATAAATATTTAATGATGATTATTGACAACTTAAATTATGATTAATTGGAATTAATAACGATTAATACTAATTATCATAATTTGTGGATAATAACAAATATAAAAATTATTATTTCTATAAAATAATTAAGTTATACATAAATATAATACATAACCTTTAAATAACTAAATATGTTCTCATATCATCCAATATATCCAACCAAACATACTCTCATATATTCTCATTCATTTAACCAAACAATCTATTTATATCATTTTATTTAGAACCATCCCATCCAACTAAAATGATTTTATCATATGTTACTCAACTTGGTTCAATCAACCGAAATATATTTTTTTTCAAACCCACTACCAACAGAACGCTGAGATCTCGAGGTGCTACAGTCCTACAGCAGCCCGCCCCTTTCCTGGCCGTCCGATGCGCGCCTCCTTCCTGATCGCAGTTGTCCGTCCGAGGGCGTCGCCCTCCTGCCCACCCAAGCCACAGGCCAAGCGGCGAATCACCCCCATCGCCGCCTCGTTCCTCCCCTCGACGCCTCGCCCGATGCCTCCTTCCCAGCGCCGCCCCGCGTCGCCGTGCTCTACCTCCCACCAGAGCCCACCTCGCCGTCGGGCGAGAGCTCCGGCGGGAAACCTTGCTGTGCCACCCGCAGTTCGAAGCAGCAGCGGTGCTAGGGCTCTGGCGTCCTCGCTACCTCCCTTGAGCCCCGTCGCCTACCTTGAGGCCGGTCTGCTGATCTGGAGCGACGAGGAGGTGGATCAGGTCGACTCCTCCGCTTGCCCTTAACCACGACATTGCCTCCGATCAGATATCATATCCCAGCAGTTCAACCACCATGACCAGTCCGGCAATCCTTCCCGCTCCCTCTGATAAGTCTTTTCTTCTTTCCCTATCTCTATTTCTCTCATCTTTTTCTGTTTTCGTGTTCAATTTCTTGCTGTTTTAAATATGCCAGGTCTGCTTGAGCTTCATGCCGTCAGTTCATCTGTTAAAGGCACTGCAGGAAGACGCCCATACTACTCACAATCGTGCAGTTGTTTTAGAAATAGGTGATGATGTGCAGGCTACATGATTTGCGCAGCTGTTCTGTTCCAGTTGTGAGAGTATACGAATTTATTTTTCGGTATTTTTGGTTACCATATGATATGAATTCCTCAAATGATGCCAATGTTTCGTTCTTTGTACTAAACTTTGGTCCCTGTACTGTATTTTTCTTCAGTGACGTAATTAACCTTCATTTTTTTGGTTCACGTCCATGTGCTTGAAAATCGGAACCAGCATTTACTGAGGGACACATGTGAGCCATAAGAATTCAGAACCGAAAGAATATGATTGCACTGCTTGAGAAGATGCCTAGGATTTTTTGCTGCAGCAGCCATTGTTCCCGTTCCTGTTATGGATCAGGTTCCAGGTAAGTTATTTCGTTCAAATGTGTTTTTTTTAATAAAATCAATTACTTCTTTCCTGTGATTGAGACCAAATAATAAAATCAATTACTTCTTTCCTAAGTTGTTTAGGGGTGATATTTGGTCTTAAAACATTGGAACTTTGCAACATGTTGGCACAAGGCATTAGTTTTATGTGGGTTATTTGTTGCAGGAGCCATGACACATTGGAAATTTGAAGAACTTTGTGAAGATTTATGGGAGAAAACTCAAGCATTTTACTTTAGGTTTTAATCACTTATGTCATTTTGATCAAATATGGCTGCATTATGTAATACATAATGGTGACAGTAAGTCGTCACTCCTGATGTTACCCTGAGCTGCCATGATTGGTTTTTTACCCGTTCTGATCTGAGCTGATGATGTCCAATGCTTAGTGTGTACAGTTCCAAGAAATTATATCGTTCTGAAAAATAAAAAGAGCATGTGAAAGCATGAATTCTATTTTGTATTGAAATATGTATCGGTGATTTCTTCTCTTTTGTTATGTTTAAAATTGGATGACTGTGAGAAGGTGTGCTGAAACAATCAGATTATGCAATATTTTTGCCTGGTGAGAAGTTGAAATGTCGGATATGAGAAGCGTGACTTAATACAGAATTTCTTGGCACATGCAAGTTAAATAATGAAATGTGATTGTGTCTTGGTATGGCTCTTATAGTTCACAGTATGAATGGCCATCGCAATAGAAATCTGATGCATCTTGCTGGTGTAAATTAAACTTTGGCTACCTACCAATAACAATTGAAGTAGTATTTCACATTTATGGAGCGTACATGTTTGGTTTCATGAACAAAATAGCGTGGCAATGTGATTCAGATGATTTTATTGAGAAAAATAAATTCAAGGTACAATGACTTACACAGAGCATTTTGAATCAAGTGGGCCCAATATTGAGAATTCTGATTTTTATATTGTTGGATTGTTGTACAACACGGCTTATGTGTTTCATTCTGCTAGCCCGCGGCAACGCCGGGGGAGTCGGCTAGTAATACTTTAGACGACCGAGACTTCGATGTGTCTGTTCGGCTGAACTTTTGTTGGAACACATGCTTTTTTTTTTTATTTCTTGCGGTTGAACGATTCCCTGTAAACTCCATAGCCCTTACTCTTTTGTTAATTGTTACTAGTACTGTACACATGCATTGCAACGGTATCATGTTTCGAACATATGTTCTATTATTATGATAGGAGGAAAGAGGGAAAAAATGTTTTCTGCTATTATGAGCTTCGTGAAGTCGTGGCAAGCTTTGAACTGCTAAGCATGCTAAAGCTATCCAATAAATTTTCCTTCAGAAGTGATCCGGCTCTGCCCTTAGAAGGGCCGAGGCCGACCACGACCACATGTATCCACCTTCACCTTCTAGCAAAGTCAAAACCTGTAAGGGAGTGGAAGACAAGCCTCAGATGTTAAGGTCATGTTTGTTCCAGCAGAGTCAATACGGGGTGGAGGATTCGGGTGTAGGGTGGAGGAAGTGATACTGACGGATAATTTTCTCTAAATTTGATGGATAGTATAGTAAAAGACCAAAATAAGCTGAAATAAGTTCTTTTTTCACAGCTTATGAGATTATTATAATATGAGATTTAGCTTATAATAATCTGGACAAATAAGCTAGTTGTTTGTTTCAGCTCGGAACAAATAAAGTAGTTTAATATAATTCTGAGCTGAAACAAACATATCTTAAATGTCACGGCAGATATATGAAACAAGTACCAAACCATAAATATGCATGCAATACATACAAGTGATTTCTGATGCAGAACCTGGAATATTTCACCAACAGATTTGGTAGAGTACAACTTCACACACCAGATTTCCGATACACATCAGTCCAAAATGATTGAAGTGCTTCTGATGGTATTGAAGCCTAACATGTTACCAAAACAATTCACCATTAAAGTAAAGAAAAACTGAGAAGGAACCAACATATGGGAAACACGTGAATTGATATCCATGGAAGCTAAGTGCAGCTTGACAATCTCATTCCTATTGGAACAGAATAAGAAAGATTAGCTGATGCAGCGAAGCAAACTTATCTGTACGACTGCAACAAAATAGTGCACCAGAGTACTGTACCTAAAGTTTGCAAAAAAGAAGAAGAGTGAAACAGAGCTGGAACTTTAGTACTACATACCAATCTGCAGTCATGCCATCCTCACTGGTGATTGCCCTTAGAGCAACAGGGTTGGAGTGAGTTCTCTGGTCACCCTGAATCCCAACTGTTTGAATGGGCAAGAACACAGCAAAAGCTTGCCAAATTTCATCATAGAGGCCTGCATTTTTAATAGTTTGAACAAATATCTCGTCCACCTGAAAGAAATAAATAGAGAAATTTGCAATCAAAGATGTTCTAGCAAAATTTTAACAACTCTGAAAGCTCGAACCTGACGAAGAACCTCCAGAGCATTGCCTTCTATAACATCACCTACAACACATACAGCAAGACCAGGCCCAGGAAATGGGTGCTGCTTTAAAAATGAATCTGGGATATTCAAAATACTCTCCAACTTCCGCACCATTAGGAGGCCATACAAACATAGAAAATTTGTGAATAAGAACTTTATACTTCAAAATTTAAGACAATAAATTTTTTATGGTTTCTTGCATTATACCACACCAGATCATTCATTCAACTACAAAAAAACATTAAGAATTATATTATGTAAACTGACGTAGATTGTCACCTCATCCTTAAATAGGAACTTTAATTCTTGTTTTAAATATTAGAGATATCTAGTTAATTTTAAACATATTAGCACACTATGCGTTATCTAAACAAAATCAACTATTAGAACACGCTTCTTTCATCAGATACTAATACTGCAAAACGCATCCAATACTTGTTACGCTATTTCGTAGTTTCTTTTTCTATGTTCATTGTTCAGATTAGAAGTTGTACATAGAAAATTCAGGATTACCTTTTGCAGTGTTATGTCGTGTCACCACAATGCTTCCCAGTAACAACAACAATTTTTGCATTACTTGCATTACTATATTGCATAATATAAAGCTGGTTGCAGTTGGTGCTTACAAAAAACAGGAGACGTTCGATGTCAGCATTAAATTGGACCCACATGTCGTACACATCGAACGCGATTTTGGATCCCGGCTGAAACCGAAAGGAGCCTTCAACCAAACGTTTTCATGTGGACCGGACAGCATGAGAATAGCGTGGAGTCGTGGCCAACTCAGCACATAAACTTGTCTCTACAAACTACCGGACTTCTCCAGAATGATTCCCTCCAAAAGCTGCACTGTACCGGCCCGCGCACCTCCGAAAACAGAGGAACGACGATAGAGAGCAGCGGCGGCCGCGGCGGCGTGAGAAGCAGAGGCAAAAGCAACCAAGGGACGCGACTCGCGAGGTCTCTATGAGGAATTGGCTGAAGGCGCCGCTGCTAGGTGCGCTGGGCGTGGCCGAGCTGCTCGTCAGCGCGGTCATCCACCTCGGCTACGGCTTCTACATCTTCGGCGCCGCCATCGCAGCCGACCTCTCGTTAGCCCTCGTGGAAGGCCTGACCGGTGGTGGCGAGGGTGGCGTGGCCAAGAACGTCGTTGAGGCGGAGGATGAGGCCGCGGCGGTGCTCGACGGGGCCGTGCCGCCGATCGTGCTGGTGCACGGCATCTTCGGGTTCGGCAAAGGCGTATGTACTGTTCATACATACCTGCATAAGTTTAAGATAAATAGATATAGAGAAAAATCAGTGTCATGTATCATACCTGCGTAAGTTTAAGATAAATGAATAAAATCATCCCAGCCGCCGCATATTATTACAATGTCTCAGTGCTATGCTTAATAGCCCCAAGCTAAAGCATGAAAAGTTTAACAAGCTAAATATTGTCTGAACTAATCAAACATTGCACATTGCACAGTCTCTTGCTGAATCTCCACCCATGTATTGTGCCTGCATATGACATGTAAATCTATATATATTTAAGCATATTAAGCGCTCTTCAACGACATCATGGATTTCACGATTTCAGAGGCTGGGAGGGCTGTCGTACTTCGCCGGCGCGGAGAAGAAGGACAACCGCGTGCTGGTGCCGGACTTGGGTTCTCTCACGAGCGTCCATGACAGGTGAGCATGCTATCTTGCTAATAATAATTCAACAGTAATCAAGAAGCTCAACATATACGATGCTGCTTGATTCGGGTGTAATTACGTACCATCGGTGTAACCTGAATCAGCCTGTGAATTAAGCACACAATCATTTGGCTGATTAATTCCAGGGCTCGAGAGTTGTTCTACTACCTGAAAGGAGGGCAGGTGGACTACGGGGAGGAGCACAGCAGGGCGTACGGGCACTCCCGGTTCGGCAGAGCCTATGAGCGTGGTCACTACCCGATCTGGGACGAGGAGCACCCGGTCCACTTCGTCGGCCACTCGGCCGGCGCGCAGGTCATCCGCCTCTTGCAGCAGATGCTCCACGACAAGGTGCACATGCATGCCGGCCCCTCCGTTCGATTTGCTTTCCCTCTCCTGTGCTCCGGCCGTTTCATTCCTTCTCTTCTCTTCTCTTCTCTTCAAAACATCTGGCATTTCACATGCAGGCGTTCGAGGGGCACGATGACACCTCGGAGAACTGGGTGCTGAGCATTACCTCCCTCTCCGGCGCGCTCAACGGCTGCACGCGCGCCTATCTCGACGGAATGCGGTGAGCACCCAGCCATTCCACTAGTCCACCACCACCTCCTCACGCTCCTCTGCTCAAACCAAACGGTAAACTCCGTAACGTACAACGTGCGCGCCATGTCAGGACGGAGGACGGCACGTCGCTGCGGCCCGTCTGCCTGCTCCAGATCTGCCGTGTCGGCAGCATCCTGTACCACTGGCTCGACCTCCCCTGGCTCAAGCGCTACTACGACTTCGGCTTCGACCACTTCGGCATGTCGCGGCGCCTCGTCGGCGCTTCCGGCGTGGCCAACCTGCTGCTGGTGGGAGCCGGAGATGGCACGGGCCCGTTCGGCACGGGAGACTGGATCCTGCCCGACCTGACGATCCAGGGCGCGGCCAGGATCAACGCCAGGGTGCGCACGTTCCCGGGCACGTTCTACTTCAGCTACGCGAGCAGGCGGACCGCCAGGGTGGGGGGCGTCACCGTGCCGTCCGGGGTGCTGAGGATCCACCCGCTGCTCTTCATCCGCGTCATGCAGATGTGCCGGTGGCGCTACCCCGCCGACGCCGAGCCGCCCTACAAAGGTTACAGGTCGGTGGTAAGATTTTAAAGCGCATCATGGAAACTTAACCAACCCGTCGTCACTGTTCATTTATATGTACTTTGAGTCTTAGTACGTGGAGTCGTACTTTTACAACTTGAGCACCTCACCAAGAGCAGAGGTGATTCCCGAACAATATTTCGGCAATAATTACAGAGGCAATCATCCATTTTCTGGTTGCAGGGATGAAGACTGGGAAGACAATGACGGTGCGCTGAACACCTTCTCGATGACCCATCCTCGGATCCCCGAGGAGCATCCGAGCCTCTTGGTCGAGAATGATTCAGATTGCCATCCACTTCGACCAGGCATCTGGTTCGTGCTCTATCCGAGCCTCTTGGTCGAGAACGATTCAGATTGCAATCTATAAACTAATTGTTTCTTTCAAAAAAGAATCTGCAAACTATTTAAAACAATTTCCATCCCGTAATCTTTTTTTTTTTGGTTTTTTGAAGCACTCAAACTTTCATATTGAATTCCATCATAAAATCTTCTTCCCATTTCTTCTAGTTGTCACCAAGCATGCACATTTCGTCATTTCCTTCTCAGATTTCAGGGCAGTTCTGTTACCGTTGGCTTATATTCCTTTGCTTGGTTGGTGCAAAATCAGGTACTACAAGATCGTGGAGGCGGATCACATGACGTTCGTCATCAACAGAAAGAGGGGAGGCGTGCAGTTCGACCTCATCTACGACAGCATCTTCGAGAACTGCAGGAAGCATGTCTTCAGGACAGCTCCTCCGCCTACGCTTCCAAATCAGAACTGACTCACTCTGGGCTAAGGACTCGTCACAAAGAAAATCATCCTCTTCACATGAGGCAGTACATGGAATCCGCCGTCCATTCTTTCAGTGATCGCTTCTGATTGATTCGTATGAATATTCGATTTTTGCTCTACTCTAAATAGGCGTGTGGAGTTAGAGAGTGACTCATTTCAGATGAGATAGAGATGGGCATTATAAAGTCCCTAAATTCAGAGACAGGAGACAAAGGAAACAGATTTCAGACATGATCAATCATATTGTATATATAAATACAGAACGAACTTGATGTTACTGTAAAAACTTTCCTCTCACATATTTGGGAAATTAGTTGTTGGTCCCTGTGAATGGAAACAAAGCATAAGTATGTTAGCATAAAGCATTAACTGTAATAAAATGAGCGAGATTAACCCATGAGCCCATGACAATGAATAAAGTAGATAATAGACTGAAATTTGTAGCTCTAACGATTTTTTTGTAAGTTTCTTTCTCTAAGTTTATATTGTCTTTATAGTTCACTTTCATGCCAAAACTTGACCAATTCAAGCAACCAATCATGCCAATCCTGAAACCAGCAGGAGAGCTGCTTTTTCATTCATTAGGAGTAAACAGGTACGAAAAAATAGCAAAGCAAAAACAGAGCAACTTAAAACTGTACAAAAAGAAAAAAGAAGGAAGAGGTAAGAGATCCTTGCGCCAATTACTAGCGAAACACTGAACTCCTCGATGAGGCGATATGGTGAAAATTTCTTATGATAATCATCCACGCCTTAAACGTATCTTAATGCCTGTTTGCCCTGGAAAATCCGCCTATTGCATTCCTTCCAGATATGTCAAATTGTGAGGATGGAGTTCAATTTCCGACGAAGTGGGTTGTGATGTCAATCACCAACACGTAGGATAAAGCTGAATTTTTCTCAGTCAAATCCTCTTGTTTTTATAAATAATCAATGGGTAAAAGTACACAAGTACCAGGTTGCTGATGAACTACCTAGATCCATCAAACCCTTAGTCCAGTCCATGAATGTGTTTCACATCTTTTATCTTCCTCTCCTCATCTTACAACATGCCGGCTGGAACCCTTTTTGTTGCCTGCCCTGCTCCAGCCTCCAGAAGCTTGAAATAGAGCCCACTCAACCACAACAAATTACACAAGTGACAAGTTGCCATTGGTTATAAAAAATGCTTTATTTATCTTAGAATAAGGGTTAAAAAAGGTAACTACTGCTTCTCCATTCTCCAAAGCTCGAGATTTGCAGAGCGCTGAGTTCTGCCTAGTATTGGGATGAAATTTACTTGCGCGCTAGATTCCTTCTGTATGTTGTCAAGTCAATAAAAAGTTCAGATGAGGAGTGGTTATACAATTTACCAGGTGTTGACTGACATACATTCTTGAATTCAGGAATGTGAGCAAAACCAGAGCAAAGGTCCCATGTAATAAGTAGCAGAAAAACAACAGGTGATCACATTCAAATGACGCAAAACTCATCTTGATAAATGATCAGAGAACTGCCCAAAACAGCTACCAAATACAAAACGTTTTTCACAGCGGCACACAGCAGCTGAGACATACAACTAACAGAATCACATGGACCAACAACTTTGATAACTGCTTGCATCTCCAGTGCTTATTTAAAGGAAAAAAGGGGGCAAGGGACTCGTCCAATTGAACTTGGACTCAATTAAGCTCTCCGCATCTAGTTGGCTTTTGACTCGATGACCCTCTTCGCAAAAGATGGCAAACAAAATGATGCCGAGTGGATCTGAAAAACAAATAAAAGTTAGGAAACAAAATTCCATTCAAATACTGTAGAAAGTCAGAAAAATAAAACACCTCTGAGTTGTAGAACTTCAGCGGTCCTTTCGATTTCGTTGAATACTCATCCTCCTCAATGTTAAAAACAGGGTGCTGGAAATCAACAGTGGGACCCTCCGTGGAACAAAGCATAAACCCAATCACTCCGCTGCAATGGAAGTATGTGAGCCTGGTGGCTATATGGGAAAACCGTTTCTCACGGACAAAGGATCAGCTGAGCATACCTAGGGTATGTCGGTACTGTTGTCCAAGCATAGTTAACCGAGCCTTTAAAAACTTGGCGACAATTGGCAACAATATCTTCAATGATGTGCATATGTAGCCATATGCTCTCTGCCTGGGTGCATACAACTCCACCTGGACGTAAAGCTCTGGCCACCAACTGGAAGAAAGGCTTCTCAAATAGTTCTTGAGCAGGACCTGGTTAGGTAGGGACATGTTGATGAATCATCAACAATAACAGGAGGGAAAAAATGCACATGATACACAACAATCACCTATCGGATCAGAGGAATCCACAAGAACTGCATCATAAGTACCCTCTGGAGCATTTTTCAAAAAGGCGACACCTGCATCAACACAGCGATAGAGAATTTAAACAAAGCATAAATATGTAAAAAATATAGATCACAAAACATTCATCAAATCAAATAAACAACGTGAGCCAGTAAACTGAATATTTGACTTTTTTCCAATTTATAGGGGGGGGGTGGCATAAGGACAGTAAAAAATGCAGGGATATCAAGAAATGTAATAATGCTGGAACCATGGACATGGCAAGCAGGCACTTATCAGGGGAACTTTATAGTGTAGCATATACCAATTTATTTATAGATCTAATGAGGGGACTTCATTGTTTTTCTGAACCAACCGCAGTGCGAGTATTTCATACAGAGAATAATCAAAATTTCTTTGAGAAATTTCAGAGTGGTGCGATAAGCAAAGATTAAAACAGTATTGGCAATGCAAAAGTCCAACATGAATTGACATAGGGCAATGCAACAACCATACTATACCGAGGAATGTAAAAAAAGTAGCAGTGTTGATATAAAAAGTTGGGTATAAAATGTATTAATTGTAATAAAATATGAGCTATATTTCAAGTCAGGTGCAAAGAAGGCTCAGTACTTGCCACAAAATCAAAGTATGCTACAAACTAATCCACTCTTGATATGTACAGAATATAATGTGCTAATTACCATCTCCAATGTGTAATGATACACGAGGATCTTCAAATCCAACAGCCAGATGAGGGAAAAATTGCTTGGAGACCTGCATAATTGAACAACCAAAATTAACAAGTTAACATAGCAGACAAAACATAGACAAGGTCAAATGAATTATTCATGAAGTATCTAATTCCCTAAATCTAAAAAAAACTCGACCATGGGGGGAAGACATCCCCTTGGCTTCGTCTTAAAGAAGGGGAGTACCAAACCCTAACTGGCTAGGAAACTCATTGAAATCTGTTCTCAGGGAGGTACCCACTTTTTGCGATCACTTGAGTTCGAGCCCGGGTAGGCGGCTTCTCAACTGGAGGCTCTACCAAGCTATCAATCAGTTCTCCTAAGTCGCTAAATCTAGAAAGAGCATCTAAAAGGTATCAATATCAGACTCCTGGTAATTGAACCAATAGGTAATTATGAAATAGAGCATATGCATGTTTGCATCCCGATCGTTACAACATCAAGCAATATCTATCAAATGAACTCTGTAGACCTAAATTTAAGGAGGAGGACATACAAAATGAATGTTGAACCTTAACCCAATTATTAATCATCCTTTGATTGATTAAGACCTTATTAGATCTTTATAGATGTCAGCCAAACTACTGGTGCGACTGCAAACCACAAGATTCAAAAAAGCAGGAAAATATATAGAAAAGAGCCACAAACCTACATACAAGAGAAAACAGGTGCTTTGAGGTGTGAGAGCAGACATCAAAGTATCCTTAACACAGATTGGTTGAATCAATTGATTGTTAAATCTAAATCTACGATATCAAAGGTCACAAAATATATACATACACAAAGGGAGGGATCGGGGAATCTTACATCTACAACCATCTTGTCAATTTCACAAATGTCAATTTGTTCCACTGAGGAATGCCTTGAAACCTCACGCAGAACACCACCATCTCCCCCTCCAATAACTAACACCTGTACATCATGAAAGGATTAGAGATCAACTCCAGGTTTTTAAAAAAATACACTCTAACGAATTTTAGAAACTCAATATGCATCAGTTGAAGGGTCTGGAATGTCCTAAAGCTACCTTGTAATGAACTTGACATTACTACTGCGTTTTTTTAAATTAACGCTACAAACTTCTTCAGGCATTACAGGTTCAAACTAATTCTATACTGAAATTGTCTGTAAGAAGTTATGCTAGGACCTTTCAGCTGATGCAAATAGAATCAGGGTACCTATTTTAGATTTCTTTCAATAATCAAGTTATACGCTAATCATCAAGTCCAAACAGAGGTTTCTGTATTGTTCAAGAATGCAATTACAGCTACCAATTTCTGAAACCAATCCAAAGTAACTGTTGAACCAAAATAAATTCTACTAGTGTTTGACTCGAAACTGCATTCTAGGGAAAACAGTAAAAAAGTAATTACATTGTCTGTCCTATTTCTATGTAAGTTATTTGTTGTTTCAGTCGGCAATATTATCATCAGTTTGATGGCACTGCACCATTGCACTTCCAACAATTCTAATAGTTCATTGCACTGCAAGAATCTGATGATACACCATTTGATTTAAAATACTCAGAATATTCCTACTAATCACAAACAATTCTAAGAAAAGTTAATTTCACTATCCATCATCAAAGTACAATCTGTACACAATACTCCTGGGTAACAAGCACGTTAATAAACATATAAACAGTGAAAAGGTGCATATCGTTTACCTTCTTGGGATCTTTGATGGAGCAAAGGGGAATGTGAGTAATCATCTCTTGGTACGCACACTCATCCCTCTCAGTAACTTGAATCACTCCATCCAGGACTAGGACCTTGCCGTACGTAGATGACTACAAAGAAAAACAGACACAGATTCATTTTCCACTCTGAGCAATGACAAACGAATCGCAGTTGGCGATACTTACCTGAAACACCAACACATTTTGGTAAGCCGACTTCCCTTGGAACAGCACCTTCTCCACCTTCAAAGAGTGTGCCTCACCTACCATGGACACAAAATAATCCATCAAAAAAGCAGCTGGAACACGGTGTTTGGGCGACAAACAAAACCTCATCGACAGTCTGCACCTATACTACTCCAGTAATTATGGGCGACGTCTCTATCTCTAAAGTCTAAACAAAGATACCTCACGAACAAAATAATAATAATAATAATAATAATAATAATACCAAATCTGGTCGAATACTATCATCGACAGTCTCTTATGCAGGACGAAAAATCAATTTGTGTACGAATTTAGCAGCCGCCTGGTCAATAACGATAAGCGCCACCCCTTGAACAAAGGCAAAAACCGCAATGACGAGTAACCTACTCCACGAATCATGTCGCTAGGAGGAATGGATATCGAAAGCGAATTACTAGCAGAACAAGAGAGCAGCACATCACGAAGCAGAGGATGGGACAACGACAAGGCGCAGAGAGAGGTACGCACCAGGCCACATGGGGCTAATCTCGGAGAACCACCCGGGGATGACGGCGGAGAGCCCCGCCTGCTCGCCGGCCCCGGCCGCCGACGCCTCGACCGCGGCGTCCCCGCTCTCCCGTGCCCTCTTCGCCGCCGCCTCGGCCTCCATCACGCAGCGACGAGGGGAGGAGGAAGGGTGAAGGAGGAGGAGCAAAGGAGAGAGCCGGCGAGCTCGGTGTGTAGCTGGCGGCGGCTGGGGAGGAGAGGGAAGAGCAGCGCTCGCAGCCGCTGCCTTGAGATTAGGGCTCCCCTTTCTCTGTGTGTGCGGCCTTTCGATGGGTTTTGGGGTTGGCGTCGTGAAAATACGGGCGGGCGGCGAGGCATCCATCGGCGACAGATTGATTCCGGGCCTGCGACTCGCGGCGCCGGCTGGCAACTTCCTGTGCTCAATGGCGGGTGGGGCACGAACTAGTGAGACCCAGTGTCAGAAGAAGGTGTGAAGAGCGTAGGCTTTTCGTGTATTCGGCGTAGGCTAGCGGCGGCTTTATTCGATGATGCCCGATTGATTGGCGCCCCTGCCAGGTCTCCTCTGCTCTGCTCTGTCGTATTGGGCGGCACGCAGCAGCAGAATTTTTTAAAATATTATTATTTTATATGTAAATTTTAAAAATAATACGTAAATTACGAAAATTAAAAAATAATATCTATTCACCTTCTGGTACCATGAAAAAGGGGTTTTCGCATCTCATGACAAAAAAAGGAGTTTTTGCACCTTGAAATAACAAAAACATGTGCATAATGAGCAAGATTTTACGTCACCATGTCGCGAAAAAGGCACTGTTACAGGTTGGGAGCTCGAAAACTACTAACATATTAGGAGTCACGATTGAGGGTGCGAAAACTTGACACATGGTATGTATTCGAGTCTTAGGGATGCGAAAACTGCCAGCCCTATCCCGATCGCACGTCCCTCCTCCCCTCGGTGCCATTTACGATTTCGATCGAATGCTTGGCTCACGAGAGTGAGAGAAAAAAGCGAGAAAGAAGAAGGAGAGGAGGAAGGTGAAAGGAAGAGGAAAAGAAGAAGGGAGGAGGGAGGGAGAGGGAAGAGGAGGAAGCATGATGAGAGGAAGAAGAGGAGGGAAAGGAAAGAGGAAGAGAAGGAAAAAGATAAAAAAAAATATTTTTGTTAGTATTATTTTTTTATAATTAGATATTTGGTTATTGTAGATATTGGTAGAAATAATTAATTAGTATGAAAATAAATTATAGATTTAATAATATTTTTGTAGATGTAGAATTTAATTTAAAGTATGTGGTACTTGTAGATGCCCGTAGAAATAATTAATATTAGGTTATAATTATTAGACAGATGTAATATTTATTATAGGATAAATGAGTCAGGAAATAAAATATAGATTTTGTAATGTTGTCATAGATGTACAATTTAATTTGAGGTATTTGGTAATTGTAGATGCGCATAGAAATAATAAAAATTAGGTTGTAATTATTATACATATGTAATATTTACTTTAGGATATACGAGTAGGGAAATCAGTTATAGATTTAGTAATTGTATCATAGATGTACAATTTAACTTTAGGTACTTGTTATACATATGTTGGGCGAAATACCCCAGCCCACATACATTGTTAATAGGTCACCACCAGGAGCTTCTTTGGAGCCCATGGGCTTCGGATCCAAAGTACGAACCTTGGCTTCTGAAGGTCGTAGGCCCCTCCAGTTACTGTCCCCCAAGACAGAAGAAGAAGCCATCCTCCGAGGGAGGTTAGGGGTCGTCTCTAAGGACCCCTGACGCCTCAGGTCTCATTGAACTCCCGAAGCTCCAGTCTCTCAGAGCCATAGCCTCTCAAAGCCCCCGTCTCTCGGAGCGTGGGTGGGCTCCCCGGAGCCCAAAGGGAGGGGCCATCGGACCTCAGAGAAAGATCAACTATGGGGGCCCACCAGTCGTCCTCCACGTGCAAGAAATATTTATTGCGACACAAGTGGAGGCCATCTTGACATCGCCAACACAAGTAGAGGTCGTCCTGACATAGTAGTAGTGCGGCACCGCAATAGACGACTGGCAGAATACCACGTTTTTAGGGCCACTTGCACCACTGTATCATCATAGTAGATAAGTTAGGGGCAAATGTATCCTACCTAGACCCATGTTGTGTGATTCAACCGGCTCTAGGCCCCTGACGTATTGTGATATTTGTGTCGTTGTAAGGGCATACCTATACATTTGCACCCTGGATAGCTCTATAAATACAGACCCTTGGCCATCATGCCAATAGACCAATCATTTTTACCATCAACATATTTTGTGTTCCTTCCTCTTCACTTCTTCTCCAAGCTTGGGTCACTCTTGTGAGTGAGCTCTCGCCACACTTGTTCGTACAAGATATCTTCTTGCGCGAATAAAGCGTCGTCTGTGGGGTTTGAACATAGAAGTACAAGGGGTGGTATGACGCTACCAAAGACCACCAAGGCGCTGGCGCAAGCAGCCGCTTCTATCGCCACACCCATGCAGGAGTATGCATGATAGCTGCGACCGGGCACCCTATGTGCCCATGCCTGCTTTACAGTTGGGCAGAGTGGCAGCCCTCTAGCTAACGTCGACTTGATAACCTGGGTTTGTACGGAATCCAAAATCGATACAGAAGCTTTCCAGTAGTGGCTTCTCCGACATTGCTACATGCCTAGAGAGGAGCGGACCCCTTTCGGCATTGTTACATGCCGGAGTGGTGTGGACCCCCTTCGGTATATTTTTATGCCGGGGTGACACGGCCTCTCCAGCATTGCTACATGCTCGAAGAGGAGCGGACCCCTTCCGGAATTGCTACATGCCAGATTGGTGTGGACCCCCTCTAGCATATTTTTATGCCAGGGTGACACGGCCTCTCCGATATTGCTACATGCCCGGAGAGGAGCGGACCCCTTCCGACATTGCTACATGCTGGAGTGGTGTGGACCTCCTCCAGCATATTTTTATGTCGGGCTGACATGGCCTCTTCGACATTTCTACATGCTCGAAGAGGAGTGGACCCCTTCTGGCATTGCTACAAGCCGGAGTGGTGTGGACCCCCTCCGGCATATTTTTATGCCAAGGTGACATGGCCTCTCTGGCATTGCTACATGCTCGGAGAGGAGCGGACCCCTTCCAATATTGCTACATGCTGAAGTGGTGTGGACCCCCTTCGACATATTTTTATACCAGGATGACACGGCCTCTCCAGCATTGCTACATGCCCGGAGAGGAGCGGTCAATGCCAGAGTGGTGTGGACCCCCTTCGGCATATTTTTATACTGGGGTGACATGGCCTCTTCGGTAAACCACCGTGGGTCTCGGATGGCCATGCCTCTGTAGCCTCAACGCGGATAAAGGCCAAGCGGGTGGCGGACTGCCTTCCTCGGCCTGATCATCATCTCCACCTCAGGCAACCGCTGTGGGACTTTAGATGGCCTTGCCTCCAGAGCCTCGCCACGGCTAAAGGCCAAGCAGATCGCGGACCACCTCCCTCGGTCTGATCGTCGACTCCACCTTTGGCAACCGCCGTGGGACTCTGGGTGGCTTTGCCTCCGGAGCCTCACCATGGCTAAAAGCCAAGGGGATCGTGGATCACCTCCCTCGGCCCAATCGATGGCTCCACATAGGCAACCGCCGCAAGACTCCAGATGGCCTTATCACCGGAGCCTCGCCGCGGATAAAGGCCAAGCGGATGGCGAACTGCCTCCCTCGGCTCGATCACCATCTCCACCTTTGGCAACTACCACGGGACTCCAAATTGCCTTGCCTCCGGAGCCTCGCTATGGCTAAAGGCCCAGGGGGTCACGGACCACCTCCCTCGACCCGATTGTCGGCTCCTCCTGCGGCAACCACTGCGGGACTTCGGATGGCCTTACCTCAGGAGCCTCACCATGGATAAAGGCCAAGCAGTTCATGAAGCGCCTCCCTCGGCCCGATCATCGGCTTCACCCCAGGCAACTGTCGCGGGACTCTGGATAGACTTCCCTCTGGAGCCTTGCCGCAGCTAAAGGCCAAGCAGGTCACGAACCGCCTCCCTTGGTCCGATCATTAGCTCCACCTTTAGCTTATTTTTATGTTGGGGTGACACGGCCTCTTTGGTAAACCACCGCGGGACTCTGGATGGCCTTGCCTCTAGAGCCTCACTGCAACTAAAGGCCCAGAGGTCATGGACCGCCTCCCTCAGCTCGATCATCGACTCCACCTCTGACAACCACCGCGGGACTCCGGATGGACTTGCCTCTGAAGCCTTATTGCGGATAAAGGCCGAGCGGGTGGCACACCACCTCCCTCGGCCTGATCATCGGCTCCACCTCAGGCAACCACCAGGGGACTTCGGATGGCCTTGCCTCTGGAGCTTCACCGTGGCTAAAGGCCAAGTGGATTGTGGACAGCCTCCCTTAGCCCCCTCTTCGGCTTCACCACCGGCAACCGCCGCAGGACTCTGGATGGCCTTACCTCCGAAACCTTGCCACGACTAAAGTGATGCGCGGTTGCCCGATCTTCCAAAAGGTAATATGATAAGTCGATTGGTGGAGCTTCGACGTTGATGATCCAAAGGCCCCGAACAAAACAGATCGAGAACCCTCGCAACCACTACACCACTACTCCATGGTTATCAATAGTGACAAGACACGGTTGACCTTGCTAAGAAGGCTTTTCCTGCAAGTGAATTGAGAACACAAGCAAGAACAGGTAGATGCAATCTGAATATTCCTAATTACCAATGAAGTACTCGAGTTTGGGGTTCAACAAACCGATAAACGGTGAAATTGTCTAAAACAGAATAATCTAAGCTAAACCTGAGCCTAAACTATGATGGCTACCATATTTATAGGGGGACATGAGGGGGTCAACCTAGGGTTGTGCAACCATGGAAAGAGGCATGCATAACCTGGACTCCGACCTCGATACTATTACAAAACCCGACAGGGTCCAGAACGGGGATGCATCACCTTATTCCTTCGACTCCGACTAAACTATGAGGAATATTTGGTCAAGCATAGATCATTGAAAAAGGCTGGACATAAGCTTTCCAGCAAGTCCAAGAACGCCCAAAACAGACTTCGTTGAGAGAGTTATGCCCGTTTTACTGACGTGTTGTCTTGAGACTCGATCACGTCCACGACTTCAACTAGAGCTCAGCCTCGAGTCCAAGTAGATTTGGCCTTCGAGGGGTGACGTCTAGATAAGGTTGTGCTTCTTCTCTCACGTTGTCTTCCCATATTTTCAAATTCTTCTTTAGAATTGCCCGTAACATGGTCGATAATGTGCGGTTGACGACCTCTGTTTGACCATCAGTTTGGGGATGACACGTAGTAGAAAACAGCAGCTTCGTCTCTAATTTATTCCAAAGTGATCTCCAAAAGTGACTCAAAAACTTTGTGTCACGATCCGAGACTACAGTATTAGGCACTCCATGTAGTTGAACGATTTCCCTGAAAAACAAATCAACTATGTTTGTAGCATCATTGCTCTTGTGACAAGGTATAAAATGTGTTTTTTTAGAAAATCTATACACAACTACAAATATACTATCCCTCCCCCTCATTGTCTTAGGCAGTCCTAAAATAAAATCCATAGAAATATCATCCCATGGTGCACTAGGAACAGGAAGAGGCATGTAAAGACCATGTGGATTAAATCGAGACTTAGCTTTATTGCAAGTGGTGCATCGGGACATGTAGTGTTCGATATCTCGTATTATCTTTGGCCAAAAGAAGTGGGCGAACATCACATCTTCTATTTTCTTTGCTCCAAAATGTACCATCAATCCTCCTCCATGCGCCTTCTGTAACAACAGAAGACGAACGGAGCTAGCTGGAATGCATAGCTTGTTAGCACAATAGAGTAATCCTTCATTCAACACATATTTATTCCATATTTCCCTTCTTTACAATGTTCAAGTATTTCTTTGAAATCCAAATCAACAACATATGAGTCCTTAATAGTCTCGAAACAAAAAAATCTTATGATCAAGTTGAGATAACATGATATAACACCTAGAAAGCGCATCAACAATCACATTGTCCTTTCCTTTCTTATATTTTTTGATATATGGAAAAGAATCAATAAATTCGACCCATTTAGCATGTCATTTATCCAATTTAGCTTGACTCCTAATATGTTTCAGCGATTCATGATCAGAATGTATAACAAATTCTTTAGGCCATAGATAATGTTGCCAAGTTTCAAGTACACGAATTAAAACATAAAATTCTTTATCATAGGTAGAATAATTCAGATTTAGCCCACTTAATTTCTCGCTGAAATAAGTAACAGGTTTACCTTCTTGAATTAACACATCTTGAATTCCAATCCCACTAGCATCACACTAGCTCAAAAACCTTACCAAAATCAGGGAGTTGGAGTAAAGGAGCATGGGTAAGTTTCTCTTTCAACAACTTGAATATTTTTTCTTGTGTAGGTCCCCATTTGAAAACCACTCCTTTCTTCGTCAATTCATTCAATGGGGCAGCAATGGTGCTGAAATCCTGCACAAAGCACAGATAGAAACCCGCAAGACCATGAAAGTTTCTCACTTGAGTAACAGTCTCAAGGGTTGGCTAGCTCTTTATGGCCTCAATTTTTGCTTTATTCACCTCTATTTCCTATGAAGTGACAACATAGCCAAGAAAAGAGACTCGATTCGTGCAAAAGATGCACTTTTTGAGGTTACCGAACAAACGTGCATCTCTGAAAGCATTAAAAACAGCACATAGATGATCAAAGTATAATTCATATGACTTGCTGTAAATCGAGGTATCATCAAAGTAAACCACCACAAATCTTCCAATGAAAGCACATAAAACTTCATTCATCAATCGCATAAAAGTACTAGGTACATTAGTTAACCCAAAATGCATTACTAACCACTCATATAAGCCAAACTTAGTTTTAAATACAGTTTTCCATTCATCTTCAAGTTTCATCCTAATTTGATGGTATCCACTTTGCAAGTTAATTTTAGCGAAAATTATAGAACCACTCAACTCATCAAGCATATCATCTAAACTAGGGATAGGGTGACGATATCTTATAGTAATATTATTAATAGCTCTACAATCAATACACATACGCTAATTACCATCTTTCTTATGAACCAAAAGAACAGGAGTAGCACAAGGACTAAGACTTTCTTGTACGTACCCACGATTCAAAAGGTCTTGTACTTGTCACTGAATTTTCTTACTATCTTCCGGGTTGGTCCTATATGCAGCATGGTTTGGCAAAGTTGCTCCCGGAATCAAATCAATTTGATGTTCTGTTCCTCAAATTGGTGGTAATCCTAGGGGAACTTCAACTGGAAATACATCCAAAAACTCCTGCAAAAGGTTAGCAACAGTAGTAGGCAAAGAGCTAGATATATTCTCGAGTGAAACTAAGGCCTCTTTGCATATCAAAGCATAGAATGGTAGCTTATCAGCATAAATTTCAGCAAGATCAGATTTAGTAGCAAGCATAACATACCCTTTCAGTCTAATTCCATCAGATTTAGAAGTTGTTGTTGCTTTCTCCTTTTTGGGTGGAAAAACTTTTTTCGCTACTTGCTGATTTTTAGATTCATTCTCAAACTCTTTTCTCATATTTTCAGCTATCTCTTGTTCGCATTTCACAATTTCAGCAGGGGTTAAAGGTAGAAAAATTATTTTCTTTCCTTTATGCATAAGGGTGTACTTATTACTTCTACCATAATGTGTTGCATCAGTATCAAACTTCCATGATTGTCTTAACAAAAGAGAGCATGCTTGCATGAGAACTATATCGAAATCAACACAATCATGGTTTGAACCAATAGAAAAATATACCCTAGCTGTTTGCATTACCTTCAACTTACCACTGTTGTTGAACTATTGAATATGATATGGGTGAGGATGGTTTCTTGCCAGCAAGCATGCTTCTTGATCATATTTGAATTTACCAAGTTTTTGCAGCTTCTTCCATCAATAATGACTCGAACACGATAATCCGTAACTATGAAGAATATTTGAAACAAATTGTAGCATTGTAGCTGTTCCGCTTGCTCCATTTGAGTGCTTAACACTCGCTGCACAATGAGGGTAAAATAATCCTCCGTGACAGTGGCATCGAACACTTCCTCATGGTCAATATCCGTCGCACGTCCATCCTCGTCACCTGCATGGTTAGCTGCAAGAGCATATTTATCCTCAACATCACTAGCACTTACATATCTACCGTCTTCTGTTACAATATATGCTCGCTGACTTGGGCAATTCTTCATGATGTGGTCCATTCCCTTGCATCGGTGACATATAATCCCAGTCGATCGGCTTGTGGAAGCAATCGAAGAAGAGCTCTTGGCTGACCCCTGCATACTTACGGATTTTCTTACCTCGGGATCATGTGACAGTGTAGAAGGTACTGCTAAACGCGCCCTATTTGAGAAGGGGGCAGCAGACTATATAGCTGAACATGGGGCTATTGACTTGTCCTGGTGTTGATTTTGATGTGGTCGTGGTTCCAAAATTACTCCTTGGTCTCTATTGTCGTCCCTGCAATTCTTTTTTTGCCAAACACGCAAGTTGGAATAATCTAGGAACACTATCGTATTCTTTGTAATCAACTATGTCCTGAATTTCACGCCTTAACCCTCCAAAAAGCGTGCCATTGTAGCCTCTTTATCCTCAATAATATCACAATGCAACATACTAATTTAAAGCTCCTGAAAATATTCTTCTATAGATCTATCACCTTGGTTTAAACACTGTAATCTTTTATGCAAATCACATTTAAAAGAGGGTGGAATAAATCTGTTACGCATAGCAACCTTTAAAGCATTCCATGTAGTAGCGCTAATCCGTCAATGAATACCCTATTCCACCAGATGATTGCAAATTTTTTAAATTCACTAGTGGCTTGCCTAACTCTATGCACTTCAGGAACTAAATGAGCATTAAACTTCTATTCAACCATCATCTCCCAATCTAAATACCTTTCAGCATCATAAGCATACTCAAAAGATGGTATAGTAAACTTAACCTTAGCAAATGGATCATCATTAATATGTGGGTTATGTTGCTGAAAATTATTATTACTCATACCTTAACGGTTGAAGTTCAATTGGTTCTTTTGTCGTTCATGAAAGACGTCATGTTCTTGTCTCAAAATTTCATCATCCGCGATGGACTCCTCTTGTTCATAGGCTGCATCATGAGGATCCACTCGACTATTGTTCGGTGGCAGATTAACGAATCGATCAAAGTGTGAATTGAGCATTGCAATGCTTATATTGAGTCGTTGCAATGCGATATTGGTTCCCGCAAGCTTCTTGTCAAAGTTATCATTAATAGTTTGTTGATGATCATCCAGCAATATTGTGAGTTCTTCCCTCAAAACACACTCCTATGCATTCGATGCTTCTCCTGCCATGGTTAGTCGAAGATAATAACGAAAGATAAATTATCCCTATCGACTACTAGGTGGTGGAGGTGGAGTCACACACTCTCAAATGTCTTACCACGCTCTTACAATTGTTCTTATCAATCACCGCAGTTGGCACAACCGGTGGCTGGTTCGTGATATCTTATCGAGTGCGAGTGAAGTAGTTGCAAGGGAAGATACTGTTCTGATTGAGGGAACATGTAGCTTGGACAGGCAATATTTAGTAGCAAGGAATAGAAATTAATGAAATTAGATTAGCAAAGCTGAATAAAGGTCCACAGTACTCATCACAGTTGCTGGCCCGATCACGTTCCTAGAACTAGCTCAAGCAAGCCGAAGACTATATCAGACACCAACACAATGGAATAAAATTTGCAATGCAAACTGATTATCTTTTTTTTTTTGAACTCTCTCTTCTTTTTGTTGCACTCTTTGCTTCTTTTTTTGCACTCTTTGCTTCTTCTTTTTTGCACTCTTTGCTTCTTCTTTTTTGGCACCCTTTGCTTTTTCCTTGCTCTTCTTTTTTTTTTGCGAATGTGACACAAAGTCAAAACTCTTCTACTGACTTTTCTAAGTCAGAAGAGGTATATGGGTCACAAACTTTTTTCGGAGAGCAGGGGTATAAAGGTAATAAAAAGATATTCTCTCTCTTTGAACTTTGGCTACCTCTGTTTCGGCTATGGTGGTCGGATCCGAGAAGGTGGGCCACTCTGACTAAGTGGTCGGATCTGAGATGGTGGGCGAATCCGACTAGGTGGTCGTGGCGACTAGGTGGTCGAACCCGAGTGGGTGGTCCGAGTACTTGGTTGGACCCCAAGTGGGTGGTTGGAGTGACTGGTCGGAACCCTGAGTGGGTGGTCGGAGAGACTAGTGGTTGAACCTGAGTAGATGGTCAACTCGACTAGTGGTCGAGCTCGAGTAGATTGTCGAAGTCGAGTAGGTGATCGAACACAACTAGTGGTCGAACCTGAGTTGATGGTCGAACCCGACTAGTGGTTGAAATGGAGTCGGTAGTCGAACACGACTAGTAGTTGAACCCGAGTTGATGGTCAAACTTGACTAGTGGTCGACACGGCCTGTGACACAATCTCGACTAAAGCAGACAAGTGCAAATAGAGATACACGACGACTAGGACAACAAAGACTCGACACTAGAAACTAGAACACGATGACTCGACCAGCAACAAAGAAATCGACGATGGACTCAAACTCAACAATGCAAAAACTGAAAATAGAATTGAGAAAAGCTCGAAGTGG
Source organism: Phragmites australis (assembly GCF_958298935.1). NCBI lineage: Eukaryota > Viridiplantae > Streptophyta > Magnoliopsida > Poales > Poaceae > Phragmites > Phragmites australis. The sequence goes on from NC_084935.1 coordinate 16,110,012, forward strand.
TTTGGACAGCTGAAAACTATAATCTAAATATTTTTATGGGGCAATTTTTCCGGACTCTAGATAATGGAACAAAGGTAAACAAAGGGGATAACTAAGATTACCTAACGAGCAACCGAGGCTCTGATACCGCTTGATGCGTGTTTTCCCAATCTTCCAAAAGGTAATATGATAATTCGATTGGTGGAGCTTCGACATTGATGATCCAAAGGCTCCGAACAGAACAGATCAAGAACCCTCGCAACCACTACACCACTACTCCGTGGTTATCAACCATGACAAGATACGGTTGACCTCACCAAGAAGGCTTTTCCTGCAAGCGAATCAAGAACACAGGCAAGAACAGGTGGATGCAATCTAAATATTGCTAATTACCAATGAAGTACTCAAGTTTGGGGTTCAACAAACCGATAAACGGCGAAAACTGTCTAAAATAGAATAATCTAAGGTAAACTAGAGCCTAAATTATGATGGTTACCATATATTTATAGGGGGACATGAGGGGGGTCAACCTAGGGTTGTACAACCATGGAAAGAGGCATGCATAACCTGGACTCTGACCTCAACACGATTACAAAACCCGACAGGGTCCAGAACGGTGATGCAGCACCTTATTCCTTCCACTCTGACTAAACTATAAGGAATATTTGGTCGAGCATGGATCATTGGAAAAGGGCTCGACATAAGCTTTCTAGCAAGTCCAATAATGCCTAAAACAGAATTCGTATAAGAGAGTTATGCTCGTTTTACTGACGTGCTATCCTAAGACTCGACCACGACTTGACCACGACCACAACTTCGACTAGAGCTCAAACTCGAGTTCTAGTAGACTTGGCCTTCAAGGGGTGATGTCTGGGCAAGGTTATGATGCTTCTCCCACGTTCCTAAGAAAAAAAACATCATAAGAATTTAGTAGTAATCCATCCAAGAAAGCATGAACAGCAAGGGACGAGTTCACTTAGTGGTCTAATTGTCCTGTACTTACTCTTGTAATTGGACCTTGTTTGATTTGAGGATTATTGGCAGTGTTGATCGTATCTAAAGGAGCCATGGGCTCATCAAAAAGGCCAAGCATGTCGCAGACCACCTCCCTCAACCCCCTCATTGGCTTCACCTCTGGTAACCCCCGCGGGACACTGGGTGGCCTTGCCTCCAGAGCCTCGCCATTGCTAAAGGCCGAGGAGGTCGTGGACTGTCTCCCTTGGCCCGATCGTCAGCTCCACCTCTGGCAATTGCTGCATGACTCTTGATGGCCTTGCCTCCGGAGCCTCGCCATGGCTAAAGGCTGAGGGGGTCGCGAACCACCTCCCTCAGCCTTCTCGATAGCTTCATCCCCAGCAATCACCACAAGGCTCTAGATTGATTGCCTTGAATCAAAAATCTGGAACAAATTTAGAGTGAAGTCTGTACCGGCTTCAAATAGAAGAGAGGGCTCACTACTTTGGCTGCCAAACAACCACGACTTGTGAAAAGGCTAGGGAAGGTACTGCATTGGGATCGAAGGCACATAAAACACACATCTAGCTACCTATTCGGAGGACTGCCCACATTTCAATCCGAGAAAAGACATCAAAAAGTTCCAAGGATTTATTTTCATTACTAATAGCTTGCACATCCAAAGGACGTTTACAAATGAGGTATGGACAAACGAAAAAGAATCCTGAGAGAGCAACCTAAGAGAAAAGGAGTACAAGGTGACGATCAAGGATGCTACAAACCCTATCATCGGCCATGTCACGGCTGATGCGCTTAATCTGCGGCCTACCACTATGAAAGCTAATACAGTAGCATATCCCTGAGTCGCTAGAGGATAAGGAAGAGGACGGAACAAGCTCCATCGTGGCTCTCTTCCCCTCCTCCTTGACCTTTTCCATCTTTGCCATGGCCGCCTCCTTCTCTGCCTCTGCCTTCTCCTCCGCATCAATCTCCCTCTCTAGAAAATCCCAATCGACCTCCTCTTCGTCATCAGAGATGGCGATGGTTTCGGCTTGAGCAACCGCTTGGACTGAAGATCGAGACGAAGCAATGGGCGATAGCCCCCTCTGCGAGAAGGGGAGTACCATGGTCATCGGCTCCAACCCCGCAAGCACTAGTGCTAGCACTAAGGGCGACCTCACTGTCGAGAACATCGACATCTTCGACAATGAGGAGGAGGACACCATACTCTAAAAAACTAAGGAGAAGCGCTCTTCTACACAAGCAGGGAACGATCAGCTCGATGAACCGTAGTTTTTATAGCCAAGCCGAATGGTTGCACACCCCTAGGGAAGGAAATGGAATCACCGCGGGCATCGTTTTGCAGAGGTTCCAATTACTCCCCTAGGGGGCTCGTGGCCATGCCCTAGCTGAACCCCATCCATGTGGCATCATCCTGCGATGGCACTCGAGTTTTTTGCTCACATGTCCCATCGTATTTATGAGCTAGACCCCTTTTGGTGCATGCAAGGGTCGGGGTGCTAGACCCAAAGAATGTTTTCCCATGACCTTGTCAGACGCACCGCCATTAGCTAAAGGGCTTGTGGCCACGCCCTGACTAATCCATGTCCACATGGCAGCATCCTACAGTGGCACCCTAGGTTTTTACACACCCATCTCATTGCATTTATGAGCCAAGCCGCATTCGGTGCATGAAAGAATCGTGGGCACAAGACCCCAAGCGAGACTGTGTATGATCTCGTCAAACACTGCCATTACCACATGCCATCTAGTACCTATGTCAAGAATAAAGAAAATATCTTACCTTCACGCACGAGCCCCGCAATGACAGTTCAAGTTCAAAGAAGACTCATCATCGGAGAAGCTGAAGGGCTCACTCCGGCTTTCACATGGACTCCAAAACATGGTGCCTTTTCTAGTATCTCAATAGCCTCCAGCCCTGATGTTTTCTACACCGTCGAGCCTTACCGCTTCCATCAGGCTCTGGCATCGTTGCTCACAGTTATTATTGGGAGACTCCTCTATGGATAGAAGCTATGTCATGGGATATCCTGACAACGATGCCGGGCTGGAGCTAGTTCCTTTTACATCAGCTCACCCCTTCTCACCTCTAGCTAGCGAATGAGGGGTTATTGTTGGGGGAAATACCCCAGCCTGCAGACATTGCTAAAAAGTCACCACTAGGAGCTCCTTTGGATCCCTTGGGCTCTGGATCCAAAGTAAGAAGCCTAGCTTCTAGAGTCCATAGGCCCCTCCGGCTACTGTCCCCCAAGACAGGAGAAGAAGCCATCCTCCGGGGGAGGTTGGGGGTCATCTCTAAGGACCCCCGATGCCCTTGGTCTCACCAGCCTCCCGGAGCCCCAGTCTCCAAGAGCCACAGCCTCTTGGAGCCCTAGTCTCCCAGAACCTTAGTCTCCCAAAGCCCTGACCTCTTAGAGGCCCCCTATCTCTCAAAGCCTAGGTAGGCTCCCCAAGGCCCAGAGGGAGGGGCCATCAGACCTTGGAGAAAGATCAACCAGAGGGGCCCACCAACAGTCCTGCACCTGCAAGAAAGTGACCTACATTTAATGTGATGTAAGTGGAGGCCATCTTAACTTCCCCATCACAAGTAGAGGTCATCTTGACATCCTGGTAGTGTGGTGCCACAATAGGCGACTGGCAGATTACCACACCTTTAGGGTTACTTACACCACTATATCGCTATAGTAGATTATATCTTCTAAATTAGGGGCAAAGGTATCCCACATAGACCCATGCTGTGTGATTCAGCCAGCTCTAGGCCCCTAACGTATTGCGATATTTGTGTCACTGTAAGGGCATACCTATACATCTGCACCCTGAATGGCCCTATAAATACAGACCCTTGGCCATCAGGCCAAGGGACCGACCCTTTTACCATTAATATATTTGGTGTTCCTCCCTCTCCAATTCTTCTCCAAGCTTGAGCCACTTCTGTGAGTGAGCTCTCACCGCACTTGTTCGTGCAAGATATCTTCTTGTGCTAGCAACATATTAGACAGATTTAACATATAATTTTATTTGAGACATTTGTTCTAAGTTTAGTTATATTTTAAAAGTTTTTGAATATACAGTAGATTATGTAATTTTTTTATAATATTTGTACTGCTATAATCCTAGAGGATATAATTTTTTATTTAGGCTGAGAATAATTATATTTCGCTAAAAGTTATGTCATGTATCAGATATGTCTTGAGCACTATAGGTCTTAGAGAAAAGTAAATATTTTGTAGGTAATTTTTGTCTTAGAGCAAAGTAAATAATGTTTTTGATTTACGTAATTTTAGGAAGCTGTTGTTATAGATCTATGTAAGTTTAATTAGAGATGTACAAGGAATTATTTATATTTTAGGTTATGAGGAATTATATTAGGGTACATGTAGGGTTCACAAAATTTGATATTGAGTGTTAGATTAAGAAATTTAGAGAAATATAGTTATTTTTTGGTTCGTTTGAAGTTAGTCACATGAAATTAACTTGGTAATTTATTTGATATATTTATTTTAGGTCGTAGTTATGTCAAACACTATAAATGTTAGAGTTTTCTATGGAAATGGTCAAATTTGTAACAGTTCTCGGATGTTAATTTGAGCAATTTTCCATTTACTATCATTGAGCACCCAAATCCTGAGGATACAAGGATGAAGGAGATGAGAATGTGGCTCATATAATATTTTCAGTTGGACTCTAACATTTATTCTGTTACGACGCATTGCATATGGAGTCGTACGTTAGGTCCAGTTTGTTGGGAGTTGAAATCGGTGTATTGGGCGGGCAGGTGGTGGTCCTGAGTTTGATATACTATCAAAGAGAAGTGTATGACAATAGCAATGCAGTGACACCTGTAGAAGAAGAGGATAGGTAGGGGCATGCAGTGTCGAGGGAAAAAGTTGTGCAATGGCATACGGCTGAGGCAGAGGTTATTGTACATAGCCAAACGACAGAGGTTGATGGTTAGGTTGATGCAAGGGAGGAAATTGAAGGAATTGTTGTTGATCTTGAGAACATGGACCATAACACGTTACACGAGGAAGAATCTTTATTGCATTATGCAAATGTGGAGGATGATGATGATGAGTCCTCTAAAACTGCCATTCCAGATTATTGGAACTTGCATGAGAAAGTGAAAATGCAAGTTATGGAAAACCATGATTCCCTTTGGAAGTATGGATCAAGTATGGTTCACCTAAATCAGGCCTTCCCCAATCGATCTGAAATGAACGATGCAATGGCATAGTTGGCAGTGACATCACATAGGGTGGTATGGGTTGCTGTGTCGACCCCAGAAGAGTACATTGTGAAGTGCAGAATTTCTGGATGCACCTTTTATGTTCATGCATACAAGACAAAGTATTTGACCTATTGGGTATTCTCTAGAGTGGTTGAACACAATTGTAAGCTGAAAAACATAGGTCATAAGGACCATAACCTCATTGCTGCACTAGTTGCAAATGAATTCATTGAGATTATTCAGAAGCAGGATATGGAATGCTCGTTTATCTAACGATCAATATTACGACAGTTCAAATATGATATTACTTATCAAAAGGCTTATCGTGCGAAGCAGAAAACCTTAGAGAAGCGTTGGGGGTACTTACGAGTCTTCTTATTGCAACATTCTTCGTGTCCTTGAAATTATGAAAGCAAGGAACCCTAGCACATACCTCGCTTTTAAGGAAACTGAAATTGATGAGAACCAACCCAGGATTTTCCGATGTGCTTTCTTTTTGTTTGGGTTAGTGTATTCAGTCCATCCAGTATTGTTGTCCTTTGCTTTGTGTGGATGACATATTCTTGACTAGAAAGTACAAAGGCTAGATTCTCACTGCAATTGGTGTTGATGCAAATAGCCAGATACTTCCTTTAGCATTCACGTTTGTGTAGGGTGAGAGTAGGTTAAGCTGGATCTGGTTTTTTAGGCATCTTAAGGTTAGGATTGTCCATGATCGACCTAATGCATTATACATGACAAGCATGCTAGGATCTTATCTACTATAAAAACACTACAAGAGGATTCAAGTGAGCCGTTCTCATGGCCTGACCTGTAGAATCGGTAGTGTATGCATTACATAGGAGCAAATTTCTACAAGCAATTCAAGAACAAGGCACCGATGGACATTTTTAAGAGGTTGTGTAGTTAGAAATAAAGTCGCAAGTTTGATGCTTTGTTGAATGAATTGGATAAGTGCACAAGGACACATGTCCAGTAGAGGAATAAGAATCAGAGGCGTTGCCGCCTCTTGGAGCAGGCATTGACCCACAAAATGTGAGAAGAAGGCCAGCAAGAAACATCAAATATTTCTCACATTAGATTGAGGTAGAGCCAGAGGAGAAGTGGTCCTTGCTTTACGACACCAAAGGAGCTAGATACATGTTGTTCATAAGTTATTTTGATGTGTAGTACGAACTAGTATGTTCAAAAATTGATGAATAATTGTTTTGATGGATTTTGGTAGATATAGTGTCATGACTACCAACATTGTAGAGGTTTATAATTGGGTCATTAGAGACTGTCATAACTACCAACATGTTGCACGGCATTATCAGGTACTACCAAAAGAGGCATGCTGCTACTGTTATTCACTGTACAATAATGCATAGACCGTACACTAGCCGAATGATAGAACACATGGAAAAAAAGAACGAGAAGGCAGTGGAACACATGGTTGATAGCATGGGTGTGAATGAGAACTATTTTGAGATAACATTGAGATAAAAAGGAGGGGATGGAGAGCGATACTAGAATTGTTACTTATGAGGTGAACCTAGGACAATTTTTTAATGGATGGTGCGAATGCACCTGCAACAAACCGAAGCTTTTCCATATCCCCTGTTCTCACGTGCTGGCTGCATTGTCACAAGTGGGTATGGGAACCTATGTGTCACAATTTTACTTGAAGGAAAATGTGGTACATACATAGACTGGGGCATTGTGGGGAACCGTCCAAATAGTATTTGAGCTAATTATTAGGATGATCGTTTTCCATAATCACGCCCACAATAATTAACCAGAATACCATTTTGGTAGTCCCGGCATATGTTTACTACTAGGATCGGAACACATGCCTTTACAATAAGCATATCATCACAAGACATAATAAAGAGCGAGTAGTTATATTAAGTTGCAAGTCTTTAAGTAGATTAAACTTTACAACAAAATACATAACCTGAACATTTGTTCGTGTAGTTATGCAGGGGAATAAGTTACATGATAATGACGCCACCCAAAATAACAACACATGAGTAGAATGACACTACTCCTGCCGGTCGCCAACATCGGTGGGCATAAAGTAGCAAAAAACTAAATCTTCCTCACCTGAAAAGCAAACAAAGGACGTGAGTACGAAGGTACTTGCAAGACTTAATCCATAATGAACACTTATAAATAGACTGACTCCAAGGAGAATGCATATGGGTAATTAGCAAGGACTCAGCCACAAAGGTTAAGTAACTTCATATGCAAAAGCGATTTGGACTCAAGTGTAAGCATCTACACCAAACAAAACTCCCTTGTATCCTAAGATCATCAACATAACAAAGTTGTAACTTGTACCATATCAACTTCTTATCAACACCACCAACCACTTCCCAACATACCATCACAACATCCCGATATCGAAGACTCTATGATTGATGTAAATGGACAGAAGCATGCTCATAACCGAGAGCACAATAATTCAAATTGATCCTGCACCCTGCAAGAGGGTACATCTTTACCCACATGAAACGAGGACCATTCAAGTGCACACAAGGGGTACTCGTGTCAACCTTTTCCAATTGAGCCCTTATCATTTGAACAGACACCTATAGGTGTGGAGGTCCACTAGGGCTACTCCTAGAGCACCCTAATTACGCCTAAAGGTGTGGAGGTAGCTAGAACTACTCTCTGAGCAAACTAGATGCCTCTACAAGCCTATTATGCCCACAAAAACTTTACGACGTTATCTCTACAAGCCTATTATGTCCACGACACCATAGGCCAACAAGCTAAAAGGTCACAGCTACAAAAGGTATTCGGTTTATCTACCATTATATTGACATGTGGCAAGTCCTTAGTCACACAATTTTTCACGCAAAATACCATGAGTACATTTTCTAGGAGTCGAACCCGCAACCTCTAACCTCGTGGGAATATTCCTTACTGTCTCACTTGTCGTTCATTTCTGACAATTGTATAAAAATAATCTATATAAGATATATGCTCAAAATGAGTGGGGCACTATTAATGCAGATGGTTCTAAACTTAGAACCCTTTGTACTGTTCTTTTTTTTATAGATAATTCTAATTTTAAACCGTCTGTACTATTACTGTACTGTAGCACCCCACTTTATTCTAACTGTTTGTTGCCATTTTCTTAGACGGTTCTAGCTTGGAGCCGTTTGTGGTAACTTTTGTACAGGTGGCTCCATAGATCCATCTGTATAGAGGTGTCATACTAAATGGATTATGTAGTAGTGTATTTTAGCGAAAAATTCCTTTTCTTTCTCTCCCTATTTCGTTTCTCTCTTTTAATTAACCCAAATCGTGGTGCTCTAGTGCTCCAAAATTCTAGGAACTTTTGTGCATCGTTTACAAAACAAGATGAACCCAATTTAAATGGATTCACCGACAACACATAAGTGGGGTTTAAACTAAAGGAAAACTCTGACGTCAGCTATTTCATAATACTTAGAAATTTTTAAACCACCAAAAGAAATTAACAAGCACTCAAAAATTAGACATGATGCTTATGATGCATGATTATGTTTAATGACATAATTACGGAATTGGGACATGGCAAACCTCCCCCCTTAAAAGAATCTTGTCCCGAGATTCGGGTGAGCTTAGGGGAGAGTAAGGTGAACTAGAAATTTCATGATTTTGTGACAACCACATTGTGGGGATTAGAAACTAATGCAACACTCAAAGGTTGGAGAAAAACTTAGGAGAATTTTTATCATCGGAACTATTTGGTCAGCACATATTTCTGCACCGAGCGCATCTATGTTGAAAGTAGTGGAAAGAGGCTGGGTACCAAGATCATGACGCAAGACATAATCTCCCTTGATGAAAGAATGAGATCCTCTGGAATAAAATAGTATGATGACAGGATGAAAGTTTACAAGTAGCATACCCATAAGCACACCATTGTCCTCTTGAGCTCCCTCAGCAGTGATGTGGTCCACTTGACCATGCTTAAGAACTTGCGTAGCCTTAGATGCTTTTTGAGAGGGTTGCCCTGATAGTGGTGGTTTTGGAGCAGCCACCACAACTCCTGGCTTCGAGAATCGGCAATCCCGAGCGAAAGGCCTAATACGTCCATAATTGTAACATGGGTTGCTGGGACCACCAGTCACATTTCCCTGGGATCTGGCAAGCCTTTGCAGTCTGTCCTTGCGAGGAGGGGTATGGACGTCACACCACCCACATTGGTTGTGGAGCCACCGAAGTCACCATATGAGAAGGAGGAGGTTGACTCCCCATTCATGAGTGTTGATAACTTCGATCCATAGAGGGTGACGGGATCCTCTTATCTTTTTTCTCCTCCTGGTGGTTCTTCAGCTTGTGTTCGACTATGAGGGAGGTGCTCATCAACTTGTTGAAGTCGACAAACTCGTGCACGGAGAATCGTTCTTGCATCTTGGACGAGAGACCACTCACGAAACAATATTGCTTCCTCTCGTCAGTGTTGACTTCTTTCGGTGCATATTGGGCAAGGTGGCTGAACACTTGCACATACTCCATTACTGACTTGCCGCTTTGATGGAGGTCAAAGAATTCCCGCTTCTTGATTTCCATCATCCCCTTGGGAATGTGATAATCACGGAAGGCTTAGAAGAAGTCCGCCCATGAGATGTGATGATCGGGCATGCATGGCAAGATAGTTCGTCCTCCACGGATCTACCATGCCTTGGAGTTGATGTGCGGCAAAGAGGGCCTTCTTGTGGTCCTCGCACCAAAGGAGAGCGAGCTTCCGCTCGATGGTGCGAAGCCAATGGTCTGCATCGAGAGGGTCCTTGACGCGCGTGAAGGTGGGAGGACTAGTGTGGAGAAAATTCAAGTAGTCGTCACGACACCCGGCTCCTCCTCCCCTGAGGGGCCATATTGCACACGAGTTCCTCGAGCAAAGTGGTCTACGCTTGACGATTCTACTCGATTTGCAAGAGCACATCTATCATACTTGGTGGTAGAGACGACACATTATTGTTCTCGTTGGAACCCTCAGGAAGATCACCCGAATTGTCGTGGGTCCTTATCCTGCCGTCAATTCCAAGATTAGTGATGATAAGATCTTGACAAGGAAGATAACAAAAAGGAATTTAGGACGACAAGGAATGGATAAACAACATGAATGCAGTTGGGCTCCCTAAAGCCCATGATAACTAGTTGCATGCAAAATGAGAGATAGGAAATGAAGTATGCTCGATCCATATCTACGCGTTTCTTTCTCGTGAGCATCACTCCCCAAACAAACATAAAAATCACAATCATCACCCTTCACATGAGAAAGAAATATTTTTCACGCGAACTGTGCTTGTGCAACTCACCGCACAAGCAACGTTTCATACGTTGTTGCCAATGTATTCACTTCTTGTACCTTTACCTTATGGAGGAAAAAGGGCTTGGAGAAGAGGTAGAAGGCTGCTGAAATTTCAGAGGAGATGAGGTGACGAAATTGATTTGGAAATCACCCAAAATTTCATGCATGTGATTGAAATTTGGATGGATGGGGAGCTATGGATGAAGGGAAAACAAAGGTACCACATGCATACCTCGAATCTCGCTGCTTGAGGTGGGATTTGGGGGAGAAATGGAAGAGAGTGGGAGAGGAGAGCTGCTGCCCTTGCTACTGGCACGGTGGGAGTGAGAGAAAGAGTGAGGGAGTGTCATGTGGGAGAAGTGAGGGGGGTGGGGTGGGGCTGCAGCTGAGGGAGAGAGAGAGGTGGTGGGCCATCTTAAGTGGGTCCCACTCAGCTGAGGGAGAGAGAGAGGTGGTGGGCCATCTTAAGTGGGTCCCACTCGCTAGAGAAAGGAAACTATTTCAGCTGAAAATTTCTTTTCTTTCTCTCCCTATTTAATTTCTCTCTTTTTATTAACCCAAACCGCGGTGCTCTAGTGTTCCAAAATTCTAGGAACTTTTGTGCCACGTTTACAAAAACGATATGAACACAATTTGAATGGATTCATCCACAACACATAAGTGGGGTTTAAACTAAAGGAAAACTCTAACGTTGGGTATTTCATAATACTTATAAATTTTTAAACCACCAAAAGAAATTAACAAGCACTCAACAATTAGACATGATGCTAATGATGCATGATTATATTTAATGACATGATTACAGAATTGGGACATGACAGGAGTTCCATGGTTTCAGTGCATATGGTGAATTCACAGTTTATGATAGAGATATGCCAATATGTCTGCCCTCTATGATGTTGCTTATACATTCGCATGGGAAAGGTGGTCGGCCGCAGACTAGGCATATTCACAACGACATGGATGAAGCTGAAGTTGGCAGGTCTATGAGGAGGTGTACTAAGTGTTATGAGTTTGGTCACAAGGCCTTCATTGCTCACAGTCTAACCGCGGTGATGCTAGAGCACGACCATCTACCGGTGCTCGATGTGGGAGAGGTGTTCGTGGAGGACAATAATGCATGGGCCTGGGGCGAACCATGAGGGATATGCTATATAGGATTTAAGTTTATTATTGATGTTCATGATGTGAGAACTAAGTTATATTATTTGTGTATTACTTATATTCCTGATGTAAGAACTATGCGATAATTTGTGCATAATAGTTGTGTTCGATATTTCTAGTTTTTAATGTGTTTTCTGCATTGTGCATTATTTTTGTAAAATCCTTGGTATGACGTTTGTGTATTATTTGCAGTGATGGAGCCACCGTACGAGCTTCTGGACCGTTCTTTGGACCAGCGTCACTGTGGCTTCTTATAGGCCGCGTGTGGTGCTACGTCTATTCCTATGTTGACAATGCATGTGCCTCTAAGGGCTTGGTGACTTAACCCTCGGTGGTTCAGGAGGTTGTACATATAGTTCAATTTCCCTGTACCAATATTTTATTCTGTATCTTAACTACTCAACTCATGTATTGCAGGTTGGATGCGCAAAACTTCTTCCTCTTGCATGGATGGTGATGATGACGAGGGCACATGTCTCCATCAGGCAGTAAAGGGTGATGATGATGAGGGACACAAGGAGTTGTCACCATGGTTCATGTTTGACCGTTCCCTTGTTTCGGCTTTGGTGGACCAATGGAGGTCAGAGACACACACGTTCCATATGTTGTTTGAGGGGATGACAATCACGTTGTAGGACGTCTCCATGCTCATTGGGTTACCGATTTCCAGTGAAGCGATCGACCCCTCAATCACTCCACTTGGTTGGTAGCAGGACTTGTTCGAGAGGTTCTAGGGATTTCTACCTAAGCCGGTAGGGGATGTGTTACCAATTGCAGCGAATCAGAAGCACGGGCCGAAGAAGCAGTGACTAGAGCAGTTCAGTGTTAGTAATAATTTTTAGTTTCTTCTTCAATTTAATATTGCAAAAGATTTGTCCATTTATTATCCATACTAACAATCAATGCTATTATGTACGTGGAGGAAATGACCGAGAACCCCACGGACCATCAGGTTTTTCGACACTTGGAAGCTTACCTGCTATGGTTGTTCGGTTGGGTGACGTTCACATCCACCCATGGCAACACCGTGGATGCATGTTGGATAGCTTATGCCTAGGCTATTGCTGACACATACGTCGACGATGTTCCTTAGGTGTCTTGGGGATCACTTAGGTGTCTTGGGGATCAGAAGTTCTTGGTGCCACGTACTACGGCTTGTGCAAAGTGTGCGTGAAGACATGCCCATGGTCTCTTCTAATGGGTATGCCTCTACTAGTTCAACTGCGGCCATTTGAGTGATTTTAGGTTGGACGACCCCTTGTACTGCGACTACACCTTAGACATGTACGGTGGCGACGACATCGACAAGCCAACAATGGGATCACTTTGGACACGTCGACGGGTATGTCCTTCAAACTAACTACAAATTCCGTATGTGTAACAGTCATTCCCTAACTTAGAGGAACCATAATTTTGCAGCTGCAGTGGACGGGAGTGTAGGTTCATTCCATGTAGGAGGCTTTCAAAGAGCAAATTGACCACCTGCGACCTGAGATGGTCGTTTGGGAGCCATAAACCTCTGACTTCATGCTTTGACAATCCACTGGTCCTGGGATCTCCACCCTGTGCTACAGGGACTCGATGTTTTGGATGACAAGGAAGAAGTTGGTGTTTGACATATTCATCGAGGACTACACCGTGCACTGAGTTATGTGCCAGTTTGGATGGTGCTAGGAGGTCCCCATTCCGTTGAGAGACCGTGTTCCTACTACAGTACACTTGTAACTTATAATTTCAAATGCATCGTCATATTTTATGTGTTGTGTTTGTCTAATTGAAACTAAATTTTAGGTTTTTGACAAAGAGGCCACAAAAGAGCTTAGCTAACATGATCAATAGGCTACAGCCCTGGTTGCAGTAGTGGGGCCAAACTCTTTAGGACGTGATTGAGTATGGTACGCCTTACGATGACTATAGTTACCAGCAGTACCTCTAGTGGTACACTTCATGGACTTGCACACGTCTCCTTCGTGTCAAGGACCCACCACATTGACCCTCTGTTACCACTGCTACCCTTTACCCAGGACACATAGGAGTGGCGTTGCTCTATGCGGTATGTGAAATGTGAAAATTCTCATCGATATTTATATTCACGTAACTACTGGTGGTAATGATTTCTCATCTACGACAGTCTGACATTGGGAGAGAGATTCATGAGCAGACGATGAATTCAGCTACTAGATTGCGTGAGCACGACACATGTGGGATGGCGATCGATGATATCATTGAAGCGTTCTCCCGTTTGGCTGCCAAGGGTTGATGTATCATGGAGTGCACATTGTGCCAGCAGCCCGACATCGTTCTACATGACTCATCTGCCACACTATCCATGCAGAGGCCCCTACGACATTCGTTCGCCTTCGGCCACCAGTTTTGCACTTGTCTGCAGCCTTCGTGCCTTGACTAGCAAGCACATTCTAGATGGACGGGCCACCATCTCTACGTAGTACTCAACCTTTGTGTCCTGATCAGGCAAGAGGCTTTGGATGGATCAACCGTGGCTATGATAGTCCTTAGCCTGTGCGACCTGACTAGCCAGGAGGCTTTGCTTTTGGCACCCCTATGTTTATTCCTACGCCTGGTATGTGCATACTCTTGATTCCACAATGTTTGATTTATTACACATAGTTCTGCACTATATAATGCAGCTATGATCCGCATGGAGACAATTACATAGGTTTTCGGGAGTTCACCACACTCCAGCGGGAACCCGTTCTTTGACTACGGAGGGTCCTCGAAAGTGATGGGCCCCTCTTAGTTGTTCAGTGCACCTCTGCCAACTCAAGCTACGCAGCAGGACGCGGAAGGCACCTATAGTCTCCACCAGTTGCCTAGACATGAGCACCATACGCTCAATTGGTACACACCTTCCGCATATAGGCATCCTTAGGAGGTGGAGGAGGTAGACGTTCCAGAGACAGCACGTAGGCGAAAGCGTGCCAAGACAGGGCCCACGGTAGGGGTGGGGTAGGGGTCAGGAGTAGTCTGTGTTGCTTTTATGCTTAATAAAAGTAATTTGTTTAACTTTCCATTTCATTAGCCCCTTGACTACACCATTACACTATTCTTGGATATTTTATGTTATTTCTATTATGTGGTTGTCATGTCATGTAAGATGTTTATGTCGGTACTATTGGGGAATGAGTTGGCTACGATAACATAAAAACAAAATTTTCTACCGCATTCACCCTGGAAACCATGACCACTTCATCGACCATGAACAGGAAGCCTCGACCATGTCCTCGATCACGATGAGGAAGTAGCTGATCCCATCCTAGTGTCTTGTCGCTGATTAGCACCGTATCAACCGCAGCAGTGCCTCCACGGTATCCACACATACAGGGAAGGAACACCGTACACTGGTGTGCTAGCACCACACGCCTGATTAGGGTTTTGTAGGGAGTTCGGGAAGAGGTGGTAGCTAGGGTCTTGGTGGCGAAAATTGACTCATGCGCCTATGGCTTCTGCCTCCTCTTATATAGAGTACGCTAATG
Organism: Phragmites australis; assembly: GCF_958298935.1. Taxonomy (NCBI): domain Eukaryota; kingdom Viridiplantae; phylum Streptophyta; class Magnoliopsida; order Poales; family Poaceae; genus Phragmites; species Phragmites australis. The sequence goes on from NC_084935.1 coordinate 16,125,142, forward strand.
AGCCTTTAATCACATTAAAGCCCATAATGACTCTAAACCCTAATGGACATTCAATCATATTAAATCCCATTTGCAGATCCAATCTGCACATGCGATTATCTCTAGGGCATATCACCAATAATCTCCCACTTGCACTAGAGTCGATTCATACAAGTTTTAAATTCTATCAATTTAAGTGTGTGATCCGTTAGGTTTTAATGTAAACGGCCACTAGGTAGAAACCCTTTCTGAATTGCAAGTCAATAGTGGTACCTAGCAGTATATAATGACTCCCAAAAACACATAAAGATCATATCATTGAACCTTGATATACATGCACCAATCCCTTTACCACATGATACTAGTCAAGCTCAAGGCAAGATTCGTGCCACCCTCATGATAGCTCAACCATTCACTCGATCAAATAGTGGATTCATCATGATTAACTCTTTAATCATATTGGCATGGCCGTGCACTTACTCAATTCAACTACCTCAAGGGGCCCAAAGAGATATCTCCCTCATTATGTAGGAGGGGCAAATTCCATCTTGATCGCTCACATCCCACGACATGTTTCATAACATACCGGAAAGCAACCTTTATAACTACCTAGTTATGGAGTAGTGTTTGGAAGCCCCTAAGTGTGTTACTACACATTCTGGAATTAATGATGACCGCAGGTCAAAGGATTCTATAGGCACACCATTTGAGACCACAACTGATGACACTTTGTATAACTATCACAACAATGTCTCGAGGTGGGTGTATCCAACACCATGTTCACTAACATGTGCACACATTATTGATTTGATATCTCTATATCTATGATCTATGAAATATGATCATTAATCATGTGTTGGTTTGTGAATCATCATTGTTCCACATGATGATATGAAACCAGGAACCATTTTATAATGACATTAAACAATGAGTCTCCTAAGCAAGTCACATGATCATTCAAGGAACAGAGTAACAAATTACTCGAGACAACACAAACATAGAAGTAATACAATCATCCCTGTGATCGCCTTTACTGCATATCACCAAAATTTTCCTACTTGCAGTAAAGCCAGACACATAGGTATCCAATACCTATTGCTCGATAGTGCACCTTCTTTCAGTTTGTAGAATAAGATAAGCTAATGGATCCAATCCGATAGGTATCTAATACTAATTGCATATATTTACATCACTTCTCCATTCAATTCAAATGATGTATTCATGCTAAAGTACATGCTCAAAATTATGGTGGTACCAATGTATCCAGTGATCAGGCAATAAGTCAAGTATCCACAATAGAGATCCATTGGACTGAACAAATTACAAACCACACATAACTCAAAAACTATTTTTTTGATCCAGTAATTTCCAATGCGACTTCAAAAGGGATGGTGTAGTTAGCAATAGTTATAGAGTAGGCACTGGTTCTCGCATGGAACATTTCTATCTCATTGTTCCATCATTTACATAAAATAATATTCCACACTATGATTCGTTCGTTTGTTTGGAATCTAGCATCGATGTAACCATTTACAATGACCTTTTCTTTCCTCCAAAAACCATAGTCACATCCTCGTTCTTATCCAGTACTAGAGGATGATTTTTCCTGATGACTATCAATAGAACCTGTGATTGATATCAATATTTCCCTGCTCATCAGGTGTCACAACACGCTGAGTATCTCAAAGATTGATGGTACATGGCATTAGCAAGAAACCTTACTTGGAATCTTGCATATTGATCTATTTCAATACTTTGTCAATGTGCATTCTTTGGCTTAATCTCATTAGGCTTTTCCTTGGCATTTTATTTAGGATATCATGCTCAGCAGGTGTCATCACATACTGATTCTCGCAAGTGCCAACACTTTGGCCTCCTTTTATCTATCACTATAGGTATTTATGCCCTATTTATATTGTCTTCCCCACAACTTCATCTTGTAACTATTCTCAATGAAGATTTGAGAAACTTAATGCATTGGATTGTCATCCTGATCAATAATATGTCATACATTTTATGAGATTAGAAACACAAATGTGGTCCCACTAGCCTTGTTGTAAACACAAGGTTCGTACTCACTCTTTATGGAGTCAAACTCTTCTAACCACCTCATCAAAGTGAAAATTCCAACTCTAATATACTTACCTCAATCCACAGATGGACTATGAAAGCTTGCATAGTTTCCTAGCATATTTAGGATCATCAAAACTATCAGGCTGTATCACACACATGCCTTAACTTATGTTTCCATAAAGGAAAGCCATTTTGACGTCCATTTGCCATATCACAATATGCAACAATCGCTAGGATGATCCCGGTAGACTTTTAGCATTGCGATAGGCAATATGTTTCATCATGATCAACACTTTCAATTACCATGAAACTTCTCACCACCAATCATGCTATACAGACACAAATATTTCTATTAGTGTCTATCCATTTTCCTTCAAATTCATTTACACTCAATAGTTTTTTACACCACTGGGTGGATCGACCAAGTTCCAAACTTGGTTTTCTCGCATGGATTCTAATTTAGATCTAAAACCATCTCTTAGAGTATGGTCCCACTATTGCTTCCATATAGTACTTGGGCTCATTTTTGTCCAACAATAATATATCACGATGCTCTATGGTTAGGGACATAAACCTCTTGGGTGCATGATTGACCCTTTCTGACCGACATGGAGCTGGTGTCTCCACAACATCTTCTCCAACATCCAGTTGTGGTTTAGTAGGTGCTGAAATATTTTCTGATGGTTACTGAATAACTTCGATTTGCACCGTACTCCCATTAATTTTCTTTGGGAGAAACTCTTTCTTCAGAAAAACACCATTTCAAGTGACAAACACTTTGCATTCTTTCCGGTTATAGAAATAATATCCTTTGGTTTCCCTAGGATACCCCACAAAGAAGCACTTATCTGATTTGGGAGTGAGCTTATAGATGTCAAATGTTTTGCGTAGGCTTCACAACACCAGATCTTAAGGAAAGACAACACGAGACACTTCTCTCGACCTATATCTCATATGGAGTCTCCTCCAAAGACTTAGATGGAACCCTATTTAACGTGAAAGCAACAATTTCTAGAACGTATCTCAGAAAGACAATAGAAGATCAAATTGGCTCATCATACACCGAACAATGCCCAATAAAGTACAATTTGTCCGTTTAGACATCCATTTCATGGAGGCATGTCACGCGGGGTCAACTGTGAAACAATTTCACATTACTTTAGATGACCATCAAATCATGAATCAAGTATTCATCTCCATGATCCAATTGGTGGAATGTAATTATTTTGCCCATATGATTTTGTACCTCATCCTGAAACTCCTTGAACCTTTCAAAGGATTCAGATTTGTACCGAGAACCACTTTTAGCTATAGAGCTCCTCAACCCACATACATCTGTATGTACAAGAGCTAATAACTCACCCACCTTTTGTCCTAGACTGTTGAAAAGCAACTTAGTCATCTTACCAAGTAAACAAGATTCACACATGTCAAATGATTCAAAATCAAATGAATCTTGAAGACCATCTCTATGGAGATTCCCCATGCGTCTCTTATTCATATGACACAAGCAACAATACCAAATAAAAGTGGGACCAATCAATATTATAGATTCACATATCCTCAAAATCCATTCACCAATGGATCATGACTAGACCAAGTTCTAAAAAGATAAACAACATTTGTCCATAATCCTCTACTTCCAAAGCAGACTTTCTAGTCATAGTCAAGTTAAGATTGGAATAACAATTGTTCCATTCAAAACTCCGAGGGTAATAATGAAGCTACAGTGCCAATCAACCAACATAACAACTATTTGCTATATTGCCGATGCATATATCAACTTCACATTTTGCTAAAAACTTCAGTTTGATTATAGTATCAACTACCCAAGAATTACAAGAGAAAATGGCAATATCCAAGTCTATATCACTGGTATCTAGGTCTAGAAGTCATACTTCCTTTCCTTTTCTCGAGAACTTCCAAGTATTTCTGGTTTCCCTTTAAACTATCATCGTATGACTACGGCTCTTTAAGTGTTGTGCCCCCCTTTCTGAACATATACATAAGTGAGGCTTTCATGATCAAGTATCATTTAACCAAACTTGGTTCTCCACAAAGCAATATGCCCTTCAATCATATTGAAGTCATATTCAATGTGAGACAATGGATATAAAGTGAGTAATCATGATGCTTCTTATAAACTCCATGAGTTACAAGATAGCATCTTTGAGCTAGTTCACCAAGACAAGAACCTCTAGAACACATCCTGTGTATCATTGAGTGAGAATAATTCCCAATTCAATTTCATATCAATCATTACAATTTAATTCAGAAAGGTAAGGGGAACTACTTCCAAAATCTATAACAAAAATATATGCAATGCTTCAACACAATGTTTGTGTATATCCTCTAATAAACAATTTATCAGAAGATACTCCCACTGTATGTTTTGAAACCGTTTCCCTCTAACGCCATACAATGAGACAAGATCTATATTCAATAGGTTCTAGTGAGCTTTGGAAATCACTGCTAGATACCTATGTGACATAGGTAAGCAACACATTGCTAATCATATCTCTATATGACTCTTGTTTGTTGGGTGGCATCCAATGCCCCGGCGCCCAACACCATGCACCAAGCCCAAAACCGTTTTGATAGCTTGTTAAGCAAACCAACACTATGCGTGTAGATGTCTGACATCCATCCTAACTAGTTAAGATAAATGATGGCACCCTGCTTTGGCAGACCTACCAAACAATGATCAAAACCTATGTAGGTATAGCTATTGGAAGGGCATCAATTACTCTTGATTTTTCTGAGGTAAGCTATTCTATCATCGTCATATCTACTGCTTATAAAACATGAAAGAATAGTATGATAGGAACATAGATAAACATCACAGGCAATCATACTAACTGTGACATAGTATGGCCTATTCATATGGTGATCTCCATTGCCATGGTCCTGTCCTCCGAGTCATCATGCTCCAAGTCTCCATGATAATGTGTTATTCTATTACACATAATAGCACTAGATGAATTACATGAGAAAAAGAAGCTTCACAAGTTAGTATGTAGACCGTTATACAATAACATGACAACTTTTGACTGCAATTAACCATGACACACAAGCCATGAAAATTACACACATGCATCACATACATAATAAGATCATACCAGTCACAACATTCTCTACGAAAAAGAATTAAGCGTAGAAACGAATTCTAATGTCACGATGTGAACATGTTATTATAATGATATATGCATGTACGCTACAAAATCTCATCGAATTGCATATCAAGCCGATTCTGAGTCATTCACAATGCCTCAATTTCCACTTAATCAATCATATTGATCCTCGTGTGATGTTTTTCAGAAACGATGACAACACACACAACCAAGATCTGCTATTCTTCCAACCATGCAACAATACACGTTGTTAGCCCCAATAGTAATTCCAGCTGGTAGGGACAAGTCACGAGCACGGCCAGGTGGGAGATTGAGCTAATCTTTTTGGTCATGTGATTCCATTGACTCGCACCTCATTCCGTTCCCAATGTTACCAAATCGTGCATCGACCGATCCATCACATGAACCGATCAAAAGAACAATAATAGATCGTATCTATTACTACCACATATCATATATATGTGACCTATCTAGATAAAAACTACACATGTAAGCTTTGATACCACTATTGGGGAACGAGTTGGCTATGCTAGCCTAAAAACAAAACTTTCTATCATATTTATCCAAGAAACTATGCAAGTAGAAGATCATAGATCGTGACCACTTGATGTGCAGTGCAGTGGAAGAAGAGTTGGAGTAGGCCGATCCAATGTCATTCACGTCAAACTACTCAAGCAACTTCTCGATCAGATATGCGACAAGCCTCGTGCAGGTGGTCATGCTCCTCGACCAGCTTTGAGTAGTTTAGACCACATGCACCATGTCCTCGACCAGCTCCAACCACATAGAGGAAGTGGTCGATCACGTCGACCACCATATCGACCACAAATAGGAAGCCTCAATCACGTCCTCGATCGTGATGAGGAAGCAGTTGAACCTGACATAGTGTTCTTGTTTCCAATCAGCACCGCATCAATCACACTAGTATCTCCATAGTATTCACACGTACAGGAATGGAATGTCGTACGCTGGTGCGCTAGCACTGCGCGCCCGATTAGAGTTTCACCGGGAGTTTGGGAAGATGTGGCGGCCAGGGTCTTGGTGGCAAAAATTGACTCATGCGCCCATGGCTCCTGCCTTCTCTTATATAGAGTACGCTAATGGTCCTTTAATCACATTAAAGCCCATCATGACTCTAAACCCTAATAGACTATTAATCATATTAAATCTCATTCGTAGATCCAATCTACACATGTGATCGCCTCTAAGGCATATCATCAACAGGTATTGTGTTATCAGCCATGTTTTTATTACCCGTGTTCTCGTTCCATCCCAAAGTGTAGCATCGTGCAATCTTATTTGCTTTTGAACGTACTTGTGTGCCATCCTATCAGTCAATAAATCGTTCACTTGCAACTTTCCAAATCAAAACTCTTCGCATTATGAACCCTAATACTATTACGCGTGCAAACAAAATACAACATTGTATGTTAGGGTATGATTTATTTAATTACAAACAACATAGTACAAGAAAATATTACTTAAGGCTAAGACCGCGAGAACACATCTGTATTACTCCCAATTGTTCCTCCAACCTGACATGTGAGGCGGGATATAACGCCTTCTGATGTTGCTGTCTCTCTCTTGGCGCAACTGTTCCTATAGTTTCTCGACAACAATGTGCATGTGGCAGATGTATTCTTAATGTGTGGTTCTAATCGCAGGTCAATCTAGTACTGGAATCTACAATCATCCATTTGGAAAAAATGATAGATGAGGTAAGTAAATGGTGTTTAGAAAATAGGAAAGAAAGTGAGTATTATTTATTAATACTCTGAAATATGGTTAACGGATGAATCGATGGCCTGCTTCACCGAAATGCTCATAAACTTAGACTACAGTGTCATCTCCATGCCAACATGGTGGCCAAAATGAGCAAGGAAGAGAATTGTGGCTTCTGTAGTAATCTCTACTATAGATGTATAAATAGGGGTGTGGAGGCGGTGGATCAATAGGGCCATCGAGAGGATGATGATACACCATTGTCTCGATTCAATTCAAGGTCACAAGATGTGTGAGTAGAGAATCGATTAGGTTTTGTTTATATACAATAAGTCCCAATGGCAGTGGATAGATGTGGCAGCATTGAAAAACCTATTGGCTAGATTATACCAGCTTATAAGAGGTAGCACTGAATAGTTTATTCGCTAGACTGCACCAGCCTATTATCAAACTACAATGACCCATCACCTCATCACACTGTAGTATTTAATCATGAACATGTTTTTCCTTGCCATGACGCTTGATGATGAGCTTATAGAGTATCCGATACCCTTCGTTAATAAAAGGCACCTCCATCGCGACGATCTGAACACAACTGTGTTATGCAACGTACTCAAATGAATTATCACCATCCATTATGCTACACACCTTTTTTACCTCAAAAAATTGGCGATAAAACTCGGGCCTTTATATCATTGATCATTATTTGAGATTTTTCCTGCATGATGTAAAAGGAACCACTCTATGTGCACAATACTTTCAAGCTCTAGCCCCAAGCCATGCATATGGACTTAGTCTATGCACCAGCCCTAGCCACCATAAACAACCCCACCCTCAACCATGAATAGATCACTCCTTTCTTAGCTCTCTCAACTGCAATGTCTTTCTCAGCTCCACCAAGCCTACCCAAGAAATATTGGGGGATTTTCATCCCCTAGGGGGTTGAACCACCGATGTGCTTGTGTGGTGACCCTTATAGGCTTCACGAGTTCCATGACATCTTCTACACCTATGCAGACGCTTCTTCATGTGTGCCAACAGTACGACCCACCTTGACACGGACCATATGAGCACCCACTGGTACAACAACATAGATCACTCATGTGACACTTTTAATATAATTTCATGCACTATCTTACTAGTTTCCCCTCTTGTTTCATTTGTCCAGTCTCCTTCACCTATCTGTGACTTCAAAGAATGGCTGGACATGGAGGAAAATGAGCACTAGAAGTGGTGGGTCGACATGGAGATGCGATGGAGGAGGGAAGCTTATGAACGTCGAGAGTACGAGCAACAACAAGAGGAACTACGACTGATGCATCAAGAGGAGGAGCGCATAGCAAAGGAGCAGGGCCACGGCTGAAGCACGCGAAGCAGAGAGGGAAAGGAAGCGGGAGAGGGTCTGTTGCGCTAAGGCGGAGGGCCCTAATGCCCTGCGAAAGGGCAAATATCCTAGGTGCACTCAGTATAGAGCATATATTATAACCTGGCCTATTTTTATTCCCTAAGACATGTTAGATTTAGTAGCGATACACAATTAGGTTAGTCTTTAGGCTACCGTATATGCCAACATTTATTATCGTCATTTCTTCATGGTTAGGGTCTATTGGCGCTATAACGATAAACCTCATGTCCCATGTAATATTTGTCAGCGTATGTAACCTCCGTACCGGGTTGCTCACTCATAGGGGTCCAGACCCCCACAAAGAGCGAGGGAGTCGATTGTACTACTATTGTTAAAAAAAAAATTATAACCTCCCATGTAATACTTATCGGCTACATCCTATTGTTGGACAAGTGATTCTACGATTTTGTATAAGAAATAAGTTGAATCATAAAATAAAAAGCAACATAATATTTTCATGCTAAATATCTTTTCTGACAATAGAAATAAAATTTTCGCTGAATGGTTTTTCATGCATACAATAAAATTTAAATACATTTACCGATTTGTTGTACAGCAAAATAATTTTATGGACCTAAAAATATTTTCTGCCATGCAAATCATATTTTTGCATCATCAGGACTAATATTTTCTCGTGATGCAAGCAAATTTTTTAATGCAATCCGGATGCGAAAAATCTATTTTCGTGTTCTGGTACCACGAGAAAGAGTTTCGGAGCCCTGAGGTCACGAAAACTCCTTTTTTTGCATCCTAAGGATGCGAAAACCCCTTTCTCGTGGTACCGAAACACGAATAGGTTTTATTTTTATAATTTCTGTAATTTGCATATTATTTTTAAAATTTACGTACAAAATAATAATATTAAAAAATTCCGCAGCAGCAGAGGAGATAAACTGAACCTGCATTGCAATTTGCGATTTGCATATTTGCAGCTTTGCTATTTGAGTTCAACTCGTTCTAAGTTCGATTTGAGCTCAACTCGATCTCAAAATGAGTTAAACTCGAGTCTAAGTCTAGCTCGCGAGCCTCACAAGCTCAAGCTCGAGCTCGATAAGACTTGAGTATTATTATTTTTATTTGAATTTATCACCTATTAAGTCTATACAGTCTTAACTTTTTATTATATATCTCGAAGGCCTAAAGAGATATTGCAAGGACCAGAATGATACCATCATCCTCAAAGCCAACCTAATGACAACGTCACAACAATCAATCAAGATGGCAATACCTACTTGAGGTTTCTTCTATGATCGAGCTTAGACGAACCGAACTCGAACTTGATTGAAGCCGAGCTCGAGCCTATCTCTAAGTTCAGTCGTCATAGTAAGCTTGTTCAAGCTTGGCTCCTTGACAGCCCTAGCCATCCTCACGGCAATTTGATCGCTGACCTTCGCGGCGGCTGCTCTTTTGCTCAACGACGAGATGATGACGGAGCTTATCCGATTCTTGTAGACATTTTTGTTGCTGACTGAGCTCGCCTGTTTTGGCTCGCTTCCTATCCCAACAACTCCGCTTATAGCACGTCCGGCGAGAAATATGACTTGTGGTGCATAGAGCTGGAGTGTGCGTCCATTTGACCTTTGAACCAAGGAAAAACATCGTCAAACTGGCGGCTCCAAGTGCACGTTGATTAGCATCAATAGGCCCAACACTCACCTGCCCTCGTAGGAAAGTTGAAATTCTGATCTTCGAAATAGACCTGGCTTGCTAAGCAACCTTTTTCCTTGCAATCAGTATGTCCAGAAGGCCTCTGCTCATAGCGTCCACAATGTACACGAAGCTTAGATAGAAGTTACACGTCACGCTCGTAGGCTCCCTCGCAAGACTATGCAAAATCGTGACAATGTTGCACAACTCAAGTAAGTAATATAATATTTTTATGCGCCAGTAGTTGTTAGTTTGACCGTTGAATCCAACAACCAAAAACAAGGTTGCCCTGAGATTGCATTTTGGCTACTTATTGCTTTGTCACAAACATACATTTTATTATGTTGAATATTCTTATGTAAGAAGACGTGTATAGCATTCGCCACCTCATTATTCTAATACTAATAACACCGCGAATACATTGATGAAAAGTCTAAATAAATCAGGATGTTGATGCCACTCCGATTCAGTGTGGCCAGGAGGAGATCGACACCGTCCAGGCGGTGATGCCGTGCGCAATCACTGAATTCCCGTGCCTCTACTTTGGTTTGCCCCTTGTCAGTGAAGAAACTCACCAAAACTGTCATATTGGTGAGCGCCATGCTCACCGCGATACCGATTTACAAGCTAGTTGCAATGAACCTCCCGAAATGGGTAATCCGTGCAATGGACAAACGATAGAGAGCATTCTTTGGAAGGGCCGACACCATGTCAATGGGGACACTGCTTACTTGCTTGGCGCAGGGTATGTAGGCCAATCGAGCTTGGCAAAGCTTGGGTATCCATGATCTAGAATCTCTCGGATGGGTGCTACGCATGCAGAAGATCCAGCCGGACAAACTAGTATAGAAATGGTCATCAGTGTCGACTAAAAAATCTCTCCCTCTTGAGTTTTCTCCCTTCAAGATAACCTACAATACTCAGAAGGATAAATGGACAGTGAGCAACGTGAGCACAATGCGTGTTCAAGAGAAAGAGAGGCTGAGGTTTGAAAATAAAGATTTTGTTAATCAAGTGAGCAGCCCCATAAATAAAAGGAAATTCCAAGCGGATTATAAATCTAAGAAGAAGTTGCTTTTTGTCGCTAAGCACGACAAGACAACATAGATGGCGCTGTTGGGGGGAAAATAAACCAGTTTGAGGATAATGGTTGAAGATTACTATCTGGGTCCCACCAGAGCTTTGATCATCGGACCCTCAGCCAAGGGCTCGACCTCCGAAGTCATCATGTCCCTTCACGGTACCTCTTCATACCTACGAAGCTTTTCCTTGACTTAACCGGCCCGGCCTCCCGAAGGCTCAGCCCCCCAAAACCCAGCCTCCTGAAGCCCGCCCCCCCCCCTGAGACCTCAGTCTCTCGAAGCCTCGGTCCCCTGAAGCCTCGACCTCCTGAAGCACCGGCCTCCCGGAGTCCTACCTCCCGAAGCCTCCACGTCCTGGAGCCATGCCTTCTGAGGCGCTCATCTCCAGTTTCTCGGGCCGACTTCCCGGAGGCTACAAGGTGAGTTAGCAGGCCTTAGCAAAGATCTGCTGGAAGGGGAGCACTGGTCATGTTTTGCCTGCAAGGAAGTGACCGGCATTAAACGCCTAGGCTAATGGACGCCGCTTTGACACTCCAGCTTAATGGAGGCTATCCTGACACCCCTGATAGTGCGGCGCTGGGCCACAATTGGCGATCGGCTCGTCGTCTTCAGGGGACAGGCACCACGATAGTTACTATAGTACATATTTGTCTCCCAGATAGGGTAGAAAGTAGTTATCCGGGATAAGGCCCCGTAATTCGGTCAGGTCCCCGATATTTGTATATTATGATAACTTCTACGCCAAGCAATGCACGGCCCTATAAATAGGGGGCCATGTCACCTGGGAAAGACGGGCGAGCTAGACAGCAAAAAAGACACAGAGGTGATAACACACTAAGTCACGTTGTGATACTCGTCCCAGATCGATCCATTTTTTTCTACCATCAATACATTCGTGGTGTTCCTTCCTCTTAAACTTCGTCTCCAAGCATGAGTCTCCTCCTTAGAAGAAACTCTCACCGTACTTACTGGGGTAAGACGAACTCTTGCTGCAACAACGCGCCATCTGTGGGGACTCGAACACAAAAGTGCTAAAAGAGGTAGGAATCCACGAGGAAAACCACCAAGGTGCTAGCCAAAACTGCAATACCCACCGTTGCAAACATGTAACCATATGCATGACTGTCTCAGCCATTCACACCGTATGCATGCTCCAGCCCCACTACCATTTGGGATGGCGTTCCTCTAACCTTGGCCAACCCAGAACCCTGGGTCGGTATAGGAACTCCAGACGGCGCGGAGGTCTTCCAATCTCTGCACGACGAAGACCTCACCGCCTCAGGAGAGGACGCGGTCGAAGCCACTGCCAAGCGGGCCGCCTTCCAGTGGTTCTGGGTGGTCCAACCTAGGAGTGTTCCCACCTAGGCTTGGTCCCAAAGTATCCCCTTCGACCACACCTGGGATACCTCGAGCAAGCCAACATCTTCAGAAAGTCTGTCCACCCAGCGCCCTCCTTGGGCCCCTTAGGCGAAAGAGGGTTCTAAGGAGGCGAAGGGCTCCGGGGTGCGTGGACCCCGCCAGCGCCTCCGACGCCGCCCTTGCAACACCAACCCCGCGCAGGGAACCCCAAGCCCACCTCGTCCGGGGAGGCATAGTCAGAACCACTTTGGCTCCAAAAGCCGATTCACCGGGTAGCCATGATGGTCTCCAAAAGGGGAAGGAGACCTTGGGGAAACCACAGGCTCCGGGACACACCACCTTCGGCAGCGACCCCAACGACAACTCCAAGCTCCGGTGTCCCCGGAGGAACACGGATGCATCCTGCACGGACCAGGGCACGGCCACAACACCAACGACTGCCTCACCCTTATGTCCTTCCGGGAGGAATACCTCGGAAGGCAAGCAGAATACTTGGCCGCAGAAGGAGTCGGCAAAGGACGACGCAGGGTTCGGAGGCCTGGGGCAAACTCCCGGGAAGATCCCTGGCCCCTCAACCCTGCACCATCACTACCGACCCTACTACCAACGGTACTATATTCAGCAATGAGAACTGAGTCGAGGACACACCGTCGCTAGGCTCCGAACGAAGTACCTCCAGAGCTGGGTAGCAGCTAAGGTCCGAGGGGGTCGCGGACCACCTCTCCTGCCTAGCCCTCGGCTTCGCTTCCAACACACCATCGCCAGGCTCCAGACGGAGTACCTCCAGAGCTGGGCAGCGGCTAAGGGCTGAGGCGGTTGAGGATCGCCTCTCCCGACTAGCCTTCGAGGTACGCCTCCAACATGCCGTCACCAGGCTCCAAACGGATTACCTCTGGGGCCGGGCAACGGCTAAGGGCTGAGGGGGTCAAGCACCACCTCTCCCAGCCTAGGCACAGGCTTCGAGACCTCCAAGCCTCACAATAGAGGCCTTATTCCTACAAAGGTACGCCCACTGTTAACTATCAGTAGTTTACCTAGTGGTCTATCTTTCACACAGCAAGGTTAGAGTATGTTGGAGGCCTCCAACCTTATTGTTAGAAGTCTTTTGCAAAAGATAGCCACTAGGTAGAAGCAGTAGAACTTAAGTTACATCCTCATTTAGCATGAATAGTTATATAACCTAGCTATGTTTAACACTACAATCAGCTTCTTATTGCCAACAGTAGACTGCAAAACTTAGCTAGTATAACCGTGCAAAATCCCTACACTCCTGCAGACGCATCGTTCCTAGATCGCCTGGGGGGCGGGTCTGCCCAGGTTTCCTGGAAGGTATTGCGTAGTCTCGGTAGATAGTGATGTCCACACACCACAGGTGCCACTTATGCCTAGGCAGATTATGCCCAATGTGCCATGGAAGGCATTTGCATAGCCTCAGATGACGAAGCCACGCCCCGGGGGATGTCCTCGGTGGCGGAGATGCGGTGCTCTGAGGAATGCTGTTGCAAGGAATTCTTGTTGCACGACATGCCTACATACCGTGGGCGTAGCATGCCACTTGGAAGGCAAGATTGGCTAGATTTCTTGGAAGGTATTGTGTAGCCTCGATAGTGTGTAGATGCCGGTTATCAAGGGACTTCTTTGGTAATGTAGTTGCGGCGCCCCTGAGGGATTTCTTCGGAGGCGTGACAAGCCCACACACCAGTAAGCATTGCTTGCCTAAACCCAAGGTCACCTGAAAAGGTTTCCCAGAGGGTAGGCTTTGCCCTGGTAGGCAGTGGAGCCCGCGTCCGCGGGCGTAGTATGCCTAGGTCACCTGGAAGGCAAGACTACCTAGGTTTCCTGAAAGGTATTGTGTAGCCTCGATAGTGTGTGGATGCCACATATCAAGGGACTGCCCTGATGTGAGGATGCGATGCTCTGAGGAATGCTGTCGCAAGGAATCCTCGTTGCACGACATGCTTATATACCGCGCGCGCATCATGCCTAGGTCACCTCTAAGGCATCAAACATAGGTTTCCTAGAAGGTATTGCATAGCTTCGGTCATATAAATGCCACGCGCCATGGCACATCCTTGGTTGACAGTGTTGTGGTGCACCCCCCCCCCCCCATTTCCTCGGGAGCATGACAAGCCTACACACCGCGGGCGTAGCGTGCCTAGGTCACTTGGAAGACAAGACTACCTAGGTTTCTTGGAAGGTATTGCATAGCTCCGATAGTGTGTAGGGCATTCAGCATTAATACATGCCAAGGAGTTTTACAAAACCTACGACAAAACGGAGAGTCTTACAAAACCTTCGGCAAAAACAGAGAGTTTTACAAAACCTCCGGAAAAAACGGAGAGCTTTACCAAGCCTCCGCACCACGGAGAGTTTACAAAACCTCCGCCAAAATGGAGCGACTTCCAAAAACCTCTGCACAATGGAGAGTTTTACAAAATGTCTGGCAAAAACGGAGAGCTTTACCAAACCTCCGACAAAACGGAGAGTCTTACAAAATCTCTAACAAAAATGGAGAGTCATACAAAACCTCCAACAAAACGGAGAGTCTTACAAAACCTTTGGCAAAAACGGAGAGTTTTACAAAACCACCGGCAAAAACGGAGAGCTTTACCAAAACCTCCGTGCCACGGAGAGTTTACAAAACCTCAGCCAAAATGGAGCGACTTCCATAAACCTCCGCACCACGGAGAGTTTTACAAACCTCTGGCACCCAAACCTCTGGTAAAAACGGAGAGCTTTACCAAACCTCAGCATCATGGAGAGTTTACCAAACCTCCGCAAAAACAAAGTGAGTTCCAAAAACCTCTGCACAACGGAGAGTTTTACAAAACCTCCGACAAAAATGGAGAGCCTTTACCAAACCTCTGCACCATGGAGAATTTACCAAACCTCCACCAAAACGGATAGACTTCCGAAAGTCCCCGCAAATGGGGATGTTTTCTGAAAACTCCGCTGGGCGGAAGGGTTCTGAAAGGACATAACGAGAAGGGTACCCCTGCATCTTGAAGGCAAATGCCTCCGTGCAGAAGGGGTACGAAACCTGCTGGCCTCCAAAGGGCACAGCACACAGATCAAAGGGGTGTAAAAATCCCCCTCCCTACAGGGAAAGGTATGACCCGCGTGACTCAAACAGGTATGGTAAAAGGTAAAATCATTACCCTACCATCTCCTTTAAAGACACATTTAATACATAATTTTATGAGTATTATACTGACATTTAATAAAATCCCACGCTGCATGGCACGGGAAACATAGTGGAACCCTCGATTGTACATTGCAGAGGCTGCAAATTCATTACAACAGCTAAGGGCTGAAGGGGTCACGTACCACCTCTCCTGCCTAGCCTTCGGCTTCGCCTCCGACACACCATCGCCTTCGACCCAGGCAGTCGCTAAGGAACCCGAAGGGTCAAGGACCATATCTGGAGCTTGCCTCCAAAGGTTCAGATGGATTTTGCTAAGTCAGAAATCTGGAACAAATTGGGTAGAAGGCCCTACCAGTGCCAAGCCCAAGGAGTACGTAAGAACTGGGAACGACAGGGTCACCACTGTTTCACCGGGCCCTCCTTAGCTACCCTACGTATCTACCTCCACCAGATTCCCTTGGCCATCTCTCCCGCAGAAGGAACAAAACCTGCGATGATCTATGCGAAGTCTTGGTACTTCGGTCATCCGAAAAACTAGCCATCGTCTACGAATGGAATGAAAAAGCACGTCTCGAAGGCACGAAGGCACGCACACATACGGTCACCCATTCGAAAGATCCCCTTGCACTCCGATACAAAAAGAGACAAGATCGTCCCTGAAGGTCCATATTATATTATTAAACAACTAGTACATCCAGAGGACACATACAAAAGCGACAGTACATAAATTGCTACGAAGAAGATAGACTCCGACAGAGCAAAACATGGTGAGAAAGAGTACAAGGTGACTAAGGCAAGCCATGAGCCCACAGCAAGGCCATGGTCGACCATGAGACTTGGATGCCTCACGACTTCACCAAGAACTCCCTCTAGGAGACCGCCTTCACCTCCTATGGGTCCCAGTAGGGGCACACATGGGACAGCGTATGCGCCTCATCTGTGGCCTCCTGCTGTGGAAGCCGATACAGTAGCTGGCTCCTAAGCTATCGGAGGACAAACAAGAGTCCGTGGAGGTCACTGGTGAGGCCTTCTCTCTTGCCTTCCCAGCCCCCTTCTTCGCTGTCATCTCCACAGACACCTGCTCACTCTACCCTCGCAGGAGATCCCAGTCGATCTCCTCATCGTCATCGGAGATATCGATGATCTCGATGGGCATGGCCTCCCAAGCCAAGGGTCGGGCCAGAGTGGCAGGCAGCCGCCTCCCATGCAGGGATGGAAGCGGCGTGGCCACTAGCGCCTCTGCCGATGACCGAAACGGTTCGGCTCCCGAAGAAACCGTCAAGATCATCGACATCTCCTAAGAGGATAAGGAGGAAGACAACGCCATACTCAAGTCAAGGTTAACTACTCACTCATAGGGCTGTGGAGAACCCAGCCGGGTGACCCCAGCTTTATACCTGGGCCAAGCAGCCACGTAAGCTTGGAAGATGAAGCAGAACCAACACCACGGTGTCCCCCATTGAATGCCTGAGGGGACCATGGCCATGCCCTGGTCGTTCCGCCAACATGTGGCAGCGTTCCACGATAAATGCCTCATTTTCTCACACGGACATCCCGTCACATTAATAACCTAGACTCCTTTCGGCGTGTGAAAAGGGCGTGGGCACAAGACCCTAAACGACCCCCCGCATTGTCCAGTTAGAATGTGGCAGTGACACGTCTCATCCTTCCAGGCAAATGTGTAGGGTCCCCCAATCCTACACGTAACCTCTACTCTGGCAACCTCAAAAGGCAGGAAGAACCATATCGAAGGAATCCAGATAACCTGCATCGGCCTCGGCACGGACCCCAGAGTACACCAGATCCATCGATGCCCCCCTCTAGCCCGGGGTCTCGAACCCCGCATGCCAGCTCCAACAAGCTTCGGAGCAGATCGCCACCACCAGTACGCCATCAGCCTTGAGCCTTGCCATCGACGCCCACGGTTCCCAACGAAAAAACTTCTTAAGGACATAGAATTGCCATCGGGCATCCTTGATGCTATACCAGGCTGGGGTTGGTTTTTCTCTACATCCTCTCCCCCCTTTGAAACATCGGGGTCCGAGAATGAAGAGGTACTGTTGGGGGAAAATAAACCAACCTAAGGATAATAGTTGAAGATTACTATCTGGGTCCCTCCAGAGCCTTGATCACCGTACCCTCAGCCAAGGTCTCAACCTCCAAAGTCATCAGGTCCCTTCACGGTACCTCTTCGTACCTATGAAGCCTTCACTTGGCTTAACCAGCCCGGCCTCACGAAGGCTCAACCCCCCAAAACCCATCCTCCCAAAGCCCGACCCCCCGAGGCCTTGGTCTCCCGAAGCCTCGGTCCGCCAAAGCCTCGACCTCCTGAAGCCCCAGCCTTTCGGAGTCCTGCCTCCCGAAGCCTTCACCTCCCGGAGCCATGCATTCCGAGGTGCCCATCTCCAGCTGCTCGGGCCGACTTTCTGGAGGCTACAAGGTGAGTCAGCAGGCCTTAGGAAAGATCTGCTGGAAGGGGAGCACCGGTCATGTTTTGCCTGCAAGGAAGTGACCGGCATTAAACGCCTAGGCTGATGGACACTGCTCTGACACTCCGGCGTAATGGAGGCTATCCTGACACCCCTAAAGTGTGGCATCGGGCCGCAATTGGCGACCGGCTTGCCGTCTTCAGGGGGCTGGCACCACGATAGTTACTACGATAGATATTATCTCCCAGATAGGGTAGAAAGTAGTTGTCTGGGATAAAGCCCAGTAATTCGGTCAAGTCCCCGATATTTGTACATTATGATAACTTCTACGCCAAGCTATGCACGACCCTATAAATAGGGGGCATGGTCACCTGGGAAAGACGGACGAGCTAGACAGCAAAAAAGACACAGAGGTGATAACACACTAAGTCACGTTGTGATACTCGTCCCAGATCGATCTATTTTTTTCTACCATCAATACATTCGTGGTGTTCCTTCCTCTTAAACTTCATCTCCAAGCTTGAGTCTCCTCCTTAGAAGAAACTCTTATCGTACTTGCTGGGGAAAGGCGAACTCTTGCTCCAACAGGCACCCCAAGCACAAGCTCATTCTTCCATTGACACTGAAGAAACTAAAGATGATGGCTGCTACTTCTGCAACAAGAAAGGATATTATCAGAAAGACTGTCCTGGTTTCCTAAAGTGGTTTGCCAAAAAGGATAATAGTATAATAATGTTTATTAATGAATCTCCTTATGTTAATTTCTCCCTTATTTCATGGTGAATTGACTCAGGTGCCATTGTGCATATTGCCAACTTATTACAGGCATTCCATACCGTGAGAACCATAAAGGAGGGGGAGCAAAGTCTTAGAGTTGCCAACAGAATAAATATGAAGTTGAAGCCGTTAGATCACTTCCATTAGTATTAGATAGTGGCTTCATTCTTCAACTTAATAATGTTTTTATATTCCTTCCTTTAGGAGGAATCTTCCTTTAGTTTTTCCATTGGACAATTATGGTTATTAATGTAATTTCAGAGACAATAATTTTTATCATTAAGTTTAAATTAAGAAAATTTTAGTCTTACTTCCTCTGAATGAGATCTTGATATCTCTGAATGTCTGTGATGTGAATAATGAGACTTATTCAAAGCCTTGACGTTATTTTTCTGGCCATGTTTCAAGGGGGAGAATAGAGAGTTTCATTAAGGAACTGTTTTTGCACCCTTTAGACTCCTCTCACTTTGACCATTGCATAGTTTGAGGGGGAGCTATTGAGGTTTCTACAATTCCAATGAAGCATCTAACAACGAGCCTCAACAGTCCTTACTCGTATAAAGTCTATGAGAGATAATGATGAATAGAACTTAGTAGAAATCCCAGTAGAAATCCCAGTGGAAATCCCAGTGGAGCCAAAATAGTAGACTGTAAATGGGTCTACAAAACAAAGAGTGACTCTAAGTGAAATATCGAAAGGTTCAAACCAACGCTAAAAAAGCTCAACTAATGATTCCTTTCGTTTTGGTTTAAATCATAAGGAAATTGACAACTACATTTAAGTAAATTTTAAAAGGGGAAGAAAATTCATCATCTTACTCATAAGAAGGATCTCGGTGAAACTTCTTATGTCCTTTACAGTGATTTCACCGAGATAGGTCTAAAAGCATACATTGATAGAGTACTAAAGAAATAGAATATGCATAAGTGCTCTGTCTCGCCTACTCCTATTGTAAAGGGCAATAAGTTTGGGACATTTTGATATGTGATGTCTGAGGAACCATTATGAAGCTGATCAGATGAAGTCGGTTCTTTATGTTTCAGCTGTAAGAAGCATTATGTACACGCCCTAATTTAGTTTTAGTAACCGGGATACTTGGCAAATATCAATAAAATCTAGGATTGGACCATTGGAAAGCCATTAAGAAATCCATTCATTATTTTTTTAAGGAACTAAGTACTACATGCTCATATTTAAGAATTTGTTTGCAAGGTGTGTAGATACTAACGAATCCACAATATGTTTTATCCTCACCCTCACTAGAGGAGCTATCCTGTGAAAAAGCTCCAAACAGTTGCAAACTGAGTTTATAGCATGTTATGAGGCTACCAGACAGGTTGTATGACTAAAGAACTTATGTTATTCCGGAATTAAGAATGTAAGGCCTCATTATAAATCTACTTACTATGCAATTTTTCTAAGTCGTGTGGTATTGGCAAACATATTGACATTAAATATTATATTGTGAAAGATAGAATTCACAATCAAACCATTAGTGTCAAGCATATTAATATTGAATTAATGCTTGAGGCACTGCTCACTAAAGGTTTACCACTCCATATTTTTCATAAATATATTGCCGGTATGGGGTTATTGGAAAGCCTATGATTCTAGATAAGAGGACCATAAAGCAAGCCAACTCCCATTAAGTATAATAAATTTCTATTTTGAGATTAAGTGGTATACTATAGATATTTGGGTTTCAGTGGCATTTCATTAGCTGCTGTAACGCTTTGCCTTGGTGTGTTGTTTTATCGAGAAGCTGCTGTAACGCTTTGCCTTGGTGTGCTGTTTTATCGAGAAGCTGCTGTAAGCTTTGCCTTGGTGTGCTGTTTTATTGAGAATGGGCTTATCACGTTAGCCTTATAATCAAGGGGTAGAATGTTGGATTGATCTTGGTCTAATGTCATCCTAATTACCTACGGAGTCCTAAGGGGGCACGACTCCCTCACCTAGTGCTTTTATCGGAAGTGCAACCAACGATCGGTTGCGGTCTCGTCTCGCCCTGCGCAGCATAAAAGGTGGGTTCCCATGAGGCTTAGTTGTGCAACATATAACACAAAACCCTAACTCGATCACTAGCGCGCAACAACGAGGCGAAGGCTGCTGCCGCCATCTTTACCCACGACATCCGTGTCTTCTAGCTGCACCAAGCTAACAAACTCTCCCTCACATCGGTGTCCTCTACATCGATCTCTTCCTCACGCCGGCGCTGCCTCAACATTCCCCAACATTGACTACACAAGTGCAACTACATCACTTCACTGTCAAGACTAGATGGTATAGTATCCCCGAATGCAAGTATGTCTAATGCTTCCGCTGGTTGGGTGTGTAGATCATAAGCTAGGCTATCATGTTAATTAGCTAAGTATTAGAATCTAATATAGTGATGTAGTAGCATGACACTATGAAAAATCTGGTATTTTCTCGGTGAGGAGTGCTTACATATTAGGATTCAAGCTTAAGGATGGTGAGAGGCAAGGTGCTTCTAGTACGGCACCAAACGGCGAACGCTCGTTATGGTGAGGAATCTGGAGTTCAGAGGTTCCACCAGAAGTCCAAATATTTGCATGGCGGGCAGCTTCGGGTGCTCTACCAACAAAGCAAAACATGGCCCGTCGATCAATTTAGGCTGTAGGTACATGTGAAATTTGCGGGATGGAAGACGAATTTGAGTTCCATGCACTTGTTACATGTACTTCTGCGTGATGACTGCGAGAGGCTATCCGGCAAATTTGGGCTATTCCTGATGAGTCTTATTTTAGAAGGAACGGACTGGATTGGTTATTGTTATTGCTGGAAAGATGCTCGGCTGAGCAGAAAACACAAGTCTTACTGCAGACGAGCATGGAGCTCGGTGGCAACACTCCTGGATGGAGCCGAGCCAACGGGGGTTTAAGCCCCCGTCCCGCATGCCTAGATCTCCAACGAAGACCGCACGGTGGGGAAGCGCCAATAAAAAAAAACACAAGTCTTACTGCTGCTATGGAGAACTTGGTTTATCAGGAACCAACTCATGCATGAAGGGCCGAAAGATTCAGTAGGACACTCTGTTCACTTTCTGCAAAGTTATCTCAAATCACTGTTTGATATCCGACAAAGTGGTGAGATGGTGGACAAAAAAGGAAAAGATGTATGTGGTGATAGGAGAGGGATTGATCGGGTGCTTAGAAGCCCAAAACGTTGGGAGCTGCCGAGACCAGGACGTACCAAAATATATATATATTTTTAGCACCAGGACATACCAAAAAATATATATATATTTTTAGCACCGGAACTCCTCTCCCCGGGGTCTTCATTGGAGACCTTTTAACGGGGGTGCAAATGCCGGGGTTCGAACCCACGGCAGCTGGTGAAGGCTCCCATACCTTACCACCGGGCTCAGAGCCCGTTCGCATACCAAAATAAATGTTGATGCTGCTTTCTACACGGAAACTAATATGGCTGGACTTGGGATTATAGCAAGAGATGAGAAGGGCACTGCACTACTGACAGCTAGGAGAGTCATTTTCTCATGTGCTGATGCTGAGGAGAAGGAATTGTTAGCTTGAAGGGAGGAATTGAACTTGGCTATGCAATGGCTGAATCTTCCGGTGTCACTTGAAACAGATTGTCTGTCATTATGCAATGCTCTCAAGTGAAGGAAGAGACAAGGGGTCGCCTAGTGATGTTGCTTAGGGATGTTAAATTGTTCTCTGATGAGCTCTGTGAGGTTGAGTTTATGCATTGTGGTAGGGATCAAAATGGGATAGCACATTGTCTTGCACAAAGCGCATGTAAAGAGATGTCATCCGCTGTGTGGATTCGACATGCTCCTGATGTAATTGTGCATCTCATTGATGCGGATTGTACCCCAACTTTGAGCTAATAAAACTCACCTCAGTTTGCAAAAAAAATGTCATGCTGTATGTGCATATTTCAGTTTGCTCCATTATCTGGTTTATTTTTATAAAATGTCATGCAGCGAGTGAAAACTTATGATATGAAAATGTGAAAAGCTGGAATGCCATGCTGCACACTTCAGTTGATATTAATATTAACGTAATTACACCGGAATATATTCCATAGAAAAAAGAAATTGAAGGCAATGATTGTTATATGGCTTTATAGCATGCATGAACTGGTGTCATCTATTGCTATTTACTTACACTTTGTTTCCGTAAATCTTTTCTAAACTGCTAGCCAGCCTAGTCCTATTCTTGGCATGGTGGAGAAACCGTAAAGATATTACTGTATTTCAAGAATTATCACGAACCAAGCTGGAATAAGATGCAATGAATAATTTTGTCTGGTTTAATAGATATCAGAAAACGATGTTTTCATATGGTTATTTACTTGCTTCCCATGATTCCTGCAATTATCACAGACGGTTATCACAATATCCTGTGAATGCTGCACACCATCCTTATCATTGCAGTACGATCCATCCAATCAAGAACCGTGGCCAAGCGCGACCAGTTCTGGTGGCCATGGGGAAGCAACACATCTCTTGAGCATTGAACAAAGACGACAGAGATCTCCAGCGGTTCGGCATCGAGAGCAGTAAGGTATGCCCAAATTCTCTCGAGTATAGGCAATTCCATGGTGTGGAATTATCAACTTCACCGACAGGTACACGAGTCCAATCAAGTCCATCCCCCACAACTCCTGTAGTGTCTTTGGTCAAAGGTACGCTGCAATCAACACATGCCTCATCGGTAATCATGAACGACGATGGGAATACACCACCGGTAACACTTACAGTGGAAGAAATGAGAACACTGGATGAAGGCCTCACGTTCACAAATGTAAGAAAATTATTTCTTTTGTTACAGTTTAGCGAGATTGTTACATAGTTTGACATGTAACGTACTTAAATATTGTTCACAGGGATCAGAATTAGACAATTCTATTATTCCAACAGTAGGAATGATGTTCAAGAATGAAAAAGCGGCATACACCTTCTACAAAGAGTATGCCCATCAGGTAGGATTTGGGATACATTGGGATAGAACAAAGAAGACAATTAAGGAGATATGTTGTTGCCTTGAGGGACTAGGAAAGTTTTAAAAGTCAGGTCAACGCAGAGTACACAATAAGATGTCGAAGAAGACAAATTGTAAGGCTTATATGAAGCTCAAAGATATATACGATGAAGATAGTGTGACTGTACAACATGTAATAGTAGACAAACTAAGGTTACACCACAACCATCCTCTGGTGAAGACCCCTACGGTAGTAGATCAGATGGAATGCCACAAGCAACAGGATCCAGTTGAAATGCAATTTGTCAATGCTATGCAACAGAGTAAGGTCCTGACGAATTGCTTGAGGAACATGCTATGCGAGATGCATGGAGGTGAGCAAAGCATACCAATGACGGAGAGATACATCGAGAACGGGTGACACTATACCTCATGTTACATTAAAAAAGAATACTTGTAACATGTTACATGTTACTGTTATTGTGCTACCAAAACTAATAATTTGTCAATTTGTTTTGAAATAGGAAAGTGGGGAATGTGTGAGTAGAAAATGTGGATGACATAAACAAGTTAATAGATTTCTTCAATGAGTGTCGATCACAGAATCCTCAGTTCTATTGGGATGTGAAGCTAGACTCTAATCAAGTGGTTTAGAACTTTTTTGGAGCTATGAGAGCATGCAGGCAAACTACGCAGATTTTGGTGATGTGGTCATGTTTGACACCAGGTACAAGACTAACATATATCACATGCTGCTCGGTATGTTTGTTGGATTGAACAATCATCATCAATATGTTATATTTGGGTGTGCACTTGTGTAGGATGACCAAATATCGAGGTTCGAGTGGCTCTTCAACACGTTTAAGAGATGCATAGGGGACAAAAAACCACCAAGATGCATATTAACAATTGAGTGATTTCCATTAGATCCTAAGATAGTTGCTTTGGATATTTATAGTGATCATTTACCGTTTCATCATTTAGACTAGGATATGGCAATGGGGGTTGCAATAGAATGAGTGTGGCAGGACAATACAAAAATTGTGCAGGTGGCACGTGGTAAATAAAGTTCAACCAGCATTAAACAAGCTTTATGAGCTTCACGAAGAATTGAAGCTGAAGTTCAACGCTATCCTAAACCATCCACTAACACCATTTGAGTTTGAAAGGGCGTGGGCTGAGATGCTCGATGAATTCAAGCTACATGGAAACAAAACACTCTAGAGTATTCACGAAACGAGGGAGAGATGGGTCAAAGCATACTTCAAGCATGTGTATTGTGGAAGGATGACATCTACACAGTGCAGTGAGAGCACAAACATGATGGAGAAAGTCAACTTTGTGGACGAGCAAATTGTGCTGCATAGGTTCACTAAGCAGATGCGAAGGATACAACATCAGAGGAGAGAGGCCGAAGGGAAAAAGACATACAGTGCTATGGTATTACATTATTTTCATATAGATAACATTGACATATGCACGTATCATTTCCTGATGGTTTGTATGTTTTCAGAATGCGGCATCTGAGGTCTGCTGGCCATTCGCATAACAACTAGCCAGGGTCTATACCCAACATATATATATGGACTTGAAGAAGGATATGGCAGCGAGCACCATTTATCATATCGATGACGATCATTCTAAAGGAAGGAACCATGTAACAGCCCAAGTTCAAAAAATCATGGAAGTCAAAAACTTTTCCAAAGAAGATAAAGGGTTTTGCAAAATTAAATAAAATCCCTAAGTGTGTGTGTCTTTATACATGTATATGCATACATGTGAATATGTGTGTTATGTGTATAAATACATATACATTGAGGGCTATTTTTATAAAAAATAATATTTATAGATATATATGTGTATATATTGATTACTTGATTGATTGTTGATTTTGTGAGCTATATATATATGTGTAATATATACCTTGTATGTATATATACATGAGTATATAAATGAGTAAAATAATTTTGAAAAGAAGAAAAAGCTGTTAAGAATGAAAAAGGCCGAAGCCATCTCTCTTTCTCTCCCTGAAAGTGCATCTAGCCCCTATGTGTGGTTTTGGTAATTAATGACAATACCTATGGACTAACAATGGTGTTGAGTTTGTTAGTAGGATGTTCCATAGGTGATGCATGGAGAAGAGACATGCATGAACTCTAGGTGAATGGGAAGATTGAAAGTACATCAAGATGAATGAGCTCTAGGTGATGCTCGGATGTGATGCATGGAGGAGAAATATGCATCTAAATAAATGAGCTTTTAGTGATGCTCATAAGAAGAAGAAGAAGAAGCTCAATAAGATTAGCAATAAGCTTGAATGCTAAGTTACTTGTGGAGATCAAGTAACTAAAGGTATGACTTGTTAATAGAGTTTTATGGACTAACCCGTGTGCTATGTGTTTAAGAATGAGTGAGGTTAGGTTCTATATGAAGATTGACAATATGCATGAAGGCTAATAAGTTACTTGTGGAGATCAAGTAACTTAAGGTATAAATGTTGTCATTTAGGTTTTATGGACTAACCCATGTACTTTGTGCTTGAGAGTGAGTTGGGGTTAGGATCCATAAAAAGGCATAAGTTGAATTGAAATCATATAAGCCAAGAGTGAAGAACAAGAGTGGACTCCATATATGAAAAAGTGAATTCCTTGAAGATGTCGAATACAAAGTGGTTTTCTATGGCAAGACGGTGAAGGGCAAGCAAGACTCGGCTGCGATGGACCATCCGTGGTGAAGGGCAAGCAAATGGCTTGGCGCTGAAGGACCAAGGCGGTGGTGAAGAGCGAGTGAAGGCTTTGCGCCGATGGACCGTGCGAGGCTATGTGAAGCTATGGATGATTCACATCAATCATATGAAGAATCAAGAAGAGATGGAGTGAAGAATATATGGAAGTTGGCAACCCTCAAGGTTTGAAAGAAAAAGAAGCGGTACTTGAAAGTTTTCAAATGCTCAAAGTGGTTCAAACGAGTTTTATCTTTGAATTTGAGTATAGGTATGCCGCATTATTAAGAGGGATGCAACGTGAGCTAATTGTCACGTCTCAGTGCTCAAGAGTTCCCAACCAAACCCAAAGTGAGAGTTTGTTGTTAAGAGTCCGGAGCGGAAAGTGGGGAAGTGTCCAAAATGAGTTTTGGAGTGTTCCTAATTTGATATTTTGTGTTTTAGGTCATGAATTCAGTTGGGATGTGTAGCCCTCTGAATAAGCTTTCCATAGAGTCCAAAATCATCAAAATCGGACTCCGGGATCAAAAGTTATCGCCGTTTTTCGGAGGTCAGCTGTGCTGACCGGAGTCTCCAGTACCTGGAAAGGTCGGAGACTCCGGTGAAGTCCGGATACTCCGGTGAAGTCCGGATACTCCGGTACCTGGAGTGGCCAGAGACTCCGGGAAGTCTCCGGGGCTGTTTTCTGGGTTAAGTGCCGACCGGAGACTCCGGTGTAGGCCGGATATTCCGGTAAAAGTCCAGAAAAGAGCGTAACGGCTAGTTCTGACACATTCTGAGACCGTTCTGACGCCGTATTTGGATTTAGGGCCGGATACTCCGGTGTTCACCGGATACTCCGGTCAGTTCTGTAAAAAACACTAACGGCTAGTTCTTTGGAGTGGGCTATTTATACCCCACTCACCCCATCCTTTGGGGCTGCTGCAAGGGGCACGAAAGAACACATTTTTAGAGCCAAAAGAATCTCTCCCACTCCATTCTAGTGTGTGATTTGAGAAGAAAAGTGAGTTGGGTTGAGAGATTGGAAGATTGAGTGCAAGTGAGCTAAAATCCATTCTTGAGCATTTGAGTTCTTGACAAGAAGTTCTCGAAGCGTTTGTTACTCTTGGAGGTGAAGCCTCCTAGCCGGCTAGGTGTTGCTCGGTGAGCTCCCGCACGTGTGGTGAGCCGCGGGAAAGTTTGTGAAGGTTGATCTCGCCTCCGAAAGGGAAGAGATAAAGCTAGTGGATCGAGGAAAGCGGTTGAAAGAGACCCGGCTCGTTGGAGCTTCCTCAACGGAGACGTAGGATTCACGGTGGTGAATCCGAACTTCGGGAAACAATTCTTTGCGTCTCCTCTCTTGTTTCCTTACTTTTATGTTCTTACTCAAATCTTTGTGTATATTGCTCGATCTACTTGTTTGTGTGTATTTGAGTATAGGTTCTTCGTGAATCTACTTGGAATCATCTCCGGGAACACACGACATCACTTGGTTTGAGCTAGAACTCTCTACTTATTAATTTTATTCAGTTTCGGGCTCAGCTCTGTACAGAACCCGGAGAATCCGACCTTTATCGGAGTTTCCGGACCTGTACACACTGGAGTATCCGGACTACACCGGAGTCTCCTGTGAACAGTAATTTCAGGTATATGAACAGTGTTTTCAGCCTTTTTCAATTTAAGTTTTATTGCATATCTCTTGCTAGAATTGAGTAATTTTTGTCACCTTAGGATTGTAATTTCCACACTTATTTAGGGTGATTGTGCACTAGTTGAGCCTAACATATTTAGGTTTTTCTCTTGTGGAAAACTCGTTAGTTTATATTCCGCTGCAAGTTTAGACCAACGGTAGAAAGGGTTGAATTTTTGTAAAAACGCCTATTCACCCCTCTAGGCAACATCATTGTCCTTTCACTCCCTCTCTCGGTTTCAGCCCGGTTCAGCCCACCACCATCTCACTCTCCTCACTTCTCTTTCTAGGCCAACACCTAGCTCGTCAGCTGGCCCACCCCGACTCGTCTCCTACCTCCAGCATTTGCTCCCTCTTCCCGCTATCTCATGCACCGTTGTGCTACGCCATCAAAGGAATCCGAGTTGGCCACGGGCCAAGAGGAAAATCCGGAGCGTGTACGATGGAGAAGATCTTCTAGAAAGTCGTCAGCTACGGATAAGCAAGAATCCTAGCCGAGGACGCCATATCTCCAATCGGAATCAAGATCTAATTGGAGTCCGAGTTGTTGCCATCGCCGTTTAAATCGATGCCGAGCTACCCTCAAACTCTATCTCCTCCGAGTATAAATATCACCCTAGATCCCTCCCCTAGAGCATCCCAAAGCAAGCCTTCGGTTTAGAGCTTGAGAGCCGCCGCATAGTTCCATCCGTCGCCGTGTCGGTGAAGAAAGCCACCGCCATCGATCTCAGTCGCCGAAGCTCGATCGCCGCCGCCGAAGAGCTCTCTAGAACCGTAGGAGCTCAAGGAAGCCTCCCGAAGCAATTCTGACCGCCAATTGTCACCGGAGCACTGCCTGCGATGCCGACCGAAGAAGTTCGTCGCTATGCGTCATCGCTAGCCTTGCTGGAGCATCTCTGACACTGACACGTACCCTAGGTGGGTTCCTTGTGCCTCCCCGACCATGTTCTACCGCTTGCCGGAGTAGATAAGTCGCAGGAGAGCCGTTCCGGCGAGTGTTCGGCCGAGCGCCGCCGTGGGAGTCGCCTCCGCCATTGTGTCGCCCATTTGGATGAGGGCCCAGCATTGATAGCTGTCCGATCTGAAGCCAACGACCAAGAATAGATCCCCTCGTACCCTTTCGCGAGCCAATTAGATGTCACCACGTGTCCTCCATAATGCTAGTCACCCTTGCTTGCCACCTCATCTAGCCACATCAATGTTTTGTCCTACGTGTCAAGCCACCTCAGCAAAGAGTGCCTAGTCAGCATTTTCTTTTCTTTTAATTGTTTTAATGGTGCTAATGACATCATAATAGTTAAATATTGTGCAATAAATAGTTTTCAGTATAAACATAATTTTGAAAAATATAATCAATAGGAAATTAATTTCTAAAAATGTTTTATAATGTTTAATAGGTTTATTTAATTCTGTTTAATTGTTTTAAATAGTTTTTTATTCAAAAATGCTAGAAAATTTCAAAAAAATCCCAAAAAATCATAGATGACTTTGGAAAAATCCTAGAAAAATACTAGCAACATAATTTCATTTATAGATAATATTTTCAGTCCTGTTCTAATATTTGGAAAAATCATAACTTGTAAACCGTAGCTCTGTTCTGACTCGTTCTTTCGCCGAATTGTCTAGAATAGTGTAATCTTGTGATGATGATGTTTGTTGTGTGATATTTGGTTCTTTTGGATCTTGGTATTTATTTGTTGTTGTTGTTCTACGTATGTTGCGAGTAGACATCAACGTTTCGGAGGAGCTAGAAGGTCTGTAGGATCAAGATTTTGAAGACCCAACTGAGTTCAGTGAAGGCAAGTTGTGTTCTTGATCATTATCCCAGTTTTACAAACGTTTTGTTTTACAAATATGCATGCTAATGATATGTTGGGAATCCCATGTGTTAAGCTTTAACCTAGTTCTTTCCTTATCATCCTTGTCACCATAGTATGGTTTTAGGTTATGGATGGGTAGATGATGCTTAGCCTTGCTTTGAGATGCTAATCATGATTAATGCTCTATGAATTAGATAATGGTCCTATGTAACAATGATAAAATATGATAGAATAACTTTTGTAGCAACATGGTATAGGGATTTGAGCATGTGGTATGATGGGATGTATGGTTTGGAAAGTGGTAGTCTTGCTCAAATCTAAGGACCGGTTTGTGTGATGATCTTTCTCTGTTTACAATACAACCATAAGCCTAGTATGGGACAGACGTAGCTAAATAATTTGCTTACTCCCAGCATAGGTAGACCAGGAAGAAGAGCGGTGGATGGATGGTGCCTTGGGATCCGAAAGGCGCAAGAGGGGACTTTCATTGTTGAGATGGAATCACGTGGCAGTGAAACCTTAGCGGGTAGACATGTGCTGAGAGGGAGCATCGTAAAGGCGTTGTAGGGGATTCATAGCGCACACCTCGGTTGTGTGTAAGAGTTTTCTGTCGGCCAATGGATGCTTGACAAAACGGGATATACGTCTTGTGGGTAAAGTACAACCTCTACAGAGTTAAAATTGAATATTCAGCCATGCTCACGGTCATGAGTGGCACTGAAAACCTACCATGATTATAACTAGATGTTTTGGTTAGTCAAGTCAACTGTGATGGTGGGAATCATAGTTGAGGGTGGCCAATCATTGTGGTGGGAACTATGATTGAGGGTTCAACTGAGTGGATGGAACTTTGGTTGAGATGTTGGTTAGTGGGTTAAGTCAAGATGGATGGAAATCTTGAGGTGGTTGTTTATTCACTTAATTATATTTTCTTTTCACATGTTTTTACTTAAATGCTGATTTATGCAAAGGAGCCATTCAACCAATTTCTTCTTAAAACCTTCATATGCATACTATTCCTTCACAACTTTTTGAGTACAACAAGTTCTCCCTCTTGCTATCACCAAACACTCATTTAAAGAAGGTATCGAGGAGTACGCTAAAGGTGGATCGTTCTAAGATGCTTTCTATGTCGATTTTGTAGTTCATTTAGTTCTGCCGTAGTTTATTTGGTTCTTCGACCTTTAAAGGTCACTTTTGTACGACAATTAATTCTATTAAGTATGGATATTGTAATGATTATCATAAATGAAGTCACTATGTGTTAGGATTGATTCCTAGGCTTAGCACATAGATGAGATTAGTTTTTTTCTTGAACCAGTCTCGACAGATGTGGTATCAGAGCCATATCAACCTAGAACGTAGCCTTAGATAGCTGGTCAACCTTAAAAAGAGGAATTTTGGGAGAAATAAAAGCTATGCTTAAAGACCTCTTACCCTACTCTCTTCTAGTAAGGTTTATTTACCCTCCTCTTGTGCTCAAACCTATAGATAGAGTCGGATCTCAATGAAGTTCGCCATTCCAACTGATTGCGCCAAGGGATCTTGCTAAGAATGCTATGGGACTTACTTACCGACATGGGACACCAAAAGAAGCCGATGTATGAAGGAACAAGGCAAGCCAACCGCACAGAATGGTACGTCACTATCTTCATCTAGGGACATCGGGCACACAAGGGAGAGTTTAGAGTTGCACGCAGCTATACCAAGGAGACAAGGAGCTCCAGCTTCGAAGAAGGCATACGAGACGCCGCTTGTCAAGCCCTCTACCGCATGTGCCTGGACTATGGAGAAACAACTAAGGACTCGTTGTACTACTACGTCCCCGTTCGTGATGATTCAAGCCTGGATACTGGAGTTCGATGCTATTGTAATGAAGAGAATACCACACTCCAGATTCAAGTTCGACTCACCGTTGCCCTGGATCGTCTCTACGAAATCACCATGCAAGAACTAAAGGAGGTTCGCCATCATCTGGAAGAAGCTGAAGAAGAAAAAATGACACTTCGATGCCGCTTGCGCGAATTCACTCCTACACTGGTGTCATCCTCAAGCAAGAGAGCTCACTCCCAACCTCTCTCCAGCTCAGGATCAGAGTACCCAGATAGTGACTCAGATGGAGAACTTGTAACCCCACCATGTCTACCAGATAGGAAGTCCCCTGTTAGAATAATAGAGATCGATCAGTAGTGTCGTTTAGGTCGTTCTGGAGTTTTTGGTTCTTATGGATTTTATTGCTTTTGAGTGTCAGATGTGAGTTGCAGGATTGCCTTTAGGCATCTTGTCTACATCCACATCTTAGAATTAGTGTTTGATGATAGTAAGAAATAAATATAATAAGAGTTTTTTTTAGTAAAATCAGTCTCCACAACATAGATTTCTTGTTAGAATCTTGTGCTTTCCTCTTATCTATGCCCTACTCTGCCAGATGGTCAACACCTGGAGCACCCTCGGAAGCAATGGCAACCACATAGAAACCCCACCTCTACCACCACCTCCGATGACTATGGAGCAGCTTATGGCTATGAAAACCTAGATCTTGCAAGGGATGACCCAGGCAATAACCAACATGCAACAGACTACTCAAAATCAGCCGCCACCACAACCCCACCACCACAATCAGTCCATGTTGGGGGAATTCATGCGGACTAAGCCATCTACATTCTCTCACACCACTGAGCCTCTCGATGTAGATGATTGGCTTAAGACAATTGAGAAGAAATTGTTGATCGCCCAATGCAATGATCGTGAGAAATTTCTGTATGCTGCACATCAACTCGCTGGTACTACCACTGACTGGTGGGATGCTTTCTGTAACACCCATGAGGATCAGGAGTCAGTAACTTGGACAAAGTTCATGGAAGCTTTTTGCCGCCATCACGTGCCGGCATGCACTATTGCCATGATGAAGAAGGAGTTCTGCAACCTGAAACAAGCTCAATGTCAGTGAATGTGTATGTCAAAAGATCTACTCAACTCTCAGGGTATGCACCAGAGGATGTCGACACTGATGAGAAGAAACAGGAGCGTTTCTTGGACAGATTGGTCTATGGAATGCAAGCTCAGTTAAGCACCCATGACTTCCTGAATTTTCAGCATTTGGTAAATAAGGCACTAGTATTGGAAGACAAACGTCGTATGCTCAGTGAAGATCGCAAGAGAAGAATGGTCTTACAAGGACAACACTCAGGCAGTAACTCTCGCCCACGCACCATGCCGCCCCAGGGATAGCAGTAGTTATCCACTCAGTTTAGACCTCAAGTAGCAGCACCTCATCACGTGAGCCAACAGCCTCGCTCCAACACCAGCTACAACACACCAACCTTGGCCAAGAACCCTAACCCATAGGCTCCAACTGGACATGCATGCTTCAACTGTCATGAGATTGGACACTATGCCAATCAGTGTCCTAAGAGGAGGCAGAACCAATCACCGGTTCCATTTAACTTGAACACACCAACGAAGACACTTGCTCCAACTCAGAACCGCAATCAGTACCAAACACCTGCACCACCTAACAGAACTCAGCAGGACCATGTGAAGGGACACGTGAACCACATCTCTATAGAAGAAGCTCACGATGCACCTGATTTTGTACTCGGTATGTTCTTTGTTAACTCATCCCCTGCATCCGTTTTGTTTGATTCTTGAGCCTCGCATTCCTTCATTACATCCAAGTATGTGGCCAAGCATAATTTGCTAGTAATAACTTTGAAACATAAGATGCTAATTATCTCACTTGGTGGAGAAATGAGAGCTAGTCTCCTTTGCCCTAAGTTAAACCTTAAATTAAGGGGGGCAGAGTTCCCAGCCAACCTCATCGTCCTAGAATCAGATGGAATTGATGTGATCCTAGGAATGGACTGGTTAGCAAAGTTCAAAGGAGTGATATAGTGTGCTAGAAAGACGGTCACCTTGGAAAACGGAGAAGGCATCAAGGTAGAGTTCGTGGTAGAGACATCGTCAGCAGAGCAATGCAAGTTGAACAATCTTGAAGGATCAATAGAGGACCAAATACGAATAGTTTGTGAGTTTCCAGACATGTTTCCAGATAAATTGCCAGGTATGCCACCAAACCAAGACATTGAGTTTGTAATTGATCTTGTGCCTGGAACTACGCCTATAGCTAAGAGACCCTATAGGATGCCTGCTAACGACCTAGCCGAACTAAAGAAGTAAATACAAGAGTTGTTAGAAAAGGGTTATGTTCACCCTAGTACCTTGCCTTGGGGAGCACCTGTGCTCTTTGTGCAAAAGAATGATGGAAGTCAAAGGATGTGCATAGACTACCGAGCACTCAATGAGGTCACCATAAAGAATAAGTATCCCTTACCCAGAATCGGAGATCTGTTTGACCAACTTACCAGAGCTAGAGTATTCTCTAAGATAGACTTAAGGTCGGGATACCATCAGCTAAAGATTCGGAAGTCAGATATACCCAAGATAGCATTCATCATTCGATATGGATTATATGAGTTTACAGTCATGTCGTTTGGTTTAACTAATGCCCTAGCTTACTTCATGTACCTCATGAATAAAGTTTTCATGGAGTATCTGGATATGTTCGTGGTAGTCTTCATTGATGACATACTAGTTTACTCTAAGAGTGAAGAAGAACACGAGGAGCACCTAAGAGAAGTTCTAGGAAAACTTAGAGAACATCAACTGTATGCTAAGCTTAGCAAATGTGAGTTTTGGTTAACAGAGGTGCCATTTCTTGGACATATTATATCTATCAGAGGAGTTGCAGTAGATCCAAGTAAGGTGAACGATATGTTGAATTGGAAATCACCTACCAGCATTACAGAAGTGAGAAGTTTTTTTTGTTTTAGCAGGCTATTACCATCGTTTCATAGAAGAATTCTCAGAGATAGCCAAGCCACTCACAGAGTTGCTAAAGAAGGAAAAGAGGTATGAATGGACAAGTGCTTGTGAAGCTTCAGAAGAAGTTAACTACAGCCCTAGTGCTAGTGTTGCCGGATATCCAGAAGAATTTCGATATATACTGCGATGCATCTCGACAAGGTCTTGGATGTGTTTTGATGCAAGAAGGACAAGTGGTAGCGTACGCTTTGAGACAGTTGAGGACTCATGAGAAGAATTATCCAACTCATGACCTGAAGTTAGCAGCAGTGGTAAATGCTTTGAAGATATGGAGACATTATCTTCTTGGGAAAAGATGTGAAATATACATGGATCATAAGAGTTTGAAGTATATATTCACCCAGACGGATCTTAACTTGAGGCAACGAAGATGGCTAGAATTGGTCTAGGATTACGATGTAGGAATCCATTATCACCTGGGAAAATCTAATGTGGTCGCATACGCATTAAGTCGTAAAGTATACAATACTATGTTTATGTTGCAAGAAGCTTAACCGACTTTGTGTGAAGAATTCCCACGACTTAACCTAAGTTTTGTTGTGGATTTAGAGGCAGTAACCATGGAAGTGGAACCTACTTTGGATGAGGACATCAGTAAGGGACATGCAAAAGATGAAAATATCAAAGGGATTAAAGAGAATATTAAAGTAGGAAAAGCCCCAAAGTTCTCAGAAGACAAGAAAGACATGGTATGGTTTGGCAAGCACATCCGTGTACCAGACCAGAAGGAGCTTAAGGAGATAATCTTAAGAGAAGCTCTTGAGTCAGCTTATTCTATTCACCCAGGCAGTACCAAAATGTATCAGGATCTGAAAGATCGCTATTGGTGGCCTAGTATGAAGCGAGAAATAGCCGAGTACATGGCAGTGTGTGATGTATGTCAGCGTGTGAAAGCAGAACATCAGAAACCAACAGGATTGCTATAGCCACTGAAGATACCAGAATGGAACTGGGAAGAAATTGAGATGGATTTTATAGTCGGTTTACCTCGTACCCAATCAGACTATGATTCAGTATGGGTCATTGTGGATCGTCTCATGAAGGTAGCTCATTTCATTCCAGTTAAAACAAGCTATAAAGGAGATAAGTTAGTAGAGCTATATATGCCCAGGATCGTGTGTTTAAATGGGGTTCCGAAGAGAATAGTGTCAGATCGTGGGACCCAGTTCTCCTCAAGGTTCTGGCAGAAACTTTATGAATCATTGGACACGAAGTTGAGTTTTAGCTCGGCATATCACCCACAAATGGATGGAAAGATAGAAAGAATAAATCAGATACTTGAGAATGTGCTGCAAGTGTGAGCTCTTCAGAATCGCAATAGTTGGGATAAGAACTTGTCATATGCAGAGTTTTTGTATAACAATAGTTATCAGTTCAGTTTACAGATGACCCCGTTCGAGGCATTATATGGAAGGAAGTGTAGAACGCCTCTACATTGGAGTGAAACTAGAGAAGGTCAAGTGTTTGGACCAAAAATACTCAAGGAAGTTGAGGAACAAGTCAGGGCAATACGAGAAAAGTTAAAGATAGTCCAATCCAGACAGAAGCGTTATGCGGATAATCGACGTCGAGAGTTAACCTTCAAGGTTGGAGATTATGTGTATCTCAAGGTCTCGCCTTTAAGCGGACTTCATCATTTCAAAAGTTAGAGGCAAGTTGGCACCTAGGTATATTGGATCGTTTAGAGTGAGTGCTAGAAGTGGAGAAGTGGCTTACCAATTGGAGTTGCCACCTAAGCTGGAACATGTGCACAATGTGTTCCACATATCACAGCTGAAGAAGTGTTTGCGAGTACCAGAGGAACAATTACCTTTGGAAGAAGTAGAACCACAAGAGGATTTGACTTATTCAGAATACCCGGTCAAAATTCTGGAAACAACAGAGCGAGTAACTCAGAGAAAGGCTATACGTATGTGCAAAGTTCAGTGGAATCACCATACCGAGGATGAAGCAACCTGGGAACAAGAGGAAGAACTAAAGGCAGAGTTTCCTCACCTGTTTACAGATCAGCCCGAATCTCGGGGATGAGATTCCTTTAAGGGGGGTAGGTTTTATAACAGCCCAAGTTCATAAAATCATGGAAGTCAAAAACTTTTCCAAAGAATATAAAGGGTTTTGCAAAATTAAATAAAATTCCTAAGTGTGTGTGTCTTTATACATTTATATGCATATATGCGAATATGTGTGTTATGTGTATAAATACATATATACATTGAGGGCTATTTTTTCTATGAAAATAATATTTATAGATACATATATGTGTATATATTGATTGCTTCATTGATTGTTGATTCTGTAAGCTATATATATGTGTAGTAATATACCTTGTATGTATATATATACATGAGTAAAATAATTTTGAAAAGACAAAAAAAGCTATTAAGAATGAAAAAAGGCCGAAGCTATCTCTCTTTCTCTCCCTCTCTCAGTTTCAGCCCGGTCTAGCCTGCCACCATCTCCTTATCCTCACTTCGCTTTCTGGGCCAAAGCCTAGCTCGTCAGCTGGCCCACCCCGACTCATCTCCTACCTCTAGCCTCTGCTCCCACTTCTAGCTCTCTCACGTGCCACCGTGCTGCGCCATCAAAGGAATCCGAGCCAGCCACGAGCCATGAGGAAAATCCGATGCGCATACAATGGAGAAGATCCTCTAGAAGGTCGCCAGCTACAGATAAGCAAGAATCATGGCCGAGGACACCATATCTCCAAACGGAATCAAACTCCAATTGGAGTCCGAGTTGTTTCCGTCACCATTTAAATTGATGCCGAGCCGCCCTCAAACTCAATCTCCTCCGGGTATAAATAGCACCCTAGACCCTTCCCCTAGAGCATTCCAAAGCAAGCCTTTGGTTTAGAGCTTGAGAGCCACCACATAGCTCCATCCGTCACCGTGTCGGTGAAGAAAGCCGACGCCGTCGATCTCGGTCGCCGAAGTTCGATCGCCGCCGCTAAAGAGCTCTCTAGCACTGTAGGAGCGCAAGGAAGCCTCCTGAAGCAATCCCGACCGCCAATTGTCACCGGAGCACCACCTCCGACACTGATTGAAGAAGTTCACCGCCGTGCATCATCACAAGACTCGCTGGAGCATCTCTGACACCGACACGTACCCTAGGTGGGTTCCCTGTGCCTCCTCGACCATGTTCTGCCACTTGTCGGAATAGATAAGTTGCAGGAGAGCCGTTCTAGCGAGTGTCCGGCTGAGCGCCACCGCTGGAGCTGCCTCGGCTGCTGTGTTGCCTGTTTGGATGAGAGCCTAGCGCTAATAACCATCCGATTCGAAGCCAACGACCAAGATTAGATCCCCTTGTACCCTTTTCACGAGCCAATCAAACGTCACCACGTGTCCTCATATCCTATTCACCCCTGCTTGCCACCACATCTAGCCACATCAGCATTTCGTCCTATTTGTCAAGCCACCTCAGCAAAGAGTGCCCAGTCAGCAAGCCCAGTCATCATGTTCTTTTCTTTTAATTGTTTTAATGGTGCTGATGACGTCATAATAGTTAAATATTACGCAATAAATAGTTTTCAATATAAAAATAATTCTAAAAATATATAATCAATAGCAAGTTAATTTCTGAAAATGTTTTATATGTTTATTTAATTATGTTTAATGGTTTTAAATAGTTTTATAATTCAAATAAATGCTAGAAAATTTTAAAAAAAATCCCAAAAAATCATAGATGGCTTTGGAAAAATCCTAGAAAATTCCTAGCAACATAATTTAATTTATAGATAACCTTTTTAGTACTTCTCTAATCTTTGGAAAATCATAAGTTGTAAATCGTAGCTCTGTTCTGTCCCATTCGCTGAATTGTCTTGAATAGTGTAATCTTGTGATGATTATATTTGTTGTGTGATGTTTGATTCTTTTTGGATCTTGGTGTTTGTGTGTTGCTATTGTTCTGCGTATGTTGTGAGTAGACGCCAACATTTCGGAGGAGCTAGATGGCTTGCAGGATCAAGATTTTGAAGACCCAACTGAGTTCAGTGAAGGCAAGTTGTGTTCTTGATCATTTTTATCCCAGTTTTATAAATGTTTTGTTTTATAAACATGCATGCTAATAATATGTTGGGAATCCCAAGTGTTAGGTTTTACCCTAGTTCTTTCCTTATCATCCTTATCGTCATAGTATGGTTTTGGGTTATGGATGAGTAGATGATGCTTAGCCTTGCTTTGGGATTCTAATCATGATTAATGCTCTACGAATTGGATAATGGTCCTATACAACAATGATAAAATATGATGGAATAACTTTTGTAGCAGCATGGTGTAGGGATGTGGTATGATGGGATGTATTGTTTGGAAAGTGATAGTTTTTCTCAAATCTAAGGACCGATTCATGGGGTGACCTTTCTGTGTTTATAGTACAACCACAAGCCTAGTATAAGACTTTTGAGCATGTGGTACAATGGGATGTATTGTTTGGAAAGTGATAGTCTTTCTCAAATCTAAGAACCGATTCATGGGGTGACCTTTCTGTGTTTATAGTACAACCACAAGCCTAGTATAAGACAGGCCTAGCCAAATAATTTGCTTAGTCTCAGCATAGTGTAGACCAGGAAGAAGAGCGGTGAATGGATGATATCTTGGGATCCAAAAGGCACAAGAGGGGGCTTCCATTGTTGAGGTGGAATCACACGGCAGTGCAACTCGGGTAGACATGTGCTGAGAGGGAGCATTGTAAAGGCTTTGTAGTGGATTTCTAGCGCACACCTCGGTAGTGTATAAGAGTTATCTGTCGGCCAACAGATGCTCGACAAAATGGGATTCTACGTCTTGTGGGTAAAGTACAACCTCTGCAGAGTTGAAACTGAATATTCAGCCGTGCTTACGGTCATGAGTGGTACTGAAAACGTACCATGATTATAACTGGATGTTTTGGTTAGTCAAGTCAACTGTGATAGTGGAAATCATAGTTGAGGGTGGTCAATGGTTCAGCCTAGTGGATGGAACTTTGGTTGAGGTGTTGGTTAGTGGGTTAAGTCAAGATGGATGGAAATCTTGAGGTGATTGGTTATTCACTTAATTATATTTGCTTTTCAAATGTTTTTACTTAAATGATGATTTATGCAAAGGAGCCATTCAATCCATTTCTTGTTAAAATCCATTTCTTGTTAAAACCTTCATATCCATACTATTCCTTCACAACTTGCTGAGTACGACAAGTGCTCACTCTTGCTATAACCAAACACTCAGTTGGAGAAGGTATCGAGGAGTACGCTGAAGGTGGATCGTTCTAAGATGCTTTCTACGTCGATGATGTCTGTGGGAGAGTCGTAAATGATTAGAGTCTTCATAGTTCGTTTAGTTCCATTGCAATTTATTTGGTTCTTATTTGGTTCTTTGACCCTTGAAGGTCACTTTTGTAAGACAGTTAATTCGATTAAGTATGAATATTGTAATGATTATCATCAATGAAGTCACTATGTGTTGGGATTAATTCTTGAACTCAGCACATAGATAAGATAGATTTGTTTCTTGAACCGGTCTCAACAAACCACTACCTAGTTTCCCACACTAGTCGATCTAACATGATTTCTTGGGGGAAGCATAAATTTGATGTTTTAATTGATGTAGAAAATGGTGATTTCAAGTGTGAGTGCAAAACATGAGAACGCACTGGTAAGGTTGTTATCTTTATTATGAACCACAAAGAATAAGTATCTGATTTGGCGATGTTTCATTGTATTCTATAGGCATTTTTTGTGTCCATTTGTTGCGAGCATTCATGCAATTCCAGGTAGAGAGTATCCCCCATAAATATGTACTCAGAAGGTACACCAGAAATGCAAGGAAGAACAAAGCATATGATGCGCATGATGAGAGGCGTGTAGACGCCGACAACAAGATTGAGCATTTCAGGAACAATACATTATTGGTGCCGGCAATCGTAGTCGTTTGGTCAGGGAGATGGTCCAGAGCTAGATTTGAAAGGGCTACAAGTGTTCTAACGACGCTACTCAAACAACTTGAAGAAATACCAAGTGATATTGTAGACTCATCGAGCGATAACAGAAATGATGGGGGGAATAATGTCACAGATAGTATAATAGTACATCAAAGCTCATCGGTGTGTGAGGACAACACTGTATCTATTATCTCACATCCGTACATCTATATGACAATGGTATCAGCCAAGTCGCCCCCCTCCCCCCTCCCCCCCGCGCTCGAAAACAAAAGGCCGCAAAGTGAAAAACAGCTATTGGGTACACGCGGACCTAAATTGTGTGTAGGAAATTGTAGTATCTGTAAGTTGGCAATAGGACACAACTCCACAAGTTGTCCCAACAACCCAAAGAACAGAGAGAGGATCGCAAAGCTTGGACATGTGAGGAAGCATGGGAGGCCAAAGGGAGGAGGTAGCAACAAGGCCACATCTAACAAAGTAGCAAAGCATTTCCTTGACGACATACTGCAAGTCACCACAAGTATTGCCTTCAGCCTAAGCAACGTAGAAGAAGAAGATGAGATTGAAGATTATACTTCCGATTAAGACTAATGAGACTTTAAAGAACTCTTGTAAAAGGTTAACAACTGTGTGATTTATTTGCATCCGAATATATGAACAATTGTTTGAGAGCCTATGTTGTTGGAACTGGATAGACTGTCAATTATTTTGTAAGAAAAATGCACATTATAATACTAATCCATGAATTTACTATTTCTTTAACAAGGTATTCCGGCTCTAGTAGCATTTTTCCCTTTTAACGTCTGCCTATGTTGCTGCGTTGAAATGTTGTGGGCACAGAAATTCTTGGTACACATATGTCTAGAATTGTTTTTATTCCAGTTACTCTACGTGCAAAATATGGTAAATAGATGTATATACTCCCGTTCAAATAACCGGAATCAATGTTGTAGAACCGGAAATGTAACCAATCCCACCGAAGAATTGCTACCCGTGTCCACAAGAGGATACAAACCGGTAACACGATGTAAAACCTGTAAATATGAAGCTTATAACCAGATTATGTGGCTATTACGGTTATTACGAGTTGTTTATAAGGTAATTTAATATGTATATGGCGGGTTGCACATGTAGGATGCTGAGAGTATTGGATGCTGCACAATAGTGACCGGATATATATCTACTGTATGGTACGTCATAAAGTGAACTGAAAGTTCATATGCCGTTGAAGTCGAAAAACTGAAACCACTACTACAGAACACCATATATATAGCGTCTTATTAGTGCCGGTTCGACAGTAATCGGCACTGAAAACGTATCAGTGCCGGTTCTTAAATTCTCGTGCACGAACAAAAGCTGAGGAGATAAGAATCCGCACTGATAGTCACTATCAGTGTCGGTTCTTGGCTAAAAACGGCACTGATATATTAGTACCAGTTCCAGCCACGAACTGGCACTGATAGTGACTGTATCAGTGCATATTCTAGACATGAACCGATACCGATACATCAGTGCCAGTTCTAACCACGAACCGGCACTAATAATCAGTAACAGTGCTGGTTCTAGTCATGAACCGGCATTGATAACTAGTATCAGTACCGGTTCTATTTACAAACCGCCACTGAAAATTGTTACTGTCACAACTCATCTTAAAAAGTTCATAATTTTTTCACGCGAAGTCAGATGGGGAAAAACTTTATATGAAATTGTAGCACTCGATGAGATCTACAACTTTGTAGTTGAAAACTTTCTAATTTGAGGTCATTTAAATACCCAAATAATTATAATAAAGTTGCAGCAGTGGTAGATGGTAGCTCACATTAAAAAATTCATAACTTTTTCACACGAAGTCGCATGGAGAAAAACTTTATATAAAAATTATAGCTCTCGACGAGATCTATAAAAGTTCATCACTTTTTTATTTGAGATCATTTAGATAGCCAAATAACTATTCAAACGTTCAGTCAGAAGATGTCAAAAGGATTTATTTTGCTACTACACTCACGAACGGACGATAGCTGAAATGGTTAGAAGGTTCGTGCGTGCACATAGGCTATGAGATCTTGAGTTAGAGTCTTGGTTGCCGCACGCGAGCGAATATCACATGAGTTTGCGAATATTAGGCGCGGTCGGGTGTGCAGCCTATGGTCGGGTGCCTCTGGTAGCGAAAAAAATTAAAAAAAAATTTGCTCGAAAAATGTTGAATCGAGACCGACTATTAGTGCCGGTTGGAGCGATTTGGAACTAACAATGATTATTCAGCATTGATAGTCACTGACTATCGGTGCCAGATATGGAACCGTCACTGAAAATTACTATTAGTGCCAGTTAGAGCCACCAACCGGCACTGATAGTAATTTTCAGTGCCGATACCATACCCGGTATCTATAGTCAGTGACTATTCGTGTCGAGTAATCAGTGTCAGTTTAAAACCCGTCACTGATGAAGATTTTAAACCGGCACTGATGAGATGTTTTTGGTGTAGTGAACAAATTGTTTGATATATGGTAAAGATTACTCTAACAATTCGGAACATTGTCTTACTTCATGAGAATCTATGATATTGTTGAATGTGATGCAACGTTGAAGTATTTCTAATTAAAAGCATTAGAAACTAGAAGAATCTAACATCTTGTAAAAAAGGTAGATGAACTAATAAACTTTATAGTAAATAGCATCTCATCACATACACAGGTCTAAAATGTGACTTTACAGACACAACAAGAGTTTTTAAGTGGTCATTCATATGTGTAGCAAAGTTCACCCAATTTTTCCTGTAATATCATAAATCATATGTAAAGAATTAGTGTCCATGATTATCATGTGGGCCATTTTGTTATTTAGAGATAAATCACTTACTGGAATGATATTTGTTATGAATGTGGATTCTTTGCCATCATTATACTCTATGAAGCTCATGGCAAAGAATGTGCAATCGTTGGGATTTGACCGACATGGAAGCCCAAGGAAACGATGTTGTCGAAAATTCTGAATGACAGGGAAATCTTGCTTGGAAATAACTTGAAGTGCATCACATAGGCGTCCCATTAGGGTATCCATCAACTTCTTGTTGTGGTGATGATCAAATTTTGTACCGATCTCCTTATAGTTGAGAGAATCAAGAATATTAATTTGAGGTTGGGCAATGTTAATTCATTAGACAGAGAAGTGTTCTTGATGGCACATCGTCAAATGAATCTTAAAAATAGAAAATAGCAATGATCTGTTTTACTATAAACTTTGTAGTCAAAATAAATAACAATAATATAACAGATAGCATATATATATATATGACTCAACTCACCAATTT
The DNA here is from genome assembly GCF_958298935.1 of Phragmites australis. Lineage (NCBI taxonomy): Eukaryota > Viridiplantae > Streptophyta > Magnoliopsida > Poales > Poaceae > Phragmites > Phragmites australis. The sequence continues at coordinate 16,169,171 of NC_084935.1, forward strand.
AATTTGGGACCAATTGGTATCTAGAAGTCTATCGCGAATGCAAGCAGCCAATGTTATTCTGTCGAACTGCTGTGTTGAACCAACACCAAATTCCTTTGTGTTCAGTGTGCTCTGGATATCACAAGATAAAGGATGCCAAATTATAAAATTGACAGATAACATTGTCAGATACAAATGATGTGTCATATGGCAAAAAGACTTACGCAAAGAGTAGGACCAAGGAAAACCCTATATCCGTAGCAATCAGGGCTGAACGCAGTCATCGTACTCCAAGCACTTGATGAAACTATCTACTACATAAAAATCAGTTGTTGTACCATCGAGAATGATTGCTTTATATATTCACCGGTGAAGGGTTGAATGTCAAACAACATCAAATTTGTTCTGCACGGTAAACAACTAGTTGATATCAAATATCAAATAGGATTGAATGTGTAATGAGTGATGGAAAAATTCATTTGTGAAATTCTTACTTGAGAAATGTTCCATTGTCTGCGCATAGCATGTCCCTCATAGCCATTGCAGACTCAATATTGGGGGTGTACGGGACTTCTTACCGGCCTTGAATGGCGAAGAGTATTTTGTAGGAGACCAACCAGCTCTCTTAGCACCGGAAGGAAGAATGTTAGCTGTGTCTTGGTCCTGTTTCCTCTTGATTTGACGAACAGGGGTACTTTTTGCCACCTCCACTTCAGAGGTCACAAGAGGATGTGAATCATTTGGAACATTTTCTAGAGGTGGCACCTGTTCCAACAATATTGTGGAGACATGTTTAGAGAAAAATAAATTAGAGTGTACTGATTTTTGTGAACTAGAAAACTTAAATGATGATAGTTGAACTGATTGAAATGTTACTAATCTCCAAAAAAACAGTGGCAAGTTCTTTGTTGAAGGATTCATTCCATGATAGGTTTAAAACTACCATGTCAACCATTTCAGTAGCATCACCGGGTTCAATATTTTCAGGATTCTTGCATATGGCTTCAACCTCATATTGCGGCGCATTTCTTTGTCACCTTCTTCTTCCGAAAATATTAAGTATTTGTGATATGATTCCATCGTATCAGAAGATGATGTAAGACAACTGAAAACAAGGTGACTAAGTTAAGCCATGTGCCCACAGCAAGGCCATGATGGACCATGAGACGTGGATATATCACGGTGTCACCAAGTACGCCATCACGGTGACCGCCTTCACCTCCTACAGGTCCCAGCAGGGGCCACGCATGGGACGGCGTATGCACCTCATTTGCGGCCTGCCGCTGCGGAAGCTGATACAGTAGCCGGCTCCCGAGCTGTCAGAGGACGAGGAAGAGTCCGAGAAGGTCGCCAGCGGGGCCTTCTCCCTCGCCTTCCCGGCATCCTCCTTCGTCGTCGCCTCCACAAACACCTGCTCGCTCTCCCCCCGCAGGAGATCCCAGTCGATCTCCTCATCATCATCGAAGATATCAATGATCTCGACGGGCATAGCCTCCCCGGCAAAAGGTCTGCTCGGAGCAGCGGGCAACCGCCTCCCCTGCAGAGATGGAAGCGGCGTGGCCACCGGCGCCTCTGCCGTGACCGAAACGGTCCGACTCCCGAAGAAGCCATCAAGATGATCGACATCTCCGAAGAGGATAAGGAGGAAGACGATGCCATACTCAAGTCAAGGTTAACTACTCGCTCGTGGGGCTGTGGAGACTCCAGCCGGGTAACCCCAGCTTTATACCCGAGCCAAGCAGCCACGTAGGTCTAGAAGATGAAGCGGAACCAACACCGCAATGTCCCCCATTGAATACCTGAGGGGGACCGTGGCCATATTCGGGCCGTTCCTCCAACACATGGCAGCGCTCCACGACAAATGCCTCCTTTCTCGCACGGACGTCACATTAATAATCCAAACCCCTTTCGGCGCATGACAGGGGCATGAGCACAAGACCCTAAATGACCCCCTGCATTGTCCAATCAGAACGCGACAATGGCCTGTCTTATCCTGCCAGGCAAACACGTGGGATCCTCTAATCCCACACATAACCTCAACTCTAGCAACCTCAAAGGGCAGGAAGAACCATACCGAAAGAATCCAGATAACCTATATCAGTCTCAACACGGACCTCAGAAGTACACCACATCCATCAACATCCCTCTGACCCGGGGTCCCTAAACCGTGCATGATAGCTCCAACAAGCTCCGGGGCAGATCACCACCACCAGTATGCCATCAACCTTGGGCTCGCCATCGACGTCCACAGTTTCTAAATGAAAAAACTTCTTAAAGGATAGGGAATTTCCATCAGGCATCCTTGATACTATACCAGGCTGGGGTTGGTTTTTCCTCTGCATCCTCTCCCCCCTCCAAAATATCAGGGCCCAAAAATGAGGGGGTACTGTTGGGGGAAAATAAACCAGCCTGAGAATAATGATTGAATATTACCATCCAGGTCCCTCTGGAGCCTTGATCTCCATACCCTCAGTTAAAGGCTCGACCTCCAAAGTCATCAGATCCCTTTACGGTACCCCTTCATACCTGCGAAGCCTTCTCTTGGCTTAGCCAGCTCGATCTCCCGAAGGCTCAGCCTCCCTAAAACCCAACCTCCCGAAGCCTCGATCCCCCGAAGCTTCGGCCTCCTGAAGCCCCGATCTTCCGGAATCCTACTTCCCAAAGCTTTCACCTCCCGGTTCTATGCCTCCCGAGACCCCCGCCTCGGGCTGCCTTCCCAAAGGCTACAAGGTGAGTCAGCAAGCCTTAGAAAAAATCTGCCAGAAGGGGAGCACCGGTAGTATTTGCCTACAAGGAAGTGATCGGGATTACAAGCCTAGGCTGATGGACGCTGCTCCGACACTCCGGCGTAATGGAGGCTATCCTAACACCCCTAACAGTGCGGTGCCGAGCCGCAATTGGCAACCGGCTCGCCAAACTCCAGGGGGCAGGTACCACGATAGTTACCACGGTGGACATTTATCTCCACCGATCGGATAGAAAGTAGTTATCCGGGATAAGGCCCAGTAACTCGGTCAGATCCCAGATATTTGTACATTATGATAACTTGTACGTCAAGCTACGCACGGCCTTATAAATAGGGGGTCATGATCATCTGAGCAGGGGGGACGAGCTAGATAGCAAAAAAGACACAAAGGTGAAAACACACCAGGCCACGCTGTGATACTCCTCCCAGAGCGATCCATTTTTTCCACCATCAATACATTCGTGGTGTTACTTATTCTTAAACTTCGTCTCCAAGCTTGAGTCTACTCCTTAGAAGAAACTCTCGCTGTACTTGCTGGGGCAAGATGAACTCTTGCTCCAACAACATATACATACCGTTTGCTTTAAAGAGTATGTTGAATAATAAGCATGTTGTATCCGTATACCTATATGTATGCATAAATACAAAGAAATACAAGACAGAAATAGAAAAAAAGAAAAAGAATAAAAGAAGGAAAATCCTTAAGGAGGATCGAGCCGAAATACTCTTTATCCAGCCCAAACTCCAACTCTTTCTCTCTCCTTTCCACCCGGCCCTTCAGCCCTTCCCCTCTTTTCCTAGCAGGCTGCCGCCCTTCCTTGGGCCGCATGCGCGTTTTCTCCGACCTGGGCCTGGCTCGGTGCACTGCAGCCCTGATCCAAGCCACTCGTCCCCTACCTTCGGCCGGGCGCCCTTATTCCCCACCCGACACCAACTCTGCCAGAGACCAATTCCTCAGGTCTAACCTAGATTCAACGGCGAGGTGGTCTAGTCGAGGCTCGACGGCGGTAACTGGCTTAGACCTTATCCCCAAACGATTAGGGTCCAAATCGTGGGATCGTTTCGGGTTAAGCTTGTGCCGCTCTGTTCTTCATCTCAAACCGACATCATCCCTGTGCCCGGTTCTGTCACGTTTAAAAAGGGAAAGCCATGAAATTTTTGGTTAAGTTCTACACGGGCTCCGTAACCAAGAAGACCTGTACCAGATTGTATTTAAACAGAAAGCCGATCGGGATTTGTTCGTATCACCGCCGGACTCTCCTGAAAACTTAACCGAGCCCACCCTGCACTCCGGACTATAAATAGACAACCAGACCATCCTCGAGGCATCCCAAGCTTCTCCGATTCTTTTCCTCTCGACCCCCCAACGCTCAAGAGCGCTCTTCGACGCCGGCGAAGCTCCTGCGCCAAAGTTCTAAGCCGCCTAGCATCAACCCCGTCGCCCGCTCTCTACGTGAGGTACCAACGCCCAGAACCTCCTCAAAGTGGATTGTGACCGCGATCTAGTCCGAATCCACCGCTAGCTGGAGCAGGGACAGTGCTACCTAGACATCTATGTTCAAATTTATTTGTCGAACCAGACATCTCGAATTCGAGTCAGGTTTCGACACTCATGTCGAATTCCGAGTTGTATTTCGCGTGTCCAAATTTTCTTTACCGAATCGGACATTTAAGTCCGAGGCAGATTTTGACACCCGTGTTCATGTCCAGGTAACATTGAGCAAGGAGGCACCAGCGCGTCGGTTTGGCTCAGGTTGACGACCACGCCGCCACAGGACAAGTCTCTGCCCCCGCCCAGACATCGGAGAAGGAGGAGGTAAGTTATATGGATAGAAATCCTCTTACTTCAGCACAGCAAACAGATAAACAATAAGATAAACAGTAAAATTTGGGAGGATGAATAGTACTATGGCTTCAAACACTGTAGCACGGTATTGTAGCCAGGAATACGGTAGCACCATTACTGTAGTGGTAGTGTAGCATCAAATCTGATCCGTCCGTCTCAAATCTAACGATTCACGTCAATTTGAAGTCACAGTCGGTGAAGTCAGGGATTCCATTCCAAGTTATACATCGACCGATTAGAATGTGTTGTCTGGATTCAATGAGACAGTAGTCTAGTAATCTGCATCATCAGCCCGCCACCTCCTTGCTTCATCAGTGCCACGTCACTAGTTTCGCTTACATGGCATTCCAATCATCAATGCTCACTCAGCGTCACAACCGATGCCACCTCACCCATCCACCTCAGTTTAGTCCGACGTGACAAGCCATGTCACCATGCCTAGTCGGGCTATCTTGCTAACATCATCACAACCTCATGGTGACGCAGGAAAAGTGCTTTTCCAGGAGAGAGTTAATTCGAACAAATTGGGAAAATAATGATTTTATGTTAAATAGTTATTAAGTGTTTTCTTTTGTAAAAATAAATTTGTTAAATATTTATATTATTAGTTTTTCTGATAAAAAATATAATTAGTAAATAATTATTAAAAAGATATGATAATGTTTTAATAATGTTTACCCTTCATAAATAAATGTTTAGTTAATATGCTAATGTTTTTTAAATAATTTTTTCTTTGGTAAAACAATTCTTTAAAAATATAATTCATTGGATAACCGTTTTAATAATATTTTTATAATTTTATTTAATTATTTTTAATGTTTTATATAGTTTTATAATTCAAATAAATCCTAGAAAATCCTTGAAAATCATATATTACCCTGGAAAATTATAGAAAATTCCTTGCAACATAATTTCATTTGTAATTAATCTTTTAGCCCTGCTTTAATCTCTCGAAAACTGTAGCTTTGTTTTGACCCCTTCTTTCGCCGTGTTGTCCGAAAAAAATGTGATATTGTGTGTAATGATGTTTGTTACGTGCTATTTGATTTTTTATCTTGGTGTTTATATGATGCATTTTTGCTTATGTTCATGACTAGACGTCAACATTCCGAATGAGCTAGAAGGACTTCAGGACAAGGCTTTGAAGACCCAACTGAGTCAAGTGAAGGTAAGTTGTGTTCTTGATCATATTGAGGAGTCCATGACTTATTCTATTATTCAAGCAAGTAAATCCGGAATCGTTCATCACGATTTAAACCATTGTTCTTTTCAGTTTGTCTCGATTCTTAAATCTATGATACATTTCAAGATGGAAGAGGATAATTTATTATGTGCTATGCCTAGCAAATTGGTTTTCAAAGATGCTAATTTAGTGCCCAAGGAAAATGAATACCTTGCTGCAAGTTTAGAAGAAAAGCGGAAACAAGACTCAGTTTCTGTCCATGAAGTTCATGGTGAATTCTGTATTAATTTTGATGATAATGTGATGCAAAATATACATATTTATAAAGCTAGTGAAGTGTTCTTTCTAATGGATCCAATTGTGCATGATTTTTGTGTTCTATGAAGAGAATTGCTTTTTTGAACGAAGACTACATAGGCTGTCCTAATTTGACTCATGTCCAATTAAAAGAGTTTCTTTTCTAAAGGCTCAAGCTACTTATAGTTTTTCAGACAGGAACAACTAAAACTCTGACTTCCCTAGAGCCTCCGGTAGCATAGCCGAGACATCAACGGGTTCTCCACCCCATACGGGGATGGAGTGATAGAAGTATGAAAATAGGATAAGGTAATGGCAAGACGAGCCGTTTAAATAGGTGTCAAGTGGAAGTCAAAAATGTCACAAGACAGTTTGCGAAGATGATGACTCCGTGGTTTATATGGCAAACTTGGATGAATCCATATTGTCTCAAGAGTTTCCAAAGGCTTAGAAGGCTTCTATATCTGGTTCTACATGAATTTGGATGCAATTTATACAAGGAAATAAATGATATGAAGAGTTGAAGTCAATTCGGATTCGGTTCGTCACAACTATACATGCATTGAGTAAAAGTCCGTAAAGTGCACAAACAAAATTCATGGACATGCGAGTACTTATTGGAAAGCTTATTCCATGGCCGTTCCAATGGATTCAGATCCATAGTCAAATTCGTTGTGTGCATGTCACAATGGTCTAAACAATTGTCGAGTTGTGTTGAGTCCAAGTCTGTTTCGAGTCAGGTTCAGTTTAGGTTGAGTCCTGTTTGTTTCATGAGTTAGGTTAGGTCCATGGGGGTATATAAAAGCCTAAGGGCGCCACCCCTTGTACTCAGATTGGTTGTTATCATGTTTTTTTCTCATGGCTTTTCTTAGAGGAAACACTAGAATAAGGTCACCCCTTCTTCCTTATCTTGTTGTTGTCATTCCTCAAGGATTGAGAGAAGTGCGTGATCAGGAGCTTGTTCCTGGATGCGTGTTTGATCTCTACATGGATCTCCTCTTTTGATTGTGTGTCAACTCATGGGTGGAATAACTCATCTAGGGTTTGGATTGCATCAATTTGTAAGCCAGTTCCCTTGTTATCTTGCTGCCGCGTTACATTGTCTGGAATTTGCGTTCCATTGCTTGCTACTGTTGAGGGTTATTGTTGCTATTTTATTCTAGTTCTATTGCTACTATCAATTCTCAAGGTGCTAGAGAAAAATTTGGATTGCTAGCTGCTATTATCATTGAGCTACCGAGCAAGTTGTGGCCAAAATTCAGAACTAGAGGATTATTTGCTTGATGTCTAATTGGGACAAAAGTTAGAGATCGCTTGTGTTTATCATTTAGCATCATGAAAGATTATGACATATTTGGGCATATAAAGCGTGTGCTCATCAATATTTATTCCAATTTTTAAAATGTTTCATTTTACAAACATGCATGCTAATAATTTGTTAGGAATCCTAAAGGGTTAGGCTCTAGTCTTTCCTTATCATCCTTGTCGCCATAGTTATGGTTTTGGGTTATGGAAGGGTAGATGATGCTTAGCCTTATCTTGGGATTATGATCATGATAATGATGAATATGATAATAGTTCTATAAAACAATGATAAAACATAATTGTACAATTTTTGTAGTAACATGGTATAGGGATTTGAGCAAGTGGTTGGATGAGACTGATACAGGTTGTACTGTTAGTTGTGGTAGTCTTGCTCAAATCTATGGATCGGTTCGTGAAGGGATCATTCTAAGATATAGTACAACCATAACCCTAGAATGGGACATGTCTAGTTGATTAATTAGCATACTCTCAACATTGTGTGGACCATCTGATTGTGTGGAATAGAAGGGTGTACTTCTAGTGTGTTCCATTAGTGCAAGAGGGGCCTTCAATTGTTGAGGTGTATTCACGCAATGGTGAAACCTTAGCAGGTATGCGCGTGCTGAGAGTGACTTTGTAAAGGCTTTGCAGTGGATTCCTAGCGCACATCTCAAAAATGTGTAAGCGTTTTCTATTAGCCAACAAATGCTTGGCAAAATAGGACGAAACATCTTGTTGGTAAAGTGTATAACATCTACAGAGTTAAAATTGAATATTCAATTATGCTCACGGTCATGAGTGACGAGGAACCCTCACATGATTAGAATCTAATGGTGGTCGATATGGTCAACTATGGTGGTAGGAACCACAATCAAGGTATCTGTCAATTACGATGGTGGGTATCATGGTTGAGGTGGTTGGTCAGTTGTTCAACCTAGGCGGTGGTAGCTATGGTTGAGGTGTTGGTTTAGTTAACCTTGGTGCTGAGAACCTTAGTTAAGGTAGTTAGTTGGTGGCTAAGTCACGATGGTTGGAATCTTGAGGTTAATTGTCCATTTACTACTGTTCGCTTAATTACTTACTTGCTTTCGAATTATTTTGGAAATAAATAATGTTTTCTGCAAAAGAGCCATATTAGTCCTATTATTGTTAAAGCCTTCATATGTATATTATTTTTCCTCACAAGTTGCTAAGTACGACATGTACTCATACTTGCTATAATAAAATACTTAGTTGAGGAAGATCTGAAGACTTCATGGAAGAAGATACAATCTAGGATGGTGTTCTCTGTCGATTGTCTATGGAGTTATCGGTTGAGATGAAGACTACATTTAGGATCTACTATAGTTAGGTCTCTAATGTAAGATGATTTATCGAATAAGTTATGTATATTGTAATGATTATTATCAATGAAGTTATTATATATTGGGATTGATTTTTGAGTTCAGACAAGATAATTTTTGTCAATTTCTTGTACCAGTCTCAATAGTACTGCCAAGTTTGGGACATCATTGCTCAAGTCGTCTTGCAACCAAACGTCGTTAACGTGCACACCTGAACGGGCTCTACTTCCAGGATTTTCTCCACCAAGTCGGTATATTTGGCGTTCTTCAACAACAATGTCGGCTTCAAACTGTTGTAACGCCTATGTAAGATGTGGGCCTCGTTGTGGTTCAAATTCTTTATTTGACTAGCGATGCATAATCGATGTTGGACTTCCAATCCCTTGGCACACCAAGGACTATTGCATCCACCATGCTGCCCGCTCTGTGATTAAGAGAACGAAATGATCCAGCATCTACTCATGGGATGTGACATGGCACTATAGGTGTGATTCTCTCTGCTGGATAGGGTTGGGCTGCAAGGCATGGTTCCTCAGCATGATGATTGCATCAAGGATTGGTAGCGACACATAGCGCGGAGAGTGGATAGGCTGAGGAGGAAGGACTTCCATTCCTTGGTGCTCTTGACTGCATGGTGGATCTAGAAGCACCGTAACGACAGTGTGTTCAATGGTGCCACACCGAATGTGCAGACAGTCATCCACGAAGTTCTGGATGAGGCCAGCGTTTGGTGCATTGCAGGGGCCAAGGGCTTGAGGGTGTTGTTGCTATGAACTTGGTCCCTGGTTCTATGCCTAGGTAGTTTCTTCAGTCTGTGGCGTCTATGTTCTTTCAGGATAGAGTGAGTTGGTGTGCATTTGTGTTTTTCTTCCTTTTGTTTACTTTGTGTTGTATCTGGACCGGTTCTTACTTCTAAATACAACAACACAGAGTTCTCCTATATGTTCAACAAAATAAATTAGGATGTTGAAAAATTGAAGTCTAAATTGATATATGTAAAAAGATTGTAAATTGTTTTTCTTTTAAGTTAAACGGATAGATGGGCAATGGTGCTCTGAGCTTGAGCTACAACTTGTTTGATTTATTTCCCTCAATGAAGTGAGCAACTGAACTCGAAAGACCCCTCTCCTCCATAGCCCATTCTGCAACCGAGATCTGCATTTTGTCAAAGAAAGGTGACACACAAAGGAATGAAAGTTTATGCAAGGAATTCATCAATGAAGTCGGATGTCCTGTCACGACTAAAGTTGTCCAAATAGGTCGTGCTTACTGGGCCGGTCTGAGGCCCACCACTATAGGCATGACCCAAGTACGGTACGGCCCGAGTTGAGCCGAGTCGAGCATGCATGGCACGAGGCCGCGAGCTATGTTGTAACACCCAGTTTTAAAAGAACAAAACTGGGCCCAACACATGTATGCCAGGATCAAGTTTCATACATGTGCTTACATCATCACTGTTATCATCACAATGCCAATATTACAATAACATACTTAACTTTATTACAAAAGGACCTGAGGGTCTAAAAAAACACAGCAGAAATAAAAGAGGTATTCAGCTCTTCAGCACCAGCGGGGCCTCCATCTTCCATAGGCACCGATCGAGGGCACACCAGCCTAGAACAGTAGCTCCGGGTCGAAGTCGTTCTCGTTGAAGGTTGCAGCTTTATTGACGGCTTCTGAACAGCGGAAGAATGCAAGGAAGGGGATAACAAGTGTGAGTACAAAGATGTACTCCGCAAGTGGAGGGAAAACATGATATGGGGCTTGAGTTAAGGAACGGCTAAACACGGTTAGCTGCACTAAGCAAATATCATAAGATTCCAACATCAGGCATCCTATTTACTAAGTATGAGGACACTACTATATCAAAAGGATTGACTCATCGGATTCCATCCGACTACCAAGACTCACCAGGTAATTCCATTACCCGGCTACCTAACCAACCATACCAAACCTAGATCCCAACTAATCCTAAAGAAGTCCAAGTCGCTCTTGTCCGTGAGCACGACTGATCGACCAGTTTGATACTCTGCAGAGTTTGCACAGCTTTCCCCACGAGTCGTGATTCCCGTGTTGCTTCACACTTCCGGGGTGTGGAGTCAGGGTCTCACTACAATGCCTTTACAAAACTCCCACTAACCTTTAGGCACCCACTGAGGTTTCACCGCTAACAGACGATTCCATCGCTGCGGAAGCCCCCTCTTGTGCCACTTAACCGTCCAACGGTGCCCACAGAATCAGAGGGGTGGCTAATTAGTTGGCCAGGTCGTACCCATATAGGTCCCATGGTTGTGCGGAAATAACTTGGTTACATTTTCAAGAACCGGTCCTTAGGACCCCACACAGGAACAACCACAACCAACTGTGCACTACCGGCACACTTATATTCCCGCACCATCATCAAACAACCATTCTGTTGGGATCCATATACCATGTTGCTACAAAATTACCCTTCCCAATTCTTGTTGCATAATCATTAGTCAATATTAATATTTCTCCTAACCATGACTACACTAGCAAAAACTACCCACTTTACCCCATGACCCATCAACGACGACAAGGAATTGTCATACAAAACTAGAAAACCCTAACATAGGATTTCAAATTAGACAAGCATGCACTTGAAGGATAAACATCTACGTATGAATCCTAAAATAGGGGCAAAATGTTCAAGGACACTTGCCTTCGATGTAGGGTTGCTCAAAGTTCTCGAAAGCTTGATCTTGGAGATTACCGAACTGCTCACATCTTAAGTGATACAGCGGAAAAGGCATACAAGGAAAAACTCTAAGAATAGTACACCATATAGTACTAAAACTAGGTAAAACTATAAAAAGATTCTACACGTTGCTACGAACATTTGGGTGCAAAATCGCCTAAATTGGAGCTACGAGCAAAAAGTATTGAGCTTTTGAAGTTCCATGGACTAATCTACAAATTTTAGTTGAATTCCAAGAATAAAGCGAATTGTTTTTATACTGAAAAGGTGGATTTATGATGTCATAAACATTTTTTGAATTACTTCTCTAAAGTAAAATCCATGGAAAAGGTTCACGGGACTCGTGGACCACGACCTTATGGCTGGTCCATGATCCACGATGGACCGGAGCTCAAAGGGTTATGCCCGGTCTAATCCAAGACGTCGGATTTGGATCGGGTGGCCGAGATCAAACACGGGCGGCGGCTGGTAGCGCGGGACGAGAGAGCCGGCGGCCAACGGCAGCGGGCGACTGGGAGCTCAGCGGCACATCGCAAAAAGGCGCCTCCAGCCATCAATCTCGTCAGGATTAGGTGCAAAAGAGAGAGGAGAGGACGGGGGTCATCACCGTGGGCTCGGTGGTGGCGGAGGAGCTCCAGAGACAGCCGGTGACAGGGAAGAATGTGTGGCAGCCTTTGGTCATGGCGGGGACGGAGTCCGGCTGCGGATGAGGCTCCAAAAAGCATTGCGAAATGAAGCTCGAGGTCCTGCGAAGCCGAAGGGAGGAAAACCAAAGTCTTAGAAGGTTTGGTCATGGAGAATTTTGGGCAGCGGTGAGCTCTTACCATCAGGAATGGTGGAGATGGTGGCGAGCTCAAATCCGTGTGCAAAACAAAGGGAAAATGGGTGTTTCGGGTGGGGAACGGCGCAAAGGAGACGATGAGGGGCTTAAATAATAGAGAGAGGGAGAGGAGAGGGTGGATTAGAAGAGATTCAGTCGGCGCCATGATTTCAAACTAAAGCTTCGGTTTCCAAAATAATGAGGGCAATAGAAGGGGGGAAATGGTTGGGGAGGAGTGGAAATGGGGCGGGAGTTTCGACCGGGCACTTTAATTGGTGAGACAATGACCGGGACGGTGGGATTTTATCGGCGTAGTGGATTGGGGGTGCTCGGGGCTCATCCGGCCAGAGGAAGAAGAAAGCCAGCCAGCTCGGGTCGGGTGGCTCGGACGGAGCGGCTTGGCTCGGGCCGGGCCCCACCTGTCAGCGAAAGGGAGCAGGAGGGGCGGCTCGGCCAAAAGGGCAGGTTGGCTCGGCTCTAGCGGGCCGACGCTAGGGAGAAAGATGGCGGCCCAAGCGGAAGAAGGGAGGGGAGAGGGGTTGGGCAGGGGAGAAAGGTTTCGACCCAAGAGCTATTTTCCAGTTAGAAAAGATTTTTTCTTTTTAGATTTCAAACAAATTTTCAAAAGGGGTTTTAAACAAGCGATTTCTAGCGAATTTTTTGCAAACTTTTTTTCCATGCATAAAAAGCTTATTGCATCTACAACGGCATGAATGCATCAAACATATAATCTATGCCAATTTAAATTTAGAAATTAATTTCCCTATTGAACAAAATTGCAACCACCTATTTAATTTCTAGCAAAATTTTAAATTATTGTGAAAAGTGAAATTTAGGGTGTTATAAACCTACCCCCTTAGGCTGAATCTTGCCCTCGAGATTTGAAAGGATTAGAGAAGAGATGGGGAAACTTGGTTTTCAGATCATCTTCTCTTTCCCAGGTTGCTTCTTCTTCTAAGTGATGCTTCCACTGCACCTTGCACATACGGACTCGTCTGTTTCTGGTCCCGTTCTGACGTATCGAGAATCTTGACCGGATATTCAGAATATGAGAGATCTTCTCGCACATCCAGTTCTTCTACTAGCAATTGTTCTTCGAGAACTCTTAAGCACTTCTTTAACTGTGACACATGGAAAACATCGTGTACTCCTGAGAGTTGCGGAGCTAACTCAAGCTGGTAAACTACTTCTCCTCGTCTGCCCAATATCTTGTACGGACCAATAAACCGAGGTGAAAGCTTGCCTTTAACCTTGAATCTACGTAGACTCTGATCGATGATACTTTGAGATACACGACATCTCCTACTTCAAAAGTAAGTTCCTGGTGTCGATGATCTGCATAACTCTTATGCCTTGATTGTGCTGTTTTCATATTATCACTGATCTCTTACACTTGTCTTTCTGCTTCTCTCAGAACTTCTGGACCGAAAACTTGGCTTTCTCTGGTCTGGTTCCAGAACAACGGGGTTCTGCACTTCCTTACGTACAAAGCTTCAAAAGGGGACATCTTGAGACTAGCCTGATAACTGTTGTTGTACGAGAATTCCGCATACGGCAGATTCTTGTCCCAACTATTACCATTCTTCAAAGCACATCCTCTCAACATATCTTCAAGGATTTGATTTACCCTTTCTGTTTGTTCATTTGTCTGCGGGTGATATGCTAAGCTGAAATTCAACCTTGTGTCCATAGACTCATGTAGATGTTGTCAGAACCGTGAGGTAAACTAACTGCCATGATCTGATACAATTATCTTAGGTACCCCATGCAGACACACAATTATGGATATATACAATTCAGCTAGCTTCGAACCTTTATAGGATTCCTTGACTGGAATGAAATGAGCTACTTTTGTCAGCCGATCAACTACGACCCATATAGAATCATATCCTGACTGGGTTCGAGGTAGACCCACTATGAAATCCATGTTGATTTCTTCCCACTTCCATTCAGGTATTTTCAAAGGTTGTAGTAGTCCTGCTGGTCTTTGATGCTCGGCTTTGACTCGCTGGCAGATATCACACAAAGCTACATGTTCTGCTATTGCACGTTTCATTCCGTACCACCAATACTGATCTTTAAGATCTTGGTACATCTTGGTACTCCCTAGGTGAATGGAATATGCTGAATCATGAGCATCCTTTAAAATTGTATCCCGAATAGCTTTTGTGTCCGGAACACAAATCCTTTGCTTGTACCACACTATGCCTTGCTCAGCTTCAGTGAAATCTGGGGCTTTTCCAACTTTGATTCAACTTCTCGAATTCCTTGCATAGCTCGGAACTCATCTTGAGGAGTTAAAGCGTTGACCTGAGATTTTCTGCTCAAGGCATCAGCCACTACGTTTGCCTTTCCTGGGTGATAGTTGATTCCCAAGTTGTAATCCTTAATGAGCTCTAACCATCTATGTTGTCTGAGATTAAGATCCGGTTGAGTGAAAATATACTTCAAGCTCTTATGATCTGAATAGATATCACATCTTTGACCTATCAAATAATGCCTCCAGATCTTGAGTGCATGAACCACTACAGCTAGCTCCAAGTCATGTGTCGGATAGTTCTCTTCATGCTTCCTTAACTGTCGGGAGGCGTATGCTACAACAGGACCCTCTTGCATGAGCAAACAACCCAAACCTTGATGAGATGCATCGCAATATACAGAAAATAGCTTCTGAGTATCTGGCATGATCAAAACTGGAGCTGAGGTTAACCTTTGCTTCAACTCATTGAAACTGGCTTCTTGAGCGGCTGTCCACTTGAACTCTGCTCCTTTTTCTAATAGTTCTATCATTGGCTTCTCTATCTTGGAGGAACCTTCTATAAACTGGCGGTAGTAACCAGCTAAACCCATAAAACTATGGATCTCCGAAACATTCTGCGGTGGCTTCCAGTTCAGAACATCCTTTATTTTGGATGGATCCACAGACACACCTCCTGCTGAAATAATGTGACCAAGAAAGGGAACTTCCTTTAACCAAAATTCACATTTGCTCAGTTTTGTATATAGTTGGTTTTCTCTGAGCTTCTGCAATACCATTCTTAGATGTTCCTTGTGCTCTTCCTCATCTTTGGAGTACACTAGGATGTCATCAATAAATACTACGATAAACTTGTCCAAGTACTCCACGAAGATTTTGTTCATCAGATACATGAAATAAGCTAGGGCATTGGTCAAACCGAACGGCATTACCGTGTACATGTATAGACCATACCGAGTAACAAATGCAGTCTTTGGAATATCTGAAGCGCGGGTCTTTAACAGATGATCCCCAGACCGAAGATTGATCTTGGAGAACACACATGCTCCATTCAGCTGGTCAAATAGATCTTCAATATGGGGCAGACGGTACTTGTTCTTGATTGTCACCTCATTCAGAGCTCGATAATCTATACACATCCTCTGTGTACCATCCTTCTTCAGGACGAAGATTACTGGGGCTCCCCAGGGCGAAGAACTGGGGCGGATAAACCCTTTGTCTAGTAGCTCTTGGATTTGCTCCTTGAGCTCAGCCAACTGATTGGCATCCATTCTATATGTCCTCTTGTATATAGGAGTCATTCCAGGTACTAATTCAATGACAAATTCAATTTCACGATCAGGTGGCATACCTGGCAAATCCTCCGGGAAGACGTCAGGAAACTCACTGACCACTCTGCTATCTTCCACTGCATTGGCTTTGTTTAAACTGGCGTTGATAGCTGATTCTGTCGTGGCTTGAAACTCCACCTTGGTACCATCTGTATGCGTCAACTGTACTGACTTTGTAGCGCATCCGATGACTCCTTTGTATTTGGTTAACCAGTCCATTTCGAGAATGATATCAATACCCTTGGACTCCAGAATGATGAGGTTGGCAAGAAAGTCTACCCCCCTTCTGCATATACTTATTTTAGGGCATACATGCCTTGATTCCATTTCTCCTCCAGGAGAACTTACTAGCACTCGATTTTTCATTAATACTCTTGGCAATTTATATGTGTTCACAAACTGAAATGATATAAATGAATGCATAGCACCAAAATCAAACAATACTGTAGCAGGATGAGAGTTGGCAGAGAACATACCCAGAACCACGTCAGGAGCATCATGGGCTTCCTCCACTGCAACATGATTAACGCGACTGTGCATCACGTTTTGGTGAGGCTGCTGCTGCTGACTGTTGTAGCCCTGGGCCTGTGCTTGGCCTTGCTACTTCTTGGGGCACTTGTTGGCGAGATGCCCGAAGTTGCTGCAACTGAAACACGGCCCAATGTTGCTTGACCCTTGGCCTGTGTGATTCTGTTGCTGAGGCTGATTGTTGTTGGGTCGCTGCTGTTGCTGGAAACTGGGGCGAGACTGTTGTTGCGCTGGCTACACTGGCGGCTTGTATGACCCTACAACCTGATTATGTATCTTCTGTTGTGGCCTCTGTTGCTAATTCTGCTGCTGGCTCTGCCATCTATGGCGGAACATAGGACTAGTGGCAAGAGGGATGAAGCGGGGGCAGGTGTTACTGCCAGAAGACTGACCCTGCAGATGGTGCTTGTGCTCTTCTCCCAAATTCTGGCGCTTCTTCTCCATTATGAAGGCTCTGTCTACCAGCTTCTGGAAGCTGGGGTACTCATTGGCAAAGAGGGCATACTGCAGACCAGTGTTGAGACCCTCAAGAAAGCAATCCTGCTTCTTCTCATCAGTATTAACGTCATTGAGGGCATAGCGAGACAGTTGGGTAAACTTGGTGAGGTACTCCCTTACTGCCATGGGTCCTTGCTTCAGACTAAGGAACTCCCTCCTCTTCAACTTTACGTCACCATTGGGGACGTGGTGTGCACGGAAGTTATCCTGGTACTCTGCCCAAGTGATTTCCTGGGGATTCCCATGAGCGGCAGTGTAAGCTATCCACCACTCTTGAGCTGGTCCAATCAGTTGCTGGGATACGAAGAGAACTTTCTCCCTTCCATTACACTGAACTATATGTAGCTTGCCTTCTATGGTCTTTATTTAGCCAGTCATCTGCCTCCATGGGCTCCACTGCCTAAGAGAAAGTGGGTGGCTGAGTGCTCAAGAAAGTCCTGAGCATGGACTGCGGTTGCTGTGGCGGTGCTTGCTGAGCTTGGGGTTGCTAATTGATAGCCTGAACCAAACATTGGAGGATGGTCATCACTTGATTGGCATCCATCAAAGGTGGCGGGGGGGGGGGGGTGGAAGATCATGTTGGTTGCCGGCGTTGTCATTGGCATTGTCGTTGATATTCTCGTTGTCATTGTTGTTGACATTGTAGTTGGTGTTGTCATTGACGTTACTGTTGCGCCTGGTGTTCATCATCTATTGGTCGCCAGGGTTCGAGCGGGGGAGCATAAGAGAAAAGCAAGGGCGAAAAAAACAAGACAAGAATAGAAAAGAACAGATTGGAATGGAAAGAAATAGAAAGAAAGTACTCCCAACTATTATTATAATAATAACTGATGCAATATAGAGAGGAAACTCCCACACTACACCAACACTCAAGCAAAGATCAACCTCATAGCAAGATTCACACAACAGACTCAAACACAAGCACACACTAGCACAAACGACACACAAGACTAAATGATTTATTCAGTTGAGGACATCCTCCTAACTCAACTCTACTCCTCGCCTGCTGTGCCTGAAGGGCCTGCTGCATCTGCCTGACAGAGCTTCTTGTGCGGAGGAGAGTGGGGCGGTGCAGCCACAGGTGCTGGGGAAGCCTCCTCGGGGAGAGGGAGCTGGTCGGGGTCCTCCAGTAGCATCTCCAGCTTGTGGATCATCTGCTTGTGCTCGGTGTGGCACTGGTGCATATCCTCCAGCTCGTCGAGTGCTCTGTCCAGCTCGGCATAGAGGGCGACGGTGAGGCTGACCTGTTCTCTCAGACAGAGATCTGCGCGAAGGTGACCTCCAGGCTACCTGACGGGCGCTGCGGGAACTTCCCGAACTGGTATGGGGCTTGAGTCAAGGAACGGCTAAACACAGTTAACTGCACTAAGCAACTTATCCTAAGATTCCAACATCAGGCATCCTATTTACTAAGTATGATGACACTACTATATCAAAAGGATTGACTCATCGGATTCCATCCGACTACCAAAACTCACCAGGTAATTCCATTACCCGGCTACCCGACCAACCATACCAAACCCAGATCCCAACTAATCCTGAAGAAGTCCAAGTCGCTCTTGTCCGCGAGCACGGCTGATCGACCAGTTTAATACTCTGCAGAGTTTGCACAACTTTCCCCACGAGTCATGATTCCCGTGTTGCTTCACACTTCTGGGGTGTGGAGTCAAGGTCTTACTACAAGGCCTTTACAAAGCTCCCACTAACCTATAGGCACCCACTGAGGTTTCACTGCTAACAGACGATTCCATCGCTGCAAAAGCCCCCTCTTGTACCACTTAACCGTCCAACGGTGCCCACAGAATTAGAGGGGTGTCTAATTAGTTGGTCAGGCCGTACCCATATAGGTCTCATGGTTGTGCCAAAATAACTTGGTTACATGTTCAAGAACCGGTCCTTAGGACCCTACACAAGAACAACCATAACCAACTGTGCACTACCGGCATGCGTGCATTCCCGCACCATCATCAAATAACCATTCTGTTGGGATCAATATACCATGTTGCTACAAAATTACCCTTCCCGATTCTTGTTGCATAATCATTAGTTAATATTAACATTTCTCCCAACCACGACTGCACTAGCAAAAACTACCCACTTTACCCCATGATCCATCAACGACGATAAGGAATTGTCCTACAAAACTAGTAAACCCTAACATAGGATTTCAAATTATACAAGCATGCATTTGATGGATAAACATCTACGTATGAATCCTAAAATAGGGGTAAAATGTTCAAGAACACTTGCCTTCGTTGTAGGGTTGCTCAAAGTCCTCGAAAGCTTGATCTTGGAGATTACCGAACTGCTCACCTCCTAAACGATACACCGAAAAAATCACACAAGGAAAAACTCTAAGAACAGTTCACCATACAGTACTAAAACTAGTTAAAAACCCTATAAAAAGATTCTACACATCTCTATGAACATTTGGGCGCGAAAATCGCCTAAATCGGAGCTACGAGCAAAAAGTATTGAGCTTTTGAAGTTCCAGGGACTAATCTGCAAATTTTAGTTGAATTCTGAGAATAAAGCGAATTGTTTTTATACTGAAAAAGTGGATTTATGACTTCATAAACATTTGCTGAATTATTTCTCTGAAGTAAAATCCATGGAAAAGGTTCACAGGACATGTGGACCACGACCTTATGGTCGGTCCACGGTCCACGGTGGAACGGGGCTCAAAGGGTTATGCCCGGTCTAATCCGAGCCGTCAGATTTGGATCGGGTGGCTGAGATCAAACACGGGCGGCACAGGACAAGAGAGCCAGCAGCAGGCTGCCGGGAGCTCGACGGCACAACGCAAAAAGGCACCTCCGGCTATCAATCTCGTTGGGATTAGGCGCAAAAGAGAGAGGAGGGGACCGGGGTTATCACCATGGGCTTAGCGGCGGAGGAGCTCCTGAGGCAGTCGGCGATGGGGAAGAACGCGTGGTGGCCTTCGGTCTTGGCGGGGACAACGTCCGGCAGCGGATGTGGCTCCAAAAAGCATCGGGAAATGAAGCTCGAGGTCCTACAAAGCCGAAGGGAGGAAAACCAAGGTCATAGATTGTCCGGTCATGGAGAATTTTGGGCGTCGGCGAGCTCTTACCGTCGGCAATGGTAGAGAACGGCGCAATGGAGACGATGAGGGGCTTAAATACCCGATAGAGGGAGAGGAGAGGGCGGATTGGAAGGGATTTGGCCGGCGCCATGATTTCCAATTAAAGCTTTGGTTTCCAAAATAATGAGGGCAATAGAAGGGGGGAAAGGGTCGGGGAGGAGTGGAAATGGGGCGGGAGTTTTGGCCGAGCGCTTTAATTGGTGAGATAATGACCGGGACGGCGGGATTTGATCGGCGCGGTGGATTGCGGGCGCTTGGGGCTCATCCGGCTGGAGGTAGAAGAATGCCAGCTGGCTCTGGTCAGGCGACTCGGGTGGAGCGGCTCGGCTCGGGCCGGGCCCCACCTATCAGCGAAAGGGAGTGGGAGGGTCGGCTCAGCCAAAAGGGCAGGCCGGCTCGACGCTATTGGGCCGGTGCGGGGGAGAAAGATGGCGGCCCAAGCGAAAGAAGGGAGGAGAGAAGGGTTAGAACGGGGAGAAAGGTTTCGGCCCAAGAGCTATTTCCCATTTAGAATAGCTTTTTTCTTTTTAGATTTCAAACAAATTTTCAAAAGGGGTTTTAAATGAGCGATTTCTAACGAATTTTTTACAAACTTTTTTTTCCACGCATAAAAACTTTATTGCATCTACAATGGCATGAATGCATCAAACATATAACCTATGCCAATTTAAATTTAGAAATTAATTTCCCTATTGAACAAAATTGCAACCACCTATTTAATTTCTAGCAAAATTTTAAATTATTGCAAAAATTGAAATTTGGGTGTTACATATGTCTAGAACAAGCGTGTGGCAGGGTGCGCCGACATGGGCATAGCCTGGTCGGGCCGACACGGCTGGGCCTAGCTAGGCATAATCATCCCAGCCAAGCATGACGTAGTAGTGGCCTGGCTCGGCCGCTCGAGCATGTCGAGGTACGAGTTGAATAGGTATCACCCAACTTGTTTAACCCGTTAATCCATTTATTTTAAATCTTCTAGCCGTTTTGTGACCATTTGGGCTCTAAGAAATACTTTTTTTTTGTGCAAAAATCATCATTTTTCATATATAAATAGAGAAACACCATGCCCTACAATTCCACACTAGCAAAAACATTTGCTCTCTTATTTACTTCACTTATTCTTGTCTCAAAGTTCCTGAGAATTCGCCATAATTTGGCCAAATTAGTTTTAGTAGTTGCAAAAAATCTGAGAAATTTCAACACCCACATCCTGTTGCCTTGAGGAAATCTTTGTGATTTTTTGCATCGTTGTTCTTTCTAGTTTGTTTTCTCTTTGTCGGAGGGTGAACTCCTGTCGCAAGGATCCTGGGGGACCCCTTTTTAGAGATTCGGCCGGGGGGATGCTCCTGAATATGTTCGCCTGAGAAATAAATGGGTATGAATGCGATGGCCAGCGGTGCGGGGTGATCTAATGCGGAAAGGAGTAAATGCACTGGAGTTTAGACAGGTTCGGGCCGCACGGGGGTGTGACACCCTACTCCTGTATGGATACTATAAATGCCCTGAGGAAGTCCCTCAAGGATGTTGCTGGTTACAAGAATGTTGGTTTATCTCAGAGCCTGGGGCTCTTTGTTTTTTGGCCTGTCTCGTGTTGTTCACTTCTCAGCCGTTATTTCTTTGGTGATGTGTTCTCTTTTTGCCTCCCTTTTCCACACTTGCTTTCTTTCGCCCTTGCTTTCTTCTGTGCCGCCGGCTGCTTTAAATACCCGCCGGCAGCAACGTGCCCCGAATGGGAGGGGGGCACGAGTCCTGAGACACCATAAATAGAAAGGGCGTCATCTTTTCCTCTGGGCGAAGTGACCGGAGGTGAAAAATGCGTCGCACGCCTAGTCATCCGTCACCATAAATGCACTGGCAATGGGCGCTGTGGAGAGGGCTCACCGGGCAGCCACAGAGCGGCCCGGCGTGCCCGCCCTGTCTTGTTCCCCTGCCACAGCAACGCGGTAGACGGAACGCCTCGGCCCTTACGACGTTATCCCGAGACAGGCCGGATGGCACGGGATGGGACCCGTGCAATTAATAACCCCACGCCTCTCTGCCAGAACGTGGCAGGAACTGACGCTGAGCGCGCGGGAGCAGTTGGAGGTGACAGGCCACGCACGCTCTTTAAATGCGGCCTTGGGCCTTTGACTGGCTGACACCTCATCGGTGGGCCCCTCAGGGGCCACTGTCAGGGGGCTCCCTGGATCGTTGGGGTACCGAGTGCTCGAGGGTACTGTTCACCTCCCCGAGCACTCTCTCCCAAGAATACCCTTTCTTGTCCTCGGGGAACCGAGTGCTCGGGGGTACTGTTCACCTCCCCGAGCACCCTCTCCCGGGCACACTTGTACGGATCCTTGGGGAACCGAGTGCTCAGGGGCTGCTGCACGAAGCCCCGAGCACTCTCTCCCAGAACTTCCTTCGGTGGGTCCTCGGGATACTTGGGTGCCCAGGGGCCACCGCTAGCGGCCCCGGGCACGTTTCTCCCGATACTTAGCTCTCCTGGTCACCGGGGGACTAGGGTGCTCGGAGGTCACCATACACCTTCCTGAGCACTTTCTTCCCGGTACTTAGATTTCGTGGATCATCGAGGAACTGGGGTACTTCGGGGGCCACCGACTGTGGCCCCGAGCGCCCTCTCCCGGGACTCGATCTTTTTCACCTTGCGGGAGAGACTCCGCGGGATGGTGCCATGTGGCGGATTGACTGGCCTGGCCTTGGGATTCGGGGACCCCCGATTCCTGATACACCGATAGCCTTTGTTTGTTATTTGATTATTTCTAACTCCGAATATTTGAATTTTTTGTAGTGCCATTCGATATTAACCATGGACGCTGGTGGACATGATCATGATAATACACCCATCCATCATGATTTTTTCTTCAAAGACTCGAAGCGAACTGTGACCTCTTTGATAGCAGTGCTACAGGTGATGGACCCGACAGTGAACCTCCAGCAATACCTCCATCATCAGGCTCTACAAGTGCACACATGTTAGCAAGCACCGGCTCTAAAAGTATTGGAAATAAATTCCTTTGTTGTACACCTTTGCCTTTATTTTAGATCCTAGAGCTAAAATTACAGGTTTATGTAGAGTTCTCACAATTCTAGGTGATGCACTTAGCCATGATTATTCTACTTATTATACTAATATTCGTTCTAAGTTATTCGATGTTTATTGTAAATATGAAACAAAGTATGGTGGAGTTTGCCTGCAACGACCTCCAATAGCACCCACAACAAGAAGACGAAACTGTGGAAAAAATTATTGGCGGAGATTCTTCATCAAAAAGTTCAGACTATTCATCATGATAGTCTACCAGTGCTGAAATTCTAGCATCCTGAGGGGAGCTAACAACCTTCATCGATAGCGACGTTATCAGCCATGAACAAGAAACTTTTAACATACTGCAATGGTGGAATAAGCACAAGAAAAATTATCCGGTGCTTTCACTATTAGCACGAGATTTGTTAACGATCCTTGTATCTATAGCTTTTTGAGAGGCTACTTTCAGCCTTACTAGAAGGATAATTGAAGAGAGAAGAACAAGTCTCACAAGTGAGATGGTGAAAATACTCACCATATTAAATGACGGGGAACAACCTGAAGCATGAATGCAATACATTACAGAGAACCCTAAGCTTGAAGATTCATTCAAAAATTTGTATCTAGATGTTGATTAGAACATATAGTGTCTAATTTTCTAAGCTAGATTGTACTCTTTTTTCCTTTTCTAGAAATGTTTTTAACGAGACAACCTATCAATAAAGCTCATTTTTAGAATTAATCATTTATGTGTCATTTTTTATTTTTTTATGATTTTCTTTTTTTCCAAAAATGACTCACCACCCACCTCTCGTCTTGGCCTATAAATAGCCACCATCCAAAACTCCTAGTGATCCCATCGGTCACCCATATCTCCTTTAGTCCTTTTCTACTTGCTTGGCCACAAATCATTTCCACAGTTCCATTCATGGGTCAAGACGCCGAGAACTCGCGTGCATGATCATCGGTATGACAATATTTTTGAAAAGATCTTTAGAGAAATAAATGGGGAACAAGTAAGATTTGCTAAGTATAATATATGTAGCCTCGGATCAGGCGCCACGCCTACAAATGGAATGGGGCACTTGAGGAAGCATATTACATCTTGCAAGAAAAAAAATCTGGAGTATATACTGAAACCATGTAATTTTCAAAGCATAGGTTGTACTTTTTTTCCTTCTAGTAGAAATATTTTTTTGACGAGGCAGCCAATCGATAAATATCATTTTTATCTATTATATATATATATATGTGTGTGTGTGTGTGTGTGTGTGTGTGTGTATTAATTTTGTATCTATTTTTTATTTTTTATTTTTTGGGCTGGCCTTTACCGGGCTGTGTGCCGCGAGGCCAACCGTGGTGCCGGCCCGTCTTGCCTGTCGGGCCGATCGTGCCGTTGTGTCACAATTGTGCCTAGGCCGACCCGGCACGGTGCATGACGGACCGTGTCATGGGTCGAGGGTGCGGCATGCAGGTTGGCATGATAGGACCCATTACACCAGTTGGGCCTATCAGGCCGTGCCAAGCCAGGTATGGCAGGACTCGTTACACTAGCTAGGCCTATCGGACCATGCCTAACTAGATATGGCATGACCCGTTACACTAGCTGGGCCTATCAGACCCGGCCAGCCTGACATGCCCATTTGGACATCTCTAGTCATGACAGTGAATGACCCAAAGTTAGCAACCGACCAAAGAAGCTCAAACCTAAAGTGATGGGCCAGAGGGGAGAAGTAATGGTTGCCTGCATGCACCCGTGAATCGTGGCCCAACATGCAAATCTGGAGAAGTACTAATACATGCACCGTGAATCGTGGTCCAGCTTGCAAATGTAGAGAACTACTAATCTATACTTCTATAATATGTATAAGTTGTGACAGATCTGATCGATCTCCATCATCTATCCGAGTTGATCAAATGGTCACCGTGTAAAGTTGGACCATGTTCCTCATTCTAAAAATACAACTAATCTCTCATTATTTGCCTTCCATACCTAGACGTCCAATATTTTGCTTCTATACATTCTAAAAATATATTCAATCTCCTATTATTTGTCTTCTATACCTAAATATAGAAGGCTTTTCCTACAAGCGAATCAAGAACACAAGCAAGAATAGGTAGATGCAATCTAAATATTGCTAATTACCAATGAAGTACTCGAGTTAGGTTCAACAAACCCATAAACAATGAAACGGTCTAAAACGGAATAATCTAAGCTAAACTCAAGCCTAAACTATGATGACTAATGTGTATATATAGGAGAAAACGTGAGGAGGTTGACCTAGGGTTGTGCAGCCGTGGAAAGAGGCGTGCTCAACCTAGACTCCGACCCCGACACGATTACAAAATCCAACAGGGTCCAAAACAGTGGCACAACACCTTATTTCTTTAACTCTGACTAAACTATAAGGAATATTTGGTTGAGCTCATATCCATTGGAAATGGCTCGTCGTATGCTTTCCATAATATCCAAGATTGCCTAAAACGGATTTTGTATGAGAGAGTTGTGCCCATTTTACTGACGTCCTGTCTTGAGACTCGACCACAATCATGACCACTACTAGAGCTCAGCTTCGAGTCCGAGTAGGCTTGGCCTTCGAGGGGTGACATTCGGGTAAGGTTATGGTGCTTCTCCCATATTCCTAAGTAATACAACATCACAAAAATTTAGTAGGAATCCATCCAAGGAAGCATGAACAGTGAGGAACGAGTTCACCTAGTGGTTTAATTATCGTGCATGTGCTCTTGTAATTGAACCTTGTATGATTTAAGGAATATTAGTAGTATTGATCATATCTGAAGGAACCATGGGCTCGTCATCCTCCCCCTTTTGAATTGGAGTCGTCCTTGACTCAAGCTCTTCCTATTCTCCTAAGTAGGGCTTCAGATCCGAAATGTTAAATGTGGGACTAACCCCAAAATCTACAGGTAGGTCCAATTTGTATGTATTATCATTGATTTTCTCAATTATCTTAAATGGTCCATTAGCTCTAGACATCAATTTTGACTTTCTTAGTTCTGGAAACCTATCATTCCTCAAATGCAACCAAACTAAATCACCCGGTTCAAATTTTATTTCCTTCCTACCTTTACTTCTAGCAATCCTATACTTTTCAGTCATGCTCTCTATATTCTTTTTAGTGGTTTCATGCAACTTAAGAATAAATTCAGCACGTTTCTTAGCATCTAAATTAAGTAGACAAAGGTAGTAAATCAATAGAAGCACAAGGATTAAATCCATACACTACCTGGAATGGACTTTCCTTGGTGGTGGAGTGTACCGACCTATTGTAAGCAAATTCAATATGTGGTAAACACTCTTCCCACATTCTCAAATTCTTCTTTAGAACTGCCCGTAACATGATCGATAATATACGGTTGACAACCTCTGTTTGACCATCGATTTGGGGATGACAAGTAGTAGAAAGCAACAACTTCATCCCATATTAATTCCAAAGTGATCTCCAAAAGTGACTCAAAAAACTTTACATCACGATCTGAGACAATAATTGTCGAGACCAGTTCAAGGAACAAACCAAATCTCTCCTATGTGCTGAGCCCAGGAAACGATCCCAACACATAGCGACTTCATTGATGATAATCATTACAATATCCTTACTTAAATGAATTAACCGTCTTACAATAGTGACCTTCAAGGTCGAAGAACCAAATAAACTGCAGTGGAACTAAACGAACTATTACTACTCTAATCCTTGACGACTCTTCCACAGGCATTATCGACGTAGAAAGCATCTTAGAACGATCCACCTTCAGCGTACTCCTCGATACCTTCTCCAACTGAGTGTTTGCTTATAGCAAGAGTGAGCACTTGTCGTACTCAACAAGTTGTATAGGAAATAGTATGCATATGAAGGCTTTGACAAGAATAAGGCTAATATAGCTCTTTTGCATAAATCAGCATTTAAGTAAAAACATTTGAAAAGTAATAATAATTAAGTGAATAACAAACCACCTCAAGATTCCATCCATCTTGACTAAACCAACTAACCAACACCTCAACCAAAATTCCATCCACTAAGGTTGAACCCTCAATCATAGTTCACACCACTATGACTGACCATCCACAACTATGATTCCCACCATCACAATTGATCTGACTAACCAACACATCCAAATGTAATCATGGTAGGTTTTCAATGCCGCTCATGATCATGAGCACGGCTGAATATTCAGTTTTAACTCTGCAGAGGTTCTACTTTATCCACAAGACGTATCGTCCCATTTTGCCGAGCATCTGTTGGCCGACGGATAACTCTTACACACTACTGAGGTGTGCGCTAGGATTCCACTACAAAGCTTTTACAATGCCCCCTCTCAGCACGTGTCTACCCGCTAAGGTTTCACTGCCGTGTGATTTCACCTCAACAACGGAAGTCCCCTCTTGCGCCTTTCGAATCCCAAGACATCGTCCATTCACCACTCTTCTGCTTGGTCTACACTATAAGAGTGAGCAAATTACTCAGCTAGGCCCGTCCCATATCAGACTTGTGGTTGTATTGTAAATATAGAAAGGTCACCCCATGAACCGATCCTTAAATTTGAGCAAGACTACCATTTTCCCAGCACACACTTGCCCCATCATCCCACTTGCTCAAATCCCTATACCATGTTGCTACAAAAATCATTCCATCATATTTTATCATTGTTGCATAGGACCATTATCAAGTTCGTGGAACATTTATCATGATTACCATCCCAAGCAAGACTAAGCATCATCTACCCTTCCATAACCCAAATCCATACTAAGGTGACAAGGATGATAAGGGAAAACTAGGGTAAAGCCTAACTGTTGTGATTCCCCACATTAGCATGCAGGTTCATAAAACAAAATATTTGAAAACTGGGATAAATATGATCAAAAACACAACTTGCCTTCACTAAACTCAGTTGGGTCTTCAAACTCCTGATACTGCAGACCTTCTAGCTCCTCCGAAACGTTGGCGTCTATTTTCAACATACGCGGAAAAACAACAACACATAAACACCAAAATCTAAAAAGAACCAAATACACACAACAAACATCATCACATACAAGTTCACACTATTCCTAACCATCTGGCGAAAGAACAGATCAAAACGGAGCTACAGTTGACAAGTTATGATTTTCTAAAGATTAGAACAGGACCAAAAGATTATCTATAGATGAAATTATGTTGCTAGGAATTTTCTAGGATTTTTTCAAAGCCATCTATGATTTTCTAGGATTTTTTTGGAATTTTCTAGCATTTATTTGAATTATAAAACTATTAAACATAATTAAATAAACACATAAAAATTTATTAAACATTATTATAAATTAATTACCTAATTTTTATTATTTTTCAAATTATTTTTACATTGGAAATCTATTTATTGCGCAATATTAATGATTTATGACGTCAGCAAAACAATTAAAACAAATAAAAGAAAAGATAATGCTGGTTGGGCACTCTGAGCTGGCATGGCTTGACACGTAAGCAAAACGGCTGACGTGGCATGATGATGTGGTTTTGGTGCTGATTGGGTTTAAGTTGAACACGTGTCGGCTCTGGGTTGGCTACCGAAGGGGTAAGCAAAGATCTAATCTTGGCCATCAGTCTCAGATCGGATGGCTCACCTTGCTTCTTCTTCTCCCGAGCAAAGATGACGGCGGCGGCGACTTCCTAGACGGTGGAGACCCGTCAAAAACCGGCCGAAAACACGTCGTCAGCCTCCGGCTACTCCGGCGAGCGGCGGAACTCGGGCTCCGGCACCTTGCGAACACGGCTGGGCTACGTGTTGGCATCGAAGAAGCGCGGTCGAGGCTAGCGACAGCGAGGCGTGGCACAAAGCTTCGGAGGTCGACGACGAAGGCACTAGGCGTCGATTTCTCGGTGAAAAGCTGGGCAAAAACTTCGGGACGATCTGAGGAGGCTCTAGGGTCGCATATTTATAGGTGGGAGGCTCTATTATCTCCAATTTGAGTCGGATTTTAAAGAAAGGCGGCGGCGGCTATCCGAACTTGATTCCTGCGATTCAAACGCGCTCAGGCTCTGGAAACTTCCTTGTTTTGATCCAAAGCCTATCTTTATCTAACTCGCAAATTTGGTTGGGATTTAGGGCGGGCGGTGGATGAACTCCGGTGTCCAACACGAGTTTGGCTCAGGCTCTGGCCAAATTGACGTGGGCTCTAGCTTCTAGAGCCACTAGCAAACTTGATTTGGCGGTTGGGTAGTCTTCTTCTACTCAGACTCGGCGACGACGGCGCTGGAGCGGGCGGCCGACCGGTTGGCTGAGCTACGCTGAGCCGAGCAGAAGCGAGGGTGAGAAGAGGAGAGGAGATGGGCTCGGCTAGGCTGGGCCGGCTGAGAGAAAAGAGGAAAAAGAATGGGCTTCGGCCTTTTTCATTTTAAAGCTTTTTTTCTAATTTTTTTTCTATTTCCTCACATGTATATACACACATATATAGTGTATCTACAAAATACATATACCTATATGAGCTCACCTAAAAACAAGCAATCAAACTAGCAAACAAATATACACATATATCTACAAACATTCTTTTTATAGAAAAATAGACCTCAATGCATATATGTATTTATACACATAACACACATACCTTCATATATGTATAAACATGTATAAAGCACACATACACATTAAGGGTTTTATTTAAATTTTGCAAATTATTTTATTTATTTTGGGAAAAGTTTTATTTTTCTTGGTTTTGAGAATTTAGGCTGTTACAATAGTATTGGGCACTCCGTGTAGTCGAACGATTTCCTATAAAATTAAATCAGCTATGTTGGTAGCATCATCACTCTTGTGACATTGTATAAAATATATCATTTTAGAAAAACGATCCACAATTACAAATATGATATCCCTCCCCCCCCCCCCTCTTTGTCTTAGGTAATCCTAAAATAATATCCATAAAAATATCCTCCCAAGGTGCACTAGAAACAGGAAGAGGCATGTAAAGACCATGTGGATTTAAGTGAGACTTAGCTTTATTGCAAGTGGTGCAACGTGACACGTAGCGCTCAATATCAGATATCATGTTTGGCCAAAAGAGATGAGCGGCCAGCATATCTTCACTCTTCTTTGCTCCAAAATGTGCCATCAATCGTCCTCCATGTGCCTCCTGCAACAACAAAAGAGGAACAGAGCAAGTTGGAATGAATAGCTTGTTAGCACGATAGAGCAATCCATCATTCAACACATATTTATTCCATATTTTCCCTTCTTTACAACGTTCAAGCACTTCTTTAAAGTCTAAATCAATAGCATATAAGTCCTTAATTGTCTCTAAACCAAAAATCTTCTGGTCAAGTTGAGATAACATGGTATAACGCCTAGAAAGCGCATCAACAATCACATTATCCTTTTCTTTCTTATGTTTTATGACATATGAAAAATACTCAATAAATTCTACCCATTTATCATGTCATTTTTTCAGTTTATCTTAACTCCTAATATGTTTCAGCTATTCATGATCAGAATGTATAAAAAATTCTTTGGGCCACAGATAATGTTGCTAAGTTTCAAGCACTCGAATTAAAGCATATAATTCCTTATCATAGGTAAAATAATTCAGACTTGGCCCACTTAATTTCTCGCTAAAATGGTTTACCTTATTGAATTAGCACACCTACAATTCCAATCCCACTAGCATCACATTCTAGTTCAAAGGTCTTACCAAATCAAGGAGATGGAGCAAAGGAGCATGGGTAGGTTTCTCTTTCAACAACTTGAATGCTTTTTCTTGTGCAGGTCCCCTTTTGAAAACCAGTCCTTTCTTCGTCAATTCATTCAATGGGGCAGCAATGGTGCTGAAATCCCGCATAAAGCGCCGATAGAAACCCGCAAGACTATGAAAGCTTTTTACTTGTGTAACAGTCTCAGGAGCTAGCGAGCTCTTTATGGCTTCAATTTTGCTTTATCCACCTCTATTCTCTGTGGAGTAACAATATAGCCAAGAAAAGAAACTCGATCCGTGCAAAAGGTGCACTTTTTGAGGTTACCAAACAAACGTGTATCTCTCAAAGTATTAAAAACAGCATGTAAATGATCAAAGTGTTGTTCATGTATCTTACTGTAAATTAAGATATTATCAAAGTATACCACCACAAATCTACCAATGAAAGCATGTAAAACTTCGTTCATCAATCGCATGAAAGCACTAGGTGCATTAGTTAACCCAAAAGGCATTACTAACCACTCCTACAAGCCAAACTTAGTTTTAAAAGTAGTTTTTCACTCATCTCAAAGTTTCATCCTAATTTGGTGGTATCCACTTTGCAAGTCCATTTTAGTGAAAATTATAGAACCACTTAACTCATCATGCATATCATCTAACCTAGGGATAGGGAGATGATATTTTATAGTAATATTATTGATGGCTCTGTAATCAACAAACACGCGCTAACTACCGTCTTCCTTAGGAACCAAAAGAACAGGAACAACACAAGGGCTAAGACTTCCTCGTACATACCCACGGTCCAAAAGTTCTTAGACTTGTTGCTGAATTTCCTTAGTATCTTTCGGGTTGGTCCTATATGCAGCACGGTTTGGCAAAGTTGCTTCTAGAATCAAATCAATTTGATGCTCAATCCCTCGAATGGTGGTAATCCCAGGGGTACCTCAGCTGGAAATACATCCACAAACTCCAAGTTGTTACAGATTTCTCCATCAATAATGACTCGAATACAATAATCCTTGACTACGAGGAACATCTGAAATAAATTGTGGCATTGTAACTATTCCGCTTGCTCAATTTGAGTGCTTAAAACTTGTTACACAATGAGGGTCTGATAATCCTCCGTGACAGTGGCATTGAACACTTCCTCATGGTCGATATCCGTCTCACGACCATCCTCATCACCTACATCATTAGCTGCAAGAGCATATTAATCCTCAACATCACTAGCACTTACATATCCACCATCTTTTGTTACAATATACGCTCGCTGACTTGGGCAATCCTTCATGATGTGGCCCATTCCCTTACATCGGCGGCATACAATCCCAGTCGATCAGCCTGTAGAAGCAACCGAAGAAGAGCTCTTGGCTGGACCTTACACACTTACGGATTTGCTTAACTTGGGAGCGTGTGACAGTGTCGAAGGTACTGTTGAACGCACCCTACTCGAGAAGGGGGTAGTTGACCATGCAGCTGAAAGTGGGGGCTATTTTGACTTGTCTCGGTGTTGATTTTGAAGTGGTCGTGCTTCCAAAATTACTCCTTAGCCTCTTTTGTCATCCCTGCAATTCTTTTTTGCCAGACATGCAAGTTGAAACAATCTAGGAACACTATTGTATTCTTTGTAATCAAATATGTCCTGAATTTCACGCCTTAACCCTCCATAAAAGCGTGTCATTGCAGCCTCTTCATCCTCAATAATATCACAATGCAACATAATAATTTGTAGCTCCTGATAATATTCTTCTACGGATCTATCACCTTGGTTTAAACGCTGCAATTACTTACGCAAATCACATTTAAAAGAGGGTGGAACAAATATGTTATGCATAGCAATATTTAAAACATTCTAAGTAGTAGGAGCTAATCCGTCGATGCATACCCTATTCCACCAGATGATTGCAAAAATTTTAAATTCACTAGTGGCTTGCCTAACTCTATGCACTTTAGAAACTAAATGAGCATTATAAGCACCCTCAAAAGGTGGTATAGTAAACTTAACCTTAGCAAATGGATCATCATTAATACGTGGATTATGTTGCTGAAAATTATTACTTCTCATACCTTGACGGTTAAAATTCAATCGATTCCTTTGTCATTCATCAAAGGTGTCACGTTCTTATCTCAAAATTTCATCATCCGCGATAGACTCCTCTTGTTCATAGGCTGTATCATGAGGATCCACTCGACCATTGTTCGGTGGTGGATTAACCAATCGATCAAAGTGTGTATTGAGCATTGTAATGATTTTATTGAGTCATTGCAATGCGGTATTGGTTCCCACAAGCTTCTTGTTAATGTCGTCATTAATAGTTTATCGATGATCATCCAACAACATGGTGAGTTCTTCCTTCAAAACATAATCTTTCGCATCCGATGCTTCTCCTGCCATGGTTAGTCGAAGATAGAAAATAACAAAAGATAAATTATTTCTATCGACTACTAGGTGGTGGAGGTGGAGTCACACACTCTCAAGCTTCTTACCATGCTCTTGCAAGTGTTCTTACCAATCACCGTAGTTGGCACAACCGGTGGTTGCTTCGTGATACCTTATCGGGTGCGAGTGAGGTAGTTGTAAGGGGAGAAACCGTTCTAATCGAGAGAAGGTGTAGCTTGGACTGACAATATTTAGTAGCAAGGAATGGCAATAATTGAAATTAGATTAGCAAATCTGAATAAAAATCGACAGTACTCATCACAGTTACTGGCCCGAACACGTTCCTAGAACTAGGTCAAGCAAACCAAAAACTATAACAGACACCAGAACAATGGAACAAAATTCGCAATGCAAACTGATTCTCTCTTTTTTTTTTGAATTCTCTCTCTTTTCTGCACTCTTTGCTTTCTTTTTTTACACTATTTGCTTCTTCTTTTTTTAGCACTCTTTGCTTCTTGCTTGCTTTTTTTCTTCTTCTTTTTTTTTTTTTTTTTGCAAATGTGACACAAACTCAAAAACTTTTCTACTGCCTTTTCTAAGACTAGTGAGGTACGCGGGTAACAAATGTTTTTGGAGAGCAGGGTATAAAGGTAATAAAAATATAATCTCTCTCTCTCTGAACTATGGCTACCTCTGTTTCCGCTATGAATTGCTACTCGAACTTTATCGGACAATGCTCGATACGAAAGGTGTATGGCGTGTCCGAGAGCAGCCAGTAATAGATATACTTCGACTAGGTTGTGGAGGCAAAAACGAGTGGATAGTTGAATCTGACTAGGTGGTCGAACCCGAAATGATGGTCAGATCCGAGATGGTGAGCGACTCGACTAATAGTCGAAATCGAGTAGATGGTTAAAGCGACTAGTGGTCGAACATGACTTGTTGGTCGACTCGACTAGTGGTCGAACTCGAGTAGATGGTTAAAGCGACTAGTGGTCAAACACGACTAAACAACAAGACTTGACACTAGAAACTAGATCACGATGGCTCGACCAGCAACATAGATACCAATGATGGACTCAAACTCAACAACACGAATACTGAAAACAAAATTGTGAAGGCACAAAGTGGTTTGGACAGCAGAAAAACTAAAATCTAAATATTTTTGTGGGGCGATTTTCTGGACTCTAGGTAATGGAAAACGACGAAACAAAAGGGGATAACTAAGATTACCTAACAGGTAACCGAGGCTCTGATACCACTTGATGCGCGTTTGTCCGATCTTCTGAAAGGTAATATGATAAGTCGATGGGTGGAGCTTTGACGTTGATGATCCAAAGGCTCCGAACAGAACAGATCGAGAACCCTCGCAACCACTACACCACTACTCAGTGGTTATCAACCGTGCTAAGACGCGGTTGACCTCGCCAAGAAGGCTTTTCCTGCAAGCGAATCGAGAACACAAGCAAGAACAGGTAGATGCAATCTGAATATTGCTAATTACCAATGAAGTACTCAAGTTCAATGAAGTACTCAAGTTGGGGTTCAACAAACCGATAAATAGCGAAACTGTCTAAATAGAATAATCTAATCTAAACTCAAGCCTAAACTATGACAGCTACTGTGTATATATAGGGGAAAATGTGAGGAGGTCGACCTAGAGTTGTGCAGCCGTGGAAAGAGGAATGCTCAACCTGACCCCGACACGATTACAAAACCCAACAAGGTCCAAAACAATGGTGCAACACCTTATTTCTTCGACTCTGACTAACTATAAGGAATATTTGGTCAAGCTCATATCCATTAGAAAGGCCTCTTTGTAAGCTTTCCAGAATATCTAAGATTGCCTAAAATGAATTTCTTATAAGAGAGTTATGCCCATTTTATTGACGTGTTGTCCTGTGACTCGACCACGACCACGACTAGAGCTCAGCCTCGAGTCCGAATAGACTTGGCCTTCGAGGGGTGAGATCCGAGTATGGTTGCGGTGCTTCTCCTACATTCCTAAGATAAAACATGACAAGAATTTAGTAGGAATCCATCCAAGGAAGCATGAACAGCGAGGAACGAGTTCACCTGGTAGTTTAATTGTCGCGCACGTGCTCTTGTAATTAGACTTTGTATGATTTGAGGAATACTAGTAGTATTGATCGTATCTGAAGGAGCCATGGGCTCATCACCAATCAAGACTCTAATTCCTACAAATGGACATCTCGACTTGGATGAAACAGGTAAACCGGTTAACCAAAAGCGTTATCATTCTATGATTGGGTCATTTCTTTACCTTACCGCATCTAGGCTCAATATTATGTTTAGTGTATACATGTGCACTCACTTTCATGCTAATCCTAAGAAATCACATCTTAGTGCGGTTAAAAGAATCCTTAGATACCTAAAACATAGACCTAGCATAGGCTTGTGGTACCCGAAAGATGCTAGTTTTCTACTCTTGGGTTACTCGGAATCGGACTTTGCCGGATGCCATGTGGATCCTATGATTACTTCGAGTGGGTGCCACTCGATAGGGCGATCCCTAGTTTCATGGTGTTCTAAGAAGAAAAACTCGGTAGCCTTGACCACCGTAGAAGCGGAATATATTACCGCGGGAGCATGTTGTGCTCAAATCCTTTATATAAAGCAAACCTTGTTAGACTTTGGTGTTCATCTAGAGAAGGTTTCACTCCTTTGTGACAATGCGAGTGCCGTAAAAATTACAAACAATCCCGTTCAATACTCTCACACAAAGCACATTGATATTCGCCATCACTTCCTTAGTGACCATGTGGCTAATAATGATATCGCTCTTAGTGGTGTAAGGTCGGAAGATCAATTGGCGGATATCTTCACAAAACCTATAGATGAAGCAACCTTTTGTAGATTGCGAAGTGAGTTGACCGTGATAGATGCTTCTAACGTCAGGTGATGCCTTGTCATATAGATGCATTCATGATAAATGCTTGTCTAACCTTCTCAAGATAGTGGTGAACATGAGTTTTGCTTGAGATGGTAGTCCTCTAGTTTCTTTCAAAGCATGTTGTTTGGTTCACCATGAAGAAGCTTGAGAAGGGAAGTAATATGATAAGATAGATTTATTTTATGCTATACATTCACATGCCATATAGCTTGCACTCATGTTTACTTTCATGCACTTGTTATGTATTGTATCTGCATTGGCGGTAGAGAGATCACAAATGAGGATATCACTCTTTGAGATTGTTGTTCGCTCTCTATGTGAATATACACCTCTAAGAGTGTGATTATAAAGATGTAAGTGTTCAATGCCTATTGAGTCATGTCCTAGTGAATTTAAAGTCTTAATCTTTAATTTCATATGAAATATGGCTCATACATTTGCTTGGAGTTTTCTCCCACCTTTTTATTTGGTTCTTGTTGCCTATTACAAAATTATGTATGCTATAGCCTTTTTGGCAAATATTTGCAAATAAGTGTTTGAGAAGGTGAGTATTCACTCAAACTGGTCCAAATATGTATTTTTGTTGAGTGGTTATTTGAAGTTTGGACTTAGCGAGAGATTTTAGTTCAGCAGAAACTTTCTCTTCTCACCGGATGGTCTGGTGCTTCTTTCTGTCCCCTCAACAGATCATTTAGTGCTTTGTCTGTCAGCTCAGCTTTTTCCTTTAAAGCTTCAGTGCATCTCTCTGGTGATCATCTCAGCTCCAGCGGACAGTCCTTGGCCGGCTCCTCTCAGCCGTTCGATTTTTTCCCCTGCCGCCGCCCGTACTCGCAAATCCGTCGTGCTCTCGCACCGTTGTGACCTCCTGCGCCACCATCCACCATCCATTGCCACCCTCCCGCTGTCGGTCGCCACCCTAGTGCCACCGTCGCCACCCCTACTCCACCACGCACCGCCGTGCAATAGTTCGCTGTCGGCGTCTCTAGCTAATCTTTGGCCACCGTGCTTCCCTACCCATCTCTTTTTCATCGTGGTGAGCACATGGTTTTGGTCAAAACTTCAAATTTCCAAACCCTAGCTCTCAAATTTCAAAATTTCATTCAAATTCAATCTTTGATCATGTATTAGGGAGAGTTTCACGTATCTTCACGAGGTCGTTCATCCGAAAGTTGAACCCCCTTGTCGTCCTCTGGTTGGTGGGATCTTTCCTACTGATGAGGAGATCAGGCCACTTTTCAGGTAGCCCTTCACTCCAGGTTCGCCGCGACTGCCAGATATGCTAACACTTGGAGCGAAGGCCATCCACTTGGCCTTGAGACACAATTTGCTACAGAGAATCGGCTACGGAGAGGCCATCACTAGCTTGCAGCAGTGGTTGATTGTGCCCATCATCACTCACTGTTGTTTTGACATCGTGGATCTGATCTTGTTTGAGATCGAGGATGCCATAGCAGAGGGGATGTCCTTGGCTAGACAGCAGCTGTACGCGCACTTCATATCTCATTTGATTGCTCATGCCATCAGGTATGTCGAGTTCCTCGAGGCTTATGAGGAATCCCTCACTCACTTCAAGGAGTATGCTTCTTCTTCTCTTACAGACAGACGCCATGGTCAGCGAGCCATGGTTCACGCTTAGGAGATGATCCCAGTTGATGAGTGTGAGAGAGCAGTAGTAGAGGACCAGGCCCTAGCCGAGGCCGAGGCAGTGCTACCTCAGTTTATCTTCGACGTGGACATCGACTTGGACTCGGATGATATTGAGTGCATTCCTCCGGTCGCTAGGTCACATGATGCCGAAGTAGGAGGTTATTCTCAAGCAGCCCCTCAGACATCTGTTCTTACTTCTTCAACGCCTGAGACAGCTCCTTCAATTACCCCTACTACGCAGCCTTTAGAGCTTGCACTGATTCTTCAGCAGATGCAACAGCATGTACTTCAGTAGCAGCAGATCTAGTAGCAGCTTGCAGCACAGGCTGAGATGCAAGTGAAGCTTCAGGGCGACATGATTTGCCAGCAGGAGCTACAGATGGTGTTCTTGTAGTCTCTTTAGTAGTAGTAGCAGCAGGCCATGTTCTCAGTGCTCCAGTCATACAGAGAGAACAATGCTCGCATGTTCTCTTTCCTGTTCCAACACACCAGCCTTCAGTTGCCAGTTGCACCTCCAGCTCCAATGGCCAGTCCTCTCCCACGCAGCGTTAGCGGTCTGTTGACTACTCCGGGATCAGACTTTCCTCTGTCAGCTCTCTTCACCGCCGGAGTACCTTCTCAGCCTACTGGGACATCTTCGAGGTCAGTGCTTACTTCCCTAACGTCACCTCTACCCACTGGACCTCTCTGTTCTGAGGACTCGCCGTAGCCAACAGTTCTAGCTTAGGAGCCCCCTGTTGCGCCTCCAGCTACCTCGCAGCCTGCGGTAGATGAGGTTGATCCTACTCTTCAGGAGGTGCTCAGTCAGGTTGACCAAGAGATGGCCGCCCAGGGTGTTGACACCTCCAGCTCTGACCCATGTCCAGTCATAGTGCAGAGTCAAACTACAGCAGTAGCGTCCTCTCCAGCCGACGATGCTAACATTAAGATTATCTCGTCTGCATCCGACTCCGAGACCAATGCCTCTCAGTTCGTGGTGCAGCCTTCTTCGACACATCGGCTCCCTCGTCTCCTCCTGCTCCAAATGTGGAGATGTGTTCTCTTTTTGGTGCTTAGATGCCAAAGGGGGAGAGTGTCTAGTGTTAGGGGGGTTTTTGGAGAGAGATAGTTAGATTTGAGTTCTAGTGAGCTTGCTAGTTTAAGGGGGAGTCTAGTTTAGCTTTTGGATAGTTAGGTTCGGCTTGTTGGATCTTATGGATTTTGATGTAATGACAGGTTTTTTGGATCTTAATCGATGTTTTTAGCTTGTCATCACATTGTGTTTATTTTTATGCGTGCTTAATTCTATTTCTTCTAGCATGTTATGTTGTTATAGTGCTAGGCTTTCTCTTGCTTTATTGTTTCATGCTATCTATTGCCTAATATGATAGGGTGCACTTAATTTGATATCTATATCTTCTCATATGTATTGTCATCAATCGCTAAAAAGGGAGAGATTGTAGTATCTAGGTCCCTAGGTAAGTGGTAAACATACCTGTCCAAATAGGCCTGTCAGGACAGCCCGACATGGTCCCAGCTAGGCACGGCCCGGTTATGACCCAGCTCGACAGGCCCGTTAAGTTTCGCGGGTTGTGCCGTGCCGGCCCGCATACCAAGGCCTCGGCCCACGGCATGGCCCGTCAACCACCTTGCCGTGCCGGGCCGACCCGAGCACGGTTGTGGCATTGCGGCCTGGTCGACCTGACATGGCTCGGAGGAACGGCAGGCCTGACGCGGCACGACTTGGCTCGGCAGCATGGGGAGGCACATCGGGTAGGAGGAGGCACGGGTACAAGCAAAAATAAAAAAATAATAACTAAAATTACCAAAAAATTAAAAAATAGAAAATAGATTAAAAAAAATGAGCTTTATTGATTGATTGCCTTGTTAAAAACCTTTCTATTAAAAGGAAAAAAGAGTACAACCTAATAACCTATACTCCAAAAATAACATGATTTCATTAGAAACCCCAGAATTTTGCTTGCAATATTTAATATGCTTTCTCAAGTGTCCCGTTCCATTTATAGATCTAGCACCTATTTCAAAGCTGTATATATTACACTTAACAAATCTTACCTATTCACTGTTAATTTCTCTAAAGAACTTCTCAAATTTTTGCCACACAAATGACCATGCACGCAAGTTCTCGACGTCTTGATCCATGGATGGGAATATAGAATTCATTTGTTGAAGAGATGGGTGGGCAGGTGGCCGATGGGATCAGTGGATGTTTAGGAATTAGGATGGTGGCTACTGGCTATTTATAGGCCAAGAGAGAGGTGAGTGGTGGCGGGTCGCTTTCAAAAAAATAAAGAAATCAGAAATTATAGGGACACATAATTAATTCTAAAAATGAGCTTTATTGATAGGTTGCCTCATTAAAAACTTTTCTAGCAAAGTAAAAAAGAGTACAACCTAGCTCAGAAAATTGAAAATTACATGTTCTCATCAACATCTAGATACAAATATTCGAATGAAGCTTCAAGCTCAGTGTTCTCTGCAGTGTGTTGCATTCGTGTTTCATCTTGTTCCCAGTCTTTTACTATGGTGAGCATTTCCACCATCTCACCTGACAGACTTGTTCTTCTCTTTTCGATTATCCTTTCAGTAAGACTTAAAGTAGCTTCAGAAGAAACTGTAGATATGGGAACCATTAACAAATCTTGCGCTAACAGTGAAAGCACTGGATAATTCGTCTTATGCTCATACCACCATTGTAGTATGTTGAAGTTTTCTTGTTCATGGTTGATAACGTCACTGTCAATGAAGGTAGTTAGCTCCCCTCCGGATGTTGGAATTCCAGCGCTCATAGACGATCGTGACGAAGAGTCTAAACTTCTTGATGAAGAACCTCCACCAAATATTTTTCCCCACGTTGTTGTCTTCTTACATGTTGTCGTTGCTAGTGGAGGTCGTTGCAGGCGAACTTCGCCATACTTTGTTTCATATTTACAGTAAACTTTGAATAATTTAGAATGAACATTAGTATAGTAATTAGAATAATCGTGGCCAAGAGCATCATCTAGAATTAAGAGAACTCTACAAAAAACTGTAATTTTAGCTCTAGGATCTAAAATAAAGGCAAAGTCATACAACAAAGAAATTTCTTTCTAATACTTTAAAAATTTAGATTTCATAGGAACTACACAATCTCTTAGAAGATTGTCATTTTCATAACTGTTTAAATGAGTAGAAATTTCAACAATATTATGCACTACTAAACAACATTTTGGATAATAAACTCCTGATAACTCACAGTTGAATCATAAAAAAATTCAAGAAACTCTAGTATCATTTCGGCAACATACCAATACACTTCCGTGAGTAAAGTGTGACCACCATGCTGATGATAATGTGTATGAATAAACACACCAAATGTGCTCTTATATAGTACAATATTTTTTAGCATCAAGAAAGTAGAGTTTCATCTTACCGGAATGTCCACAACAAACTTACATGAACGCACACCCATCGCAACACAATATTACTTATATGCTGCAATTCGTTGGTTAGAGGAGTTCACAAAAGATATTGTGGTACAAAAATTGTCTAGGTATTGCGACAACCTCTTCAAACCGGATTTTACTATAAGATTGATAATATGACAAGCACAATATTGATGTAACAAGAAAGATTCAGCATATGTACTAAACAGCAGAGTAAGAATATCCATTGCTCTAGAGTTTGCACCAGCATTATCTAAAGTGATAGAAAATATTTTATTAATGAGACCAAAGTCTTCAACTACTTGAGATATTTTTTCAGCAATATTTTCACCGGTATGCCCGTTGTCAATCAACCGAAAACCTATTATTCTCTTTTCTAGTTCCCAATCATTATTAACAAAATGAGCAACTACACTAAGATAATCCTCTCTAGCTCTACCTGCACATATGTCCAAGGTCAAAGCAACTGAAAATGTACATGTTTGCAACATTTCTTTAAGCTTGCTACGACACGTATTGTAGTATTTTACCATATCCCTACTAGTTGTCTGTCTAGAAACATGTGTGAACAAAGGATTATGAGCTTGCTTAATGTAATCTTCAAATGCAGCAAACTCACCAATGTTGAGTGGTAGATCTGCTCTTGCAATGAAGCGGCATAACTCTTTTTAAGCATTGGCGGAGTCATACTCCCAACGACGAACAGAGCCATCGGGGTTGTACTGCAACACGGTCTGCTTCATGGCTGCTCCACTCTTTCGCTTGCAAGTTGTAGCGTGCCTCTTCAAGTGTCCGGTTCCACCTGAGGGTTTTGCAGATAATTCATGTTTGCAAATATAACACTTAGCATACTTGACATTTACCCTATCTTCTTCTCTGTATATATTTTTGAAATCTTGCCAAACTTTGTAAGTAGTGGCTCTTGATCTTTTAGAGCCGGTGCTTGCTGACGTGTGTGCACTTGTAGAGCTTGACGATGCAGGTGCTGCTGGAGGGTCATTGTTCTGTCCGTCACCTGTAGCACCGCTACTAAAAGCACATTAATATTCGCCATCACATTGATATTCGCCATCACTTCCTTAAAGACCATGTGGCTAATAATGATATCTCTCTTAGTGGTGTAAGATCGAAAGATCAATTAACGGATATCTTCACAAATCCTCTAGATGAAGCAACCTTTTGTTGATTGCGAAGTGAGTTGAATATGATAGATGCTTCTAACGTCATGTGATGTCTTGTCATATAGACACATTCATGATAGATGCTTGTTTAACCTTTTCAAGATAGTGATGAATATGGGTTTTGCTTGAGATGGTGGTCCTCTAATTTCTCTCAAAGCATGTTGTTGGGTTCACCATGAAAAAACTTGAGAAGGGAAGTAATATGATAAGATATATTTATTTTATACTATGCATTCACATACCATATAACTTGCACTCATGTTTACTTTCATGCACTTGTTATGCATTGCATGTGCATTGATGGTAGAGAGATCACAAATGAGGATATCACTCTTTGAGATTGTTGTTCGCTCTCTATGTGAATATACACCTTTATGAGTGTGATTATAAAAACGTAAGTGCTTAATGGCTATTGAGTCATGTCCTAGTGAATTTAAAGTCTTAATATTTAATTTCATAGGAAATATGACTCATACATTTGCTTGGAGTTTTCTCCCTCCTTTTTATTTGGTTCTTGTTGCCTATTGCAAAATTATGTATGCTATAGCCTTTTTGGCAAATATTTGTGAATGGGTGTTTGAGAAGGTGAGGATTCACTCAAACTGGTCAAACATGTGTTTTTGTTGAGTGGTTATTTAAAGTTTGGACTTAGCAAGAGATTTTAGTTCAGCAGAAACTTTCTCTTCTCACCGGATGGTCTGGTGCTTCTTTCCATCCCCTCAACGGATCATCCGGTGCTTTGTCTGTCAGATCAACCTTTTCCTTTAAAGCTCCAGTGCATCTCTCTAGTGATCATCTCAACTCCAACGAACAGTTTGGTGTGTGCAAATGGTCTCTTTGCTCAGAAAAGGTCCGATGTTTGCAAATGGTTCAGGATCGGACCTTCCGGTGCTCAGTCAGTGGCGGGTAAAGTCAGAAGGTTTTCATATTAGTCCGGTGACACTCTGCGGTGTTTAGTACAACATCACTGGAGTATCCGGTGTTCAGTTTTTGAAAATTCATAGAAAATTGGTCCAGCGCTAGTGCCTGATGTTCAGTTTGTACCCACCGGAACATCCGATGTGTGAAAGAGGTCTCGGATCAATTTTGCATACTCTCTGGAAATATTAGTCCGGTGCTTCAGTAGCAGCATCACCGGACCATCCGTTGTGAGCAAAAAGATACTCACCGGATCATCCAGTATTAGCAGAAAAAGTGGGTGGTCAGGCAACGGCTATAATTTGGTTCTCTAGCCTATAAATACCCCTCTACTTGGTTTCATTTGGCCAGTTTGCAACCCAGAGAAGCTCATACACTGTGTGTGTCATCTAGAAGCAAGAGAGAGCACTTGAGTTGATTTCCAAGTCCCTAATTGAAGATTAAGGACTTTATTAGTGTTTAGAGAGTAGCAAGTGTGCATCTAGCTGTAATCTAGGCTTGATTTTAGTCAAGTGAAGGTATTGAATTGTTACTCTTGGTGGTTGGTAACACCTAGCTGGTCTTGGTGATTGGAGGTGTTCTCGATAAGCTCTTAGAGTTCTTATGGGAGCCCCGAGAAGAGCTTTGTATTTGGTTTGATGCCTGTCAATTCGGAGATAGAGAAATGGTAATCATGAGGGAGCACTTGAGTCTTGGTGACTCAAAGGGGAGCAATATCCTTGGTGGATGCTCCAACGAAGACTAGGGGGGAGTGCCAACTCCTCGATACCTCGGGAAAAATACGTGTTCTCTTGTCCATCTCTTTACTATTCTGCAATTTAATTTGAGCATTTACATTCTTGCAAGCTTCCAAATTCCGCATTTTCTTTGTGTCTTTGGTTGCTTGTTTTGTTGCCCTTTCCTAACTTGTACGTGTAGTCGTATTTCCTTTCTTCTAGGCTAAGATTGCTATTTATTCTAGATTTTGGTATAAATTTTTAATTGCCCAATTCACCCTCCTCTTGAGCTATTCAATCCTTTCAAGATACCACAATTTGGAGAATAATAAGGCTCTTCTACGATCAT
This sequence comes from Phragmites australis, assembly GCF_958298935.1. Lineage (NCBI taxonomy): Eukaryota > Viridiplantae > Streptophyta > Magnoliopsida > Poales > Poaceae > Phragmites > Phragmites australis. The sequence goes on from NC_084935.1 coordinate 16,213,359, forward strand.
CAATTCCAAAAAACGTTTGGCTTTGGTTGCCAGTACAATAGAATTGGCGCTAGTCCTAGCCCTCCTTACGATCCTATCTCTCTCCGCAGGTTGAGTTATAGGCCGAAACGCTTCATAAAAAGAAAGTGGCGGAGCTGCTATAGACGCTTTGATTGGCTGGAGACAGAGATCTCTCAAGTGTGCAACAATTTCATTTCTGGAACCACATATATAGACTTTGAAATGGTGAGCAGCTATGCATTGCAAAAATAATCAAACGATGGAAAAGTGTGCGTATGATGCATGCTCGATAATTAATAAAGCGCCGTGTTTCAAAAATATTTGCAAAAGACCACCAAATAATTAGGGTTTCGAAGCTTGAAACTCCGGATAAGGTAACCTAAGTACACATACCCTTTGCATGGCGGGTGGTCAGACCAACGTGGAAGTGAGGTATGACCGTGGTCTTGCATAAGGTTTTGGCACCTAACGGTTAGACTAACGGTATGTTGCGGTCAGACTACTATATGGTGGTCAGACCGGCCCTAGTGGCGGTCTAGCAGTGAGACCCTGTCGGTGCCACTTTGCGAGGCTACCGACGAAAGCTCCTGCAAAACTTTTGATCATGAAGGGTACCAAAATGTTCTATGTGACTAGTGGAGTGTTTCTAAAGTGATTTGAACAATATTCACCAAGTTAAACTTAAAATACCTCATGGATAAGCCCTAGGCTAGAGTTAAGCTTGGGTCTAAATAGAATGAAGATCGAATAGAGCACGGGAACTATGAGAAAATGGTAAGGGATGTCTTAACTTAGCATAAGAAAGCTTTCTATTGGAGGGGATTACTCTAGGGAAGCTCCAATTTGGAGATCAGAGTCTGGGGTGGTGTAGAATTTGAGGTGGATGAACTCGTGCGGAAACTTCATCGACAACGAGAGTGAAGGGGATGAGCTTGAGGAAGCCTTCAGGGACTTTGAGAAAGTCCTCTCCGTCGATCTTTGGACGTCGTGGACATCGAGATAGTCTCCCCCTCTCTCTTGGTGTGGGTGAAGGAGTGAGTGAGAGTGTGTGAGAAAGTGAGTGTGAGAGAGTTGACTGATTTTCTTAAGTGAAGCCTCTGCGCTATGACAGTCAGATCGCGGGAAGCCTACATAGCTGCTCTCTAGCGATCAGATCACGGAGAATCCTGATCAGATCGCGACAATGATATGTACTAAAAACTTAATTCTATTATGCTTTTTTATTCTTCTTGTACCATTATGATGATCGAGGTAGAGCTATCCTTGTGTATGGTCACTCCCTCCGCATGCAGGCGCGACTTAGAGCACCAACCTACCACGCCGTAACGACGTCCAGTTGTTTCCCTTTGAATCTTGCCCATTTTTTTCTTTTTCGGAGCAAAACAAAAAGCAAGATCCAACTCACGTGGACCTACGGTTATCCGCAGACACGCGGTACCCGTGCCCCTCGCTCGCGGCTGCCGGCTGCCGACGGGGGCCGTTTCTTGTGTCCTAATCGACTCGTTTTCCTCCGCAGATCTCAAGTTGACTCCCCCTGCATTTCAGTTCCGCTGTTCCTGCCCCGCTCCAGCAAACAAACAGCTACTCATTCCTCTCCCTCCCTGCTCATTAATCACCCCACTAACCACGCAATTAATCCCCTCCCCTCCCCGCCCCCCCCCCCCCCAAACACCCATTCCCGATTCCTCCTAATTCCCATCCACAAACCGAGCGCGAGCGCGAGCGCAAACGCACGCGACAGACCGCTTTTTCCAGATCTCGAGTTGCTTTTCACCCCATGAGGTAGGGATCCGAGGTGAGCTAGGCGACACGAAGTTGGCCGGAGGCGGCGGCGGGGTCCGGCCGAGGCTGCTACCGGCGGGCGCCAGCAGGATGGGGCTGATCTCCGGGATGGTGATGGGGGTGGTGGTCGGCGTCGCGATCATGGCCGGCTGGAGCAGCGCCATGCGGCGCCGCAGCATGAAGCGCATCGCCAAGGTTAGGAAAATAGGGTCATGCGATGATGAGATGGGAATGCCCCGTCTCGTATTGGTTGCTACTGCTGCAGTTGGATTGATCAGGGGTAACTGTGAACCGTAGTGTGAAGCTTGCTTCCTGGGTTTTGAGCTTTAGTTATCATCTATCTTCCTTGTTGCAGGCTGCGGATATCAAGGTCCTTGGGTCTCTCAGCAGGGACGACCTCAAGAAGCTGTGCGGCGATAATTTCCCTGAGTGGATATCCTTCCCGCAGTTTGAGCAGGTTAGCTGTACTTTCACCAAAATGTCCTTAACCCTTGGCATCTCTGATACTGAATGCATCGATAAGCACCGATGAGAGGATAGCCGGGCGGTGTCGGTTGCCATGTGAGGGATGCTACGGGAGGATTAGACTATAGATTGAAGAGACTTAAAATATTAGAAGAGAATTAGATTAATTTTTCTCTTGCTTGATTACAATGGATGTTGTGCCCTCCTTTATATAGTAGCCGGCCCTAACAGTCTAAACTTACAAATCTTATCTCTAAGACTAAACTAATAAATTTTATCTCTAACTAATCTAATATGATCACTAACAACCAATCTAACTAATTTTATCTCTAAACAATCTGATCGCGTGCTACAGTAACGAGAATATTGTTTGTCCACATAAACAGTACGTGGGAACAGTAATTCCTGCACATAACATGTGCTACATCTGCTATGAACTTTACTTAGATGAAAGAAAATCCACAGTTAATATCTCCCTAAAACATTCGCTCTGAATATTATAGCACACCTGAAACAAGCTCTTTCCATATGTGTACCTGGCTGATAAAAGCTCTTTCCGTATATGTACTTGGCTTGCCCTGTTTCTACTTGACCATGGAACTTCTTTAAACCATAAATTTTTACTGATACTGTAAGCACTGAATTACGAGTATGAAACTAAATACATTAGGAGGCATGCATTGACAAGAAGTGGCATGTGATTTGGACCGCAATGGCCACCTGGTTGGCATGATTAAGAGCACCAAAGGGTTGGAGTGACAAGAGGAGTTGAGAAAGAGTCCATATGCGTCGAAATGTCCACTGCTTGAGATTAGGGATGTGGGCTGCTCAGCTGCTGGACGTGGGTTGTCAATGGTCCGGATGGAGTAGTGGCCAAGGAGAAGAATGCTCGTCCTGGCTCTGGGCTTAGCCCTAGGCTGGGCTATATACCTCAGTTTTTTGTGTGGCAGATATACAGGGTATACTGAACTGGATTTCCCCACCCTGGGCTGGATCCCTGGCTGCTTGGCCCCTGGTTCCACTGCTTAGTGTATCCATGATGTTACATGATCGATAAAAAATCTTTGGTCCTGACCATTCAGCGAACATGTCTGGTTGATGTTTTCCTTCGTAAAGTGAGTGGTTAATTCATAAAATGTGAACTTGTTGGTAATTCCCTGTCTTCATAGGGCCAAAAGTTCTTATCGAAAGCTTGTCTGAGAGTAACCATGGAAGAGTGATACAAGCTCATTAGTTTATTTTCTCATACTGTTAATAAGTATTATGATTGGTTTGAGTTTATCTGAGATTAGGATATTTTGGTGGTGCAGAGAGTTTCTATTGATTCTTTTCCTTTTCTACAAAATATTCTGTACATACAATGGATTCAAATGATCCTGACTTTGGAACATTATCTTGCTAGTTCATTTTTCGTGAAAGATGCTCATGCTTAATTGTACTCTCATCTGATCTCCAGAATTAATATGTAATTGTTTGCTGCAGGTGAAATGGCTAAACAAATATCTCAGCAAACTTTGGCCTTTTGTTGCACAGGTAAGTTATCTAAGTTATAGTTCTGTGAAGTACTTTGCCTATTGTAGTGATTTTCATTGTAGTGATTTTCTTGTAGTGATTTTCATTCCTTGTTGAATGATGTTTCTTTCATCTTGTTGATTTGCTAATTGGTGTATTTCATGATATATTCCTTATTATTTTGGATTTTGATGATTACGTTGTTGTGCTACCTTCCTGACCTCTTAAATCAGTTTTGTCACTGTGTTGAGATAATTTTTTTGTGCATGACAAAATAATTTAGGTTTTTGGCATTTGGAGTCTCCATTTTATTTTGTTATCGAATGTCCACATCTTAGACTAATATAACCCTTAAACTGGATTTGAGTATAGGCATCAGGACGATTTGTATACTATTGACATAACCCTTTTAGGCCATAAGGGTGATTGGGTTAGGATTTGATGCAAACTATACCCCATCCCGATTGCTAGTTTTCTAGATTCACTGTAAAATGAGCCTTTTTTAGAGTTACAACATGACTTACTTACCTTTTCTAGACATGTTAAGCTGTCCTGCATTACTAAAACATTGAAATCAGGGATGGATAGTTTCGTAAACCATTTGCATATCCATCTTTGTTAGTTAAGACATGCCTATTTTCTGTTTTGCTGCAATCTCGTGCCCTAAGACTTGCTGTCTACCAATACTAATGTTCATAAGCCCTATGTGCTGAACTTAATTTTCATTTGGTTTTAGGCTGCAACAGCAGTGATTAAGGAATCCGTTGAACCACTGCTAGATGATTATAGGCCTCCAGGAATAAAATCTCTGAAGTTCAGCAAATTTTCTCTTGGAAATGTGTCACCAAAGATAGAAGGTCTTCCCTTTATACTTTTCATTTTCTATTGCATTGATCTCTTTCTTCTTTGGTGCATACTATTTCTTACAATTGAAGATTTCCTACAATATTTCATCTAACACGCATAAGGAAAAAACTAGTTTATTTTAGTCCTACTGTGGAGACAACTCTCATATTTAATAGAAGATACATATACTTAACTAACTTGGTAGTTAGTATGTCTCAGTTAAAATGAGGACTCAATGGTGACTGCTGAATATTATACACAATTGTGCCTGTGAATATTGGAAACCTCTGTATCAAAGCATGATTTTTTATGATAACTGACACTACTTCCTGTGGACGGTTGATTGGCTGAAACTGCTCAAGTTAAAAAAAAAATCATTTCCTAGAGAGTATCAGTGACAAATACACACCAACTAGCCGGGTTTCCAGCATTTATACTTGGTGTAGTCCTCATTCTCAAGTCTACTGTGTGGATAGTATAGAACTTCCATGTAAAAGTTCTAGATTTGCATATTAATAATGCAGATAGTATAGAACTTCCATGTAGAAGTTCTAGATTTGCATATTAGTAATGCCAAACTAACCTACATTTGTGTTTAGCAATTTAATAATATTGAATCTTGATGCGGGACTACATAAGGATTGTTACAAATAGCAACTTGTATTCCCTGGAGGCCCTAAGCCAGTATATATACACATGTACAGGTGACAATATGCAAGAAACCTCTTATAGACTGGGGATATTATACGGAGCTATATATATATATACTGTATGTACATTCTGCAGGTATGCTCACTGTAGTTCATGTCTGCGCACACCCCACAAGTTGTAACTCACAGTGTTTCGGGTTGTAACTGGGGGATGTGCGCAGTGCGAATAACAAGTTGTAACTCACAGTGTTAGCTTCTCATGTTGCAATTATGCATTTATGGATGTGAAGTTGTAACTGGTCTACCTAACAAATTGTAACTCACAGTGTTTCGAGTTGTAACTGGGGGATGTGCGCAGTGTGAATAACAAGTTGTAACTCACAGTGTTAGCTTCTCGTGTTGCAATTATGCACTTCTGGACGTGAAGTTGTAACTAGTCTACCAAAATCTTCAAGTAACCACTGTAGCCGAGCTCCACTGTCAACAGTGCCATGGCCCGTAACTCAACCTTTGCACTAGAACGAGAAACTGCGGTCTTCTTTTTAGTCTTCCATGCAATAAGAGAATCACCAAGGAAAACATAGTAGGCAAAAATAGACCGACGGTCAGAAGGATCGCTAGTCCAAGTAGCATCAGAATAAGCACGAAGCTGTAAAAAGCTGGAGCATGGAAAGAAGAGAAAACAAGAGATATCCCATGAAGATAGTGCAAAACACGCAGGAGATGGCTATATTGGAGTTGAGTAGAAGCAGAAACAAATTGACTGAGGATGTGCACTGCATGAGAAATGTTAAGACGGGTGACACCAAGGTAAACAAGACTCCCAACTAGATGACGATAGCGAGTGAGGTCCGCAAGAGGCTCACCATTAGTGGACTGAAGCTTAAGATTAAGCTCTATAGGAGTCTCAATAGTGCGCTCATCAGTGAGAGAAGCATGATGAAGAAGATCCTGAATATACTTCTCTTGGGATAGAAAGAAACCCTCAGAGGTAGAAGAAATCTCAATCCCAAGAAAGTAGCGAAGAGGACCAATCGGACATAAGAAATTGATCATTGAGACGAGCCTTCACAAAGGCAATATTTTCAGAATCATCTCCTGTAATTATCATCATCAACATATAATAGAAGAAGAGTCCGACCACGAGAGGAAGTGTGAACAAAAAGCGCAGGATCATGAGCATTAGTAGAAAAACCAGCGGCAATAATCACAGAAGAAAAGCGCGCAAACCAAGCATGAGAGGCTTGCTGAAGGTTGTAGAGAGAGTGGCGGAGACGACAAACCATGCCCCCAGGAACAGAATACCCTGGCAGTGGGTGTATGTAGACCTCCTCACACAACTCACCATTAAGAAAGGCATTATTGATATCAAGCTGGGAGATAGACTACTGACGCACAGAAGCAACAAGACGAGTGTGCACTGTAGTCATGTAGGCTACCAGGGCAAAAGTCTCATTATAGTCGTGACCATTCTCCTGCTGGAAACCATGGGCAACAAGATGAGCCTTATAACGCTCAAGAGAACCATCAGAGCGGATCTTAACTTTATAGACTCACTTGCACGTGATAGGACGAACATATGAGAGAAGAGGAACAAGATCCCACGTGCCGGTCTACTTAAGAGTAGCAAACTCCTCAGCCATCGCATGCTGCCATTCTTGATGAATAACAGCCTCACGGTAAGAAGACGGCTCAGCAGGAACGACATTCTAGCAAAACGATCAGGAGGTCGAATCAAATGACGACCACGAAGAGAATAGCAAGGAGAGAAAGGAATTGAATCACCAGAAGGAGGTGGCTCATCAGAAAGCGGCTCAGTAGGATGTGAGACAGCACGGGAACGACGAGTGTAGTGGAAAGGAAAAGGCTCAACCAGACTAGAAGTAGGAGCATGAGACGAGGAGGTCAAAGGCGTGGAAGGCATCGAAGCAGGCACAACAGGAGAGGACGCCAACGGTGCCCGGGGAAGAGAAGAAGAAATATGTGTGATAGGAAAAGTGAGAAAGGATAGAGGCTTGACCAAGGATGCTGAAGAAGTGGAATGTGTGATACGAGGATAGAAGGGACGAGACTCATCAAAAGTAACATCCCGAGAAATACGCATCCTGTGAGCAACAAGGTCTCAACACCTATAACCCTTATGCTTAGCATTGTAGCCAAGAAGACACTAAACAGATTGAGCAGTCAGTTTGGTACGTTTACAAGGGGCGAAGAATGTAACAAACACAGCCAAAAGACGAAGAGAGTAGTCAGGAAATGTCCATATAGACGCTCAAAAGAAATCCCACCCTTGAGAGTAAAGGAGGGTTGGATATTGACCAAGTATGTGTCAGTGGAGACAGACTCAACTAAAAATAAGGTGGAACAGAAGAGGTAAGCATAAGCGTACGAGCAGTTTCAAGGAGATGACGATGCTTACGCTCAACAACACCATTCTGAGCATGAGCTCTACGGCAAGAGAACTGAGACAACGTACCTTTTTCAGTAAGAAAGGAACGAAGATGATCAGAAAGAAATTCACCAGCAGAGTCAACACGAAAATCACGAATATGAGTGTCAAACTAAGTGCGAGTCATAGTCGCAAAACGCTTATATATAGATGACATCTCACTACAAGAAGACATGAAATAAATCCAAGTGTGGCGAGAGAAATCATCTGTAAAGATAATATAGTAGCTATGACCTCTTTTGAAACGAAGGGAGCTGGAATCCATACATCTAAATAAACAATATCAAAAGGACGTTGAGATACTCACTATGAGGATAAGGAAGCTAAATTTATTTACCAAAGCTTACAACCCTCCCAATCTAAGGACGCATCTCCTGAGATAGATCCTAACAGACCATGACGAACTAATGAAGACAGACATGATCCACAAATCTAACCAAGATGATGTTGCCATTGTTAGAAGGAGCCAGTAGTCGAGGAAGCAGAGAGACCGGCGGTGGCAGCGGAAGGAGGACGAAGCCAGTCAAGCTCTCATAGACGCTGAGAATCATGGTGTCGGGGGCTAGTACCAACCAGAGCACCTGTGTAACAATCCTTAACATAGCAAGAGTTAGAATCTAGAATAATACGACAACCATGGTTAGTGAGTTGACCAGCTGATATAAGTTGCATGGTGAGTTAGGGAACATGAGCAACAGAAGGTCTAAAAGAAGAAGTGCTAAGGGTACCCCAATTAGCAACGGAAAGAGAAGTATCATCAACGGTAAAAGTATGAATAGGAGAAACAAGAGGATAATGCGAAGACAGACTGGAAGAATCAGAAGTCATATGGAAAGATGCTCCAGAGTCAAGAATCCAAGGAGAAGTACGTGATTGCGTAGAAGGTGGTCTCTTAGTGACAGAAGAGTAATAGAACCAGCAGGACCTGTCGGTGTAGAGCCAGAGGTGGCAACCAGATGATGAAGCTCACAATCTCCTGTTGAGTGTCGGTTGAAGAGGTAATCGAGGAGATAGTCGAGGTAGAAGCACTAGAGGAACGTCGAAGATGCTTCTTCCGGTAGCAGTTAGCCTCAACATGGCTCTCCTTGCTGTAGTAGGTGCAGCGAGGGTGACCACCACCACCTAAAGAAGGCGCAGGTGGCGAAGGAGTCACACGAGGAGCAGACGACGGTGTAGTCAAGGACGTAGGCGCAAGAGGTGGACGAGCAGCTAGTACTGAAGGTAGTGGCAGTGGTCCAGAACCACGCAGACTAGTGTCCTCTGAGCGTAGCTCCGTAAGAGCCTCCATAAGGGTGACACGAGGATGTCAAGCAAGCAGCTAAGCTCGACGCTACTCAAACTCCGGACGAAGACGAGTAAAAAACTTGTAGACGTCAAAAACTCACACTCAGCACGTAGATCCAAGCAGCGTTGACAAGAGTGACAATCAGCAACAAAAAGAGAGTCCAAATGACGCCACACATCCGACATCTGAGCATAGAAAACATCAACTGTGGTGTCACCTTACTAAAGAGACTACTCTTGGCGAACAACAGACAGATAGAGAGCATTCCCAGATGGCTCAGGTCGGATGAAGACGATTCAACATCTGAAAGGTAGTAGTAGAGAACCAAACAATCTCAGAAGAAAACCTGTGCTCCACACTAGCAATTAGAATAGACACCGCACTGACATCATCATCCATAAACTAAGCACAGTCAAACAACCGATCACGGTATAGCTCCAAAGCTTCCTGATAGATGGAGATGGCTTCTCATAAGCAGCTGTAGCGATGTCAATAGCTGTCCTTGTCTTCTTTGTCAACAGTCGGCTGCACGGGTTCCGTCAGGAGCTCCAGGGAAGGCGGACAAGGAATATCACCACATAGAACACCCTAAAGACGATGGCCGCGCATGTGAATGCGCATATGCTGCGTGAAGTCCTGGTAGTTGCTCCATCAAAGATCACTGAGCACTAAGAAACTAAAACAATGCTCGATGACATCCTGAAGAGGTGACGAACGATGGCGAGAGCACAAGGGAGAGCGGTGGTCGACAGCAAGAGCGCAAAGGTAGCGGCGAGCATCAGTGAGAGCACGACAAGCGACGGCGAGAGCGCAAAGGGGAGCGACGGTCGACGGTAAGAGCACAAAGATAGCGACGAGCTGCTGCAACCTTTTTTTATTATTTTTTTTGCTTTTGAACGAGTCAAAATCGAGTCTAGACTCAGCCTGAGTAGGACTCGATCCAACCGAGAGGGGTGGACGTCAAAGAGGGGGGCCGGCGAGCGGAGATCCGACGGAGGGGCGGCTGAGCCTACCGGCAGTCGAAATCGGGGATCGGGGAGGAGGCTGTGGTTGATAAAAGGCATGACAAATCCGGCTTGGGGAGGCGTGCCATGGGGCTTGACAGATCAGGACGGTTGGGCGATGCTGAATCGAAGGTCGTCGGCCAACCTGAGACCGAATTCGAGCGGCTGGCGAGCAGATCAACGGTGGCGGCGTCAGATCGATGGCCTGGGAAGCAAAGCGGCCAAGAACGGGAAAACGACCCTTGAGAGCGGCCGACAATGAAGATCAGGCGTGGCGAATCCGAGCAGATCTAAACTACACCAATAGGAGAGGAAGCCTGATGCGGAAGCAGACGAGGTAGAGGAGCCGGCGAGTAGACAAACACCGACGGGAAGAAAAAGATGAGTTGCGTGTCCCAGTAAAGAAAACCTAAACCTAGTTGTGATAGCATGTTAAGAATAGCAACTTGTATTCTCTGAAGGTCCTGGGCCAGCATATATACACATGTACAGGTGACAATATGTAAGAAACCCCTTATATACTGGGGATATTACACAGAATAATATATATATCTAACAAGGATGACTTAAAAGTACAATGGGTTTTGTTTGATTGTTGTGAAGGTATTCGCATTCAAAATCTTGAGCCAGGCCAAATCATAATGGATATAGATTTCCGTTGGGGTGGTGATCCAAGTATAATCCTAGCTGTTGATGCTGTAGTTGCATCACTGCCTATCCAGGTTATATTTTTTTATCTTCACACAATAATTTCTTGGAGGCACCTTTTCTTGATTAGAAGTCTTGATATATTTTACCCAACCAATATGCAGCTGAAGGATCTCCAGGTCTATACTGTCATACGTGTTGTATTTCAACTCTCAGAAGAGATTCCTTGCATTTCTGCTGTTGTTGTGGCTCTCCTTGCCGAGGCACGTATCTATTAAACAATATTGGTTACTACAGCCTTTCGTTTTTTGCTTGACATTTTAGATTTGAGTACACTTGTCACATTTCCTTATTAAATTTGTCTCTTGCAACCTGTCGAACTATATTGCCCACCTTTCCTCAACAGTTATGCTTTTGAGTGGACTGGTTGGTGCATGAAACAGCCAAATGTCCTGATTTTTAGGCTTGGCAGACAAATTTTTAAGGAAAAATGTTGGTTCACTTTGAATCCATGTTTGTGTTGAAGTATATTGTCTTACCTTTCCTGAATAGCTTAAGCTATTGCATGAACTGGTTGCATGAAACTCAATATTACATTACTAAATTTATTTTTTGCCTAAACTACCCATATTTAATCCGAGTGACCAATGAACAACAATACTAGTCTTGCAAAATGTAGCATACATTAAATTAAGTAGGGTTACTTTAGGAAAATGTAGCGATGTCTGTCTCAGAATTCATATAAATAAGATAAAAAGAGTACTTTCACGCTCCTGAATTTTCAATGAGAAAAGAGAATGAAGGAACTATTATTTATTTGATGAAGAATGATGAATATGGGTCACTTTAATAATGACGATAACATGAATACTCCTTTGAGAACTTATTTATTCACGACACCTTACATCTTGTTCATTTCATTTGTTTTTACGTTTCTTTTTGGCACATCTTATGTCCAAAACAAATATGTGAATACACACATAATGGGATAAGAATTGCCACCTAGGGATGTCTCAATATTGAACCAGAAATCATAACTGATTCTTGCTTCAAAATTGAGGGTGGTTGCATTAGTTGTATTTATCTATGGCATTAGTTCTGATGTGCCTGTCATGTATTAATACTATACAGATCTTTCTGTCAAACTGCTAATGTCAGCATGTGGAGGTACAATCTGTGCAATGCCACCTCAAATTGCTGTCATCATTTAGAACTTTTGGAAATTAACACAGTTTTCATACTGCAACCTCTTACATCATTTAGTCATTTCTTTGAAACATTTTGAGATTTAGTATGTCTGATGACGATGTTTGATACTAAGAATTTTCAGAAAATATTCTATAAATTACATTTCTGAGGTCTCAAACCATTTCTATTATCAAGATAGCATTTCCCATGTGTTTCTTTTAATTGGGTTCTTTGTGCTTCAGCCAGAGCCAAAAATTCAGTACACCCTGAAGGCCATTGGAGGAAGCCTAACTGCAGTTCCTGGACTTTCTGACATGATTGATGTATGATGACTGGATAATATTTTGAGCACTGTATTACTACCAACAAACTATATAGAAATTTAACCATGATTCTTCTGCCTTCGATTAGGATACTGTCAATTCAATTGTTTCTGATATGCTTCAGTGGCCACACAGGCTAGTTGTTCCAATTGGTGTCAATGTTGATACAAGGTGAGTTTCCTCAACGTTTTTTTTTCACTTACTTTAAATAGCTTTGTCTACCTTTTTTAACCATGTTAGAACTTGCACTGCAGCTGTTAAGCAAAGATGAACTCAACAAAGATTCAGCCCAGCTTTGCTGATTACTGTTTTTTAACATACTCTCTTGATGTTGGATATTTTATTTCTACTGGAAAATAGGAGTTAAACCATTTTTATTTTGCAAATTATATTATTGACTTCTTAAAGTTTGCAAGATGTGACTTTAACCCATACTTTTGTATCTTATGAAGCAGTACAGATTCAGAAAATTATAATATTATGGAAACATTACAAGATTTTTAATTAACTGTGATCAAGTCAAAACTTAAAAAAAAAAAGAAACAGAGAATCCTAGATATTTGCAAGGGTAACCAATTGCTTATCTGTCTCACTGTCTGCTTGCAAGCAAATCAGTTCTTGGTGGGTTGTCCTAACTGATAGGTTTGTAAAAAGGAGCATATGGTGTTAATGGACAGTGTTGCAGCGACTGGCCAAGGGGCCATGTAGTGGAGGAACTGAGGAAGAAGGAAAATTAAAACTATCCAAATTATAAAGATGTAGGATTATTTTAAGAACCAATTTAGTGATACAGTTTATATGATAATTTAGGTAGTTTAAAATTTAGTGATCCCAAATTTTATCTAGTTTGACTGCACAATTCAAATGTCAGATCCCCTTCGGCATTGACTGACTTATATTGTTTTTTCTTTCTCCACAGTGACCTGGAGCTTAAACCTCAGGGAAGACTTTTTGTTACAGTGGTAAAAGCAACTTCTTTGAAAAACAAGGAGTTGATTGGTAAATCAGATCCTTATGTGGTTCTGTACGTGCGACCGATGTTTAAGGTCAAAACAAAAGTCATAGATGACAACCTGAATCCTGAATGGAATGAAACATTTGAGCTGATTGTCGAAGACAAAGAAACCCAATCTGTCATTTTTGAGGTAATTCTATATTTCATTTTGTCCTGCTCCTCTTTTGAAAACGTCCCTTGTATCAAGGGAAAATGACATCTTACTCGTCAAAAAGGAAAAATTATCATTAAACTGAAAATAATGTGCAAGAATAAGATCAATAAATTTAAGATTGAAATGGATTTTTTTCAAACCATTAGACTCACTAAGGCCCCTGAGATTAGATTAGACAAAGGAAAAGCTTCTGTAATCACTAAAGATAAACCTGCTGTAGATTGTTAAGAAACCCAATGAATGCGAACATTTATCTCAGGCTATTCTACCAAATATTCGAATGAGTCAGGTTGATTGGGCCATGATTGGGCTTCAGGCTAACTGGGACAAAAAAGTGTATGCTGGGCTCAAGCTGAGCTATGTGCGATCCAGTTTCTGATGGACCTAAAACTGTGGCCCATCCCTGCTGGGCCTTAGAGAAAAAAAAACCTTGGCCCCACAAATGAAAGTTGAGGGAAGAATCAGTTTTAACCATTGTTAACCATTGAAGTATAAGGGTCTGTTTAGATTGCAACTATATTTGCCACGCCTAAGGTTAATTAAGTATGGCTAACAAATTTTTAGTCACAAGTGTGACAAAGTTAGTCAAAAAACTGAGTGTATAGCTTGCCACAATTGTGACAGTCAACCAAACAATTATCTAAAAATCTATGGGTGACTAAGCTTAGGCGTGGCAATGTTAGGTTCAAACCAAACATGCCCTAAATAGGCTTTTCACGTTTCGTCCAGTGGCTTAAGCTTTTGTGTTAGTCTATTGATGTATAAAAATTAACATGGCAAGCATAGTTCTTCAACGCCTTAGTCCTTTTGAGGTGTTAGAAAATACTCTTTTGGTTTGGCTCAATCCCCTTCGTTATGGAACAGTGGTGTGGAACATTATGTCTAGGATGCCTGTCTGGCTTATTCAGCTTCTCGATGTTATTAAGTACTACTACAAGGATTGCCTCAAACTTTGGCTGAATGCTAATGTTTCTCCCCTCTTTTATCCTCCTTTTGCTTATGATTTTGAGACCCTCCACCCCTAACATCCTAGCTTTAGCTGCTCCTTTGGCCCGGTTACGCAATTTTGGCCTACTCGGTGTTGCTTGAGTTATTTGGCCTGTGGCGAAATATAGAATGATCTGCTCCACCTCCCCTACAATGAATAGTCAAAATAGAAACTGGAACATTCTGAATTGGAACATTAGGGGTCTGAACGCTGAAAGTAAATGGCTGGTGGTGCGAGATAAAATTGAAGAGAGTTCTTGCTTTATCTTATGCATTCAAGAAACTAAAATGGAATCCATCGATGCTCACTTCCTCAAGAAAATTGCTCCTAAAGGTTCAACAAATTTGCTTATATCCCCTCTAGGCGTGCCTCTGGGGTATTCTCATCTCCTGGATTGGGTCCCTCTTCACTGGAAATGTCACCTTCTCGGCCTCTTACGCTTTGATTGTTGCCTTCACATCCAATATAAACTTAGAGCAGTGGTATCTCATGTCAGTTTATGGACCGCGTCAAGGCCCAGAGGCAAGCTTCCATTAACTGCCTAAATGATCTCCAAAATGATGATGAGGAAAATTGGTTAATTGTTGGGGACCTTAACTTCTACAGGTCTCTTGAGGACAGAAATAAACCGGGGGGCAATTTAAATGATATTAACCTCTTTAATGAGGTTATCAGCAACCTGAGATTGATTGAGATCCCCTTGAAAGGTAGAAAATATACTTACAGCAATATGCAGGTAGACCCCTTGTACAGCACGATTGGTGCTTCACATCTGTCAATTGGACTATAGACTATCCTAGTACCCTACTACTCCCTCTAGGATAACCCATCCCTGATCACTCTCCATGTTTGTCCAAATTGGCACTAGGATCCCCAAAGCTCAGGTTTTCAAATTTGAAAACTTTTGGACTGACCAGCCTGGCTTCATGGAGCTTGTCCAAGCTACTTGGAATTCTCACTAGGGAGCCATCTAGTCCTAAAATCATTTCCTCCAAAATGAAGTTTCTTAGAAGGGTCTTAAGAAGATGGAGCAGAGATCTTTCTCACTTAAGCAAAATCTAATTAGAGATTGCAACAGTGTGTTACAAGTTCTAGAAAAAAATTGAAGAATGGAGAAACCTCTTCACTCAGGAAAGAAACTTCAGAAGAATCCTTTAAAAGCATATCCTCAAGCTACTCCACTATAAAAAATGAATATTAAATGAAAAGCTGTACAGTAAGGTGGGTAACCTTCCATGCAGCATGGTGCTTGCCTCCAACACTGGCGCCTATGGCTTCTGTGACCAGCATGAGCTCGCCAACTCGTTCAATACCAAGACCATCACCCCACCTCCGAGCGGTGCATGGTACATGGATTCGGGAGCATCCACGCACATATCTTCCACCAACGGTAATCTTCAAGTTTCCTCACTATCCACCCCCTCTACTCCAACCAACATCATCATTGGCAACGGGTCTCTCCTTACCGTCACGTCTGTTGGTTCTACTTCTTTTTCTACCTCAACGTCCTCTTCATTTACGACACGTTCTTGTCTCCGCATATTATTAAAAATCTCGTTTATGTCCGTCAATTCACTACTGACAACAATTGTTCTGTTGAATTTGACCCCTATGGCCTCTTTGTGAAGGATCTACAAACCAAGAACGTGATCATCAGGTGCAATAGCTCGGGTCAGCTCTACCCCCTGTTTGCATCATCGCCTCCTTCACACGAACTCATCGCCAACACTCCCTCCTCTACTGTCTGGCATCGGTGTTTGGGTCATCTTGGTCATAAGGCCCTCTCTAAGCTCACCTCTGTTGCAGGCATGTCATGTACTAAATCAGAATCCCTTTGTCATGCATGTCAACTTGGTCGCCATGTGCGTCTTCCGTTTCCTAGCTCCAATTCTAAAGCCGTCCGGAATTTTGATTTAATACATTGTGATCTTTGAACTTCTCCTGTTGCCAGTATCTCCAGTTATAAGTATTACTTAGTCATTCTTGACGATTGCTCTTTTTTTTTTGGACGTTTCCTTTGCAACTAAAATCTGACACTTTCTCTACTTTCTCGCATTTTTTCTCCTATGTCTCTACTCAATTTGGCTGCACCATTAAGAGTGTCTAATGTGACAACGGCCGGGAATTCGATAACTCCTCCCCTTGTTCCTTCTTCCTCACTACTGGTGTCTAACTGTGTCTCTCATGCCCCTACACCTCCCCACAAAATGGTAAGGCTGAGCGCATCATTCGTTCTATCATGCCTCTCTCCTATTGGGTAGAAGCATTAAACACCGCCACCTATCTCATCAATCGCCACGCCACAAAGACACTCTATTTTTCTATACCTATTTCTTTTTACATGGTGTCCAGCCCACATACTCTCATTTACGTGTCTTTGGGTGCAAGTCTTACCCTAACGTCTCCGCCACTTCTCCCCATAAACTGTCACCTCGGTCCACCCTCTGCGTTTTTCTTGGCTATCCCTCGGATCACAAAGGATATAGATGTCTCGACCTTTCTTCCAATCGCATCATCATCTCACGTCACGTCGTGTTTGATGAGTCCTCTTTTCCCTTCTCCATGGTGTCTTCCCCACCTTTATCCGATTTTGATTTCTTGACCGAGCTCAACACTATTTTGCCTCCCTTCTATACTAACCGTGCATGTACACTTTGAGGTCCCTCCCATGGTGTTGCTGCCCCTGCTGGTTTCCCATCACAGGCTGTTACACCAGGAGGCGCCTCTACTACTGTATCAGGCGAGACGAGCCTTTCTCATGCTGCCCCGGCCGGCCTCTGGCTGTAGGTTGTTGTCAGCAGGTCACGACCTGGCCCCCCACCCGGTTTTCCCCCTTGGTTGGCCAAACTCACATTCCTTTAGCCTATCCAGTGGACGCTTGCACCAGCCCAACTCGGGTTGGGCCGATCGCTACCACACCCCAGGATGTCAGCCCAGCTGGTGGCGCGGATCCACCCCTGGCACCTGTGTCGAACGAGCTACAGGTGCTCGCGACTGCTCAGGCGGTCGTGCCTGTTTCCCATCAGGCGCCAGGTCGCGCGGCCTCTCTTTCTGGTTCGGCTGCCCCCGTGACTTGGGTTGATGCCAGTCGAACCGGCAGGGAAGTTGCTATCTCCATTCCACCGGTGACCAACCAGCATCAGATGGTCACTCGCGGCAAGACCGGGTTTCGTTTCCCGGTTAATCGCATGAACCTTCATGCCTCCACCCTCTCACCGATTCCTAAGACGCACCGTGGTGCTCTGTCGGATCCTAATTGGCGCGCTGCTATGACTGAAGAATTTGAGGCTCTCCAGGCAAACCACACTTGGGATCTCATTCCTCGACCTCCAGGCGCAAATATTGTCACCGGCAAATGGGTCCTTTGTCACAAGTTTCGGCCGGATGGTTCTCTTGATCGCTACAAGGCTCGTTGGGTTCTTCGTGGCTTCATCTAACGTTCCGGCATTGACTTTGATGAAACTTTCAAGCCCGCTACTGTCCGCTCAGTTCTCACATTGGCTCTCTCCCGTGCCTTGCCAATTTATCAGCTTGATGAAGAATGCCTTCCTACATGGAACGCTTTCTGAGACAGTCTACTGTGCATAGCCCTCTGGTTTTGTTGACCCTGCTCGGCCTGATGATGTCTGTCGATTGAACAAGTCACTCTACGGACTCAAGCAGGCACCTCGAGCATGGTATAGTCGATTTGCCTCCCACACCCTGTCTCTTGGTTTTGTGGAGGCCAAGTCCGACACAACCTTATTCATTTTTCGGCTCGAATACTATCTACCTGCTACTATATGTCAACGATATTGTCTTGACAACTTCATCTCGGAGTCTTCTTCGTCACACTATTGAGGCTCTTCCGCACGAATTTGCGATGAAGGACCTCGGACCTCTTCATCATTTTTTGGGGATTACGGTTAATCATTGTGATGGTGCTCTTTTTCTCTCACAGCGACAATATATCCTGGATATCTTGGAGCGGACAGGGATGTTAGCATGTAAGCCCTGCAACACCCCAGTCGACACACATGCCAAGATCTCCGGTGATGGTGCTCCTATGGATGACCCGACTCACTACCGCAATCTGGTCGGTGCTCTGCAATATTCGACCTTTACTCGTCTGAATATCGCTTATGCAGTACAGCAGGTCTGCTTATTCATGCATGACCCTCATAAGCCTCATCTTAATTTGGTAAAACGCATTCTAAGATACCTTCAGGGGACTCTTGATTATGGTCTTGCTCTTCACCGCACCTCCACCACTGTTTTGACTGTCTACACCGATGCTGATTGGGCTGGTTGCCCTGACACTCGGAAGTCCACCTTTGGCTATGCGGTCTTCCTCGGAGACAATCTTATTTCTTGGTCGTCCAAACGGAAGAATACAGTATCCCGGTCTAGCGCTGAGGCTGAGTACCGCGCTGTCACCAATGGTGTTGCGGAGGCTTGTTGGTTGTGCCAGTTGCTCATAGAGCTCCACAGTCCACTTCAGCGTGCCATTGTTGTTTATTGTGACGTCAGTATGGTCTATCTCTCCAGCAACCCGGTCCAGCATCAACGTACCAAGCATGTGGAGATTGACCAGCACTTTGTTCGCGAACGCGTCGGCCTCGGTGACGTCTGTGTTATGCATGTCCCGACGTCCTCTCAGTATGCTGACATCTTCACCAAAGGGCTGCCAACTTCGGTCTTCCAAGAGTTTCGCTCCAGTCTCAACGTTCAGCAAGCTCCCGTCTCAATTGCAGGGGAGTGTTAGACTTTCTACCTGTTCACACGAGTATCTCTTTGACTTCTCTCTTTTACATCTTCCCATGCATGCATGAATACATGCATAGTGTGTCCACACTTTTCATGCCTGTTCACACGAGCATCTTTTTTACTTTCCTCTTTTACATCTTCCTATGCGTGTTCACACTCTTCTTTGGGCTATATATTTGTAAGTTGTAACTCTGAATATTCAATCAACAAAAGATCATATGATTCATTCCACTATCTATCTTCAATCCTGCTCAGTAGCGTTCCTGGAAAATTCTTCAACTGTAGGAGAGGAGTGAAGCAAGGTGACCACCTCTCTCCTCTTCTTTTTGTTTTGGCTGCTGCTTCACTCCAATACATCATCAATGAAGCTCATAGAAGTGGTATTCTGAACAAGCCAATCCCAAGCACTAATGCCCAAGACTTCCCAATTCTTCAATTTGCAGATGACACCTTACTTTTCATTGAGGAATCCCAGCACCAATTTTTCTGTCTAAAAGGAACCATGCATTCTTTCTCAATGTCTACTAGCTTGAAAGTGAACTATAATAAATCTTGCCTTGTTCCTATTAATATGGGGCAAGAAAAGGCCTCTCTCTTGGCAGGGGTCTTTGGATGCGACATGGGCTCTTTTCCTTTCACCTATCTTGGTTTACCTCTGGGCATTACTAGGCCAAAGGTGGAGTACCTTGCTCCTCTGATGAACAAGATTGAAAGAGGCTTTCCGCCATCTCTAACTGCCTCACATTGGCGGGAAGATTAGAAATGGTTAATTCAGTTGTCTCGGCTTTGCCCACTAACACTATATGCACTCTTCGTTTCCCTTCAACAGTGATCCAAACAATAGATAGAGCAAGGAAGGATGATCTTTGGAGAGGTGATGACATTAATTCTCTAAAAAGGCTTTGGTGGCTTGGGATAAAGTCTGTAGGCCTAAAATGAAAGGTGGCTTGGGAGTTATCAATCTCAAAATTCAGAATGAGTCCCTCCTCTAACACTTGCACAAGTTCTACAACAAACATGATCTTCCCTGGGTTGAGTTTATTTGGAATGTTCACTACTCTAATGTACAAGTTCCCCATCTAGACCTTACAAAAGGCTCTTTCTGTTGGAAGGACATTTTAAAATCTGTTGATCACTACAGAGGCATTGCTTGTTTCTTAGTGGGGAATGGTGATTCTATCCTCCTCTGGAATGGCGTCTGGAATAAGTTTATCCTTAGAATCCGCCTCCCAAGGCTATTCTCTTATGCTAAGAATGAAAACATGTCTATAGCAGATTTCAAGCAAGATATGACAGTGCATAGGCATTTCTACACCCCTATCTTAAAGCAAGCTTTCCAGGAATTCATAACTCTTATTTCAATCATGAATTCTATAAAAAGTAACCACAACAATACAGATGTCTGGCACTATATCTGGGGCTCCGGAGATTACATAGCAAATAAGTTCTACAATTTGTTCTTCAAGGGGATTCAACCCCTTGCTCCTATTAGTTGGATCTAGAAATCCAAATGCAGCAGAAAACTGATAGTCTTCACCTGGCTCCTGTTCATGGACAAACTGAATGCTAGAAACCTTTTGAAAAGGAAAAGGCTAAAAATTGAGGGTAATAACTACAATTGTGTGCTCTGCAATGGTAGAGTGGAAGAAACCACCTTCCATCTCTTCTTTGAGTGCCCTTTTGCCTCCAGGTGCTGGATTTATATCAACTTGGCTTGGGACAAACAGCTTCACTTCTTCCATATGTTGCTCAACGCCAAGAGAGACTTCCATTATCTGTTCTTCATGAAGATCTTCATTATCACAGCTTGGACTATATGGAAAGTGAGAAATGATGTCATTTTTAGAAACTCGGTTGTTTCTTTTACTAGCTGGAAAGTGTCCTTTGTAAATGAGGTGTCTGTTCAATCCTTTAGGTTGTCTACGTCCTTGAGATCCCTGGTCTCTTCTTGGCTCTCCTCGCTCCCCTAGCCTCTTCTTTTTCTTCCTCTCCCTTTGTACAGTCCTGCCTCCTTTTGTCTTTCTTTCTTTCTATTTTTTAATATATTATTTACCACAGTAGGGTTTTTCCATACTGTTTTTCCTCAAAACAAATTTATTGGTGCAATATGGTTGTTATGCTTGACTTGGAGAATCTGTAGAGACAAATCAGTCGACTATCCAGAGTTGCATTGCACAACAAATTCATAGAATATATTGTTACATAGAATTCAATACTTTAGTTAATTCGACCAGCTGTCTCAAGATCTATCAAATTAGCTTTGCACTTCTGAATAATGGCTAGTGCTTACTGGGTCGAAAAATGAACTGGGTGTGGTTTAGGTTGGGTTTTGAATCCCCAAACTAGCTAGAAACTGGCCCCAGTTCACGCTTTGTTTCATAAAGGAAATTTGTCAAGCTTTTTATTCCTCTTTCTTCCTATGTGCACTAGACAGATGCACGATCAGAGCTCTCAGCTCTGTTTTGGATTCTGTTGAACTAGACAGTTCCAGGTTCAAATCTAGATACCTCAATGCATACAGATGAGTGAGAATCGGGCTTTCTCTTGAATTTGTGACAACTTCCAGGGCTCAGTTCCATTTTAAGTTCCTAATTTAAGCTTAAGATTGACCTTAATTGCTTCATGACATACTCAGCGGCATTCTGTTAGACTAATGTGTTGTTACTATCATGTCCTAACAGATGACATTTTCTTGTGTCATCTATGTTTTAGATAGACACAAACCACTCAGACATAAGAACTATGAATAAAAAAGGCACTAATGGATACTCCGTGATAACATTAGCTATCTCCTCATCTTCTGTCCAGGTAATGAGCTAACAGTTGCCTTATGGCCTGTAGCATATTGGTCATTTGATGTAGTCTTGTGGATAGTTGAGAAACTTTCCATAGATTGAACAATTATCGTAACTTATCAGAAATATACAGGGAGGCTTTCTCGACATTGCTTAGACCATTGGACAAAAAACTTCCGACATCCTCTTAGAAATGCTTCATGTTTGACACTTCTCCAATATGAGATGCCAATTCAGTGTTAATACTTGTCATTCTATCTTCTGAATTTTGATAATAATGCTTTTCTTATTATTAATACTTGTCATTCTATCTTCTGAATTTTGATCTCAATGATGTTTAAGTGAACATATGTTTGTGGTGGATTTCACAGGTTTACGACGAAGACAATCTTCAGCAAGACAAGAAGCTGGGTGTGGCTAAACTAGCAGTGAACAGTCTTGAACCTGAGACCACCCGTGAAATCACTCTGAAGCTGCTGCATTCAGTAGATCCACTTAAAAATAGGGACAGCAAGGATAGAGGCACACTATATCTTAAGGTTAGTGTGGGTTATATACTTTTTCATATCTTCTACCTCAGTGCAGCCTATTGCCTTAAAGCTAGAGATCCTACAAGAATTGTGAATAAGAAATACATATTT
This sequence comes from Phragmites australis, assembly GCF_958298935.1. Classification (NCBI taxonomy): domain Eukaryota; kingdom Viridiplantae; phylum Streptophyta; class Magnoliopsida; order Poales; family Poaceae; genus Phragmites; species Phragmites australis. The sequence continues at coordinate 16,235,850 of NC_084935.1, forward strand.
GCTACATAGACATTTCCTTTTTCTTTTACTCCTTAACATTACCTATCCAGCTTGGCATTTCTTAGTCTAGTACCATCTATCAGATACTCGAATATGATTAGGAAAAATCCATCTGTCACATACATGCCTATCAAGCCTCCCAGGGTCATGAGATCACGATCGAACCATCTAGATCTGTGCGGGCAGGGCCCAGGTCTTTTGTGAAACACCTGACCACTGCGTGCCTCCCATCTTCTTGTGCCCCTCTCCTTCTGCATCATTTCCATGCGACGGTTGCTGTGTCGCCCTGAGTACAGGTAGATGGCATGTGCCTCTGTTGCTGCCAAGATGTTTGCTGATATGACTTGAGAAAAGGGGATAAAAAATTATGCTTAGAAGGAAACTTGCCATACTTAAAATGGTACAAAGGTCATCTAGTCACACACTTGTTGGCCATGTTAGAATGGATAACTTCGAAGATTATTTTCAATCAATTAGTCTAGGGCGAAGCTCGCCTATGGTGCTTAGGCGGGGCCAAGGGTCTTAGTTCCCTTTGGTTGGGTTAGGTTAGATCTTCTTACTTCTTGATTAGTGTGAGTGGGGTGTAAGTTACCTCCGTTAGGAGGGTTACTGTAACCGGACAGTTTCTCTTCTCTTTTAATATAGAGATATGCAACTCTCCTACATGTTCGAAAAAAAAAATCATACCAGCTAGCCAATTGCTGTGGCAACCCTAGTACCTTTAACTTGTGGCATAGACTGAAAATCTTTGACTATCTTGTTCTCTGAATTCATTTCTCAAAATTTGGTTCTTCAATCCACTTCTCTTTGTTGCATCACTGCATGTTTGGGGCATAAATAAGCATTATATCGAGTCATGGTTGGATGAACAAAAGGTAATTCCATAGACTGCCAGCATGTAAAAAAAATTAGTATGACCATAAAAAAATTGTAAGAGTAATTTTTGTGATCACTATGATGGCATTAATATATTATTCCAACATTTCAGGTCATGTATCACCCGTTTACAAAGGAAGAACAGCTTGAAGCCTTAGAATTCGAAAAGAAAGAAATAGAGGAGAGGAAGCGGCTGCAGGAGGCTGGGGTAATTGGTAGCACAATGGATGCAATTAGTGGCACTGCATCACTTGTTGGTTCCGGTGTTGGCTTCGTTGGTACAGGAATTGGCGCTGGAGTCGGGCTTGTTGGTTCTGGTATTGGCGCCGTTGGCAGTGGACTTGGTAAAGCTGGGAAGTTCATGGGAAAGACTGTGACAGGGACCTTCAGCATGTCCCGCAAGAACGGCAGCAGCTCAACTGCTCCCCAGTCTGATAAACCTTCAGCATAGCCTGATAAACATTCAACTGCTCAACAAGTACAATGAAACCTTCAGTCTGATAAACCTTCAACTGCTCAACAAGTACAGTGAAAACAAAGTCGTCTTCTTTGTGACAGGGTTAGCGTTCTATTTTCTGTGAACTTGCGATAACTAGGATTATACAGAGTGCTATGTTTGCATTTCTGTGTACTGGCCTCCGCGGTGTCGGTTATATGAACAATCTCTGGATTTCTTTTCTTCGTTGCACTTTTATCTGGAACAGGAAACTTTCATACCAAGAAGGTTACTGTAAATTAAATCAGCTTTCACAGATTTATATAACAATGCAGTGGCATTAAAATTTGTTGCTTTATTGGCGATTTTCTTTACTCTGGTTCTATTCTGAGCAGTGGGAAACTGCTGGGACCACCAACAATCTCTAAGCAACCTGATTTTGGTTTTCCCACCCAGGTATAATGAGCCCTTTCGATCGCAATGTCAGGTGGGATTAGGGATGACAACGGGGCTAATCCCCGCTAGTGAATGTTTCCTCATCCCGTCTCCATTTAGTAATTGGGGGAAGATTTCTCTCATTCTCATCTTCGCGGGCGATTTTGCGGGGATCAGGTTTCTAATAGGATGTAAAATTAAATTATATTTGATTATTTTTGTATATTAACAATGTGTACATAGTGTAAATAAGAAATTTATTGATGTATACGAAGGTAATTTATATAAATTGATTAATTATTGTAGGTTAGATGAAAAAATAAAAGTAATTTATTATTTACTCTACGTAATGTAATATTTGTATATTTATATATTGAGAAAAACGTATATATATATATATGTATATATATGTGTATATATGTATATATGTATATATATGTGTATATATGTATATATGTATATATATATGTATGTGTGTGTTTGTGTGAGATATTAGGATATAGCAGGGAGTAGCGAGCATCTTCTTGTCTTTATACCCATACGAGTTCATAGGAGACGAAATCTTTTTATCTCGGTTCTCTAATAGGAATAATTCCCCGTGAGAAATTGCAGATCGCATCTCATTGACATCCCTGGGTGGGATTCATTTTAGTTTAGTATCTTGTACATATGTTCAATGGCTTGTTTAGAACCAGGACACTTAGACGGTTGCTACTAGGTGAGCAATAGTATAACCGTCTATGTTTTAAGATATTTTAGTAATTGTCATGTTATTAAATTCTTTTACGGGGATTTGACCTTTTATGATAATTTGGTCTTGTCAGCCGCTGACGTCGCTGCCTCCCGAGTCCCTCACCACCATATTGCCTCCCGGCCACAAGACGCCTCCTCGCTAGCACGGCGCGGCGCGGCAGCCAAGCTACCTCCCCGTTCGCGGCTCCGCCCATTTGCTGCGCCTCCTCGCACCAAACGTGCTGCTGCCCACCAAGGCACCAACTGCCTTCCCCAACGATTGTGCCGGTTTGGTGCATGCTTTACGCATAGATCAGAATAAAATTATTCCTTCATCTGAAAAATGATTGTGCCGGTTGCCCATCGTCCTCCCCCACTAGGGGCTCGAGCTAGACATCTTCCTTCTAGACCAGCATCTGGCTGCACGGGGCCTGTTGCTCCGCCCCAGTCTGTGCGTAGGTAGTACGTATTAAATCCGAAAAGCGATGAAACAACATGGTTTTGTGCAATCTGGTTCCTAGCCCAGTTAATTTCCTAACTACTAGTGCCAATTAGTATACTGATTAAATGTGGAGGCCGTTAACTTTTTGGGCCCTGCATTGCACGGCTGCTCATTTTGTTCCTGCCCAGGGACCGGTCTGAGCGGTAGCAACCGGTGCCAGGCATTGATGCGGGCTCCATGGAGCTAGGCGTGGCCGATGAGCATCGGTGACTGCCGGTTCGTCTCCATCCCACCTCAAATCTAGAGCTCGGTCATCCACTGTTTATATGAAAGTTGTGAGTCAATTCTTTTTTTTTTTTAAGAACTCCAGTAAGGAAATGCTCTAGTGAATGGTCATTTAACTCAAAAAAGATACAGCTCAAACTATACAAGGCCTAAGTTGTGAGTTAAATCTTAGTTGATACTCGCCGCCAAATGCATGTGTCCATATCTATTCAAGACATGATCAATATTGCAGGACCTCAGTGTAGACGCAAGAATATATCTTGCACAAATAAGTGCGGCGAGAGTACACTTACAGAAATATGTTCAAACTTGGAGAAGAAGTGGAGAGGAAAGAACACCAAATATGTGATGGCTAAGGGTCTATATTTATAGACCTACAATTACAGAATAAGTCAAAAGTAGTGGCACATCAGTGCCGGTTGTACTGAAACCGAAACTGAAGATGTATCAGTGTTGGTTCTTAAGCTTCCACGCGCGAATAATGAGTGAGCCGCTAAGAACCGGTACTGAAACCATTTATCAATGCCGATTAGTGACTGGAACCGGCACTGATAAATCAGTATTAGTGCCGGTTTCAACCACGAACTGACACTGATAAATCAATATCAGTGTCGGTTCTAGCCACAAATCGACACCGATGATTACTGTTGCAGCTTATCTTAAAAAATCATAACTTTTTCACACGAAGTCGGATGGGGAAAACTTTATACGAAAATTATAGATCTCGACGAGATCTACAACTTTGTAGTTAATAACTTTTTAATTTGAGGTCATTTAAATACCCAAATAATCTTAACAAAGTTTCAGCTGTGTTCGATGATAACTCATCTTAAAAAATTTAAAACGTTTTCATACGAAGTTGGATGGAGACAAACTTTATATGAAAATTATAGCTATCGACGAGATCTACAACTTTGTAGTTGATTAGATTTTTATTTGAGGTAATTTAGATGTTCATATAGCCATTCAAACGTTCAGTCAAAAGATGTCAAAAAGATTGATTTTGCTATTATAATCAAGAACGAACGATAGCTGAGATGGTTAGAGCGGTCATGCGTGAGGGTCTGCTGTGAGGTGATGAGTTCAAGTCCTGGTTGCTGCGTGCAAGCAAAAATCACGTGACTTGTGCGGTCGGGAGAGCAGCATGACTAGTCGAGTGCCTCTGGTTAAAAAAAATTCTTACTTTTTTTGGCCCAAAAAGTTTGAATCATAGAAAACTATATCAGTATCAATTGGAGCTACTATCAGTATCGGTTGGAGCCACCAACCGATACTGATATGGTTTTCAGTGCCGGTTCTGGACCCGACACTAATAGTCGTTGACTATCAGTGCCGAGTAATCAGTGACAGTTCAAAACCTGTGACTGGTGGCGATTTTGAACCACCACGGATGTCGTGTTCTGCTATAGTGACTTCACAAAAGCAGCTATCATTGGAAAGGTTTCAAGTCTTGAAACATCTCTTAGGCTCTTTCTCAATGCAGTTATTTCACAAACATTAGCATAGTTTACTGATTTTGGTGTTATCCATTATGATTGCTGATAATTGTTCATAGTCATTTGCAAAGAAGTAGAGATAAGAATCATGATCAGTGAAACTAAAGCTTGAACGAGTGGATTGTTTTGTTCTCTGTCTAACTAGAAATAATGGTAATATTTGTTGATGAGTGCCTGTAATCTTGAACTCTTGGACTGCATTGCAGTTTAGAATTGTCACCAAAGTGTTATGTGGCATGATTCTAGTCGATGAGCAATAGGAAGAATATGGATAGTGTTATTTTGATTTATACGAGTCCCTTTGGTGTGAATTGATAGAAAGACAAGAAACTGACTACGAGTGTAACCCTCTAAACTAAGTTTAGCTTCATGCTTGGCAGTCCATTGTGGTGGTTCTTTACATAGCTTGTTATAGATGACCAGTGTATTTATTTATCCTCTTTTGCATGTTCATCAGATTATTTTTGGCATTAAACTTATGCTTATTTATTTATCCTCTTTTGCACTACTCTCAGCACCCGATTAAGGTCGTTTTGCTCTCCTTTACCATCATTTTTTTTCCAGCTTTCTTTATGTATTTGGTGTTCCATGTATCTGACACTTTCATTGCAACTTCAGAGGTGCAAGCACTTCAAAATCGGTGGAGATAAGAAGAGCAAGGGAACATCTCTCTTCTAATCTGATGATAGGCATGTTAGTTTACTCTTAAGATGTTTTAGCTTGTTTTTGTCTTGAGATGCATCAGATTTTACCCTATAATTACCCTATAATTATCATCTGATAGTGTAATCTTGAACTCCTGACCTGTATTTTATTTTATTTTATTATTTTTTAAAAACACATTAATGATAATTCCAGACTTATCACTGATAAGTCTACATTAGTGACGCGTTCAGAGTGACAGGTGCACCTGTCACTAATAAGCTTTTTTGACGTAGTGAAATATATCTCTTTAAATTATTGAATGCCTCATCTGTTTTTTTTTATCACTCAAACTTGTCATGTTGCCTTAACAACTTGAAGAAGGGAAGTCCTCGATCTCCAAGCTGGGAAATAAAGAGACTAAGGGTTACCATGCATCCGGTTAGTCTCTGAACTTCTCACACTAACTTGGGGGTTGTATCTCTTCAATAGCTTTGATCTTTTTGGGATTAACTTCTATTCCCCAGCAAAACGTACACTAGATATCTGAGTAATTTCCTTGTGTCAACTCTAAATGCGCACTTCTCCGAGTTTAGCATGACCTGATTCTTGTGCAGGTTGTTGAATGTTTCTTGTAGGTCGTAGATGAAATCTTCCTTCTTTTTTGTTTTGACGACGAGATCATAGATGTAGGCCTCTATGTTGCGGCCAATCTGATCATGGAGTGTTATATGCATTCCTTGGTATGTGGCACATGCATTCTTCAATCCAAAAGACATTTTAATATAGCAATAAACCCCAAACGGGGTAATAAAGGAGATATTCTCCTCATCTTCTAGATTCATGTTAATACGGTGATAACTAGAATAGGCATCAAGAAGGCTAAGCTAGTCGCAGCCAAAAATGGAATCCACTTTATGATCTATTCCTGGTAAAGGAAAAGCATGCCTTGGCGAGCCTTTCAATTTCCTCTTTGATAGCTTCTTTCCGATTTGCGAACAGTCAGAGTTTCTGTTTGACTGGCTTTGCATTGGGTAGGATAGCCAATTTCTACTCAATCACTTCCCTGGGGATCCTGGGTATGTCTAACGGTTGCGAGGCGAACACATCAGTATTTTCCAAGAGGAAAGTGATGAGCGTGAGTTCCTATTAGGGATCTAGTTTGGAACCAATTCGAACGATCTTGGATGGCTCCGTTGGATCCAAAGGAACTATTTTGCATTTGTCGTGAGACTTCACGATGTCCTTAGGCCTCGAGTTATTCATCTCCTTATCAGGTTGATGCTGTGTGGCCATGTCTAAACTTCGTTTGTCACAACGTAAGCCTACTTTTGTGCAGCCCTAGATGGTGATGGCTCCCTCGGGTTCAGGGATTTTCACACATTGGTAAGCGTAGTGCGTTGCTGTCATGAATTTGGTAAGAGTAGGTCTTCCTAAGATGGCGCCATCTTGAAATTGACCACGTCAAATAGGTTTTTTTTCTTCAGAAATTGTCATGCTTCCCAAAGGTAACGGGTAGCGATATCTAGCCAATGAGAGTGGCCGAAGATCCGGGCACTATACCATGGAAGGCTTGAGGAACCAGCTTGATCACAGATCAGGAGATCACTATTCCTTCGAGTGCGTTAGCAAAGAGGATGTTAAAGGAACTTCCTCCATCAATAAGGACTTGGGTAACTCTATAATTATTTATTGTAGACTCGACCATTATTAGAAAGCGGCCCAACCTGATGAAGTTATCAGGGCAATCTTCTTGGCCAAAGGAGATTTCGGTGTCTCATCACTTCACGGCTTGACGACCTTTAGGAATAACGGCTAGGACTTCTTGGGCCACTGTCTTATACTGTCGCTTGGACTTGTAGGACGTGGAACCATCGAACATGTGCTCAATCATCCTCTCACCCGACTGGAAAGACATCGTGTCTATGTCATCCTCGCTATCATCTGAGTTAGAGTCACTACTTTGGGTCATGACCTGAACATTCTTTCCCTTGGTCGCTTTTTTGACTTCCACCTTGACCAACGTTTTCCAGATTAGATGTTGTGGTTGTCGGTTTGGTGAAAGTCACACCAAGGCTTCCTATCTTGTTCGCTAGAGCCTTGTGTAAAGCTTCTACCCCGAGAAGGACCGGAGCGCTAGTCAGATTTAGTTTTTTTGCCCTTGCCTCCCGTGGTGCCCTTCTTGCTGTTGCTCTGGATCTTTTTGCCTCTGAGCCTGGGTTGAGAACGTTTGATACCCTAAGTCTTTTCCATAACATAGATGAGCGCATCCTCGACTTTGGCAGACTTATCAACAATCTGCATAAGCTCCTTCACCATTTTAGGCTCCTTTCTATCGATGTCTTAAACGCAACACCGCCTCTTAATCCCTTGAGTGAACGCCTAGATGACATCATTGTCATTAATCTTGGGGATAGTATTCCGGGTGTTGCTAAGTGTCGAATGAACTCACGCAAGTTTCATTTGCCACCTGCTCACAGTGGTGGAGATCGTTTTTCATACCAGGGCAAACGTACATGAAAGTGATATGCCCTAAAAGCAATCATAGGAATGATTATATCACAAGTCTATGTTCATATACCTTTGAATAATATGTTATTCTTTGGATGACTATCATTTACATTGATTAGCATGTATGTGACTTGTTCGTGAAACTCTTTGTTTATATCATGATATTATTCTGATTTAATCTCTGGTCACATATCATTGGGATGATCCATAAGACCATCACACGTATTGATTGATGATCACATTTCATAGATCATAGGTATAGAGAAACCGAATCAATAATATGAATATTCATGTTAGAGAATATGATGTTGGATAGACCCACTTTGATATATTGCTGGGATTGTTATTTATGATGTGACATCATTTATTATATCAGGTGGTATACCTGCAAGATCCTTAGACTTAAGATCATCATTGATTCCCAGAATGTGTAGTGACATATTTTGAGACTGTCAAATACTATTCTATAACTGGGTAGTCATAAAAATAGTTTTTGGATTTAACGATCAAGATGGAATTTGTTCCTCCTTGATAACATGAGATATCTCTGGGCCCCTCGAGGTAGTTGGATTGAGAAAGTGCATTGTCATGCCAATATGATTAAAAATTAATCATAATGAATCTACTACTTGGTCGAGTAAATGGTCGAGCTATCACAAGGGTGACACGTATCTCACCTTAAGCTTGACTGTTATTGTGAGACGAAAGGATCGGTGCATGTGTATATCAAGGTTCAGCTAATATAATCTTTATGTATACTCAAGAGTTAACATATCCTACTAGGAGCGCTATTAACTTCAGTTTCGAAAGAGTTTTCGAGTCATAGCCGTTTGTATATTAACCTAACGGGTCACACGCTAAATATGTTGAAACAAAACAAGTGAATTGATCTCATATGGTTAAATAAACTTTAAAAGAGCACGAACGTGTGGTTAGCCGAAGCTAACTAACTCCTAGTCATGAGGGTCTAGGCTAATGAATAGGTACATGGGTTAACGGTGAAGTGTTCATGGTATTGGCATGCATTCCTCTAACACATTCTATTGCGTGAACAAAAGCGCCCAACAGATCGCGGGGCTCCCATACGGACGTGGCTATTTCACGCACGCGTGCCACGGAGGGAACAAGCAACTTTTCAAACAGTTCCTCCGGCCCCTCCGCTTTCCGTTTTTAGAAAATTTTCTCTTTCGTGTTTTTCTATTTTGAGAAAAAAAAATCAAATAAGTTATAAAAAAAAATTCAAATGAGTTTTTCAGATAAGCTTTCCGAAAAAACATTGAGAAAAAAATAATGAGAAAAGTTTACTAAAAAGTTTTACGGACAAGTTTTTGAAAAAAAAATTAAAAAAGGAAAGTTGTGGTCCTGTCGGGGGAGCGCGAGCAACTCAACCTGCGCTGGCGTGCTCATTAGGAATTTCGCTGTCATACCGAACCAACATATTCTCCTTCCCAATTTACTCCCCACTCCAAGTTGTAAGATCTAACGTATTTCTAGGTATTCACCTTCACCCAAATATTTCCTGTAACCTCCACGCATATTCAGCTATCAAACATTTGAACATAATGTGTTCAGCCATCTAAATCTCCCCATAAAGAGCACAACTACTATCACTGGGTCCATATATACCTACGCTGTAATTAGTCTCCTGACTAAATTCTGTTATACCAAAGTTTTCACATGAATATTTTTGTCGTCAATAGTATCTTAGCTTTCTATACCCATACCCATTTAAGATCATCACTCGTCACGTCTCCAAAATATATTAGGACATTTCGGGGTTGAAGTTGGAACATTTCGGGATTGATTGCTGATCTTGTTTCAAGGATCATGGATATTCAAAAATTAAATCACAAATGTAGACACATGCTAAGGAACATGGTGTTGGATGTGATGAAGTTAATCATGAGTTGTAGTGCATGGTGTTGGATGTGATGAACAAGTTAATCTCGATACATTGGTGCAATTAATTGATTTGTAGTGCATGGTCATACGGATGTGAATATGTGATGAAGAAGTTAATCATGAGTTGAGTAATCCATCACAAGATTAATTGGATGTTTGAGCTGTAAAAGAATGATACGTATCTCATCATAAATCAATGTATGCATATATAAGGTTTAGCCAATACAATTTTTATGTATATTTGGAGTCCCTTTTGACACCGCCGCCGACCTATGTTTATAAAAAGATGTTAATGACACTACATGAAAAAATGTTTTAAGTGACATGAGATAACTGTTACGAGTGATGGGTCCCGCCTCCTTTAACCGAACACGTTACTAATGACTAGTCATGAGTGATCTGAATGCGTCACTGATGACTAGTTATAGATGACGGTTAAAACCCGTAACCAATAAGATCATTAGTGACGGGTCACAACTTGATCCGTCGCTAATGAAGGTCATAATTGTCACCCATCACATATGATAAGTCATAAGTGACAGATCACAGTTATGATCCGTCATTAATGACTGATTAGCGTTTTTCGTATTTTTTGGATACGAAAAAAGTCAAAAAAATATTTTTCACCTAAGCTATCCCAACGAGGGGTCATCGCCACTCACCATGTGTCACATGGTATTTTTACACAGTTTTTATACTCTACTTTCTGTGGGAATTAAACCCGCAACCTCCCATTGCACGCGTAGCACACTTACAACCTCATCCTCTTGTGTATTTTGAAGGAAGCTAGATATTTTATTCTTTTAACATTTTTTACCGAAGGTCATAAGTGACGGGTCATAACCGTAACCATTCATCGATCAGTCATTATAAATGACGAATCACAGTTATGACCCATCACTAATGACTGTTTTTGTTGAATTGTTGATTACTAAATTGTTTGATACTGAATTCAGTAAATTGTTGCTTACTGAATTGTTGATTTACGTATAACATTTTTCTTCATCCAAAGTTGTACAAATATTTTATGAATTTCTGAATATCTCATGCCAATTATTGCAATTTGATATGTGACCCGGAATGCCTTTAGTAAAACAGGCATAACTTTTGCATCTGGACTCCGATTTTGATGTTTATTTTACTCTACGGATATCTACAAGAAAATCTCCTCGAGTTTGTCAAGTTTGGCAATTTTTTTAGGCCAAATTCGGCTTAGAAGATTGAGTTCTCGTACTCGGAAGTTTTCACATTATTTTCGGAACACGTGTTTGTGTCTATAGCTGTCACCTCTTATATCAAACTTGAGCAGAATGTATAATAATTCATATTCTAGTGCTGCTGAGATAAAAAATAAAAATAAAAATATAAAATATAATATCATACTATGCACATATAAAAAAATATAGCAGTGAGTGTTTTGTTAGACCTAATAAGTTATATTTCTTTTTGTTATTCTTTTTTTGTTACATGAATAATATTGTAACTACAACCACATTGATTGTTAAAAGGTATGAATGAATATCATCATTAGTGACGAATTATAATTTAATCTATCACTAATAACTAATCTACGATGATCCATCACTGATGAATCGTTAGTAGTAACAGATTACAACTACGACGGTCATTTCGGGGTTGAAGTTGGAACATTTCGGGATTGATTGCTGATCTTGTTTCAAGGATCATGGATATCCAAAAATTAAATCACAAATGTAGACACATGCTAAGGAACATGGTGTTGGATGTGATGAAGTTAATCATGAGTTGTAGTGCATGGTGTTGAATGTGATGAACAAGTTAATCTCGAGACATTGGTGCAATTAATTGATTTATAGTGCATGGCCATACGGATGTAAAAAAAGTAAAAGAAAAATAAAAAATATAGTATCATACTATGCACATATAAAAAAAATATAGCAGTGAGTGTTTTGTTAGACTTAGTCATGAGGCTTTTTGTCCTTGTATTAGATTTGACCTAATAAGCTATATTTCTTTTTGTTATTCTTTTTTTGTTACATGAATAATATTGTAACTACAACCACATTGATTGTTAAAAAGTACGAATGAATATCGTCATTAGTGATAAATTATAATTTAATCTATCACTAATAACTAATCTACGATGATCTATGTTGATCCATCACTGATGAATCGTTGTTAGTAACAGATTACAACTACGACGGTCATGATTTACTACACATAAACCTAAATGATCATGCACTTGATGATTAGAACACGTTTGGATTGAATATATACGTTGGTTGCGTGGATAACGATCCATACGGAATTAGAGTCATAATAGACCTACAATGTAGGAGTCTATTAATGAGCTTAGACTAAAAATAGGTGCGTTACTCCAAAACCATAGCCACCGCCTCCCCGACTTCCCATACCATGGAGACGACTCCTAAGAAAATATTGTTCACTTGAGTCTGCTTTCTAAAATTGCATTGCTTCATACGATTTTGGATTTTCAGAGCCAAATTGGAGACATTGCTAAAAAGAAAAAAGTAAAAGGAAAAATAAGTCAGATTAACAAGATGTGCTGTGCACCCCTACACAGCAAGATAATTGTTTATTTTGGTGGAAAAATCTACAGACTGCATTCATCTACACTGGTACAATTTACATCAAGAAGCCTTTCTGGCAACAGTTCTCTATTACATGCGCCGATGAAAAACATCTCATCGTTCGCTGGCCTTTGTTCAGTTATGTGAACTACGAAAACTAACCCACTATGAATTGCGAACGCCCCTTGGAGTTTGTACATTGCGCGCACTCATGCTTGCAGTTTTCAAGAGCCTGCGAAATTCATCTAGGCTTATTTTGCCATCTTTGTCAATGTCAGCCTCCTCCAGGAGGGGGTCAATAGAGCCCTTCAGTCCTGTATGCTGTAGACAAGGAGTAAAACGTCAATAACGCTTGAGATACGTGAATAATTTGGTTCTTGTACTACGTAACAATTTAGATAAGTAAAACAAAACGAAAGCTCTGAACTGCCGGCATAACTTGGTTCATGTACTAGTAACAAAACAGGGAAGTATAGCAAACAATGAACTATTCAACTAACAAAAACAACCAATGAAAATTGGCAGTGTTCTTAAGCATACCATTCTCAGTTCATCAGATGTGATATAGCCATCTCCGTCGACATCAAATTTATCAAATGCAGCTTGAGACAATGATTGCCACTTCCCAGTATCGTGTTCCACCAGCTGATGCACATGTAGTGTCGCAGCCACAAACTCTTCAAAATCAACTAACCCATCCGTATTGCTGTCAATCTGCTCAATAATGGAATATTTCATTGTCACTTTCTGCACCTCCAATGGAAACCTTTTAACTTTATGAAATATAAATAGAAAACAATTGCAAGGAAAAGACAGTAATATTTTAGCCATAATGTTATATAGCATAGGCAGTGGAATAAGCGCTTAGTTTCAATGGGTTTTGTATGTATCAATTGAAATGTATCCTTAAAAAATCAAAGAAAGGGTAAAAGAAATCTGGAAACTATTTTGCCAAATCTCATGATCATTTTTCAGAAGAGGAAAAACGGTGTTCGGCAAAATGATAGCTTTTGCAATTCCATCACATTATCTTCAATTTTCCTGCAAGGAACAAGTATAGGTGTTTTATGCTATTACAATCATGAAATTTTAACATACATAAAACATACAGTTTCCAATTTGGAATCTGTGAATTCCATTCCTGTCAAGCAACCCTAGAACACAAGGTAGTCGTAGTACATGGGTTAAATATGCAAGGGGTCAAAATGCGCCATAAACTAGCAAAACTATTATATACATACACACATTAACAGAAACCGCCCTCGAAATAAAATGCAGTTCATTCCAGTCATCCGGTCGGTGGTCATCCGCGCTCCGCCCCAGGACGCCAGCCCGGATGTGGACATATGGCATAAGGTGATCGGCAAGCGGTCGCGGTCACGCCTCCCCTGTCCTTCGCGGTGGATGCACGGCCAAGTCCCGAAGGTCGTCCAGGGCCGATGTTTCAACTACTTGGCAATGACCCACAAAGCTGATCGGTGCAAGAATCGCACCCGCTGCTTCCGTTGTTTGGCCCTAAGGCATCGAGCTCCATTTTGCCCAATGGCATCCCGACAACCTCTGCAGAAGCGCAAGTTCGATTGGCGTCACATCACACCGGCTACGGCAAGCGTTGTTGCTCCTAGTGGCCTCACTGGTCCGGCTCTTGACAACTCCCCTTCCTATGTCGTCCCGGGGTGGCTCCGCTATGGATGAGGCCGCTGAGGCTCATGACGTTTGTTCGTGCCGACGTCGGAGCCAGCGTCGCCCCTCAACAGCAGCGGGCAGGGCTCTGACGCTGAATAGTGATGGAGGTTCACATGAGCAAGCATTCCTGCATCATGTTCAAATAGTTTCGACAACCACTCCAGACGCTACGCTGCCAGAGATGTGTTTCATTGACGTTCGGAGCACATCCTAGTAGTTGAAAGTGAGTTGTGCAAGGCACTCCTCGTGGCTGTAGTGGGCACCAGACCTGCGGTCTCACCGGTGGAAGCCTTGGAGCCCATCGCTGCCTATTTTGATCTCACTGCGAGCACCCTCTCCGTCCACCACACCACGCCGGAGGATTTCTTGTTGTTGCTGCCAGATGAGGAGTATGTGGCACGAGTGCTCAACAACGGTCAGCTGCTCCATCTACCTCGCTTCGATCTCTTGCTCAAGCGTTGGTCGCGGTTTGCCCATACTACCAGCAAGACGCTCCCTTTTCGGGTTGAGCTTTCACTGCTCAGCATTCCGTCACAAGTGCGGGGTTTGTCTTCGGTGGAGCGCCTCCTTGCTTCGTTCTGCTGGATACAAAGTGTACATCCGACCACTCAAGTTCGTTCAGACTTGTCAGAGTTCCACGTCACTGCGTGGACCAGCAACCCATCACTCATCCTGCCCCGCAAAGACCTCCTGGGCACAGAGCCCATGGAGTTCATGTCGTTTGAGGGACTACTGGCAATGCGGTCCATGGTCTATCCAGTCGAAATCCATGTTTTGGACTGTGTCGATTTTTCACAACCATCGAAGCCGCCTTCCCCATCGGCAAATGTTGGGGCAAATCACCGCACTCGTCGGCGTGCTGATGATGGTCCCTTCGACACTCCGGATAGTGGCTCCTTGGGAGAAACAAGGCTCGCTGACAGGGACGACCGCGTGGGTAGCAGCACCCTGTGTGGCTCGGAGTCGCAGCCGACGCATGGCTCCACCTCACTTGGTGCGTCCCATGTGGTAGTCGACGTGGCTGTAGCAGCTGCGGTGGCCCCACAGCCCACATCACAAGCTGCCTCCTCGCATCTCGAAGATGACAGCAGCGAGAATTTAATTCCCAATAGCAATGTTCCAGTTCCAGCCCAAGCTGCCTCCTCGTTCCATGAAGATGACGGCCATGAGAACTTGGTGGAATCAGGCCACATTGATTGTGGCACTATTCAAGTACATGCTATGCTAGGTGGGCACACAGCGACAGAGGAGGTGCTGATCAAGGACCCGATCAGCTATACCAGTGGATCTCTCGCTACTGCGAACTGAACTCCCGATGCTGGTGCATTTTTAGCCGAAGTGCATGCAAGTCCCAAGGTTGATGTGGTGGAGGGCCTGATCATCTCAATTGGTCAACCTCCTGCTCCCTTGGGGCTTCCCAAGGTTGACACGACAAGAGATGTACATGGCCATGCAATGGTATAGCAGGCAAGTGTGCTGCCTACTGAAGCTATGAACAAGGGGTGTGCAAGCTCGATTTCTTCTGTTGAGGCGTCGGCTACTCCTTCCAGCCCTCCCACTAGCCCGGATTATGCGACTGTGCCCACCTTCGTTTACGTGCTGGACCTAGACCAATATATATCCAAGTCTGCTCGCGAGTCTACTCTAGGTAGGTTTGCACCTCAGTAAAGAACCACCGATCCCAAAGCAGAGTGCAACATCGCCTCTGCAACTAATGCAACCAAACCAAACTGCTCCATCTACTCCGGTGCGTACAGTGAGTGTAGCACCGTCGTTGCAACTAGTGCAGTCAGACCAAGATGCTCCATCTACTGCGATGTGCATAGTTTGTACAGTGCCTCCTCCGCTGCCAGACCAAGACCAACCTGCCCCATCCCCGACGCATGCGGTTGTTCATCTCGCAAATGGGCATCCCCACCAACGGGTTTCTGCCGAGGCCTCACATTTCAAAGCGACGCAAGAAGTGCCCCCACTGGACTACTCTCCGAGGCAACGTGAGAATTGTAGCCGCGCATCGAACGACCTCATCTTCTGTTGAGGGCTCCTCTTTCGTCATGAGGGTTTTGGGTCTCATCACGGGTAATACGCTACTGGATCAACATGCTCAAGATGAATATGCAAGGTTTTTCTCCAACCCACTGTCGAGGGTGCACATCATGGCCTTAGCTGCCATTTTTGGTTGGACAACTCCCGACGAAGGCCAAGCAAGAGTGGTTGATGGCATCTCGATGCTATGTTGAGACGCCATGCTCAGGTCATTTCCATAGTTTTTTGATGAATACATCCAAGATTCCAGTGTGGAACGTGCGCGGTCTCAACAAGAAAGCGTGTTGTGATTCGGTTCGATTGGTTGTTAATTCTGTGAAGTCTGACATTGTGTGTTTTCAAGAAACAAAAGTGGCCAATCTCTCTCGCTATAAAATTCTCTTGATGTTGGGATCTAGTTTTGATGGGTGGCATGTTCTACCAGCCTCCGGCTCACGGGGTGGTATTTTGGTTGCTTGGAAGTCTACTGTACATCAGATGGTCACCATCCGCACGGACAACTACTCCATCCCTATCCAATTTTGTGAATATGATGAGCAATGTTCGTGGTTCACCAGGGTTTATGGACCCTAACCCGATGCGGAGAGAATCTTGTTTCTTGATGAGCTACGTGCGATTCATGCACAATGCTCCGGCCTGTGGACAATCGTGGGTAATCTCATTTATCGATCCAAAGACGAGAGCAATGTGAAACTAGACCAGGCAATGATGGGACACTTTCAGAGGCTTCTAAATGATGTTGATTTGAAGGAGATCTCGTTGGTCGGCCGAAAGTTTACTTGGTCTAATGAAAGATCTTCGCCAAGTTTGATCAGGTTGGATTGAGTTTTTTGTACGGCTGACTGGGAGAATAATTTCTAGATTGTCACATGCAAAGTTCAGCGTCCGACATCTCCGACAACTGTCCTTTAATTCTTGGGCTTCATGATAACGCAAGAGGCAAGCGCCGCTTTCATTTTGAGAGCTTTTGGACCCGAATTGATGGTTCTCACTAAGCTGTACAACAAGCTTGGTCGACTCAAGTTTCCACTGTGTGCCCTATTGAGTGTATGGCTTTGAAACTGTAGCGACTATGCCGGGCTCTTCAAGGTTGGGGGCAGCGCAAAGTTGGTAACATAAAGCAGCAACTCCTTGTAGCAAAGGAGATAATTCACCAACTAGAGATTGCTCGAGATTCTCGGCTACTATCAGATGATGAGTGGATGCGCCTAAAACTCAAGATGCATTGCTTGAGCCTCGCTTCTCTTGAAAGAAACATTGCTCACCTTCATTCAAGGATCGATTGGCTCTGAGAGGGTGATGCAAACACCTCCTTTCACATCCGTTGCAAGTGGAGGATTATATCATCACAGCTCAAGAGGAAAAGCAGCTAGCTGCCTTTGATTTTTACTCTTAATTGCTCGCCACTGCAGAGGGTCATCCTCGAACGTTGGATCTTGATGCATTGTAGCTTCTAATTCATAATCTTGATGATCTGGACGCCCCTTTTTCACAAGACAAGGTATGGAGGACTATAAAAGACTTACCTTTTGACAAGGCCCCAGGGCCCGATGGCTTCACGAGACGTTTCTATCGGAGTTGTTGGCCCGTCATAAAAGATGATCTCATGGCAGCATTGACGGCGGTACACGGAGGTGACAGTAGGAAGCTTGGTTTGCTTAACTCCGCCTACCTCACACTACTGCCCAATAGGGTCGATGCAATCATGGTTGGAGATTATCGCCCTATTAGCTTGATCTATAGCATTGCCAAACTAGTGGCAAAGATATTGGCTATTCATCTTGCTCCGAGATTGTCCTCTATGGTGTCCTCTAATCAGAGTGCTTTTATCCGCGGACGTTGCATTCACGACAACATTCTTGTTGTCCAACAAACAACTTGATTTCTACAGCAACAAAAGGAGCCGCAAATTCGTCTCAAATTGGACATATTGAATGCATTGGATTAAGTGGAGTGGCCCTTCTTATTGCAGTTGATCTCACACTTGGGCTTTGGCCTCCGGTGGCGCACCATTCTATGTGGTTTGCTCTCCACAGCTTCTACTCGGGTTCTTTTAAATGGTGTTCCAGGGGAACCGATCTCTCATCACCATGGACTTCGGCAAGGAGGTCCATTGTCCCCGATGTTATTTATCCTAGTCATGGATGCTCTCAACGCTTTGATCAACCGGACTAGAGAGCAAGGATTGTTGTAGCCACTTGCACGTTGGCCATTAAACCACCAGGTATCTCTGTATGCTGATGACGTAGTATTGTTCTTGCGGCCTGCTGTTTCGGATATGGTGGTTATCAAAGACAATTTGGAGCTGTTTGCGGATGCTATCGAGCTGAAATCGAACATCCAAAAGTGTTCGGTTTCCACCATTCATTGTCAGGATGGGGACATGGTTGTGGTTCAAGATACGCTGTCGTGTGCACTACAAGAATTCCCTTGTACTTATTTGGGACTACCATTGTCCATCAAGAAGCTAACTAAGGCCCAATTGCCGCCTCTCTTGGACAAGATCGCCGACAAACTCCCAAATTGGAAGGCGGCTTTGATGCATTTGGCTGGCAGATTGATCCTTGCGAAAGTCGTGCTAACAGCCATCCCAATTTATCAACTAATCGCTACAAATATAACTAAATGGGTTGTCAAAGCTATTGACAAGATCGGAAGGAGTTTCTTGTGGAAGGGCAAAGCTAACACGAACGGAGGCCACTGTGGGATTGCTTGGAGCAAAGTATGTCGGCCTGTGGAGCTTCGCGGACTCGGCATCCACAACCTCGACACATTGTCATGGTCGTTGCGCATGAGATGGCTTTGGTTGCAAAAAACTCAACTGGGCAGACCATGGGGCTCCCTTTCGATCCAGATAAATGCAAACGCTAAGGCCTTGTTTTCAGTTTCCATCATTTCAAATGTTGATGACGGCAACAACTCAATGTTTTGGATGGATCGGTGGTTACATGGGCGATCAATATATGATATGGCGCCTAATCCTTGTGGTCACGGTAAGCAAGAGACATACTAGCCGGCGCACAGTTGCAGATGCATTGCATAACCAAAGATGGATCCCGGATATCAGTGGGGAAATTTTAATTCATGCCATCATTGAATATCATCAAGTTTGGGATTTATTGGAAGGGATGAAACTGCAAGAAGGTATGTCGAATGTACATACTTGGGTTCACTTAGCCTCCAGTCAATACTCGTTGAAGTCGGCTTATAAGGTGTTTTTCCAAGGGAGTATTGGCTTTGAACCATGGAAGCGGTTGTGGAAATTTTGGGTGCCTTTGCAGTGCAAATTTTTCCTATGGTTAGCCAACAAGAATAGGTGCTGGACTGCAGATCAACTTGTTCGTCAGGGTTTACCTCATCCACCTCGGTGTCCTCTTTGTGATCAGGAGGATGAGACAATACAACATTTGCTCACTTCCTGTGTTTTCACTCGGCAGGTTTGGTTCAAGTCCTGGCCATAACTGGTTTGCAGCAGCTCACTCCCTAGCCGACTAACTTTTATTCTAGTGACTGGTGGAGAACAGCAGTCACTAAAAGAACGCCGCAGTAGGCTAAACTCTTTGATCATCCTTTCAGCTTGGTGCATTTGGAAGCATAGAAACAAATGCGTCTTTGATGTTCGAAAACCGGAGGGGCGGCAGCTAGAGCTAGCGATTTGGGATGAGGCTACGCTTTGGTCCATGGCGGGAGCGAAGGGGTTTTATCAACTGCTAGCTTGACGTGTTGGCCGAGGGCCTTCCTCGCTTTGTTAGGGTGTTGCGTCTTATTTCTTTTGTTTGTTCTCTTTTCTTGGAGCTGTTAAGCTCCGGTTGTTGACCGATCTTTATTCCTCCTTAATATAATGATGGACAGCTCTCCTACCAGTTCGAGAAGAAAAAAACCCAAGAAAATATGTGAATTTAAGACCAATAAGTGACAAGAGAGCTATATATAAATGAGTCAACATACCGCCTGAACAATCTCTAAAACACGAGGACCCTTTAATCTCCATGGAATATCTTTTGCAAGAGCCTGCAAATTAGGATTGACACCACATTATGATTATTGATGAATAAACGATCAATGACCACAAAACACATAGGTTCTAGAAGAAAGGGAGAAGAAGGAAGTGATTCATAATTTTGTATGTTCCAAAGATGTAAAGTCACTACCAAATGGAATTTCTTCCTTTGTTCCAAGAACAAGAAATATTTCTCAAATTTTAAAATACATAGTACTCACTCTGTAAACATCTTTGTGCATATTATTGGTCAAATATTTTAAAGAGATGTGCATTTTTTTCGAGTATCAGAGCTGTACTAGTGTTGTAATGGGAAGGAAATTGGATAATGTAGCAACGGTGAATTGGATAATCGTGGGATAATGTAGCAACTAGTCTCGTAATGGGAAGGAAATTGGATAATCGTGGGGTAAGTTTGTTCATAGTTATTATGGTGGTGTGGCGAGGCGTGGTGACTCACCACCTTTATATTGCTTATGGCGTGCAGCATTACGATGCCATTCGAGCTAAAGAAAGACCAAACACAAGGAGGAAAGAAAAAGAAAAAGAAAAAAGATCATGCCGCACTTACGTCCTCAGCTCATTATCGAACTAAAGACCCACCGGCCCACTCCACTTACCCTAGAATGATTCACTGATCCTCTCTACGAGCAGAAGGCAATAGGGCACCTCCACCAGCCGCCTATCTCCCTCCCTCCTTCAAGGCACCTCCACCAGCCGTGCCTCTCTCCCTCCCTCCCCTAGGGCACCTCCACCAGCTGCCTCTCCTTCCCTCCCTTGCCCCCACTTCTCCCTCTCGTTCCCCTTCTCTCAGCCACACAGCTTCAGCGATGGCGGCACAGAAGGGGATAGGTGGGAATGAAGCCGGAGGGCAACAGGGCAGCTTCGGCGACGGCAAATCCAGGTTACCCAACTCCAGATCTGCCTGATCTACCCCCTAACGGCCCTCCACCGGGCGGTTGACGGGCGTGGCGGACAAGGGAGCTGTGGCATTAGCATGGCAAGCCTCGAATTTCCTCCATGCCAATATAGCAACACTATGGCAACACCTTAACAACTATGAGTTTGTTGCATAATTACGAGAGAAATCTGTATTCAGTTATGGTGCTGGCAACAAAAATACAGCTCTTCATTTATAAATTAAGTGTAGATCATCTCGTATGCTTTCTTATGCAATAATTATTTTTTGATTTGGCTTTGCTTAGGTTGATAATACTACCGTTGGCTACCAGTGTGGTTTTCAACTTTGATTACAAATTCAAGATTGAGTGAACTCATTTCCATGTATTCCAATTGTAGATGTTAGGAAACCAGTTCCTTCAGAAAATAATTTAGCAGATTCCAACAAAATTACCTGCTTCAATTCTTCCAGACTTATTGTTCCATTCTTGTCAATGTCAATGGCATTGAACTGATCACGAAGATCAGACAGCTCTTCTGCATTTAGTGTAGATGCTAATGCCTACAAAAGTTGTATAAACAATTTGAATCGCCTTGCTCAAATCTCAGTCGTGCTTAAAATCTTAACAAATTATGGCACTCCAACTTACCCTCAAAGCAAATTGCTTGAAACGACTGTATTTCACGAATTGACGCATATTATGCAATACTGATATATCCAGAGGTATTTCAGATGCCTGTCCTCCTTCTCTCACCCACTCATGTGCTGGAAAGAAAAACAACATTAAACAATAAATTAATACATAAAGAAAACATGATATACCTAGGCTTAGAAAAACAAGTTAATATTTTTTCTTAACGACAACTTCATGTAACTAATAATGTTATCAGATTGCAGCAATAGGTGAGTAGAACATCAATTGCTATAATATAATTAAACAGTTGAGTCATTAATAATAGTAGCATACTAGTTATGTATCAATAATGTAATCAGATTGCAGCAATCCTTGGTTACTGCACCAATTATGCCCGACTGTGAGAAATGACAAAAGATGTTTCTAAGAAGGGTCATAAAGGTCTAAACATGCTATTTTTATACGGCAAAATTAGATGGATACTATTGTAAAAGTGCTCATATTGGAACCATCGGCTGTGAGGATGACAATGGGCCTGAGGATGACATATAGGCCTATGGTATTTTCCAACCCCCACCCCTCCACTCCCTCCACCCCAGACAGCATAAGCCTCTCCACTCCCTCCACCCCAAACAGCATAAGCTAAACAACAAGTCATTTGCATTAGTTAAGAGGCTGCAAACCCATCTTTAGGTCTCACTATACAACTGAATAAGGTGGTCGGATCCCTCAACTCTCCATCCTAAAGGGGTTACTGGTATGTCCCTCTAAATATGATCCATCTGAGAGCTATCCAGCCGTCATGTTGGGAGCTTACATCATCCTGAATGGGTTTGTACAAGGTACACTAACCAGATTAGCAAACTAAAGAGATCAGATGTTCCAAAATGGTCCATAGTCACATACATAACGCCTGCGCAGCAGTTAGTCTTGCACGAGGATCCTTAACTAATAACTTCTGTACAAAATCTTTTGCACTTGGAGTAATGTTTGGCCAAGGCTTGCGGCGAAAATCTGGCTTGTTCTTCAAGACCTGCAGTAGAAACAAAATAGCACTATCGGTACAAAATAATCAGATGAGTCATAACTATGTGCAGCTACTACTTGAGTAGAGCATAAAAAAATATTCATACTTTTGTACATGCAAAGCTTCTGTCTAGGACCACTTCCATAGTTTTGTTAGAGCCTTTGGGCCAGGAGAGAAGAGATGAACTAGGATTGTCTCCACCTAGAACAACTATCTGTGCTAGCATTTGTGGAAACTAACAGGCTTCTCTAAGGATTATTAGCTCCTACACTAATCCAAATAATGCATCCTTGGATTACATAACTCTTGGTTTTCCTCTGTAGCTTAGCTTTAGGAAAAGAAAAGAATTTACGCTTGAATTTTCTAGACCCAACTTTGTGAACATATCATGAGAACATGTAATGCCCAAAAGATAGAGGAACTGAGCTAGAGGGTGTTGATGTACACCTAGACTACCTAGGTTCGAGTTCTCTTCAACACGAATTTGGGTGCCTATTTCTTCTTATTTATAATGCCACCTAATTCCTCCTACGTTGGTCGAGTTTTTTTTTAATCCCAAAAAGATAGCTTGCTCTTTGTTTGTATTCATCTCTAACTTATAATTCATCCTTTAACTTGTCGTTTCCTGTAAACTTTTTGTCAACAGTATCCTTGCAATTCCTGTGTTTTCTAAGGCATGGAAAAAAGGGAATAGGAGTGCTAATGCTTTGTTTAATCTTGTCAAGTACTTAATTGTTCTACCCCAACACATGAAGCATGGGTAATTAATGTAAAGGTACAAACATCTGTTTTTGCGCAGATGTCAAACTAATATGTTGTGTGAAATGAACCACTCGTCAAAATATTTCACTACATCTTTATGATAAGTTAGCCTATCTTTTTGGATTGGTCTCCCACGAAATAAAGCATAAACTTCTGAATGGTATTGAATTTTAATCTGTATTCAATTAGAAATCAGGAGGAATGATATTAAGATAATGTTGCAACATTGAACACAGTGAAAAATTATCAATATGAGACATGTAAAGGAAGCATTTTTTAAAAGATATAAACATGTAATAAACGGTTACAGGAAAGTTTAGGCAAAATAACCTCTTTAAATATTCCATCTTCAGTTTTGTCCCAGAAAGGCCGTCTTCCGCACAACAAAATATAGGTTATAACGCCAATACTCCAAACATCAGATTCTGGCCCTGACTTACGCTTGAGTACTTCTGGTGCTACATAGTAGGCACTTCCGACAATGTCACGGAATTGCTTCCCTGTGAGTGCACACAACAATATTTAAATGCAACCTAGAGAGCGATTTCTGTAACTCACTCTTACACGAATCAAGTCAAACAAGAAAATTATGGAACAATATGTTACAACATACATGCACACACCTGGTCTTATGAAGTCTGAAAGACCAAAATCTGTAGCCTTAAGGGATGAGTCCTCCTTTGTTGATTTGAATAGGAAGTTCTGGAAACAGAAAACAATACAACAATGAAATTATTAGCTACTCTTGATGACAAGATTCCATCTGGTACTTTCAATGTATACCTCAGGTTTCATGTCCCGATGAACCAAACCATGCAGGTGGCACTCAGCTGCAACCTTAAGCATCTGTCGGACAATTACAGCGGCATCTTTCTCACTATAACGGCTATCTTTCCTGTTAGGGCACAAAATATGTGAGTTCAATGCAGCTGATATATTTGTCATACATCTAAACAGAGGCACGTGTACAAAGCATAACAATGTAACACATGAAACTATGATGTTTTTTTTTTTTTGGTTGAAAAGTGACTAAGATCGTCTCAAGTTATCAATACATGATATACATCCATATTATATCAACTCCTTACGGTGTCGGGTATTGCAATGCTCTGCAGTGCAGTTTACATAAGCTGAAGTGAGGTAACAGATGTCCACAGCGGGTTGGGTTATTCAAAAAGGCACTAGTCTTCACAAAATAAATTAATGTTTGCATGTTTAACTCCTACCAAAAATGATCAAAATAACAAAAAAATCAAAAAGTTATTTCAGTATGAACTCTGAAATGAGAAAGTCTATGTAAAAAACAACACTAGTTGAACAGAGATAGTAACTATATTATCTCAATATTGCACATATAAGTTAACAAAGCAAGAACAAAGTATGCAATATTTCTGCGATAAAGGTAGAAGTAAGAAGTGTCACAAACATTTAAAGGTTATGATAGTTCTTACTTGGCTAATATCCGATCAAGTAACTCACCACCCTCACATAATCTGTCAAAAGGAAGGCATCACAAAGAGTCAGATATTATGTTAGTTTGTATGGTGAGACACATATAGTAATGAATGGGAAACATCAGAATTCAAAATTGCTTGCCAACTAATCTGGTCCCTGTTTCTTTTATCCCAAATTCAACGTAAACCAAGTATTATTCTAAATCTTCTCTAGGGAATCCAATGTTATGCGAGTTTGCATGTGATGCCACCGATTCATGTCATCAAACTCTCGACTGCCCCAGGTGTCACTAAGCTCAACTACTCCATATAAGTTATCAGAAAATTTTCTATAAGAAGCATAAGCAAACATCAGAATCCAGACCGTCCAAGTTTGATTGTGGCTCCTACAGAATCCAGGACCATTCAGAGTGCACACATACCTAAGTTATAAATGAAACAACAACGATTTCAAGAATATTTGAGATTTTCCAAAACTTACTCCATAACAATATACACATAATTATCATCTTCAAATGCATTGTAAAAATGTACAACATTTTCATGCCCTTGTAAGGCCTTCAATATTTTAACTTCTCGCTTTACGTCTTCAACGGCAACAGGAAGGACCATCTGCAAAGAAAATAGCCCGTACATTCGAAGTTAATGCAGTGCCCGTTATTTTTAAACATGAGTTAGTTCTGTACTTTTCTTGATACTAAAAACAAAATACACCGATTATGTTGCATTGATACAGAAATGTCACAAGAAACAGCTGCCAATACACATCAGAGACCACCAGGGCCATATATTGACATCTATCAGTGAGGCAGATGATTATTTTTTTGGATCTTCTGATACAGCCTAGATGTTGCTTTATTATAAATCAAAGAAATAGCGGTTATTTCCATTTCGAGAAAAATGGAAGAAAAAACGCACAATATGTTTATAATACATATCCAACACTTTTGTGGCATAAGGCCCAACCAGAGCTGCAGAACTGAAGCAGATACTGGGTCATGAGGGAGGAAAGGAGCGTACACCCAGTCAACTTAAGGAAAACTTTCGTCCAAAAAAAAAAAGAAAACTTAAGAAAAAAACTAATAACCAATCTACATCTACTGCATTACCTACATGAATAATTTGTTATTTGGTATGGTCTGACATTGTCTTTGACTCTTTGTTGATTAGAAGCAGAAATAATTGTATTGTGAATATATCAAATTGAAAAAATAAACACACACAAAGTTAATCATCCCTTTATTATCATGTATATGGTGCCATACTTATGTACTTGTGGCAATAAAATATTTTTGAGTAAAATTGGATCGCAGCAGTGTAAGAGTGCAAGTGGTGCAATACATGTTCATGGTAGTTTGCTTGCATTTATGCTAGTGAATTTCCTTCAAAATCTTGAAAGTTACCTCTGGTGATCCTACGATTTGCAAAGCATGTGGCTCGCAAGCATACTTTTAATGTTTACCACTCTGTTCGAATTATGAAGGAGCATGCCATCAAATGTGCGTTCCCGCTCAGAGACATCACCTTTTCTTTTCAAACAAACAGACTTCAAACAACATAATCAAAGCCATATAGACATGCTTCGGCATAGAATCCTTATAACCCAAGCCGATGTGTGGTAGTAAGTCAGGCTCTCCACTGTTGTAAAACAAGTTTGTATATATTCTAATAAGTTGGCAGATTGACACTAGTTATGATATATACTTAACCTTCAGAAATCGGAACCAACCAAAGATACCTAACTTACCCACATTATACTCATACAAAAATACACACGGCTGTTTAGATGACAGAAGATTCACTGGAGGCTTTGTTGTGTTCCTTGGAACAAATCTCATATCTTGGAATGCGTGAAAACAGGCAATAGTATCTAGGTGTAGTACCAAAACAAAGTATAAAGCTTTAGCCAATGCAACAGCAGAGGTAATGTGGATACAAACCTTGCTTGATGAATTAGGAATTCATTCTCCTAAAGCAGCTCATCTATGGTGTGATAATATTGGAGCTACGTATCTCTCGGCAAATCCCATTTTCCATGCAAGGACGAAACATATTAAAATGGACTATCATTTTGTCAAAGAATGAGTTGCACAAAAATTGTTGGATATACAGTTTGTACCCACAGGAGATCAAGTTGCTAATGGTTTCACCAGACCGCTGTCAGTTCGAGATTTAGAAGCATTTAGACACAATCTCAACTTAAACAAGTTATGATTGAGGGGGAGTGTTAGAGATAAGAACTATTGTACTGTTTGAAACAGACCAAGTTGGATTCGATCGTGAGTTCTAGAGATAGAATAGGCTCGGATGAGTTCTTGACCGAATCATGTTGTAAGTCTATCTGTAACCTCTGCTGCGATTGGTCAGCCAATATAATTACATCACGCGGCCTCGAGAGGTGATAACGCTTCCTAATAAAAAAAAACTTGCTCAAATTAGCAGAAACAAAAAACCGGAATAAATCGGTACGCCTCTATTTGGGATTCCTGATCCTGTTAATTTGCCACGTGCAGTTTCCAAGGGCAATCGGCAATTTGTGCCAACAGCAACGTGCAGTGGCTGCCGCTTCGCATTTGTAGGACTGCCGATTCCCGCATTTCGCTTTTGCCCCGAGCAACCACCCCACGTGCGAAACGCGAACCTCCCCACAAGCTCGGCCAGGATAGCCCAGCTGGCGCGACGTGGCCCGAGGCGTGCGTGGCCCACCCGTCAGCCACCGACACGACCCCGCGAAAAAAAAAACGAACCCTCGCTTCGACCACGGATACGATACCTTGTTCTTATCGATGCGCTTGACAGCGACACGCTCGCCGGAGCCGCGGTCGACGGCCGCGAAGGTGTACCCGAACTGGCCGTGACCCAGCAGCTTCCCCAGCGCGTACCGTGCCTCGAAGTCCTTGTGGTAGCCGAAGTCTGTCCGCTTCCCGCACGCCACGATTCCCCTGCCCTTCTTCCCCTCCTTCGCCCCCGCGGCCGCCGCGCCGCCGCCGTCACCGGCGGGATCGGTGGTCCGGGCAGAGCTGGAGGAGGTGCAGAGGCCCATTGTCGCCGGCGCCCGGTCCCAACACAACCATCAATGTGGAGGGTCAAAGCAGGGGGGAGGGGGAGGGGAGGGTACTTTTGTAGTCTGGTGACCAACCCTCTTCCTCCACTGTGATTTCGCTTGCCGTGCGAGTAGGAAAATGGCGGTGGCCCCGTGCCGCGACGGCTTGTTGGTTCTCGCTTGCGAGGATGACGCGTGGGGCCGAGTGCGGTGGTGCCGCTTGGCGGTGGCACAGCGGGTGGTGGGACGGGTGAGGTGAGTTGGGTGGGGGAGGGTGCGGGATGACGTGGAGGGGAAATGAGGAGGAAAGGAAGGGGACGCGATTTGGTGTGGGTGACTTGGTACTGGTCGTGTCGGGTCGGGCCATGTGCATGGTGGGTTTTTTTTTTCTTTAAATTTGGAGGCACCAGCGTGGTTTTGCGTCTTTCGCATAGACTATTAATTTATGTAAAATAGTCCGTGTAGTATTTTCAGGAAACATTGCAACATACCTGTAAAATAGAGAGATTGCAAACTTACTATATTTTAAGGTTCCTCCAACCCAACCGTACAAAATTGTCAGCAAAACTATCTTCTAAAATGTCTCTAGGCTTATTAATCCAAACAGGATCTTAATTAGTTCTAAAATGCCTCTAATCCAAACTTTCTTCTTAAATTAATTGTTTCTATTTTCTATTTTACTTGAGACCAATTTGCTCTTTTCTTTTAGTTGGAACACTGACGAGTGTCTGCAGTGCACGTGCTAAAGGGGGCTAAACCTACTGGGACGCAAGAAGTGTAGGTCAAATAAATTTAGTAAATCTCAGATCTGATGATTCTCATTTCCTATTCAAAAAGGCGCTGCAAACCTTCAAAGGATTCATCAGTGTTTTTTATTGGATTGAGAGCATGGATTGGTCATGTTGATTGTTCGTTTAATTGGAAAATATTTATCGTCCGGATACTTATTGGTAGTGGTTGCACTATTTTTTTCTTTTTTCTTTTTTGCAAATTGTGGTTGCACTAACCCACATTTCGGTGTTTTACTGAACTTAGCAGGAGTCAACCTTTCCACCAAGGTGTTTGACTTCATCTCGCCAACCAAATTACTACTAGAACAATTATGGGAACAAAACTAAGGAGATTAACTCAGAACGTCGAAGATACAAAACTAACACTAAAATAATTTTTACTCTGTCTAATATGGAGAATAATTTCTTATCATGGAAATAACTACTACGGCGGCAGGAAGACACTTTAGCACACTAATCTCATATATTTTGGTCATTGGAGAGAGATTATTGTAGGATCGAGAATGATAACTAGAGTAAGCGAATAGATGTCTCATTAGTTTTTCTAAAACGAATGGTCTTCTCCTATTTTATCACACAACGTATCTCAAAACAAAGCGGAAGCAAAAATAAGAAAGAATCAAGTTGCTATGAAAATCTCCCATGAAACAAATGACTCCCGTGGTTGTATATGAATCATAGGCTCAATTGACACTCATCTTACGAGTCATCATCACATAAATATAGCAACTTAATGGAAGAAACCTTTGCTCCAAAGAGAATATCACAGAAAGGAAAAGTTATCTAAATTGATGATTTAAAGGTAAGGGAATTCAACACCCACTTATATGCATTTGTATGTAAATTTTATGCCTTTAGTAAAAAGAAGAATCACTTTCTAAGGTAAAAAAATCTCAGCTTGTCAACCAAAATGAAAATCACAATCAAAAAGAAAAAACTTGTAACAAAACAAGAGAGTGAATAGAAGAAAACTAGAAATAGATGAAGACAAGCATTGTAGGAAATATGCACTTCATTTCTTGTAAAAATCGGCTATCTTTACGATAGATTACAAGGTATGTTCCTCATAAAAAGCTTTACCCTATTACAAAGCATAAACTCTCATCTCTCCTTTTCTCTAAAATCTAGCAGTTAAAGCTCAAATGGCTAGCTGAAGCCTCCCACACAATCATATTCCTCTATTTATAGGTATAGGAAGATAGCTTAGCCTTTAAATTTTCTTATTTTCAAAATATTCATCCTTTCCAATGGCCTTCTACCTCCCAGTGTGAAAGGATCAAATGGCCCAACAGAAATGTGAATTAGGCAAATAAAACTTCTACCAAAATCTAGAATAAATAGCAAACTTAGCCTAGATGAAAGAAAATACGACTATACGAACAAACTAGGAAAGGACAACAAAACAAGCAAGTAAAGATACTAAGAAAACGCGGAATTGAAAGCTTGTAAGAATGTAAATGCTCAAATTAAATTGTGGAATAGTAAAAACATGGATAAGAGAACACCTAAATTTTTTCTGAGGTATAGAGGAGTTGGCACTCCTCCCTAGTCCTTGTTGGAGCATCCATCAAGGATATAGCTCCCTTTAAACCCAGTCAGCCGATCTGCCATGTCAGCCGCCACCTCATCTAGGCATGTCATCATATTTGCTGACTTGTCATCCCAGTCAGCTTGCCACATCAGCCAATCAGTCCAGTCAGCAATTCTTTTTCTTTTTCTTTTATTTTCTTTTGTGATGACGTCCATAATCCTTCTGTTGACATCATAAACCTCCTTTTTTAATAAAAAATAATTCAAGAAAATAGCACTTTTGCAGAAAACTCCTGAACTTTTCTGTATTTATATAAAAGCCCCTATTTTTATAGTTAAGTCCCTAAAATTTTCTATATTTACAAAAAGGCCCTTACCTTTTCTGTTTTATTCAAAATAAGTCCATTTATTTTTCAATTTTAACCATATACTTGTTTTAGCGTAACTTTCTCGTTTTAGCTCCTATTTGAGTGATTCTTGCTCTCAAATTTTTCTAAAACATGATCTATCCAACCATGCTAGTTTTAGGTACTAATCCTCACATCTCTATAGTAGTTATCTCTTATTAACATCTAGAACCCTACAACCTTATCTTTCCTCGTAAAAACGTCAGTCAAATTATGTTCTCTTGGTCCAACCCAATCAAAGATCTCGTTCTATCGTTCTATTCCTATTGTTCTTGAAATTTGGAGTGTATTGGGTGTTTATTCGATGTTGATTTTGTCGATAACGCTTTGGATCTGTTCGAGGGACTTCAAGACCAAGGTTTCGTCAACACTGAGCAGCATTGAATAAAAGGCAAGTGTATTTCTTGATCGTCTTGAACCTATGTTTTAAATGTTTTGTTTTACAAATTACATGCAATGTCTATCAATATGATGGGTAGTCACCTATGTTAGGGTTTTCCCTAGTCTTTCCCTTATCATCCCTTGGAACTTAAGGGTTTATGGTTAGGTGTCTTTTATGAGTAGATTGCTTAGCCATGCTTTTGGAATACTGGGAAGTGTCATAAACTTGACTAATGAACATATGCAACAATGATGGTTAACTTGTTAATGGTTTAGCAACATAGAACCTTAGGCCATGAGCAAAGTGGTTGTGATGGTTATTATGGTCATGTTGTTAGTTTAGTGTTTGCTCAAGTAACCTAATTAAGAACCGGTTCGTGGAGCGACAACCCTAGAAATAACGTACCAACCACGAGCTCTTATAGGGGGCCTGGCTTATTAATTAGTGGATTTCAGTTTGTGTGTGCCAAACGGTAGGAGTGGATCTGTGGGGATGACTCTTGAGCCAGAGCAATTTGATTAGTTGTAGTGGACGTTTGTTTGGGGAAGGGATCTTCGATCCTCCGAACCATCTGGCGCAAGAGGGGGCTTCTAGGTTGGAAGGGGATTCTGTAAACCCTGATGGTGAAACCTCAAGGGCATACACATACTGGGAGAAACTTTGTAATATACTTGTAGCGATCTCCTAGCCACACACCTTAGGCACTGTGAGATGTGCCCGATCAACACTGGGACTTTAGTCATCTGCTCGTGGGTGATGAAATCACATCTCGTGGGTAAAGTTGGATAACCTATGCATAGTGTAAAATCTGATATATCAGCTGAGCCTGCGGTCATGGGAGACTTGGATCCTCACATGATTAGATGGGTTTGGTTTGGTCGTGGTTATGGTTATAGTGATGGTTATGGCTTACAAGATGGTTAGCTTTGGGTGAAGTCTAACGGTTGGATTAATTGGGTTACATTCATTGAATAATTGCTCAAAGTTTTCAAGTTCAATTGTTTTCTTTACTCACATTTACGCAAATATACCATGTGTTATCATATCCTTGATTTAAGCCTGCATATCATTATTCTCCTTTACACATGTTGAGCGCGTCATGTGCTCACACTTGCTATTTTTCCTATGCCATGCGACATGTGTGATTCTGCTCAATGAGTGAAGATGTTAAACATTATCAAGATGAGGCTGTGATGTTCTACACGCGTGTCTCTAGGTCGGTTGCCTGCGGTGTTGTTAAGTACTAGTGCTTCTGTTCCACTGCAGATATCTTCATAGAAGATAATATATGTCGATTGTTGTAAGAGTTAGTATTTATTTAATAAAAGTATTACTTTTGTTACTTCATCTGTGACATCCTTATGTGTGTTGAATATCCTAGGCACACATAAGTCGCATCTGGTTTTGGCCGTTAAAAACGGGTGTGACAGCTGAGGCTATTAGCACCACTTGCTATATCTCCAATCGGATTTTCTTGTACCCAATCTTGAATTTGACTTCTTATGATTTTGCGCTTTGAGAGGAAGCCGAAGGTTTCGCACTTGAGAGTTTTTGGCTATCGGTGCTTCATCCTAAAGTGTGGCAATTTTGACAAGTTTGAGTCGTGCTCTTTCGATAGGATTTTCTTAGGGTATTCTCTTCTTACAGGGTTTACAATCTTAACACTAACACCATCATGGAATCTTGTGATGTGACTTTTGATGAATCAACCCCGTGTTCTAGTTCTACTTTTGAGTATGCAGCTAAGAAAGAGATTGGCGAAAGAATCTTTGTAGATGGCGACCATTCAGCTCTCGGTGATGATAAGAATGATCCACTACTTCCTTCCATCACACCTGCTCCTGAGCTGTCTCCTGCTTCTTCTATACTAGCAGAGGATCCTACAACCTCTACTTCCACTTTAGTTGCTTTTGAGCCTGCACCAGCTATGTTTGAGGGGAGGTAGTCTCACAACGCGAGGCCCCTCGACACATTCAGTGGATAGACCCCCTTGACAGATGATCGATGATCTTGTTGAGAGGGTAACAAGATCCAAATCTACTCATCATGCTTATTTTATTGATTCTACATTCGTTACTTCTTTTGAGACTCATGACGTTGGACACACTCTTTTAGATTCAAATTGGGTAATGCCATGCATGAAGAAATATAAAACTTTGAGAGAAACCAAGTTTCGATCCTTATAGAACCACCCCCAATATCCACACCATAGGCACCTAATAGGTTTTCAAAAACAAACAGGGAGGATGGGTCTGTAGTGAGAAACAAGGCTAGACTTGTGGCTCAAGGTTTCACTCAAATAGAGGGGATAGACTTTGGAGAGACCTTTGCACCAGAAGCTATTAGGATCCTCCTTACATTTTTGGCATCCCAAGGTTTCAAGTTATATCAAATGGATGTCAAAAGTGCATTCCTAAATGGGTTCATAGAGGAAGAGGTCTATGTCAATCAACCCCCGATTTTGAGCACCCTAAATACCCACATAGAGTATGCAAGCTTCAGAAAGCTTTGTACAGGCTTAAGCTAGCACTAGAGCTTGGTATGATAAGCTTAAGTCCTTCTTATTAGAGCATAAGTATGTGATAGGGTCACTTGAAAAAAATTTGTTCACCTTTAGGTATGGCAACGACTTCCTATTTATTCAGATATATGTGGATGATATCATTTTTTTGGTTCTTTTCATACTCTTGTGGTCTAGTTTGCATAAACTATGAGCAAGAAATTTGAGATATCCATGATGGGTGAGATCAACTTCTTCCTTGGACTGCAAATCAAGCAATACAAGCAAGTTACATTCATCCAACAAACGAAGTACACCAATGACTTGCTGAAGAAGTTCGACATGAGCAATGTGAAGCCCCTGGTGACACTGATGGCAACCTCGACTGTGCTTGATCCAGATGAAGATGGAGAAGAGGTAGACCAGCATGAGTACAGGAGAATGATTGGCTCCCTCCTGCACCTGACGGAGACAAGACCCGACATCCACTTTGTCGTCTGCTTGTGCGCCTGCTTCTAAGCATCACCAAGGACATCTCACTGCAAAATGGTGAAGTGCATATTGTGGTAAGTTACAAAGCAGCCTAGGGTATCAAGAACATGAGAGACTTGCTGGCGGTCAAGATCGCAAGACGGAGTACACACGTCGACATCGGGATGCTTGCTTGAGGGTAAAGCAAGTGGCGCAAGTCACACTTTGAGAAGCATGTGAGGCGGTTTTGCAGTTTGGCCTCAAAACTGTGGAAGGATGGAGGGCACGTGGTATCATCACGAAGCTTGCATCAAGGCGATGCTAAGTTGTGAAGGCGGCCCGGCCGTTCGATGGATGGAGCGAAAAATGGACCAAAATGCCCCGGTGGTAGGTAGCAGACCATTGGAAGAGGATGTTATTTTGGGAACAACAAAGCTTAAGGGCTAAGCTACCTTCCTAGGCCTATAAATAGAGGGGTAGTGCTGTGTGGGAGGCTTGAGCTAGCCATTTGAGCTTTGAGTGCTAGGGTTAGAGGAAAGAAGAGGGGAGAGCGTAGCCTTTGTAATAGGTGAGAGCATTTTTCAAGGAATGAAGTGCATGTTCCTCCTATGCTTGTATTCATCTCCTTCTAGTTTCCTTTTATTGGTTCCCTTGCTTTATTACAAGTTTTTTTCCTTTTTGATTGTGATTTTTGTTTTGGTTTAGGAGCTGAGATTTTACCACATTGGGAAGTTGTTCTTCTTGTTTATAGAAGTATAAAATTCACGTACAAACGTATACAAGTGGGTCTTGAATTCACTTGTCTCTAAATTATCAACTCAGAGAATATCTTCTTCTGGGGATATTTTTGTTTTGGAGCAAAGGTTTCTTTCTTCAAGATGATATCTTTCTGTGGCGATGACTTGTGGGATATGTGCTAATGGAACATAGAGTTCATTTACACCTATGAGAGCCATGCTTGGAGTTTTTGGTAGCAACTAGTGTCTCTTTGGTTTTTGCTTTCACTTCATTTTGAGGTGTGTTGGGTGACAAGAATAGGAGAAGGCTATTAAAGAAACTTGTGAGATCCCTATTCACCCATCTCCTGTCTAGTCACCATTCTCGATCCTACCATAGGCAACCAGCACATCTTCAGTCTTCTTTGCTCTAAAATGTGCCATGAAACGTCCTACATGCACCTCCTGCAACAATAAAAGATTAACAGAGCTAGCTGGAATGCATAGCTTGTTAGCACGATAGAGCAAAGTATCATTCAACACATATTTATTCCATGTTTTCCGTTCTTTACAATGTTCAAGCACAAAACCTAGGAGGACCATATGGTGATAACTTTCGTTGAACATGAGGATTTGACAAAAGTTATCATCAGTGTGAAACGCGCTCAAAACACACCAAATAGTCCTCCTAGATGCCATAGGTCATGTTGGAGCTTGTTTCAGTTGATTTCACACCGGTCATTACTATCGTGAAAAAAGCCCTGAAAACATGTCCCACGTCGGTGGTTTTGACTAAAGTTATCATCAGAGCAAAACACGTCCAGAATGCACCTGATGGATCTTCCAGGCATCGTAGGTCATGTTAGAGTTTTTTTGGGTTGATTTTGCTATGCAGATAACTTTCATGAAAACAGCCGTAAAAATGAGTCCCGAAGATGAGGTTTTGAAAAAAGTTATCAGCGAAGCGAAACTTGCCCAGAATACACCGGATGGTCCTCCCAGGTGTTGTAGGTCATATTAGAGCTTGTTTTAGTTGATTTACCTCCAGAGATAATGATGTGCGTTTGTCCGATCTTTCGAAGGTAATATGATAAGTCGATTGGTGGAGTTTCGACGTTGATGATCCAAAGGCTCCGACCAGAACAGATCGAGAAACCTCGCAACCACTACATCACTACTCTGTGGTTATCAACCATGCTAAGACACGGTTGATCTCGCTAAGAAAATTTTTCTTGCAAGCGAATCGAGAACACAAGCAAGAACAGGTAGATGCAATTTGAATATTGACAATTACCAATGAAGTGCTCGAGTTGAGGTTTTACAAACCGAAGCAAAATTGTATAAAACAGAATAATCTAAGAAAAACCCGAGCCTAAACTACGATGGCTATTGTGTATATATAGGGGGGACGTGAGTAGGTCGACCTAGGGTTGTGCAACCATGGAAAGAGGTGTGCACGACCTGGACTCCTACCCCGATACGATTACAAGACCCAACTAGGTCTAAAACGGTGGTATAGCACTTTATTTCTTTGACTTTGTCTAAACTATAAGGAATATTTTATCGATCTCATATCCATTGGAAAGGGCTCACCGTAAGCTTTCCAGAATATCCAAGATTGCCTAAATCAGACTTGGTATGAGAGAGTTATGCCTGTTTTACTGATATGTTGTCCTACGACTCGACCACAACCACGACTTCGACCAAGACTAGAGCTGAGCCTTGAGTCCGAGTAGACTTAGCCTTCGAGGGGTGATATCCAGGTAAGGTTGTGGTGCTTCTCTCATGTTCCTAAGCAATAAAACATTACAAGAATTTAGTAGGAATCCATCCAAAGAAAAATGAACAGCGAGAAACGAGTTCACCTGGTGGTCTAATTGTCGTGCACGTGCTCTTGTAATTGGACCTTGTATGATTTAAGGATTATTGGTGATATTGATCATATCCGAAGGAGCCATGGGCTCATCAGATAACTTTCATGAACACGGCCCTGAAAATGGGTCCCGAACATGAGATTTTGACGTAAGTTATCAGCAAAGCTAAACACTCCAAGAATGCCCAGGTTGGTCTTCCCAGGTATCATTGGTCATGTTGGAGCTTGTTATGGTTGATTTCGCACCGGTAATAACTTTCGAGAAAATGGCCCTGAAAACGGGTCCCAAACATGATGTTTTGACGAAAGTTGTCACCTAAGCGAAACACATCAAGAATGCACCGGATAGTCCTTCTAGGTGCCCTAGGTCATGTTCAAGCTTGTTTCGGTTGATTTTGTTCTAGTGATAACTTTCATGAAAATAGGCCCAAAACTACTCCCGAATGGATGCTTTCGGCGCAAGTTATCATCGGAGCCAAATGCGTCGAGAATGCACCGGATGGTCCCCCTACCATTGAGGTAGAGTTGGAGCTTGTTTCGATTGATTTCGCACTTGTGATAACTTTCATGAAAATGGATCCAAAAACGAGTCCAAAACATGAGGTTTAGATGAATGTCATCCATGGAGTGAAACGTGCCTAGAACGCAACGGATGGTAGTCCCAGGTGTCGTACATCATGTTAGAGCTTGTTTCATTTGATTCCACTCTGGTGATAACTTTCGTGAAAATTGCCCCCAAAATGGGTCCCGAAAATGAGGTTTTGACGAAAGTTGTCACCAGAGCAAAACGCGCCTACAACGCACCAGTTCTCCCAGGTATAGTAGGTCATGCAGGAGCTTGCTTCAGTTGATTTCACTCGAGTGATAATTTTTGTAAAACCGTGTCGCAAATGGGTTTTTCTAACGGAAGTTATCACCAGAGCAAAATACGCACGGAACGCACCGAATGGACATCCCAAGTGTCATAGGTCATGTTAGAGCTTGTTTCGGTGGATTTTGCCCCGGCGATAAGGGGCCAGAAAATGGGTCCGGATGGGTGTTTCAAGAGAAAGTTATCACCAGAGTGAAACGTGCCAATAAAGCACCAGATGTCCTCCCAGGTATCATATGTATTGTTAGATCTTGTTCCGGTTGATTTCACTTCGGTGATAACTTTTGTGAAAATGGCACCGAAAATAGGTTCCAGACATGAAATTTTGATGAAAGCTATTAGCAGAGCCTAACAGGCAAAGAACATACCAGATGGTCCTCTCAGGGGTCATAGGTCATGTTGGAGCTTGATGAGCTCATGGCTCCTTCGGATATGATCAGTACCGCTAATAATCCTCAAATCATACAAGATCCAATTACAAGAGCACTTGCACGATAATTAGACCACCTGGTGAACTCGTCCCTTGCTATTCATGTTTCCTTGGATGGATTACTACTAAATTCTTATGATGTTTTATTGCTTAGGAACATGGGAGAAGCAGCACAACCTTACCCAAACATCACCCCTCGAAGGCCAAGTCTACTCAGAATCGAGGCTGAACTCTAGTCGTGGTCGTGGTCATGGTCGAGTCCCAAGACAGCACGTCAGTAAAACGGACATAACTCTCTCATATGAAATCTGTTTTAGGCAATCTTGGATATTCTGAAAAGCTTATGACGAGCCCTTTCCAATGGATATGAGCTAAACCAAATATTCCTTATTGTGTAGTCAGAGTCATAGGAATAATGTGCAGTGCTACCGTTTTGGACCTAGTTGGGTCTTGTAATCGTGTCAGAGTCGGAGTCTAGGTTATGTATGCCTCTTTTCATGGCTGTACAACCCTAGGTCGATCTCCTCATGTCCCCCCCTATATATACACAATAGCCGTCATAGTTTAGACTCGCTTTAGCTTAGATTATTCTATTTTAGACAGTTTCACCATTTATCGGTTTGTTGAACCCCAACTCGAGTACTTCATTGGTAATTAGAAATATTCAGATTGCATCTACTTGTTCTTGCTTGTGTTCTTGATTCTCTTGTAGGAAAAGCCTTCTTGACGAGGCCAACCGCGTCTTGGCATGGTTGATAACGACGGAGTAATGGTGTTGTGGTTGCAAGGGTTCTCAATCTGTTCTGTTCGGAGCTTTTGGATCATCAACGTCGAAACTCCACCAATCGACTTATCATATTACCTTTTGAAAGATCGGGCAAATGTGCTCTGGGGCATCAGAGCTTATTTCTGTTGATTTTGCTCTAGTGATAATGGGCCTTAAACGGGTCCTGAACAGGTGTTTTTGGTGAAACTTATCATCGAAGCAAAATCCGCCAAGAATGCAACAGATGGTCCTCCCATATGTTGTAGGTCATGTTGGATCTTGTTTCGGTTGATTTCACTCCGATAACAACTTCTGTGAAAACAGCCCCAAAGACAAGTCTCGAACATGAGATTATGACGAAAGTTATAATCGGAGTGCACCGAATGGTCGTCTTGGGTGTCGTAGGTTATGTTGTGTCTTATTTTAGTTGATTTATCTATGATGATAACTTTCATGAAAATGACACCAAAAAAACAGTCTCGTGCATGAGGATTTGGTGAAAGTTATCACTCTAGTGAAACACACCTAGAATGCACCGGATAGTCATCCTAGGTGCCGTTGGTCATATTGGAGCTTGTTTCAATTGATTTCACTTTGGTGATAACTTTCGTGAAAATGGGGCCCCAAACAGGTGTTTTATCAAAAGTTCTCATCGGAGCAAAATGCGCCTAGAACACATCGGATGGTCCTCCCATGTGTCCCATGTTGGAGCTTGTTTGGTTGATTTCTCTCTAGTGATAACTTTCATGAAAATGGCACCAAAAATGGGTCCAGAACATGAGGTTTTCACAAAAGTTATCACCAGAACAAATTGTGCTCAAAACGCACTTAATGGTCCTCCCAGGTGTCGTAGGCCAAGTTGGAGCTTGTTTCGATTGATTTCGCTTCGACGATAACTTTCATGAAAACGGCCCTAAAAACGGGTCCTGAATAGGTGTTTTTGTGAAAGTTATCACCAGAGTGAAGCATGCCCAGAACGTGATGAATGATCCTTTGAGATGTCGTAGGTCATGTTGGAGCTTATTTCAATTGATTTCACTATGGTGATAACTTTCACAAAAATGGCCCCAAAAATGAGTACCAAACATCATGATTTGACATATGTTATCACTAGAGAGACACGCGACCAGAATGCATAGTATGGCCCTCCCAGATGTCATAGGTCATGTTGGAGCCTTTTTAGTTGACTTCACTTTGGTTATATATTTCTTCCAAATAGGCCCCAAAAGGGTCCCGAACATGTGTTTTTGGCGAAAGTTATCACCAGAGCAAAACACGCCCAGAACGCATTGGATGGTCTCCGAGGTGTTGTTGGTCATGTTGGAGGTTGCTTCAGTTGATTTTGCTTCGGTGATAAATTTCATAAAAATGGCCCCAAAAATGAGTCTTGAACATGTGTTTGGGACAAAAGTTATCCCCAAAGCAAAACGCACCCAGAATGTACTAGATGGTCCTCCTAGGTGTTGTACGTCATGTTGAGCTTGTTTTGGTTGATTTCGCTCCTGCGATAGCTTTCGTGAAAATGGGTCTTGAACGTGTGTTTTCGGTGAAAGTTATCACTGAAGAGAAATGCGGCCAAGACACAACGGATGGTCCTACGAGGTGACATAGGTCATGTTGGTGCTTGTTTTGCTTGATTTCACTCCAGTGATAATTTTCAGGAAAATGGCCTCGAAAAAGGGTCCCAAACACGAGGTTTTGACAAAAGTTAAAACTGAGGGAAACGAGCTCGGAACAGACTGTATGGTCCTCCCAAGTGTCGTAGGTCATGTTGGAGCTTGTTTTGGTTAATTTCGGTCTAGTGATATCTTTTGTGAAAACGGGTCCCGCATTGGTGTTTTTGGCAAAAGTTATCACCGATGCGAAGTGCGCCCTGAATGCACCGAGTGGTCCTTCGAGATGTCATAGGTCATGTTATGCTTGTTTTGGTTGATTTTGCTCTATTGATTACTTACATGAAAACAGGTCCAGAACATCAGGTTGTGATGAAAGTCACCCCAAGAGTCATAGGTCATGTTGGTGTTTGTTTTGGTTGATTTTGACAGAGATAACATTCATGAAAATGGGTCCCAAACATGATGTTTTGATGAAAGTTATGAGCAGAGCGAAACTCACCCAAAATGCACCGATTGGACCTCCTAGGTTCCACAAATCATGTCAGAGCATGGTTGGGTTTATTTCGCTACGGTGATAACATTCGTGAAAATGGCACCAAAAACAGGTCCCGAACATGGGGCTTTGACAAAAATTATCATCAGAGCGAAACACGCCCAGGATGCACCAGATCGTCCTTCCAGGTGTCGTAGGTCATGTTGGAGCTCATTTTGGTTGATTTTTCTACTGTGATAACATTCTTGAAACTAACACCGAAAATGGGTCCTGAACATGAGGTTTTGACAAAAGATATCACCGGAGTGAAACGCGCCCAGTATGCACCAAATGGTCTTCCCATGTATCATAGGTCATGTTGGAGCTTGTTTCGGTTGATTACGCTCTGGCAATAACTTCCGTGAAAATGGCACCAAAAATGGGCCCTGAACATGAGGTTTTGATGAAAATTATCACTCAAGCGAAACGTGCCTGGAACGCACCGGATGGTCCTCCTAGGTTTCATAGATCATGTTGGAGCTAGGTTGGGTTGATTTGGCTCAGAACATAACTTTCATGAAAACGACACCAAAAATTCATCCCGAAGGTTGACTAAAGTTATCACCAAAGCAAAATACGATTAGAATGCACAGGATGGTCCTCCTAGTTGTCGTAGGTCATGTTGAAGCTTGTTTTGGTTAATTCCGCTATGGTTATAACTTTCATGAATACGGCCTTGAAAACGGGTCCCGAACGGGTGTTTTTGACAAAAGTTATCACCAGAGCAAAGCGCATCCAGAGCACACCGGATGCTCCTCCCAGGCATTGTAGGAAACGTTGGAGTTTGTTTGGGTTGATTTCTCTATGGTGATGACTTTTGTGAAA
Source organism: Phragmites australis (assembly GCF_958298935.1). Classification (NCBI taxonomy): domain Eukaryota; kingdom Viridiplantae; phylum Streptophyta; class Magnoliopsida; order Poales; family Poaceae; genus Phragmites; species Phragmites australis. Next base: position 16,277,440 of record NC_084935.1, read on the forward strand.
ACAACACAGAAAATGGGTCCTAAACATGGGGTTTGGACGATAATTATCACCAGAGCGAAATGCGCCCAGAACGCACCAGATGGTCCTCTCAGATATCGTAGGTCATGTTGGAGTTTGTTTTGGTTGATTTTGCTTCGGAGATAATGTTCATGAAAACGGGTCCCAAAAAGGAGGTTTTGACGAAAGTCATGAGCGGGGTGAAACGCCTCCCAGGTGTAATCAAACAACCTAAGCTCCAAAAATGGGTCTCGAACATGTGGATTTGACGAGAGTTATCACCGAAGCGAAACATACCTAGAGCACATTGGATGGTCCTCTTATGTATTGTACGTCATGTTGGAGATTGTTTTGGTAGATTTCGCACTGTTGATAACTTTTGTGAAAAAAGCACCAAAAATGGGTACCGAACATGTGGATTTGACAGAAGTTCTCAACGAAGGGAAACACGCCCAGGCTGCACCAGACAGTCCTCCTAGGTATCTTAGGTGGAGCTTATTTTGGTTGATTTCGCTCGAGTGATAACTTTCATGAAAATGACCCCGAAAATTGATCTCGGACCGGTGTTTTTTGACAAAAGGTATCATAGGAGCAATGCGCGCCCAAAACGCATCGAAGGGTCCTCCCAAATGTTGTAGGTCTTGTTGGATTTTGTTTGGGTTGATTTCTATACAATGATAAGTTTTGTGAAAATATCCTCAAAAATGGGTCCCAAACATAGGGTTTTGATGAAAGTTATCACCGAATCGAAACATGGCCATAACCCACAGATGGTACACCTGGGTGCCATAGGATATGTTGGAGCTTGTTTTTGCTAATTTCGCTCTGGTGATAACTTTCATGAAAATGATTCCCAAATGAGTGTTTTTTTTACGGAAGTTATCAGCGGAGTGAAACGAGCCTAGAACGCATCGGTGGTCCTCCTAGGTGTTGTAGGTCATGCTGGAGCATGTTTCGGTAAATTTCCATCCTGGTATAAATTTCATGAAAATGGCCACAAAATAGGTCCCAAAAATGATATTTTGTCATAAGTTATTAGCAAAGCTAAATGCTCCTAGAACGCTCAAGATGGTCTTCCCAGGTGTCATGGGTCATGTTGGTGCTTATTGTTGGGGAATGGATTGGCTACGCTAGCCTAAAAACATTTCTACCGTATTCACCCAGAAAACCATGTAAGTAGGAGATCATAGATCGTTACCACTTGATATGCAATACAACAGAAGAATAGTTGGAGTAGACCGATCCAACATCGTACGCGTCAAACTCCTCGAGCAGCTTGTCGATTAGATCTGCGACCAGCCCTATGCAAGTGGTCACGCTCCTTGACCAACTCTAAGTAGGTGGTCGTGCTTCTCGACTAGTTCCGACCACGGGCACCACGTCCTCGACCAGCTTCGTGACCACGTAGATGAAGTAGGCGACCATCTCATCGACCACGAACAAGAAGCCTCTACCACGTCCTTGATCACGATGAGGGAGTAGTCGAACCTATCCTAGTGTCCTTCGGCAATTAGCACCACATCAATCGTAGCAGTGCCTCTACGGTATACACACGTATAGGGGTGGAACACCGGACAACGGTGTGCTAGCACCGTGTGCCCAACTAGGGTTTTGTAGGGAGTTCAGGAAGAGGTGGCAGGCAGAGTATTGGTGGCGAAACCAAAAACTCTTGCGCTCACGGCCCCTGCCTCCTTTTGCTCATCATAACTCTAAACCCTAATGGACATTCGATCATATTAAATCTCATTCACAGATCTAATCTGCATATGCGATCACCTCTAGGGCATTTCACCAACACTTATTATGGTTGATTTAGCACTAGTAATAACTATCGAGAAAATGGCCCCTAAAACAGGTCCAAAACATGACGTTTTGAGGAAAGTGGTAACTCGAGCGAAACACATCAAGAATGCACCGGATGGTCCTCCTATGTGTCCTAGGTCATGTTTGTGCTTGTTTCGGTTAATTTCACTCTCGTGATAACTTTCACGAAAACGAGCACAAAACTAGACCCGAACAGGTGTTTTTGGCGAAAGTTATCACCTGAGCGAAACGTGTGAGAATACATCGGATCATCATCCCAGGCGTCGTAGGTCAAGTTGGAGCTTGTTTTGATTGATTTCTCTCCAATGATAACTTTCATGAAAACGGCCCCGAAAACGAGTCCCGAACATGATGTTTTGACGAAAGTTATCCCCGGAGCAAAACACGCCCAAACGCACTGACTGGTCCTCCCAGGTGTAATAGTTCATGTCGGAGCTTGTTTTGATTGATTCCACTCTAGTGATAACTTTCAGGAAAAATGCCCCTAAAACGGGTCCTGAACACGAGATTTTGTCGAAAGTTATCACCGGAGCGAAATGCACCCACAATGCACCGAATAGTTCTCCTAGGCGTAGTACGTCATGTTCGAGCTTGCTTTGGTTGATTTCGCTCTGGTGCTAATTTTCATGAAAACAAGTCCCAAATGGGTGTTTTTTATGAAAGTTATCACCTAAGCGAAATGCACACAGAACGCACCGGATGGATATCCCAATATACCAAGTGTCATACGTTATGTTAGAGCTTGTCTCGATTGATTTCACTGTGATGATAAGGGGCATGAAAACAGTTCCCAAACGGGTGTTTTTGGCGAAAGTTATCACCGGATCAAAATGTGCCAATAAAGCACTGGATGTCCTACCAAGTTTCATATGTCATGTTAGAACTTGTTTTGGTTGATTTCGCTCCGGTGATAACTTTCATGAAAATGGCACTAAAAATAGGTCCCGAGCATGAGGTTTCGACAAAAGTTATGAGTGGAGCGAAACAGACACAAAATACACTAGATGATCCTCATAGGTGTCGTAGTTCATTTTGGAACTTATTTAGTTGATTTCGCTCTGATGATAATGGGCCTGAAAATGGGTACTGAACAGGTGTTTTTGGTGAAAGTTATCACCAAAGCAAAACACGCCGAGAATGAGATGGTTCACCCATGTGTTGTAGGTCATGCTGGATCTTGTTTTGGTTGATTTCGCTTCGATGATAACTTTCGTGAAAATGGCCTAGAAGACAGTTCCCGAACAAGAGGTTATGAAACAAGTTGTAACTGGAGTGAAACATGACCTGAACGCACCAGATGGTCGACCCGGGTGTCATTGGTTATGTTTCAGCTTGTTTTAGTTGATTTTGTTACAATGATATCTTTCGTGAAAAGGACACCAAAAAATGGTCCCGTGCATGAGGATCTGACTAAAGTTATCACCAGAGCGAAACACACCCAGAACACACCAAATAGTCCTCCCATGTGTCATGTGTCATATGTCATGTTGGAGCTTGTTTCAGTTGATTTCACTTCGATGATAACTTTCATGAAAATGAGCCCCGAAAGGTTGTCTTTCACGAAAGTTCACACCACAGCAAAACGTGCCTAGAACACACTGGATGGTCCTCCCTGGTATCATAGGTCATGTTGGAGATTGTTTTGATTTATTTTCCTCCGGTGATAACTTTCATGAAAATGGCACCGAAAATGAGTCCAGAACATGAGGTATTGACAAAAGTTATCATCAGAGCAAAACGCACCCAGAACATACCGGATGGTCATCTTAGGTGTCATAGGTTATGTTGGAGCTTATTTTGATTGATTTCTCTACGATGATAACTTTCATGAAAATAGCACTGAGAAACGGTCCTGGCATGAGGATTTGACGAAAGTTATCACTAGAGCGAAACGAGCCAAACATGCACCGGATGTGCTCCCAGGTGTCATGAGTCATGTTGGAGCTTATTTCAGTTGGTTTCGCTCCGTTGACAACTTTCGTGGAAATGACAACGAAAAAAGGTCGAGAACATGAGGTATTGACAAAAGTTATCATCATAGCAAAATGCGCCAAGCATGTACAGGATCTCCTCCCATGTGTTGTAGGTCATGTTGGAGCCTATTTTGGTTGATTTTGCTCCATTGATAACTTTCGTGAAAATGGCAGTGAAAAAAGGTCCCAAACAAGAAGAATTGACGAAAATAACCACCAGACCAAAATGTGCCCAGAACATATTAGATAGTCCTCCCAGGTGTCATAGGACAAGTTAGAGGTTGTTTCGGTTGATTTCGCTCCCGTTATAACTTTCTGAAAATGGATCCCAAAATGGGTTTTTTTTTACGATAGTTATCGCATAAGTGAAACGCGCCCAAAACGCACTAGATGGACGTCCCAGGTGTCATAGGTCATGTTGGAGCTTGTTTCGGTTGATTTCGCTCTGGTTATAACGGGCCTAAAAATGGGTCCCGAATGGGTGTTTTTGGCGAAAGTTACCACATAAGAGAAACACACTGACAATGCACCGGGTGGTCCTCCCAAGTGTTGTAGGTAATGCTAGAGCTTGTTTTGGCTATTTTCTCTCCGATGATAACTTTCATGAAAACTTCCCCGAAAACAGGTCCTGAACATGAGGTTATGACGAAAGTTATCATCGGAGCGAAACGTGATCAAAATGCACTGGATGGTCGTCCTAGGTGTGGTAGGTTATGTTGGAGCTTGTTTTAGTTGATTTCGCTATGATGATAACTTCCCTAAAAACAACACCAAAAAATGGTCTCGATCAAGAGGATTTGACGAAAGTTATCACTGAAGCGAAATGCGCCCCAAATGCACCGGATAGTCCTCTGAGGTGCTGTAGGTCTTGTTGGAGATTGTTTCGGTTGATTTTGCTCCATTGACAACTTTTGTGAAAATGGCAGTGAAAAAAAGTCCCGAACATGAGGAATTGACGAAAGTTATCGCCAAAGTGAAACGCACCAAGAATGCACCGGATGTCCTCCCAGGTGTCGTAGATCATGTTGAAGCTTGTTTCGGTTGATTTCTCTCCATTGATAACTTTTGTGAAAATGTCAACGAGAAAAAGTCTCGAACATGAGGAATTGGCCAAAGTTATCACCGAAGCAAAACGCAGCAAGAACACACCAGGTAGTCCTCCCAGCTGTTGAGGTCATGTTGGATCTTATTTCGGTTGATTTTGCTATGGTGATAACTTTCATGCAAATGGCAATAAAAATAGGTCCCGGACATGAGGTTTTGATGAAAGTTATCACTAGAGCGAAACACACTAGATAGTCCTCCTAGGTGTCGTAAGTCATGTTGAGCTTGTTTCAGTTGATTTCGCTGTGGTAATAACTTTCGTAAAAATGGTAACATAAATGGGTCCAGAACATGAGGTTTTAATGAAAGTTATCACCAGAGTAAAACACGGTCAGAATGCACCGAATGGACCTCCCTGGTGTCGTAGGTCATGTTGGAGCTTGTTTTAGTTGATTTCGCTACGATGATAACTTTCATGAAAATGGCACTAAAAGTGGTCTCGAGCATGCTTATTTAACAAAAGTTATCACCGGAGCAAAATGTGCCCAGAACGCATCGGATAGTCCTCCCAGGTGTCTCACTCCAATGATAACTTTCGTGAAAACGGACCCGAAAACGAGTCATGAATGGGTGTTTTTAACGAAAGTTATCACCATATCGAAATGTGCCCAAAACACACTAGATGGTCCTCCCAAGTGTGGTAGGTCATGTTAGAGCTTGTTTCGGTTGATTTCACTCCGATGATAACTTTCGTGCAAACAACATTGAAATTGGGTCCAAAACATGAGGATTTGGCAAAAGTTATCACCGGAGTGAAAACACGCCCAGAACGCACCGAATGGTCCACCCATGTGTCGTATGTCATGTTGGAGCTTGTTTGAGTTGATTTTGCTCTGATGATAACTTTCATGCAAACGGGCCTGAAAATGCATCCTGAATGGGTGTTTTGATGAAAGTTATCACATAGTGAAAAGCGCCTAGAACGAACCAAATGGACCTCCCCGGTGTCGTAGGTCATGTTTGTTTCGATTGATTTCGCTTCGGTGATAACTTTCATGAAAACGGGCCTAAAAAATGGGTCATGAATGGGTGTTTTTTTGCTACAGTTATCACCAAAACGAAACAGGTCGAGAATGCACCGGATGGTCCTCCCTTGTGTCATAGGTCATGTTGGAGCATGTTTTGGTTGATTTCGCTCCGGTGATAACTTTCGTTAAAATGGCCTCGAAAATGGGTCCCAGACATTAGGTTTTGGCGAAAGTTATCATCAGAGAGAAACATGCCCAGAACACACCGGATGGTCCACCTAGGTATCATATGTCATATTGGAGCTTATTCGAGTTGATTTCTCTATGGTTATAACTTTCGTGAAAACGACACCGAAAAAATATCCCAAACATGAGGATTTTACTGAAGTTATCACTTGAGTGAATGCACCCAGAAGACATCAGATGGTTCTCCCAGGTGTCTTAGGTCATGTTAGAGCTTATTTTGTTTGATTTATCTCTCGTGAAAACTTTCATGAAAACCGCACAAGTATTTTTAATGAAAGTTATCATCAGAGTGAAACATGGCCAGAACGTATTGAATGGTCCTACCTGGTGTCATAGGTTATGTTAGATGAAGTTCACAATGTTGGGGTTCCTCAAATTGAACAATCAATGGAACTACAATGTGGAAGAATAGTCTAAGCAAAACCTGAATTGTTCAAGTGTCTATTGCTAACTATATATACAGGATGACACCACACCTCTCTCTCGGGCAATGACGATGTGGACAAAATGAAATTCGTAGTAGGGCCAGATCCATTGGAAAAATTGTCTCGTATTCTTTTTAGGTTGTATTTAAACACCTCCTTTAGACTTCGTATGAAAGAGATATGATACTATTGCCATATGATTGTTTGTTTGAATCCGAATCGAATTCTAAGGCTAAGCTGACTTCTTTCAATCTTTATTTCCACTTCCCCAAAAGAGTTTTGAGGCGAGACCAAATCCATTGGAACATAGATGAAGTCCTCTTTCCAGGTTTTGCTCACACATCTTCGTTGTACTTGCTGGAAAGCTTACTGTGAGCCCTTTTCGATGGATCTGGTCCCACCTCTAGATTCCTTAGCAATCAATCAGTGTTGATGAAATAAAGTGTTGTGTCATAGTTTTGGGCCATGTCGGGTCTTGTAAGCATGTTGGGGTTCAAGTCCAGGTTGTGTACGCCCTTGCCCACGGCCACACAACCCTAGGTGGACCTCCTCACATCTCCCTCTTATATATTTAGTAGTTATCATAGTTTAGACTTAGGTTTTTCTTAGATTATTTTACCACATTGTAGTTTCACCGCTTGTTTGGTTTGAGGAACCCCACTTTGTGAACTTCATCTAAATTCATAATAGAATTTCATATTGCTCTTATACTCTCGTGCTTGTGTTCTCGATTCACTTGCAAGGAAAGCCTTTCTTAGCTAGGTCAATCGTGTTTGGCATGGTTAATAACCATAGAGTAGTGGTGGAGTGGTTGTGATGGTTCTTGATCTGTTCTAATCGGAGCCTTTGGATCATTAACGTTAAAACTCCACCAATCGACGTATTTTAAACCTTTCAAAAGATCAAGCCATACTTCCATCAATGAGTTCTTTGACCAACTCTGTTCCTTCCTAATGACATCCTCAATGCACCATCAGCTCCTGACCCATTGAGTAAATGCATGTATGACGCCATAGTCGTTTATCTTCATGATGGTATTCCAGAAGTTGTTAAAGCGTCAAACGAATTCAGGCAAGGTTTCCTTCTCCATCTACATAATGCAAAAAAGGTTCTTCTTCTTCCTGAGGTGAACATATGTGCCTTGGAAGTTGGCTAGAAACAAGACGCAAAGCTGTTCCCATGAGTAGATCGTCTCTGGCGATAGATTGGTCATCTAAGTCCTAGCCGACCCTTAAAGGGCTATGGGGAGGTAGTTAGTGTAAGGGAACGGGCATGCTATGCTAGCCTAAAATAAAACTTTTCTACCGCATTCACCCAGAAAATCATGCTAGTAGGAGATCATAAATCGTTACTGCTTGATACGCAGTGCAGCGGAAGAAGAGTTGGAGTAGACTGATCCAACGTCGTGCGCGTCAAACTCCTCGAGCAGCTTCTCGATCAGTTCTGTGACCAGCATGCGCAAGTGGTCATGCTTCTCGACCAACTCCAAGCGGGTGGTTGTGCTCCTCGACCAACTCCGAGCATATGGTCGTGCTCCTCGACCAACTCCGAGCAGGTGGTCGTGCTCCTCGACCAACTCCGAGCAGGTGGTCATGCTCCTCGACCAACTCCGAGCAGGTGGTCGTGCTCCTCGACAAACTCCCATTCAACTCGCCGAGAAAATCAGCGCCGCAATAGCAGCAGCGCCTCTACGGTATCCACATGTACTGGGTAGAAACGTCGAGCGCCAATGTGCTAGCACCGCACAAATAGCTAGGGTTTGGGGAGATCATGTGGAAGGTTGCGGCTAGGGTTTCGGAGTGGCTCAACCTCGGCACGCCCTACCCACGTCTCTCCTTATATAAAGCTCGCTGATGGGCTCCTATATTGGAAGCCCTTTAGGACTCTAACTTCTCATGGATCACAATCCAATCAAAACCCATATACGAATCCAATTCGCATATTTTGTTCCAACCCATTAAGTGTGTGACCTGTTAGGTTCATGTACAATCGGCTACGACTCGGAAACCCTTTCTAAACCAAAATCAATAGCGGTCCCTAGTAGGACATGTTGACTCCCGAGTATACATAAAAGATCATATCGGCTGAACTTTGATATACACATACATCGATCCCTTTGTCTCACGATACCAATCAAGCTCAAGGCGAGATACACGTCACACTTGTGATAGCCTAACCATTCACTTGATCAAATAGTGGATTCATCATGATTAACTCTTTAATCATATTGGCATGGCCATGCACTTTCTGAATCCAACTACCTCGAGGGGTCTAGAGATATCTCTCCCGTTATCAAGGAGGGGCAAATTCCATCTTAATCGCTCATACCCCACGATATGTTTCATGACAAACCCGAAAACTACCTTTATGACTACCCAGTTATGGAATAACGTTTGACAGTCTCAAAGTATGCCACTACATACTCTGGGAATTAATGACGATCTCAGGTCTAAGGATATTGCAGGCACACCGTTTGAAATAACAACTAATGGCACATCATAAATAACAATCCTAGAAGTATCTCAAGGTGGGTCTATCCAACATCATATTCTCTAACATAAATGTCCACATTATTGACCTGATATATCTATACCTATGATCCATGAAACATGATCATCAATCAATACATGTGCTGGTCTTATGTATCATCACAATGATATGAGACCAGGGATCGACTAAGAATAATATCATGATATAAATAAAGAGTTTCATGAACAAGTCACATATTTGCCAATCAATGTAAATGATAGTCATTCTTTGAATAACACATTATTCGATAGTACATAAACATAGACATGTGATACAATCATCTCTATGATTGCCTCTAGGGCATATCACCTTCAGTTAGCTATAACATTTTCATCCCCACCAGCTGCTTAGATGGTTGTTGTGGAGATTTGGAGAAACTCAATGGGATTGGTGGTCTTGTACTTCTTGATCGACCCAAGTCGGAACCGAGCCAACTAGTTGATCCTCCGTAGATCTGGAGAGAAAGCCTAGCACCCATTGATGGCACCATGTCGATCTAGGTAGCCATAGGAGCTCTGGCCACTGGGTTTGGAGACTGATCGTGGCTTCTACTTGAATGACGATGAGATGACCTCCGGTTAGGTCACTAAGGAGAAGTCGATTGCTCCTCAGGTTCCTCGAACATCTTCACTCCTCGATGACTTTGCACATATCGTTGATGGGATGGTTCCTAGTTAGTGAGGTCTGCAACGATGAAGAACTCAAGTATCTTCCAAACTTGTCTTGTTCCAAGGATTGTGTCTCTCTAGGTCTAAGTCATCACGAGAAAGATCGTGGGACTTCCCACGATTAGAGCTATTCGCAGCTGCTGCTTGATGAGATTTCCTTGCTTGAAGCAGAGCTTCCTTGCACATGTCATTAATCAAGTTGAGCCAGCCCTTGCCTTTAGGGGTAGTTAGATCGATAGTGGAGGGCTGTCGGAGGGCTTCCTGTAGATGTAGAAGCCTCTAATTCGCTATAGATCTAAAACATTGGATTCCTTGTTGATGATTGGGAGACGTGAGATCCAAGATCCCGTTGGGATTTTGGATCGGAGTCATTGTTATCGATGGGTGCTAATTGTCATTCCCCGCAGCGGGATTAGTGAGATTTCGCAGATTTGCGAGATCGTCATCATGATTGGATAAAGCAACACCTCTATCTCCAATGGCGAAGACTTCTCATTGGTAATCTCTAGTAGAGGAGGAGTTCATATCCATCATGGACTTGTCATTAAAGGCTACCTCCAGGTAGGTACTTCGATAATCCATGTTGTCAAAAGCTGTGGGGGAAGATCCGAACTTGCGGCAAATGTCGCTTGTGCGATCGTCTTGGTCATTGGGCGATTTGAGCTTGATGCTGTAGTCTCTAGCACAATTATCCATAAAATGACTTACCTCATCACTAGAGAGTCCTCGCTAGTAAATTCGTTGCCTAGGTCCACCCGATCGACCACCGGGTCCTTGTCAGTTGAGAGGGTAAAGTTGTATGCTAAAACACAGATATTTATACAGGTTCGGGCCCCCCGAAGGATAATAGTCCTACATCATATGGCCTTGTATTGATTTTCAAGACAGATTTTAGGGGGTCTTGGCTAGCCTAGATGTATCTAAACCTAATCGAGGGCTTCTTACATGTAGTCTCAGCGAGATGTTGTAGATCACGAGAATTGAAGGCTCGGAGGCTTCTATACGCTTGGGCAATGAGGCTTGTGTCTTGTTCTCCGCAGGGTGCCTTGGCTCCGTATATATATAGGGGCTGCCATGTGGCTCTTGGACTCCTTTTCGAGCAGAATTATGTTATCCTTAGAGATAAACTCCATATTTGTGAGATACCCTGGCACCTATGGGCAATTTCCATGCATATAGGGATTCTTTCCCTATGCACGAACGTATGCTTCGAGAGTACAGAAAACCATATGGGATCTTAATACGTATGAGATACTCACACACGGTAGTTTTATACTACCCATCATCACTCAGGAAAAAGTGTTTGGTTGCCCGTATCTACTATTCTAGCTTAGCCCAACGGATGCAAATATACAGTCTCATCCTTCGAGCTTCACTCCACAGCCTGGCCAGACGGATGCAGACTCTACATCCCCTCATGTAGGTGGGTCCACTTATCAATGTCATAAAATCATCTTCATGTGAGTAACCAATCAAAATCTCAAATCTTGCATCCGCCTATGTAGCCTCAAATTCAGTCAACCAAACAGAAAATCAGCTCAACTTATCCAAATAGATACAAGTAATCAAACACTTTTCTTTTTAACAAATAGGAATCCTCTTAGCTTGCTTCCCCTCAGCCTGATTATATGATACAACTCTATGAAATCTCATCTGGGAACCAAACACACCCTAACTAACAACATATTGCACGATGTCATTTCACAAAAATTTAAGACTGGCATCCAAAAGCATGACAGATAGAGCCATCAGAACTTGTTCTTCAATCACTACGTGAAAAACAGATAAAGGAGACACGAAATTAATGACGGGTCGTGATATGACCTGTCACTTATGATAAGAGTGACGGAGTTACTTATTACAAGTTATAAGTGCTGGGTCATCCTTGGCCAGCCATAAGTAGCAAGTCATCCTTAGCCAATCATAAGTGACGGATCAAGTTGTGACTCATCACTAATGACCAACTTATCAGTGACAGGTCATCCTAAAGAGTCATTAGTGATAGGTCACGTTGTGACCCATCACTAATGACCAATGTGATGAAATAGGCAGGTGAAGGAATTTTAATTAATCAATCATTAGATGTATTAGTCAATCAGTTTCCTATCACCACTTATTTGTTTTCTGCTTATATAGTAAATATGTACATAGCATGATGTTATAATTTTTTTATTTTTCTCTTATTTTTTTCTTACCTCAGCAGTACTAGAATAGGAATCATTGTACATTTTTCTCAAGTTTGATGTAAGGGGTGACGGCTATGGACACAAACGTGCGTTCCGAAAATGGTGCAGAAACTTCAGAGGGTGAGAACTCAATCTTCCAAGCCATTTTTGGCCACAAAAAATTCATCGAACCCAACAAAGTGAAAGAGAAATGGATGTAATTTTTTTTTCTGAAGATGTCTGTAGAGTAAAAAGAAAAGTCAAAATCGAAGTCTGTATGCAAAAGTTATGCCTATTTTACCGAAAGGCATTCTAGGTCACCTATCAAATTATAATTCGGCAAAAGAGCAGTCATAAATAACGAGTCATAACTGTAACCCGTCTTTTATAACCTTCGGCAAAAAATGTTAAAGGATAAAATGTTCGACTTCCTTTAAAACACACGCAAGTGTGTGGTGGTAAGGGGCAACGCACACAAGTGGACGTCACGAATTCGAGCCCTACGGAACGTAGAGTTTAAAAAACAGTGTATAAAATAGCATATGACACGTGGCGAGTGTTGATGGCCACTGCGTTGGGATGGCTCAGGTGAAAAAAATATTTTTTTGACTTTTTCGTATCCGAAAAACACGAAAAACATTAATCGGTCATAAGTGACGGGTCATAACTATGACCTGTCACTTGACTTTTTATAAGTGACGGGCTACAGTTACGTCCCATCACTTATAACCTTCATTAGTGATGGGTCATAGTTATAAACCGTCATCAATGATTTCATTAGTGATGAATTCTTACCCGTTACTTATGACTAGTTATCAATAACGTGTTCGGAATAACGGGTGCAGAACCCATCATCCATAATAATTATCACCTATCACTTATGTCATTTTTTCATGTAGTGAATCATTCCCGCTTCATCATGGGGCTGCCCTCCTTCAGGTCCTGGTAGAATCACCTTGGATGACTGCGTAGCCATTATCTGGCAAGCCGCCCTTAACATGATCCCCACGCCCTCAAGAATCACTCCCTGCATCTCATCCTTGTATAGACCTGCCCAATAACTCATATAAGCACAAGCATAACATATTATCTCCCTAGGATGCTTTATCAATTTCTTGTCAAAGCATGCTCGGTTTCTAGCCTTCCAATTTGCCCAACATACTGCAGCAAGGCCAAGAGTATAAACCCCACTACCATTTGGGAGCCACTCATATATCCATTTCCAGAATTGGGCTAACTTTGGTCTATTATTAGCACCAAAGCATTTGCACACTACCTCCCAAACAACTCTGGTGACTGGAAAGTAAAAAAAAAAAAGTGAGATGGTGTTTCAGCATCCTCGCAAAAATATCATTTACATCCCCTTGACATTTTCTTCTAATCATGTTATCCTTTCTCAGCACAGCTTCATTCAATAGTAAGCATATAATTTTTTTTTATTTTGAATGGAATTTTTTTATCTCTAAACATGTTTTATACGCAAGACCTGAATCAGTTCTTGTTAGATGATTATATACAGTGTTCACAGTAAAACAACCTGATTTACTGCATTTCCAGCCAATTACATCAGGTTCTGTGCTACTCGTCCTTTGTACAATTTTTAAACATATACTCTCCCATTGCTCTTGTAGGAGACCAGGTAGGTAGCCACCTTCTCAAAGATAAATTGTAATCTCTGTTAAGGAAGTCAGATAATACGATATATTTATCCTCACAGAGTTCAAATAATGTTGGATATAAAATGCATAGAGGTCTCTCTTCTAACCAGCTGTCAATCCAGAATATGGTATTCTCCCCATTTCTAGTTTGAATTTTTTTCACTTTCAAATATACGTCCTTTACTTTCAATAAATCACTCCACGCAGGGGAATCAGTTAATCTGTGTTCCACAGTACTGACAATATCACCTGCCAAAATTTTGATTTTACCAAATCTTGCCAAATTCATTTTTTTTTTCAACTCCACCACCATTTACACATGAGACTGATATTCATTTTACTTAAATCTTTCACACCTAGCCCACCTTTCTTTTTTACTTTTGCAAATCCTCTCCCATCTTACCAAATGGTATTTTCTTTTCACACTACCTCCCTGCCAAAAGTATTTGCAATCTTGAAAGCATGAAAATAGCTCGATGGAAAAGATACAAGAAATGTTTCAGTTATTGGGGCTTTTTGTGCTGAATTTCCCTTCTTTAAATTGTCATGGTTTTTTGCTGCCCAGTTTTTATTGACCTGTGATGATGAGGCAAAGGATGACTATGATGAAGTGGTGGCTTGTGACACTACTATGGCCATTCCATATATTCTTACACTCTATCGCATCATTATATGAGATATAGAGAAAGAAGTGTGCAATGGCCACAATATATATGGTCTTACTCCACATCTGAGTCCAACTATATGACATCTATGTTGAGTTGTGTCTTAATCGGAGGCCTATAATGTTGCAAATGATGATTTTTTTAATGCATTTTGTATTTCTTTCCTCTTTGAACATGCAAGTGATGAAAAATGTTTCCATTGTTTTTAGCTATGGCGAGTGTAGAGCTATATTGGGAATGGTATTTTACATGCAGATATGTACATTTACTGAACTTTCCCAATAGAATCTATGATTTTGGAAAGATATTTGCTCAGCAGAGACATACATTGCAACTATATACAGGATAATGGCATGGTATGTTGTATTTATAGCCAAAAGCCTATGCTTTACTCAATATGGCCAGAATGTCATGAACAGGTTCATGGTTACTCAAGTGCTTGCTTCATGAGGTTTGAAAATCATTTGACTACTTTGACATCATTGAACTCAACCTTTAGCAACTCAATTGATCTCTCCTTACATAACAAGTGTAGTAGAGAAATGGCGAAAGCAAGGACTAATTGTAAAAGTAATATCATTATTTTCTTTTGTCTAATAGTTGTAATGTTTTGTTACAAGTTGATCCAAAATAGGGATTTGAACACAAAATGAACAAGTAATAATGTGATAGTTTGTATGTATTATCATATTGTGGTTGATCTATATATGTGTATTGTTGCTATGCTATTTGTATGTATTCAGGGGGCAGGCTAGCATCCCTAAGGCTAGTAGCCATAATGAATTAAATAAAAAGCCGATGTCAGGTATATTCTAGATGGTTAATGAAAGTGTAGTGAACATAGCCTTTTTAGGGCATGTATACAATTTTAGTGATTAATGATAACATAGTTAATGGGACTAATATGTTTGTCAAGTATATGCTTTAATAGGTCTTATAGATGCTATACCATGAAGAAGCAACCAAAGCTGAACTCAAGAAAAATTGAATTGGACGAATTTAGAGAAGATTGCACTCATCGGATGGTTTGGTGTTCAGAAAGGATAACACATCGGATAGTCTGGTGCTTAGGAAGAATTTACACAGGAGTATTTTGACTCAAAATAGGTGCTTCAAGTCAACACACTGGATGGTCTAGTGTTAGGGTGTTATGCACACCGGACTGTTTTTGCAGGAGATGTGTATTTCTCATTAGATGGATTTATACATATCAGATGAATCGATGCTCAGAGAGGATATATACAGCGGAGCATTTCTCTAGAGAACTATTGAAGACTGAAGATCTACACGTCGAATGATCCGGTGGTAAGAGGTGTACACGTGGATAGTTGCATCGGAGTATTTTCCAGAGGTCTCAACGGCTAGTTTGGCATGATTGTACACGTCGGATGGTCCAATATTTACAAGATCTACATGTCGGACAATGAATAGTGTAAAAAAGGTGGCTCAGTCAGCTGAAGTATACGCATCGATAGTCCGGTGATAGAATTTAAGGTTACACCGGAATATCCAATGTTCACAATAGTTTTGAGTGGGGTTTCAATGGCTAGTTTTCTACTATTGTATACACCGGATGGTTTGGTGTTTGTACTATTGTAAACCCCGGATCATCATGTGTTCACAATCTTTAATGATCATTAGAGCAATGGCTAATGTACGGGTTTGAGGCTATAAATACCCCCCCACTTAGCCATTTAAGTGTGCTGGAGTTCAGGAAAGCTCATGGACACTTGAGAAGGCATCCAACCTACCCAAGTGCTAAAAGTGATCGTCCAAGGTAAATTAAGCACATGATTAGGGAGTGATCAGTGCAAATAGCACTAGAGAAGTTATTGCTAGGTGCTATTGCCTAGAGAGGGGATCAAGGAGTGATCATACATTGTATCAAGTGGTACATCGGGACATTGGAGTCTTGGTGATTCGCTAGCACCTTGGGTCTTGGTGGCTCAAGCTTGTTGACCCTCTGATTTGGTGTGGAGCAGTGGCAAGATGCTTGTACAGGGATGCGAAAATCCTTGCCTTGGTGAATCAAGCTCTGAAGTGAAAACGACGGCAAGTGACCAGAAGAGAGACATGTGGTGAGATTTTTTCTTGATGGCTTAATGACTCAACCCACTTGAGACCTAGATGGCTCAAGGGCCATGACCGGATGCCGTTCGGGAGCAATAGCCTAGGTGGCTGTTAACGTGGACTAGGGGTGGTATTTATGTCATCGATACCATGAGATAAAAATCTTTTATACCGAGTTTGCTCTCTCTACTTTATTTATGTTTCCGTATTTACTTCTTGCAATCTATCCTTGCATGTTTATCTTCATAGAGTAGTTTGTTAGCATTGACTATATGTTGCACATTTAGATAGAAATTGATATATATGTTTACCTTGTAAAATTTTTAGAGCCAGTTAATTTTAGATATCCTAATTCATTCTTCCCCTCTTAAAATGTCACTGGTCCTTTAAAAAAAAAGCCAGTTGGCAACATGGAACAAAAAGATATCAGATCCAGTGCAGAACTGTCTGTATAAGTTCCAACTGTTGTCAGTTTGAAACAAGCACCGTCTACAATATGTGACAAGATGTTGCCAGCTTTAGACGACGATCGTCCACCATATAGAACTAAATAGATAGGAAAACTATCTGCAACATGGAAACAAATCATGTCAGTTTCGATGCCAAACCGTGATATGTGACAAGATCTTGTCGGTTTCTACGACACACCGTCTTCAATGCTGGAACATATGTGATCTGTTCCTCTTTGTACCCATCTGTAGTATGTGACAAGTTGTTGTCGATGTCGTGCTGTAATATAGAACTAATTGCTATCAATTCCTCAAATGAACTGTCTTCTATATTTTCTAGAAAGTAAGCAGTTCTTCACAAACATCTGTTTGGAAAGGTACTATATAGCAGACATTTGTTTAACTACTGCTAATACGTAGTTATTGTCATAACTTAGTTGCCTGTGATAGGGGAACAATCAGGTCTGGCAACGGGGCGGGTCGGGGTCGAATGCAGTAAGAACTCACCCGACCTGAAACTCAAAAAAAAAACCCCGATACGCCCCCGAAACGCCTAACGGGTGGAAAATTGCCCCTGGTTTCGAATCCGGTGAGGACCCAAAATCCGACGGGACCACACGGGTGGTGCGCTACGGCAGGGCAATGGCGGGCATGGGCAAGAGCAGGTGTGCAGCGGCTACGGCAGAGGCGAGCGGCGGCGGCGCGGCACGAACCGCCGAGGTAGGAGGGAGCGGCGGCGGCACGGTGAGCTGTGACAGACGTGGGCGTGACATGGGAGCGTTTGCGAGCGCGAAAGAGGGAGCGGCGGCGGCGCGGTGAGCTGTGGCGGGCGTGGGCGTGACACTAGAGCAGCTGCGGGCATGGAGGAGGGAGCGGCGGTGGTGCCAAAGCGGCTGCAAGCGCGGAGGAGAGAGCGACGACGGCGTGGCACTGACCGCCGAGGCAGGAGCGACAGTGGGCGCGACCGAGGGAGCGGTGGCGGCATGGTGAGATGCTACAGGTATGCGTCGTGTGTGAGCGGAGGGAGTGGCGGCCGCAACGGCTCGGGCAGAAAGCTAGCCTATTGCAGCCTGCAGGCGAGCAGCCATCCTTTAGCGACCTACGGGCTGGCTGGCCTGCTCGGGAGGACCTGGCTTTTCAGCTGCCCACGGGTGAATATGTGCCTCACCCCCAATCCAAACCCAAATCGACCCCCGACCCAGGACACCCGCGGGGCAAAATTTGCCCCTGGCTCCGCAACCGTCGTGTGTAAAACCCGTGGGGATTTGACCCGACCCACCCTATTGCCAGCTTAGGAACAATCTGCTTTGTTCCTTTACTGTCCGCGTTGATCTTGTCTGTAATAGTGGTTTCACCTAAACCAAACAAAATGATGAATAGTTAGAAAATTGCAACGTTTGAGTTACCTCCAAAAATTTAATAAAAGGATAAGGCAATACGTACTCTGCTAGTCGCTAACGGTAGTTCTAGTGAGGAACTCTTTCAAAAACAGGCAATACACAACCTGACTATGAGTAAAGGCAGGCTGTTGTAATGACACTACATTGGTGCTAACATGATAAATGCCGATTCCAAACTTTCATTTATAATTTTTTATAATAAACCCTGACAATGCTTCTCTAATTAATAGCATGATGCACCATCATGGAAAAACATAGTGATCATGAGCACAACCACCAACGTTTTGGGGACCTCCAAAGTCTTAGCAATAGGCCTGGAATAACATGTTTTTCATTTCTTTAATTAATCTCTCTTCGGCAGTGCTTTCATAGAAAACTCTAGTATTGCTCGCATATTAGATGGAACCATGATACGATGACAGGGAGATTCTTGATATCGAAGCTCTCGTGGTATGGAAGATAGTAAAGTCTTTATAATTTGACAAGCATGATTCTCTAAGTAGAGTTTTTTTCTACAATGTTTAGTTATGACTAAGTGATTAGAAGTGTTGAAACCCCTCTACTTTTATTACCTTTGCTCTAGCCTCGCATTTTCAATAACTCTCAAATTCCATTCTATTGTGACCTTGCGCTTTCACGAGGACGAGCAATACTAGCTTGGGGAGGTTGATACGCCCTAATTACGTATTATATTTCCTCATGGTTTTATGAATATATTGATTATTATTGTTGGGCTAACCTCTAATTAACTAACAAGTGCACAAGATTTGTATTTTATTATTAACTCTATAGGAAACTAAGTGAAATACGCAAATCTAGGGATACGGCTGTGAAGAGCTCGCAAAAACAACAATCGTGAAAACCTCACCATGTTGGAATTTCCAGAAGGAAAGAAGGGGTACGGTATGTGCGGCATTGGCCCTCGTACTAGTCACCCATCCCGAGGTTTAGAGGGTCCTGTGTGTCAAATGGAACAACTTTTGTGAAGGCTTCTTGGGTGAATTCCTTCCAGAGGTGGTACACAACACTAATCTGATGGGTTATAAAGAAGGCATCAATCTGCATTAAGAGGGGAGAGAGAGCCAGAGACCACAGAAGACCAATAGCATTTCGGCCACTACTCCATTGCCACCATAATTTCTAAGGTTCTAAGCCACGACCACCATTTCCACACCATTCCTCTCCATTTCCACCATTAGAACCAATTATGATGTGTGAATAGTTCGATCGGGAATGGGGGCGCTTAAGCACCATGTAGCGCACAATTAATGTAGATCGTGAAGTAATCTTAATGTACTTTATATATATGCAATCCTTTTATTTGTCTCCCTCTATTTCAAGGTTTGATAGGCCACAAACCCTAGAGATTGGGCACATAGGCGAAGGTAATGGATTTGTGATGAGGACCTAGTGACAGAAAGAGATCCCTACATCAAGGAAGAACTCTTGCAGGGGATCCATGACACAACCATCATACTTAATGCGTTGGTCCGAGAGTAATCCATTAATAGAGGCGTGAGATGAGGATTCATATATGCCGAAGGAGACAACCGGAAGATGGGAAATATAAAGGTGTGTCGCCCAAGCGATGAATATTTGTATCAACTACAGCAACACTTTAATTTCAGTAGTTATTCCTGTAGATCAAATGCCGATTGCACGCAACACTACGCTTTTATCATATTGCTAAACCTTAATTACAATTCTGCATTTATTTATCATGTTTGCTTGAATTTTTATTTAATTTCTGCAATTGTTATTGATATAATCATATTCCCCCATATTATGACACTGCTAAAGACAGAAATTCACAGTGACTCAATGTTGACCTATCTCGCCTCCATAAGAGATCAATAAATTGAACTTAGAGTCACTCTAGGGTAGGAGAGATGCACGCTTCATTTTGTGACATCGGTAAATTGAACTTAGAGTCACTCTAGGGTAGGAGAGATGCACGCTTCATTTTGTGACATCGGAGAAGCAACATATAAGATGCAACACTTAATCAAGCGCTAGTTACTCTCTCTCCTCCACCTAGAAAAAAATCCAATATGTACGTGTACCTGTATCCATAGCAGACGTGGCCCTGTTGGAGAGGCCCTTAGGTGGACCATTCAAAAGTAAAAGTACCAGCTTAGCTCATGGGCCTGAAAAATGTCAGGCCCAGTCTCGCGGTGTTCTTAACTGAGAAACCCTAAGCCCAAGACGCCGAAGTCAACCACTCTAGGTCGTCGTGAACGGACGTCGTGAAGCCCTAAGCCCAAGAGCCCAAGAGCCCGAAGCCCATGGCCCCCACCTCCGCCGTCGTCACCCTCAACGTCGGCGACGAGCTCTTCCAGACCACCGCCGCGACCCCCTCCCGCGCCGGTGCCTCCTCCCCGCTCGCCTCCCTCGCCCCCTCATCCCCCGCCGGCCCGCACTTCCTCGACCGCGATCCGCGCCTCTTCGCGCTCCTCCTCTCCTTCCTCCGCCACAGCCGCCTCGCGTCCCCTCCCTCCGCGGCGCTCCTCGCCGAGGCGCGTCACTTCGCGCTCGACGGAGCCCTCCTCGCCTCCCTCTCCCCGGCCTCCGCCTTCGACCCTCTGTCGCTGCGCCCTCCGCGCTCCTACCGCTCACCGGCCGCGTCGCACCTTCCGCCGTGGCGGTATGTCCCTCTCCGCACCCGGCCTCCCTCGTCACGGCGCACGGAGGGGTCGTCACCTGCTTCGACGCCGCGCTCGCCACCCGCCGCAGCGTCCTCACGCCTCTCCCCGCTGTCGACTCGCTCGTCGCGGTGTCCCCCGCCCTCGCCCTCGCGGGCGCCCGCGATTTCCCCGGCGTCCACCTCTGCCGGTTCTCCGACGAAGCCCCTGTTGCCGCTGCTTCGGAGGTGCTTTCGTGGCCGGGCTCGCCCTCCTCCACCGTGCTGTCGATGGCGGCTACGGCGGCGTCAGGAGCACCGCCATCGCCTTGGCTCTTCACTAGCTTCGAGTCAGCGCGGCGGAATTCGAGCGCCGTGGTGGCCTTCGACCTGAATTCTTTGTCTCCCGTGGCGGAAATCGGGCGGAAGGAAGTGTTCGGTGCGGACGTCGAGGCGGCCATACCGGCGACCAAGCTCAGGTGGCTTGTTGGGCACAATCGGTTGCTCGCTGTTGGGTCGCACTCAGAGCCGGCCAGGGTGGTGGGGGACATACGCCTCTGGGATGTCCGAGCGAGTGCCACAGTTCTAGTGTGGGAGGTCAGGGAAAAGGAGGACTGCTTTGCAGATGTCGCTGCCTCTGATGCGCTGTCGGCGTTGGTCAAGGTTGGGGCCGCGTCGGGCGAGGTGTTCATGGCTGACTTGAGGAGGCTTGGTGGTGGTGGCATTGGGCTGGAGCCGTGGGTGTGCATTGGAGACAGGCAGAGGGCAGCAGCATCTGGGAGGAAAGAAGGGAAGGGCTGTAGGATTGAGTGCTACTGTAATTGGGTGTTTGTGGCACGCCGTGCAGATGTGGAGGTGTGGAATCAGGTGGAACTGGCAGCAGAGGCCGGTGGGAAGAAGGTGATGAGCAGGAATTGGGTGGGGAGTGGACCATCAGCAGCGATGACAGGCAGAGAGGAGGGGATAAAGAAGAAGGCCAAGATTGTGAGCTGGGCCTTCGGAGGCAGCAGGATGGCATTGGCCAAAGCTGATAAGCGGTCTGTCGAGGTATGGGATACTGCTCCCACAGCAATTTGTGTCAAGCCCTAAAAAGTGGAAGAATACTGCAAAAGTAAGATGATGGTTCTCAATCTTTAGTTGCTGCTTTTGTTCCCCTGTACATGTATTTTACCATGCTCTTGTGATGTATCCTAGAGAGTTAGATTCTTGAATGCAATGCCTATGAGACGATTTCACTGAGGTTGGATGAAGTCTGTGTCTTGTGATTATGCAGTCTGCCTAAGTTCGTGATAACCCTAGGAAAAGAGCAAGATCTTTTTAAGCAAATGTGAAAGAAGGAATTGTCTGCGAGTGAGAAGTAACTTCCTTTATTTAACTAAGTTATTCATTTTGAGTATAGAAAATATAGCTTCATAAGAGTAACATGTAAATTCGTCTTATTACCATACATGAATATTAGATTTGCAGCCTCTAGAAACTCATCACAATTCCAGCATGATTCGAGAATCTGTTACATCATGTTATGCTGGCTTCTGTTTTCAGAAGAAGACTAGTCCATGCTCACTGCTTGCTGCTCTGAAGACTAGTCCAGAGCTTTAAAGATAAAAAAATATGATGATTATTGCTGTTCTTTTGGGGGTACTTGGTCATGGGATCTAATCAATTATGTGCCAAAAATTCAGATTTGCACGTGGTCCAAACAAACACTATCAAATTTCATCCGGATCCATCTTAAAGGTGGACACTGCAATTAACTAAGTAGGTCATATCAAGTAGAAACTACTGGTCGTAAAATAGTGAAGTGATAACTTTCTATGCTGGTGCTGGAATGGATTTGATGGCTTAGATGAACCACTAAAACCTACTAGCATTTTTCCATTGACCTCCTGATCTACCAACAAATGTCCTTTTGTTGATGGAAATGGAATACATCTATACAAGCTTTGATGAATATTTATAGATTCATTGTCATTCCTATTCTGCTCGTTACCTTGCAATTTATTGTTTCATGGCTGAATACAGTCACCAATACTACGCACATTGGATACTTCTCGACTCTGTTCTCTTCAAAAAAAAGGAAAGAAATGCATAGTCAGCTTTCAAAATTATTTTACTGAAACTGCAATGCCCTTTGCAGATAACAAGTGCAAATTAACCTTGTGTTTGTCTTGATTGGCACCCTACTTGTGCAGTCCTGAAGATTTGGATAAGTTTCATAATGATCGTACCGCTTAGTTTTCCGGCAGACTGGAGCTTGAAGCGTTTGCAGGCCATTATAACCTTGAAGTACCGCTTAGTTTTCCGGCAGACTGGAGCTTGAAGCGTTTGCAGGCCATTATAACCTTGAAGTTGTGAAATAGCTGCGTCAGACTCAGTGGATTGGCGCTTTACATAGCAAGAAATTAAGATGTGTGAACTGTAAGATTGGTGCATCATCCTTGGATACATCTCTCAGGGAGCAAGCCTCTCGGTTGGTGCCCTTACCATTGGCCGGACGATCGAAATTCGGTTGGTGAATATGCGTCTCAGTAATTTTTTTTTCGAAATAAATGGTATTTTCTTATTTCTCACTCAACGCCTAAAAATGCTCAAACGGAAGCAAAAGAAGAGAGACAAATCAAAATACTCAAACGGAAGCAAAAGAATTAGAGAGACAAAGCAATAAGACTAGTTCTATGATAACATGACTCCACAGATGGAATATGAACTATAGGTTCCATTCAAGACCATTCCATGTGTCTTTGTACACAAAAACTCGCAAATTTCAAAAAAACTAAAGAAGATGGATACCGGACAAGGTTATCCTTCAAGATGATAGTCTAGTGGCAAGAGAACTCAAGACCCGCTCAAATACATGAGTATGTGAGTGTTTAAGCCACTAGCATCTAGAAAGACAACCATACAAAGGTGAAAAACTGCAGCTCAAATAAAAGATCTCCGGGCAAGAAATCTCTCCAAGTTGATAATCTAGAGGCAAGTGTACTCAAGACCCATGAGCATACACTCGTATGTGAGTTTTTATGCCTCTAGCAACAAGAAGAATGATCTCACAAGGTACAGAAATTTCAGTCCAAAAATCAAAACGAAAATCAAAACCGAAAACCCAAAAACTTGCAAACTTGTAAGGGAACCAATAGAGAGAAACTAGAAGGAGGGAAATTCAAGCATATGCAAAAAATATAAACTTAATTACTCAAAGAGATCAGCCCTATTTTAGATGGATTACAAAGGTTTATCTCTCAAAACTCTTACCTATTATATAGGCTAAACACCCATCCTTCTCTCCTCTAATACTCTAGCTCTAAGGCTCTCAAATGGGTGGCACAAGGGGCTCAAGTGGCTGGTTCAAAGCTTTCTCTAGTCCTATCCCTCTATTTATGGGCTTAAAAAACTTGGCCCTTAAGTTTCCTAGCTTTTCCACAAAATACCCCTCTCTTGTAGTGCACTCCTACCTACCACCGAGGGCATTTTGGTTTATTTTCTTCTCCATTCATCGGACGGCCACGGTGCCTTCATAACTTAGCTTCGTCTCGATGCAAGCTTCGCGATGGTGCCACATATTCCTCAAGTCTTCCCACGATTTTGAGATCAAACTACGAAACCGCTTGCAGGCTTCTCAAAGCGTGACTCACCGCCTTGCTTACACCTTAAGCAAGTGCTTCGATATCGACGCGTGTATTCCTCCATGCGATCCTAACTGCCGACAAGTCTCTCCTACTCCCGATCCCTCAGGCCGTCTTGTCACCTGCACTGGCATCCCTTTCGCTTGACTTTGTCAACATGCTGTCTCCATCTGTCTTCAATGCTTTGCTTGATCTCCACGTGTTCAGCTAGGATCACCCTTGACTCCGCCCGACCTCCTTGATCGTCTGGCAACAAGCACTCCGCTTAGCCCCCAATCATCCCTCTATCGATCGTCAAGTTACATCCATCACCTGCACACCATGAGACAAGCAAACACATATCTCCAATTCCAATTCCAATTAGTCCATAATCATTATGCTCAAATGAAATCTCAAATCAATTCAAATCACATCAAAGCTCATGCAAAACCGAAAATCATCAAACCAAATAAATGACAATGTCAATCACTCATCACAAGAAAATCAAGGCACATTTCAACTTGGTTTCTCAATCTCCCCCTTAATGAGTGCATTGACAACCCGCAAAGCACAAAGACTTTGGTTTAAAGAAATTAAAATAAGATAAGCTCATCCAAATTACCAAAAACTCGAGAAAGAGCAAAATATGTCACTTAGCATAAGAAAGATTGGAAAAGACTAAGAGCGGTAAAGACGAGCCAAAAACCTCAAAAGAGTAAGAAAAACTCAAAAACCCCAAAACACATCCCTTGTTAAATATTTGAGCATAAAAATTTTGGGCATATTTTCTCCTCCTTTGGCAATGCAAACATCAAGGATAATAGACTATACAAAAGATGTGCAAATAAAATGCAAGCCTACAAAGCTTCACATATAGATCACAAAGCACTTACAAGAATTAGAGATGTCAAAGCACTATGAGAAGTAAACAATAAAACTCAAAGGCGCACAAAGTCTCGAAGTGAGTTCATGTCACAAACACCGGGAGTGAAGCAAGTTTTGATCATATTATTCAATTATCCAAAATATGTCACCACAAAAGCATCCGCAGTTTCATGATCAGTGTAAAGATTAGAGAAACTAGTGTTATGTCAAGTTCAAACTGGGCAACCAAGTTCAACTGGACGGGCTATGTAAACACCCACATATCAATCCAAGCCTTAGTTTGACAACATGAAAAAGAACATTCTTAGCACATTAAAAAGCACAAGTTAACTTTCTTATTTGATCATTTAAGTATCCTCAAGTGAGTTTTAAGCAATCATGGGTTTACTTCTTTGGCAAACCACATGAAGCCCTAAGCCACCGTATTGGATCCAATTTTAGCTCAAAACTTGATCATTCATTTTATTAACACAACATAGAATTCAAGATATGCAATTTTTTACAAAGCCAAAACAAGTTGTGCATTTGCAACACAAAAGAGCACATGTTCTCCTAAGGGTTAATCATGGGCTAAACATTTACATAGACAAAGGTCAAAGACTCCCAATCCGCTGAACTAAACAAAGCGGCCAAGCATAAGCTTTTCACAGAACTAGCCCTAATTTAAGCACTGATTAAGCTAAAGCAAATACTCAAGGGTGACAAGAGATTATATTCGTATTTCAAGTTCATTCTTTAGAAAAAACAAGCTTGCTTAACATATTTTATGCCATGTTTCAATAAGAGCCTAAGTTTGCACAAATTGTTATACATCCACTACACTTAGCACAAATTCACAACTAGTACAAGAAAGTGCAAAGAACTTATAAATAAATCTTGCTAACATGATTATATTACAAAATGTATGCAATGCAAATGCAAAAAAAAGTAACATAAGTATGTATAAAGCCAACTCCTCCTCATACAATGCCATAGGGATGACACACATTAAGCTCTCCCCTCAGAAAGGCAAACTTTATTGCATCTAGAGGCTTAGTAAAGATATCAGCTAGCTGGTGTTGAGTATCTATGTAGCTCAACTCAATGTCTCCCTTCTCATTATGGTCTCTCAGGAAGTGGAATCTCATATCTATGTGTTTGGTTCTGGAGTGTTGAACTGGTTTATTGGCTAAGTTTATAGCACTGGTGTTGTCACACAAAAGTGGCACACTCTTGAAATCTAATCCAAAATCCCTCAAGGTAGAAACCATCCACAAAATCTATGAGCAACAGCTAGCAGCAGCTACATATTCAGCTTTAGCAGTAGACTGCGCAACGCTAGACTGCTTGCGAGAAGACCAACACACAAGAGAAGTACCCAAGAAATGACAAGTACTAGAGGTACTCTTCATGTCAATTCTACAGCCAGCAAAATCCGCATCCGAAAAACCTCGAAGAGAAAGCGAAGAGGAAGCAGAAAACCAAAGCCCAAACTCGAGAGTGTGCTTGAGATACCTTAGAATGCGCTTCACCGCTTGGCGGTGAGACGTCCTCGGTGAAGCCTGGAAGCGAGCACACAAGCAGATGGCGAAGTGGATGTTGGGTCTTGTTGTCGTTAGGTACAGAAGGGAGCCGATCATGCTCCTGTACTCCCGCTGGTCCACCTCCTCGCCATCTTCGTTTGGATCAAGCACGGTCGAGGTAGCCATCGGTGATGCCAATGGCTTTGCATCGCTCATGTCGAACTTCTTCAGCAAATCCTTGGTGTACTTCGTCTGATGGACGAATGTACCTTGCTTGCATTGCTTAATTTGCAGCCCAAGGAAGAAGTTAAACTCACCCATCATCGACATCTCGAATTCACTGCTCATAGTTTTTGCAAACTTGGCCACAAGTGCATGAGAAAAAGCCACAAAAAATGATATTATCCACGTAAATCTGAACAACTAAGAAATCATTGCCATACCTAAGAGTGAACAAAGTTTTATCAGCTGACCCCATCACATACCTATGCCCTAGCAAGAAAGACCTAAGCCTATCATACCAAGCCCTAGGTGCCTGCTTAAGCCCATACAAAGCTTTCTGAAGCATGTATACTCTATGTGGGTATTTGGGGTGCTCAAAGCCTAGGGGTTGCTTGACATAGACTTTTTCCTCTATGAAGCCATTTAGGAAAGCACTCTTGACATCCAATTGATACAACTTAAAACCTCGGGATGCCGCAAATGCAAGAAGGATTCTAATGGCTTCTAGTCTAGCTACTGGTGCAAAGGTTTCTCCAAAGTCTATTCCCTCTACCTGAGTGAAACCCTGAGCCACTAGTCTAGCCTTATTTCTCACTACAGACCCATCCTCCCCCTATTTGTTTTTGAAAACTCATTTGATGCCTATGGTGTGAACATTAGGGGGTGGCTCTACAAGGTCCCAAACTTGGTTTCTCTCAAAGTTTTCAAGCTCTTCATACATGGCATTGACCCAACTCGAATTAGATAAAGTATGTCCAACATCATAGGGCTCAAAAGAAGCAACGAATGCAGAATCAGTACAATGAGCATGAGAAGCAGACTTGGACCTCATTACCCTCTTCTCAAGATCTCCGGTCATCATGTGTGGAGGGTGTCGCCACTGAATGTGTTGAGGGGCCTCACGCCTAGAGGTGAACTCCCTCTCAACCTGTGTGGGTGCAGGCTTGAGAGCAGCCGAAGTGAAAGTAGATGCTGCAGGACCCTCTGCTGGAGTAGAAGAAGCAGGAGCAAGCCCTGGAGTAGGTGTGGTCGAGGAAAGTAGTGGATCATCCTCGTCATCACCGAAAGTTGGAAGATCGCCATCTACAAAGATGCTCTCGCTCATCTCCTGATCACCTACATACTCAAAGGCAGAACTAGCACAGGGAGTGATTCATCAAAAGTCACATCACAGGATTTCATGATGGTGTTAGTTTTAAGATTATAAATCCTGTAAGAATGACCATGAAGAGAATATCCTAACAAAATACCATTGGAAGAATGCGACTCGAACTTGTCAAGATTGCCATGCTTTAGGATGAAGTAACGACAACCGAAAGCTCTCAAATGTGAAACCTTTGTCTTCCTCCCAAAGCGCAACTCATAAGAAGTCAAATTTTAGATCGAGCGCAAGAAAATCCGATTAGAGATGTAGCACGCTGTGCTAATGGCCTCAGTCCAAAACTTCCTAGGAGTCCTATGCTCATCGAGCATCGTCCTAGACAACTCCACCAAAGTCCTGTTCTTTCTCTCAACCATGCCATTCTGCTGAGGAATGCATGGGGCAGAAAATTGATGTTTAATGCCATGTTTAAGGCAGAAAGCATCAAAGATATAGTTCTTGAACTCGGCGCCATTATCACTGCAAATTGCTTTTTAATGCACCAGGAAGTTCTGTGAACAATCTCAAAGCTAAGCTCTGAAAGTGTGAAAACACTTCATCCTTGCTCACAAGAAAGAAGACCTAAGAGTAACGAGAGAAATCATCAACAATGACAAGAACATACCACTTCCCACCCGCCGAACGAACCCGAGAAGAACCAACAATGTCCATATGGAGAAGTTCTCTCGGTCGTTCAGTCATCACCAGATTGACTGGTGGGTGAGGAGCGGCAACCATCTTGCCATGCCGACAAGGAGTACACACAAGGTTCTTCTTAAACTTGAGCTTGGGCAATCCTTGGATCAATCCTAGGGCACTCAAACGAGTAAGCAAATTAAAACTCATATGCCCTAGTCTTGTATGCCACATCCAAAGCTCAGAAGAAGGTTGAGCAAGTAAACACCGAGAAGAACTAGAAGACTAAGAAAAATCAACTCCAAAAACTCTCCTAACTCGAGAAATCTTGCAAATCAAAGCGCTAGAAGAATCAAGAACTCGAGAAGTATTGTGTTTGAAACGCACTTCCAA
The DNA here is from genome assembly GCF_958298935.1 of Phragmites australis. Taxonomy (NCBI): domain Eukaryota; kingdom Viridiplantae; phylum Streptophyta; class Magnoliopsida; order Poales; family Poaceae; genus Phragmites; species Phragmites australis. The sequence goes on from NC_084935.1 coordinate 16,306,582, forward strand.
GTCCTCATCTAGCAACTGATATACAGAGAGAAGACTGTATCTCAAATGCTCTATCAAAGCCACATCTTTGAGAGTAAAACTCTCATTCTCCCTTATCATACCTTTGGCTTTCACCCTTCTTTTCCGATCATCCCTGAATATGATGTACTCGTGTTGCTTCACGGGGGTGAGGCTGGAGAACCATGATGAATCTCCGGTCATGTGGCGCGAAAAACCAGAGTCGATGAGCCACTTGTTCTCCAGACCTCCGCCTGCCACCTACACATGAGAAGAATAGAAGGTGGATGGCTCAGTACTAAGGTTAGTCAAAAACCTCCTATGAATCCAGTACTGGGTCATCCGTCCTGAAGCAGAAATAGTAGATAACTCAACACCAACACGCTGGGGGCGAGTACCACGATGAGGAAAACGTGATCCGTGAAAGCGTTGGAACTCAAAGCCTCTTACACGTGGACCAAAACCATATGAGCTATAGTAAAATCCACACCGGGCACCACCTCTAGGAAAAGACTTTAAAGCGCTAGGAACTCGTGAGTGGAAGCGAGGAAAAGACTCATGTACACCAACAGAGGGGCGGTACATGTCCCGGGTGCTTCATTCCCACTCGTGCCACTCATCTCTCCTACGGCGAAAGCAAAACCCAACCAAGTGACCATCTCTCTGGCAGTAGGTGCAGTGGTAGCATCTCTTGGAAACTCGATTGTCAGTCACTCAGGGCTCTCTTACAGGATCTCTCATCTTAGGTTGTGGAGTTCTCTTGGATTGTGGTGCGGGCTTCTTCTTTGTGAGCTGTGGAATTGGTTTCTTGATGGGTTGTGGTGTGGTATTGATTTTGGACTTCTCAACATCTAGGGTAGTAGGTGTGGTGAACAGAGTCTTACTCTCCCTATTGTAAGCCACTCTCAAAACTCAACCCAAGAGCTAAACCCGTCTTGTCAGCACACATCTTGGTCTTGGCCAAGATCAAATTCATTTTCCCTTTGCCCTCTGAACACTTCTCCACCAGAGAAAGGAGATACTCATTCTTAGTTAGAAGCTTTAACTTGCCCTTATCCTAGCTGAGTTTGTCCTGAAAGATGGTGCAGGTGGAACAATTCGGCTGCACATCCTTAGAACTCCCAGCACTTTCCAATCTAGATTCTAGCTCCTTCAGGCGCTTGTCTTTCAGATCAACATCCTTTGCAACCAAAGGGCAATTTATACAAGCACCTAAGAGAGTAGACTTAGACTCCTCCGCAAGGAGCTTCTTCTCGGCACTCTCAAGCCGATTGGCGACTTGAGCATGCATATTATGAAGCTCAGCAAGTTCATCCATGATAATCAGGCAACTCTCACACTCTTTAACATCGAGCCTAGACCTAAGCAATGCAAGTTCAGTATCGGCAGACTCATACTTAGGCCTAATATCCTTCAACTCACGCACAGCTTTCTTAAGTAACCTATCCTAGCTAAGAGAGCATCATTCAAGGTATCGACTTGGATAAAAAGTTGATCGTAGGAAGGCAATACCTCAGAGGGATCTAGCTCGGGGACGCTGTCGTCATTATGGTCGTCCGCCATGAAGCAGAGTCCGGTGAAGTCCTTAGCCTTCTTCTTGTTCTTTGCTTGTGGTTCATCCTTCTCTGAGCTATCCTTCTTGCTAGAAAAAGTGTCGATGTCGCTGAGAGCCGCCACGAACGCCCTAGAAGCCGCCTTGGCCGTCTTCTTGGCCATCTTGTCGTGGTTCTTCTTGAAGAAGGGTTTCTTGTTTTTCTTCTTGTGCTTGTTATAGTTGTGGTCGCCGTCCTCCCTCTTCTTGAGCTTGGGGCAGTCCGCCTTGAAGTGGGTAGTGTCACCACACTCAAAGCAGGCACGAGAACAACTCCTCCTTCGGTCTCGGCAGTTGTTGTAGAAGCGGGTGAACTTCTTCACAATCAGCGTAAGGTCCTCATCATCCAGCGCATCCACCTGCTCCTCTGTAACAGAAACCAAGGAAGACAAAGAAAATTCACTCGATAAAGTATTAGCACAAGAAAAGCCAGCTATAGAATGATTGCCACCACTAGATCCGGAAACCAATGCCATGTTCTGAGACAGGGGGTTTCCAAGACCGATTCGAGCTGCCTTAGCTATCTCAGTGGACTTGAGCTTGCTAAAGAGCTCATCACAAGTCAACGTGTCGTAACTTAGAGACTCTTCAATGCTTGAGATATTTACTTCCCATATGCTACGAACAAGAGCATAGAGAAGCTTGATTGCTCTCTCGTGGTCAGAATAGGGCAAAACACCAGTTGATCGAAGATTGCTAACAATCCCATCAAAGCGAGCAAACATCGCATCCAAAGACTCTCCGGGGCCTTGCACAAACATTTGGCATTCTTGGTTGTATGTGCTTTGGCGTCTGGCCTTAATTTGATTAGTGCCTTCATGAAAGACACTCAGAGTAGACCAGATCTCCCGGGCTGTACAGAGGTGCTGAACCCTGTCAAACTCATTCCGACTCAGGCTTGTGAACAAAATATTTCTAGCCTTATTGTTGGCCTCATAGTGTTCGATTTGAATCTGAGTAGTGCGAGCAGCAGGGATCTCATAGTTGAAATTAACCATTTCTCATATTGCACTTCCTTGGCTTAGAAGATAAGCCTCCATGCGCACCTTCCAGTACGAAAAATTACGGCTATCAAACAGAGGAATCTTCCCACTTCTCTCCATATCGTCTACGGATCATAAAGCCGGTTAAGGTCAACAAGTGATCAAACCGGCTCTGATACCAATTGTAGAATGAGAACAACGACTAGAGGGGGTGAATAGACACCTCAATAAATTTCTTTCGAAATAGATGGTCTTTTCCTATTTCTCACCCAACGCACCTCAAAACGCTCAAGCGGAAGCAAAAGAATTAGAGAGAAAGCAATAAGATTAGTTTCATGGCAACATGACTCCACAGATGGAATATGAACCATATGTTCCATTCAAGACCATTCCATTTGTCTTTGTACACAAAAACTCGCAACTTTCAAAGAAACTAGAGAAGATGGATACCGGACAAGGTTATCCTCCAAGATGATAGTCTAGTGGCAAGAGGACTCAAGACCTGCTCAAATACATGAGTATGTGAGTGTTTAAGCCACTAGCATCAAGAAAAACAACCCTGCAAAGGTGAAAAACTGCAGCTCAAAGAAAAGATTTCCGGGTAAGAAACCTCTTCAAGTTGATGATCTAGAGGCAAGGGTACTCAAGACCCATGAGCATACACTCATATGTGAGTTTTTATGCCTCTAGCAACAAGAAGAATGATATTACAAGGTGCTGAAATTTCAGCCCAAAAACCAAAACGAAAATCAAAACCAAAAACCGAAAAACTTGCAAACTTGCAAGTGAAAGTGCCTAGAGGGGGGGGGGGGGTGAATAGGCTTTTTTGAAATTTAAAACTAAAAACAGCGGATTAAACTGCCGGATATTCCGGTGAAGTCCGGATACTCCGGTATGGTCCGGAGTATCCGGTCTAGTCCGGATACTCCGGTATGGTCCGGAGTATCCGGTCTAGTCCGGAGTCTCCGGCCTGACAGAAAAATTTAGAATAAATTTGCACTGAGGATCACAGCTAGATTCTATGAGATGCACTAGGTCAAGTAGATGTTACTAAGCTAGAACAACAAATAAAACTAGCAAGATTGATACTATAGCAATTTAAATGACAAATGATTAAATGCACACGATCAAGTGATTTTCACAAAATAGAACACGAGAATATATCCCGGAGTTCGGCCACCTCACAAAGAAGTGCCTACGTCTCCGTTGAGGAGCTCACAAAGAGCCGGGTCTTCTCCAACCCTATCCTCTTCTAGCGACCACAAAGATCAAGCTAGAAATTCTTACTCAATATGAAGGTGCTTACAAACTTCCCGAGGCACACCACAAGTTTTGGGTGCTCTTCGGGCAACTCCTTTCCTTTTAGAAACCCAAAGCTTCAAAGGAAATGATCGCAGAAAATGCTCGATGAAGAACTCAATGCTCAAGTGGCTTGAACTCTCTCCAAACCCACACTCTCAAATTTTTGCAAATTTGGCTCTAGAGAAGATTGGAGAGGCTTTGAATGCTCTTAAAGTGCTCAAGAGGTCTCAAGGAAACCAACCACAGCAAGCACTAAATGCTATGGAGAGAGGGGGCATTTATAGCACTCTCTCACAGACTAGCCGTTACTGTTTTTGTCAGAGCTTACCGGAGTATCCGGTGTACACCGGAGTCTCCGGTCCTAAATCCAAAAACGGCGTCAGAACGGTCACCGAACGTGTCAGAACTAGCCGTTACAGTTCTGTTTAATTACCGGAGTCTCCGGTGAACATCGGAGTCTCCGGTCCTGTCAGTCTTTCCAAAAAGATTAAGTCCGGAGTCTAGCCGGACCCTCCGGCATCTTCAGGTACCGGAGTATCCGGTGAACACCGGAGACTCCGGTCTTTCATATTAAATATCAAAAAGATTAAACGCTAACCGAGAGCCTCTGCCGGAGTCTACCTCGGAGACTCCGACTGCAAACAAAACATTTTACCGGAGTATCCGGTGAACACCGGAGACTCCGGTCTTTTTCTTGAAACGATTAATCCGAAGCCGAGACTCTCTGCCGGAGGCTAGCACGGAGACTCCGGCTGAGCGCTGAGTACCGGAGTATCCGGTGAACACCGGAGACTCCGGACTCAGAAGATTTTCAGAAAGAGTTTCGTGTCCGTGAGTGAATGTGTCTCTCAATTGGGTGATTCTAAAGGATCTCTTGAGCATTGAGACACTAATCAAGCAAATAAATTCATCCATCTAGGAAAAAATCTATCCTAGACTCAATTGCAAAAGTAAAAAGAATTTAAGCCCTATCTTATATCCTTCGTTGATTCTTCAATTGTTTCGACGGGCGTCAAACGTTATTTACCTTCACAACTAATGCTCATACCTGTTCAATACTCACAAAGCATGTTAGTTCTTTAATCGTTTTGTCATCAATAAGCCAAAACCCACTTAGGGGGCCTAGATGCACTTTCAATCTCCCCCTTTTTGGTGATTGATGACAACCCGATTAAAGGATACACAAGGATATATGAAAAGGTTTTAAATTCTAGAAGATATGGTAAGCTCCCCCTAAATGTATGCATTGTTCTAAGCAAAGTTAAGCAACAATGCATTTATTTAGGAAGTGGAACACAAGAGCTCCCCCTATATCCTAGAATCCGTGGGATGCAAAAGGTTATGAAAAGACATAGAGCACACAAAACTAATGAAAGAACAACAATCATCATACTAACATAAAGGTCTTATGAAATTAAATAGCACAAGGTTCATCACAATCCAGAATCCAATTGTCCAACAGCGAAAGAGATTTAAAGAAGACCAAAAATAAGGAAACTAAGATAAAGGATAACTATCTCTCCCCCTTTGGCATCAAGCACCAAAAAGAGAGGGAGAGCCTACTCGCTGCTACCATCTTCCTCATCATCTTCTTCCTCGTCTTCACTTCCTTCGTTGCCGTCAGAGGAATCGTCTTGAGCTTGTTGATGAGAACTTTCGGCTGCTGCTTGAGCTTCATCATACCATGCCCAAGGGTTCTCAACCTCAAAGGGTGCACTCTCCGCTTCATCTGACTCAATAGGAGAGCAAGGGGGTTGGAGATTCATGGATGTGTACATTTGTTTCTGACGATTCTCCATTTTCTTTAGGCGAGCACCTTGATTCTTGATTTCAGTGGCATTGTGAGTGCAAATCTTGAAAATTGCTTTGAGAGCACTCTTGATGAAAGAAGACCCTCGAGGTGGAGCACGTCTCGAGGCAAACGGTCTTGAGCTAGGAGGAGCATGAGGAGGAGATGGAGAAGGAGATGGAGCTTGAATGTTCAAAGGCCTCATTCTGTATGGTTCATGCTTGATCTCCTTGATAAAAGTCTTTTTGGATATCCTTTCAATGATAAACATGAGATAAGGGGCATATCCACAACTTTTTATAGGCGACTTGGATGTAAAAACAATTTCCTCCCATAGAAAGTGAGCCACGCTGAAAGGAGCATGATCATTTGACATGGCTGCAAGTAGATTTCTGGAGATACTTTGAACTGTAGTTGCATCCCCACTCTTGGGTGCCAAGGTGAGCCGGAATAGGGAGTTCAAACATCGATAGAAAGGCCTCATCCCTGTAAGTTTCCCAAACTCAACTCGTCCATGATTTAGATACATGAACCCAATTTCTTCTAATGTCAGTTGATTCTCATTGTGAATCTGATCCCTGGAAGTATCTCTGACATCTAGATGGAAGTAGTGAGCGAAGCCTCTGAAACTGATCCTGTATTTGACTCCCTCTGTCATCCAGTGCATAATGGGATTTTCACATCCCTCAAACCACACTGTGGCATAGAATTGTGCGATAACCTCCTCGCACCAATCATATCTGAAAGCCATAATATCTTTCACCCTTTTGCTCTCACAGGCTGCAATCACTTCAGTGAACACTGGGTTGTTCTTCCTGGCCATATAATCCCAATCAATCCATTGCATGGGAGTAATAGGCTTCTTCTTGGCCAAAATTACCGTTTCATAGAAGTCTGCCTGAAAGTCATTCCAGAAATGATAATCGGCAACATTCTTCTCAAAATCATATGGGTTGTTTAACCTTTCACTAACAACCCTTGATACATTCTTCATGTAGTTTACTGTCCTTTTTGGAGCATCAACAACAGAAGCTGTTCTCCGAGGTCTGTGAAGCTTTAAGGGACCAATGACTTCATCAGCTTGTTCTTCTTCATTATCCTCGGATTCAGATGAGCTATCTTGTGCAGCACCTTTGCCTCTTTCTTCAGTAGAAGGCATCCTTCCTCGACCTCTTCCTGCAGTTACTTTGGCTGGCCCCTTTCCTCTTGCAGACTCTCGGCCTCGCATAGCTTGAGATTTTGTTCGGCAGATGGTCACAAGGTCCCTGTCACCACTTTTAGCAAATCTGCCTTCCTCGATGTGAATACCACCACTTGCGGCTATTTTGCGGACTCTTTCACCACTAGCATGGCCGCTTCCACTATCTTCTGATTGGGCAGGAGCACTTGATTCTTGAGCGCGGGGATCACTTCTTTGTTTCTTCTTCCTCTCAAAAGTGCGACCCTTCTCAAAACGGTCTCCGGCCATTGCAAGAGCACCTAGAAGCAATGGAATGAACAAAGAATTTGAGGAATAAAAGATTGGACAGGAAAAGCTGAAATTTCAGGCTGATACCGGAGTATCCGGTGTACACCGGAGACTCCGGTCTGCCCCGACAGAAATCCTAACAAGCTAGGGTTTTGAAGATATGGCCAACTAGAGATGAAACAAGTTTGGGAATGGGTTCTAGAGGGTACTAGAAACTATTCTACCAAAGGAAAACGACTCTAGACAAGAGCATTGAGAGATCGGGAAGATTGATGAAAATGGTACCTTTGAGCTCAAATCCTCCGGGGATTTTTGAGAAAAAAGAGATTTCCGGAGATTCCGGCCTTTAATCCAAGAGAGAATCATAGCAAGACTTGAAGATCCTTGAGTTCCTCTCAAAATCGCCGGAGAGAAGGTCGTTTGGAGAGAGGACAAGAGAATAGATGGGAAGAGGTAACTGTTCGGGCTGGGGAAATATATAGAATTCTGGAGACACCGGAAACTCCGGTGTAGACCGGAGACTCCGGTCCTGATACATGTACCGGAGACTCCGGTGAACACCGGACTGTCCGGTAACTGGAAACAGAACGAAATAACGCTGAGTCTGTGAACAGTGTCAGGTCCGGATACTCCGGTGAACACCGGACATTCCGGACCTGGAACTGTCACAGCAGAATTTAGAGCTGAAGAAAATTGAAAAAAGGATTTACTGGAAGGAAGAAGTTGGACAAGAGGATTAATTTGTCAAATGTGATCAGCCAATCAAGCATCATTACATAACTATGATCACAAGTTACAAATTATGATCGGGAGATCAAAAATCCAAATAATTTTGAGAAAAACACTCAAAATGCAGTTTTCGCAAGCTCTTAACTAGAAAAGCTATAGATCTACAACAAGCAAGTGTATGCAATGGTTCAAGCCACGTTCCGAGAATCTAGGATATTTAATTCACTTCTCAACTCACAAAACCTTTGCTCATCTAGTGGTTTAGTGAGGATATCGGCTAATTGTTTTTCGGTTCTCACATGGCGAATGTCAATATCCCCTTTTGTTGCATGATCTCTCAAGAAATGATGTCTAATATCTATGTGCTTGATTCTTGAGTGTTGTACGGGATTGTTGGCTATTTTGATGGTACTCTCATTATCACATAAAAGTGGAATTTTGGGAGTTTTGTGGCCATAGTCTCTTAGAGTTTGCTTCATCCATAGGAGTTGAGCACAATATGCTCCCGCGGCAACATATTCAGCTTCGGCAGTGGATAGAGCTACGGAGTTTTGTTTCTTGGATGACCATGACACTAAGGACCTACCCAAGAATTGGCAAGTACCCGAAGTACTCTTCCTATCCACCTTACAACCGGCATAATCGGAGTCCGAATAGCCGATAAGGTCAAAGGATGACCCTTTTGGATACCAAAGCCCAAGGTATGGAGTATGAACTAAGTATCGAAGAATCCTCTTAACGGCCATCAAATGGCACTCTTTGGGAGCGGCTTGAAATCTTGCACACATGCACACACTAAGCATAATATCGGGCCTAGATGCACATAAATAAAGCAAAGATCCAATCATGAACCGATATACCTTTTGATCCACACTTTTGCCTTCTCCATTGAGGTCAAGATGTCCATTAGCTTGCATGGGCGTTTTGATTGGTTTGGCATTCTCCATGTCAAATTTCTTGAGCATATCTTTGATGTACTTGGTTTGGCAAATGAAGGTTCCTTCCTTGAGTTGCTTGATTTGAAAACCGAGAAAGAACTTCAATTCTCCCATCATGGATATCTCAAACCTTCTTATCATGATCCTACTAAAATCTTCACAAAATTGTTGATTAGTAGAACCAAATATAATGTCATCGACATATATTTGGCAAACAAATAAATCATTATCAATATTCTTAGTAAAAAGAGTAGAGTCGGCTTTGCCTATTTCAAAGCCCATTTTGACAAGAAAATCCATAAGGCATTCATACCATGCTCTAGGAGCTTGTTTTAGCCCATAGAGCGCCTTATGGAGTTTAAAGACATACTCGGGATGTTTGGGATCTTCAAAGCCGGGCGGTTGCTCCACATAGACCAATTCGGAGATTGGTCCATTTAGAAATGCGCTCTTCACGTCCATTTGATATAACTTGAAATCATGGTGAGTAGCATAGGCTAATAAAATACGAATTGACTCTAGCCTAGCTACGGGAGCGTATGTCTCACCAAAATCCAAACCTTCGATTTGAGTGAATCCTTGAGCAACCAAACGAGCTTTGTTCCTTGTTACTATCCCATTTTCATCTTGTTTGTTGCGGAAGACCCATTTTGTCCCAATCACATTTTGTTTTGGCCTTTCCACCAAAGACCAAACTTCATTTCTTTTAAAGTTGTTTAATTCTTCTTGCATAGCCATTATCTAATCCGGATCATCAAGCGCTTCTTCTACCTTCAAAGGTTCCAAAGAGGAAACAAAAGAGTAAAATTCACAAAAATTTGCAATTCTTGAACGAGTAGTTACCCCCTTTTGTATATCACCAAGGATGTTGTCCACGGGGTGATCTCTTTGGATACTTTGATGAACACGTGGATGTGGCACTTGAGATTGATGTTGGATGTCTTCCACTTCATTATTCAAGAAATTGTTCGGATCTTCATGGTCTTGATGTTGATCTTGTGATCTCTTGTCGTCTTGATCTTGGGTTGACATTGATGGTTCAACTTGCATTGAAGAAGATGGTTGATCCCTATCTATTTGAGCTTCTTGAGTCTTTTCTTGTTCTAGGGGCTTGATTTCGCCAATTGCCATCTTCTTGATTGCTTCGCTTGGTATTTCTTCATCACCTAAAATATTTGTATCGACTTGCTCCACTTGGGAGCCATTAGATTCATCGAATGTTACGTCTCTCGCAATTTCAACACATCCGGTGGTTTTGTTGAAAATGCGGTAGGCGTAAGCATTTGAACCATAACCAAGCATAAACCCTTCATCTACCTTTGGAGCAAATTTAGAACTTCTAGATTTCTTGTTTAAAATAAAGCATTTGCTACCAAAGACTTTAAAATAGGAAACATTTGGCTTGTTACCGGTTAGAAGCTCGTATGAGGTTTTGTTCAACAACTTGTGTAAATATAACCAGTTGATGGCATGGTATGCGGTGTTGATTGCTTCCGCCCAAAATTGATCCGATACTTTGTATTCATCAAGCATTGTTCTTGCGGATTCAATTAGAGTCCTATTCTTCCTTTCGACCACTCCATTTTGTTGAGGGGAGTATGGAGCCGAGAACTCATGCTTGATTCCTTCTTCATCAAGAAACTCTTCAACTTGTATGTTCTTGAATTCGCTTCCATTGTCACTTCTAACTCTCTTGATATTTACTTCAAATTCATTTTGTGCTCTTCTCACAAACTTCTTGAGAATGGCTTGAGTTTCGCTTTTATCATGCAAGAAGAATACCCAAGTGAAACGTGAAAAATCATCAACAATAACTAAACCATATTTGTTACCTCCGATGCTTATATAAGTGATTGGCCCAAATAAGTCCATGTGAAGAAGTTCCAATGGTCTTGAAGTGGTCATCACATTTTTCAAGGGATGAGATGCTCCAACTTGCTTTCCCGCTTGGCATGCACTACAAACTCTATTTTTCTCAAAGGTCACATTCGTTAGTCCTAGAATGTGTTCACCCCTTTGAAGTTTGGACAAATTCCTCATGCCAACATGAGCAAGTCGGCGATGCCAAAGCCAACCCATGTTAGACTTAGCCATCAAGCAAGTTTTAGGCATCACTCTATCCGTTGAAAAATCAACAAGATAGAGTTTACCCTTCAACTTGCCCGTGAAGACTATAGAGGCGTCATCCCTTCTAGAGACGACCACACCCTCATTTGTAAAAAGACAATTATAACCAATTTCACATAATTGAGATACGGATAATAAGTTGTAATTGAGTGATTTTACTAACAAGACATTTGAAATGGAAGTATCATTTGAGATGGCAATTTTACCTAGTCCCATTACCTCTCCTTTTCCATTATCACCAAAAATGATGTTTTCATGAGGTCCTCCATTTTCTTCAAAGGAGAAGAACATACTCTTTTCTCCGGTCATATGATTGGTACAACCGCTATCAATGACCCAACTTGATCCACCGGAGGAGTATGCCTACAAAACAAAGTTATGCCTTTATTTTAGGTACCCAAATTTGTTTGGGTCCTTTAACGTTAGTCACAAGCACTTTTGGCACCCACACATTCCTTTTTACAATTCTATCTCTTGTGCGGGGTCCAACATAGAGAGCAACCACTTTACCATGGTGGTCTCTCTTTAGCATGTATGAAGCATAAAAAGAACATTGGGGGGCATAAGCCTTCGGTTGCCTTGTTTGAGTAGGTTGATCAACTTGTTTGCCTCCTTTAACAAACTTGAGGCATTCCACTCCATTTAATACCACACGATCATTTGGCTTGCTTGTATATTGGTCAAAACCAAGACCTCTCTTTTGTTTATTGTCTTTGGCTTGGATAGTCTTGTAAAGTGCATCCTTTGACTTATAAGTTTTGATGCACCCATATTTGACCAAAGCATTTAGCCTCTCATTTTCCTTTTGTAATGCTTGCAAGGATTCAATATTAGTTGTACAAGCATTTATTTTAAGGTTAGAACAACGAGAACATCCATTGCTAGTAGATGCATTAGATAGTAAAATTGCTTCACTAGAGTTAGAAGAGCCTTTCTTAAGAATATCAATTTGTGTTTCAAGAGTTCTATAATTTTCATCTAAACAAGATAATTTCTCTAGAAGCACGAAATTGTTACTCTTAAGATTGGCAATTGAGGAATTGGCTAAATCACAATCTTTAGACAATTTCTCAACTTTTTCTTTCTCTTTAGCAAAGAGCTCCTCGAGTTCAAGGTTTCTCTCCTTTTCAAGGATGAGCAAGTCTTCTTGCCTCTCAAGGGTCTCTTCATGACTATCTATTGTATCCATTAGCTCCTTTATTTTAGCCATGACATTTTTATTCAAACCTTTGAACAAATTGTCACAATCACTATCATACTCACTATCACTATCTAGGAGTTTGGATTGAGATTTTACCTTGCGGTTCTTGGCCATGAAGCATTTTGGGGAGTCTCCATCATCATCATCATCATCATCACTCATTAGGAGTGATTTTCTTGGTGTAAGCTCATGAATAGCAATGGTGGCGACTCCTTCATCATCGGAGTCCGAGTCGGAGTTGGAATCCCACTCTTCTCCAATATGTGCTTGACCCGAATATTTCTTCTTGTACATCTTGTTCTTGTCTTTCTTGTATGACTTGACTTTATTGTCTTCTTTGTCCTTTCCCTTCTTCTTGTTTGGACAATCGGCTATAAAGTGACCAATTTCGCCACATTCATAGCATGCCCTTCTTGATGTTCTTTTCTTGGGCATGTCTCTCTTGTACTTTGAATAGCCTCCTTTTCTCATGAATTTTTTGAACCTTTTCACAAAGAACGCCATTTCTTCATCTTCGGAGCTTTCATCATCACTTGTGCTTGATTCTTGAACTTGCTTGCTCTTGCTTGCCTTGAGTGCAATTTCTTTATGCCTTGAGGTTGAGCTTTGTTTAGCATGAATCTTCACTTCATTTGCTTCTTCTTCCATAAGCTCATGAGCAAGAATCCTTCCAAGCACATCACTTGGTGTGAGTCTCTTGTAATCTCTTCTCTCACGGAGGAGCGTCACCAAAGTGGGATTTCTAGGAGCGAATGCCCTAAGAAGTCTCTTGACCACTTTGTGATCATCAATGTCCTCGCTTCCAAGTCCTCTTAGCTTGTTCACAAGCATCATCATCCGATCATACATTGCTTGAGGAGTTTCATGATCCTCCATCACAAATCTTCCTAGCTTTCCCTCAAGCAATTCTATTTTAGATTCTCTCACACTTGTAGTCCCTTCATGAGCAACTTGAAGTGTGTCCCAAATTTGCTTAGCTTCCTCAAGTCCATCTACTTTGTTGAATTCCTCCGGACTCAAGGCACTAAGCAACACACTTGTAGCTTGAGCATTGCGATGCATATTTTGTTCTTCACTTGAGGTGAGCTCTTGGTCTTCCTCCGGCAGCTCAAAACCTGTGCAAACAATCTTCCAAATACTTGGATGAAGAGAAATTAAGTGCATTTTCATTTTGTGCCTCCAAGCGGCATAATGTGTACCATCGAAGAATGGTGCACGTCCGGAAGGCACGGAAATGTAATTGCTAGAAGAATTCAAGCGATCATAATTGAAAGGAACCTCACTTCCCTTTCCTTTACCATTACCATCATCACTTCTTGATGGATCATCTTTCGGACCCCTCGGACTTCCGGATGTCGACATAATAATTCCCTCCAAGCGGTGAAGGCTTGTAGGAGGTTAGGCTCTGATACCAATTGAAAGTGCCTAGAGGGGGGGTGAATAGGCTTTTCTGAAATTTAAAACTAAAAACAGCGGATTAAACTGCCGGATATTCCGGTGAAGTCCGGATACTCCGGTATGGTCCGGAGTATCCGGTCTAGTCCGGAGTCTCCGGCCTGATAGAAAAATTTAGAATAAATTTGCACTGAGGATCACAGCTAGATTCTATGAGATGCACTAGGTCAAGTAGATGTTACTAAGCTAGAACAACAAATAAAACTAGCAAGATTGATACTATAGCAATTTAAATGACAAATGATTAAATGCACACGATCAAGTGATTTTCACAAAATAGAACACGAGAATATATCCCGGAGTTCGGCCACCTCACAAAGAAGTGCCTACGTCTCCGTTGAGGAGCTCACAAAGAGCCGGGTCTTCTCCAACCCTATCCTCTTCTAGCGACCACAAAGATCAAGCTAGAAATTCTTACTCAATATGAAGGTGCTTACAAACTTCCCGAGGCACACCACAAGTTTTGGGTGCTCTTCGGGCAACTCCTTTCCTTTTAGAAACCCAAAGCTTCAAAGGAAATGATCGCAGAAAATGCTCGATGAAGAACTCAATGCTCAAGTGGCTTGAACTCTCTCCAAACCCACACTCTCAAATTTTTGCAAATTTGGCTCTAGAGAAGATTGGAGAGGCTTTGAATGCTCTTAAAGTGCTCAAGAGGTCTCAAGGAAACCAACCACAGCAAGCACTAAATGCTATGGAGAGAGGGGGCATTTATAGCACTCTCTCACAGACTAGCCGTTACTGTTTTTGTCAGAGCTTACCGGAGTATCCGGTGTACACCGGAGTCTCCGGTCCTAAATCCAAAAACGGCGTCAGAACGGTCACCGAACGTGTCAGAACTAGCCGTTACAGTTCTGTTTAATTACCGGAGTCTCCGGTGAACACCGGAGTCTCCGGTCCTGTCAGTCTTTCCAAAAAGATTAAGTCCGGAGTCTAGCCGGACCCTCCGGCATCTTCAGGTACCGGAGTATCCGGTGAACACCGGAGACTCCGGTCTTTCATATTAAATATCAAAAAGATTAAACGCTAACCGAGAGCCTCTGCCGGAGTCTACCTCGGAGACTCCGACTGCAAACAAAACATTTTACCGGAGTATCCGGTGAACACCGGAGACTCCGGTCTTTTTCTTGAAACGATTAATCCGAAGCCGAGACTCTCTGCCGGAGGCTAGCACGGAGACTCCGGCTGAGCGCTGAGTACCGGAGTATCCGGTGAACACCGGAGACTCCGGACTCAGATGATTTTCAGAAAGAGTTTCGTGTCCGTGAGTGAATGTGTCTCTCAATTGGGTGATTCTAAAGGATCTCTTGAGCATTGAGACACTAATCAAGCAAATAAATTCATCCATCTAGGAAAAAATCTATCCTAGACTCAATTGCAAAAGTAAAAAGAATTTAAGCCCTATCTTATATCCTTCGTTGATTCTTCAATTGTTTCGACGGGCGTCAAACGTTATTTACCTTCACAACTAATGCTCATACCTGTTCAATACTCACAAAGCATGTTAGTTCTTTAATCGTTTTGTCATCAATAAGCCAAAACCCACTTAGGAGGCCTAGATGCACTTTCAGCAAGGGAACCAATAGAGGGAAACTAGAAGGAGGGGAATTCAAGCATGTGCAAAAAACATAAACTTAATTACTCAAAGAGGTCAGCCCTATTTTAGACGGATTACAAAGATTTATCTCTCAAAACTCTCACATATTACATAGGCTAAGCACTCATCCTTCTCTCCTCTAAAACCCTAACTCTAAGGCTCTCAAATGGGTGGCACAAGGGGGCTCAAGTAGCTAGTTCAAAGCTCTCTCTAGCCCTAACCCTCCATTTATATGCCTAGCAAACTTGGCCCTTAAGTTTCCTAACTTTTCTCCAAAATACCCATCTTGTAGTGCACACCTACCTACCATCAAGGGTATTTTGGTCCATTTTCTTCTCCATTCATCGGACGGCCGCGACGCCTTCACGACTTAGCTTTGCCTCGACGCAAGCTTCACGATGGTGCCACATACTCCTCTAGTCTTCCCACAGTTTTGAGGCCAAACCGCGAAACCGCCTGTACGCTTCTCAAAGCGTGACTCACCGCCTTGCTTACACTTTAAGCAAGTGCTTGGATATTGACGCGTGTACTCCGCCATGCAATCCTGACTGCCGGCAAGTCTCTCCCGCTCCTGATCCATCGGGCCGCCTTGTCACTTGCACCGGTATCCCTTTCGCTCGACTTTGTCAACACGCCGTCTCCATCCGCCTTCAATACTTTGCTTGACCTCCACGTGTTCAGCTAGGATCACCCTTGACTTTGCCCGGCCTCCTTAATAGTCTGGCACCAAGCACTCCGCTTGGCCCCGATCATCCCACCGTCGACCACCAAGTTGCATCCATCACTTGCACACCATGAGACATGCAAACACATATCTCCAACTCTAATTCCAATTAGTCCACAATCATTATGCTCAAATAAAATCTCAAATCAATTCAAATCACATATAGCTCATGCAAAATCGAATATCATCAAACTAAATAAATGACAATGTCAATCACTCATCACAAGAAAACCAAGGTATATTTCAACTTGGTTTCTCAATATATGCCTTTTTAAAGAGGATCCAGAGTAGGGTTTCAAAAACTGAACTTGGATTGAAAACTGGTCCCTAGTGGTTTTGTCGGTTTTCGCGAATACCGCTCGAAAACCAACGAAAACTGATAAAATTTGGACAAATTTTGCCAAAAAATTGAATTGACCGAATTCTACTGAATTCTCCACCGGTTTCGGTTATCAAACCGCAGCGAATTGATCAAAATTTGCGAATGCTGGTTTGTATTCGATGAATTTGTAAACCCTGATCGTGAGGTGTGAAATAATTACTTCTTTAAAAGAAAAGGGGGTGTGGAATGATTGATATCCTCAACTGCTTCGTGACATCACAAGAAGGATGTTTGTTCACCGACCGTCAAGATCTCCGTTGATTCAGGAACTTGGTTGCAACTAATTTTGTTATGGTTTTTATCCTTGGATATAGGTAATGCGAGTGAAATCATGTTGAAACTTACATCTAAGAGTTTGTTCGGTATAGCTATATTTTTAGAGCGGGTTATCCATAGTTTTTAGAGCTATTCATCCATAGTTTCATAAATTCTTAGAGGATCTTTGATTGAGATATATTATTCTTATTTTAAACTATAAATATATATTTAAATCACTTATTTTATTTACAAATTTGAATTTTGTATGGATCTTGATCCGGAGCTTTACCAAATAATATCTAAATGTAATGAGACACGTTTAGACCTTAAAATTGATACCATAAGGAGGCCTACAGCCGGCCTTGAGCGCCTACGCCTCTGGCCAAGTTAGTGACGAGAAGGTGACATGCGTGTGTCTATAGATACACGCATTGATTGATTAGCATGAACAACATGCGTGTACGTTCAAACATGTATCTACATGGATCAGTGAACGCACGGCGCCGCATCCATCCCTTCCACGAGAGTACATTCAGCACGCATATATAGCCGGGTGCTGCGTCAAACGAGAGAGAGAGAGAGAGAGAGAGAGGGGGAGAGAGAGCACAGGTGCAGGCAGGATCCATGGCCATGGCCGGAGGTGTGCTCGATCTTCTACTGCTCGCCTTCTCCGCCTTCCAGCTCAGATCACATGGTATGTACTGCTCACGTAGAAAATACTATTCTTCTGATTCGTTCTTGATTTCCCATCTCTTGTGTCTCTCGGGTTTATATTGGTTCGGTACCACTCGTATATACACATGCTGCTCCATCATCGGTCTAGCTACGAACCCCTAGCGAGCATTGAAGATAACATTCCAACGACTTATAAATTGGAAAATTCTATCAAGCGTTAGGATGATATGTGTTCCCACATGGGAGTGGTACATTGAAGATTATTCGCCAACTTCAGTGACGCTTGCGGTAGTACTAATTAAGCAATAATGTTCATGTACTCGGGATTTCATATCCGTAAGCGTTGCTAGCAACTAGCGAAATTCACCTTTTGTTATTTCAACACTTCGGCTGTGTGTTCCCTTCCAAACATGTTCAACTCAACTGTGGCACAGTACTGCCCAACAGTGAGACTTCTTAACTCTCTAGTTAGAAACCGGAGTTCGGTTCCAACCGACAACATGTTTAATGGGTTATTTATGGGCATTTTTTGTTATGAATTTTAAGGTAGGTGACTTAGAATAATGTGTGCTATCGGTTATCCAGTTGTTTTTTTTTTTGCCTTCAAAATTTATTATGTTTACGTCGTACCACATTGTGAAATTGTACATGATCTTTCGAAATGAAAGGGGTTCGGTTCAACTTGTTTTAGTTGCAGTGGAAAATTAGATCCAACTTTTTGTTTAGTTTCGCACGGATGGATCCAACAATGTGGTACAACGTAAACATAATAAATTTTGAAGGCTAATTAAAAACAACTGGATGACCGATATCACAAGCATGGCCAAAAATAGACAATTAATCAGTTTATTCATGATAATGGTGTGTTGTTATTATTGTTCCAGAGGTGTGCACGCATGCATCCGTGTTCGTGGCCACCTTTTCCTTATGAGAATTCTGAGAGGAAGTAGGTTATTTCTCTGAACGTTATTCCTATAGGTTATTTCAAATGCTCAAAATATGTCGTACTTCAGTTTCTTTCTCAGAATGTCTAGAAACCACTGGCCGCCTGTAACTGAAAATCTCAGCACCCCTCTAAATTGTTCACTTCCGAGATATTTCCTGCTCACATTGGTAATATATATGATCTTTGTTGTACGAAGATATGCAGCATGTTAGCCTCATATACGCACATAAACTGACTATATCTGGATCTACTTCTGAACTCTTTTACATGCTTCTCGTTCATATATACGTTTACATGCATATGTACCGATACTCATGCTTTTCGTGCAATGTCCATTTCGTCCATAACGTACGCACACTGCATACGCACCTATTCGATGGTTTGTTTGTTGCTCTGTCTCCTTTTCTCTTATCCTCTTGTCTTTGTTTGCACAAGAAATTAAAGCAACCCCTTGTAATAGACAAATGGCAGTTTTTCATTTGCTTGCTCCTCTTTGTTTTGCACAAGCAGTCGCCATGTTTGTTGGCAAGAAGGTAGGGCGAGAAACTGAGTTCGTCCATTGTCACGCCAGCAGCTAGCAAGTCCGCTGCCCCAATTAGTAGCCGAGCGAAGAGGCGCGAGCCTCCATTGGAGCGCACACCTTTCAAATTGTAGCTTTTCTTAGATAATAGAAAACGAGTTTCAAGCCTCTGCACTGCTTGATGCACACAGCTTGGTTCCTTATTACAATCATGCTGCAAGTATTTAAAATAGGAGAAAAAATAGTTCATAAACTCCATGGCATACAAATCAGCTACCAATGAGTCTATTACTAAAGCGCCACCTATTCTTACGAAGATATCCATCGTTACAACCTCCAAAACATGGCATGCCTTGCGAACGACATCCCTGTCCTCCTCGTTCTGCAACAAACTCTAATATCTCAGTCAGTATGTGCCTTGAAAAGTGCCTGCATGAAAGTTGTGATTGGTATTTTCACAAAAATAATATCATTTCGACATAGCCATATAGCCCAACAAATAACTGCTACACCGACAAAGATCTTATTCTTATTAAGTTGCCCAACACCTATAACTTATCCGCCTATCATGTGGTTGATGTTTGTAGGTGTATCAATCTTAAAGGTAATTTTAATGACATGGCAAATTGATTTAGCAAAATGACACTTAAAGAACACCTATAACCCATCCGCCTATTATTTTGACTGCAAAAGCTATATTTAAGATCTCCATTCCAACTTTGTTTGCTAAGTTATCTTTAGTCAATAGGACTCTTCATCCTACATACCACGAGAAGATCTTCAAGAGTAATTTTAAGCACCATAAAAAATTATTGGAGAAGAAAATATCATTGTTTGTCATTTGCCTATACATAATTTGGACCGTAAGTTGTCCACTACTATCACGGTTTCGTATAAAAGCATCTATTTTCTGTGTCAATCATATGTTAACTAACTTGAGCACTAGATTATACCAGAAAGTTAATCTGTCTCCAATAATCAGATTGCAAAAAGATATATTAAGGGGTATATTACTTATAACATCCGTTATAATATAGCATCTCTATGCCTCACTATATAAAATAGGGGCGGATATTATTGGTTAAGAGGGTATTCAAATGGTAGCTAGACATGTGGTATCCGTGTATCGATCCAGCGCACGAGATCGGCCGGTTTTGCGCGCAGATCGGCTCGTTTGCTGGCCATGCCCAATGAAAGAAACGCCAAGCGATGAAGCTGATCAAGTCAGGGAGGTCGTCCGGCGTCAGACCACTGCAAATATATAGGAGTATCTTCCAACCAAGTGGTTCCTCTATAGGATCCATCTCTCGATCTTTGGTGATCACGTAAGAGTCGCAACCACGCCATCACGCCAGATGTCGTGCCCGAATTTTACCGGTGTCGTCCCCAAGGTCCATCTTAGCCACCGTCGGAATGGAACTCAGATTGGTTTGTTTCTTACCCATTCATAGCAAGTATTGCCGACAGTTTTCAAGTCAGAAATTCAGCCTCTACTACAGAAAAACTTTTTAACTCAATGTGTTGGCTTCCTGCTCGGGAAATTAATTAAAGACTTTTTAACTCAAACATTCAAATTCTTATCTTGGAAATGAAACTTTCTTCTCAGCAACCACAACTCTCAACTTAAAATTTGGCGTTCTACTTAGAAACTAAAATTTAACTACGGTGTTCGAATGCTCAACTTCAAAAATTCAACTTACCATCAACAAAACGCATTAGGCGGGGAAAAATTGAGTTGAACATGACATCAGATATCCCTGCAACTTGTATAAAGATCATGCCTACAAATTGGGGTTCGAATTTTCGCGGACTGTGCAAATGAACAAATTAAGACCCTGGGATTCGTAGATAAAAGAAGATAGGGTGGCCTGCTTAGGTTAAGAAGAACAACTTGTAAATGACACCCAGGTTATATTTTTCTAGTAGTAGTCATGCTATCAGTGACTGCATGCCAATTCCATGAAAACAAAATTGCATGTACATCGATCAAATTCGGACCAATGAAATTTATGATTAAGCTTTTTATCAACTCATCTCTTCGATCTACGTTGTCGACCACATGATCCAACAGTCGAATCGGTGTGGCAACAGTGGATGGAAGTGATAAAAATCAGTTTCTTGACACACGGTTGTTGCACGACCCTCAGGTGCGACGGCAGTGAAGTTCACCTTCCTCAACAACTGCCCGGAAACCGTCTGGCCGGCGACACTGACCTCCGGAGGCCGCCCGTCGTTTCCGACAACCGGTTTCGTCCTGGCACCGGGGGCCTCCCTCTCCTTCGCCGGCGTGGGTGCCACGTGGTCGGGCCGGGTGTGGAGCCGCTACCGGTGCACCACCTCCGGCGCGCGCTTCTCCTGCGAGTCCGGCGACTGCGGGACGGGCCAGGTCGAGTGCAACGGCGCCGGCGGCGCCCCGCCGGCCACTCTGGCCGAGTTCACCCTCGGCGGCGGCGCCGGCGCCGTCACGGACTTCTACGACGTGAGCAACGTCGACGGCTTCAACCTGCCCGTGGAGATCGAGCCAGCCGGGGGGCGCTGCCAGAGTTCGTCGTGCCCGGCGGACATCAACCGGGTGTGCCCAAGCGAGCTGGCGGTGAGAGCAACATCTCCGTTGTCATCGGCCAGGAACGGGAGCGGCGGCGGTGCCGTGGCCGCGGTGGTGGGATGCAAGAGCGCGTGCCTGGCATTCGGGACGGACGAGTACTGCTGCCGCGGGCGGTTCGCGTCGCCGGCGACGTGCGAGCCGAGCAGGTACTCGAGGCTGTTCAAGTCACAGTGCCCGCAGGCGTACAGCTACGCGTTCGACGACGGGAGCAGCACCTTCACCTGCAACGGCACCGTGGACTACCAGGTCACATTCTGCCCCGGCCCCGGTTCGAGAATCCAGGCCGTGCCACTGCCGCCCAAGGGGAACAGCTTATAAACGGATTGGTCATGTCAAATTGTCTAGTAGCCACAACTATATACGTGCCCACGTAAGTTAAAAGCTGTCCATTTCAGTTGATTTTAGCACGTAATAGTGCATTATCAGAGGGAACATACTTTCGTACAACCCATTTGTATAATTCTGTTACAACCAGTTGCTATCAGTACTACTACTCCTATTCTTTTCAATTTGACGTTTATGAATTTTTGCAGTATTTTTTACAACTTAAAGTCAATAGCCATCAATGAATTTATACTTTTGTGAAAGCATTTTCAAATACAAATCTAGTGGCATAATATTCATATAGCCAAACTTGATAGCTTTTCACATATGAATGGTCAAAGTTTAATTGTAAAGGTTGACCGCATGGATTATAGGACGCCAAAAAAAAAACGGAGTGAGTATGATTCAGTGAGGCTTTCGGCATTGCAAAATTGATGTAGCTATGCTACATGCTCTTCTTCCTTGGTTCGGAAAGCGACGACAACCCTTTTTTTCTTTCCGCTGAAATCATTGCAGCATGGAGTGCTGCCAAGCATTGACAACTCCAAATCCTTAATCATGTAGTTCTTGTGTAGTGCATGATTGTAGGATCAAGATGTTCAAAAGGAGGTGAATTAGGTTCTATAACTTTTTCTATCTAGTAACTATTAAAAAAAATTAAACAACTTTAGTCTAAATGTACACTAGTTTCTAAGTGAACTATCCTATGAATAAAGAAGCTCAACCAAATTACATCCCTATTCTAGCATAGCAAACCTATTAAAGAAAATTGCGAGAGTAATGTAAATGTAGAGTTTAAATGCTAGAAGTAAAATGCTGAAAAGTAAAAAAAAAAAAAGATATGGAAACTCAATTTTTTTCTTAAGTATCGAGTAGTTGATGCTCCCCTATCATTTGAGCACCCATGCAAGGGTACAACTCCCTCTTGATCTTGTGGAAGGGGCCAAGCGCTCCCTAGTGGTAATCCTTCTCCACTTTAGATCAATAGACTCCAAACAATCACTTCACAATAAAGCTCCTCAAGATCAAACACCACCACCAAATTTTCTGGTGACGTCAATCATCAAGAGTAACAAAGCTAATAACCACACTTGATTTAATCTAAGCTAAAGAGATTAGTGGATTCACAATAGCTACTCTCCTAGCACTAATAATAACTACTACATAATTTGTTTTATATACTAACCTATCACTGCCAGTTTCTAATAGACCGGTAGTGTTGAGGTATTACTGTTGGTTCGTAAGCTGTGCATGAAGAATCTATTATCGTGACTTATGAACTGGTAGTGATAAAAGGCATCACTACCGGCTCAAGCCGTCGCCCGGCAGTGATGCCCAAATCCTTCATCACTGCCAGTTAAAGCCATAGACCGGTAGTGATTCTAGGGTCAGACCTGAATTTTAAGTTCAATCCAATTAAGTCTCGCATCTGCTCATCCGGTTAAGTCTCTCTCAATCTCTCCTCTCTCTCGTATCTCAATCGATCTCCTATGTCTTAATCCAGTTAAGTCTCTCTCAATCTCTCCTCTCTCTGGTATCTCAATCGATCTCTCAATCCAGTTAAGTCTCTCTCCATCTCTCCTCTCTCTCATATTTCAATCGATCTCCTCATGGCGTCAAGGAATGACTTCCCAGCGAAGGTCTCCCTTGCTGACCGCGACGTTGCCACGCTATACTATTCACTAGGACGCTTCGACCTTGACTACTCCGCCAAGTGCACCAGTGTTGCTTCCCCCGACTTCGGCGACATCTATAGCCAGCAGGGCCACAACACACTCGACCGGTGCGCCACACAGCAGCAATAGCCACGACACTCCATCTTTGTTGTCCATCCAAATCTGTGATGTTAATCTTTCTATGAAGATGTGAATGTTTGCAGGTTGTTGATTTCTTTCTTCCTGCGTGGATGTGAATCTTTCTGTGGATACGAATGTTTGATGTCTGTGAATGTGAATGTTTGATGCCACTGAGCACGATGATGTGAATGTTTGATCTTGCTGCACTCATGGATGAAACCGGCAATGGTGGTGTTGTGGTGGTCGCCAGACGACGGAGTGTGTGCGGGGACCAGCGAGCAAGTTGTAATACTGGATTTTTTTAGAGAGAAAAAAGGAGTTTTGACCAAAAATTAACTTTTTGATTTGTTGCTCGTATGGACGATCGAAGACCGTGGTTGCGTTCATCTCGTCGAGACGAACCCATTTTGCTATTCATATGTCCGTTCCGGGCACTTTGTGACCCGTAGCGAGCCCGATAAATTTAGACCGTTCGTTGTTTTTTAAAAAAATAAAAAAAGAAGAGATAAAGCTCCGAATGGATCGGTCGTCACCCCGACCCATCCAGAGTTTTCGTGCCGCCTCTCGTGTTCTCTCTCTCTCTCTCTCTCTCTCTCTCTCTCTCTCTCTCTCTCTCTCTCTCTCCCGTCGCCGTGCCGTGCTGTCTCCGCCGGTTTGAGCCATGCTGCCGCCCGCGTGCGCGTCGCCGCGCCTCTGTGCCGCGTGCCTGAGCATCGCGCCGCTGCCACTCGCCGCCGTGCGCCGGGCCGCCGCTGTCGAGCTGGGCCGCGCCTGCGTGCCGCTGCTGCACGCCGTCGTGCTGCCGTGCAAGCCGGCCGCCGTTGCCTCTGTGCTAGCAGCTGAGAGAAGCAAGCAAGCAAGCAGCAAGCTGGCAGAGCAAAGAAGCCAGGAAGAAGAAAGGAAAAAAAGAAAAGAGAAGAAAAAGAAAAAGAGAAAAAGGAAAAAAAAGAGAAGAAAAAGGAAGAAAAAAAAGAAGAAAAAGGGAAAAGTTGGAAATTTCGTAATTTGGTCGGATTCATCGTCAATCCTTCGAAGGTGATTCCTCGGTAATTCCTAGACGTTTGTGGTTGGATTAAATCAAATCAATCAATTCCTGTCATATCATTTCATGTGATCAGTAGTCCGATTCATTTCGATAATCGTTATTGATTCGAAGATACGACATCCGAGTCAAAACATTTATTTCTTTCAACAAAGCAAAGTCTAATTAGTAAGAACTTTGATTCGACTCTGAATTGAAAATAGTGTATCATTTCATGTGATACGGTTTTCTGTTCGGTTTTCCGGAATATAGGCGTATATGCGACGTTTTCAGGTGTAGGATGGACGCTTCATATTTTATGTGTTTTAAATGTGTTTTAGTGCTAATAATATACCTGTACAGGTGGTAGTACTTCCGGACGTACTTGATCGAAATCTCTTCGTCGATTTTGGTAAAAGGCAAGTAACGTGGGGGTGTGATTCCGTACTATGTTTATATTCATGTCTTACTTCTTCTGCAAATAAAATTAAAGTATATGGTTTTTCTCTAATTCATTCAAATCATGGATGATGTTGCATTCAATTATTTAAATCCATGCTTTTCTTATTGATTTGGATTGTACCTTTGTCTTCATGAATCAGTTGTGGTTTTTATCACGAGTCATTCACATGCATACATATGCATTTATGCACTTCATATGGTGACAAAGACTGATCACTGCCATCGTGCGTGATTCATACCGATACATGGAGTTGCATGAGATGTTGGCATCGTCCAGCTCTCAAATGGAGTTGCATCATGGCATTCATACATTTTTTTATATGATATCTGGAGAATACAGAACTCTGAGAGTTAAATGTCATATTTTGTGGGAGACCGGGTTGGAGTCTGTCGTTACTTTCTCGACAAATACTTCTGAAAAGTTATTCTCTTTAAAACCATATGTTTTTTCTATGTTGTGAGAAGAATGTTCAATTCCCAAATACTTTTGAACTGAGTGAGATATGTTTATATTCATAGCTGTTACTTGCTGAGCTCGTCTCACCCCCTGTTAAATCTTTTACAGGTATATTTAGAATGTTGATGTGCATTTTGGGGATGGATCTTGGTAGTTGCACGCACTACCTCATCATGATGTCGATAACTCAACTGCTGTTTAGAAGTTGTGTTTTTTTTGGTGATCTGTCGTTTGTTTTGTATATATTGTGGTAAGTGTTGGGTAATGGGTAGGCTATGAAATCGCTATGAAAATCTCATCGGATCGATCGTATCGAGCCAATTCCGAGTCATTTATAATGCCTCAATTTCCATTAGATCAATCCCATTGATCATCGCGTGAGGTTTTTCCAGAAACGATGACAGCACACACGACCTCGATCTGCTGTTCTCCCGACCATGTCGCGATGCATGCAGTTAGCCCCGATGGTGATTCCAGCCGGTAGGGGCAAGTCGCACGCAAAACCAGGTGGGAGATCGAGCTAATCTTTTTGGCTATGCGGTTTCATCGACTGGCATCTCATCCGATCTCTAATTCACCAACCGTGCATTGATCAATCCATCATATGAACTGATCAAAAACAAAAGATCTAATCTATTTCTATCACATATCTTCTATATGTGACTGATCCAGATCGAAAACTACGTGGGATGGCTCTGATACCACTGTTGGGTTATGCTAGCACAAAATAAATTTTCTCTACTGCATTCAACCAGGAAGCCATGCGAGTAGGGGATCATGAATCGTTACCACTTGACGAGCAGTGCAGCGGAAGAAGAGTTGGAGCAGACCAATCCAACGTCGTGCGCGTCAAGTAGTCGATCGTCAACCTCGTCCCGAGCACGTCCCGAGCACCTTCCGAGTATTCGCGAGTACGTCCCGAGTACTCCTGAGCAGATCAGCACCGCAATAGTAGCAGCGCCTCTATGGTATCCACATGTACAAGGATGGAATCGCCGTGCGCCGGTGTACTAACACCGCGCGCCCGGCTAGGGTTTCGAAGGGAGTTCGAGAATAGGAGGCGGCCAGGGTTTTTGGTGGCAAGATCTGTTTTTTGGGAAAAACTCAATGCGCCTTGGCCTCTGCCTATTCTTATATAGAGCACGCTAATGGGCCTTTAATCAACATTAAAGCCCATTATGACTCTAAACCCTAATGGTCCTTTAATCAACATTAAAGCCCATTAGCAGATCCAATCCGCAAACTCGATCGCCTCTAGGGCACATCACCAACAGTAAGACGCTGGTAGCGTCGTGAAGATTGCTATATATGTTGGTTATATCATATTTTGTCTGCCTGTGATCTTTTTTGTGGTCAGTTATATCGCCCCTATAGAGGAAATGCTGCCAAAATTTGCTATTTTCAAATTTATGCTTAGTTGTAAAGTAGGGTGTTACGCTGCAGAGAAAGGTTATGGGTAAAAAGAAGGTCTTTATCCTGGTGCTGCGGAGACCGGTGTTGCTGATCGGCAAGTTCACCATCTCTCTGAGAAAGAGGAGCCACCATTGTGGTGCTGGCCTCACCCGCTGTAGTAAGCTTTCTTTTGCTTAGGTGGTATCAGAGCATAGGCTTTAGGTTCTAGGGTAAGAAGTTAATAACTTGACACACTTGCACTTGTAGGATGGAAAAGGGTTTGCATATCTTTTCATATGCCTTGTTCCGCTATATTCCCTTTAGTTCATTTGTTTGAAGTATGTTTGCAGTTTAGTGCTTGTTTACTTATCTGTTATGGTGTTTGTAGCTATGCCGCCAAAGGTGCGAGGTCGTGGTCGAGGTAACGAGGCAGGTCGTAGTCGTACAACAGTCCCAGGTCGTGGTGATGCGTAGTTATCGGCCGCTGAGGTTGAGTCCTCTCAACCAGGAAGTATCAGTCAAGCGGAATTAATGACCACTATGAAGGAGATACAAGAAGAGCTAAGAGCATTAAGACAGGCTGTTCCAAATACTCCTGCTGCTGCTAGAGTTGTGGCACGTGAGATACCTGAAGGGGGTGCTACTAGTGGGGTAACGCTCCGTGAATGGGTTAGTATGAAATTAGACTCCTTTGATGGATCAGGGACTCCAATTCAGGCTGCAGATTAGCTTGCTTATATAGAAATGCAGCTGGATACTTTTGATGTGTTGCCTCGAGACAAGGTTAGATATGTGATACAGTTGATGAAGGGAGAAGCCCAGATCTGGTGGAGAGGTGTACAGTCAGCCAGGACTGTTGCC
Organism: Phragmites australis; assembly: GCF_958298935.1. Classification (NCBI taxonomy): domain Eukaryota; kingdom Viridiplantae; phylum Streptophyta; class Magnoliopsida; order Poales; family Poaceae; genus Phragmites; species Phragmites australis. Next base: position 16,334,182 of record NC_084935.1, read on the forward strand.
CATGGGGACCTTACCTGGTCTGAGTTTGTCAGACAATTTGAGAGGAGATTTTATCCAGCTACTTTTCTGGATAAAATGCAAATTGACTTAAACAACTATACACAAGGTCAGAAATCAGTGGCAGAGTATGAAGTGGGCTTTAATCAAATTGTGCGCTTTGTACCTCATGTAGCCCACGATGATGCAGAGAAGGCCAGATGTTTCAGACAGGGTTTGAAGCCTTTTATCTGTCATGTGCTTGGTGCTTTTGTTGTTACAGATTTTCGCTCTATGGTTGAACAAGCTTCTGGTGTTGAGTTGCAGTAAGCTTACACTGATGATATTTGTAAGACATCGGGAGCCGATCAGCATAAAGGACCAGAAGAGAAGAAGAGTCATTTTGGTGGTCCCATCCATAAGAAGTATAAGGGACAACAACGTCACCAACCATACTGTGGTGGACCCTCTCGGATACATCCTCCAGGCACCAGTACCCAATTTCGTACAGTGGTTAAACCCGGTTTTGGTTTGGTGTGCTTCAAGTGTGGTGATTCACATATGCAGAGTGAATGTTCTTGGAAGGGGAACTGTTCGGTATGTGGTCGTCCAGGCCACAAGGATGTGGTGTGTCGCAGAAACCTGAACAGTTGTATCAGGTGGGAACCAGTATCTTCTTCTTCTGGGGTTTCTTCTTCATCGAAGGGATCAGCACATGTATTGGCTGCTACTCCTACTCCTACAGTCATTACTGGCCCTATGGCTCCACCGATGCAGTATTATCTTCCTTCTACAGTTCCCACTGGGCCTTACTAGTCAAATCAGCCTATGATTCCTCAGGGAACTTCTACACCGACATTGCCGTTGGTTGGGTTATCTTCTTCCCACATTGCAGGAACCTCTTCATCTCAGACACCTTCGGGGTTATATACTTTACCTAGTGCTGAGATCGTAGGTCATAATGACGTGGTGACAGGTATCTTACCTGTGGACTCCTTTGATGCACATATTTTATTTGATTCTGGAGCTAGCTTTTCCTTTGTCTCGGTAGACTTCGTTAGACGAGCGAGTCTATCAGTACAACAAATTGGGCAATCTGTGGTAGTTAACTCCCCTAGTGGTCTTATATCCAGTTCTTATATTTGCCCGGGGTGTGTTATAAATATTGGAGATGAGGAATTCACAGCTAACTTGGTGATGATCAATTTAGAGTCCTTCAACGTTATTCTTGGTATGGACTGGCTTGCCCAATACCAAGCCATTATCTCTTGTTCTTTGAAAATCATCACCTTGCGAGCTCCATCAGGAGGGGAGATTGCTTTCCAAGGGAAGGCCTTGCCATATGCACTTTCCATGTTGTGCAGGATTTTCCCTAACCGATGGATGCGGAAATCTGGTGCTCTTTGGTCATTGGTTGAAGGGCAGGATGTCACTCTACGCGTGGAAGATATTCCAGTAGTGTGTCGTTATCCTGATGTGTTTCCTAGTGAGCTTCCAGGATTACCTCCTGAACGAGGACCAGTCTTCCGTATTGAGTTGATTCCAGGTACATAACCTATTTATAAGACTCCATACCGAATGGCTCCAATGGAACAAATGGAATTGAAGAAGCAATTAGATGAACTCCTTGCTAAGGGATTTATCAGACCGAGTACGTCGCCTTGGGCTACCCCTGTTTTATTTGTGGAAAAGAAAGATGGCACTAAAAGGCTTTGTGTGGATTATCGGGCGCTTAATCAAGTGACAATCAAAAACAAATATCCTCTACCTCGTATTGATGATCTTTTCGATCAGTTGAGGGGTGCTATGATATTTTTGAAGATTAATTTGCAATCGGGTTATCATCAATTGCGAATCCGAGATGAGGATATTGAGAAGACGGCTTTCAATACAAGGTATGGGCATTTTGAATATGTGGTTATGTCTTTTGGACTAACGAATGCCCCTGCTGTTTTTATGGAAGCCATGAACCGGATGCTCCATGAATATCTAGATGTCTTTGTGGTGGTTTTCATCGATGATATATTGATTTATTCCGAGTCAAAAGAGGAACATGAGGTGCACCTCAGTTTAGTGTTGGAGGCCCTTCGAAAGAATAAATTTTATGCGAAGCTAAAGAAATGTGCCTTTTGGCTCAAAGAAGTAAGTTTTCTTGGTCATGTTATTAATCAACATGGTATTACTGTGGACCCAAAGAATGTTGCTGCAGTATTAGAATGGCAAAGACCATCTAATGTGACAGAGATTCGAAGTTTTCTTGGACTCGCTGGCTATTACCGGCGCTTCGTACAAGATTTCTCCATTATCGCAAAACCTATGACTAGACTTACTCAAAAGGGCGTTCTATTTGTATGGACTGTTGAATGTGAGGTCAGTTTCCAAACCTTAAAGAATAAGTTGGTGAACGCTCCTATTTTGGCTTTGCCCGAGAGTGGTAAGCGTTTCACAGTTTACACTGATGCTTCTCGAATCGGACTTGGCTGTGTGCTTATGCAAGAAGGTCGGGTAATTGCATATGCTTCCAGACAATTGAAAACTCATGAACAGAATTATCCCACTCATGACTTAGAATTGGCTGCAGTGGTTTTTGCCTTGAAGAGTTGGAGGCATTACCTGTATGGTGAGTCATGTGATATTTTCACTGATCATAAGAGTCTCAAGTACATTTTTACTTAAAGAGATCTGAATCTGAGATAGTGAAGATGGTTAGAATTAATCAAAAACTATGATCTGACAATTCAGTATCATCCCATAAAGGCAAATGTGGTAGCTGACGCCCTTAGCAGAACAGGTGTACCTAAAGCAATAATGTCCTTACATTCAGACTTGGATTGGATGGGGATATCTTTTTGCTTTGCTAGCATTGTGCAGAAAGAAACTCAAATGATCATCCAATCTGCTATACCTGAACGTGTACGTGAAGCTCAACAGCATGATCGTCTTCTTTTAGAAGTTCGAAAGAGAATTTCAGCAGGAAAATCAAAAGAGTTTAGTGTGGATGAGCATGGTGCAATACGCTTTACAGGACGTCTTTGTGTACCACAGAAGGCAGATGTGAAAATGGATATATTGAGAGAAGCTCACCGGACTCCTTATACTATTCATCCAGGTGAAACCAAAATGTATCGAGACCTAAAACAAAATTTTTGGTGGAAAAAGATGAAAGTGGATATTGCTAAGTACGTTGCAGCTTGTGGTGTCTGCCAACAAGTAAAGGCTGAACATAAAAGACCTACAGGATTAATGCAATCCTTAGAAATCCCAGAATGGAAATGGGAACATATCACTATGGACTTTGTTGTTGGGTTGCCTCGTTCACCTCGAGGCAGAGATGCTATTTGGGTTATCGTGGATAGGCTTACCAAATCCGCACATTTCATCCCAATGAAGACAACTAGTTCGGCACATGATTTGGCTCCCTTGTATATCAGGGAAATAGTGAGGTTGCATGGTGTGCCAAAATCGATCATTTCAGATCGGGATTCCAAATTTGTATCTCAGCTTTGGCAGAGTTTGCAAAGTGCCTTGGGCACAAAACTTTCTCTTAGCACAGCCTTCCACCCTCAGACGGATGGTCAGTCAGAACGGACTATTCAGACTTTGGAGGATATGCTTCGTGCTTGTGTCTTATCTTGGAAAGGCAATTGGGAAGATCATCTAGCCTTAGCAGAATTTGCTTATAATAATAGCTATCAAGCTAGTATTCGGATGGCTCCTTTTGAGGCCTTGTATGGCCGAAGGTGTGTTTCTCCTTTGTGTTGGGATTCTGTTGGAGAGAGATCACTACTTGGTCCAGATTTGGTTCAGCAAAATCAGAAAAGGTGCACCAAATAAGTCAGAACCTGTTGGCTGCTCAAAGTCGACAGAAGAGCTATGCAGATATCCGGAGACGAGACCTAGAATTTACAGTTGGTGACTATGTTCTTCTCAGAGTGTCGCCAACCAAAGGTGTTGTACGTTTTGGTATCTTTGGAAAGCTTAACCCGAGGTACATTGGCCCATTTCTAATCACAGCCTGAGTAGGCAGTTTGGCGAACCGTCTTGAATTACCAGACTCAATGAGTGGAATACATAATGTCTTCCATATTTCTATGCTAAGAAAATATCTGAGAGACCCTGAGCATAAGATTGATGTTGAATCAATCACGATAGAGAAAGACCTGACCATAAAGTGTCACCCAGTACGTATTCTGGATTCCTCAGAGCGAGTTATGAGGAGGAGAACTATCAAGTTTGTGAGAGTCCTTTGGACAAATCAATCAGAACGAGAAGCAACATGGGAACTTGAAGAACAAATACGCAAGGAGTATCCTGAGCTCTTTGAGACTGGTGAGTCATAAGTTTTGAAATATTTTACCTCTATTCCATAGTTGCCATGGAAGCGGCAGAATTCGGGGACGAATTCCTTTAAGGGGGGGAGAATGTAATACCGAATTTTTTTTGAGAGAGAAAAAAAAGGAGTTTTTACCCAAAAATTGACTTTTTGATTTGTTGCTCGTATGGACGATCGGAGACCGTGGTTGCGTTCATCTTGTCGAGACGAACCCATTTTGCTATTCATATGTCTGTTCCGGGCACTTTGTGACCCGTAGCGAGCCCGATAAATTTAGACCGTTCGTTGTTTTTTTTAAAAAAAAAGAAGAGATAAAGCTCCGGATGGATCGGTCGTCACCCCGACCCATCCAGAGTTTTCGTGCCGCCTCTCGTGTTCTCTCTCTCTCTCTCTCTCTCTCTCTCTCTCTCTCTCTCCCCGTCGCCGTGCTGTGCTGTCTCCGCCCGCGTGCACGTCACAGCGCCTCTGCGCCACATGCCTGCGCCGTCGTGCGCCTGAGCATCGCGCCGCTACCACTCGCTGCCGTGCACCGCTGCTGCGTGCGCCGGACCGCCGCTGCCGGGCGCCGACGTGCTGCCGTGCAAGCCGGCCGCCGTTGCCTCTGTGCTAGCAGCTGAGAGAAGCAAGCAAGCAAGCAGCAAGCCGGCCGAGCAAAGAAGCCAGGAAGAAGAAAGGAAAAAAAGAAAAGAGAAGAAAAGGAAAAAGAGAAAAGGAAAAAAAAAGAGAAGAAAAAGGAAGAAAAAAAAAGAAAAAGGAAAAAGTTGGAAATTTCGTAATTTGGTCGGATTTGTCGTCAATCCTTCGAAGGTGATTCCTCGGTAATTCCTAGACGTTTGTGGTTGGATTAAATCAAATCAATCAATTCCTATCGTATCATTTCATGTGATCAATAGTCCGATTCGTTTCGATAATCGTTATTGATTCGAAGATATGACATCCGAGTCGAAACATTCATTTCTTTCAACAGAGCAAAGTCTAATTAGTGAGAACTTTGATTCGACTCTGAATTGAAAATAGTGTATCATTTCATGTGATACGGTTTTCTGTTCGGTTTTCCGGAATATAGGCGTATATGCGACGTTGTCAGGCGTAGGATGGACACTTCATATTTTATGTGTTTTAAATGTGTTTTAGTGCTAATAATATACCTGTACAGGTGGTACTACTTCCGGACGTACTTGATCGAAATCACTTCGTCGATTTTGGTAAAAGGCAAGTAACGTGGGGGTGTGATTCCGTGCTATGTTTATATTCATGTCTTACTTCTTTTGCAAATAAAATTGAAGTATATGGTTTTTTTCTAATTCATTCAAATCATGGATGATGTTGCATTCGATTATTTAAATCCATGCTTTTCTTATTGATTTGGATTGTACCTTTGTCTTCATGAATCAGTTGTGGTTTTTATCACGAGTCATTCAAAAGGAATAAAGAATTGACGTCAATTCACATGCATATATATGCATTTATGCACTTCATATGGTGACAAAGGCCGATCACTGCCATCGTGCGTGATTCGTACCGGTACATGGAGTTGCATGAGATGTTGGCATCGTCCAGCTCTCAAATGGAGTTGCATCATGGCATTCATACATTTTTTTATATGATATTTGGAGAATACAGAACTCTGGGAGTTAAATGCCATATTTTGTGGGAGACCGGGTTGGAGTCTGTCGTTACTTTCTCGACAAATACTTCTGAAAAGTTATTCTCTTTAAAACCATATGTTTTGTTCTACGTTGTGAGAAGAATGTTCAATTCCCAAATACTTTTGAATTGAGTGAGATATGTTTATATTCATAGCTGTTACTTGCTGAGCTCGTCTCACCCCCTGTTAAATCTTTTACAGGTATGATTAGAATGTCGACGTGTATTTTGGGGATGGATCTTGGTAGTTGCACGCATTACCTCATCACGATGTCGATAACTCAACTGCTGTTTAGAAGTTATGTTTTTTTGGTGATCTGTCGTTTGTTTTGTATATATTGTGGTAAGACGCTGGTAGCGTCGTGAAGATTGCTATATATATTGGTTATATCATATTTTGTCTGCTTGTGATCTTTTTTGTGGTCAGTTATATCGCCCCTATAGAGGAAATGCTGCCAAAATTTTCTATTTTTAAATAATTATGCTTAGTTGTAAAGTAGGGTGTTACACAAGTGGTGTGGAGCTGGCGTGGGGGCTGAGCGCCGAGCGGGATTTTTTTTTTCTTTCTTGAAAATGGCAATACTGTCGGTGGATAACAATCAGCAGTTATAGTAATCGGACTATCACTGCCCGTTGCATACTGCCAGTTCCATCCGACAGTGAAGGGTTGTTTTGTAGTAGTGAATGCCCTTAATCTTGCAATTAAAGAGCTTGTAAATCAATCAAGTGCTTTTTCTTCGTCTTGGTCCTCCAAGGATGTAAATGAGCTACACCACCATCCAAGAGAGGCTTCATGGCGTAGAGGGGATGTATTTATAGCCAACCACCATAAACTAAGTGTTACCCCTTAGGCTAGAAAAATTACGAACACTAGATGACCCGGTGAACACTAATTTTCAACACTGGAACATCCGGTGTGTACAAGTCCAGTGTAACTCAGGAAGTGGTTGTTACTGTACGGCGACACTCACTGGATGATCCGGTGAGGTTTGAAAGCTCACACCGAAACATCCAGTGCATGTACCATCGTGAGCCTTCGCCAACAATGGCTTTGTTCAATTTCTCCAACGACATGCTCAGATGAGCACTGGAACATTCGTTTGCCATTCTCCGATGAACACATTGGATCATCCGGTGCGTAGAGCTTCTACATGTCACTAGAAATTGCTCTATGCACAAGTCCTCCGATGTAACCTTCCGATGATCATGGCTCCATAATCTCTTTGAAAATTGCTCTCTTTATAATTGCTCCAGTGCAATCATCCAATGTGTAACATCTAATCATCCGATGAACACTGAAAATGTTGAATTTCTTCAATTCAATCCAAACTTTGATCCGTCTTCGATCATTGCTTTCTTGAGCTTTATCTGAGCTACCTAGTGCTAGACTAGATTAGTGTGCATCACAACTATATCTCTAGCTTAAACTAGATCAAACTACTATTCTCAATTCCCTTTATAGTACGGTCAAAGGAAAAATAAGCAACCTATCTACTCTAAATGTCAACCCAACTTCTTATGATAATTAGAACTAAGTATTTCTTAATCTTTGTGCATATCCTTTTGACAATCACCATGAATACCAATATGGAGGTTGAGAATACCCAGGAATCATTACCATGACCTAACTTCCAATAATCCTACATCAAATACGTTAGTCACTATGATCACGTTGTCATTAACCACTAAAACTCAAATTAGAGGCTCAAATGCTTACAATGATCTCATTATAAAATAGGTTGACAAGGCCCAATGATATTTTTTTCGCTGTTATGAATGAAATTAAGGAACTGCAAATACAGAAAAGCGAAGTCCACAGCATCTTGCTCTCGCCTATCACTCTTGTGCAACTTAGTTTTAGTCATTCATAAAGAAATCACCACTCTTTCTTGCACTCACAACAAATTGAAGTCGACAAGGCACCTTTCAGTTGTCCAACATACAATTCAGACATAGCACGCAAGAGATGCAGACATGGTAAGGTCAGCTCTCTTGAACAATCAGAACCGACAGCGACACCCTTTCAGGAAAGAAAAAGAGCCGGTCGGCAGCGACAAGCGTGTGCCTCTCGGCTTCTCATCCAGCTAAAGCATATGCTTCCTCAGTAAGTGGATCAGCTTCCCACGACGTTGCCAACTTACACTGAGATGTGTTCCTCCATTCCTGCATGAAACTTGCTTCCAAAAAAGACTGGGAGAGCAGGAGGCTTGCAAGACTGAAAGTAGAACTCTAATGCCGTCCATGATAAGCAACAATCAAAAGACGGCATAATGAAGTGTGATTTAGAATTACTTACTTTTTTCGGAAAAGGATATAGAATTACTTAGACAAATTAGTTATGAAATATCTTTTTCTATTTTTCTGATCTGATCTGAGTCAAATAACAAAACCAATCTTACAATCGGAGAACATAGTTTATTTTACTCGTGAAATTTACTGCGGCCAATACCTACAAGCAATATTGCTATTTGGGGGTTCACACTACATCCATCTTCAGCTACAGAGTGTTCATTTCATAACCAATTTCAAGAGGATGTGGGAAATCACAGCGATTCATTTGGATTCTTTTTTAGAATAAAATTCATTTGGATTGTAGCCAATAATCTTCGTCCATGGGCCACGCTTGCAAGAACATTATGAAGAATGGAAGTTAAGAAACAGAATCTACATTGCATTCATATCAGGTCCAAACTCCAAATACCTTCAGAGGAAGACCAATGTTCGGCCTCAAATACACACAAGTAAATTTATCCAGTAGTATATTTTTTTCACTGAACAAAGAAGGAAAGAACAAAGAAGGAAAGACATCCAATCATGTGCAGTTGTAACGGAAACTGGGAAAAGCAATCAAAGAAATGCATTCGAACAAGACACTGAAGATGATATTCACGAGAAATATAGTTTTGCATCTGGGATAGATTGTTTGACATAATACAGAGTAAATAAACTACAGAAAATACGTAATCTGGATAATTCGCATTTACAAAGATAGCTTTCATTTCACCAATGAATTTCTACAGCCGAATTGATATTACTTCGTTCAATGTTGGCTTCTGTGCGTGTACCGCAGCCGCTGCAGCCTGCTTGGCACCAATGATGGATCATCTAGGCTCCTGTCAGTACCTGCACCACGGTTACCAGCATAGGACCGATCCAAGAGTGTGCCATGATATCCGCGATAACTGCTGCGGTGCCCAGAGTGGCGATTTGAGAAGCCTTGTCGCAGTAGGCTCTGTGTGTTTGGCCTCCGACGGCCCAGCCAATCTGAGCGCAAGCTGCGCCTATCACTGAATGGAAGCCTGGGAGAATCTCTGTTGTTCTCTGGCACAAGCCTTGGTAAACCATGCCTTTCATCTGCCCAAATGCTAGGTGGTCCTAGTCTTTCATTTGGCCAAAGCATTGGGGAACCAAGCCCGTTATCTGGAGATTCAACTTGGTCTCGAACAGGAGACCACCACTCTTCACTACTTTCATCATCAGAGTCTATGCCAGGGGACGTTGTGTCTCTGGTCTCGATAACATAGTCACCAACTATTATTGCCCCAGGTATCTGGGACCTAATTGCGCTAATGACATCACCAAACTCCTGCTCACGCTCAAGGCGATCCCAAGTTCTTTTCCTCGAGAGGTCTACATGAGAAGGCTTTGTAAGCAAGTGTGAAGTCCTAGCATGTTCACGCAGCTGCTCATAGGTTCCAACAAATTTGCAGGAATCATGAGAGCAAGTTCTCAACCTCCTGTCTAGATACTGTCTCACCTCTCCAGCAGGAATCCAGCCAGATACAGATCCTCTACAGAGGGGACACTTCACTTGAACTGAACTCTGCATGGCATCATGACATTCTCCTGTTACAATGCTTCCTTCTCCTACAGATAAGGTTGAGTCTGTAGATTCTTGATAGTTAGCAATCTCAGACTCTGACCTAGACATGCCATCTGGATTTTGACCACTGTTTACATTGGAACGATAAGATACTCCATTATCAACATGTCTCCTGAGTCTTGGACTCCGTGAACGTCTGGAAATCATATCATAGTGAGCTCTTGGTTGGACAGTTCTGATATTGGAGTTCGAAAGCACCGAATAGGTTGAGTGTGAAGCACGGACCTTACTATCACCATTCATTTTTCTGAACCGGTCAAGGCAATTAGAGTGTCGATGGCTCGTGTTACAAATGTAACATCTGCAGCCATTCTTGTATGAACTGCATTTAAGTAAAACAGCATTGTGGGGTTGCTCCATACAAATAGGGCAAGAAATCCTGTCCCATTCCATATGCAGAGCAGTGCGTGATGTGACTGTAGATCTGTTACTTTTCCTACTTGTCATCTTGAAATCAACTGTGTTGAATTCACTTAATTGTTAGAATTGTTGAACAAAGAACTAACCACTGTTTCAACTTAAGAATTTAGGAACTTTAGAGAAAAACATTGCCGTGAAAACATCTTTATGTACTCATGAAAACAGTAAAACTTTTTGAATTACGGCAAATAAGAAATGAATCCTCTTACTTAGCATGTGCTCAGATCAAGGAGACAAGTCAATAATGAGTATCAAGTGTGCGATGACAAAGCTTACTACATTAATATTTAAGATCATTTAGCAGGAACAAGATTTTGGTCCTGAAGAGAGTACTCTGGTGCAAAGGAAATCACACCTTGAAAATATATCAATCATAATTCTAAAAAATTAGCAGAGCACAAAATAATCCACAAAAGTTACTACATTAAGAACTGAAATCCAAAGAAATTTGCAAAGAAAGTGTCTAATTGAAGATAACACAATATTCAAAAGAATTATGAATTACTGGCCATGAATAACAGTATCTAATGTTCCAAAAGACACACACAACATTAAATAAGACCATCATCCACAACATAAAAAAGAAATAGTAATTCTACCCAAGAAAAAAGCTTTCCCTGATAAATTGCATTAGCTTTCCCAGTAACAAAGACAAAAGGATAAAGTAGTTGACTATAAAAAGTGGCCTTACTGAACACATGTATAACAAAAAGAAACAAATGGGGCAGCTCTCAAACAAAAAAGAAACATATGGGACTTGAAGCACATAAGATATGTTCATTTAACTTTTACATAGAAAGTTTGAACTAACCTATAAGAAGTGGTTGTATGTACTGAACACTTCGAATGGATAAAGATCAGGGATGACACAATTTAATCCCTGAAAATAATGTGTACATTGTCAGTGATAGAGCATTATGTTAGCAGAATCCACAAGATAAAATCAGGTTGCAGTTAATTTTGTTTTCCTCGATTCTGATACCTATCTCTATAACTAACAGAATACCAAAGGCAACCTAAAATCATAACAGAACCGAATAAAGAAATATATTGGACATTTTCACGATACAGCACACTGCAGTTCACCTTAGCAAGAAATTTCACGGGCCAAACAGAAGTATCAACAATTGACTCACCATTTTCACGATACAGCACACTGCAGTTCACCTTAGCAAGAAATTTCACGGGCCAAACAGAAGTATCAACAATTGACTCACCTTAGAGAAAAATTCCGCGGGCCAAACAGAAGTATCAACAATTGACCCATAATTCTATCAGTGTGGACTTAGGCCCCCTTTGGATAGGTTTTTTTCTAGTTTTTTTGAGAAAAAAGCCAGAAGCTATCCAAATGGTTGGCTTTTGGCTCCGACTTCTAGTGCCTTTTGGGTGGCTGAGGAAGTAGCTGTGACTGAAATAAGCTAAGTCTAAGAAGTAGACTGGGAGGAACTTTTCTATCTTTTAGTGTGCTGAGAAGCTAAAAATTTATTATAAAAACCAACAACGAAAATTCAACAGCCACAACCGCTTTCTCAGGCAAAGCTTTTTTCTCTGAAGCTCTAAAGCCACAACATATCCAAAAGGCCCGTTTAGACCGGCTGTGGCTTCGGAGCTTCTGGTTAGATGAGGAAGCGACTGTGACTGTTGAATTTTAGTTGTTGATTTTTATAATAAATTTTTAGTTTCTCAGCACACCCAAAAACCAGAAAAGTCAACCAGAACCTGCTTATCGGCTTTTAGTTCATTTCAGCCATAGTCGTTTCTGGCTAAAGCCAGTCAAAAGCCACTAAAACTGGGACCAAAAGCCAACCGTCTGGATAGCTTCTGGCTTTTTTCAGGGAAAAGCTAAAAAAAAACTATCCAAATCGGGTTTAGTATCTTACTCACATGAACCATAAAGTTGTCAAACAATAAACCATTCTAGAATACAGCTTACAACACCTGATGAGACACAACTATTTTGCTTCTAATTGATAAATAGAATCAAATAACTGAAACAATTTGTATAGGATTGAACATGAATAAAAGGAAGAAACTCTCCTATCTTCAAATTTCAGTAAAAGCTAAAAATGCTGAACTGGCATCCATGTTGGCATGCATCTCACAATGCAGACTAAATCTTGTTGCTTGGTAAATTCAGTAATTCACAGTTATGCATAACTTCTTTTAAAAAAAGCATGGCGTAGGCTGTAAAAGAATACTTTACCCCCAAAGGAAACTTTAAGGGAGCAAAGAAGTTAAACATGACTAAATCCATAGCACTCATGTCTGAATAAGTGAATTAAGGTACATATTGCCTAGATGACCAAAAAATTGTACATTTTTTCACACCAAGCTTCTGAACACAATATTAAACAGGAAAATCGTGTGAAGACTTTGCCTATACAGTAAATATCAAATACATTTGGCCCAAACAGATTCGTGGATCGAAGATCAATCGCTACGGGCATGGCCAAGAGCACACGGAAAGAACCCACGTTTCTCCTGCCCGGATGCCCTCGAACCATCAGAATTATTCACAACCCCCAAATTCCCCAACCGTCCATCAAGAACCAAATCGGCGCCCCAAAATCCAAACCCAACCTAATCGACCGCTCCAACGTTAACCCCAAGAAACATACCTAAATCAACAGGCGCGATCACCGAGGACCCAACCCCTTACCAACCACAAAACCGATCTAACTATACACCGACGGATCGATCAGGAAGAGGCAGCAAAACGCTTAAAGAGAAACAAGATTCGACGGACGGCGAGTGGAAAAACGAAAGAAAAAGGTGGAATTTTTACGAGGGTTTGACGAGACGAGGCTCCGGATCGGACGGGGTTGCCCCTTCTGCTGTTGCCTTTTCTTGAAGGCTGCCTTTTCTTTCGGATTTCTTTCCTCCTCACGGAACAGGAGGGCGTTGGCGTCGCTGCCTGCCATTTTATAGGCGTGCGTGGAGAGGCCCGGGGTAGATCGAGAATCCTGTACGACCGGGCTTCATTGTCTGATGGATCTGGAGGGAGGGTGCCGCTGGTCGGGTGGTGGAAGATCATGAGTTTTTTTTTTATATTTTTTATTAAAAATTTAAATAAATAGATTTTTTTAATTTTTTTTTTACAAAACTAAGTGAGTGCTGCAGCTCTCTGAGAGAGTGATTAGACCTGCTTACCGCCCCTGGGCTTAGAGGGCGGCAAGGGTGTCCGTCTGAACCAATGCTTATCGCCCCCTAAGAGAGCGGGTACAACTCCTTGCCGCTCTCTCAGAAGGCGGTAAGGTGGCTGCCCGCCTCCACCCCTTGCTCCCTCCTCTATAAAAAGCTCTAAAATGAGATAAAATTCTTATTTTATTCCGAAAAAAGAAAAAACTCTGAAGAGGAAAGGAGAGGAAGAGAGTGCAGCGAAGTCCTGCTGCATTTGATTTGCAGATTTGAAGATCACTTTCCGGTAAATTCCTCTATACTTTTATTGTTATTAATTAGTACAGTAGTAGTATATGACATAGGTTTTAGACATGTATAACTTAGGGTTAGAAAATGCTATGTTTAGTAGAAAATTGTCAATTTTACTTACGACATGGTAGGATAGCAGTGAAATATAAAATATTATTTGTAGTATGTTAGTTTTGAATATGTAGATTGTATAGAGTAATACTTGTAGGGTAGTATTGTGTGACATGGGAGCTAGCACTGTATGATAATAGTATGACCTAGGATGCAACGTTAAGAAAATGGTAGTATACTGTGAATATTAATTCTGACATGGTAGGATAGCTATTAAATGTAGATTGTATAGAGTAATATTTATAGGTAAGTTTGGGTAGGGGTATTATTGAAAACTTATTGTTATGTATGAATCGGTGCCGGTAAATTTTTTTATCTCCGATATTGAGAAATATAGTTCGTCAGTTTTAACATTGGTTATATTTGCGGATGTTTCCAGGGATGGCAGATAAATTAATTTTTTCAGATATATTATGGTGAGGGTGAAATTAGGTACGGTCCTAATGGTGTAGATCTGTCTGAATTTCGTCATGTCATGAAGGGTCTTAGTAAAGGTAATGAGAGGACCATTGCGGGTGTGTGCAAATAGCTCATGCAGTTTTTCCAACTGGATCCGTAGCAACATGAGCTTAAGCTGAAAGCTGTCCTCAGCCGTGCTAGTCATGGATACTTTAGCGAGCTTGTTCCGATCGAAGCCACATCAATTTGGAGGCACTATATAGATATATCTTGTGAACGTGGCCTGCCTCTGATTTTGTTAGCTGAGGTGTACCTGAAAGATCAAACGGAGGTGAACTCTGCGGAAGCAGTAGCGGGACCAAGTGAGGCAGTAGAAGATGAATCAGACCTGGTTAATGTCGGGACCAGGGCAGATGTTGGAGATATTACTGAGATGCAACCGATGGGTGTAGCCGATGAAGGGGAGCATATCCCTAGCATCATTGAAGAGATGGAGTTGGAGGATCAAGAGTTGGAGGAAGATCTTGCCGATGGGGATTCATCTGACGAGGAGGGTAATGATCTAGTGCCTACAGAGTTGAGAGATCATGGATTTTCAAAGCTGGTGGTTAGTGAGGATGATCGGACACCGTGACAGTACCATGAGAACGAGGTGTCTCAGGGTGTTATGTACCCTACAAAGGAGGCAATTATTGATGCAATTAAATTCTGGTCGCTGTCTCTTCGGAGGCAGTTCAAAGTTGTTAAATCCAGTAAAAGGGAGTATGATATGAAGTGTTTGGTGCCTCAATATCCTTGGCAGGTGCACGCATTCAGAGGGAAATGGGTAGACTACTGCAGTACTTAATAGTCAAGGAACATAATTGTCACATTGAGGAAATAGAGTTCGCCCACCGGAACCTGTCATATGCCTTTATTGCTAATGTTATGTACGGGGAGATTGTGGACAACCTAAGGCATGAGCCACGATCAATAATCCATACTGTTGAGCAAAAGTTCCCGTACACAATAAACTATACGAAGGCATGGAGGGCGAAACAGAAGACTATTGAGATGAGGTTCGGAACATATGAAGATTCATATCACAATCTACCTCGTCAATTAGCCACAATTTGTGGAAGGATCCCAGGCAGCTACTATGATATCAAGCATTACCCCTCGACTGATGCGGAGTACAGCGGGAAACGAGTATTGCAGCGTGCTTTCTTTGTATTCGCTACAACCATCAAAGAATTTTGGTATTGTCGACCCATCATATGCCTGGATGGAACATCCCTGGCTGGGAAGTACAAAGGATAGATATTATCTACAATTGGGGTCGACGGTAACAACCAAGTCCTGCTACTGGGGTTTGCTTTCGTGGAGAGTGAGAATGTGGACAACTGGTATTGGTTCCTCGAGCGAGTGAAATATGCTATTGTTCTTGACCGACTAGATGTGTGTCTGATTCATGATAGACATACAGAGTTGTTGCAGGCTTTGTTGGATATGCAACATGGTAGTATTCGACGGGGGGTAGCAGCACAGTGGCCCGACCTGAAGAGCAGGTGGTGCATGTACCATATGGGTGCGAACTTCTACAGACAGTTTAAAAACAAAGAATTGATGAAGCTTTTCAAAAAGTTGTGCAGTTAAAATCAGCAACGGAAGTTCAATGCCATATGTGCAAGACTGGACGAACTAACTTTAAAACAGACAGCGGAGGCTGCACCAACTGGTGATGAACCGATAGCTCTTGGACCTCTCCCAACAGATACTCCGTAGATAGTAAGGAGGTCAGGGTCAGTTATTAGGAGCTTTTCATAGTGGATACGTAATGAGTCAAATAGAAAATAGGCTTTGCTGTACGATAGTGGTGGGGCAAGGTATGGAGTAATGACAACAAATTTTGCTGAGGTTTATAACTGGGTCATGCGAGGAATGAGGTCTCTCTCACTTGCTGGAATTGTAGAAGGCACTTTGCATGAGACTTGTAAGTACTTTATTGATCGGTACGCAGTTGCTAAAAATGTAATGGAGGATAATCGTATGTTGTATGGACGGATACTATGTGAGTATATGGAGAAGGCTACAAAGAAGGCCCACATGCATCGCGCAAATCAAGAGGGGACTACAGAGCACAGGTTCAGTGTCCTGTGCTGGGATAAGGGTCGTTGGGTTGGAAGACGTGAGCGGCAGGTTCAAGAGTGCGTGCTAAGGAGTGGGACATGCATTTGTACTTGCCAGAAGCCACAATTACTCCACAAACCTTGTACACATGTCATAGCTACGTGTGCGGAGCACAATATGCTTTCCAGACAATATGTTTCAAAGTACTTCATGAAGGATCGAATATTGAATACCTGGAATCATGAGCTGTATGGTTACGATATTGTTGACACTTTTACAAGTAATCCAGGGCTTTCACGAATCTATGTGCCTGATTTGGAAAAGATGAAGAACGCACCTAGCTGCCGACAAACTCGCCGGATTCGCAACGAGGCAGGTCCTAGGGTCAAGCGCTGTAGTCAGTAAAATGAAACAGGTCATACGTAAAAGTATTGTCCTAAAAATGCACCTGTTGTCTAGGTTAGTATTATGACGCGTTCTAGTGTGATTGTATTTAGCATAGCTTGCTGTCTTAATTGTACATGTCGCAATATATTCATGTTACATATAGTTGTAAAGTGAATTTGCATTCAATGTATATTGTTCCTATCTACATGTTGCAATGCATTAATGTACATGTCTTTCAAATGCAGATATGGCGGACCCTGCGACCCCGAGCTTCTCGACCCTGCAGTGGACAAGAGGCATCGCAGCTTCTTGTCTGCCGAGCACCAGACGGAGTTAGGAGTGTTCCGACCATGTGGCCCTGGAGAGCTGCTTACGATCGACGATCGGTGGAAGCCCAGGTACTTCGATACTTTCATACGAAATTGCCATATCATTGATGTATTGCATTCCCCTATTTATTTATATTCCTAATTGTTCAGGTTGGTAGCGGTGGGACTCCTACCGCTTTGTCGTTTGGTTGAGGCCCGATCGACGGAGAACTCGAGGCAGCGGCGCATTGTTTCTATTTTGACCGGTCACTGATAGCAGCACTGGTTGACCGATGGAGGCCAGAGACACATACGTTCCACCTCCCTTGCGGCGAGATGACCCCGACCTGCAGAACGTAGCCTACCTCTTAGGCTTACCTTGCGTGGAGCTACGGTTGGGGTCATCGATATGGATGCTGACTGGATCAACATCATGCATCAGCGCTTTGACCCGGTTGAGAGGAAGGCCGACACACCCCCTACGTGCCTGAGTTCTTGTCTGATGCACGAGGGCCAACGAAGAAGTGGATCCTACAGTTTTAAGTTTGGTACAATACAACCTCTCATTTACTATTCGAGTATCTAGTTATGATCCTTATTGGCACCTATCATATTTGCAGCCGGCGTACATGCACCCGCAGGCCAACTCAAACTCGGTTTCCAGGCATTTGGAGGCCTATCTGCTTTAGCTGTTTAGGAGGGTTATGTTCACCAGCGGCCAAGGCCACTTGGTTGTGAGGACCCTTGTGCCGTATGCCAGGTTGATAGCGGATGTTGATGGCGAGGAGGTACCGCAGTTCAGTTGGGCATCTACTGTCCTTGCTGCGACGTATCAGGCGCTCTGCGACATGTGCACGAAGAAGGAGCCACTTGCTAGTTTTGCTGGGTGCCTACTTCTTCTGCAGCTGTGGTCCTACGAGCGGTTGGCCATAGGCCGGTCAGTGGTGGACCGCTCCCCGTACCCAGAGGAATGGTATGGCGAGCCCGAGGAGGACGCGCCTACCATGACCTCGCTTTGGTGTCATCGTTGGGTACGTACTTTTTGTTAACACTTTCATTGGCATGTATGTTATTTCTAATGAATTCTAATGATGTTTGTCACAGTCACACTGGGCGCATGAGTAGCCTCGCAGCGCTTACGAGCATTTTCGATCACAGTTCGACAGGCTGCGTCCAGACGACGTGGTCTGGCAGCCGTACAGCTTCTTGACCGTCCAAGGCCGTGCGGGTTTGGGTTTGTCGCCATTGTGTACCCGAGACGAGGAGTAATGGCTTATGAAGGCACCGCTTTTCTTTAACATCTACATCGAGGAGTACTCACCGCACCTCGTCATGCAGCAGTTTGGCGGTCACCAGGCATTCCCTCTCATCCACATTCGTACTGTTCCCATGCATGTCCATAGGTACATATGCAGAATTAAAAATTTTGTAACATTCGTCTTACTATGAATTATATTTAACATGTTTCACTTGCAGGTACACACGCAAAGGCCAACCGGCTGGCAACCTCTGGGCAGATCGCTTGGCCCCATACATTTCAGCATGGGCCCAAGCGCTACAGAATATCCTGGAGGAGGCGCATCCCTTCGATGAGCGGAGCTTCAACGACTACCTATGGTGGTACGTTCCACGTACACGCACACATGTCACCTACACCCTTGAGTGTGTCCGCCCCCATGTCGCGTCGACTACGGAGGCGTACCCGGTCCATTGGTACGAGGACGCTGCATTGGCGGTATGTTTTACTTACAAGTCAGTAGTCCATACTCGAGGAACAAAGACTGTAGATTTAAATTGTTTTTTTCTTGTTCGTATCCACATGCTGATATCATTTACGATGTCCATAGGGATGCAGCTCGTACCATAGACCGCCTCAGGCAAGGGGTGCACCTCAGTGCGTCGGATGTCGCGGGCTTTGTTAAGCGGGTTTTCGACAAGACCGCGCGAGTCTTGAAGCTTACCTCATGCCGATCCACCACAGATGTAGCTAGAGCACCTCCCAGGTCTAGTGGGGTCCACGCCGAGTCGTCCCGGAGGTCAGATGTGCACCGCCATTCATCGGTGTCGGCACCCACACGACCCCTTTTACCACGTCATGCAGGCTTGGAGCAAATATGTACGAAATTTTAATTCGCACGATGTTGAAATATAGTCGTTTCTTACTGGTGCAATGATTATTAAACAAATATTAGGTGCACCTACACAAGCGTCGATGCAACCTCGTAGATCGAGCCCTGTGCCTCCACCCTTAGGTACTAGGCGCCACTTCATCCCTGTATTTAATATATTTAGCAATTCATCTAATATTGTCCACATGTTATTTCGGTGATGAGGCCAGCCCATCTTCAGCTGCCCCATGCCCTATCCCACCAGCACCGTTTAAGCCATACTACGCCACGCTCGCCTGGCCATCTTCTGCTGCACCGGCATACCACGCAGGTACAATTGTGTATTTTTTACTACTACTTTCATTTCCACATTGTCCATATCTAATATAATTATTTGTTCGTAGGCCCCTCCAGCCAGTACACATGGACGCTAGCAGATCCTTCACAGTCCTCGTACCCTAGTCAGGAGGATGAGGCTGGCCCAAACCCCGCGTAGGACCTCGTTCGGGACTTCTTCAGGGGCACACCTGACTACGACGTCCTCCAGCTGTCCCAGGTACCCAGTGCTCCACTTCGGACACAGCCCACGCAGGACGAGGTCTCGACACCGGTGCTCCCTACTAGGCCTACCAGACAGGTCGGTCCACCCGACCCCCTCACCTACTCCAGGGGCCACATGAGGGTCAACCAGCGTCATCGGGACCACGATGGGGGGAACTGTCGACGGCAGCGGGGGAGACAGCAGTAGGATTTTACATTTGTTTTTGTAACTTACATATGCATATTTTATTCATGATGTACTCTTACGTATTCAGACGCGTGTAATCTTTATGGTCCACTTAGCATGTCGTAACTGCATTTCTTATTCCAATGTGTTGGCACGCTAGTTGCATTTCTTAATCCGACATGACCACACGCTACATTCTATCGTCCTCACCCATGTATGAACTGTTTACGACAGACCTAGAAAAGTATATCTTACAAAGCTACTTATACACGAAGTGACTGCTCACTTACTCTATCGGGATTGTAACTTTAATCACGAAGTGACCACACTACTGAACTTTAACCATGAAACGACAACACATGTCTCCTTTCACAGGCTTTAGATAAGAAGTGACAACACCGGACAGCTTTTACCACACAATAAATGACAACACAGGTACCAATACACATGGAATCTCTGTCCATCATCAATGACACAACTTTCCTATTCTTCAAGATGGAATCCAATGCTCCTGCCACCCTCTGAGCCCTTCCACTCACTCCTTTCTTCAAGAGTGAATCCAATGATCCTGCCTTCCCCCACTATAAATAGCCGAACCTCCATACGTTGATGCACCACTCATTTCTCAGATCTCTCAAGTGCAATGTCTTCCTCAACTCCACCAAGCCCACCAAAGAAACATTGGGGAATTTTCATCCCTCAAGGTATCGAACCACTGATGTGCTTCTGTGGTGACCGTTGCAGGCTCCGCAAGCCATATGACATCTCATACACCTATGGGCTGCGCTTCTTCATGTGTGACAACTACCAATATGACAAACCTCAACATGGAACATATGAGTATCCACCGGTATAGCAACAAATATCAGCCACATCTTTGCCGATTCATCTTGTTCTATTTCTTCAATCCCCTCCACCGCTCTGTGATTTTATTCAATGGCTCGATAATGAGCAAAATGAGGAACAGAAGCAGTGGGTCGGCATGAACATGAGGTGGAGAAGGGAAGCTTACGCACGTCGGGAGTACGAGCAACAACAAGAGGAACTTCGCCTAAAGCGGGAGGAAGAAGAGCGCATGAGGAAGGAGGCGCACGACCATACCGTGACTCAGGCTCGGGAGGCTGAGAGGGCAAGGAAGCAAGAGAGCCCGCCGTGTTAAGGCAGCAGGTCCCGATGCCCTCCGAAATGGAAAATATCCTAGATGCACTCAGTAGAGAGTATCCAATGTAACCCGACATACTTCCACTCCCCAAGGCATGTTATGATTAGGAGCGGTGCACTAATAAGTAGGTCTTAGTGCGAACCGTACATGCCACCTCTTTTCCTCGTCGTGTCGTCGTGGTTACAGTCTCATGTAATATTTTCCACCGTATGTTTAATATAATGTTTGTCACCGTTTGCAATCTCATACTCGCGTAATATGCTGCGAGTGCTTCACACATACAATTTGTTCACAAATACTGATTTTTTATTCTCCGAAAATTACGTAACCTACTCCAAATTCTCGCTTCCTCAGTATACCGTTTTCACTACTCTTCAACCTTTTTAATTCCAAATTTTGTTAATTCCAAAATTTGTAAATTCCCTATTTTAAATTTTGACAAAAAAATAAAATTTTGCAATTTTTAGCAAAAAATATGTCATTACCGCCCCTCAGAGGGTGGCTAGACTGCTAACCGCCCTCCCAGGCCCTACCCGCACCCCTGAGGGGGCGGTTAGCACCCTTGCGTTCCTCTGAGGGGGCGGTTAGGCCACCCGCCCTCCGAGGGGGCGGTAAGCAGGCCTAACCGTCCTCTCAGGGGGCTGCAGGCGCATAGTTTTGCAATTTTTTTCATAAAGAATCTATTTATTTAAATTTGTAATCAAAAAAATATAAAAATAAAAAAACTCGAAGATCGTCCGTGGGTGGTGGGAGTGGTGTGTGCATCAAATCAACAGTCTTGCAACATTAAGTTAGCGTGACAGCGTATAGTGGATGGTAGATCTGATGATGGGAACTCGTATGAGACGGTGGAGGAGGGCTAGGTGAGGGCGAGTACATTGAGATGGGGTTACCGAAGGTAAGGAAGAAGGAGAAAGGTGGAGATGGAGGTAGGCACGGTGGATGACGGATGTAGCGTCGGAGAGCCATTAGAGATGGTGGAGGAGGACATGGCAGGGCAAATATGTTGAGATAGGATTGCTGCAGGTGAGGAAGAAATAGAGAGGTGAAGATGAACGCTATATCATTTAGTTGTTAGGGCGGGATGCTCGCTTGCTTGCTCGCGCGCAGGCACGAATTAGAACCGTCCGAAGTAGATTGATGTTGGTGGCTGGTGCGGGCAGTATATTTCGCGGTTTCCTATCTCTCCTCGCCTTCGAACATGTTCCGTTCGTCGTCCACCGAGTTAAACTGGGTCGGTGGACCACTAGATCAGTCCATCTTTCAAACTGGTAAGCACCGGTAATGGGTCCCACAGGCCGGTGACCGGAGTGTGTTCCACGCTCTGCTCTTAAATTCTACTGTATTACTAACATGACATGATTTGCAATGGTACCTAAATTGTACATGTTTTATACTATGATATGATATTACATGCTTTGCAAATGCTGCTGCTCTAGTAGAGCTTTGAAAAACTGTGACGTACATGAATCCAATGTCTAAATACATAAGGGTTATAGGAAACAAAATAATAGTAGAAAAATATGCTCAGAGATAGACATGTCCCAATAGGTCTGTCGGGCCGGCTAGCATAGCCTGGTTATGGCACGGCCCTGACTAGATACGATCTGGTTATGGCACGACCTAACAGACCCGTTTAGTTAAATAGATCATGTCGGGTTGGTCCGCGTGCCACATTCTGGGTCCACGGCACGACCTGTTAGTCACCGCGTCATGCTAAGCCCTATGCTTACAAAATTTACTATATTAGAGCCGCGCGGCTTCCCGGCCAGGCTCCCCCTCCATGTCACCGCAAAAGCCCTCGCGCGTCCGATCCGTGATCCTGCGTCTGCCGTTGCGCGCCTCGCGCTGCCGAGCCTGGCCCGCATGTGCCCGCGTGTCGGTGGCCTGGTTGCCGTCGACCTCTCTCTGGAACACGCGCGCCTGCTAGTTCTGTGTCACGCGCGCTGCGCTCTTGCCCGCCACGCTCCGGTTGAAGGGGTTTGCTCTCCCGGTTCGCTCATGGTGGGGGATCACTGCCGTCTGGTTCCCACGCTGCGTGACCACCTCGGTGTTTGTGCCCTCTGGTGCCCATTGCCTAGCCTGGTCGCCAGCCCATGGAGTCTTTGCCCTCCTCTTTCTTCCTCTTCCCTTTTCGTTCCTCTGCTGTTTGTGAGGTAGGAAATCTCCCCCCCCCTCTCCCCCCTCCCTTCGCTGCTGAGCCTTGGTTCTTGCCTGGATGTTGTCGCTTGCTTTGGTCATTGCCGCATTTTTGGATCCCTTGCTATGGCGATTCCAGCGTTGTTGTGGTCAGTGCCTTTTTGCCTCTCTGATTTGGTCTGCGCCCGGTCTGGATCAGGACGTTTTGCCGGTTCTTTATAGCTTTCTCTTCCGGGCCTTTGGTTTGTTTCCATTTTTTTTGCGAGCCCTCTTTTCCTGTCCCTTTCTATGGCGGTGTGCTCAGCAGATGGTGTTCTCCGTTTTTTTGATGCCCGTCTTCCTCCTCTGCGCGTTACTTTTCGACATTTCCTTGCACTTATTCGCTACATGTATCGATCTCTTTTTGTTTGTTCGCGTGGTAGCGGGCAGGGAAAGCGATGTGGAGCTTTCCCTTTTTCTCTTCCTCCCGTATCGTTGGGTTGTTGTGCTCTTCAACAATTTTAACAATCCCATGAACCTTTTCAATCCCATGAACTTTTTCGCACGGCTCGGTGCGCGTATTTTGTTTATTTTCCCTTCATTTCAACCGCTATTCCCCGCTTTCTTCTATACCTTCTCGCTACCTCTTGCGTTTTTTCCCTGCTCTTCTTTTTTTTTGTCCCTGTTGGCTATTTTTCCCCTGCGTTTTCCCCCCTTTAAATAAGTTGGCGGGTTCTTCCTCTCGAAGCTTGCTTGTTTCTTTGTGATTGGGATCCCATTTGTTTGCTCTGATGTTGCTTACTATTTGCTGCTCCAATGCAAAGATTTGGCCCTCCAGTGCTTCTGATTGTTCTCGTGTGCAAGAGCGCAAAAGCAGAGGAGGTACAGGAGGAGGTAACGAACAGAGGCTGCAAAAAACAACGACAACCGATGAAACCCAACCTGAGGCTATTTTTTTTTTGCTCTTTGTGTAATTACAGCCAAGGAGTTTCGAGGGCGGAAATATCCAACCCTGTACCTGCTCGTGGTGGTTTCTGGTATGGTGTTATTGTTGCTTTGTTCACCCCCCTGCTCCCTGCCCGCTCTGCATTAGCCTCCCTTGCTCGTTGCTCTATTTTTATTTTATGGGAGGGGGGAAAAAACACCTACCGCATGTTCCTGATATCGTCGGTATACTGATTTATGCTTCTTAGTCTAACGGGTGTCCTTTGTTCCATGTAGGTTTTGCATCTCTTGCGGCCCTTTGTCCCGTTTGGTTCGCAAGGAGGGTCGTTGCTCGATTGAAAACGTTTGCGTTGATAAGATATAGCTCGCTCTCCCCTTTTATTGTCCCTAAGTAATACGTTTGTACCCATATTATATGGGCACACAACTGACGCTTAGTTTATGCATGAGATTAGTCGTTGTGCTATGATTGTGCTTAGACCGTTGTGTCCCTGCACATTGTATACTAGCCGCTACATTACCCCTGCATATTATATTACACCGTATTTTCGTTGTTCTCATTATGCTGTGCCACATATTCCTTTATGCTGCGCTCTTTATAGTTTCTGTTATCTTGGATGTGTCAGATCCTTCTTTAAAGATCGCTTATCTTTCCATCCCTTGCAGCTCTTTCCACTGTTTGGTCCACGAGCAGATTGTCACAATGCTGAGCTCATCTTTTCTGGTTTCCCAGGTGGGATGCGCCTCTCCCCCTGTTTTTGTTGCTCCTGGAATAGATTGTTTGTGCTTATCTTACGTGCAAAATCTCTTGTCTGTTACCTTACGCGCGACATTATAACCCCCTCCTGTTATATATATATATATATATATATATATATATATATATATATATATATTGGTACCTTCTGTTCTGTCATGTCTCTAATTATGATACAACAGTTAGCACAGCTATCGCCGCATCTTATGTCGCGTTGTTTTGTTTCCTTTAGTTTTTTCAAGCTCTAGGTCCTCATTTATACTGGATGTGTAGGTTCTTTATTGGAGGCTTAGTTGCGGAACATAAAAAGAACATTGCCTAATTCGCCCATGCCTATATTACACAAATACCTTATAATTTGTTACCTTCAGCGCGATGTTATAAAGCGTATTGTTTGTCGGCTCTATTACATTATTTGCTACTGTATAGTATATCACCTGCCACAATGCTCCCACTTATTACATTATGGCGTATTTGTATTGTTTCTTCATGTTGGATTTGATCATGTCCGTTGTTCTGATACGTATTCTTGGTCCCCATGTAGGTTCTTATAAATTAAGACCCTTTGTGTTATTCGATCTAGAAGGAATTGACGCTGAGCCAAATTTGTTATCCTCAATAAGATAACCCCCCTACTGTCCTTGATTGATTTGCCAGTGACCATACTATGTGGGCATCTTATTGCTAGCTGCCTTGCACATGAAATTTGTAGTCGTATTTGTATTATGTTTATTACATTATCTTATTATGCAGAATATAGCGACTGACACATTGTCCCCTTCTTTTTTTTATTTTCCCCTTTTTCCTTCCTTTTCCCTGGACATCTTCTTCTTTTTCCTTATCCTTGTGTTAATTCCTTGTCCTTTTCGTGTATGTTGGGAAAAAAAATTTGGGAAAAAAATAGCAGAGGCAGAACAGCGTTAGTGGCCTTATGTTTGCTATTGGGACTTCCTACATCTCCCTTTTGCAAGTCGTCGCGTGTAGATGTCGCTTGCCATACGTTTCGTTGCTTTGTGAGGTTGCTAACGATGGAAGCGTCCTTTGTGGAGTAGAGCTTCCAGAGCACCCCGCGCCAACTCTTTTTCTGGTCATCTTGTGGTTGACCAAGTATAATGGAGTCATTGGATGCGCCACAAAGACAGTACAGTTGACACACAAAGACAGAACCAGGGTGGAATTCCAAGCCACGACAGAGTCAGCTATCAACGCCAGTCTCAACAAGGCCAATGCAGTGGAAGATAGCAGGGTGGTCGGTAAATTTCCAAACGTCTTCCTGGAGGATTTGCCAGGTATGCCACCTGATTGCAAAATTGAGTTCGTCATTGAATTAGTACCTGGAACGACTCCTATATACAAGAGGCCATATAGAATGGATGCCAATCAGGGCTGAGCTCATGGAGCAAATCCAAGAGATACTAGATAAAGGGTTTATTCGCTCCAGTTCTTCACCCTGGGGAGCCCCAGTTATCTTCGTACCGAAGAAGGATGGAACCCAAAGGATGTGTATAGATTATCGAGCCCTAAATGAAGTAACAATCAAGAACAAGTACCCTCTACCCCGCATTGAAGATCTGTTTGATCAGTTGAAAGGAGCATGTGTGTTCTCCAAGGTCGATCTTCCGTCTAGGTATCATCAACTAAAGATGCGCACCTCGGATATTCCAAAGACAGCATTCGTTACTCGGTATAGTCTATACGAGTACACAGTAATGTCTTTCGGGTTGACCAATGCCCCAACTTACTTCATGTATCTAATGAACAAAGTCTTCATGGTATATTTGGACAAGTCTGTCATGGTATTTATTGATGACATCTTGGTTTACTCCAAGAACAAGAAAGAGCACGAGAAACACCTAAGAATGGTATTGCATAAGCTTAGAGAAAACTAATTGTATGCAAAACTGAGCAAATGTGAGTTTTGGTTAAAGGAAGTTCCCTATCTTGGTTACATTATTTCAGCAGGAGGTGTGTTTGGATCCATCCAAAGTAAAGGATGTTCTGAATTGAAAACCACCACAGAATGTTTCGAAGATCTGCAGTTTCTTGGGTCTAGTAGAATACTATCATCAGTTCATAGAAGGTTTCTCCAAGATAGCAAAGCCAATGACAGAACTACTAGAGAAAGGAGTAGATTTCAAGTGGACAGCCGCCCGAGAAGTTAGTTTTAATGAGTTAAAGAAAAGGTTGACCTCAGCTCTAGTTTTGATCATGCCAGATACTCAAAAGCTATTTTCTGTGTAATGCGATGCATCTCGTCAAGGTTTGGGTTGTGTGCTCATGCAAGAGGGTCATGTTGTAGCATACACCTCTAGGTAGTTAAGGAAGCACGAAGAGAATTACCCGACACATGACTTGGAGCTAGCCACAGTAGTCCATGCCCTAGAGATCTGGAGACATTATCTGATAGGTCAAATATGTGAGATTTATTCAGATCATAAGAGCTTGAAGTATATCTTCACTCAACCGGATCTTAATCTTAGACAACGCGGGTGGTTAGAGCTCATCAAGGACTACAATTTGGGAATCACTATCACCCAGGAAGGGCAAATGTAGTGGTTGATGCCTTGAGCAGAAAATTTCATGTCAACGCTATAACTCTTCAAGAAGTGAGTCCCGGGCTATGCAAGGAGTTTGAGAAATTGAATCTAGGAATGGTGTGTAACACCGAGATAGTTGCAATGGAAATACACTCAATGCTTGATCAAGATATAAGGAACGTTCAGCTTGAGGATGAAAAGATTTTGGAAATCAAGCAGCTCATCAAAATTGGCCAAGCCCCAGATTTCACTGAAGATGAGCAAGGTACAGTGTGGTACAAGCACAGGATATGTGTCCCGGACATAAAGGCTATTTGGGATACAATTTTAAAAGAAGCTCATGATTCAGCATATTCCATTCACCCAGGGAGTACCAAGATGTATCATGATCTTAAAGATCAGTATTGGTGGTACGGAATGAAACATGCAATAGTAGAATATGTGGATATGTGTGATATCTGTCAGCGAGTCAAAGCCGAGCATCAGAGACCAACAGGTCTGCTACAGCCATTGAAAGTACCTGAATGGAAGTGGGAAGAAATCAACATGGACTTCATAGTAGGTCTACCTCGAACTCAGTCAGGATATAATTCCATATGGGTCATAGTTGACTAGTTGACAAAAGTAGCTCACTTCATTCCAGTCAAAGAATCCTTAATGTAAGAGGGGTAGACCTCCCTCTAAACCTGGTAAAATAAGAATATGTTACCCGTAGAAAGGTTGGGTTGGCCAAGTTAAAGGAGTGAATGTTTGTGCTGGAGGAACAGTCACCATGGCTAAGGTCGAGTTGGTGGTAGGCAGTCCAACAGTAGTGGAGAAAACCTTAAATCGAATAAAAGGAGTAACGTTGGAGTAGATTCAAGTGGTCTGTGAGTTTCCACTGTACATCCCAAAGTATTGCCAAAAGAAAGACGGCGGCCAAAGGTTATGCATAATGGAGCTCCCAATGATGTTACCATCAAGGACGAACATCCTCTACCAAGAATTGAGCATTTGTTTGATCAAATCACCGGATCTAGTGTTTTCTCAAAAGTTAGACCCAAAGTCGAGATATTGTCAACTGAAGGTACCTTATGGAATAAGGTTTTCATGAAGTATTTGGGCAAGTTTGTGGTAATGTTTATTGATGACATACTAGTTTACTCTAAAAGTGATCATGAGGATCACCGAAGAAAAGCTTTGGGAAGCTTAGAGAACATTAGTTAAATGCTAAGCTCAGTAAGTGTGAGTTCTGGTTCAAAGAAGTAATGTTCCTCGGACGTACTATGTCTACCGGAGGAGTTGCGTAAGGTGAAAGATGTGCTAGATTGGAAATCACCTATAAATGCTACAAAAGTACGAACTTTCCATTGGTTCAACAGGACATTAGCATCACTACATAGAAGGGTTTTCTAAGATAATAAAACCGCTCACGGAATTGCTTCAAAAAAGAAGATAGAGTATGTGTGGACCTCTACTTGCGAAGCAAGTTCCAAGGAGCTAAAGAAGAAACTACCTCAACCCAGAGCTAGTGTTACCTGATACCCAGAAGAATTTTGACATATATTATGATGCATCTCGATAGGGACTTGGATGAGTTTTGATGCAAGAAGGTCGAGTTGTAGCCTATGCCTCTAGACAATTGAGAACACCCAAAAAGAACTACTCGTCTCATGAGTTGGAATTAGCAACCAAAGTGCATAATCTAAAGATATAGATATACTACTTTATTCATAAACGGTGTGAGAGATACGGATCATAAGAGTCTGGAGTACATATTTACTAAAAAAATAAGATCTTAACTTGAGACAACGGAGATGTCTATAACTGATCAAGAATTATGATATGGGAATCCATTACCATCCTAGGAAGGAAATGTAGTGGCGGATGAGCTAAGTCGAAATATTGCAACATGGCCATGCTATAAGAAGCTCTACCAATCTTATGTGGAGAATTTCGGTGACTCAACCTAGGGTTTGTCATGGATGTGGAGGCAATAGCCATGGGAGTGGAACCCACCTTGGATGAGAACCTTCAAAAAGGTCAGGTGAAAGATGAGAATATAAAGGAGAGCATGCGGAATATCTAAGTAGGCAAGATTAGAAGCAGCTCAAGGAGCTAATTCTAAAAGAAGCTCATATATCAATGTATTCAATTCATCTCAGAAGTACCAAGATGTACCAAGATCTCAAGGCCGTTATCGGTGGTACGGAATGAAGAGAGACATATCAGAATACGTAGCTCTGTGTGATACATATCAGATGGTCAAAGCTGAACATCGGAGATCCGCAGAATTGCTACAGCCACTGAAGGTGCCTAAATGAAAATAGGAAGAGATCAGTATGGACTTTACAATTGGACTACCACGTACCCAGACTAGTTATGACTCTATATGGTTGTAATGGAACATTTGATCAAGGTTGCTCACTTGCTCCCAGTAAAGGACAACACCTCTAGATACAACAGACCCTCAAGGTACTAAAAGAGAAGTTGTTTATTGCCTCAACTATCATCTGTGCCTGATGTTTGCCTCAGTTACAGAAGAGCCTATGAATCTTCGAAGAGTGGTTACCAATTGAAGAGTTGGATGTAAAAAAGATCTCACATACTAAATATCCAGTCAAGATTCTTGAGATAGGTGAAAGAGTCACTAGAGGCAAGGTAATTACTATATGCAAGGTGCAATGGGGTGGACATTCAGAAGATGGGCTATCGAGACATAGAAGATAGAGGAATTTCCTTATCTCTTTTCAGATCTGCCCAAATCTCGAGGGCGAGATTCCTTTTAAGGGGGTAGATTTGTAACACCCTACTTTCCAATATTTTACAACTTTTTAAAATTTTCCAACTTTAGTTAGTAGCTTCACTAGTACAGAAGTTTAAAACCTATTTTCATAAACAACCAAGCAATCTAGGTTATTATTTCTTGTCCATTGCATGCTGAGTTTTGCTAGGAGCCAGGTAAATGCATTAGTGTTCTTTTTCTTTTTCTTTCTCTTTGGTGTTTTGAGTGAAAAATATTTTGAAAAGATGTTTACAAAACTCTATAGTAAATTAGTTAAGGATCTTAATGGTTGGAATTTAAAATCCTTGAATTCATCATCTATTCAATCCTTGATCATAATGATCCTTCTCTAGTTCAATTCAAATCTTATCCAAATTCTTGTTTAAATCTAATCTCTCCTCTTCCTCAAATTCTACCCAAATCCAAATTCAAATTCCTTATCTACTCCTATTCTTGTTCAACCTCATCTTTTGGTTTCTCTCGAATTCACTCTAAGCTCAATTCAAATTCAAACACTATTCAAATTTCTCTGCAAAACTTTCTTTTCTAAAACCCAAGCCAAGCCCTTGGCCGGCACACAAGTCATCTAGAAGGCCCAACATAAAGGATGCACGAAATCTGTGGATATTCACAGAGTCCTGAACAACCTCATCTTCCCATACAGTTTCGAAGTTCAAGATGGCCTCAAATGCAAATCTTGAAAATACTAAACTTGTACGCCTCATCAAGAGATTCAATCTGAACCTATGGAAGTCCCCTTTTTGGTAATGGAGCTAGGAGTTATAGCTCCCGAAATAAGTGCTGCGTATATAAGTCTCAGTTCAAATAGTTTATCTTGTGATGAATTTTTGAAAATCAAAATGGTGTTTTAAGAAGTTCTAATGAATACCAAAGTTGTAGATATTTTTGAGTACTAAAATTTAGAGTCCAAAAACATCTAATTTAGAGTCTGGACAGTGGAGATATCATCCTCGGAATAGAGAGCTACGAGAAAGAAAATCCTAACCGACTCGAACAAGAACCCGAATTGTGTCCGGCTTGGACTCTACCTCAACCAGCCGCCCTAGCCCTATAAATAGGTGTTGAACTTCATCCCCTATCCCCTTTCCATCCCTCCATGCCCTAGCCACCACAGCAGCCTTGCCGTGCGCTACCGTTCGCCGGTGTCGCCGTCATCGCTGCCCGTGATGTGCTACGTCATCGTCTCCACGAATCCTCCTTCTCCGATCATCAAAGAAAGATGAGAACCCCTCCTTCTCCTTCTTTACCCATATTTTACCATCATACTAAGTCCCTAGGTAAGCCCTAGCCCCGGCCAAAGCCTGATCTATGCCACCACGATCATCGCCATCGCGGACAGCTACGCTGTAGCCAATTGGCATCAACATTCCATTCCAACTAGTGCGCCGTTCTCCATGACCTTTCACCAGCGCATGACCCATGATGTTCTCCATGCCCTCACCAACCAGATCGGCCAATAGAGCAGCCAAACTACCAAAAATCAAGGTTGACATGCCCATTGTCCATTTTCTGGACGTGTTCTGCACGCGCACCCGATTTGCATTCACGTTCCCCTTGAATTCAAAAGCCATATGGATGCACCAACCTTGTCACGACGTGTCCCATCGAGTCTTCTATGTGACCCTAGGAGCCCATCCCCATTTGTGCAGCGACACGACCGGAACGTGATTGCCAACCACAGCATGTCGCAACCGTCACCCATCTCATCTCTGCATATCGTCCTTCCTTTCAGGAGATGATCTACCGAAACCCATGCCATAGCATTGTGTTCCCAAGAAATGAACGTCTCTGTTCAGATAGTTTCTTAAATTTCATAGCCAATCTTAGGGAATGCGAGTGTCTTCTTTGCTATGTCTGTTCGCGGTCACCACCAAACCTAGCAGTAGTCATCACTGTTTTGCCGCTACCTCGGATGAACCCTTACAAAACCAAACATACATCTGAGTTAGTCTTTCTATGTTCTACGCCATGCTTCCTTCGTTTCGCTGAAATACCATCGAAGCTCGACATCGATGTCAGTGGCTATGCGCCTGATCGCCATCTCTGACGAAAACTGAACCACCGCCGCTACACAGAGTCACCGGTAGTATCCTTAACCTAGAAGCACAACCTCTGGCCATTTGATTCATCATGGGTGGCGGAGAATAGATTGCAGCGTATCCCTTCTTTAATCCAAGATGGTACTTACATAGCATGCCATGTCAGCATCACATCATTCTCTTTAGCCTAGTCAGCGAAGTCTGGCCTGCCCTACACTTCTTAAATCTTGCGCGATGATGTTATCAAGCTTGACGCAGTGATTGTGCAATAAAGTCTTTTCCCATAGGAAGATAGTTTCCGTAAATCAGCATTTCCTTTTCAGTCTAATCCATCTCCCGAAAACTGTTCTCTTTTCATCTTAACTCCCATTTAGACGATTCTTGCGTCTAAATGTTTCTAAAATTATACCAATCCAACTATAGTGTTTTTAAAGTGTTTTAATGATGTTTGGTATGTTGTTCTTAGTGTTTTTCTTTATGTTGTTTGTCGGTAGTTCTCGTGATTAGCCGATAACGTTCCGGAGCAGTTCGAGGGACTTCAAGACCAAAATTTCAACAACACTGAGCAGCATTGGGTGGCCAGTGTCCTTGATCATCTTGAACCTATGTTTTAAATTTTTTGTTTTACAAAATTGCATACAATGTCTATCAACTTGATGGGTAGTTACCTATGTTAGGATTTACCTAGTTCTTCCTTTACATTCCTTGAAGCCTAAGTGGTAGTTGATATGAGTCTCTTAGGTAGAATTGCTTAGTCATACTTTTGGGATGTTGGGAAGTGTTATATACATATTTAATAGATATATTCAATGATGATGATGAACTTGTTTTAGTAACATGGAACCCTAGGACTTGGGCAAGGAGTTGGTTTGATAATGGTGGTTCATGTGGTGGGCTTCTGGATACGTTTCAAGAAACAGTGTTAGGTTTTGTTGGTTATTTCCCTGTTGGATAGTCTTTGCCCAAGTGTCACTTTGAGAGAAATATACTTAGATGCTTGCCTTGCTGCTTAGGCAGTTGTCTGATGCTACCCACATAGAATTCACAGAACCCGTGTGGCTCAGTGTCACCTTCAACCACACCTGAATCACGCTCCGGATCCTTCTTCACTAAAGAAGAATGCGTACAATGATGAGTATGAATGAAGTGCAATAATTTATGCTACAATATGCATAACAACAAACTAAAAGTGCAAGATATGTGAAATAATAGCAAACTTTATGATCTAAACAACTTCGAAAAGCTAACTCGAGGCTGGAGACTCTGGGTTGAACTCGGAACATCTGGGTTCTGGAACCTCCAAGTTATACTCCGGACGGGGTTGTTGGTTAGCCATTTTTTAATTAACTCAGAAGGTCCGAGCTGAGTCCGGAACCTCTAGGTTAGGGCGGAATGTCTGGGTGGGGCTCCGAGTGAGGGTGCTCGGTTAAAATCCTGTGAATTGCTTAGACCCTCTGGGTTCAACCTGGAATATCCGGGTTGGGCAAAATTGAACTTCTCGATAGTTTTCCACTGTCGATTTGACTCGCATGTTGAATCTATCATACATAGATATGGATATACACTATACAAAGTTTTCTAGACCCAAATGCACCTCAAACCCTAACGATTTCTTAGGACAATTCAGCGCGGGTTTCACTAAGCTACCCGGAACCTCCAGGTTCTACCCGGACTATCCGGGTTGCTGTAGAGAGCATTTCTTCCTAGGGAGAAGTGGCTGATTTGATTTGCAAGCTTCCTCGATCCAAAGAGAAAATGTTTTGCACTATTTATGGACTCTAAACTTCATCTACCAACACGACAACTCAATTCCATGACTTAAACTCATCCAAAGCCTTGAAATCGCTCCTAAGCATAAAAAACACGAAAAGCATTGCAACTTCGCGATTGAAGCTCCAAACTAAGAATTTATCTAACCAAGCATCCTTGCCATGGGAGCCTAGGAGACTCACCCAAGATGTTTTATCGAGGTTGGTGACCGTCGGGGGAAGATGGAAAATCTCGGGAAGAGGAAGAACGTCGGTGCTCCTCGTGCTTCAACCAAGAACACCAAAATGAGTCAAGAACGAATCAAATCCTTTGGGAAAATGCAAATGAATTGGATGGATGAGGAGCTTAGGAGCTAAAGATCGCATTAATAACACATGCATACCTCGATTACTTCTCTTGAGGTGGGATTTTGGGGAGAATGAGAGAGTGTTTGAGAGAGGGAGAGACTCCTTTGGCTTGGCCAGTTGAGAGGAGAGGGAGTGAGGGTGGGAGTGAGGGAGAGAGATGGAGCAGGTGGGGCTACTGCCCTAGGGAGAGAGGGAGTGGTCACCCACGTGGGCGCCACATGCTAGAGAAAGAAACATGTTTTAACTGCAAATTCATTTCTTTTCTATCCTGAATTTCTTTCTCTCATCTAATTGACTTAAAACTAAGTGCTCTAATGCTCCGAAACAAAATTACTCAAAATCAAACATAATGCTTATGAAGCATGATTTTGCTTAATTACATGATTACGGTTTCGAGACGTGACATATGTTTTGTTGTTGATTACAGGATAGAAGGGTACAGTTGGTTAAGTGTAGATGCTCACACATTGAGTCTAATTCCACTTTTGCGGATAACTTCACTTAATCTTATGGTTGTTTCCTTGTTAATTCATCTAGATGCATTATCCTTAGAGTTGGGTTATTATATATATCCATTATTGATTAAGTCTTGCGAGTACATTAGTACTCATGTTTGCTTTCGACAAGCTTTGCAGGTGAGAGAGAATTAGTATTTGGTTACTTCACGCTCGGCGATGTTGGTGGCAGGTAAGATTAGTGCCATCTATGAGGGATGTCGTTTTGGGGTAGTGCCTCTGGGCAAAAGGTCTCACCTATCTTTTATTGTACTAGACTTTATATTCCACTGCATAGTATCTCTAAGCTATTAGGAGGTGAAGTGGTGCTTTTGTCCTCCTAGCGTATGTTTTCTGTAAATAGATGAAAAATGTAATAATTGAAAGACTTGTAATATATTTTCATTACTTGTTATTTATTATGTTTTGGTGTGATGAAATATGTTGGAAATGTGTGTATTCCGATCTTGAACATAAAACACATGTCAGAACTACCGGGGTTAGATGTTAATCATGATGGTTGTGATTATGTAAATAACCGACTTAATAATTAATTAAAATAAAATTAGGATGTTCCCTACAACCTTAACCTCATAGAACTTATCTCTTCCAATGCAAGTGTCTATAAGAAAGTGCTGAAATACTTTCAAACACCTACATAATGCACTAATTGTTCCTCCGCTGGATCAATAGAGGCAACTAGAAACGGCCTACGACTGCTGCGTCGCCATATCAGCCCTTCACGGCAGAATGTAGATAGCCGCTGCCCACGACACAGCAGATCGACTAGCCAAACTGCAGAAGTTGTCACATCTAATCATGTTTTTGTGTTTGGCTCAATTTGTCCTGAAGCTCCTTGCAGTCAAATAGCACGGCAGAAGTGAAAATGGGCATCATTTCTCTCAAGTACATTGGTAGACCCATAATATGCCCATTCTAGATTGAGAAATACTTTATAGCGCCCGCACAAGGGCAGGTGCATAATACCCTCTCCGTCCTCAACACTTGTAAGGGGAGGATCAGGTTCTCTCCCTCGGAGTCAAAAGAAAATCTCTCCCAGTGACCGGCGAGGAGGGAGATTCCTTGAGGCGCTACGGTAGTTCTTCCGTGATCATACCTTACTAAGTATCTCTCGTCCCTAAATATCATTTATATCTACACTTTAATAAAATATACGAGTTATAATATATTCGATCGATCTTTTTTATTCATCCGAGTTGATGAAACGGTCACCATGCAAGGTTAGATCTCGTTCCTGCTTCCAAAAATATTTAATCGTACATTATTTATCTTTCATACCTAGACATCTAATATTTATCTTTCATACCTTCAAAATTACATTCAATCTACTATTATTTATTTTCCATACTTAGATATTTAATATTTTCCTTCCATACATTATGCCAGGTTTCTTCAGAAGGTACGTCGTCTCCCGCACATTGCCTATAGTGCTAGATTTCTCCAAAACGTATATCATCTTCCACACTTTGCCTACATCACTTGTAATAGGAGGATCAGGTTCCCCTCTCCACCCTCAATACTTGTAAGGGGAGGATCAGGTTCCCCCCTCTCCGAGTCAAAAGAAACTCTCTCCCTATGACAGGCGAGGAGGGAGATTACTTCAGGTGCTATGGTAGTTCTTCCGTGATCATATCTTACCAAGTACCTCTTTGGCCTCTGACTATCATATTGTGTATTATGAGACATGAAAACATGATAAAACTGAGTATTAATAGATGCTAAAGACAGTGGATCACACAACATATGTAAAGAAGATTGTAAACTCCGTATGTTCTTTAAACATCATACTGATCCTTCCCGATGTAGTGCTGATGATTTATCCATGTCACCTTTACTCCTTGATGTTTTTCTTTTTTGCCGGGTCCTTGTCACTTTATATTCCATCCCGATATAGTAACCCATGTTGGATTCGTATCACTATTCTTTTCAAAACGTTGGGTTTTTTATAATTCTAAAGTTGCTGTGCTATGTGCTAACCCAAACTCGACTTTAGTATTAAGTGCAAGATAAAACTCCCTATCCAAGGCAAGGAGTGACGCGGAAAACAAAGAGGTGATGCGCTGATCCAACACATGTCAATTCAACTGTGATCCAGTAAAAATCAAATATTCGGTCAAGCTACTAAGCCAGTGATATCGACAAATTTGTTTTCACTGCTTACAAATAGGACTAGAACTGTTTAGAGCTACGAGCTTTACACATTGCTCACTATTAGGGTCATCATTGCTTCTATAGTGGCCAAAAAATAGTACAAAAGAAAGGGATATGTCAAAGGTAGCAGTAAAAATCATTCACCCAAGAAAAAATGGTTTTAACACAGATCAGACAAATGCAGAACACATGAAGTCCTTCAAAAAATAATTTAATTATACAAGTTATTTACATTTCCGAATAATAGAATCCAACGGAATGTGGATAAAAGAATGTTTTTCATGAGATTCCTATCTGCTACAATGACAGAAAAAATGAGGAATTTCTGTATATTGTAGTGCAGACATGCATTTCGGGAGGGCAGAAAAAAAAACC
The DNA here is from genome assembly GCF_958298935.1 of Phragmites australis. NCBI lineage: Eukaryota > Viridiplantae > Streptophyta > Magnoliopsida > Poales > Poaceae > Phragmites > Phragmites australis. The sequence continues at coordinate 16,371,520 of NC_084935.1, forward strand.
CTATTCCCAACCCAGCCAACTAAACATTGAGAGAACAAACCAAGCTATCTAGGACAAAAATAATAATTACATAGCATAACAGGGAGACCGGAAACCCTAGGTTGAATTTACATCATCTGATGAAAGAATGTAGGGGTATGCGTGTATGCCCATACAGCAACTTATGACGAGGAAAAGGAAGCAGCTCTGGCCCTTTTGAGCGCTCAACTCTTCAAGAATTGAAAGGTTGGCATTGCAATGAGTTCTAGTGGTGGGGCGACATTCTGAAATTCTTTGGCATCCATTGAATCTGCTATCTCCTCAAGTGATATGGGCATGCTGCAACACAAACAAAGTAGAAAACCGCAAAGTTTAGCATATCCTCAGAATTACGCGACCAACATAATAATGACCCAGTAATTTTTTACATACCTTATTTCATCATCCAGTAAAAAGGTGTTGTCTAAAGTGTCCTGGCTCGATTCCTTGGTCATCAATGTCAGCATCTCCTCAAGAACCTACAGTCATGAAGAAAATCAATCAGCTCCCGTATAGTTGGCTGCTCTATGTCGTATGAATGGTCAAAAGGTCATTTCAAAATGGAAAAACCAGGAAACAAGAGGAATAGTGAAAATTTGGAAGAAATGGCATTTAACTGATACATAAGTGGTATCAAATAGATTCCAAATTGGAGTGACATTTCATATTGCACGAACTTTAGAATCCAAATAAATTCCCCATATAATTCCTTTGCATAAATTGTGCTTATGGCATTCAACTGTAGAATCAAGTTTTCTCCGATTACCTCTTCTGACACACTCTCTGTGTTATATTTGTCATCCCAGTACTGAGTGCATATTTTGTAGAGCTGCTGCACACTTAGTACCTGCATAATAACAGAATAGATGTAATATCCGGTGTGTGTTTGTGTATGAGAGAGAGAGAGAGAGTGCGCTTACTGGACAGAGATCATTAACTATTTCATCGTATGAAATCCTGAACTTTTTGAATATGACCTAGACAAACAACACAAATATATCAGTATTGCGAATTCATATTGCAAACTCTGTAAGATGGAGCCACAAAATACAAACATCAACCATCATAAATGCCTTTCGCCATTAAATTGACCAAGCGGAAAAGATAAGTTATAGACTGACTAAGGGTTCCTGGGGCAACATCCCAAAAGTGGTCTATGCTGCCCCATAAAAAGTAATATGAATTTGGTATGTACAAGTTTCAAAAACTATTCCGGTAGTAATATAGATTTGGAAAAGTCATGCTTTATTTTTAAATAAAATGGAAACTGTAAATCAGCTTGCAGAGGAATCTGACATTATTTTTCCAATAATACTGATAACCGATTACTATGTTACATGATCAGGTTTCATGCAAGGGAATTGGTGAGTGAAGGGAACCGGATGTGGTAGCAAAGAGGGGGGTGGCACGCCTTTTTGCACGCAGCAAGGTTCTTCCCTGACCATAGCCAAGAGGGTATGAGCTCAAATCTTTAGGGAAGGTTTATTTCATCCGTGATTGATTTAATATGATTACAGGAGACAATATATAAGAACCATCACTCAAATTAAATGAATATTTTATACCAAACAACTTCAATGTACCAATCTAATCCTTAATACCTTCCAACTAATGCGCCAGGCCCACCCAGCCTGTCATGATGCGCTGCTGCTAGCTGCTAACAGTCTCATGCACACAACACCAGTAGGCACGGCCACAAAAAGTGTCCATGACAAAAACATCGGTATCTTTCCTTTTCTCCAATGCAACAAAAAGTTTATATTTCCACCCTAGAAGATATATGCTGATTTCACTCATATATTCACATACGATGTAAAAAGCAACATCTTCAACAATCTGGAAACACTGGAAATGGGTTAAATCCCTTAATATGTTTTACACCAACCATGAACAAGTCAATATTATAGTTTGTTACTAGTTTACCAATTTACATACTTCAGTTCTCACTTATTGTTAGATGTGCATGTTCCTTTTGTATTTTCCCCTTTATACAGAGGTTTATTTGCATATCACAATGCTTGTATATCTACCATTTTAGGGCTTTGGAATACTGTGAGCTGCACATGTGTTACATGGTATCATGTCCGCCGCCGTCGTGCCGCCAGCTAGACGCCGATGAGCCTCCACCACCAGCAGCCACGTAGCTCCATCTACCCTCCCTTGCTTCTGCTCCGGCCCCCGCCGCTACCGTTCTGAGCTCCGTCTCCCGCCACTGCAGACGCCTCCCCTGCCAGAGTGCCCCGGGCCACCTCCGCCTTCACCCCAGTCACCCGGTCGCCTCCTCCCTAGGCCGAGTGCCCCCCCCCCCCCCAGAGCTCTGGTTCCCACCGCTGCCGCCCTAAGCTCCGGCTCCCGCCGTTGCAGCCCCGTGCTCTCCCAATTGTGAGTGCATGCGTGCATGAGTAGAAAAGAAAAGAAAAGGAAGGAGGAGGTTGTTGTCTTCATGGTGTCCTACAGGAGGATGGGTGCCATTCCTGTTCCATAGTGCCCGGTGTTTTTCAATGGTCTCAACTGAGGGGAGTTCGCGTTTCACATGGAGATCCACATGGGTGATCAACAACTGTGGGGCTACCTCATCGGCAAGCGGACATGTCCGCCTTATCCCGCTCTCCCGATTCCACTCACTTGCCCTCAGATGCTAATGATGATGCCAAGGCTCCTCTGATTGATGCTCTCGAGACTGAGATGGAGACTTACCAGTCAGATCTCGCTGTCTATATGACCTGGTTGTGTGAAGAGGTCTGTGTCAAGGCCATCCTGTTTGCAAGCATGAAGGTAGATCTCTCGATGTCCCTCAAGGGACTCAACACTATGCAGCTGATGTGGGCTCACCTCCGCCACAGCTACGAGATTTGCAACGAGGCATTGTACATTGCTATCGTGATGGAGGCTCAATCACTTTCACAGCTAGACTCCACTATGGAGGTGTTCCACCATCAGATGTCAGCAGTTTGGCAGCATCTGAACAGCTTAGGTGCAGAGTTCTGTACTGCTAGCACCTGCATGTGTTGTGACTACCACCAGAGTAAGAGGTCGACTCTTCGTCTTCATGAGTTCCTCTCCCAGCTTCGCCCTGAGTTTGAGACTGTCAGATTGCAGCTGCTAACACACAGTCTGAGCCCATCGCTTGACGAGGCGACGCCTGAGCTGTGGGCTAAGGAGTCTTCGAGCAGGGGGGGGGGTGAGCATGGTTCACCTTTCCGCCTTTGTCCTGGCTGCACGAGTCCCTTCTTCGGCTCTCACACCTTCCCAAGTGCCTCTGCCTCCTTCGACACCACAGCCCTCCCTAGTGGTAGCGGGGGCCCCTTCTAGTGTCATCTACGACTACTGTGACAAGGCAGGGCACACTGCTCAGGTATGTTTTATGAAGTTATGAAGCAGCGTGAGAAAACACAGAAGAAGAAGGCACGACGCAACGGACGGTTCTCTGAGAATCCAGGAGGTGGTTCTAGTCAGTCGGGCTCTCGTTGTGTCTAACGTAGAGCAGGAGCTCCTTGGGCTGTTCCGCCACCTCACCACTACAGCTTCTACCTTAGCACTCGGGACTACTGCTCAGCCTTCTGGTTCCACTCCTTCCCATCCAGGTATATCATCCTTATGGTTTCTTGATTCCGGTGCCTCCTTCAATATGACTTCGGATTCGACTCATCTATCTTTTGTGTCGCCTCCTAGTTCATCACTCATAGTTCAGATAGAAGATAGCACCTCCCCTTCGGTTGCAAGACATGGCACTCTTTGTACTTCCTCATTTTATATCCCTACTATCTCTCATGTTCCTAAACTCACAATGCACCTTTTGTCCGCCGGTCAGATAATTTGATCATGGATGTTGTATCATTCTTAAGGCTGACTCTTGTTGTGTTCAGGATCTTCGTATTGGGTTTCTGGTGGGGATTGGTCCAAGGTGTCATGACTCTCAGTGCCTGTGGGAGCTTGATTGGCTACGTTTTTATTCCTCCTCGTGAGCGCACGAAGGTGACTGCTCAGTCTGTTGAGTGGTGTTTTTCTTGGATACAGTTTGGAGCACAAGGGTTATCGTTGTTATGACCCTATTGCTTGTCGGATGAGGATTTCTCAGGATGTCATCTTTGATGAATCACATTCCTACTATCCTCATTCTTCCACCAGTACTCCATCCACAACAGCTGAGTCTCTCTCTTTCCCTATTCTTCCAAATTTGTATTTTCCGTTGCTATCCTCTCCTCTTCCACAACCACCACCATCTCCATCTTCATGCTCACCACCGCCTTCCACTCCACCTCTGGTTGCTTCCCCACCTCCTCTGAAGCTTCCTCCTCGTGCGATCACTCGCTTTTACACTCGTCGATCGCGTTCATTTGACTCATCTCTGTCTCTTCTCGAACCTGCTCCGAAGTCTCCACCACAGTATGTTCTCCTTGATCGTCGTACTATTCGACCACCTGAGCGCCTTGGCTTCACAACTACTACTCTTGTCGAGCCATACGACCTACCGAGAAGCTGTTGTCCACTAGGAGTGGCAACATGCTATGGCTAAGAAGAATCGTGCTTTAGAGCGTACTGGCACTTGGGATCTTGTTCATCTGCCAATCCATGTCACTCGTATCACTTGAAAGTGGGACAACAAGGTCAAAACTCGCTCTGATGGCTCTCTTGAGCGCTACAAGGCTCGTCTTGTGGCTCGTGGTTTTCAGCAGAAGCATGATCGTGACTATAATAAGACTTGCTCCAGTTGCTCACATGACCACTGTTCGGACTCTTCTGGTTATTGCCTTATGTTCGCTAGTGGTCCATCTCTCAGCTAGAAGTCAAGAATACCTTTCTTAATCGTGAGCTGTGTGAGGAGGTTTTTACATGCAGCCCGCCTTCAGGGTACTCTGTCCCTGATGGCATGTTGTGTCGTCTGCGTCGCTCTCTTTACGGCCTCATGCAGGCTCCTCGGACCTAATTTGAGCGTTTTCTTCGGTTGTTACTAACGCTGGCTTTCAACCCAGTGACCATGACCCTACTCTCTTTGTTCACACTTTCTCTCGTGGTCGCACACTTCTTTTCTATGTTGATGACATGATTATCACCGGTGATGATTCTCAATTCATTGATTTTGTGAAGAAGCGCCTCAGTGACAAGTTCTTGATATCTGACTTGGGTCCTATTCGGTACTTCCTTGGGATTGAGTTTTTTACCACGCCTAACGGCATCTATCACTCCCAAGAGAAGTATATTTAGGATCTTCTTGCTCGAGCCGCTCCCACCGATCATCGCACGGTTGATACACCCATGGAGTTTGGTGTTCATCTCCGCTTCACTGATGGTGAGCCTCTCGTTGACACCACTCGTTATCATCATCTTGTTGGGAGTCTTGTATACCTTGGGATCATTCGTCCGAACATCTCTCACTCTATTCACATCCTCAGCTAGTTTGTTTATGCTCCCTCTTAGCTCTACTACACACACCTCCTCCGTGTTCTGCGATATCTTCGTGGCACCATTTCTCGTCGTCTTTTCTTCCTTCGCTCTAATTCCCTCCAACTCAAGGTGTATTCTGATGCGACCTGGGCTAATGATCACTCTTTTTTTCTCGAACGCGCAGGAGAACTGCATGTCATTTCATTAAAGAAGGAAAAAACGGATACAAAATAAGACACCTCAACGAAAACACACCCACAACACACACACCATGAACTGGATCAAAATAGCCGCGCCACAACAGGCCGGGGGGGGGGGGAGACCTAGACACGACCCTAGAGTCCCATGACCAAAGGTAAGAGGTCCTTGGCCCCGGCAGCACACCAAATAGACCCTTCATCTGCCACCGCTCTGACCACCAGAGTCAAGGAAGGTGAGACCTTGTTGAAGACGCAATCAATACGATGCTTCCACAGTTCCCATATGATAAGGATTATGAAGGTATTTAGGCCTTTTCTGTACTGAGTATCGACCCCTTTGATTGCCTTATACCACCATCCAGACAAGGAAGAAGTATCCGGTTGGGGTGCTATAGAATGCAGTCCAATTTTTTGGAAAACTGTGAACCACACCTGCCGAGCGAACACACATGAAGTTAAGAGGTGCTGTATGGTTTCTTCAGCTTGATCACAAAGAGGGCAGGCACTTGGGTGAGGTAATCCTCTTCTTGCCAGCCGATCTCCCGTCCAACAACGGTTAAGGACTGCAAGCCAAATAAAGATCTTGCATCTCAAAGGCGCCCAAGACTTCCAAATGCGCTTCCATGGTGCAAATTTGGTGGAGCCAACAAAGAAAGCATTGTAAGCCGATTTGCTAGAGTAGGAACCAGATTTTGAGAGCTTCCATATGTGTTGATCCTGAACCCCAGGATCCAGAGAGGTTTGCCAAAAGGACCCATAACTGAAAGAACTCATCAAGTATGCTAACAGAGAGAGCACCATTGATATCCCTCATCCACCGCCTATTTCCAAGAGCTTGGCACACTGTTCTTTTGTTGAGGGCGCGACGAGGGACGCGTAGGATGAGATTAGGAGCCACTTCGGCAATCGATCTGCCCTGCAGCCACCGGTCAGTCCAGAACATAGTATTTGTGCCATTGCCGACCACCGAAACAACTGCCATATCAAACATGGCCTTCGCATTTGGGTGAACCTTCACCGGAAGCCCTACCCAAGGGCGGGTAGGATCAGTCTTTTGAAGCCATAGCCAACGAATACGGAGAGCCCAGCCTTGTGTATTCAGATCATGTATGCCGAGCCCACCGAATTGAATGGGCCTGCATACCCTTTCCCAAGAAACTAGGCAATTGCCTCCATGAGCCTTTTCTTGACCTTTCCATAGGAATCCTCGCCTTTTCTTGTCGATAGCTTTGATAACCCATTTCGGAAGATCCAAGGCGATCATTTGATAGATGGGGGTCGAGGTGAGGACCACGCGGACCATGATGAGTCTACCTGCTCGGTTCATGAGGGAAGCTTTCCATCCCGGAAGCAGATTCGCCACTTTATCAACCAAAAGCTGTAGATCAGCCTTGGAAAGTTTCCTTACTGACAGAGGAAGTCCTAGGTAAGGACAAGGAAAATTTTTGAGCTCACAAGGCAGCTGGTCTGTAATAACGGCTAATTCCTCCTCTTGACATTGGATTGGGATGGCTGAGCATTTTAGCATGTTAATTCTGAGTCCCGAGACATGACCGAAAAAATCCAGCAGGTGTTTAATCAAATCCAGCTCTAATGCAGAAGGCCGAATGAACAAAATCACATCGTCCGCGTAGATAGAAACCCGGTGTTGCAACCCTCTGACAGGGAGCGGCTGAAGAAGACCCTCCTGACTAGCAAGACCAATTAAAGAATTCAACATATCCATAACCATGATAAAGAGCATGGGGGAGAGAGGATCCCCCTGACGGAGACCTCTTTGATGATGAATAACCTCACTCGGCTCCCCATTCAAGAGCACTTGGGTGGTAGCAGTAGAAAGAAGACAGCACAATATATTACACCACCGGCGACCAAAACCCAAGCTGCGAAGAACCTCCAAAAGAAAGGACCAAGAAACAGAGTCGAAGGCCTTCGAAATATCCAATTTGAGGAGGACATGAGTTGCCTTCATCCTGTGTAAAGCCCTTGCTGTTTGTTGGACTAAAAAGAAGTTATCCTGTATGCTCCGACCACGGACGAAAGCACTTTGGTTTGTTGAGATCAAGCTTGGTAACCTTGGGGCAAGACGATTTGCAAGAAGTTTCGCCACGAGCTTAGCTAAACTATGAATCAAACTTATAGGGCGGTAGTCCTTTATCAAGATTGCATCCGGCTTCTTGGGAATAAGCGTGAGAAAGGCTGTGTTGAGTAATCTGAAAATTGAAACCCTTCCTTGCTGAACCACCACAAGAGCCTGCATCAAATCACACTTGATGATCTGCCAACAAGTTCTATAGAAACGACCCGTAAACCCATCCGGACCCGGCGCCTTATCTTGAGGTAAGGACTTAATGGCTGTCCACACCTCATCTTCAGTAAAGGGGTCATCAAGAGTCACCAAATCATGTTGCTGAATATGGAGAGCAGAAAAGTCAATTGTGCACTCCCTATGATCAGCAGCACCCAGCAGCCCAGAAAAGAAATCAAAGGTAGCCGAGAGTTTCTCAGATTGGCTAGTGACGGTTTGCTCATCAACTAGCAGTTTTGCCACAAAATTTTTTTTCTTGCGGAACCTAGATTGTTGGTGGAAGAAAGCAGTATTGGCATACCCTTCTTGCAGATAGAGAATCCGAGAGCGCAGCCTAGCAATTGTTCGGTCAAGAGAGGCCAAACCAAGACACCGGTGCTTCAGATTCATGTGCAGCCAATCCTCCTCAACCGAAAGCTGCCGAGAATCCCCAACAATCTCCAAGCGGTGAAGAATTTCAATCGCCATAGCAAGCTGAATCTTGATGTTGCCCACTTTCCGCTGACTCCAACTTTGAAGCCCTCTACTGAGGCGCTGCAGTTTGGTGTAGACCTTCTCTAAAGGGCATGAGCCAGCCACAGGAGCATCCCAATTCAATTGTACCGCCTCAAGAAATCCAGCAAGATTATGATGGGATAAGTCCTTGTGCAGCACATGGTCTTTGTGGGGCTGCTGCATGGTCTTTGTGGGGCTGCCATATGGTGGTCTTGCTGCCCATATGCTTTAGGACAGCATCTAGGACACTAGGACAGCATCTAGGACAGCATCTTAGACTAGAGGACAGCATCTAGGACAACATCTTAGACTAGAGGACAGCATCTAGGACAGCATCTTAGACTAGAATCTTAGACTAGCATCTTGGCATATGCTTGGCTGGCCATGAGCCTATAAATATGTATCCCCAACCCCTCAGGTTGGCATGGCATTTATGCGAGAAATAAACCAGAAAAATTGCCCCAACTCCTAGTGTCATCCTCTCTCGATGAGAGTAAGAATTCAGCTACTACCAAGAGTAAGAATTCAGCGACTAACAAGTGGTATCAGAGCCTGTTTATCCTGTAGCCTGAGCATCTCCTGCTCATCTCCCCCCTCAGCCTCACAGCAGCCCCAGCTAAGAGCAGCAGCAGCCCCGGTTGCTCCTGCTCACCCCTCTCCCTCTGCGCAGAGCAGCAGTAGCTCGTCTGAAGCAGCCCTCTCCCCACGCAGCAGCCCTCCCCCGGTAGCGCGTCATGTCCGCAGGGCAGTCTCAGCGCTCGGTCGCCTCGAGCACGCGGCGTCGGCAGGAGGCCGAACTTGCCGCGGCAAAGGAACACGAGCGAGCGGCGGCAGAGACCGCTGCGGCGGCGGCAATGGCGTCGAGGCTGCCAGCGGCGGAGCTAGCAGCAGCCAGAGCGGAGGCAGAAGCAGCGGCGGCGGCGGTTGCAGCGCGTGCGGCGGCAGCGGAGGTCGAGGCTCTGCGCGGCAGCACCGGCAGCTCCATTTCTGCTGACGACAGCGCCGACGCGGACCTCGAGCTGCCGGAGGCAGAGGCAGCGCGAGAGCGGGCGGCACAGTGGGCAGCGGCGCACGCCCACGAGCGGGGCGGCAGCCCAGACAGGCGCGGACGCGCCGGCGGCGCTCCTGGAGGAGGCGCGCACGGCAACAGTGGCGGACGGGTCGATGGAGAGCGCGGCCTTTACAGGCGGCGTGGCTCTCTCTCCCCGGATCGGTACCGTGGTCACCACGGGTTCCAGGCTGTTGTCAGGGACGTCGGCCCCGGCGGTGGGTGGCCTACCCTCACTAAGACCAACTACGTCGAGTGGGCTGCGGTGATGAGGGTAAAGCTCCAGGTGCGGCACATGTGGGAGGCAGTCCGGTACGGCGACGTCGACTACGACCAGGATCGACGGGCGCTGGATGCCCTCATCGCAGCAGTCCCGTCCGAGATGCAGTTCTCGCTTACCAATAAGCGGACTGCCAAGGAGGCTTGGGACGCCATCGCTGCGGCACGCATCGGCAGCGACCGCGCCCGCAAGTCCACACTGCAGGCACTTCGCAAGGAGTGGGAGAACCTGGCCTTCAAGCCAGGTGAGGACGTTGATGACTTTGCTCTCCGTCTCAACACTCTGTTGCAGAAGATGGTGCAGTTCGGCGATAACACCTACGGCGAGAAGAGAGCTGTCGAAAAGCTCTTCCGTTGCGTCCCCGAGAAGTACAAGCAGATGGCTCGCTCGATCGAGTCTCTGCTGGATCTCTCCACGATGTCGATCGAGGAGGCGATAGGTCGCCTCAAGGTCGTCGACAGCGATGAGCCACAATCTCTCTCGGGGCCCATCACCACTGGCGGGAAGCTCCTTCTCACTCGGGAGCAGTGGGATGCCTGCCAGGGTGACCGGAGGAAGGGGGAGCCTTCTTCCACGACAGGCGGCCGCAAGCGTGGCAAGCCGCGCAAGGCGCGCAGAGACGCCCAGGCCGGGGCGCGAGGACGTGCCGAGGGTGATGCCAGCGGAGGCGCCCAGGGCGGCGCCGCCGGCAAGCACAAGCCGACACGAGACGACACCTGCCGCAACTGCGACCGGCTTGGCCATTGGGCCAAGGACTGTCGTCAGCCACGACACGGCCAGGTCCACGTCGCACAGGCGGAGGAGGAGGAGCCGGCTCTGTTCATGGCTCATGCGAGCATAGAGCTACCTCCAGCGGCACCGGCCGCAGCGGCTCTCCTCCACCTTGACGAGCCAAAAGCACACGCCCTCCTCGGCGACGGCTCCGGCAACGACAAGACTGACGGGTGGTGCCTCGACACCGGCACCACCCATCACATGACCGGTCGACGGGAGTTCTTCACCGAGCTTGACTCTAGCGTCCGAGGCTCCGTCAAATTTGGGGATGCCTCCGGCGTGGAGATCAAGGGCGTCGGTTCCGTCATCTTCACCGCCGTGTCTGGTGAGCACAGGCTGCTCACCGTAGTCTACTACATTCCCGCGTTGAGGAACTCTATCATCAGCTTGGGACAGCTGGATGAGAACGGTTCGCGCGTGGTTGTTGAGGATGGAGTCATGAGGATTTGGGATCGCCGTCGTCGCCTTCTTGCCAAGGTAACCAGAGGCACAAATCGACTCTACGTCCTTAACGTGCAGGTGGCACAACGCCAGAAACTTTCAAAATGAAAACGGCGTTTACCACGTGCGATGACCTTGAGTCCAAGTAAAAGAGGACAGTGATCGGAAACCACAGATGCTGCACTTTGCAGCAAAGAATCAGGGAATAAGTCTTCCCAATCCAAAGAACAGAAGGCCCGGTCGAGTCGAACAAGCGTAGGAGAAGCGCGCTCATTCGACCAAGTGAACTTACGACCCAAGAGGGGGATCTCCTTGACGTCTAAGTCGTCCAAGAGCCGTCGGAAGCGACCCATCATAGCAGGATTCAAATTCGCGTTGTTCTTATCTTCTGCTTGATAAATTAGATTGAAATCCCCCGCCACAAGCCACGGACCAGTACAGAGTGCCCTGATATCACGAAGCTCCTGAAGGAAAACCAATTTGTCAGTGTCCGCTTGAGGGCCGTAAACCCCAGTGAGCCACCAATTGCGGCCCTCCTGCTCGGCGAATTGAACCGATACCGAAAAGGAATCAATACGAGAGCCGATAGACTGACAAATAGCCCCTTTCCAAGCGATTAGAATGCCGCCTCTGGAACCATCAGCTGGTAAAGTGACAAACTGATCGAAATCAGGCCCCAGCACCGAAAGGAGGAGACGACGCGTCATCACATCAACTTTCGTTTCTTGCAAACACACAATATCCGCTTTAGACGAAAGAACCACGTCCCGGACAGAATTGCGCCGAGCAGGTTGGTTGAGACCCCGTGCATTCCAAACAAGAATGGTCGAAGGATTCATGGGTAAACAGAAAAAAGAGCGACCACCAGAGAAGGTACCAAAGGTTAACAAGACACGGCCAGCGCCCCATCTGATCTGACATGGGTGGCGTCTTCAGAATTCCAACCAAAGATGGCAGCGAGAGCGGTGAGGTGCTCACGGGATAGGGTGTTCCGGAACAGCCTACTGTAGGCATCTTGAGCTTGAAGATCAACATGTTCGAGGTTGGAGATAATCCCCAGACTTCGCATGATCCTTTTCTGGGCATCAGTGGTAGCCGGCCCCGGAGGGCACCTGCACCTGCAACTCGTCTGCTGCGCCTAGGCATGGAGACTTGCGCCGGCACCTTGCAACGTCTCTTCTGGATGATGGGCGCCGGCAGGAGTCGATCGACTGGTTTGGAAATCCTTGAGACAAAAGCATGAGGATTTTGGGGCGAGGAAAGTTCAGGGCATGGCGCCGCCGGGGCTGGAGGCGTGGAAGCATGGCGCCCGCGCCTAGAGTAGACGCGCAGAGGAATCCCAGCGGTGATGTCTGATGGAGCGGGAATCACGGCCTCGGCAAAGTCAACCAGCCCAAGGGTGCCGGCTGGGCTTGAGCATGGCGACACCTCTGACGAAGAATGAGGCGTGGCCACAGCGCGCGAACCATCGTCGATAGGCGTCGGGGAAGCAACAAGAGGCAAACAGGCGTCCGTAGCAGGAGGTAGAGGCCCAGTGTGAAGCACAGGCCCACAAAGGGAGGTCGGTCCCGAGCCCAACTCGCAAAGTGGCCCATGGGCACAGAAACCCCGGCCCGAGGACGGCAATGGAATAGGCGCAGGGATTAAGGCGGGGGAGGGATCCGCCTCGGGACCAACCGCCGCCACCGCAAATGTGGCGATCGCCTCGAGCGAAGGGATGTCAAGTGGGGTCCCCACCTCCGCGCCCGAGGCGTCAATTGCGGCCGCCGCAGTCGTCGCTCTCTCTCTCTGCCTATTGTGTTTTTCTTAGATCCTCCCTAATTGCCTAGAAGACCAAGAAGCAGACAGCAGTTTCCTGTTCGAGTGTTGAGGCTGAGTTGCGGGTCATGGCGACGTTGGCATCTAAGGTCACCTAGCTCTGGTGGCTCCTTGCGGATTTTGGTGTGTCGATTACAGCACCCACTCCTCTTTCGTCTGACAACACTGGTGCGATCAGTATTGCTCGAGACCCAATGAAGGATGAGCTCACCAAGCATATCGGTTGATGCTTCGTACATGAGATCACAAGTGCACGATCAGGTTGTGACTCTTCAGTATGTGCCTTCCAAGCTCCAGTTAGCTGACTTCTTTATGAAGACACAAACAAGGGCTCAGCATAGTTATTTCCTCTCCAAACTCAGTGCAGTTGACCCACCATGAGTTTGAGGAGGTGTTAGATGTACATGTTCCTTTTGTATTTTCCCTTTTGTACATGATGGGATAAGTCCTTGTGCTGTTGCATGGTCTTTGTGGGGCTGCCACATGGTGGTCTTGCTGCCCATATGCTTTAGGACAGCATCTAGGACACTAGGATAGCATCTAGGACACTAGGACAGCATCTTAGACTAGAGGACAGCATCTAGGACAGCATCTAGTACAGCATCTTAGACTAGAGGACAGCATCTAGGACAGCATCTTAGACTAGCATCTTAGACTAGCATCTTGGCATATGCTTGGCTGGCCATGGGCCTATAAATATGTATCCCCAACCCCTCAGGTTGGCATGGCATTGTATGAGAAATGAGAAATAAACGAGAAAAATTTGCCCCAACTCCTAGTGTCATCCTCTCTATGAGAGTAAGAATTCTGCTACTACCAAGAGTAAGAATTCAGCGACTAACAACTGGTATCAGAGCCTGTTTATCCTGTAGCCTGAGCATCTCTTGCTCATCTCCCCCCTCAGCCTCGCAGCAGCCCCAGCTAAGAGCAGCAGCAGCCCCGGTTGCTCCTGCTCACTCCTCTCCCTCTGCACAGACGAGCAGCAGCTCGTCTGAAGCAGCCCTCTCCCCACGCAGCAGCTCTCCCCCGGTAGCGCGTCATGTCCGCAGGGCAGTCTCAGCGCTCGGTCGCCTCGAGCACGCGGCGTCGGCAGGAGGCCGAACTTGCCGCGGCAGAGGAACGCAAGCGAGCGGCGGAAGAGACCGCTGCGGCGGCGGCAAGGGCGTCGAGGCTAGCAGCGGCGGAGCTGGCAGCAGCCAGAGCAGAGGCAGAAGCAGCGGCGGCGGCGGATGCAGCGCGTGCGGTGGCAGCGGAGGTCGAGGCTCTGCGCGGCAGCACCGGCAGCTCCATTTCTGCTGACGACAGCGCCGACGCGGATCTCGAGCTGCCGGAGGCAGAGGCAGCGCGAGAGCGGGCGGCACAGTGGGCAGCCGCGCACACCCACGAGCGCGGCGGCAGCCCAGACAGGCGCGGACGCGCCGGCGGCGCTCCTGGAGGAGGCGCGCACGCCGGCGGCGCTCCTGGAGGAGGCGCGCACGGCAACGGTGGCGGACGGGTCGATGGAGAGCACGGCCTTCACAGGCGGCGTGGCTCTCTCTCCCCGGATCGGTACCGTGGTCACCACGGGTTCCAGGCTGTTGTCAGGGACGTCGGCCCCGGCGGTGGGTGGCCTACCCTCACTAAGACCAACTATGTTGAGTGGGCTGCGGTGATGAGGGTAAAGCTCCAGGTGCGACACATGTGGGAGGCAGTCCGGTACGGCGACGTCGACTACGACCAGGATCGACGGGCGCTGGATGCCCTCATCGCTGCAGTCCCGTCCGAGATGCAGTTCTCGCTTAACAATAAGCGGACTGCCAAGGAGGCTAGGGATGCCATCGCTGCGGCACGCATCGGCAGCGACCGCGCCCGCAAATCCACACTGCAGGCACTTCGCAAGGAGTGGGAGAACCTGGCCTTCAAGCCAGGTGAGGACGTTGATGACTTTGGTCTCCGTCTCAACACTCTGTTGCAGAAGATGGTGCAGTTCGGCGACGACACCTACGGCGAGGAGAGAGCTGTCGAGAAGCTCTTCCGCTGCGTCCCCGAGAAGTACAAGCAGATGGCTCGCTCGATCGAGTCTCTGCTGGATCTCTCCACGATGTCGATCGAGGAGGCGATAGGTCGCCTCAAGGTCGTCGACAGCGATGAGCCACAGTCTCTCTCGGGGCCCATCACCACTGGCGGGAAGCTCCTTCTCACTCGGGAGCAGTGGGATGCCTGCCAGGGTGACCGGAGGAAGGGGGAGCCTTCTTCCACGACAGGCGGCCGCAAGCGTGGCAAGCCGCGCAAGGCGCGCAGAGACGACCAGGCCGGGGCGCGAGGACGTGCCGAGGGTGATGCCCGCGGAGGCGCCCAGGGCGGCGCCGCCGGCAAGCACAAGCCGGCACGAGACGACACCTGCCGCAACTGTGGCCGGCTTGGCCATTGGGCCAAGGACTGTCGTCAGCCACGACGCGGCCAGGCCCACGTCGCACAAGCAGAGGAGGAGGAGCCGGCTCTGTTCATGGCTCATGCGAGCATAGAGCTACCTCCAGCGGCACCGGCCGCAGCGGCTCTCCTCCACCTTGACGAGCCAAAAGCCCACGCCCTCCTCGGTGACGGCTCCGGCAGCGACAAGACTGACGGGTGGTGCCTCGACACCGGCGCCACCCATCACATGACCGGTCGACGGGAGTTCTTCACCGAGCTTGACTCTAGCGTCCGAGGCTCCGTCAAATTTGGGGATGCCTCCGGCGTGGAGATCAAGGGCGTCGGTTCCGTCATCTTCACCGCCGTGTCTGGTGAGCACAGGCTGCTCACCGGAGTCTACTACATTCCCGCGTTGAGGAACTCTATCATCAGCTTGGGACAGCTGGATGAGAACGGTTCGCGCGTGGTGGTTGAGGATGGAGTCATGAGGATTTGGGATCGCCGTCGTCGCCTTCTTGCCAAGGTAACCAGAGGCACAAATCGACTCTACGTCCTTAACGTGCAGGTGGCACAACCCCTCTGTCTCGCCGCTCGTCGGGACGACGAGGCGTGGCAGTGGCACGAGCGCTTCGGGCACCTTCACTTCGAGGCCCTGAAGCGGCTCAGTGCCGCAGAGATGGTGCGAGGCCTGCCGTGCCTCGACCATGTGGAGCAGCTCTGCGACGTCTGCGTGTTGACGAAGCAGAGGCGACTCCCCTTTCCCCAGCAGGCGAGCTTTCGAGCCAAGGAGAGGCTCGAGCTTGTGCACGGGGACTTGTGTGGCCCGGTGACACCGGCCACACCGGGAGGACGACACTACTTCCTGCTGCTCGTCGACGACCTCTCCCGCTACATGTGGGTGATGGTCCTCGGCAGCAAGGGAGAGGCTGCGGACGCCATCAGGCGCGCGCAGGCTGCTGCGGAGGCGGAGTGCGGCCGCAAGCTGCGCGTGCTGCGCACCGACAACGGCGGCGAATTCACGGCGGCAGAATTTGCGTCGTACTGCGCTGATAAGGGCATTCAGCGCCACTACTCCGCGCCGTACAGCCCGCAGCAGAACGGCGTCGTTGAGCGGCGCAACCAGACGGTTGTGGGGATGTCTCGGGCCCTCCTCAAGCAGAGGGGGATGCCGGCTGTCTTCTGGGGAGAGGCGGTGGTGACGGCCGTCTATATCCTCAACCGCTCGCCTACCAAGGCGCTCGACGGCAGGACGCCGAACGAGGCTTGGCATGGGCGCAAGCCGGCGGTCTCCCACTTGCGGGTCTTCGGCTGCCTCGCGTTCGCCAAGGAGCTTGGCCACATCAGCAAGCTCGACGACAGGAGCACTCCGGGAGTGTTCATCGGCTACGCGGAGGGCTCGAAGGCTTACCGCATCCTCGACCCGAAGACACAGCGTGTGCGCACGGCGCGCGACGTTGTGTTCAACGAAGGGCGAGGATGGGCGTGGGACAAGGCGGTGGACGACGGCTCGGCTCCAACGTACGACGACTTCACTGTCGAGTACGTCCACTTCGAGGAAGCTGGGGGAGTAGGCAGCTCTTCTTCGACGAGCGTGTCTACCCCAGTCCCCGAGCCTCCACCGACCCCGGCGTCTGCTACTTCGAAAGCACCACGCTCTCCAGCCAGGACCTCGGCTGCGATGAGTTCTTCGCCAGCTCCACCACAGCCGGCAACGCCACGCACTCCAGCACCGACAGGCACCTCTCCGGGCACGTCTACTCCAACACCAGCTCGTGTCGAGCACAGCCCGGTTGAGCTCGCTACTCCGCTCTCTCACGACGAGGAGCGCATCGACGCGTACCACGACGGAGAGCCGTTGCGGTACCGTACGATGGAGAACCTTCTCGGCGACCAGCCGGTGCCGGGACTGGTGCCTCACGATCTGGAGGCGCAGTTGCACCTTGCGTGTGACGACGGCGAGCCTCGGTCGTTTGCAGAGGCCGAGAGACACGCGGCATGGCGCGCCGCGATGCAGTTGGAGATGGATGCGGTCGAGAAGAACCGCACCTGGGAGCTTGCTGACCTCCCTCGTGGTCACCGTGCGATCACCCTTAAGTGGGTGTTCAAGCTGAAGAGGGATGAAGCCGGCGCCATCGTCAAGCACAAGGCTCGCTTGATGGCACGAGGCTTCGTGCACCAGGAGGGGGTCGACTTCGACGACGCCTTCGCTCCCGTGGCACGGATGGAGTCCGTGCGACTCCTCCTTGCGCTAGCTGCCCAGGAGGGCTGGCGTGTTCATCACATGGACGTCAAGTCGGCGTTCCTTAACGGCGACTTGAAGGAGGAGGTCTACGTGCACCAGCCGCCGGGATTTGCGATCCCCGGCAAGGAGGGCAAGGTGCTCCGCCTGCGCAAGGCCCTCTATGGCTTGCGACAGGCGCCGAGGGCGTGGAATGCCAAGTTGGATTCCACGCTAAAGGGGATGGGCTTCGAGCAAAGCCCGCACGAGGCGGCCATCTACCGACGGGGCAGTGGAGGAACTGCTCTGCTGGTGGGTGTCTACGTCGACGACTTGGTGATCACCGGCACCAAGGATGCGGAGGTGGCGGCATTCAAGGAAGAGATGAAGGCCACCTTCCAGATGAGTGACCTGGGGCCTCTCTCCTTCTACCTGGGGATCGAGGTGCACCAGGATGACTCCGGGATCACGCTTCGACAGACCGCCTACGCCAAGCGCGTCGTTGAGCTAGCTGGGCTCACCGACTGCAACCCAGCTCTCACTCCGATGGAGGAGAGGCTGAAGCTGAGCCGCGACAGCACGACGAAGGAGGTGGACGCTACGCAGTACCGGCGTCTTGTGGGGAGCCTTCGCTACCTCGCCCACACACGGCCGGACTTGACATTCTCCGTCGGCTACGTTAGTCGGTTCATGCAGCGACCGACGACGGAGCACCAGCAGGCTGTGAAGAGGATCATCCGCTACGTTGCGGGGACTCTCGACCACGGCCTCTACTACCCTAGGTGCCCTGGGGCGGCACACTTCGTCGGGTACAGCGACAGCGACCACGCCGGCGACATCGACACCAGCAAGAGCACGAGCGGGATCCTCTTCTTCCTCGGCAAGTGCCTCGTTAGCTGACAGTCGGTCAAGCAGCAGGTGGTGGCCCTGTCCAGCTGCGAGGCCGAGTACATAGCGGCCTCCACCGCTTCGACTCAGGCGCTCTGGCTCGCTCGACTGCTTGGTGATCTCCTCGGCAGAGACACTAGAGCGGTGGAGCTCAGGGTGGACAGCAAGTCCGCTCTAGCCCTGGCAAAGAACCCCGTTTTCCATGAACGGAGCAAGCACATCCAGGCGAGGTACCACTTCATCCGAGGTTGTTTGGAGGAAGGGAGCATCAAGGCGAGCTACATCAACACCAAGGATCAGCTTGCGGACCTGCTCACCAAGCCTCTTGGGAGGCTCAAGTTCCTTGAGCTCTGCTCCAGGACCGGGATGGTTCAATCTTCCCACAAGACGACGCACAAGACTTAGGGGGAGAATGATGGGATAAGTCCTTGTGCTGTTGCATGGTCTTTGTGGGGCTGCCACATGGTGGTCTTGCTGCCCATATGCTTTAGGACAGCATCTAGGACACTAGGATAGCATCTAGGACACTAGGACAGCATCTTAGACTAGAGGACAGCATCTAGGACAGCATCTTAGACTAGAGGACAGCATCTAGGACAGCATCTTAGACTAGCATCTTAGACTAGCATCTTGGCATATGCTTGGCTGGCCATAGGCCTATAAATATGTATCCCCAACCCCTCAGGTTGGCATGGCATTGTATGAGAAGTGAGAAATAAACCAGAAAAATTTGCCCCAACTCCTAGTGTCATCCTCTCTATGAGAGTAAGAATTCTGCTACTACCAAGAGTAAGAATTCAGCGACTAACAGTACAGGGGTTTATTTGCATATACCATGCTTGTATATCTACCCTTTTAGGGCTTTGCAATATTGTGAGCTGCACATTGTTACACTTATCATGTGATACCCAACTTGAGGATGATGTATAAGGATAGGTGTTGAGGAATTGTTCTGGTGATCAATCCAAAGTAATAGCGAGTGGAACTAATATAAAAAATCACATACCAAGAAACCAACAGCTTGTCTGATGTGCTTTAGTTCATCCAACGCAGATCCTGCATACTGTTAGCATTTAACATTTAGGCGGGAGCAGAAGAGAAAATTCATGCTTAATCTTGATATGTGTACTTCAACAACGAACCACAAGAAATACAGTAACACAATAGTCCTGTAAAACGATAGCCAGATTAGAGGTAAAATAGAGGGGTTTTACTAGATGAACATTTATTGCTCACAAGAGTGAGATGCTAGGGCTTAATGGTCCATGCCACAAGAGAGCACCACTATTTCATAAAATTCCACAAATAAAGGTGCATCTGTTGGGTGCCATAGGAATTAAAAATTCATTATAACCTTTCTGGTTTGCTGGACTAGTGCCAACTGAAAAAAAAAATGTTCACAACAATGTGCATCAGAGGAAGATGGTAGAAAAAAGCTCAGCTTCAGACATATGCTGCAACTGCACCCATATGATTACCTCTGGCTTGACTTCTCCACACCAAGCCTCCAGTTGTGCCAATCCTTGTTTCACATACTCTCCATTACTGAAAGAGCAGCACTCATGACGTACAAGAAGGCTGCAGAACAGTGCAGTGACATAGTAAGCAATTTATGCAGTGGGGAAAAATGGCAAAGCACTAGATGACTATAATCAGCAGACAATTACCTATTGAAAAGTTGTGCATTGATAAATGAGAAAATCTGGGTAAATATCTTCCGGATAAAAATTGATGGGACCTAAAATTTTAGCTGAATGTTTAGAACAATACCCAGTAGTTATTGGGAAGGTATATAGAATACGTTAAAACATACACAGTTGTCTTGCAAAATTTTCAGGAGCTCATTCAAACTGTCGACTATCGCCTGCCAATAACTAGTTTGATTTGAAAATGAACGCCCCCTTGGCAAACTTGATGACCCAAAAGAACGCCCTCTTACCATACTAGCTTTCACAGTTCTTGGGACCTGCAGTAACAACAAGATCCAATAACTAAAACTAATGAAAAATATAAAAACACCGCAAGTACCTGCAAGTGAAGGCACTGAAATAGAAAAATAAATGGAAGCAATAAATGACAGCCTAATCAATAAAACATGGGGACTTCTCAGAACAGAGATGTAAATCATGAAAGAACATTCTTATTCATTCATAGTGGCCTAAAGAGTGTGTGTGCAACGGCAAAGTCTTTCAGTTGCTAGTTCAACTGACATGAGGTTACCAACGATGATCACATGGGAGATAAGATACCTGAATAGCATTTGACAGCAATGAAGAAAGTTCTTTCTTCACATTGTCTCGGATCATTCCATATAAGCCTTCCACAAATGCTGTAAGTTGCTGCTTAAAAAGAAAAGCAGGATACTTGGCCTCGATTTGGCGCACAAGGTCCATATCAACAGTGATGTTTGAAGAGCGGAATACCTGAAAAAATGACACCAGCAGATGCAGCCATCAAGTACCGACCTTGTAAAGAGAAGAACTAAAATATGGCATGTTAACATTCAGGACACATCCTATCATACTGATGCACTATGAAGCATTTTGGATCACAACAGAATCTGCACCGCTCCTATGCACCAGAGCAAGGTGTTCCAAATCCTCTTTTACTCTATAATTGACTCCTAATGCAGCATCGGAATTATGCCACATCACCTCTAAAATTATTGCCATAGGATCAAATTCAATTAGAATACTAACCCTAAGATCTTAAGTACCTAAGAGACGCTTTGATTAAACACCTTTTAGTGAAATGGTGGAAGTTTGGAACTGTATGTGTCCTTTCACGAAAACACATCATTCCATTGAAAGACATCCTTCTATGACACCTTCAGAAATTATAACTAGTCTACAGGTGTTGATGGGCAATCAAATATCATTAAAACAACCTGCAGACAAGCGCGAGCAGCATGCTAGTTTGCGCTGTGAACTGTAATAGTGGCATAATAGGATCTCAACAAATATTTACTGAAGGACACAGTTACTTACAAAGAGGTTAACATGAACGGGTAAACAGGGAAGGTAACTGCTAGTAGGTTAGCTTAAATGATGCCATTAATCTGCTAAATTCATTATGATTCCTTCGTAAACGATCCATGAAAACTACTGTGTACGTATACCACCACTCTATTATATATGTTCTTTCATAAGTAATGTTATTGGCTTTTTAGTCTGTTAAACATAGATCTTTGACCACTGATTTTGATAACAATATACACCATGCGGCAACAATTCAATTAAGTGACATTTAAAATTGTATGCAGTCAAACTTTTGAAACTTTGGCTATCATTGTAAATACTTGAATTCAACATATCAAAATGAAGTAGATTTGTCTCCAGATTATATGTTCGTAATATTATAACTTAATATATTTTATAAATATATTGCAACAGATATTGGTAGTCAAAGTTGCGTTTTAGGGACCGTGTAAATGTCAAAATTGTCAATTTTTTGTGACTGGTGACAATATTACTAAAAATTGGAAATAAAAAATTAATCCTATGAAAAAAATCTCAACAGCAAATCAAAGACATTCATGTGGCAAATCTAGAAACTTTTTTATAAAAAAGAGATCAAATCCAGAAAACTTTGACTGTCTCGAAACTTGCTCAAATAATAACATTGCTTAAAGATTTTTATTATATAATAAAGTACTACTACTTTGTCTCCGAGAGTGCCTTCCATCCACAATTATTTTTACTACTTGTTCAATGAAAACTTTTTATTTTGACGCAAATGTACTCCAAATTCTAATAGTGACTCGATCATCAAGAGGACAGACATGTGACTTGACTCTAACAGTAATTAAGCAACGAAACATACCATCCTCCCAAGGAACGATGATTGCGTCTGTGGTCTTTTCTGTGGACTGGTTCCTACTGAGCCAGCAGCTTTTAGACTCTTTTGGAGCATGATCAACAAAGTCGATGAATTTGATAACCAGTATGCAAGATCCTCATTGCTATCATGTTTCTGAAATACACACAACGTGAACTACTTAAGAACTAACTAAATCGACTGAGACATACCAGGAAGAAAATGTTTGTCGAACATGGAGTTCTTGTAAAAAAAAGATACAGAATCAACAAAAAGCAAATAATACCTGCATCACAGAACCAAAAATTTGAATAAGCCGATCAAAAGCACTTGTTTTTTCTGTTTCAAAGATCTTCCAATGAACAAGACACTTATATATGGTTATTGCAGCAACTGGTTTTCCTTCACTAAAGCCAATATTTTCACTAACACAGTTTATAAGTGCATCAACACTCTCCTGCAAGAAGTAAATGGTTCAAGCCAATCTTCATAAGATATATTGTCCTACAACTTCACTAAATGATTTTAAACGTAAAGATATGATAATTTTAACATACATGCTGCCCCTCAAAAAAGGATGCCCTAGGCTGTGCAAAGCTCCCGTATTCCTTGGGAGCTGGAGGAGTGCCATGAGGTGTCTAGAGAGGATGACCAAATTAGATTCAAACATAAGCACAAATAGTAACTAGTAATTTAATGTATTGTATAAGATAATTGCTGCTGACCTTTTGTTCATTACTGCGTGGACTGCCATTAATCAGATTCTGCAAAGGTAGAAAGACATAGAAACATGTCAGTAATGAAAATGTGTAGCTAAAAATAATAACTAGTAAAACGTGCAAAGAAGAAATACAAAAAATATGGATTTAAAACACAGTAAAAGAAGCACCAGTGGACCAACATTTGTACTAAAACGCTTGTATGAAGTGGGGAATGGTGAGACCACGTACAGATTTCGGAGATACATTCTCGGGTATTGTTCTCACAGGAGAACGCAACAGTGCCTGCTGCCGAAGTAACTGATTTTCTGCTTCCATAGTGGCTACCTTTTCTTGAAAACTACCCATCACACAGAAGAAAGAAACTTTTTTAAAAGAAGGTAATCAGCAAAAGAACACATGTACATGATGTATCAACATTAAGAAGATTATATTATGTAGACAATGCCAAAGCAAGAACCTTAGCATTGTGTTAGTCAGTTCATTTATCTTTGACTCAGCATCTGTAGCTTTCTTCAGCCACTCTTCCCTGGCTTTCTTCATTTCTTCAAACTTCTGTTCTGTTTCATCAATTTTGGTCTCAAGAGAACCCACTAAATCCTAGAAGTGTAGAACAAAAGGATCAAGTCACCATCTTTTGTAGTAATGCACGGAATAGATAGGAAAGAGATATATCAAAGAAAAAGAAGAGAGAAATGAAGTGATAAGCACTACCAATCATTAGTTAGCTTTTCTACAAGTGAGTAGCCAAGTACTACAATGAAAGGATGAGTATTTCATCATGATCATTTACTAGATTCACGGGATAAGTTTGGGAAGTTTCTCTAAGGCCATCTCATGCGTTAGTCAGTTCAAAGGTTGTCGTTAATATTTGCATAGAAACCATGTTGAGGCACCAAAAATAAAGTGAGATAATAAATGCTTATTCACAGAAAAGCACCTGCAGATGACTATAATAGATTCAAAGTCCAAGCCATTTTTTACTAATTAAAAGTTGAAATTAGACAATGCTTTAGTTTCAAGCTCCTGACCACTGAAGCTACTAAGCTAATTTACATGAACCACATTCAAGCATAATACCACGACTTGTACCAACATGGTTCGAACAATATGGTTCCACATGGTTCAAACCTCCATTAGCACCTGTTAAACTAAACTATTCCCGTAAGAGGAGTTCCTCGCCCTGTCAAGGTAGCAGCACCATCAACCAAATGGAGGATCAGCAAACTTGGCCGCATAGCTCATTAGCATTTGCTCATAGTTATGTTATGTGCAGAGGTGTTCACACGCAGAAATTACTGTTCCCATGTAGCGCAAGTTCAGTAGATATTATGGCAGGAGATCAATGCTTGCCATTTAATTAAGAGATAAGTATCGCAGGAGTTGGATTTGATTTTGATTAGGAGATAGAGTTTGATTAATTTCCAATTTAACTAGAGATAAATTAGGTAAGTTAGGATTTGGATTGTAATCTCCCCTATCAATATTAAGGGGCAGTTGTGCATCATTGTAATCAAGCAAGAAGAATAGATTTAGTTCCCAGTCCCCTTCTATAGTCCCCCTAATATGTTATCTCCTCAATCTATGGTCTAATTCCTCCCCTAGCAGCCAACGCCGCCCAGCTATCCTCCCGGCAGATGTTTACCCTAACAATTAGGCTATGGAACAATGCACGAGACTAGATTGGTTAGAGATAAGATTAGTTAGATTGATTTGTTAGTTTGAATCAGATTCAATTAGAAATCTATTAGTTTAAATCAGATAAGAGTTAGAGATAAGTTAGAGTTGAATTTGAATTAGGACTTTGTAGGCCGCCTAGGTTATCCTGGCTAGCTATATATACACGACGCCAGCCGTGATCAAGAAATCAATCAAGCAAGAGAAATCAATCTAGTTCCCAATCCACTTCTCATGTCTTCCTGTAGTTCTAAGTCTTCCCAATCTATAGTCCAATCCCTCCCATAGCAGTCGACGCCGCCGGCTATCCTCTCGGTGGTGTTTACCCTAACAAAATTGTACTTCAACTCTCATCACATAATGTGATGCAATATAAAGACTTTAATCCTTCCTTAACACAAATAATGATCTAGCATTATGCATTTTGCTCATCCTAAAGGCTCTTGATAATATTTTACCACCAGAGTTGATAGACAGACTAATGCAACAAATCTAATGCAATGAACATCAAACTGATTCTACCATACTTACCTTAAGCTTCTCATTTTCAGCAGTGAGTTCATCAACAAGAGTTGTATCAACATGGACCTTTGGTACTAAGGCAGCTTTCTCCAGCGCTTCTTTGGCAATTTCGTGTTCCCTTTTCAACAAATCTTGTGTCTCCTTGGACTGTAATTGTAGTTCCTGCAATTGTTGTTGCAACTTCCTATTTTCTTGTGTCTTGGCTTCTTCCATGTCAGTCTGCAGGCAAGTAAAACGTGCATAGGATACTTACATAGGCATAGATGAAGCAAACTAAAATTGGATGTTTATAGTGACATATCTGTTTTAACTAATCTTATTTATGAATTAAGTTTTAACTAATCTTATTTATGAATTAAGTTTTAACTACTCTTATTTATGAATTAAGTTTTACCACAATAATCTGAACTTCTGCATTGTAATACTAATGCTGTAATTCAAACAACATATTAGCTAATTTACAGTGTGATGATGGGGTCAAGACTACGAACCAATCTAAAATCTACACATTATACACAGCACTTAAGTATAGCTAAGGAACAATTACAATGGGACATAAGATGGCCACCATCCACTCCAAACAATGATGGTTCACTTCCGAACTCATTTCATGTACTGTGTAGTGTGTACATGCTCGGTAAACAAAAAGAGCTAGGATGAGACAATTGGATCGACCTAAACGGACCCACTAGCATCCCTAGATTACAGTCAACTTCAAACTGGACTGGAACTGGTGAAAACATGGCCCTAGTAAAGTTGTGTCTCTTGCAACTTCACTAAATCCATTTGTCAACTCAAACACCAATCATGACCAATCAATAAAGAGATTGAATCTGTAAATTGCAGTACATATTAAATATGGCAGCTATGCATTTTGAAGGTATAGGCATGTTCTTGAAATCGTATAACATCAAATGAAAAGAACAATGTTTAAACTCCAGACTCATCGAATAGAAAAGGAGGGCGTAGGAATTACAAAAGCAGCAAATGTTACATCAACCATACGCATGTACAACAGAAACGGTACAGCTGTAGAATACAGTAATGCAGAATTTACCCTCATGCGTTTCTCAAGTTGCAGCCGCCAGGTGAGCTCCTCAACATGCTTCTCTAATTTATTCTTGGCAGCTTGGAGAGCACCGGTTTCTTTTGCAGCCTGAAAGTAGTACAGAAAAGCGTGAAGTCAATAGACCAATGTAGCTTGACAAATTATGACTTTACCAAACTCTGTCTAAGCTTTCATTGTTGATCCAGGCTCCAGGGTACCAGGAAGTGTAATAGCTAGACTTATGGCCATCAAATGAACTTGCAGAAAAAGAAGTTTTAGCAAAACTTTTAAGTGTATATGTATGTAGTATAGAAGACTTGGCCTTTGTATTATTAATCAGGGTTGGCCAATAAGGCCCATAACCTTATGGTGTGTATATATACCCAGTTGTCAATCAATATCATGTACAACTTTGTTGATAATTCATCTGACATCTCTTATGGATAGATAACAAGTCTAGTGTCTAGAGCAGATAACGAATGGAAAGATACTGCATCAGCATGCCAAAGAAAAATAAATATACTCAGGCCATTTACACCAGTTCATCTTACCATTTTAAGTTTCCGAAGTTCTTTTCTGGCCACTCTTCCTCTCCAAGCACATTGGGTTGTAATCGCTGCTTTCTTCAATCTCATGTACTTAGAGTGTGCTACATAACTGTGCCAGAAACTCTGTGGAGGAAGAAAAACAGTAAAAGTGAGCTTAAAGTATTGTATCATATATGGAGTTAAAAGTGATTAGTAAGAAATGGAGATACAGATGCATACACTTGAACAGGCATCCAGTTGGATACAGATACTTGAAGAAATAAAGCTACTCGAAATGGAAAATTACCTATCTGGAAGTCCTAACTTAAGAATTTGTTTATAGCTTGGAGTCACCATATGAGAAAGTATGACCCACAACTAATTTAGCAAATGGAACTTGTATTTAACAGGATAGTACTCGTAAACGTAAATATAAACTTTTTGGGAAATGCTAGGCTCAGAACAAGATATAACATGTAAACATGGTCAATTAAATTAATAATTAAATATGAATACAAAAAATAAGCCAACATAATCAGAGTTTGGCTGTCCTAGTAGTGTGATCCAAACAATTACACATACAAAGTAGATGGCTGAAAGTTGGATACAAATGAAACTAGAAAGGAGACCTGAAAGCATACCTGAATAATCACTGCAGCTTTTGTTTGCTGACGGAAATGGTGTTCCTTGCGAGCAGCCATACCACGTAGACCAGATTGGATAGTAGTTGACGCGGAACAAAGATTTCTGTAGTTCTTCCTTGCAAAGTGCATACGATAGCAGGTTTGTATTGTCAATGAAGCAGCCTCCCTGCGGAGATCTTCGTAATAGTGTCTTGCAATTTGTCCTTCAGTTATCACAGCCGAGCAGTCATTATCTCCACTTCAAAATCAGAGAGAATACTAAAGTACTCCCTCCGATCATAAATACTTGTCGCTTTGACCAAGATCCGGTCAAACTTTTAAAATTTTGACCGTCAATGGCTTCCAAAATATTTAGTTTAGAAACATAAAAATCACACATATTGATTTGTCTTGAAAAATACTTTCATAATCTTATATTTTTATTAGATATTATAACTATATTCTAATATAAAATAATGGTCAAAGTTGCACGTCGAAGACCGTGAAAGTAAAAAACATCATGTATTTTTAACCGGAGGGAATACATATTTTGCAGTATTATTCGAAGAAGATTACCTCTGCAAATAGCCTGAAGCTGAGTAGCAGATATTCGCAGCTGAATGAAATTTTTGCGAGCCAGGTATGACCGAACTTTTCTCTGGATTTTGCTAGCAGAACGGCCCAACACCTCAGTCCTAAGAGCATCTAACTCAGCCATTTGACCAGCACGCAGAAACACTTTTGTTTTCCCTATCTGTAAATTGTCCACAAGAATATAAGATAAACAAAAGGTAATGAAAACAAACATACTAACGTTAGAACTTCAGAAGCAACAACTTGTCCAGATAAAGATGGAGGTACCACATTGCACTTAGTGTTTTCCTTATCAGTAACTCCCATGATCTATCGACAAAATATGATCAAGGTTGTCCTCAAGTTTTTTTAAAAAAACTTGCAATATTTTTCTCATGATATCAAGACAGTAGGTCCATTGTTTTAATTGCAGTTTCCCACTCTGCTTAGCCACCAAACTATAAAACCAATATATACTTCCGTCATGGAATCATAAGGTATGTATAGCATACATTATTTTCAATCATTTTAAATTTCAGAGCAACTTTCATAAAGGCTGAGTAAAACCACGTATACACCAGGAACTAAGCCTACCTCAGATGGTGAGAAGTGTGGGTGTACACCGTCACCATCCAAGTTAGAGTCCTCTTCAACTCGAATTTTGGTGTCTATTTCTTCTTAATTCAGAGCCACCTAGTTCCTCCTAGGCTGGTTAAGTTTTTTTCAAAACAAGTATACTGTAACTGAAACTGCTTATCTGAGTGGCCTATTCCATGTTTACAAGATTAGGGGAATACAGGAAATACGTTGGAAGCCTGACAAAAGAGGAAAACACTAGAGAAGCCAAAGAAAGATCAAATTTAGTACGATTTGGATTCAAAATTGATTTAATTTAAACACATAGAAACTGCTCATTTCAGCAAGTAGTAGCTACCTGATAGCCTGTGAGATTGACTTTCTCAAGAAGCATGTTTGTAGCAGTAACTTCATCATAACTGCCAATGGAACAGTAAGTATAAAGTATAACTGCAAGGCCAAAAGGAAAAAAACGCAAAAGCGTATATCATATTTACCGTTCACCAAGAACTTCAGGTACTAAAACACCAAAACGGTCAACAAATTCATCAAATCTCCGTCTCGTTGGATATCCTAGACAGCTTATTCTTATTGCTTCTAATACTCCCTGTTTACAAGGTTAGATAACGCATCAGTTTAGCATATTTATCATAAACAGTTAATTCATACAAAACTGCATAAACAACATGATGTTAATAGCATAAAAATCTCTGGGCATACTGCCGCCATGAGTACAACGTAATACCGCAGAAAGTCTAAATATTTTCTAATATCCTTATATATCGTTCTTAGATCTTCATGAGTCCAAATGAACAAAAAATTATCAGCTTTTATCTAACAAGCTTGAACTGGAAAACTGGTAGACAGCAATAAATTATCAACAAGGATTACACAAATATTGACTTCATACTTCAAAATTAGGAGCAAAATCGGCTGAATGTAATACATTTCGCAACAGCTACTGTGGTGAATGGTTATAGCTGTACTCAGAATACTTCATGTGCGCGCTTGCTTTTCCCCAAATATAAAAGCTGAACCAAGTAAGGATATAAGGTAATCATAAATCCTCTCAACTTTTCTTTTCGCAACTGGGTCTGTTATGATCCTTTTTTGGGGGGGAAACAGTAGGGGAATCCCCTACTATGATAAATATATTAATATAGGAGAAAAGGACAAGGCAACTGTACAGAGAAAACATGAAAAAGAAAGAAGAAAAAGAAGGAGAAGAAAGAACTACACAAGCGAAGAGAGCCAGGAAGAAACCAGGGGTCTCAGAGATACAAACATTCTAAGGGATTGTAAGGACATATCCTAAGCAAAGCTAACCTTCCAACCACTAAAAGAAGGAAGTATCCTCCTGAAACTTGGTCGGATGAGCAGGTTTCTCCAACTTTGGAAACGGGTTATTAGACACCATAGTGGCCTGAGGCAGGGTGATCCGCTATCTCCCATGCTCTTCTTCTTGTTATGGATGTGCTGAACTCCTTGATTTCTTGTGCTTCTTGTGATAGCCTTTTGAGTCCTTTGTCTCATTATATGCGGATGATGTAGTGCTCTTCATCAAGCCAGTCGCCAAAGACCTTGAGTTAATCAAGGGAATTCTTCAGATTTTTGGGGATGCCTTGGGTTTTAAGACTAACCTTCTCAAATGTTTTGTATCTCCTATCCATTGCAAGGTTTTGGAGTTAGCTATTCTCCAGGATGTCTTGTCTTGTCCGGTTAAAGAATTCCCTTGTCCTTACTTAGGTCTTCCCCTGTCTTTCCGAAAATTGTCTAAAGCCAAGCTTCATCCTCTTGTTGATAAAGTAGTTGACCATCTTCCAAGTTGGAAAGCTTCTTTGATGAATCATGCTGGGCACTTAACTATGGTCGCAAGGTTTTGACAGCTACTCCTATTTATCAGATGATTGCTATGGACTTATCTAAATGGGTTCTTAAGGCAATAAATAAATTGCAACGAGGTTTTCTTTGGAAAGGTCAAGAACATGCTAATGGTGGAAATTGTTTAGTCTCTTTGAAACAAGTTTGTGGACCTCTTTAGTTCAGTGGCCTTGGTATTCAGGACCTTTCAACTCTCTGTTGGGCTCTTAGCATGAGATGGCTTTGGCTTCAGAAAAAGGATCCCTCAAGATCTTGGGCTATATTGCAAGTTCAGGTTCAACCAAACTCTAGAGCCTTATTTTCTGCCGCCATGATAACCTTAATTGGAGACGACAGTAGCACTTGTTTTTGGTTGGACCATTGGCTTCATGGTCGGTCCCTTGGTGAGATTGCTCCGCACCTCTTTGCTTTAATACCACGCAGAATTGTGAAACAAAGGGTTGTGGCCGAGGGCTTTGGTTGACCTCACTTGGGTTTCGGACATAAAAGGTTTTCTCTCGGTCGATGCTATTACAGAGTACCTCCAAGTTTGGGACATGCTTGATGATTTTATCTTGCAACATGGGGTGCAAGATCAGCATGTGTGGAGGCTTTCTAGCTCAGGTGTTTTCTCTGGTAAATCGGCTTATAATACCTTCTTCGTGGGATCTATAAGGTTCGCTCCCTAGAAGCGTATTTGGAGGTCCTGGGCACCGCTACACTACAAAGTCTTCCTTTGGCTCGCGATTCTCAACCGTTGTTGGACCGCAAATAGATTGGCCAAGTGTTGCATTCCCCATCTAGCTTATTGCCCTCTTTGTGACCAAGAGGATGAGACTATCCAACATCTCCTAGTCTCTTGTGTCTTCTCCAGGCAAGTCACAATTCTTTCTCGGGTCAGATTGTTAGCCATTACCCCAAACTTGGCTAGTCGGGGTTCTCCAGCTTGTGGTGCTTCGCGTTGAAACGGGTCGACAAGCAACACAGGAAGGGTCTTAATTCCCTCATCATCCTTGTGGCTTGGGAAATTTGGAAACTTCGAAATGATTGTGTTTTCAATGGGGTATCCCCGGCTGTCGATTTAGTGAAGGAAGCTGTGGCTGTGCAAGGGCAGCTCTAGCGCGCTGGTGGTGCAAAGGATCTTCAAGCTCTATTGGTTGGTTCTTAGGTTTATTTGGTTGTGTTCTTTTGGCTCCTTTTTTGAGCCTTTGCTTTGTGTTCTTCTGTGTTCTTTTTGTCTCTATTTTTAGGGTGTTGTCTGTTTCTTTGTGTGCGTGTGTTTTGTACTACGATATTTTTCTCTCCTATTAATGAAATAGCACGCAACTCTCCTGCGCGTTCGAGAAAAAAAATGAACTCATTTCTTTTTCCAAATATTCCAGATTGCTATGATGAAAATCTCCATGAAGAAAGGACACTGAAGCTCCCTTTGGCTCTATGAAACATTGGGAAGAATTTACAGGTGTTGATCCCAGTTAATATTGATGAACCTCCAACATCCAGAAGCAAAAGGACAATCAAAGAAGAGCGGGAAGCTAGTCTCTTCTACCCTACTATTGCAGAGCACACAACTATAGTTATTTCCATCAATTTTGAATATTTTCCTCTTCAGAAGATTTCTTGTATTCAATCTGTTCATAAGCAACAGCCAAGAAAACACTCTCAACTTATTATTGCATTTAGACTTACATGTCCATGTAAAGGGAGCTGGAGGTTGTATCCCACTGCATAGGAGTTTGTAAAACTTGTTTGCTTTGTAAACATTTGAACCCCTGATGTAGTGCCACTCATCCGAGATTGTGATTGTTCTGAATAGAAATCAATTTTTCTGTCAAAACTGAGAATTCTTGGAACGCTTGCTCTGAGAGTGAGTGTGGAAGTGGTTGTGCACCGACATGTCTTGTCTGAAAGTAGCTATAGAGATGTTTTCATTCTTAGCATAAGAAAAAAGCCTTGGGAGCTACTCTCTGAGGGAGGAAGCATCCCAAACAACAGTCTAGAGAAAAACAGTGTCACCCCTCCCCACACAGCAGTAAGCAATACCCCTAAAGTGATCAACCGATTTTACAATGTTCTTCCACAAAAAGATCCTTTGCCAAGCTCGAGATGAGGAACTTGACCATTATAATAATAAGCCTCCCAAATCAGGTGCACCAGGGAAGAAGTCACGAGCTGCAAAATTGTCAAATTCGCGGCTGTTGTCACATTGGATGGATTGAATGGGATGATTGAACTGAGTCCTAACGTAGGAATGGAAGTTTTTCAATGTGAGGAGAGTATATGATTTCAATTGGAGGGGAAAGGTCCACAAATAATGTGTAAAATTGGCAAGGCAAACTAGATAGTATTTCAAATCAGAAATGCTCAGAATATGTGAAGTCCACAAATCACAGTGAATTAACTCAAAGGGTTTTGATGCTCTTGACATAGAATTGAAAAAAGGGAGGCGAGCATGGCGTCCCAACTGGCATGTTTGACATAGTGGTGTGGCATCATTATTTTTATTGGTGGAGATGGCATTTGAGGATTGCAATCGGGAAATGGTTGGGGCACCAGGGTGGCCGAGTGGACGGTGCCAAGTTGTTGCAGAGACGGCGGGTCCGGCAAGAGCGTAATGTGCGGATGCCGGCATGAATGGGTATAGATTCCCAGAGCTATTGCACCTGTGAATGATCACCTTGGTCTAAAGATCCTTCACAGAAAACCCAAAGGGATCAAATTCAACGGAACACAAGTTGTATGTTGTAAATTTGCAGATTGAAATGAGGTTGGTGATGAGTTTAGGGTAAACCAAGACATTAGATAAAGAGAGAGGGCGAGTGGGAGATGAGATATGAATGTTGTCGGTGGCAGTGATGAGAATAGCGGAGCCATCACCAACAACGACACGTGTTCTTGTGGAAGTAGAGGGTTAGACAGTGGAGAGGTTACCTGTGTTGGACGAGAGGTGCAAAGAAGCACTCGAGTCCATATACCAGGTGGGTTCCGATTGCTACAGCGCCATTCATTGCATGAACTAGAGACGCCTGATCCTAGG
The DNA here is from genome assembly GCF_958298935.1 of Phragmites australis. NCBI lineage: Eukaryota > Viridiplantae > Streptophyta > Magnoliopsida > Poales > Poaceae > Phragmites > Phragmites australis. Next base: position 16,404,762 of record NC_084935.1, read on the forward strand.
ATAGAGGCATCATTGGGGTGGTGCTAGAGGTGGCCATGTCGTAGTCAGCTTGCAACGAGCCGTAGAGGAGGCTTGGGGAAGGGGTGTCACCGACAAAGAAAGCATGTGGTGCATCAGTCGGGCGAGAGCCAAGAATGCCCTGACAGGGGTGCGGCACAGGCATGGGCCATACCTGGAACATCCCTGTCATTGGATTGAATATGGACAACTGACATTGAAAAGGGTGTCGAAGTTGGGAGTCTGGGAGCCGCCGGAGGAGTTGTTGCGCCTGTTGTTGCTTTTGCCCTTGTTCTTCCCCTTTGGGCGCTGAGGGTTAGAGTGGTTGTTGGTGGAGGCGACGAGGGCGGTGGCGTTAGCAAGCTTCTAGCACTTGAGGTCTGACTCCTCAAGAAGGAGAGAGCGAGACTCGAGGAAAGACGGCAACATCGTCTTGGTCTTGATGATCGACATCATGTGCTAGAATTTTTTCGTTGATGTCTTGGAGGAGGGTGAGGAAGAGGGTATCGTCCTTCACGGGTTGGCGGACGTTGGTCAGGGCGTTAGCGTACGACTTCAAGCGCTGGGAGTATTGGAGGATTGACATGTCCCCTTGCGCGAGGTTGCAAAACTCCACTTCCAGGGACAGGACACGAGAAGCCTTTTTGTCGTGGTAGAGCCCCTCGATATCGCACCAGACGGTACAAGAGGTGGTGTCGAGCTTGAGGATGATCGCTAGAATCCCTTTGGAGACAAAGGCGTAAAGGGAGCTAACGGCGTAGTCGGTGGTCTACGTCGGCGCCTTGAAGTCTTGGTAACTCGACGACATCTTGGGCCTTGGTGGCTCAAGCTTGTTTACCCTCTGACTTGATGTGAAGCGACGGCAAGATACGTGTACGAGGACACGAAGATTCTTGTCTTGGTGGCTCAAGCTCTGAAGTGATCACGACAGCAAATGACCGGAAGATAAGCTAGTTGTGAGACCTTGCCTTGGTGATTTGGTGGCTCATCGTGCTTGAGACCTTGTCTTGTGCTTCGTAGCTCAAAAGCCATGACCGGGAGAGTCGTGCAGACCGGGAGCATATCCTTTGTGGAGCTCCAACATGAACTAGGGTGCCATTCATGCCATTGATACCACGGGATAAAAACCCCTTGTACCGAGTTTGTCTCTCTATCTTATTTACGTTTCCGCATTTACATATTTGTAATTTATCTTGCTAGAGTAGGTTACAATCCTCTTAAGCGGTAGAGTAGACACACTAGATAAATCTAGAGCATATTTAGATAGAAATTGAGATAGGTTTATCTTGTGAAGTTTTTTTTTAGCCATTTTGATTTAAGTTTATAAATATCCTAATTCACCCCCTCTTAGGACGTCACTATTCCTCACAGCTAAACCCATTTTCTCTAACGCTTTCTTGCTCAGTAACAGTCAGCCTACTACATAGGTGTTTGACAGAGGTTCTTCTTCTACCTCCTTGTTCTTGTCCATCTGTTTGCTAGCTCTATGCTTTTCGGGAGATGCCATTTTGGCGAACTGTTGGCCAGATTTGCTGGATAATTTTTATTGGTGCAGAATGAGATTTGACCTTCGGCAGAGCACGGCGAAAAGAGAAGTAGCTGTCGTCACGTACTGGAGATAGATGCTGCAGAGATGATTGAGGGGCAACCAGTGTTATGAACTTCTTCGACCACTGGATGAAGGAGTGGACAGCATCCCTAAGTGTCCTGATGTCGTCCTCTGGGGGCATAGGAAGTGGGATAGACGTGCAATTCCTATAAACCATGTCCACTGACACCCTAGCGTAACTAGGTTATAGCGAGACTCCGTGAACCGTCTATTACCCGCCACATGAGAATGACAATCCCGTGCCAAACTCAATGATGTTATCAGAGCCAACGGTGGTGAGCAATACGAGCTTGCACTTGGTGGCTGCCTCTATGTCGTTGATGGGATATCTCTCGCTAAGGACCTCTTTTGGAATATTGTCCAAGCCTGTGCCAACCTCAATGATGTCACCTTAAAATCCACTGATAGGGAAGTCATGTTGCTTAAGCATGTTATCTAGAGCATTATCTGGTGCAGATGCATAGCTGCAATGGTGGAGATTCAAGTGTTATGGCTACATCCTACTGCCATGCTACGTCTGGATCAGCAGGTGCCTCCTTGGTGCCATCGATGTGAGATGCAGAGCCAAACTTGTCACGAGTGTGAGGAAGACCTCGCGCCAGCGAGTGTAGTTTGGTGGGGTCAAGTACTAGATAGAAGGGAATGTGCGTGCGCACGTTGATGGTGGAGAGGGTGGAAGTTGGGTTGGGGGGAGGCTGCTGTTCCAAGAGAGCGGCAGGATCTTGCTGGCTGTTGGCCATGGTAGTGAACAAAGGAAGGAGAAATAGAGGAAGGAAAGGATTTGAATTAGGCTGATACCATGAAGGAAGGAGATTATTTGGAGAATTGTTGCACACTTGGTATTGCAATCTTGCCAAACTTATAAAGGCACACAGTAATGCAATTAAGAGCTATCCTATAATTAGGCCTAAAGAATCTATAGAATATGCCTAATTCTGTACAGCCAAGAGAGCATATTCCAACGGTAGACCATGAAATGGGAGCAAGAACCATAGAAGAAGACTACATTAATTCGTTCTTATTGCTTGATCCAAAGAGATAATAATCCTAAGCTAGTAAAGTCGGCCACCTTACACAGACAAAACGAGGTAGACATCTACGATTAGGGATGACAACAAGGTAAAAACCCTAATGGGTGTAGGTTTGGGTTGCATTATTTGCACATAGGTCTGGATGCGGGTTTGTATCTAAACCCAACAAGTACACATATGCGGGCATAAAAAAAGCTTACTCGTGCCTGCTTTACCTGCGTACCCACTCCAAGCATCTGACATGTGTGCCTAAATACTTGTATAGTCCAGCAGGTGTGACCAAATACTTCTACGTTATTTTATTTCTATCTTATTCTTTTCCCTTGATTTCTTGCTACTAGTTTTTCCAAGCACAATTTGTAACCAGTACACCTTTGAATAGATGCTTCTATATTCTCTAAACATGAGTATTGTTGGAGACGCAATATCGGAAAGGGATGACCGTCGGAGACGCATGAGCTCGCAACGACCCTTCTTTCATCAGAATATGAGGGGCCTCTTATGTTGTTGGCAGGCATATAGGCGTGTCTGTGGGTACATGGTACCCACAGGTGAAGGGTGTGGGTTTCATTACTTAGCCATGGTGGGTAATGGGCGTGAGCACAGGTTTAGGAATTAGCTCGCAGGTATGGGTTTTTGTAGCCCTTACCCGTGGGTTTTGTGCTCGTTGCCATCCCTATCTACCATGCTATTTAGCTCAACTGTTTTTGGGCATAATCAGTTTACGCTGCAACTTCTTTACCTTAGATTGTTTTTGGTTTAAGCAGAGTGTTATCGGATACCCGATCAGTACAAGCCCCCATAGCACCTAAAATTTCCAGTATTGGATACCATAGCAACCCCCCCCATCCCTATTTTCTCTACGCCTGTTACCGCTAGATCCCCCGCCGTGTTCATGCCCACCTCATCGCCCTCACCGACACCAGCGAGCACCACTTCAACCAGAACCTTCTCTCCGCCATCCACTTCACATTCGCCGCCATCCGTGCCTCCTCTGGAGCCAGGCCCTCATCTTGGCCGCCAGACCACCCAACCTCGTCTCCGTCATGCATAGCACCCTTTGCGGCCTCGTCACCGACCTCCTCGCGCACCCATGCCCACCACTATGGTTGTTGGCTTCGTGCTGGCCCTCATGCATAATAATGGGTTCTCACTCTGTTCTTGAGTTGAACCAAACAAAATATGCTTTCACCCATTCCATTTACGTTACCGTTTGCATTTGCGTTACACATGTTGAACCAAATAAAACCTAACTAATTTAGCCATGAAGATATGCATGCCTCCAACTCCTTGCCTCGGCCGGTCCTAAGGGTGTTGTTGCTCCTTAAGGGACTCCTAAGGAAAGTTATTTCCCTTAATGGGTTTGGCTAGGCAGGCCTGCCCATGACGGGGTACGTAAACTTTTTTACCTCAAATGATGAACAGAGATTATACATTTAAATCACACATCAAATAAAAACAGATAAAATCACTATTTGCCGCTAGAAATTTTAGAAAACCCTGAGTGTGTGTATGACGAGTTGGATCCTATATTTCTGAAATATGGTAGGCTCGAGGTGGGGGAGTGGAGTGACCACTGGTGACGACAGATTGGATGAAAGAGTGAGGAGTTGTTTCTTGGACCTTTGTATCCATCAATATATGTACTTCCAGTGATTTTTTTTTCTCGACCATGGGGACGAAACATTCCAATGAAATAACTCGCAACAATTTCTTACCCCACATCGAAGTTGCTGGAGAACATTACTGTTCTCAAAAATTGCTGGCTTCAGAACATTATTGGGCTTTATGCAGCGGATGTAATGTGGTTCTGTTGCACTCAGAGTTTCCAGCAAAGCTTGTAGTTGTTGCTGCGATGTTACAGAAAAGGATAAATTATCTGATGAGAAAGCTATAAAAAATTGTGTCTCACAAGCAATACTCTTTGTTACCTTAAAGCTCGAACCTATCGATGTAAATTTCGTGGATTTAGTTGATTCTTCAGAAGGTCGAAAAAGACTTGAAACAAATAAACATCTAGAAGCATGTAACAAAACTTGATGCTCATTCACAGCATAATCTATGTTCTTATCCAAGAACAGATCTGTTTGATATGTAACCTGCAAAAGAAGAAAATGGTTATTACAAAGTGCATACCGCGCACTGAGTCTCAATTGTAAAAATATATGATGGCACCAGCCTCGCCCACAGAACTAATTCATCTCCAGGTCAGATATATGTATCATGTGAAGTCAGTATATTTTTGAGAGAGAAATGCCCTCTTTTTTAATGCACGACAATTTTGGGTCAGCTATGGGGACAATTTTGATGTGTTGGAAACGGGGAATTCAGTTCTAAACTTAGGTCTGTTCATCTACAACTAAGTTGGGTATCTGCACTCATACAGCTTAAAAAATCCATGCATGTACACCTGCAAGAATATCTCCATATGTGCACTGGGCAAAAGAAGAAAAACATAATGTACACCTGCAAGAATATCCCCAAGGCTAATATTTTCTATTACCTTTTTTTGTTTTTTTTTTTTTTGGAGGGGGGCGGGCTACAACGCACATATGAACATGTTTTTGCACAATTTTTTTCATGTGTACATGTGATATGGATCTTGATTATGAGAGGGGAATGGCAGATAGATATAAGAACTCGCCCTCCCTTGGAGACTATGAGCCTTTGCTCTATCTATTTTCTGCTTGCCTCTACCGATACATCTTCTCTCTATTTATAGAGAGGATTACTTGACTCTTAAGCTATCAAATCCTAACCATCTGTATCTAATTGATAGCAATCCCAACTAACCAAATATGCTAACAATCTTATCTAATCCTGACTTAGACTCAAAGGTAACTAACGATCCTATCTTCTGGCTTGTCGTGTGCCGCGTGCTCCCTTGCCGTGCGCCGTGTGCTATTGCTCTCCTTGCCATGCACTACCAAGCAAGCCCAAGACCCAACCCATAACATTACACCACCCCTCCAAGACAGCTCGTCCTCGAGCTGTGGTGGTGGCCCGAGCTCTTGGCGTTGCAAGATCGAAGGCGGTGATGGATGTGAAGACTCTTATGTGTGTGCAGCAGGGTGCCGAAGAAGGTTGACAGTGCCCGGTGTTGGTGAAGATAGCAGCACTTGTGCTCTGTCTAGAGGTTTGCCGGCGTGGAAGGAGAAGGAACCATGCGGAGCAGTCTGAGTTGAACCCACTGAACCGTGCAGGAGAGGACGACTGGAAGATCTCAGGAACTGCTGGGGCCACCTTGGCTTGCTGAAGCAAGAGATCACCTGCATCTGCAGTCAGGATGACGCCAAAGCTGGAGAGGAGCAAACCATCAATTGGAGCAGCCATATCAGGATGGAAGATTGCTGCTGCTGGAAGCGGACCCACGGATGTGACGAACTGCTGCGAGTCATACCAGGAGTCCTTATGACTTGGAGGAAAACCACCTTGATCACCAATTTTAGTGACATCTTGCCCATACACCAATTTTAGTGACATCTTGCCCATACTTCTTCTTAATAACAGGATGCAGGTTGTGATCCACTCCAACATTAGTGATGGCAAACACCTCAGGACTGAAGATTGTCCCACCATCATAGATGTCGGGGAGCACAAGAACATATGAGAACGGGCAGATTCCCAACCTGGTAAACAGGGCAGTCTTGTATGAGGCCACCATGGCATCCTTCTGAATCAGCTCCACAGGGACCACTAATGCCACCACACCCTTGTGAATCTTGGTGGAGATGTGAAGTTCCTAGAATAAATTAGTCTAGGAGAGATCCAAGCCCATGTTGCCAGGGGAAACCACCATACCAGCATGAGCAACAAGTTCAACACGAGCAGGAGTTTCAATCTGCGTAGAAGTGGCAGGTTCAATAGACTTGGGAGCTGCAACCATGAACGTGGCAAGCACCTCGCGGATCTTCGGAAAGGCAGCCTTGGTGGTGGCAATGTCGTGAGCAGCAAACACAGGAACGTCGAGTTGCTCCATGGGGGTGACCTCATGCATCTCCTCAGTCTTAGTGGAAATGCTGCTGCGTGAGCCATCAACATGCTCATTGGCGCTGACGATGTGCGGGCCAAGGGCGTGGGAGGAACCGGTCAGGAGTTGGAGCATCTAGGCGGAGCTCGGTGTGGAGCAGATCAGCCGACCGGGACGGAACGCGATGTCTTGAGGCGACCGCCGGCAGAGTCCAACGGCGAGGGCACGTGGCGGCCGGCCTTGTGCAGCAGGTCCTGCCGAGGACAGCCGGTCAGCGGGTGGCCGTGGAAGCGAGTGCGACAGAGGAGCTGAGGTGGAGTTGCTGGCCACAGCCGGAATGGAAGATCCAACAGTGGCGAAGCGTCTGGCGGCGCCGGTCGAAGGAGCGGCGACCCGTGGCGGAGCAACGGCCTGCACTGCAGAGGCTAGGGTCGGGAGATCAGGCAGGGCGACGGAAGATCCGACGGGGGTGACGGAAGATCTGACGGGGCCGGAGTGGCCCGGTGTTGGACACGGCCGAGGTGGCAGCTCCGACAGGGGCGGAGCGTCGGGCGGCGCTGGCGCGCGGACAAGTCAAAGATGCGGCCCGGCCCTGAAGACGCCCGCCGTGCGCTGAAATCGGGCGGATCCACACGGACTCTGGCGGATCCACGCGGACTTGAGCGGATCTGCTCCGGAAAACTGTGCGGTGTTGGTTGGATGGCGTTGGGCCGTGCAAAGAGGCCAGCCAGGAGGTAGGCCAGAGGATCTAAGCAGGGGGCGACGGAATCGGATCCGCTACCGAGACGTGCGGATCGGGCAGCCGAGCGGACAAGTGAGCGGCGGCCCGTGGTGGAACGGCGACCGACGCTTCAGTGGACGAGGCCGAGACGAGCGAATGGTGAGACGCGTGGAGACGGCGCGTGTGGAGACGAGAGAATGGTGATATGGATCTTGATTCTTTGAGGGGAATGGCAGATAGATATAAGAACTCGCCCTCCCTTGGAGGCTCTGAGCCTTTGCACTATCTATTTTCTGCTTGCCTCTATCGATACATCTTCTCTCTATTTATAGAGAGGATTACTTGACTCCTAAGTTATCAAATCCTAACCATCCTTATCTAATTGATAGCAATACCAACTAACCAAGTATGCTAACAATCTTATCTAATCCTGACTTAAGACTCAAAGGAAAATAACGATCCTATCTTTCTGGCTTGCCCATGTGCCGCGTGCTCCCTTGCCGTGTGTCGTGTGCTGCTGCTCTCCTTGCCATGCACTACCAAGCAAGCCCAAGGCCCAGCCCATAACAACATGACATGATGATGATGTACATTTATAAATTCTTTGAGATTTTTAAAGTATACTAGTGCAAAAAGTACAGCATAGGTTTTGATGAACTTAGGTTTAGAAAAACAGTGTATAGAAAATGATTACTTAATTTTCACCAATCAAAATTTGCATGCTGCTGATCTTTCTTTGTTAGGGATGCAAGTTTTTTTTTTTTTTGGTCATTAGGTCGACCCAAAACACACAAAAAATGAACTAGAGATTTACTCACTTAATTAAGGAAAAAATTAACTAAGTAGTGACCCAGAACTACTAATTGGGTAACCATCTGCATCCCTATTCTTATCCATTTAGCATATTCAATATTGGCAATTTCGTAGATCAGAAACCTTCTTAAGCAGCCATTAAACTTTTGGACTTCAAATTGGTAAATTTGATTTACTCAATGTTTAAAAGTTACATTTGCCAATCCAATTATAGGACAGACCTATCTTTTGTTTGTTGTTGTATGCCTCTACGATGCTCCAATTGATTTAGAGACGTGTTTTTGGCAAAAAAAATAATCAACATCCGGTGAGCAAAAACTGGTATTGATTCAGCTTCGCCATTTCACATGGCATATGACAAAACCCTACTTGTATTCACATGTTACATGCTCAAAGGTTGACTCTTGAGTTGCAAATTTACACCAAGCAAGGCACGCCATTTTAGCTGGATATTAGAATGCCAATTTGTGGCCCACTACCTGAGAATAGTTTGTTGTTCGTATCATATCATCTAATATTCTAATATGATGTATGCAACCACATGTGTCACTATCATGAGTTGGTGATGAATGCATCATGCATCGGCAGTACCAAGCTAAAATATGTCCTGCATAGGGTGGAGAATTATTCTTTCAAGCGATAGTAGAGCAGACAAAAGAAGTATGCTACTTACATGTCCAGCGTAGTGATGAATAGTGAAATCGGACCGTGAAAATTTTGGCCTACTGAAGTGTGGGTTCTCCTTAAATATTTGATACAGCTTTTCAGCAAATATTTCATGGGTTGAATTTCGCAACATGCTGAAGCACAAAATAGACAATGTTAGAAAGAATCAGAACTAAAAACAAAACAAGAATGTTCACAATTTACTTGTACATACCAAGTTTCATCCAGTAGAGAAATAATACCCCCTGGTTTCTGTATTGAAAGAAATCAGAAGTCAAAAATGAGATTTCATAGCATGGCTCAACCCCAATGGAAACTAAGCGCTAAAATCTCTGGATGGTTACAAAAAATGCACATGGAACTCAGACCTGTCTAGTTTGTTCAATAATTCTGAGTATAAGATAATTCCACATTCAAATCTTAGGCCTCATGAATCAACGAAAGCAAATAAAAAAACCAATAATAACTGGCTGGATGAAGATGAAAGAAAATGTTCATGGATTCACACTAGTGCCTAAAACAGGTTGTATCAATGAATACATTGATAATAAAGAAGACATTGCAAAGGACACTGGATGTTGTTCACCTTCTCAATAAGATCAAGAATCCCTTGGTTGTCCACAAACTGGATGTAACTCCAATCAATTTCTTCCTTTGTATATTCTTCTTGTTCCATCTTAAACACATGCTGCTCATGGAACATATGTAAAAAAAGATTGACGCAAAATCAAAATTTTATTTGACCATACTAAAACATTGAATGCAGAACATTATCAAGAAATGAGACTTCCGTTCTCTAACCTGATTAAAGTGTTGCTGGAGCTTCTCATTAGTTAAGTTGATACAAAACTGCTCGAAACTGAGGCACAGCACAATATCAACATATAACAGTTATTATCTCTCATATTATCAAAAGATAAGATGGTTTCATGTCATATATTACCAACTGCTAAGTAGAGATATGAAGATTTAAAGCTCTTAACAAGGACAGCATATGACTTCCCATATTGCTGTACAGACTTAATGTAACCGTGCAGCCATTTGCTGCAGAAAATCCATGCAATTGTTAAAAAGAAGAGCACATAACGTCAAACCTAATGTTGTATCCACCCTGTCCCCATTCATACCAACAACATGATGTTAGTTTCCATCAAGGTTTTCTTCTATGGGGCAAGTGTTAGAGAGTCAAGACCATTGCTACAGATCTTAATTTTTTTTCTTTTCAATGTTCAATTACTATGCTTTCAGTATGTGAATCTGATTCGGCGTGTTTGGGACATGTTCTCGCATATATGAACCACTGTCTTTTCTTTGGTTGAATAAACCATTTTTTTCTGCTTTATGAAGGAGCAACTTAAGCAGTGGAGTTTTGTGAAGCAATGAGGAGAATTTTTTCCCCCAATCAAGTTCTATTGCTAAACTAAAATGAACTCAGCATGCTTACTGAATGATTCTCATAATATGTACTCTGGTTTGTAGTTTCTCCAACAGTTTCCAGTTTTCACAAAAATGATGCAACCAAAAACTCTACTTCAGATAAAAGTAGATTGGGAGAAAAGGTCCTATGATATGCTGATATAACAACCAGAATTTTTTAGTTAAAAGGTAGAATAAGTGTGGTTTTCTAAGCACGTCAAGATCATTGTTTTAAATAGCATGCTAGCATCGTATGATCTGTTTTGCATAATCGTCCATTTCCATTTTGAACCATTTCCCCAAGACTTGACTATGCAACCAAACAGATAATTCTAATACAATATAAGTCATTTAACTTGAAAATAGATTGATTGAAACAAATATAGTTGAACATGTTGTGCCTGCTATATCACCGATATCCACTGTCCAATAAAAAAAACTTGCCACTGTTGTTTTGTTATACTTTATCAAAACAATGATACAGATAAACATAAGACTAAATGCAAAGGCATACCAGTTAAGCACCTGTTTGTCTTGAAACTTTCAAAACCATATATATCTAGCACACCAATCAGAAGCTTTGAACTTAGATCTTGTCCTATTGAAGTATTGATCTTATTTACAAGCCTGAAAAAACAGAAAACAAAAGAAGTGAAATATCTTTTCATGTTACAGAAGTAATATAATAAACAGGAACATGACAATTGCATACCAGACTAATGTGAGAACTTACCAATCAAACAAGCGAGAGTAAACAATTCTGGCCAAAGCATCTCTACTAAGAGCTGCTGCTCGTGCATCTAGATTTTTCACAATACTTTCACCACGTGTTACCATAAGACGCTTACACAAAGATTCCTCGAGAGCCTTTTCATCACACCTGCAGAAGAATGTTGCTAAATGCATGTCATGCCAAAGACGACAGACAATATTTTGGAGAAAGCACAAGAAAGGACTAATACATGAAAAGCCCAGCAGCTGTCCTAAGATGAAATTGGGATTTATCATCTTTGGGTACAGAGGAATCTGCTTCGCTCCCTTCTGAAAATTCCACATTGCCCAAATGAAGAATAGCAGCTACAACTCTAAATATTGCATCCTGCACGAAATGCCATTCGAAGTTCTAAGTAATGATTCTATCTTTCAGAAAAACTAACTTCAATCATACCCTTGTGCTTACCTGTTCATCAGAACTGATGCCCACAATGTCCATTGCTCTCTTAGTTGTGATATATTCAGAAGAATCATCCATCCCATCAAGCTTAATGCAACTAGACTGATTAAGATAGTGAAATGATGCAGCATCTCCCAATTTATATCTCTCACGGTCCTGCCACAGCAACATTTTGAGTGCAGACCGAAAGTAGTGGACAATACAGACACAAATAGATATGTGTCGAACAATAAAAACAAAAGGTTATGATAAAGCACAATTTACAATGGTCATCTAACAGGAAGAAATAAGAGTGAAAAAGCACAATGTATTACATGTCTATTGCTTGCCATTAAACATATAAAGCTCTTAACAATGGATAACTCTTTCCCACAGAACAAGTGTACTCAAAATATGACATATCGGCTACAAAATAATAAACCAGTAATATATATGTAAGAATAGCATTTACAACCAATTCACAGTTTTCATTTATAAAGTTGTCCAGAAAGATATGTGTTATTTATTTTGAAGATGCGTTGGCCCAATAAGATACCCTAAATTGATTCATTTTTACACAGTAAATCAGTAATAACATATCCACATCATAAACACTCCCCTAGTAATAGCATGAAGAAAGGTGGCAACATGGTAACTGCACATATATTAGTTACAAAATTTTCGTTTGGAATCTGATTTTGGCCATAATGACATTGTTACCTCTGGAGGTGCAGCACATAGCATGTAAAAGCAGTGATAGTTTCTTTCTGGATCAGATATTTGACAGACACGAGACCTTTCCAGGAGGTAAGTCCTTATGGCAGCTCCTGAGATCTTCCCGTTCTGATCAAACTGAATCTCGACAAATTTGCCAAAACGACTGCGTAATCAGATAAAAGAAATGTGTCAAGCCATAAACTAAGAGGAAAATGAAAAGTTGTGCTAAATGAGCAAACACTAACTGCTGAAAACAATGTTATTGAAGTTCATTACCTCGAATTATTATTCCTGACTGTTTTTGCATTTCCAAATGCCTCAAGAACAGGATTGGACTGTATCAATCAGACAGATTGGATAGCATAAGACACTAGAATCACATTAAGATTGATGAAATATGAATTTGATGCAATCCCACAAAATTATGTGCTGGCTTTACGAACAATCCAAGATGCCACCTCATAATCCATATATTCACTATTTCAGGTTGCTAATACGCCTAAGAGTAAGAAGAGAATAGAACTAAATAATGACAATATAAAATGCAAATGAAGCCCTCACCTCCAGTACTTGTTGTTGCACTGACCTTCCTCCAGATTCAGCTTTGCCACCCATAAATGCAAGATATTGCATAAGCATTTTAGTGCTTTCTGTCTTACCAGCACCACTTTCGCCACTCACTAATATGGCTTGGCTTTTACCATAATTCATCATAAGCCTGCATGGTCGATATGTCAGATACATGCACCATAGTTAATGCACAAAATACTCAAAAGCTGTTTCTTTGCTGAAACACACCTATACGCACGGTCTGCAATGGCAAAAGGATGAGGGCTCAGCTCGCCAAATTCTGCTCCTTTATATATTCCCATCATGTGATTGTTATAAAGGTGGGGAAGTCTTTGAAATGGATTGACAGCTATTAATATGTTCCCAGTATAAGTCTGGAAGGACGATAAATTTTTCCGTTAGATCAGGCCAAAAGGTTGTTTAGTACACTAGACCAGTTACAGTGTTACAGAATTCCAAACTATTCTAATGTAGAAACTAGAAACACTCAACACCGTTAAAATAACATAGGCAATGAAACATAAATACTATACAGACAGGAGGTGTAAATTGACCAAGTAGTTCTATTATCATCCTAGAGAACATATGTGAACGGAAGAGTCAGAGCAACTAAGAACTCACAGCACTGTCAAGTATGCATGAATGAAGTAGCATAAAAAGAAGAGCTGATATGTTGAACAGCTCAACTTACATATATTTCATTCATTCCATATCTAGACTTTAAGTTTTGTAGAACTCCTGGTTCATTTAGATAAGCTAGCCTTGTCATATCCTCAACGCCACAGCGCTTCGCTTCTGCATCTTTAGGATAGACACTTGAGACGTTGGTGGTAACCTGTAACCAAAATATGAATCTTTTACCATTACATGTCTGAATTTTCATTTTTTGTCATTCATCTCCTGCAATAAATTAATTTATTATTACAGCATATAGCACTGTATCAGAGCACTCACGATTAACAGTTTCGGACTTAAAAATAATTAACATGAGATATAAAAAAATCTTTGGACAAAAGTGCTGCAACAGCCCCAATAAAGCATGAATAGAAAATGAGGCAACATTAGGATTACACAAACTCCCAAAATGACACTTTCGAAGAGAAATAAAAGAAGCTATCATGAAACTAGTAACTGACCTTCTTCCCAGAAGTGCAGTGTATAATTAATTCATCTCCTTGGACCTCCTCCACCAGCCCATCAATCCAAGCAACATCAGCATCCTCAACCCAAACATGAGAACCCACTGTAAAGCGGACTTGTGATGCCTGCAACAGAATATGCATAAGCACATGGAAAATGTCATTTCATCAGTGATATGTTGAATTGAATGAAATGAAGGATGAGCAAAACAAAATAGTAACTAACAACATCTCAGTTTGAAATCCAACCTCAGGAGCAACATTCCATTGTGTTACAAGTTGCAAGTACAATAGCACGATCCATAGCAGGTAATAACATAACACATAAGCCAAGTCCATTCACCACAGAATAAAACGTAAAGCAAAAGTGAAAAGCTTACAGAGAGCATCACCAGACATTGTCCTAACTCCTATGGTGTAAGTACATATATTTGCATATTGATCGAAGACATAAACACAAAACAGAGTATAAAGGTCTTAATTTTCTCAGTTGATACTAGCTCACCAATATCCCATAAGCCCTATATCAAGTTCTGTCAGAGTCATCTTCTCAATATGGAGCCTTGGTGAAAAACAGGGTGCAGTGTACCACATGATAGAGTTTGAGCCTGGAGCCAGAGCCCCGACCTCGCCGCACTGCACAACCATGGCTAAAAGGGGGGAAAAACATAGCAAACAGCTCTCCCGACACACACCCTAACTACATGTTTCCACGGTCCTCGTCCGTTAAACACTGCCCAATTCTGAAACGTGTTTGTCTCAATCGGACTCACATCACAACTACTCCAAATGAACGAGATCACAGGGTGCCAAAACACCCTAACCGAGCCGGTATTTCAGAGTCCTCGTCGAGCGACTGATCCCACAAAAACACGCCACTGCACGAAGAACATTAACAAGCGCGAATTCGATCAAGCCAATCGCAACACATACCATTCCGTCCGCGGGGTCGGACCGAGACCGCCGGCGTCGAGGTGGCGGGGCGGGCTCCGCAGGCGCGATCGCCGCCGCAGCCTCCGCCGTGGCCCTCCCACTGGCTGAGAGGAAGTGGCCAACGCGCGAGCCCCAGGCGGGATCGGCAGCGGCGCCGCCGTAGGGGGGTGGAGGCCGCGAGATCGCGACGTGAAGCGCGCCGCTAGATTTGGATTCGAACGTTTCGTGTTTGTTTTTTTTGTTTTTTTTTTTCCTTCCGTGGAGGAAGGCGACTAGACAGGCTGGAGCGAGAGGAGGACGAGGACCGAGCCGATTGGGACTTGGGGACGAGTGGGAACGGGAGTGGAGAGATTAAACAAAGGCGAGGAAACCCGCCCGCTGCTGCGGCTCGGCTGTCAGCGACGGCGGCTGCAGGGTGGGGTCTCAACGGCAAGGAGGCCCCGACCCCCAGGGTTGTTGGAGTCGTCTCTTTTTTTCCTTTTTCTTTATCTTTTTTGGGTTTTCTCTTTTCTTTTTATTTGAATAAACTGTAAATTATATATGAACTCATACTGAAGTTTCCGTGCTACTTGCAAATACTTGCTTGATTGAATTAAAACATGCAGACTTCATATTCTCTTTCGTACATACACTAGGACAATGTTCAATCAATGTTGATAAATTGGTATGATTCAAAACGGTACCCCCTCGGCGCCGCCTCTCTGGGCGACGAGAGGGGTGAAACCACCACCAGCCCAGTCACCCTGGTGCTCGCCCTTTGACGGCCATCGTCACCGCTGCCGATCGGTGGCGACGACAACGGCCAACGACGGCACCAAATGGTGTCCACTTGCGCCCCTCCCCCTCCCCTCTCTCCTTATCTCTCTCCTTTCTCTTTCACTCCTCAAATCTGAGCCGCGGTGCCAAGGCATGAGCCCCGCATCCATGGTGGTGCCCCAGCACACCCGCAATTGAGGTGGTGCATAGGCGTCATCCCCGTACGTTGAGACATTCGATTGTTCCTTTTGTAGTTATATTTATTTTTAGAGATAATTGTGTTCTTACCCTTATTTTAGAGAGAAACTGTGATTTTACCCCTAATTTTACAACTTTGTATTTTTTTCCCTCACTTTTTGAATGTGAATCGACCGACTGCCCCTGTTTTTTACACTGTCAGGTACAAATCGATTTGGCGATTAAAAAAAAGAAAAAAAAACTTTGGAAAATAGGAAGGGATGGAAATAGACCAAAATACCCATGTGCAAGTGTGGAACCGTATCATTTTGCAGCCACTCGAACCTTATCCGATAGCTCGGGCGGAGGCGCGGCGCGACGCGGGTGTGCTAGCAGGTCACACGGAGGCGCGGCGCGGGTGTGCTAGCAGGTTGCACGGGCGAGCGAGGAGGCCGGCGGAAGCGTATCGCGCGGCTCAGCCGAAAGCACGTCGCGCGGCTCGGGTGGTAGAGCGTTGCGTGGGCAAGCGAGGAAGCCGGGCGAAGGCAAGTCCCGTGGGCGAGCGAGGAGGCCAGGCGGAGGCGTGGCGGCGCGTGGGTGAGCGAGCCGGCAGGGCAGAAGCGGGTTGCTGCGGGCGAGCAGGCCAGGCGAAGGAGCGTCACGCTACTCGAGCGATAGCGCGTCGTGCGGGTGAGCGAGCAGGCTGGGCGGAGGCGGGTTGCGTGGGCGAGCGAGCAAGCGAGGCAGAGGCGGGTCGCGCGGGTGTGAGCAAGCAGGTCGGGCTTGTCAACTTCATCAGCTTGGTAAGTACTTCTTGCTGGCATTATTTTTTAGTATTAACAGAATAAGATTTCACTTTTGGGGTGAGTTGATCGAAATGAAGGAAAAAGGATTGTATTAGAAACTGATATTGTGGTGCTCAAATATCACCATCATGTATTTGGATGAGGGAAATGCTTATTGAAATGCTTATTGGGTTCTAAGCTTGCTAGAAGGTGGAGCTCATCTACATGCTCATACAGGTTTCTTTGTTGGGACAAGGAAACAACAGCTGTGAAGCAATGAAGTGTGGAAAGGCTAGGTAAATTCTTGTGATTGTTTCTAGATCTGATGGATGCCAATTCAATTCAGTTTGTTGGATGAATTAGCTTAGGTGTTTAGGACGATTTAGCTAATTGTATATCTTTTGCTATGATTTGTAGGCCAATTAACCGCAATTTGAAACTTGTTGTTAAAGTTCGGTCATATTTTAGTTTGCCGGATGGAGGGCCAAAGACATATTGCAAGAGTAAAACCTTGACACCACATGTTGATAGACACCACTTTGGGTTGTTGCAATTAGTTGATCACATAGCTGCGCATTTTATGTGGGGTTCTAAGCAATACATAACATTCTGACGTTCTTTGGACGATGCCTCTTTTGAGATTAAAACTGATGAACAATTGCAAGAGTGGTTTCAACTCAACCTAGAGAAAGGATTAGTGGGCATCGATGCCCAGATCAATAATTTCGAAGGTCCATTGCAGCTTTCACCCATAAAACTTAGGTGTCACCCTACAGCGAGAAATAGAGTAATAGAAACTCCGAGTACTCCACTTCTAGATTTGAATCCTCCTATTTATTCAACCCAGTCCACTCAAGACATGAGAGATGCCACAATAAGAGAGCCCCAAATGAGACACCCACCAATGGGAGAGCCACCAATGAGAGAGATACAACCAAGAAGCCTACCAAGAAAGCCAAAAAGTCCAAAAGAAAAGTTGCACATGATGAGGAGACCGTAGGAGTTGATGAGAATGGCATCTACTCTGACACTGAATCACTTTGTGGCACTAAGTGATAGCAGCTATGACATTGATTTGGCTGCATCATCATACTCTGACTCTGATTGCAATGACCCTGAGTATGATCCTGATGGTGAAATAGTTGATGAGGATGATGAGGACGATGTTCCTGTCTTATCATATAATGTTGATGATCCATGTATTGATAATGATGTGATATTCCCAGATGTGGATCAGTGCAGGTCAGCAGTTACCCATCATGCTATCTTGAATGATTGTGCTTTCCATATCATCAAGAAAGATAAGAAAAGATTTAGAGCCATATGCAAGAGAGCAGATAAGGGTTGCAAGTGGCAGTTTTATGCATCTACTAGCAAGAAGTACATTGGATGCAAGGTAAATTCAGATATGTAATTTTTTTTAGCATTTAAGATTTGTTCATCAAGTTGAGATGACAATTACTCACAAAATAGTTCTTTTATGTAGGTTAAGATGAGTGGACCAAAGCACACTTGTGGTTCATTCAACAAGTGTGGTGACACGATGGCCTCAAATAAATGGGTAGCTGACAGAGTGGTGGACTTGTTGCGGGACAAACTCACAATGGGACCTAAGAAGTTGTAGGATGAGCTGAAGAAGAAGTACAAGATGGATGTTCCATATGACAGGGTCTACAGAGGCAAAGAGAGAGCACTTGACATAATAAATGGGAAGTGGGATGACAGTTATGATTTTCTACCTACTTATCGCTCTAAGCTTCTCAAATCAGTACCTGACAGTATCATTGAGTTAGACACAGAAGAGCACAATGGGGCTGTGTGTTTCAGGAGGTTCTTTGTTGCTCTTAAACCATGTATTGATGGTTTTTTGCAAGGATGCATGCCCTACATTGCCATGGACTCCACTCACTTGACAGGAAGGTCAAGAGGTCAGTTGGCATCAGCTGTTGCAGTGGATGGTCATAACTGGTTATTTCCAGTTGCATATGGAGTGATTGAGATAGAGTCTAAGGAAAGTTGGACATGGTTTATCCAGAACTTGAAGAAAGCTATTGGTACTCCTACATGTTTGTTCATCTTTCAAGTTTCATCTCTCAAGTTGCATCTTTCAAGTTTTATCTTTGAATTACTACCATAATACTATTGTGTTCATATAGGTTTGGTAATCAGTACAGATGCAGGCAAAGGAATAGAAGTGGTTGTAGATGATGTGTACCCAGGAGTGGAACATAGAGAATGTATGAGGCACTTGTGGAAGAACATGAAGAAAAAGTACTATGGTCCCTTGTTTGCTAAGAATATGTGGGCAACTGCCAAGAGCTTCACAATTGAGAAGTTCAATTACCACATGGGGAAGATAGAGGAGAAGAGTCCTGATGCACTTTCCTGGTTGGATAACAATCATCCATATGTGTGGAGTAGAAGAAAATTCTCTGATGACTGCAAGGTAGATTACATCAATAATAACCTCTCTAAATGTTTCAATAGCTGGGTGTCAAAAACCAATGACATGCAGATTGTGGACATGCATTACAAGATAAGACAGATGATCATAACCAAGTTTCATTTGAGAGGAAAGATTGGTAGTAACATGGAGGGCAGAATAATCCCAACTATTACTAAGTCTTTGAATGCTAAAAGCAAGGCTATTAAGGACCATGGGGTCTTTACATGTGGAGCTGGAATAGCTGAAGTAATTGTGTCCACTATCAGGCATGCAATCAACTTGGAGTAGAAGACATGTAGTTGTAGGGTTTGGCAAGTGACTGGAAAGCCCTGCAGCCATGCTTTAGCTTTTATTGCAAAGCTTAGTAGGGAGGTACATATGGATGACTTTGTCCATGAATACTTCTCTGTTGAGAGGTTCAGAAAGGCATATGCATGTGTTTTCAATCCAATGACATCGAAGCATCAGTAGCCACGTGTTGATATAGGCTTCAAAATCAAGAAGCCTAAATTGCGAAGGAAACCTGGGAGGCCAAGAGTATCCAGGATCAAGGCATCTAATGAGGCACACACTAGGAAGAGAAGAGAATGCACCGAATGTCATGAACTAGGCCATATAGCCAAGCATTGCCAAGAAGGTCTCACAGCTAGTCAAAAGAGGAGGCTTTCATCTTCAGAAAATACATCACGAGAGGGGAGCAATGATAAAAGTGTTACACACACATCAAAGTAAGTCATGCATTGGTACTCATTTGCATTAATTCTCATTCTTACATAATCATTATTGATTTTTGCTTACTTAATCATTGCTGATTTTTACTTAGTTTACCATCAACTTGTCTACTAACATATTTTTACTCCTTTCACATGAAATACAAGTGCAAGTGCTAGTGCTAGTGCAAGTGCTAGTGCAAGTGACATGGGAGGAGGAAGACCACCAATTGGAAGGGGAAGGGGAAGGGGAAGGGGGGGGGGAGGAGGAAGAGGAAGAGGAGAAAAAGGAGAAGGGAGGCTAGCTGCATGGTTTGGTGCTTGAATGTGATGTTTTGGACTGGACACATAATAATTATCTACTAGTTGTTGGTTTTGTTGGATATGTATTGGTGCTTTTGTTGGACATGTACGTTTCCATTTGATGTATGATCTGGACGTACTATATGATGCTATGTTATGGTTGTAATATATGATTTCTGCTTGAATATATAAGTTGTGTCAAAATGCTGTCAAGTTGTGCCAAAATACTGTCAAAATGCTGTCAAAATTCGGTCAGGTTTAAAATATATGCAAATTTAATCAAGTTTTGTTGTCAAATTTCTTTCGAAACCCGTCAAGATGCTTAATGTGAAAATAGGGGTAAAATCACAAAGTCCTAAGAAAAATAGGGGCAAATCTGCAAGGGTATACATGTCCTTTTATAGCTGATTTCACACCATTAAGTACTCTTAACGGAATAGAGGCAAACACAATGTTCACATTCAAAAAGTGAGGGCAAAATCACAAAGTTGTAAAAATAGGAGTAAAATCACAGTTTCACTCCAAAATAAGGGTAAGAACACAATTGCCCCTTATTTTTATTCTTGTTACGTTTATGTTTCAAGTAGATGTCTACATGATAGATTGATATAGGTGTTCTAGTGTAGATGCTCACATAGTTGTTGTCACGTCCCAAATTCTTAATCATGCATTTAGCAAAATCATGCTTCTTAAGAATTATTCTTAAGTTTGCGTAATGATAATTTGGAATGCTAATACACTTCGTTTAAAAATCATTTGGATAAGAGAAAAAAATTGAAGGAGAAAAGAATAGAAATTGCATTGGAAATACCCATTTTCTCAAACATGTGAGCCCCACTAGTGGCCCCACCATCCCACCCACCAAATGGGGCAGCCCCACCTGCTCACTCTCTCTCCTCCCTCACTCCCCACATCCCCCAAGCTGCAGCAATAGCAGCTCTCCTTCTCTCTCCCTCTCCCACTCAAGCCCACTCTCTCTTTTCTTCCAAAATCCGATCTCAAGTGGAGGATTCAAGGTATGCATGTGGTACCATTGCATTCTCTAGCTCATGAGCTACTCATCTATCCAATCCATTTTCATTTTCATGGTAGAATTGAGTAGTTCTTGAAGTTCTTGGTGTTCTTGAGCTTTTTGGAGCAAAAATGGAGTTTTGGTTGAAAATGAGCTCTAGAGTCGTGTTGATAGTTGATGAGTAAGTTCTAGTACCCTTGAACTATCCCTAACATGTCCCCTTTAGACTTGGAAAAGATCGCAACTCGAATCAACCAAAAATCCACTCGAGAACAGCTTTTTTAGGCTGGCTCGGATACTCTGGACTCACCCGGATACTCCGGGTTCAGTAGAAATAGTCCATTGAATTGTGTTCAAAATTATTTAGGGTTTAAGGTACGAGATTGGTTTAAAACCTTTTGGATAGAGCATATACACGTTTGTGTAGCACAGATTTGTAAAATGAGTCAAATCACCCGAGTGAAAAAATCACGAAGAACCCAAGTCTGTATCACTCGGATTATCCGGTCAAACCCGGAGACTCCGGGTAGTTATGTGGTCATGTAGCCGAGAGCTTCGTTCGGAACCTCACTCGGAATGTCCGGCACATTCCGGATAGTTCGGACCAACCCGGAGGTTCTGAGTCAAGTTAGAATAGAGCTAACCGAGAGCATTCACCGGAGGATGGCCCGAATACTCCGGAACTTGGACATTCTAGATTCATTCGGATACTCCAGGCTAGACAAATAAAAGCAGCACCGAGCACCTCTTCCGAAGGGTCACCCGGAGGGTCCGAACCCGGATACTCCGAACCAATCCGGATACTCCGGATGGCTGTTATTTTCTAGTTTTCATTTAGATCGTTTAGTATTGCATTGATTCGCATATATTATATGTCGGAGGATTAACTCCAGTCGCAGGGATCCCGAGAGACCGCTTTTTAGAGATTTGGCCGGGGGGGTGATCCTGAATACGTTCGTCGGAGAAATAAATGGGAATGAATGCAACAACCGGTGGTGGGGGTGATGACCTAGTGCAAGAAGAAGTAAATACATCGGAATTTAGACAGGTTCGGGCCGCACGGGGGCGTAATACCCTACTCCTGTATGGATACTATAACTGTCCTGAGAAGTCCCTCAAGGATGTTGCTGGTTACAAGAATCTTGATCTATCTAAGAGCCTGGGGCTCCTTGTTCTTCGGCTTGTCTCGTGCTGCTCACTTCTCTGCCGCTGTTTCTCTTGCGCTGTGTTCTTGTCTATTCCTTGCCTCTCAACCGTCCTCTTTTTTTCTTCTTTTGTGCCGCCGGCTGCTTTTAAGTACCCGCCGGCCGCAGCGTGCCCCGAACGGAAGGGGGGGCACGAGTTCCGAGACACCATAAATGGAAAGGGCGTCATCATTTCCTCTGGGCGAAGTGATCGGGGGTGGAAAATACGGCACACGCTCGGTCATCTGTCACAATAAATGCCCTTGCAATGGGCGTCGTGGAGAGGGCCCACTGGGTAGCCGCAGAGCAACCCGGCGTGCCCACCCTGTCTTGTTCCCCTGCCACAGCAGCGTGGCAGACGGAACGCCTTGATCCTTACGACGTTATCCTGAGACAGGCCGGATGGCACGGGACGGGACCCGTGCAATTAATAACCCCACGCCTCTCTGCCAGAACATGGTAGGAACTGACGCTGAGCGCGGCGGGAGCAGTTGGAGGTGACAGGACATGCACGCTCTTTAAATGCGGCCTCGGGCCTTTGACTGGCTGACACCTCATCGGTGGGCCCCTCGGGGGCCTCCACCAGGGGACTTACTGGGTCGTCGGGGTACCGAGTGCTCGGGGGTACTGTTCACCTCCCCGAGCACTCTCTCCCGAGAACGCCCTTTCTTGTCCTCGGGGGACCGAGTGCTCGGGGGTACTGTTCACCTCCTCGAGCACTCTCTCCCGGGCACACTTGTACGGATCCTAGGGGAACCGAGTGCTCGGGGGGCTGTTGCACGCAGCCCCGAGCACCCTCTCCCGGAACTTCCTTCGGTGAGTCATCGGGATACCTGGGTGCCCAGGGGCCACCGCCAGCGGCCCTGGGCATGCTTCTCCCGGTACTTAGCTCTTCTGGTCGTCGGGGGACTAGGGTGCTCGAGGGCCACCGTATACCTTCCGGAGCACTTTCTTCCCGGTACTTAGATTTCGTGGATCATCGGGGAACTGGAGTACTCGGGGGCCACTGACTGTGGCCCCGAGCGCCTTCTCCCGGGACTTGATCTTTTCTCATCTTGCAGGAGGGACCCCACGGGATGGCGCCATGTGGCGGATGGCTGGCCTGGCCTCGGGATTCGGGGACCCCCGGTTCCTGATACACCGACATTATACTTCTAGCATGTTGTTAATCATTGTGACATGCCTCATTGCATTCATTCATGCTCATCATTGCACGCGTTCTTGTCTAGCTAACAAGGAGCCGAAGCGGGAGGCAACCGTGGTCGAAGAAAACTCCAATATTCCGGATTTCGGCGAGTGTTGCATGGGTAACTATAGCAGCTACCTGAACAGTAAGGCAATCATCCATCATATTGCACCTTTGTCAAATTGAATGAAATCTAAATATTGATAAACTATGCTTATGTATAGGTTTGCATGTATAGGGAGTCAATGTCGGGTTTTTATGGGTAGAACCTATGTTGATTGCATAATCCCTACCTTGAATTGTTCATCTATATCCTTGTAGCCTTGGTAATGTGGTAAATGTGTAAGAGTCGATCGAAATGCTTAGCAATGCATAGGTCCTCTGTAGAAGACGAGCAATAGTTCGACCGTTGTTCGCGAGCTTAGAGCTTACTACTTGTTCACATATATGGTTATGTGGATGTTGGTTGGATGAGTGGAGAGTATGAGACGAGATGTCGGC
This sequence comes from Phragmites australis, assembly GCF_958298935.1. Taxonomy (NCBI): domain Eukaryota; kingdom Viridiplantae; phylum Streptophyta; class Magnoliopsida; order Poales; family Poaceae; genus Phragmites; species Phragmites australis. The sequence continues at coordinate 16,428,557 of NC_084935.1, forward strand.
AGTGTTAGGGGTGACGTCTGCCTCAAAGGAAAGTCCTGGGGGCAATTCAGGAGAGAAACCCGGCACCATAGACCGCTTGCATCTTTTAAGGCCGATCGTCGGGGTAGTTGGCTTTAGCATTTACCTTACCACATGCTGATCTAGTGGTAAGGTGAGCTGAATACCTTCGCAGCTGTGGCTTTGTGGGCTTGAACATCGACGGTGTGAGCGGCGGGATTGTAAGTGGTACTAGTTTGCTTTGAGAGTACTACCGCGCCGAACGATGCATGAACCACACGGTTGGGGCTAGTTGGGAAAGGTTGTCACGAGTATCCCCTTGTGTGCACTTTAGCGAGTGGCACAAGCCGTATGGTCCTCGTGTCGTGTGGATCCAGGAGTATTCCCCTGCATGGTGTATAAACAGTTTGAATTGTCGCGCTCTCAGTCATGAGCATGCTATTATTTCATTTCTATCCGATCGTAGAGTTCTCATTTGTGGTTGTTGGTTCGGTTATTGTGGTGGTGGATGAGTTGGATCAGTTTTCTTTTATGTTCAAGTACTTATGTTACATTTATGTTACAGTTTTATTTATGTTCAGTTGGTTATTGCAGGGTAGAATAGCATGTTTGGTTAAGTATGGGTGCTTATGTCTTGGTTCCTTACCACATATATTTTACTTAACGTTATGGCCTGTCCTTACTAACAGCTCATTGCATAATCCTTGGAGTTGGAATATTATATATCTATATTGTGTAAGTCTTGCGAGTACCTTCATACTCAGGGTGTTACCCTTAAGTTGTTGCAGGTTCTGCTACCGCCGAGGATGATGCTATTTTTGGCTACTTCGTGCCTGTCGATTAGGGTGGTGGGCAAGAGTAGTGCATCCTACTCTGAAGGTGGCGTGTTGAGACGGTGCCTAAGGGCATGTGGCGCCGTTCTCTTTTGTTGTTCATAAGTTTAACTTTCTGCTACGTAGTTCTTTTATGGTTAGGAGTTGAGGGGTTTTTGTCTCCTCCTAACTCGCTTTTGTTGTAAATTGTTGAAATCAGTTGCATGCTTAATACTTGTAATATAAATATTTATTACTTGCTATTTATTAAGCTATGTTGTGATGTACATGTTAGAAGGCATGTGTTCTGATCCTTGGGCACAAAAAACGTGTCGGGACTAACAGGATGATATTCTGGTTAATCATCGATGTTGTGATTATAGATAATGATCCTCCTGGTGATTAATTAGAATATTATTTGGACGGTTCTCCACAATTGTATCAAGTTTTGCTTTCGCATGATGAATTTACTTAACCTTGTGGTCATTTCCTTGCTAACAACTAAATGCATAATCTTTGGAGTCGGGTTATTTATATGTATGCACTATGGATTAAGTCTTACTAGTACTTTCGTACTCACGCTGCTTATTTTCTTTTTAGGTGGAGTTAGGTGTCGGCTACTCTAGCCCCCGGTTGGTTGCCTTATGGACAGATGGTGCCACCGGTTTTGTTTCCTTAGTTTTGTTTTTTTGCTGTGTTGTTTGTTGTAAGTTAGCGCTACATGAGCCTTGTCGTTTGTCTTGGGTATCAACTTGTTTTTCTTGTAATCCTGTTTCACCATCATATTGTGGTATTCATGTTGTTGAGTTATGTGTGCGTAATAGGTTTTCTAGGAGTTACCAACGCACATATACCGAGACTGCTAAAATTAGATTCGTTTTAACTATTGGTGGCTATGACTGTTATGGTGAGATATGGGTTATCACGCGGCACATCGAAAGACATGCGTGGACTAACTCTCATCTGGTCTATCCCATTATGAGGTCGCCAATCGGAGGTCCTAGCGTGTGCGCTTGTCGTGGTTCAACCGTGGTGATGCTTGTGGTTCATCGTGTCACTACTCCTATTCTTCTCTCTCAAGCTCCATTAATTGGTTGTCCTTTGCAATGTCTAGCTCGTATCCGAGTTGAAGCCTCAGCATGTAATTTGGGGGAGTGTGTCATTTCACTTGATTGCGTCGTGCGCTTTGTGTGTGATCGTGTTGGCTGGTGCTTTGGCATCGTGCGGTCTACGTTTAGTGTGTGAGCTGTGGAGTGCGGTCTGTGTCGAGTTCTTCGAGCTGGGTCTGGTAGTTGTATTAACGTTCAAAAAGAAGTTGAGAAAATTAAATGGTTTTGTCACTTGGGTACTATAAGTAGTTTTTACAACGTAGTTTGTACTGGCCTTACGTATCCAAAGTTGAACAGGACCTCCTTAACTCAATTTGCACATGTCAACCGTAGCTTGTTGTAGTGGTGTCCCACCACATAGTTCAAAGATTAAGAGGTTGTGTCACTTCATTAGGTTCATCCTCACGTCTTCAATTTGTTGCAGCACCTACGGATTAGGAGGTTGTGTTTTGTCCTGTAAGGACCGAGACAGTTCCAAGGAGTCAGGGAAATGCATGTTTACTATCCTGCTTGTTTGTCCAACCTGAGATTCGCTTAGCTTGGCTAAGATTACAATGAAGATGAAATCACGCTTGCACCACTATACATGCATCTCGCGAGAATTTACATTCTATCACAAGCTTAAGACACATAAACAATGTTAGAATAAGTAGCTCATATCTAAACTATAAATATATGAATGTGTTTGGTGTCGAGCACCTCATCCAACCCTCGAGATCCAATCCAATAGCTCCCTTTCCTCCCAACACGTTCTGTGTGGTCTATTTCCTGCCTCCCACTTAAAAAACTAATTAAAACTGGCCTCCCACCTAATAAAAAACCAAAATAAATAACCTCTTTCCTGCCTACCTGCCTCCCACCTCCGCTCCCCCATCGTCGGTAAACACCGGAGAAAGAAAAACCATGCGGCAAAAAACCAATCTAAGCCGGCCTCCAACACCCACTTAATAAAAATCCATTGGGATAAAAAAAAGGGTCAACAGATTTTGTTAGTCAAAATCTGTCAGATTTTGAACCAATCAACAGTTGTCATATATGTTGTTAGTTTAAACACTCAAAGCCTAACGAACAAAACATGAATTGGCATCCATCTATCCCAAAGGGATCTGCATAGTAGCCCAGACCCAGTACAACTGCAAAAGACCAAATCCAAAAAACATAGGACCAAATAAGGCCAACAAACAACGTTACATACATGTCAACGTTACATTAATAAAAACCTCATAGATTAGCACAGTGTGACTGACACCATCACCAAATTCCAATACAATACTTGAAAGAAGAACACCAATCCATAACTAAGATGGAACAAGTGAAACTCTTAATGCAATTTGACCATGTGAACATATTATTACCAGTTGTACGTTCATTGGCATACAGGGACAGCACAGCCTGGATGGCGACATACATGGCAGGAACATTGAAGGTCTCAAACATGATTTGGGTCATCTTCTCCCTGTTAGTATTGGGATTGAGTGGCGCCTCAGTCAGCAACACAGGGTGCTCCTCAGGTGCAACATGGAGTTCATTGTAGAATGTGTGGTGCGAGATCTTTTCCATATCATCATAGTTGCTAACAATACCGTGCTCGATTGGGTACTTCAAGGTGAGGATACCCCTCTTGGATTGGGCCTCATCACCAACATATGCATCCTTCTGTCCCATACCAACAATAACACCAGTGTGACGGGGGTGCCTGACAATACTTGGGAAGATAGCCCTTGGCACATCATCTAATAAATTGCAGGGATGTGTGTGATTAAATTAAAAAACAAGGTTGCTGGTTATGAAGAAATAGGAATGAGCGCTACGAATCTTGACCATGCCAGTTCCATTGTCACATACAAGAGGCTAGATGTCCTCGCCCTCAGCCATTTTCCTACATATTCTAGTGCAAAATAGAAGGAAAAGACAAAAGGTTAAAACATTGCAATAGAGTAACCATTTCAAGAAAAAAAAACGCATGGAAACACCCTAAAGCTCAGTGCTAACTAGTTCACTCCCTTTATACATAAAACACAAGCACCATAAAAAAAACACAGACAATGCTTTGGGAGGAAAACAAACTCACCATGGTTGGACGATCCAACAAAAAAAATCAGCAAGCACTCACATGACCAAAATGAACACCAGAGCAATTCATCCCTATCACCGTATTTTCTTATTGAGGTTGTAACATAGGTGCAGCTTGTAAGCTGCTAGTTCACCACCCCAATAAAATAAATTGTATGTAGCATCATGTTAGAGGCATACAACAGGCAAAATGATATTACACAAAACTACCACATAACACAACAATCATGCAAAAAAGCACCAACGCAAAATCTGTTCAGCAATCAGGCTTTATCGCAAAACATGTCTGCACCCAAAAATAACCCAATCAGACATTCCAACATAACAAAAAACATAAACACACACGTACATGAATAAAAGAGAAATCAGATGGAGATCAATAAAGATATAATTGTATACAAATAGAGAGAAATGGAAATATAGATAACAGATATGCCCATTACATATGAAAACTTTTCAGAAGCGTAAATGTGCATGCATAATGCCCATATAGTAACATATGAATAATTCAAATCAATGTATTATCCACAACACATGTAACACCTAGATCATATCCATGCCAGCTAAAATACATTCCTAACAGCATAGTTCATAAGCACACATGGAACTTTTCAGAGCACAAATGTGCACGCACAAGCTCAAATAGTAACATATATATAATTTAGAACAATGTATTATTCAACCATGTAACATCTAGATCATAGCAATGCCAGCTAAAAGAAATCAAAGCATGGGTCATCTCATCACAAGTAAAACTCATTTCATCATATTGATATATGCTATGGTTTTTTAATCAAATGAACAGACATAAATAGCATGGACAACACTGAGAAAAACAAATGCTCATAAAAAAGAGAATATTAACACTCACCTAAAATGATCCAAATGAAAAACTCTAGATCTGCGTCATAGTATCGTGAGCCAAGGCTAATCAATTGAAACACAAACACCTACACACAAACACATAGAATGGTTGGTTCATGAGCCGATAGGCTAATCAATTGATTGACAAACATACCATCGAGAACAAAAAAATTTGGAGAAAAAATGCAGATTCGATTCCCCTAATGGGCTCCTTGAATCAACACTTCTCAAAACCACAGCCTCTAGAATCACAGTGAAAACATATAAAAAAAAACACAACAAACACACTAAAAATCCATAGATTCCACACTTGAAGCCTCGAATCTAAAAAAGTCTCATTCAGACCCTAACCAGAACGGAATAACCAGTAAAAAAAGAAGAAAAAGAAACAGGTCTAGACTTAGACAACAAATATACCCGTTACATGTCATATCAACAATGCTTAAAAATAGTACATTTGTAATCTGTGAGTGCGAGAAAGCAATAAAACACATAACGTATAGATATACCCATTACATGTCATATCAACAAAACTTAAAAAATAAATGTACTAGCACATTTTTAGTAAACTTACCTAGTATTCATTTTTCTATCAGTAAACGTATATTTCTATTAAAAAAACTCACCGAGATTCAACGAAAAACACAAACTACTGCACCACATATAGATAGATCCATACAAGAGACTATGTAAACCCTAACCCAATAGATCTGAATCCAGACCTAACACACATGGCTGAATGTGTAACGCACATGGGAAAATCCGAATAAGGTTTTGACCCATGGAATCAAAAAAAATAATAGCGCATCTCAGAAAACACAACCTCGACCCATTTTGAACTCAGATCTATGGCAAGACAACATCAACTTAGCTCATATACTCACCTCACGGACTGCATATGGATGTTGATCGATTTCTCTGCTTGCCTCCCCTACTCTAACACGTCCAACACTGCATAATGACCCATGGAATAAAAAAACAAAACATGCAACTCAGAAAGCACACCATCGATCCATTTTTGAACTCACCCAAATGAAGCGCAAAACTTGATTGCTCGTCCAGAACTTAATCCTCTCCTGCCCGAATCAAACCCTAAAGTAGATGAAAAATCAAAAACACCAAGGCGAATAAAAAAATCACGCATCAAGTTGGGTAGATTGAGATCCAAATCATGGTAAATCATCTGAATCACCCTTGAACTCACTGATTACATAAGGCGATCCGGTGCCGATGAGGGAGAGATAGAATCGTTGCTTCTGCCTCCCATTAACAAGATAAGAGGGAGAGAGAGATGGGGAATGCAAGTGGTTGGAGTTTGGGCCGCGCCAGTAAAGAGGGGGTTAGTGGGATAGAGGATGGCGTCACAATCGAGAGAAACAAATTTAAAAAATGTACCAGAGTTCCAAATCATTGGTGGATTCCTAGCGTGAAATCAAGACCCGGTTAAAAAATCTAACATTAGTCAATCATCTAAGTATAGATTTCAAACCAAATCGTATGGCTACAAATCAGACAGATTTTGAAGAAAAAATCCGTCGATAGATAAATAACAAATTTCTAAAAAAAAAACCAGCCACCAGCCTCCCTCCTCACTCCCCGGCCTCCCTCCCTTGGCCCAATCCAAAACTAGGTTTTTCCCATCCTATTCCTAGCCGCCACCTGGTTGTCTCCTCCCGTGCGCCTGTCCCTGCTCCGTGCTCGGCGACTGGCCGCCGGTGCCCGCTAGCACCCCCGACACGGCCCTCCGCCCTCCTCTTCACTATGCGGTGGTTCTGCATCAGCCCAACCTGCGGCAACTGCTCACGCAATCTGCTCTTCACGAGGATGCTGCACCTGCTGAGCCCCGCCGTGCTGGAGCTGCTCACCAAGCTCCCTGAGGAGGCCGCGCAGGACTGGGACTATGACATGGGGGTCGATGCCGCCGCGCGGTGCCATTTCACAGGTGAGCTGCTCGTGCACGCGCACACTGTGCTCGAGTTCCTCCATGCGTAGTCCGAGAAGGTGGACGCTGACAACGGGGTCCCCCTCCACGAGTGCAGAACTTGCCAAGTTAGATAAGACTGAAAGGAGATATGCATGGATTAAACATCGATTACGGTCAAATGAAGACACCTGAAAAATATTTCCACCTTCCTGGCATGTTGATTATCTATTATGTATCCAGTTCTGTAAGATTACAAGGTCTGATTTCACCCTCTATAGTTTTGCAGTTAATGATCTTCTCCACTCTTGAGTGGTCTATGCATTAGTTACTGAATCTTGTTCTACTTTTGTTCTATGATCAGACGCGGGCGAGTGATGATCCATACTTGCAACATTGTGTGGAGTTAGCCGTGCTACTGACCAAGATTCGTGCGAATGTGTCGGTCGTCTCTGCTAGGCTTCTGCATGATACAATTGATGATTTGTTTGTGGACTATGATCACATCTTCCACATGTTTGGTGCTAGGGTGGCCGATCTCGTGGAAGGGGCACGTGTTCTTGTTTCCTTGGATTTTGATCATTTGTTTTTGTGGGATTGGACATGTAAGTTTGGTGCCCTGATTATTGTTAATTCTATGTATTATCAAGTTGTTGGCCGGATCAATTGCAATTATTTGATCTCAATTATGATGGTGTACTCCCTGGTTTTTAAGTCAATGATCATGTTCCATATTCATATAATTTGCATTATCCTACAAGTTGCTAAGTTGACAATTCTCGTGCATTGCTTATTGTCTTTCTTAATAGTGTATTTTTCTTGTATAAGCACATCTTGGGCGTGTACTCTGTGAAGTATTTGATAGCAATGTGAAAATGTGCACAACAACATTGACATATTTATTCATAAAATTCAGTTTGATGTAGTGTCGAAGGTTGTAGGTTTTAGGTCTGATGTTGTGGCAAATTGTTAAATAATCCTTCTATGCTTTTATGCTAGCTCCATTGTCATTTGCTATCCTGGAACCTGATTTTTTCTATCTGATCTATTCAAGTTTCTAAGTTAAGTCACCTGAGAAAACTTGCTTGTGATAACAACACATCCTGTAGGACTATTGAAGGTGGTCACTTGCATACAATGCTTCTTGCAATGGCTGATGCTCAAGTTGTTCTAATAAAGCTTGCAGATCGCTTGCATAACATGGAGACCTTAGAAGTTTTGCATTTGGTCAAACAGCAAACATTTTCCAAAGAGATCAAGGAGATATTTGTGCCTTTGGCTAATCGATTAGGGATCGCTAGCTGGAAATACCAGCTTGAAAATCTTTGTTTCAAGTAGACCAGCTTGAAAATCTTTGTTTCAAGTATTTGAATCTAGAAGAGCACAAGGAATTGTCATCCAAACTTGCAAAGTCCTTTGACGAAGTGCTAATTACATCTGCTTTCGATAAACTAAATAAAGGCCTGAAGGAAGCCGGTGTCTCATATCACAATCTTTCTGGGAGGCATAAGAACCTATGCAATGTTCATTCCAAGATGCTAAAGTATGTCAAAAGCATTACTTTTGCATTATGTGTAGTTTAACTGCATGATAATGAAACATTTTTTTTTGTCTATCTTTGCTAATTGAATTTGGTCAAATCATCAGGAAGAACTTAACAAAGGAAGAGATCCATGATATCCAAGGCCTGATTTGAGTGAAATATTATTTAAGCTAGGAATTAAGTTGTTGATATCTATGGCCTGAATTGAGTGAAACATTATTTAATCATCAAGAAGAACTTAATGAATGTTAATGGTATTGTTGATGCTATGTAGGGATTTTTAGTTGTTTAGGTAAGACTTCACCAAAGCAACAATGTGTAGAATCCTTGGAGAGAGAGAGTTGCAGCTCAGATGTTTGCAAAAATACCATGCAGAAGCAATAGAGTAGGGTGTTGAAGCCATACACTCTCTCAAAAATGTCATAGAGTAACTTGATTTGCTAGCAGGTCTTCCTAGCACTTAGCTTTGCATTCTCACCCACATACATTGGTTGAATATGTTGTACTATGTTTTTCACTGCTAGCTCGTAAGATTAGGTGTCCAATCGCTTGATTAATCACCAACAATACGTACATCATTTGAAGTATCCCTTTTGGTCCTGAGAGATGTAACTATATCTATATGAGTTGTATCAATTTGACAGCTTTCATATAGGTAAAAACAGTTGTATATGACTTCATTTTTTATGTGATAACGTTGTTTGTATATGCACATATGTCTATATAGCAAGTGTGATGATAACTTGTCAGTTACGAGAGCAGTGTAAAAACATTTGAAGTATCCCTTTTGTTTGAGTGAGATGTAACTATATCTATATGAGTATGTGACTCACGTGGTGTTGCAATTATGTGCTTTCAGTTAATATATTTATTATTATATTGTTCATACAACTGATTCTTTTAGCGATCAATCGAGAAAAATATTAGAGGAAATGCCGGTGGACGTAGATGAAGAACATCTGAATATTATTAATACATTGAATACGGAATAGCGGTAGGGGTTTGATGAAATAATATATCACGTTATCAACTTTAAGATACATGTATTCTTTGTTGACTGTCTAAATGCCTCGGTCTTCTTTGTTGATGGTCCAGGTGGCACAAGAAAGACATATTTGTACAAGGCATCACTTGCAAAGGTCTGTTTGATGGGTCACATAGCCATTGCAACTTCAATATCTGGTATAGCAGCGTCCATCATGCATGGTGGTCGCACCGCCCACTCTAGGTTCACGATGATTCACAAAACAACTATCGATTGACTTTCTGAACTCAATCACACCAAATGGATTGCCGCCACATTTGCTTAAATTCAAAACCAACTGTTAAGTTATCCTGCTTCGGAATTTTGATCCTCACAACAGGCTATACAACAGAATAAGGCTAATGGTTAGAGTCTACCAATACAATGCGATTCATGCAGAGATCGTTAGCGGCCAACATGCTGAAAAGAGGGTGTTCATTCCTAGGCTCCCTTTGTCCTCATAGGAGGACATTTCACTTCCTTTCAGATTGAAGAGGAAATAATTCCCAATACGCCTTAGCTTTGCAATGATCATAAATAAAGCTTAAGGACAAACACAAACAATTCCTAATGTTAGTATTTATTTGTCAGAGACTGTGTATTCTCATAGACGACTATATGTTGCATTATCGAGGGGTGTATCATGCCAGTGGACATGGATTCTGGCTGAGCCAAATGAAGATATAGATAACACGGGGAGAAACACAAGATTGTGTATAGGGATGTATTGAAATGGTGACACAAGTTGGTTTGTCTTCTTGCATCTCTTTTTTTTTTTTGCTTATCTTGTCATATATGCATACAATGTGCATCTTGCTTGTTTTGATCTTGTCAGGAACACTAACCAATGTACATGTGAGGATCGTTATTCAAATGAATTGACAGCTGCTGGCTAGATGTTTGGTGCATTGTACGCATTGTTTTATTTTTAGATACATGGCTTACATGCATGCAATGTACTAGATGGGGAGTACATTTACGTGTGTACAAAAATTACGCGTGCGTGTCGCACATATATAGTTACTATAAATATATAGATGCCATGAGTAGAAGCACCAAAAATATTATGTATAGAGATGTATTAGAATGGTGACACATGTTGATTTTTCTTCTTGCATCTCTGATTTTTTACTTATGTTGTCATATATGCATACAATATTCATCTTGTTTATTTTCATCTTGTCAGGAACACCAACAGATATACATGTTGCGATTGTTATTTAAAGAATTGCCCGCTGCTGGCTGGATATTTGGTGCATTGTACATATTGTTTTGTTTTTATATGCATGGATTCCATACTATGCGTGGGATGTGAAATACATCTATGTACGTGTAAAAAAATTACGTGCGCATGTCGCACGTGTATAGTTACTAGTACAGGTAACCATTCATCGCACATTCACACTTTACACATTCGCATGCACCATGAAAGTTTACCAATATTCTTCGCATCAGAGTATGTGCACTTATATATGTTGGTGCATATGACAGTATGTCCCAGTGCGCGTAAGATATGATTCAGTGGATGATGCACTACAAGTCAAGTGGTTGATGCGATGATAAATGGCAATAAGGAGAACTAAGAGGCGGCAACTAATTCCATTCAGATGGAGTAAGAGAAGAGGGTGATCCAGGCAACATGGAGAATGCATGGCGAGGGGAGATCCATGAAGCAATGCGGCTCTCTCCCTAGCTTGACCAGTTGGTCGACCGTCTTGTTGGTGTGTACGCCCACAGGCACAGACGAGCCACGTTGTGGCCGCTATAGCACGTGATCAAACAACGACACGCTCCTCGTCTAGGCGGTCAAGGATTGTTCCAGCCGCAGCCACAGGCCACATCAGCTAACTTTGGCCTTCAACCCATTTCGCCGGTCATTTTATATTGCCAGCCGTAATTACAAAAAAAACCTCAGGTTTGCATAAAATACACGCCATTTTAGTTAGGATACATATAGGCTGGCACCATTTTATAAAAAAATCTAGGTTTTTCCTATATTAAGCGCTGACATTAGAAAACTTAATAATAGACTTCTATTATTTACATTTAAGTTCTTAGACTTTGCATAAATTATGTTATGCTTTATTTACCTCATGTAAATGTGTATTACATACCCTCATGTCATCATGAATTGCATAGCAATGTGTACTACTACATTATACATGTATCACCTCAAGAATACTATGTTATTTAACATATTGTAGTTTATTACATATTTTCATTTATTTCTTGCAATTACTTTCATTGCAGATTATTTATTGAAATAAATATTTTTCTGTATTCATCATTTATTTAAGCCTCACGCTTAAATAGTTCACGGGAAATCAATGCAAAATGCTTTTAAATTGATTATTACCTTATGTTATATTGGTAAAAACACAAGGTGGTGGAGTATATGACATCATCTGCAACTGTAGTGTCACCCTCCTTATTTGGATAGAGTCCATGTTCATAGCATCCAATTCCTCGTCCACTACTGCGAGGTCTACACCATATTGTATAATGGCACGGTGATTACCTTCATCGTGTTTTACCAATATTTAACAGTACAAAGTCTATGTCTTCCGTAGTGACTCTAAGTCACCCACTTTCTCAGAAGTGGAGTCCAAGACATTGGTAGAAAATTTGTTGCATGTCCTATATAGAAGGTCTACATCTAATGTCATTCTAGACGTATTTTGATTCACATTTTGCCCATGGTCATTTCATGTAGTATATGACTTATATTTTCAACAAAGAGTTTAATGAACTCACGTTAGATGGAAGCAACTATCTAATTTAGGCTATGGACATAAAAATCAGTGGCATCCTGAGATCTTATTACAACAATAAATGAACCTCAACCTGAAGCCCAGATGTCTCTGACCAACTCAAATATGCTGCCTTATATTGTTAAGGCATCACATCCATCTAGATCTCAAAAAATGAATATTTGATGGAAGAGGATCCACATGCTCTTTGGACATCACTCAAAGAGCGCTATGACCAGCAAAAGGATGTAATTCTGCCATAAGCAACACTTGAGTGGTCACTCATTCATTTTCAAGACTTTAAATCTGTGGTAGATTATAACTCTATTGCTCATAAAATCCACTCTAAATTGTATTTCTTTGATCAACCCGTCTCAGATGCGGACATGATCAAAAAGACTTTGTCCACATTCCGTCCACCTTGCAATACCGCACCCAGAAGTATGCAAAGTATTTGAATTGATCTGCACTCTACTTCATGCAGAAAACATGTTGAGCTTCTAGTGAAAAATCATCGAAATCACACAATGGGTGCAACATCACTGCCTGAAGTGCATTCGAACATTCAGAATACAAACAAATTTGGTGGTAAAAAAAGGCACCAAAAGAAATGCGAAGGAAAGTGGTGGAAGCACAGTAATAAATAGAAATTCAGTGGATCTAACAAGGGTAAAGATGGTTTCAAGAAAAATAACTAAAATAGCAACTCGCAAATTTGTCATAAGTGTGGATGTATAAATCATCATACCAAAAAATTATCGTACCCCTAAGCATTTGGTTGATCTATACCTCAAATATGTTGGAAAAAGGAAAACAAGTTCAAGGGGATAAGTTTGAAATGCACTTCAACATACAACCTAAAAATAATATGAAAGCAATTTGTTCAACATCCATGACCTATCACAAATGTGCACACTGATTTAGGTGATGGGACATCGGAACACCCTAACTCTATTGTTGTGGGGAAACACGATAAGTTAGAAAGACTAAATGAAATATCCATAAACTATATTAATTCATGAGAATCATACAACATAAAAACTAAAATTATCGACATATATTTTTCTCAAAAATTGTCAAAGACCTTCAACTGGATCCAGACCAAAGTCCATGTCCATGGTAAAGTGCCTCAAGTGCTCAGACTGGACCAAATGAGAAAAAAAAAATTAAGGCAGAATTACACTTGCTCAACAAAAGAGAGATATTTACCTTAGTAATACCAACTCCTCAAAATATCTTCCCTGCAAGATCAAAATGAGTTTTCATCCGCAAACAGAAGGAAAATAATGAGGTGGTGAAATACAAAATGAGGATTGTAGCACAAAGGTTCACGCAGAGAATTGACATCGATTTCAATGAAACATACTCTCCATTTCTGAGTGGAATAATAGTTCAATATTTAATATCATTTACAATTCAAAAGAATCTGTCCATGCAATTGATGGATGTATTGACTACATACTTATATGTGTCACTTAATTCGGATATCTATATAAAAGTCCCTAAAGGGCTTAAAAAATTCTGAATCACAAAGCAAATAATAACATGTATTGTTTAAAACTGAAAAAATCACTATATGGCTTAAAAAAGTTGGGTAAAATATGGTACAACTGACTAAATGAATTCCTTCTACATAAGGTTTACTCAAATAATGATGATTGATCATGTGTGTTTATAAAGAAATCATCAACTAGATTTTATATCATCTCTAGTGTATGTATATGATCTTAGTATTGTTGGAAATACACAAGACATAAATAAATCACATAATCATCTTAAGACAGAATTTGCGATGAAAGATTTAGGTAAAACCAATTTTTTTCTTATGTCTACAAGTTCAGCATATTCCCTTAGGAATACTAGTACACCAGCCTATCTATATCCAGAAAATATTGGAGAAATTTAATATGGATAAATCATATCCATCAAAACACATATGGTCGTTCGATCCATTGAAATAGATAAAGATCCATTCAGACCTCAGGTTACTAATGAAGAGATATTGGGACATGAAGTTCCATATCTCAGTATGCATATATCCAGAAATCATATCCATAAAAACATATATGGTTGGATATACTGATGCTAGCTATTTATCTAATGCCATATCACAGACATATTTTGTATTCTTATATGGTGGAACTAAAATAAACTCTCGTTGCTACTTCCACTAATCATTCTAAAATAATTGCATTATATGAAGGATCACGTGAATATGTATGGCTTCACAGAATGATCAACCACATACAAAAATCATGTGGTATTAGTTATTAGAATCATCTACCATTATACTCAAATACATACATGTTATATAAAGAGCAATATCACAAAATATATTGTCCTAAAATTATTTTATCCTCATGAATTACAAAAAATTAGGGAGATAGATATTTTGCAAACAAAATCATATGATAATCTTACAAATTTATTCATAAAGTCTTTACCAACATATTTATTCTAAAAATATGTTTTTGGAATATGTATGAGACAATCTCAAGAATTGTAAAGTTTAGGGGAGTAAACTCCTAAATATAACATGTTTACGATCATAAGATCATACATATTGTATTATTTTTCTTTGTGAGTTTTCTCTATCAAGGTTTCTCATATAAGATTTTTAATGAGGCAATATCAATACAAGTATATTTATACCATATTATTTTCTCATAATTTTTTCCACTGGATTTTTAATAGGCGTTTTCGATAGCATATTATTATTTTCTCCTTATTTTTCTCATAGGGTTTTCGGAAGAGTTTTCCACATAATCTATACAGATGACAAAATTGATTAAGAGGAGTGTTACAAACCAATGATCAACACAAATAACTGCTTTGGTAGTTACTTATGTCCCTTCGGATATGTCTATTTGGAAGGGACGTCTACCCCTTCGGAATCCGAATGGATGTGAACATGTATGTCCATCTTATATAAAGACATGATTCAATGCAATGAAACATAATGAATCCCATTCTCGGTTTCATACTTTTGTCTCTACAATCTCCTACTCTTAACAATTTGTACTTAATTTCCCCGTGATCTTGTCTTTAGACGAGATGTCGAACCTTACTAGGTAACTATCAGGATGGTGTTGGCTGTTGTTTGCTACTTACTACAAATCTACAGTGCGTATTATCAAGCACATGGGTATTATCATAGCACTCTTTCCCTCCAGATATCTCAAACAAACCTGCCCACGCTTTCTACCTCCACCATCCTCTCAATTTTTACGCAGCGGGCATCGACATGGTTACTGCTGTGGGCATGGTTGGGTGACTTGGGTCTGTTTCGAGCAGTCCACTTCCTCCGCGCTGTCCATCCTAACAGGTTCCCAACAAAAGTCCAGGCATTTTTTTTAAAAAAAAACGGCTGTTATCCATCTCTCGAAGCAAAAACTCAATGCTCATGAGTTGCGACACTCCTGTTGGTTCTATTGCTCTAAATTTTTGCCTGTGTCGCAACTGCCATTTCGACAGATAGTGGCACAATTCCATGTCTACGTTGTCCAGGTTGCCAATTGATTCACCATCACAGTTTTAACCTACATTACACTCGAGTGTTACCATGCAACCGAGCATTACAGGCTATTTGGAAGCACGATAATACCAGTCCTGCTCACAGTTCTTCAGCTAAACAACCAATACAAAAATGTTTTATCACACTTGTCTCCAGCAAAATACACAAATGGCAGGCTACACTGATTTACTCCATTGTCCAAAGTGTCAGCCTCTCAAGAAACTCAGAGATGACCCTCTTGCACTTCTCTTCTAAAACCTTCATGGCTTCTGTGAACAACACCTCTGGAGGCAGAGCTCCAGTGGACTCGATGGTGACTAGCAAGGGAAAACAATAGCCAACATAATGAGCTCAAACAATGCAGTAAAAGTATAACGCAATAGCTTCGGAAGAAATTTCGTGATACAATAATCCAACTATGAAAGCGTAATTGTAGCGCTTCATGTAGATAATCAAGTTCTTCACTACTTACAGATGAAATGGTCTCTAACACGCCTTAGTTCAATTTGTTCCCCAGTCGGACCCACGACACATTCTCTACAGAGTGTGCATCCCCTTGGCTTCGCAACAACTGCCCTCTTTCCACCTGAGTATTGAAAAGAATGAAGGGATTTATGAAAATTGCAGATCAAAACACAGCTGGAATTTTTAGTTAGAAGTCTAAAGCCAAAATAGTTAGTGCAAGGGACTTCCAAGTTGATGTTACCTTAATAGCTTTTATCCATAAATCTTTAGCCTCTCACCAAATTCTAGCTCAGTTTCTTAATGAAAAATATCCGGAAACCTATGTTTCTTCTGATTTTTCATGAATATGGTGCATGTTTCCTTGGTTCTCTAGTTCAAACTCCAACCAATTTAAATTCAACAGACAATGTCTCACACTGTTTTCTACTAAAATGCTGGTTGTTATTTGGTAAGAGTTTCAAAATGCTCCAAAACAATCATCTCACTCCAAGCATCAATGGATAGTCTAGCAATAACAACTTGCCAACTGCACCACCACAGTTGACTACTCTGGCTGCATTACTATCTCAATGATTCAGTTCAGCCTCTCAAAACAGAAAGGGAAAGAGAAGTTACCATTTCCCAGGTCTTCAATGTCAAAAACATTAACTGGGCACGTCTTCACTAGCTGTTCCGCATCATCACCTTCAAAGTTTTTAAGAAGAACAACCTACATGATAATACAGCAATAGGACACAAGCAATGATATAGTTGCCCGCCATTTTCTTGTTGGAAATGCCATAATGAAACAATTTTACCTCAGGAAGCATTCTGTACCAGGCTGTAGCAACAGGAGACCACTTGGCATGAACTTTCCCAACTCCCTTAACAGCATGCGCCTCAAGCTCAATAACCTATTAAAGAACAGATTAAATTATAAGGTACAATGTTTTGCAGTTACAAAGAAAGCATCCCAAAGGAAATAAGTACAAGACTTTCAGAATAACAGATATACTAGAAAAAAAGCTTTTAAAATATCTGACATGGATACAAACTTAGGCTTGATGACTTCGAATCACCAAAATAGTTTATTCGTGCAATTCACTCTATGAATTAAGGTAAAGCTACTGGCTTCATACATTAAACCATGTGATTTCCAGTGGATTGAAGTCTTTTTTTACCATGTGGACTCAACAAAGTACCTTAATCCCAGCATTGAATCCAGAAGGGACAGAAGATGTAGGAACAGCTACTCGTATCATAATGGTGCCAATGAAAGAAGTAACAAAGTTACCTGTCCTGGCCCAAGCCTGGCAATAGTTATATCTTTAAACTTACGTCAAGAGGCTTTTTAGAAATCTCCATTTGGCTTTGACTGAAGGAAGTGAAGGTCTTCTGTTTGTCCCCAGACTGTACAGGAGATGCCATAGTTAATTGGCTACCTTCTGGCAACCACTCTAGTTCTCCAGATCTCACTGCGCAGACAACAAAGCAGTCAACGCTTACAATGCTACAACATTAGAAAGTCTAAAACATCTTTCCAGAGGAAATCTGGTTTATTCTGACAAGAAAAGAGAAATACAATAAAGGAACAAATAATCAAATGTTTCAATTATCACTGATATAAGTTTTACATTTAGCAAAGTCATTTCTTAGATAACTAAGTGCACAAGATGATAATTTGAGGCAAGTAAAACTCATTAATAAGGTAACTACGAATAGAATGTTTATTTTATCACTACAGTACAATTTAGAAAAAAATCCAATAGATGTCAATTAAGTACACACAGGATTACAAGATAGGGTTCCTAGAACTTTCTGATTTGAGCAATGAGTTGTTCTGACAATAAGGTATATTGGGCATTTCATTTTGAAAAGCAATGGACAATTATGCTCAGAAGATTAAGATGGAGCACATCATTGAGAAACAAACCCATTCCTGCATGATAAATACTGGAAGGGCAAATTTTACATAACAAAAGAAGATCAGTGTGTTGACACAAATCTGTACAGGGCACGACATTCCAGGAAAATAAGGCACACCTGTAATTCATTGAGAACCCTTTTCACATGAAACATGCAGTTTATACACGATAGTGTTCCTTTCATTTGGGACACCGTTTTCTGTGAAAACAGAAAGAAACAATAAGATGGCTCTTATTGTAAACGTATGAAGGTGAAGCTAGAACAGTTAAGTTACTTACCTGCGATATAATCAAAAAGCCTTGGATCTGCATCAAGTGGAATAAGCCATAGTCTATGTGAAAGAACCTCATCTGCTATAACTGAGGAGTTGTCAACCATGAAGATTTTCTCAATTGCCATGGTAGCAACCTATTGATCCAAAAAGGAAGTACAAGTTAAACACTTATCGATTCGGAACTCCGACATATACGAAGTATTATAATACAGAAAACAGAGTTTTCGGTTATCTGATGGTACACATGAAAACATGGAAACACCTCTGCGATGAGGATTCTCCGGAAAGCATTAGCTATTGATGCATC
This sequence comes from Phragmites australis, assembly GCF_958298935.1. Taxonomy (NCBI): domain Eukaryota; kingdom Viridiplantae; phylum Streptophyta; class Magnoliopsida; order Poales; family Poaceae; genus Phragmites; species Phragmites australis. Next base: position 16,447,115 of record NC_084935.1, read on the forward strand.
AACACCAATCATATCAAACTCTATATCATCTTCAGTGAGCTGATTTATCTCAATTTTGAAGTTCTTGCAAAATTTCTCCACTGATACGCTATTATCAACCCACATAACAGCAAACGCACCCGAGTATTGGAAACCTTGAGTCTTTTGAACATATAAGAGAAAACTTTAAAATGTATTATATGAGGCTAATGCTAGAATTGATTGTAACTGAATAAAGAGAATTTTCTGCCACAAAAAATAATTAAGAAAATAAAACAAAGATAAAAAAATGTCCAATATGTATTCAGAGAAGAAAATTTAATAAGTACCCTTCGGCATCCTCGAACGTAATAATCACTAAAACCTAAATGAATTATTTTCACTAAAGACAACATGACAGGTAAATATTCCATCCAATGAAATAATATTTTCTTTGAAAAAATGTAGCGAGATAGACAAAAAAGATTAGATAACATATTAACATGTTCAAGCCTTCACCACAAGCAAGATAGCACACAAACTTAACGGTGGAAAAGAAAACCACTTCTTTTCCATATCCTGTGAATTAGTCAATTAGACGCATATCATCAAAATATCTGTGGTTCTCAGTGAAATTAGGCTCCTATGCAAGATAAACTTATCAGAACACATAATTCATGTGAAAAATCAGTGAATTTATCAAATGGACAATTCAGCATGGAAACATGCACACGGTTATACAGGTGATCATAAGCATTAAGCAACAAATGCAAGGACATGAAAGAAGAGAAGCATGTAAATGGATACATGAATGGGGGCATCGGCGCTGCAGACAACACGGGTGCGCTGGAGCTCAAGGTAGTCCGGAAGCTTATTTTCCTGTTGATTGGGAACATCATCAAGCTCCTTTGTATTTTTCGCCCCCTTCTTTGGCATCTTTCCTAAGTTTTATTGGCTCTTTGTTCACTCTTGTAGTGCAGTTGTGTCCTGTTGCCAATGGAAGAAGCAAGGAAGAGTGAGCATGTGTGCAAAGAAATTACAGTTTCAGGATTTGGAGCAACTACGTCAATATACGTTATTTTGGTACTTTGCATAGGTTGGCTATCCCTATATCTAGGGTGAACAATAAGCAGCTTATCCTTTTTATTTCTTTCTTGTAGTCATCTTCTTTAAAGATGTAACATGAGCATACAACAAACATGCACATATTTTTTTCACACTGCATTATTAGAGTGTATCAGAATGAAATGAAAAAATAAGCAAAATAAATAACAAAAATGAGGAAACTTCGTAGTAATGTCAGTCAATGCTCTATCCAACTTCCTTGAAAATTGACCAGCGGTCATACTCTGGACCCTGGTACCCTAATTTTTGTCCAGGCACCAAGAACCACTCTGACAGGATATACTAACACTAACTATCAACGGACACAGTGACCAATAGAGATTAACATTACACGAAAAGTAGCCAAAGTAAAGAAATTATACACAGGAGTAGTCATTGTGAGTGCAGTATATGCAAGTCCATGGATGGAAGAACAACACGATAGGTACCCGAGGCGCGCTAAGAATTGCTTGTCCCTTGCACCCCCACTCGGAAACTTGTGCTAGTCAGAACTCACCAAGGGAAAAGAGAAGACAAGCGAGAGAGCAGGACACCACCGGCAACGGAACGCGGCGCCGCCTACGCGCAGGGAGGGTTTTGGGCAGGGCCCGCCGGCGTGTGGGCGGGGTGAGGGCGACGGGAAGGGTCCCACGGCGCGTGCGTACCCGTGACGAATTGTAAAGAGTGCGTTTGGTTGTCTGTACGAGGTTTTGTAGAGTTGTATCGTATATTTTGGATGATGGAAAACAGGTTGAGATATCTATATTCTAGAAAATAAGTGTGTTTGATTGGTTGGATGAGTGAATGCAAGTTTAATTTAAATTTATGTTTGGTAGGCTGAATCTGAAGTTGCATGAAGGAGCTCGCTGTCGCTGACGAGTGGGTCCAACTGCATCTAGCAAGCCAGGACGGCAGCTATGGTCAAATCAGACGCACGCGCGGATGCAGCATCCTATTGTATGCCTGCACCCGCACGTGCAAGGCTGCTCTGATCATTCGCCCATCCAAATGTCCATCTCAGTCATCCTATACGCCGAACGTTGCACGTGGATGCACGCATCCAAACACCCCCTAAGGGATCCGCATCCAAGGAGGAGATAGGATAGGGCGCCGCAACCGCCCTTGAACTAAACACAGTAGCAGGATAGTCCCGGTTTTTTTCTCTCTTTTTCTTTTCTTAGACAAAACGAGGAGGATAACTGTTATTGACTTAGATGTTGCTATATTTTATTGATACGAGTAACATTATAATTAAATAGTTAATATTTTTAATGGTAAATTATCAATTTATTTAGTGCTACTATGAATCTAAAATAGCGTGATGTGCTGCATACACTACATGAGGGCTAGCCCATATGATCGACTGTATTTTTTGGAAATGCTAATTCACGGACCACCCCGCTGATTCATCTTGTGGACCATTCCCTGCCCGACACGTGTCAAACGCGGCCTCGTACCTCCTTAGATCTCACGAATCATGACGTGCCGAGAGAGCTCTCTCGCCTAGCACCGCCTAGGTTGAGCCTTAGGGCTTAGGGCTTAGGGAGAGATTCTTTGGGGCTATGGTGCTTAGAGAGATGGCCATGGGTGGCCTAGTGGTGGCAGTGGGCACCATTGGCAACGATGGTGGAGGAGCGACAAAAGGCGATGGGCGGGGCGGAGGTGGTGACAGTGAAGGGCGATGGGCGGAGCAGAGATGACGTCGCATGCCACATGTAGTAGAAGAGGCAAGTGGCAACATGGCAGGCGGCTGAGGTATTAGTGCAGGTATAGGACACAAGTGGAGGGAGAGCGCGAGAGCAGAGGTGATGGCAACGGGGGCAACAAAGATGGGCAATCGGTGTCAGAGGGGAAGGGGGCAACTGGGAGGAGGAAGTTCGACATGTGACGGTAGAGGACTAGGTTACACAGTCGAGATATGTCACGTCCCAAATTCCGTAATTGCGTGATCAAGCTTAATCATATGTCATTAGCATCATAATTAAATTCGAGGGGGATTTTTTTTGGCACATTAAGCAATTTATTTAAAATCATTTGGATAAGAGAAAGAAAATTGAGAGAGAAAAGAATAAAAATTGCATTAAAAATACCGATTTTCTCTAACATGTATGCCCCACAAGTGGCCCACCATCCCAACCACCAAATGGGTTAGCCCCACCTTCTCCCTCTCTCTCCTCCCTCACTCCCCACGCCCTCACTTAGCAGCTCAGCGGCAACAGCCTTCTCACTCTCCCCCTCAAGCTCCCTTTCCATTTCTCCCAAAATCCGAGTTCAAGTGGAGGATTCAAGGTATGCATGTGGTACCATTGCATTCTCTAGCTCATGAGCTACTCATCCATCCAATCCATTTTCGTTTTCGTGGAAGAATCGAGTAGTTCTTGAAGTTCTTGGTGTTCTTGAGCTGTTTGGAGCAAAAATAGAGTTTTAGTCAAAAATGAGTTCTAGAGTCGTGTTGCTAGTTGATAAGTAAGTTCCAGGACCATTGAATTACCCCTAACATGTTCCCTTTAGGCTTGGAAAAGATCGCAACTCGAATCGACCAAAAATCCACTCGAGAACAGCTTTTCTAGGCTGACTTGGATATTCCGACCTCACCCGAATACTCCGGGTTTAGCAGAAATTGTCCGTTAAATTGTGTTCAAAATTAGTTAGGCTTTAGGGTGCGAGATTGGTTTAGAATCTTTTGGATAGGGCATATGCACGTTTATGTAGCACAGATTTGTAAAGTGAGTCAAATCACCTAAGGAAAAAGTTGTGAGAAACCCAAGTCTGTATCACCCGGATAATCCGGTTAAACCCGGAGACTCTAGGTAGTTGCATTATCGAGTAATCGAGAGCTTCGTTCGGAGCCTCACTCAGAGTGTCCGGCACATCCCGGATAGTAAGGACCAACCCGAAGGTTCCGTGTTAAGTTAGAGTAGTGGCTAACCGAGAGCTTTCCCCGGAGGATGGCCCGGATACTCCGGAACCCGGATATTCCAGATTCACTTGGATACTCCGGGCCGGTCAAATAAAAAGGCAGTAACCGAGCGCCTCTCTCGGAGGTTCACCCGGAGGGTCCGAACACGGATACTCTGAGCCAATCAGGATACTTCTGATGCTGTTATTTTTCAGATTTCGTTTAGATTGTTTGGAGTTGCATTGATTCGCATGTCTTATACTTCAAGCATGTTTTTGAGCATTGTGGCATATCTTGTTGCATTTATACATGCTCATTATTGCAAGAAGCCAGAGCGTGGCGTGGTTGCAGTTGAAGACGACTCCAATCTTCCAGATCTCTACGAGTGTTGCTAGGATAATTATAGGCAGCAACCTAAGCAGCAAGGCAAGCAACTAAGCATATTGCACCTTTGTTCAATTAAATGATGTCTAAAATTGATAAATTATGCTTATGTATGTTTGCATGTGAGTTGAGATTGGGTACAAGTGGATAGATCCTATGTCGAATGCATTACTTCTACCTTGAAATGTTGATTACCCTTTCCTTCTAGCTTTGAGTATGTTGTTGATGTCTAGATTGCAAGTTAAATCGAAATGCTTAGCAATGCATAGGTCACCAGTAGAAGTCGAACGGTAGAATGTTCCATCGTTCGCGAACGATAGGTTTAATTGTTGATCACAATGTTTAATATGAGATGATGATGGTTGTATGAGTGGTGAGTATGAGATGAGATGTGGGCGGTGCTAGGAGGTGTTTATCCTGCCCGGATGTGGAGTTCCCCTAGGTAGGTCGGGAGAGGAAACCGGACACCTTAGACCGTTTGCGTCGTTTAAGCACCGATCATCAGTGTAGTCAACTTTAGCACTTATCATACTCATCACATGCTGATCTAATAGTAAGGCGAGCTGAATACGGTGTGAGCAGGCGGGTTTGTAGTGGTACTAGTTTGCTCCGGGAGTAATTTTAGTACCGTCACACCGAGCGATGCATGTTTCAAATGATCGGGGCTTATTAGGAAAGGTTGACATGAGTACCCCTTGTATGGATCTGTGTGGTCATGCAAGCCGTATGGTCCTCAAGTTGTGTGGGTCCAGGAGTATCCCTGCAGGTTGTAAAAATATTTCGAAATACCACGCTCTCGGTCATGAGCATGCTTCTGTCCATCTGTATCGGTCATAGAGTTTTTGCTTGTGGTTGATGGTTGGATATGTGAGAAATGGTTGAGTTGGTCCTTGCTTCATGTATGTTGTTAATGGTTCATGTTATTTATGTTCAGTTGGTTATAGCAGATTAAAGTTATGTTGTTGTTGGTTAAGTTAGTGGCTCACACATATATGTCAAGTTTACTTACCGCTTATGTTTAACTTAACCTTGTGGCTTTTCCTTGCTAATGTCTCGATGCATAATTCTTGGAGTCGACCTATGTATATGTGCTCTATATGGTTTAAATCTTGCGAGTATCTTCGTACTCATACCTGCGTTTTCAGGTGCTGCTGGTGAGGAAGAGCTGGTGTTTGGCTATTTCGTACCTGCCGATCAGGGTGACGGGCAAGAATAGTGCATCCTACTCTGAAAGTGACGTTTTAAGACGGTGCCTAAGGGTATGCAGCGCCGTTCTCTTTTGTTGTTTATAGTTTAACTTTCCGCTGCGTAGTTGTTGTTACCTTTTATTGTAAATTGTTAGAAATGGTTGGATGCTTAAGAACTTGTAATATAAATGTTAATTACTTGCTCTTTCTTAAGCTTTGTTGTGACGCTAATTGTTGGAAGGCATGTGTTCCGATCTTAGGCACAAACACGTGCCAGGACTACCGGGATGATATTCTGTTTAATCATCGAGATTGTGATTATGAATAATGATCCTTTTGGTGATTAATTAGAATATTATCTGGACGGTTTCCCACAGCGTGGTATCAGAGCTTGGTTTAATGAAGTAGTCTAAACAATAATTAGAACGTTATTTAGTAAGTGGTTAACTTCACTAAGCAACTCACTAAAATTTATTTTGTGCATCATTTCGCCAATATGTATGAACCTGCTATATTATGCCCCTAAGTATAACGTATGTAGTTGTGATGCTTGTTGGGGTGAGATGTATTTGAGAAAGATACGTGTAGTTCAGAAGCGAGCATGCCTTCATATTTCATTGCTCATTTTGCATCATACCTTTGAACATGCATTTTCATCAGTTTATAGTATACGAATTCAAATAAGCAAGGTCCGACATAGTAAAATGGCATTAGTTGGAGTTTGATTTTTCACCTATAGTGGAATTTAACCTTCACCTTCCTCCCTTCTCATCGTTACAACAGCAAGACAACCTGTGGTAGTTTAGGAGATCTTCCCGAGAGTTCTAATGAGAACAATCCTCCGCTACCTCCACCGCCGAGCATGTCCTAATGCAAATCGAGCAAAACCGTCAAGCTCAGACAGCGCTCCTCAAGGCTCTCGTGCGCAACACGGCCCCTCAAGGAGGAGGTGGGGTCGGGCGCCGAGATGATTTCTCAGATTTCCTGCGGACTCAGCTGCCTACCTTCACGCGTGTTGAGGATCCACTCAACGCCGATCATTGACTTCGCACCATTGAGCAGAAGCTCGCTCTCCTTCAGTGCAAGGACCACGAGAAGGCGCTCTTCGCCCCCCATCAGCTCCAAGGCCCGACGGACGTGTGGTGGTCCAACTACTTGGCCTTGCACCCTGCCAATCATTGGGTGTCTTGAGCGGAGTTCCGCCAGGTATTTTGGGATTTCCATATTCCTAAGGGTCTTATGGAGATCAAAAGAAGGGAATTCATGGACCTCAAGCAAGGAGGTAAATCGGTGATGGAGTACGTGCAGGTGTTCAACCACCTTGCCCAGTATGCTCAGGATGAGGTCAACACTGACGAGAGAAAGCAATACCGCTTTTTCAACGGCCTCGATTCGAAGATGCAGGACCGGCTGTCCGCACATGAGTTCACTGACTTCAACAAGTTGGTGAGCACGTCCCTCATGGTGGAGTTCAAGCTCAAGAACCACCAAGAGGAGAAGAAGCGCAAGAGGGGTCCGCCGCCTTCCATGGGCGGGAGTTCTCAACGCGCCTGCACCGAGAGTCAGCCTCCACTGTCTCACGTGTCGGCACCGATTGCTCCACGGCCGATGTGGCTGGTGCGGCTCCCGTCTTTCTCCACTCCACAGAGACAGTCTGCAAGACCCATTGGCTTTCAAGTGAGCGTGACAGGTGGCCCCGATGGCCCGTGCTACAACTGTGGCCGAGTCGGCCACTATTCTCGGGATTGCCCATATCCGAAGCCGGGTGCCATGGTGACCGCTCCAAGGCCACCACCTGCTCAGTCTGCACCACAATCTTCTCAGGCCACCCACGTCCCCAAGCGTGGCCGAGCGCACCACACCACCGCTGACAAAGTTCACGAGGGTGATAACGTACTGATGGGTACATTGGATATGAATTTTTATTCTGTCGTCATTCACGTGGTTGTTCTTTTTTATTCTGGTGCTTCTCACTGTTTCATAGCAACGAGTTATACATGGCGTCACAGGCTGGATGTTAGCCCCACACCTACGCCTTATCTCATAAATGCACATGGGGCTGAGGTTCTTATTAATCAGTGTGTTCCCAGAGCATCGTTGGTTATCAATTAGATACCCTTCGGTGCAAATCTGTTGGTAATGAACTCCAAAGGGATAGACATCATCCTGGGGATGAATTGGCTCACCAAGAACAAGGCTGTCATAGATTGTACTCGACGGATAGTCACTCTTAATGGTCTATCCAGCACTCAAGTTCATTTGAAGCTTAAGGGCGTCAATCCTTTTCTTTATTCCCTAAAGGTTGTCCCCACCATGGATATGTTAAGCATTCCTCTGGTGTGTGAATTTTCGAATGTCTTCCCAGATGAGTTGCCAGGGATGCCACCCGACCACTCCGTGGAGTTCTCTATTGATCTTGTAACTGGAACGGCCCCAGTATCAAAAAGGTTTTATAGGATGTTGCCAAATGAATTGGCGGAACTGAAGAAGCAGTTGAAGGAGTTGCTAGAGAAGGGGTTCATTTGTCCGAGCTCCTCACCTTGGGATGCTCAGCACTCTTTGTGAAGAAGAAAGATGGATCTCTTCGGATGTGTGTTGATTATCGTCCTCTAAATGAGGTCACTGTCAAGAACAAGTATCGGCTCCCGAGGATCGACATTCTGTTTGATCAGTTGATCGGTGCCCGGGTTTTCTCGAAGATTGACTTGAGACTAGGCTATCATCAAATCAAGGTCCGACCGGAGGATATTCCAAATACGGCTTTCTCGACTCGTTATGGTCTTTATGAGTTTACCGTCATGTTCTTTGGCTTGACGAATGCCCTGGCGTTCTTCATGTACTTGATGAACACGGTATTCATAGAGGAACTGGATAAGTTTGTCGTGGTTTTCATCGACGACATTCTTATGTACTCTAAGACTGAAGAAGAATATTCTGAGCACCTCCGTGTTGTTCTTGACCGACTCCGAGATCACCAACTCTATGCCAAGTTCATCAAATGCGAGTTTCGGCTCAAGGAGGTTGCTTTCCTAGGTCATGTCTGATTAGAGAACGGTGTTGCAGTTGACCCGAGCAAGATGCAGGATGTGCTCAACTGTTGTTTGAGCCAACTAATCCTCCTATGTGGCTGCCGACGTGGCCGCTGCACGTGTGGACCTTTCACGCTAATGCTAGTAGGTCTTGCCCACAACATTACCTCCCTCATCGCGAAATAATTTGTCCTTGAGCTGGAATGTCAGGTAAGTCTTAGTGAAGTCATTGAGGAACTCCCACGTGGTGTCGGCCTAATAACGGCCGAGTTATTGAACCAGCATTTGCCACTTGTTGTGAGCCTTGGTCACCGCAAAAAGGGATGGCACAACGTGTCACGCCCAGTTTTATAAAGGAACAAAACCAGATGTAAACTACATGTATGTCAGGAAAAAGTTTCATACATGCAGTGATTTTATCAGTGTATCACACATCGTACCATTATTACAACATTTAACTTAAATAAATAGAAAGGACCTCAAGGTCTTAACCAAAGCATAGTAGAAAAATACAGCGAAACTCCCATCTTCCACAGGTAATCGAACGGGGTCCACAAGCCTAGCAGTCTTCATCTTCGCTCGTGAAGTAGTCTGGTTCTCCTTTATTGTCTGAGTAGCGTTTTGAAGTATATTTGTATGAAATTAGCAAGTGTGAGTACATGTCGTACTCCGCAAGTGTGGGACAAAATGACATGCAAGCTTCAATAAAGGAACAGACTATAACAGGTATAATTTGCATAAATGCTAACTTTGCTAACGCACGAGTTATAAAAGTATCCTATTTAACTAGGTGAATCGCCATTAAATTTGCACTTCTAGAAACATCTACACATGATTTTCAACCATCTGAAATCCACATCAGACTCCCAAACCAACCAACTTGATACGTATCGCAAGTAACCAATAATCATCCACTATTACCCATCACAGGTAACCAACCATCCAACTGCTACCCATCACAACTGACCAACCACCAACCAAACCAACTAATCATGTAAAGGGACCACGTCGCTCTTAACATGAGCACGACTGATATATCAGTTTTACATTCTACAGAGGTCATCCAACTTTACCCATGAGTCATGATTCCCATATACCCGTGCCATCACAGCACTTACACACTTCCAAGGTGTGCGGGTATGTTTCACTACAAGGCTGTTACAAAACATCCTCCCTATAAGAATAAGCCCGCTGAGATTTCACCGTCGTCAAAATGACATCGCACCACACAGAAGCCCTCTCTTATGCCTTGTAGATCCAGAAAGAATCACTCTTTCTTTCCTATACCGCAATTGGCTTATACTATGTTGAGGATCTGCTAATTAATTGGCCAGGCCATACCAACATGAGCCTTGTGGTTGAATTGTTACTCTGGGTTACCCATTCCATGAACTGGTCCTTAGGATACTGAAGAGACACTACCACCAAACATAGTGCTTCCACCTACTTGTGTATTTCCACACTATCCTCATCTAACCTTCTACTCAACATCCCTATGTTCCATATTGCTACAACAATTACTAGTATTCTCATCTCATAGTTGCATAGACCATTAGTCATCTTTAACCAACAACCCAACCATACCCTTGTGCAAGGCTAATCATAAGCTATCCAACATAACTACTACTGACAACTAAGGCGACAAGGGATATATGGAACATGGTAATATAAGTAAAAGAGATTTAGAATTACTAGCATGCATATTTGAAATAAAAAATGCATTTGAAAAACTAGGATTAGAATGTTCAAGGACACTTGTCTCTTCCAACTTGCTGCTCAGACTATTCAAAGACTTGGTCCTAGAAATTCTCGAACTGCTCGTTGTCTGCTCTCAATACACACCGGAAAAAATACAACAAAACTATATAAGAATAGTACACAAAATAAAAGCTAACATCTATGAAAAAGGTACTGTAAGATAGTACACGCTGCTACAAACGCGAGAGCGTAAAAATCGTCTAAATCGGAGCTAGAACGAGAAAGTTACGACAGAAACAAGTTTATGGTTAAATATAAACAAATAAAAAGACCTATTTTGAATAAAACAGAAAGGGGTAGGGGCCTTTTGTTAAAACAAAGGAACCTTTTATAAATATAGAAAAGTTTAGGAACTAAATTATAAAAAGACATGGGCTTTTAGGTAAAATAGAAAAGTTCAGGTGCTTAAGTGCAAAACTACCAATTTTCAGGAATTAAAAAAATTAATCGGACTGACGGGGTAAAGGCTCTACTAACGTGGCGGCCGAAGTGGCAAGGTTGAGTGGGATTACACATAACACGTGGCGGCTCAGGATTGGATGACGAAGGGGTAAGAAATCGATCTAATCTCAGCCGTGCGTTAAAGATTGGATGGTTGAGGGTGCTCTGGAACAGGCCGGTTAGCAGCACGATGGCGGCAGAGGAACGAGCAACGGCAGACTCGCCGGAGTTAGCCGAAGACCTCGTCGTCGGCCTTGGATCTCGACGGCGAGCGGTGGAGGTGGTTCAGGGAAGCAAGGGGGCTACGTTTGGGGGTTTACCTTGGGTGGTGTGGCATGGGAAGGAGATCGATAACATGAGGGGTGGCGAGGGCTCTCGTTTCTTCATCGACAACGATGCTTTATTGACCGAGACGCAAAGGTGAGCGCACCAATTTACTCAGGTGACCGAGACGCAAAGGTGAGCGCACCAATTTACTCAGGAGGTGGCGGTGAAGTTTGAGGGCGACTCAGATAGGGCAATGCACGGCAGATTTCGGCCGGCGACGAGCACGACCGAGGTGGCTATGGTGATGGCGGCAGTGGGCTAGGGTTTTGATGGCAGCTTGGTTCGAGTTAACAGATCAAGGGGGAGGACGCAGACTTATATAGGAAGGAGGGGGAAACGCGTGAGGGAGTCCGGGGTCGGTGGGGTTAGTTGGGATTTGAAGTGAAGGGTGACGACGGGCTCGTGGGCGGCACAAGCAGAGGGGGAAGACGGGCTCTGGCTAAGCACCACCCAAGAGGAAATGGGCGAGCGATAGATTGGGCCAGAGCGCGACCAATAGTACATTTGATTTAGAAAGTAAATTTTCACCTAGGGTTATAAGGCGAAGAAATAACACCCTAAATATAAGGAAAGAATATTTTATTACTATTTTAAAAAGTTGGAAAAATTAAGGTGTTACACAATTCAACCATGGACGATGTCTGGCAGAGGAATCTCAGCTGTTGGAGGTGAGCGAGCGAACTTCTTGAAGAGAGCGACGTGAAACACATTGTGGATGGGGGTTTAGCTAGCAGCTTAGTTCGATATGCGATCGAACCAAGGTGAGCCACCACCTGGAACGGTCCATAGTACCATGGCGCCAACTTAGAGTGCACGCCGGTCTTGATAGAAGCGAGTTGCTAGTGTTGAAGGCGAAGCCATAAACTCTAGGTCGCAACGAGCTTTGGCCATGTTTGTTTCCACTTAAGATTATAGTAAGCTAGCTTATTTGTTCAAAGTGCAAACAATTATTTGTCTAAATTATTATAAGATAAAGCTTAGATTATAACAATCCCATAAGTTGTGAAAAAGAGCTTATTTCAGCTTATGATTCGACCTTTTAATGTACTATTCATCGAATTTATTGTTTATTACTGTCGAGGATAATTTCTGACAATGATTCCGAGGTATGTCGGGACGGTGGGTGTGTGGACGATGTTTCAGGGATAGAATGTGTCTATTCTTGTAAACGAAGGATTTGGGGACACCGGGGGTTATACAGGTTCGGATCTCCCGGAGGATAACAATCCTACGTCCTGTTTTTGTGTTATATTAGATCTCACTTGGTTACAGTAGTGTTCTATCGGATTGCCAGATCCGATCTCCCTTGGTTACAACAGTGTTCTAGCGGATGTCACATCTGATCTCCCTTGGTTACAGCAGTGTTCTAGCGGATTGCCAGATCTAATCTCCCATGGTTACAACGGGGTCTTCATCCCTTTATATAGTAGGGAGAGGGAGAACTAACATGTGAACTCTACACAGATGGCCTCTGCTCATTCTAATATCTATCTCAGATCATCATTACGGAGTACCGGGCACACAACTTTGCTCTGACGGCATTGTATATCGTGCTGCCACGCGCTGTCTTTGCCAAGCCTGTAGAACCTTATCCTTTTGCATTTAATGCGATGGGACCGAACGGTGCACTTCTGCACTGTCCCCGTCTGCTTGCTTCTGTGAGCCTTCCTCATCCACTTGCCTCTGCGCGCCATTCTCGTCCACTTGCCTCTGCGTGCCATCCCCGTCCACTTGCCTCTGTGGCGTCTCCGTTCACTTGCCTCTGTGCGCCATCCCCGTCCACTTGCCTCTGCTGAATGGCTGACAACATCCCATATGTCGTGCGGCGCTGCGCCAGCCTGTGTAGTCTCACACCATAGCCTTTAATGCTACAGGATGTGATACTCCCCCCTGCACCACCCACGACCTTATCCATCGGGACCGGTGCTTGGTGAAGAGAATTGCTCGAGCAAGTGTCCAATTAGGTCCCGCGACCAGGGGGCTGGTCGTGGGTTTGTGTGAAGATGTGGCGAGATTGATCGCTAGAGGCTTTGCACTGGTCGGGGTAGCTCATCGACCGGTTAGATTTTTTAGGAGATGTTCCCCTGGCCGTTTGCGCCCTATGTGGGTCCCGTTTAGCTGGGGTACCCCTTTACTTGGTACACCGACAATTACCCATCAATGCCATTCCCTCACCCGAACCCCCAGCCCCCCTCCCGTTCGCTCCCATCCCGTTTGCCCCCCCCCTCTCTTTGTTCAGCCCCCTCCCGTTCCCCTCCCGTTTCTCTCCCATCCTGTTTGCCCCCCCCCCTCTCTTTGTTCAGCCCCCTCCCGTTCGCCTCCAACCCTAATATCCCCAAATCTGACGAGCTCGGCAGTGGTCTGGTGAAGATGGAGGCAATCAACGTTGAAGATGCAGAGGAGACCCTCGCCTACTGGGATTTGTTAGCCAAGGACCGGATGGTGGCCACGCACGACGGCGCTTGCTTGCCCGACGCGCATGGATTCTACAGCGCGGGCGGCCTCCCTGACGCGTCGAGCATGGTTGCTGCGAGGGCTGTGCCTGGCACGGCAGCCCTGGCTCCCGTGGTCGCACTGGAGGACTCCTCGGTGGCGCTGTGACGTGGGAGGCGCGGCGCGGCACGGCTAGAACTCATGGCGCCGTCATGGGTAGCTCTCAAGGAACGGTGGCCACCCCGACCAATGCGGATAGCTCCCCGGCTGGGCGTCGAGGGAAACGGTTGTTCATGTCGCCCCATCCTTCCTCCGTGGCTATTGGCCTTGAGGTTAGCGTTATCGAGGGAGCGACCGAGGGCGAGGATGCCGTGGCTATTGGCCTGGTTGGGAAATTGTGGATTAAGCGGGAAGAGAACACTGACTCTCGATAGTTCTAGGGTCAATTTGTATACACTACGAGCAAAGCATCAGCTATGATTAAGGGCTTAAGGATCCTAAGTGTTGATACTGAGCAGGAAATCAATTTTCCAGTGAGGCTGTTTATTTCTGTTATACCCTGGTTGATGAGCCCATGGCTCCTTCGGACACGATCAATATCACTAATAATCCTCAAATCATACAAGGTCCAATTACAAGAGCACGTGATTAGACCACCAGGTGAACTCGTTCCTTGCTGTTCATGTTTCCTTGGATGGATTACTATTAAATTCTTATGATATTTTATTGCATAGGAACGTGGGAGAAGCACCACAACCTTACTCGGACGTCACTCCTCGAAGGCCAAGTCTACTCATACTCAAGGTTGAGTTCTAGTCGTGGTCATGGTCGTGGTCGAAGTCATGGTCGTGGTCGAAGTCGTGGCTAAGGAAATTCAGCGACAAGTCCAAGACCTTTTGGACCGCGGGTATGTACGAGAAAGTGTTAGCCTTGTGTTGTTCCCGTTCTTTTGGTTCCTAAGAAAGATGGTAGTTGGCCTATGTGTGTTGATTGTAGAGCCATCAATAATATTACTATCGGATACCATTACCCTATCCCTAGGTTAGATGGCATGCTTGATGAATTGAGTGGTTCTATAATTTTCACTAAAATTGACTTGCGAAGCGGATACCACTAGATTAGAATGAAACTTGGAGATGAATGGAATACTGCATTTAAAACTAAGTTTGGTTTGTATGAATGGTTAGTAATGCCTTTTGGGTTAACTAATGCACCTAGTACTTTCATGCGATTGATGAATGAAGTTTTACGTATGTTCATTGGAAGATTTATGATGGTTTATTTTGATGATATCTTGATTTATAGCAAGTCACAAGAACAACACTTTGATAGTTTATGTGCTATTTTTAATGCTTTGAGAGATGCACGTTTGTTCGGCTACCTCGAAAAGTGCACCTTTTGCACGGATCAAGTTTCTTTTCTTGGCTATATTGTTAGTCCACAGGGAATAGAGGTGGATGAAGCAAAAATTGAAGCCATAAAGAGCTGGCCGACCCCTGAGACTGTTACTCAAGTAAGAAACTTTCGTGGTCTTGCGCGTTTCTATCAACGATTTGTGCAGGATTTCAGCACCATTGCTGCTCCATTAAACGAGTTGACAAAGAAAGGAGTAATTTTTAAATTGGGAACAAAGCTACTATTTTCTACTACGTGTCATATCCAAACTGATGGTCAAACAGAGGTCATCAACCGTACATTATCGACCATGTTACGGACAGTTCTAAAGAAGAATTTGAGGCTGTGGGAAGAGTGTTTACCACATATTAAATTTGCTTACAATAGGTCGGTATACTCCACCACTAAGGTAAGTCCGTTCCAGGTATTGTATGGATTTAATCCCGTGCTCCTATTGATTTACTACCTTTGCCTACTTGTGAAAGACTTAATTTAGATACTAAGAAACGTGTTGAGTTTATTCTTAAGTTGCATGACACAACTAAAAAGAATATAGAGAGCATGACTGAAAAGTATAAGATTGCTGGAAGTAAAGGTAGGAAGGAAATAAAATTTGAACTGGGTGATTTAGTTTGGTTGCATTTGACGAATGATAGGTTTCCAGAACTAAGAAAAATCAAAGTTAACGTCTAGAGCTGATGGACCATTTAAGATAATTGAGAAAATCAATGACAATGCATACAAATTAGACCTACCTGCAGATTTTGGGGTTAGTCCCATGTTTAACATTTCATATTTGAAGCCATATTTGGGAGAAGAAGATGAGCTTGAGTCGAGGACGACTCCAATTCAAGAGGGGGAGGATGATGAGCCCATGGCTCCTTCGGATACGATCAATACAACCAATAATCCTCAAATCATACAAGGTCTAATTACAAGAGCACGTGCATGATAATTAGACCACCAAGTGAACTCGTTTCTTGCTGTTCATGTTTCCTTGGATGGATTACTACTTGTGATGTTTTATTGCATAGGAACATGAGAGAAGCACCACAACCTTACTCGGACGTCACTCCTCGAAGGCCAAGTCTACTCGGACTCAAGGCTGAGTTCTAGTCGTGGTCGTGGTCGTGGTCGAAGTCGAGTTTCAGGACAACACATCAGTAAAACGGGCATAACTCTCTCATACGAAGTCCGTTTTCGGCAATCTTAGAAATTCTGGAAAGCTTACGATGAGCCCTTTCCAATGTATATGAGCTCGACTAGATATTCCATATAGTTTAGTAAGAGTCAAAGGAATAAGTTGCTGCATCACCGTTTTGAACCCTGCCAGGTTTTGTAATCGTGTCGGAGTCAGAGTCCAGGTTGTGCACGTCTCTCTTCACGGTTGCACAACCCTAGATCAACCTTCTCATGCCCCCCTATATATACACAGTAGCCATCGTAGTTTAGGCTTGGGTTTAGCTTAGATTATTTTTTTTAATACAGTTTCGCCGTTTATCGGTTTGTTAAACCCCAAACTCGAGTGCTTCATTGGTAATTAGCAATATTCAGATTGCATCTACCTGTTCTTACTTGTGTTCTTGGTTCGTTTGCAGGAAAAGCTTTCTTGGTGAGGTCAATCGCGTCTTAGCACGGTTGATAACCACATAGTAGTAGTGTAGTGGTTGCGAGGGTTCTTGATCTATTCTGATCGGAGCCTTTGGATACACTAATCGACTTATCATATTACTTTCGGAAGATCGGGCAAACGCGGATCACTGGCTATAGAGTAACGACTGCATTGGTTGTCAAACACATCATGTGTATTACTTAGAGTGTTCAACATTTGGTACAATATAAATTGAGAAAACAAGTTGTCTTCATGTCACAAACAATTTTGCCATGTTTGTTCATATACATGGGTCAGAGGATTTATGGACTGTAAAAGTTGTACATGATTTATGTACTGTAAAAGTTGTACAACTTTTTTTTAAGATATTTGTACAATGTTTTGCTTTCAAATTAGTGGCTGCTGGTTTTGTAAGTCACTCTTGAGGCCTCAAATCATAATCACATGCCTATCTCAGGTTTTTTTCAAGTCAGTTTTTTTGCTATGGTCATGACTTAGTGTCGGTGAATCAGGAACCATGGGTCCCCGAATCCCGAGGCCAGGCCAGCAATCCTCCACGTGGCGCTATCCCGCGGGGTCACCTCCGCGAGGTAAAAAAGACTAAGTCCCGGGAGAGGGCGCTTGGGGCTACAGTCAGTGGTCCCCGAGTACCCGGGTTCCCCGATGATCTGCGAAGACTAAATACCCGGGAAGAAAGTGCTCGGGGAGGTAAACAGTGACCCCCGAGCACCTAAGTCCCCCGACGACCAGGAGAACCAAGTACCGGGAGGGGTGTGCCCGGGGCTGTGAGCAGTAGCCCCCCGGGCACCCGAGTACCCCGAGGGTCCACTGAAGGAAGTTTCAGGAGAGAGTGCTCGGGGCTACGAGCTGCGGCCCCCGAGCACTCGGTTCCCCGAGGATCCGTACAAGCATGCCCGGGAGAGAGTGCTCGGGGAGGTGAACAGTGGCCCCCGAGCACTCGGTTCCCTAAGGACCAAGGAAGGGCGTTCTCGGGAGAGAGTGCTCGGGGAGGTGAACAGTGACCCCCCGAGCACTCGTTTCCCCGACGACCCAGGAAGCCCCTCCGTCAGTGGCCCCCAGAGGGGTCCAGCGATGAGGTGTCAGCCGGTGAAAGGCCCGATGCTGCATTTAAGAGCGTGCGTGGCCTGTCACCTCCAACTGCTCCCGCCACGCTCGGTGTCAGATCCTGCCATATTCTGGCAGAAGGGCGTGGAGACATTAAATGCACGGGTCCCATCCCGTGCCATCCGGCGCGCCTCGGGATAACGTCGCAAGGCCCGAGGCGTTCCGTCTGCCGCGCTGCTGTGGTAGGAAAACAAGACAGGGCGGGAACGCCGGGCCGCTCTGCAGCTGCCCGGTGGGCCCTCTCCATGGCGCCCACTGTCAATGCCATTATGACGACTGATGACCAGGCGCGTGGCGTGTTTTTAACCCCCGTCACTTCGTACAGAGGCTATGATGACGCACTTTCCATTTATGGTGCCTTGGAACTCGTGCCCTCCCATTCGGGGCACGCTACTGCCGGCGGGTATTTAAAGCAGCCGGCAGCACGGACAAAGACAAGCAAGAAAAGAAAGCGCTCAAGCTGAGAAGAAGCCCGGCAAGCTCTGCACGGTTGAAGAAGTTAAGGAAGTAGAGAAGATCGAGAAGTCCAAGAGCACCCAAAGCCAACAGATACACACAAACCGAAGAACAAGGAGCTCCAGGCTCTAGGATAGACAGATATTCTTGTAACTAGCATATTCCTGAGAGACATTCTCAGGACATTTATAGCATCCACACAAGAGTAGGATGTTACGCCTCCGTGCGGCCCGAACCTGTCTAAACTCCCAGTGCATTTACTTCATTCCGCACTAGATCATTCCACCCCACCAGCCATCGCATTCATATCCATTTATTTCTCCGACAAACATATTCAGAATCATCCCCCCAGCCGAATCTCTAAAAAGGGGTCCCCCAGGATCTCTGCGATAAGAGTTAACCCTCCGATAGCTGGCGCGCCAGGTAGGGGGAAGCATCCCTGAATTTGTTTGTTTGTTTTCTCCTGCAGAAAAAAGAAATGGCTGGCGGTCATCGTCTCCAGCGCTCTGGCTCCAGCTCCAGTGAGGAAATGGAGCCCCTCGCTCAGGAGGCTCCAGTCGCTGCTGCGTCCCAGCAGCAGCCACGATCTGCACGCACAGCGTTACCCTCTTATGGGGACCATGGCGCTGGGCCCAGCAGGGCCATCGCCGCCATCGCCGGTGCACCATCCAACCCCCAGTAGGTGGCCAAAACTCCTGCCGCCAGGTCCGCGCCTGGACAGCGCCGGGTGCTGCTGCGGCGTAGGCTCGCCTTCGGCGAGGCCAGTCCTGGGAGCGCGCTGCTTGCAGCGTAAGCTCTTCACAGGCACCCGCCAGTCCAGGCGGCGGGGAAAACCCCGGAAGGCCGCTGGCTCCAGGAAGTAGCCGCCTTAGTCAGCACGGCCCACCGCCAGGTGCTGGCCAAAAGTTCCCGCGCTACCTCACACCGCGGCGCAGCTAAGACCGGCCCGTCATCAGGTGGCGGTCGCACTGGCCGGGGGTCCTCCAAGCGGAGCGCTGCCCCCCTGGCCACTACCAGAGTCCAGGATCTTCGCTTGCACCTCAACGAGAGGAGGGGCATCGAAGACGCGCGCGTCACCCTCGAGCACCAGCGGGAGACCCAGCATGAGGCTGAAGCCGAGGACCAGGCCTCCTCTTTGCCGACCCATGATCGCCGGAGCTCCCCAGCTCGCCGGCATTCACCGCCCAAGGGCGCTGCCCGCGCCGCAGGGTACGGCACCGGTTGCCGAGCCTTCACCAGCGAGCTCTGCCGTGTCTTTTTGTGAAATATGTATTGAAGAAATACGTGCTGGGAATAGGCCTATTGGGGTTATGACTAACAGGGGCTACTAGAATATTGCTGTTAAGTACTTGCAAAGGACAAAGTTGCGTCACTCTAGAACACAATTGAAGAATCGATGGGATTTACTCAAGTGCGTGTATAGCTTTTGGCTAGGCCTTCTCAAAGATACAAGCCTTGGATGGGATGGTGCTAAAGGTACAGTGGCAACAAGCGATGATTATTGGAAAAAAGTCACTAAGGTACTTATTACTTGCTCATGTGCATTGTATGTTATATTGATGTACTAAAGATGTATTGTATTCTTTTTAGGGACATTCAGATTGAAAGAAGCTATAGCATGGTCCACCGAAGTGTGAAGAATTGATGAAGGAAATGTTCAGCATTGTTGCTATTGATGTTTCTTCTTCTACTATACCTGGTGAGGCTGTTGGAGAAGGGGTCGACGACACACATACAGGACATGGCTCATTAGAGAGCAATTCAAACGGTACCAATCCATTAAAGTGCGGTACAAGTAGCACTGCTACTATCCCACAAAAGGTAGCAAAGAACCTCATGGTTAAGGTAATGAAGAGCATTCATACCACTTTGGAGAACAACTGTGCTATTGCCAACAAGGTGATACAAGATGAATTTAGGTATAATTCCATTAAAGAAGTGATGGACTTGGTTATGGAGTGGGACAATAGAAGGAAGTGTGGAGCATTTTATGGCTACCTAAAGATGATCAAATGAGCCAATCGGGCCGGCCCGGCATGGGCCCAGCTCGGCACAGCCCGAAATCGGCACGGCCCGATTGGCCCATTTACTGTAATGGGCCATGCTGTGCCGGCCCGCGTGCCGAGTCGTCGGCCCACGGCACGGCCTAGCTATCACCGTGCCGTGCCGGGCCGGCCCACGACACGGTCGGCACGATGGGCCCGGCTGGCACGACGGGCCCAGTCGGCACGGTGGAGGCACGACGGGTCCGTTTGGCACAACGGGCCCGACCGGCACGGTGGAGGCACGACGGGCCCGTTCGGCATGACGGGCCCAGTCGGCACGTTGGAGGCACGACGGGTCCGATCGTTACGGTGGAGGCACGACGGGCCAGGTCGGCACGGGGAGGCACAACGGGCCCGGCCGACACGGTGGAGGCACGCTCGGCCCGTCAGCACTCCGAAAATAGGAAAAAATCAAAAATAATAGCTAAAAAATCCAAAAAAACAATAAAAATATAGAAAATAAATACATAAGAGCTTTATTAATTGGTTTCCTCGTTAAAAACCTTTCTACTAGAAGGAAAAAAGAGTACAACCTATGATTATGCTCCAAAAATTACATGGTTTCATTAGAAACCACAGAATTTTGCTTGCAATATTTAATATGCTTCCTCAAGTGTCCCGTTCCATTTGGAGATCTGGCATCTAATTCTTTGCTGCATATATTACACTTAGCAAATCTTACCTGTTCCTCATTAATTTCTCTAAAGACCTTTTCAAAATGTTGCCACACCCATGACCATGCACGCGAGTTCTCGGTGTCTTGATCCATGAATTGAAATATGTAATTGATTTCTTGATGTGAAGTGGCTACTCGCTACTTGGCTAGCAACTAGGAAAAGAGAGATGGGTGGCCGATGAGATCACATGGAGTTTGAGATGGTATTTATAAGCCAAGATGAGAGGAGAGGTGGGTGGGGGTGAGGCCGTGGGGGTTATTTTCAAAAAAATAAACAAAAAACATGAATAAAATAAAAAACTTAGAAATAATAGGGGCACATGATTAATTCTAAAAATGATCTTTATTGATAGGTTGCCTCATTAAAAACCTTTCTAGCAAAGGAAAAAAGAGTACAACCTAGCTCAGAAAATTTGAAATTACACATTCTCATCAGTATCTAGATACAAATTTTGGAATTATTCTTCAAGCTCAGTGTTTTCTGTAGTGTGTTGCATTCGTGCTTCAGCTTGTTCCCAATCCTTTACTATGGTGAGTATTTCAACCATCTCACTTGACAGATTTGTTCTTCTCTCTTCGATTATCCTTCCAGTAAGACTGAAGGCAGCCTCAGAAGAAACTGTAGATACAGGAACCGTTAACAAATCTCACGCTAACAGTGAAAGCACTGGATAATTCATTTTGTGCTCATGCCACCATTGCAGTATGTTGAAGTTTTCTTGTTCATGGCTGATAACGTCACTGTCGATGAAGGTAGTTAGCTCCCCTCTGGATGTTGGAATTCCGGTGCTCGTAGACGATCGTGACGAAGAGTCTGAACTTCTTGATAACGAACCTACACCAAATATTTTCCCCCACGTTGTCTTTGTTTCATATTTACTATAAACTTTGAATAACTTAGAACGAACATTAGTATAATAATTAGAATAATCGTGGCCAAGAGCAACACCTAGAATTACGAGAACTCTACAGAAAGCTGCAATTTTAGCTCTAGGATCTAAAATAAAGGCAAAGGCGTACAACAAAGGAATTTCTTTCCAATACTTTAAGAATTTAGATTTCATAGGAACTACACAATCTCTTAGAAGATTGTCATTTTCATAGTTGTTTAAATGAGTAGCAATGTCAACAATATTATGCACTACTAAACAAGATGTTGGATAATAAACTTCTGATAAACTCACAGTTGAATCATAAAAAAATTCAAAAAACTCCAGTATCCTTTCAGCAACATACCAATGCGCTTTCGTGAGTAAAATTTGACCCCTATGCTGATGGTAATGTGTATGGATAAACACACCAAATGTGCTCCTATATGGTATAATATTTTTAAGCATCAAGAATAGTTCCATCTCACCGGCATGTCCAGAGCAAACTTACGTGGACGCACACCCATTGCAACACAATACTGTTTATATGCTGCAATTCGTTGGTTAGAGGAGTTCACAAAAGATATTGCAGTACAAAAATCGTCTAAGTATTGCGACAACCTCTTCAAACCGGATTTTACTATAAGATTGATAATATGACAAGCACAACGTTGATGTAACAAGAAAGATTCAGCATAAGTACTAAACAACGGAGTAAGAATATCCATTGCTCTAGAATTTGCACCGGTATTATCTAAAGTGATAGAAAATATTTTATTCGTGAGACCAAAGTCTGCAACTACTTGAGATATTTTTCCAGCAATATTTTCACCAGTATGCGCGTTGTCAATCAAACAAAAACATATTATTCTCTTTTTTAATTCCCTATCATTATTAACAAAATAAGCAACCACACTAAGATAATCCTCTCTAGCCCTACCTGCCCATATGTCCGAGGTCAAAGCAACTGAAAATGTACATGTTTGCAACATTTCTTTAAGCTTGCTACGACACACATTGTAGTATTTTACCATATCCCTACTAGTTGTCTGTCTAGAAACATGCGTGAACCTAGGATTATGAGCTTACTTAATGTAATCTTCAAATGCAGCAGACTCACCGATATTGAGTGGTAGATCCGCTCTTGCAATGAAGCGACATAGCTCTTTTCGAGCATTGGCAGAGTCATACTCCCAATGAAGAACAGAGCCGTCGGGATTGTACTGCAACACCGTCTGCTTCATGGCTGCTCCACTCTTTCGCTTGCAACTTGTGGCGTGTCTCTTCAAGTGCCCCATTCCACCTGAGGGTTTTGCAGATAATTCATGTTTGCAAATATAACACCTAGCGTACCTGACACTTACCCTATCTTTCTCTTTGTAGAACCTTTCAAAGTCTTGCCAAACTTCGGAAGTACCGGCTCTTGATCTTTTAGACCCGGTGCTTGCTAATGTGTGCGTACTTGTAGAGCCTGACGATGGAACTGCTGCTGCATCACCTGCATGTGAACCAACCGGAGGTTCACCGTCAGGTCCATCATCACCTGCAGCACTGGTATTAAAGGGGCCGTAGTCCCCTGTGAGTCATTGGAGAAAAAAATCATGATCTATGGATGTATCATGATCACCAGCATCCATGATCAATGTCGAATGACACTACAAAAATTACAAATATTCAGAGTTAGAAATAATCAAGTAATAAAACTAATAATAAAATAAGACTCAACAATAATATAAAAAAAATCACCAAGATTTCTTCAACTTCATGACAGCAAGTCAGTAGGATGACGGTTTTGGAATTTCTCGGATTTTTTTGCAACAATTCAAACTAATTTTGCCAAATTATCGCTAATTCTCAAGAACTTTGAGACAAGAATGAGAGGAGGAAACAAGAGAGAAAATGGTGTTGCTGGTGTGGAATGGAAGGGCAGGGTACTCCTCTATTTATAGGTGAAAAATGGTGATTTTTGCAAAAAAAATTTGAATTTTTTGGAGCTCAAACGGTCACAAATTGGCTATAAAATTCGAAAATATCGGGTTAACGAGTTCGGCCCATTTAACCAGTTAACCCGCGTGCCCCCGTCGGCTCATCGTGCCGTCACGTGCCTGGGCCGTGTCGTGCCGGCCCGGCCCGACCGTGCCTCCTGGGCCGCCTCGTGCCCGAGCCGGGCCGTGCCCGTGTCGGCCCGACTCGGCCAGGCCGTGCCGTGCCGTCCCACCGTGCCGCGCGCTTGGCCCAGGCACGGTCCGTGGTCTCGTGCCGTGCCGGCCCAGCCCATCTCGGCCCGGCCGAGTCGGGCCCATGCCAGCCCGGCCCATCTCGGCTCGGGTCGTGCCGTGCCTGGCCGTGCCTACAGTGCCGTGCCTCGGGCCGGCCCAGTAGGCACGTCCCATTTGGATATCTTTATGGCTACCCAACTATTTGTGAAACCTAAACACCATGATATGTTCAAAACCTTCACCACCAAAGAAGAAAGATTCAGTTGGTTGAAGAGGTGGTGTACGAAGGAAGGCTTGATGTAGAAGTCTACTAGTAGCTTGGGTTTCGCAATATTTGGTTTGCATGAATTTATCTACTTTGTGTTGTCTATGTAATATTTTGTTTGAACCTTTATGTGACAATATTTGTTCCAATATATGTAGATGGACTTGTATGGAAGTGATGATGATGAGGATGAAACATTTGTGGTTGCATGCAATCAACTTGATATGATGCAACAATATGGAGCAATTACATGCGTATTTGGTATGTATTAGACTGAAACTTATTTGAACAAGTCAGACAGAATTGAACCTATTCTTTTCGGTCATGATTGGGTTATAAAAACCCTTAATGTTCCAAAAGATTGTTATGACATATTTAGGATGAGCAGACCATTTTTTGATAGCTTGCATAACTTGTTAGTGACATCTTATGATTTGAAGTCAAGTAGCAAGATGAGCTCATTTGAAGCTTTAGGCATATTTTTATGGGCTGTTGGAGCTCCTCAATCATTTACTCAAGTGAAGAACCAATTTGCGATAAAGTGTTGGAAAGTGTCTACCTCATCTCAGTAGATATTGTCAAACCTAGAGATCCGAACTTCACAACGATCCATCAAAGACTGCTAGGTTATCGGTTTGCACCTCATTTCAATAATTGCAAAGGTGCGATAGATGGCACTCATATACCTGTTGTTGTGCATTCGACAAAGGTGGTTCAACATGTGGGTCGGTATGGATATTCTACTCAAAATATATTGACGATATGTGACTGTGACATGAGGTTCACTTTTGTTGTTGCGGGATGGCCGGGTTCGGTTTATGACATGAGGGTGTTCAATGATGATTTACATAAATATGCTGCTCAGTTTTCACATCCTCCACATGGTATTGTAACATTTTACCTGGTTATCATTTCATTAGATTCAATAATGAAGCTATGTCTCACAATGTATCTTGTTGTTTGTAGAAATTTTTTACCTTGTTTACTCGGGCTATTCAAACCGACCAAGTTTTCTAGCTCCATACAAATGGACTAAGTACCATTTACCGAAGTTTTGAAATGGCCCACGTCCTAGTGGCAAGAAGGAGATATTCAACCACTTGTATTCATCTCTTCGTAATGTGATTGAACTTTTATTTGGTGTTTTGAAGATGAAGTGAAGAATTTTGTTGGACTTACCAAGTTATCCTATACGCAAGTAAACTAAAATAATACATACATTCATGACTCTTTATAACTTCATTCGAGATAGTACTTTGGGTGATGAAGAGTTTGACCAATGTGATCAAGATGAACACTACATGCCGATGTCTTCATTTCAGGGGAGTACAAGTCAACTGAGAGATGAAGAGGGAGGCATGAATGGCTTCCGTGATAATATTGCTAATGCTTTATTTGCTAGGAGAGAGTAATTTGTTCGCCAGAGCATATTTGTATAGATAAAAGTTCACGAATGTATGAATAATTTATCTTTTCACATTTATTTATTTAATTTCATATTTTACAAATATTTTACAAGGCCGATTGAATGTTAAACATATAACAAAAGGATAAACAAGTCGCCAAAATAGTTAAAAATATTACAGATTTTTGCCATCTAAAAACAATCCAGACTCTAATAATCTAAGTTACCAAATATCTTATAGCTTATTTTCCTCTAACTTATTATAATTCACCATCTATAAACTATTTATTATAATCCTAAGCTAAAAAACAAACCTTTATCTTGTTGGAGCTTTATGTGTTCGTCGGCTTGGAGAAGGTGTTCCCTGATTTTCTATAAGAACTCATCACGTTCCAGCATCTGGCGACCAACGGTTTCTAAAGAGTCAATGGGTAAAAAATGTTTTTTAAAAAGCTAAAAAGTAAAAATTCCACGTGGAAGTGGCGTGCAACTCAGGTGCACTCTTCTGAACTTTCATGTCCCGAACTCTCGTCACTCCCCACTTTTCCCCTATGACGTGTGGCCCCGCGGAACCCACCCTCCCCGGTTCAGAACCAGCAGCTGCAAACGCGTAGCGTCAGACTATCCACCTGGAGGGAGCCAATGGCGCCCACCCGAAACTCTCGCTGTCCACTCCTCTCGACTCCCACTCCACTCGACTCTCTAGCAGGGTGCACCTACCACCGGGCCTCCGCATTAAACAACCCCGAATCCACGCAAGCAACGGGAGCCGCCCCGCTTCTACACAACTAAAAGACGGTCGAGATGCTCGCCACGCCCTCCCAAAGCACCGCACCACTCCACCTCCCCTCCCACTCCCACCCGCACTTCCGCTTCCGCTTCCACCGGTGCGGGTCACGAGGCGGCAGGCCACAACGACCCCGCCTCGCTTATCGTCTCAGGTGCACCGCCCCCGATCCAGGTCACCCGATCCGCGATGAGGAGGCTGGCCTGATCGATCTCACCTCACTGACTCCAATTGCTTCGCCTCGCCTCGCAGGTGCTGCGGCGGGGCCTCGCCTGCTGCGTCAGAGGAGGGGGCCGGCGGGAGGATGGCCGCGGCGGGGGAGATGGTGTGGACGCGGGTGCTTGAGGAGGGTGTGTTCAGGTTCGACGCGTCGGAGTCCGCGCGCGCCGCGGCGTGGCCCAGCCTCTCGTTCGCGGACCCGTGGCGGCGGGAGGCGCCGCGGGATGGGACGGACGCCCCCGCGGTGGTACCGGCGTGCGAGGTCGCGGCGGGGGGCGTCCAGAAGGTCCTCATTAAGGTACGCGACGCAGGCATGTGTCGGCCGCTGGGTGGGGGTGAGGCGTGGGTGGCGATTGGCTCGTGGGCGTTCTAGTCATGTAGTGGGGTGGCTATGTGGGGCCTTTTGGATTGTTCCACTTTTATTGATGGGAAACGTGCGAAATGCTTCTTTCGTTTTTTTCAGGATGATATATCAATTCGATGCACAAGTGTATTTTAGCCGTTTCACGAGGCATACAATGCAATCATAGGGATAAATGCATCCATTATATCCAATATTACTTTTGCAGCGAGTGCGTACTAATGGTATAGGGAAGGAAGGGATGTTTTGTTGCCAGCACCACTGACAGCACTTGTAAACGCCTTGATCCAACCGTCCCAAAATCTCTTTACTCATAAGCTAATCTAACCTGAAGTATTTGAACGTTTGGGGCTTCGGGCCATTGATGAAGCGTAAAAGCATGTGTTCTTCTAAAAAAGAAAGTAGAATCTAGTTGTTGATACCAATTATGCAAATATCTCAATTTGAAGGGTGCATCTCAGATGAAAATGCTCAACTTTTGAAATTTTTGCAAATTCATCAGAAATTATATGTAGCAGTTTTCAAATATTCACAGCTACATGTGAGGTTATGTCATGCATCCATGCATTTGTTCTTGAAGTTTTGCATTGATGCATAACATAACCTCACCTATAGCTGTAATTTTGTGACTTTTGAAAACTTCTAAATATATTCTCTAGTGAATTTGCATAATTTTCAGGAGTTAGGCCATTTTCACCTATCCCAATTTTAAGCAGTCGGTGTTACTGAGTCCAGTTGGCATCCTAATTGTTTGGTCATCATATACACCAAAATTGTTAACCATTTGCAATTTCATTTGGTGGCTGGAAACTGGTGGTTTCAGTTGAAAACTGGAACCGACATGTTTCCTGTTTTTGCATCCATTATGGTTTTATTAGACCGGATAATGATAAACTATGTTGTGTTTATTTTAACCTTGATAATTTTATGCCTCTAATATGATCTCCCTGGAACTATAAACATTGACTAAAAATTCAGATGCGCATAGGGCTGCAGGCTTACTTGTTTTCTTTTAATCGAGCAGCTTCCTTCCGGGACATCTTTCTACGGCACTGGAGAAGCAAGTGGCCCACTTGAACGAACTGGCAAACGAGTATGGTATCTGTTTTAAGAAATTATATATTATATATTTTGGTTACCGCTTCTGAAACTAACTTTCCGACCTGTCTTGATATGTTGATATCTTTTTCGTTAGGTTTTCACTTGGAACACAGATGCATGGGGTTTTGGGCCAGGAACCACTTCATTGTACCAGTCACACCCTTGGGTTTTGGCTGTCCTCCCTGATGGAAAATCTTTGGGTGTCCTTGCTGATACCACTCGGCGCTGTGAGGTATGCCGCCATACATTCGTCTATAGCTGACATTTGTTAGAAGTTAACTGATCTGTGTATCTTAACTCAATGATCATTTGCTATAACAGATTAACTTGAGACAAGAGTCTACCATACAGTTTTCTGCGTCATCTGCTTACCCTGTCATTACATTCGGGCCATTTAATACGCCATCTGATGTTATGACATCCTTGTCACATGCAATCGGTATTTCTCCCATGTTTTAACCAATGTCTTATGGCACTGATGTCCATACACAAGTTCTACACTATGTTTATGACAGTCAGATGTACCTTACATGCCAAAGCTTTATTGAGTGAAATTTTATTTCTTTCAGATAAATAATGAAGCTGTGTATCTCTGCTCTATAACGAATGCAGTTCTAATAATAGGAAATATGTAATTCTAATTGATACATTTTGTAAATCTTGATAATATCGTGGTGTTGATTAGCAGAGTCTGTTGTTTATTTGAGTGATTTGACATTATTAGCACTGTTCTATTCATTTTAGACATAGACGTTTTGTAGAGCATTTGAGCACCTGGAGGGTTTTAATGTTGCAGTTGGGTGTGGCCTTGTGGGGTCTCAGTCTTTGCTACTTGCATTGGCCTTGTGTCTGCAATTTTTTTCCCAACTAGACAATAGCTACCTAAGATAGCATCATTGCCTCTTTCTGTCTAATTGGCCATAGCAGAGCACACACACATGCAATTTAGATGTTCAATGTTATTTTACTTGCTGCCTCTTCAAATAAGATGGCATCAAATTCCATTGTAGGTACTGTATCCATGCCCCCAAAATGGTCACTTGGTTATCATCAGTGTCGTTGGAGCTATGATTCTTCTGAGAAAGTACTCAAGGTATTTTCTTGTCAGTGGATTTTCTATTTGTATTTTTCTTTTAGAAGGAAATATTAATGCAATATTTCAGTGGCAGCAACAACTCCTCTTTAATTATGATGATGAATAAAGTGTAGGTGGTCCGGTTAATGTAATGTCCACTTTAGTATCTTCCTTTACTCCACTTCCTAATGCAAATGTCACGTCCTTATTACTGAAGTGCGCCATTGTGAACTAAGAATAGGTGAGTGGTGCATGCATCAAGAGAATTCATCTAGGGCTCCTTAAAAATAAGCGTCTACATGTAGCCTCATTTTAATTACACTCATGTGAATTAGGGTACCACAATAGGATTAGGGCCCACATAATATTCACCCATAAACTGTTCCTTCTTCTTACATGTGTAGATTTAGTTATATATGTTAGACATTGCCGTGTACATGTGTGTGTGGGTCCAGTGCCTGGACGTGCTTAGCCGGCCGACCCAGTCATAGTTGGTTAGAGAGATATGAGGAGATCCTTGATTGGTGGTATTTCTATAAACCTCAAGATCTCCTCAGCCCTATATATGTGTAACCCGGCATCTCATCTAATCAATCATCTTTTCCACACAAATACAATCTCTTTCATGGTATCAGTAGTCTAGGTTATCTCTACCTGCTTCTCTTCCGCACCCAGCGCGCCATCTCCTCCGGCGCTGCTCCATGGCCAACTCGCCGCTGCCACGCGATCCCGCCGCCCCTCAGGATCCCGCCGCCGACGCTGCTGCCCTCCAGCGCAATGAGGAGACTCGCGCTGCACAGGAGGACCGCGAGCGCGCGGCCACGGCCAACCGCGACGCCGCTCTCGC
Source organism: Phragmites australis (assembly GCF_958298935.1). Classification (NCBI taxonomy): domain Eukaryota; kingdom Viridiplantae; phylum Streptophyta; class Magnoliopsida; order Poales; family Poaceae; genus Phragmites; species Phragmites australis. Next base: position 16,477,092 of record NC_084935.1, read on the forward strand.
TCGGGCGGCGGAAGCAGAGCGCGAGGCCGCCCTTGCTCAAACCGAGCGCGACGCGGCCGATGCCCGCCTTCGCGACGCCCTCGACCGCGCTGCCCGTGAGCGTGCAGCCGCGGAGCCCCCCCCCCCCCCCCCGCGACGAGGACGCCGCCGCCTCCGCCGCTGGCGATCTTCCCGCCTTCGACGCAACCCTTCTTCAACATGAGGCTGCGGCTCTCCTGAACCTGCACGCTCAAGCCGTCGCCGTGCAGAACATCCGCGCCCTCGTGCCGCTGCTCCTCGACGTCACCTCCACCTTCTACGCCCGGTGGCGCGAGTCCTTCCTCCTCACCGTCGGGAAGTTCTCCTTGGAGCGCCACGTCCTCTCCGACGACGTCGCGCCCAACTCCCCGGACTGGGTGCGCATGGATTGCGTCGTCCGCACCTGGCTCCTTGGCACCATCTCCGACGATCTCGCCGACACCGTCTCCCAGCGCGGTGCCACCGCCCGTGTCACCTGGCTCGCCATCGAGTCCCAGTTTCTCGGGAATCGTACCACCCGCGCCCTCTACGCCGACCAGGAGTTTCGGTCCTTCCAGCAGGGAGATCTCCCCGTTGCCGAGTATTGCCGCCGCTACAAGCGGATGGCCGAGGACCTCCGCGACCTCGGCGAACACATCACCGACCGCACCCTTGTCCTCAACATCATCCGAGGCCTCAACGAGCGCTTCACCGCCATCGGCCTCCATCTCCGCCGCAGCCATCCCTTCCCCTCCTTCCTGCAGGTTCGTGACGACCTGCGGTTGGAGGAGCTCACCATGGACAAGGCCGCCCCCGCCGCGGCTCTTGCAGCCTCGGGGACCGGCGGCCCCAAGCCGCCCGTCCCCAACCCGCCTTCAGCCGCTTCTCGGCCCCCGCCATCATAGCCGCCCCGGCGTTTCCCCCAACAGGTGGTCTCCGGGGCAGCTCCGGTGGCGGATTTGGCGGCGGCGCCCCCCAGCAGCGCGGCAAACGCGGCAAGTGTGGCGGCCGCGCCACCCATGGCTCTGGTGGCAACAGCGGCGGCGCCGGCTCTGCCGCCCCCGGGGGTGCTGCGGGACAGGCTCCCACCGGCGTCTGGCCCAATCTCTATAACCCGTGGTTCGGGTCGATCCACATGTGGCCCGGGCCGCAGGCTCCCACCGCGCCTCGTCCTCCCGCTGGGCCGGCCCAGCCGCCCCACGCCCTGCTCGCTGCTGGACCTCACGGGCAGTGGGCCGGTCAGTGGGGCGTCCCGCCTCCTGTCGCGCCGTACGGCCCACCCGCGGCAGGGTGGGATCAATAGGCCCTAGCGGCCAATTTCCAGACCATGACCCTACAGCAGCCACCGCAACATGAGTGGTATTTCGATTCCAGTGCCACTAATCATATGACCTCCGATGCTGGTATCCTCTCGCACACTATTACTCCATCTTGTCATTCTCCTTCTAACATCGTTGTCGGTAACGGGAACCTTATTCCAGTTACTTCCACTAGCGTTACACACCTTTCTCATAAACTTCGTCTCAATAATGTTCTTGTTTCTCCAAACCTTATTAAAGACCTCATTTCTGTTCGCCAGTTTACCTCTGATAACAACTGTTCTGTGGAGTTTGACCCCTTTGGCTGTTCTGTGAAGGATCTTCCTACTCGGAGGGAAATCGTTAGATGTGACAGCTCCGGACCCCTCTACCCCTTGCGGCTCCCGGCTTCTGCTCTTCATGCGTCCACCTCCTCCTCGCTTTGGCATCAGCGTCTTGGGCACCCTGGACATGAAGTTTTGTCAAAACTAGCCCATTCATCCGCTATTTCTTGTAATAAAAGTGCTAGCGATACTCTTTGTCATACTTGTCAGCTAGGTCGCCATACCCGTCTACCCTTTCATGCGTCGTCTTCGCGTGCTACACGAAATTTTCAGTTAATTCATTGTGATCTTTGGACATCTCCTGTCACTAGCATCTCTGGTCACAAGTATTATCTGGTTATTCTTGACGACTGCTCTCATTACCTTTGGACATTTGCTTTGCGCCTAAAGTCTGACACTTTCACTACCCTCTTTTTTGCTTATGTCCGCACACAGTTTGGGGTCCCCATTCAGGGAGTTCAGTGCGACAACGGCCGCGAGTTCGACAACTTCAGCGCCCGCACATTCTTCCTGTCCCACGGCATTCACCTTCGCATGTCGTGTCCCTACACTTCGATCCAGAACGGTAAAGCTGAACGCATCATTCGTACCACTAATAATGTCGTTCGCTATCTGCTGTTTCAGGTCAGCATCCCCCCCACCTTTTGGGCTGCGGCTCTCAGCACTGCCACGTATCTCCTTAACATTCTTCCAACCAAAACACTCAACTTCTTTACACCTCACTTCGCCCTTCTCGGGTCTCATCCCTCGTACGAGCATCTTCGGGTTTTTGGTTGCAAGTGTTACCCTTACCTTTCCGCCACAGTCCCTCACAAATTAGCCCCCCGCTCCTCCTTATGTGTTTTCCTTGGCTATTCCCCGCACCACAAGGGATATCTTTGCCTTGATCGTCACACAAACCGGGTTATCATCTCGCGCCATGTGGTTTTCGAGGAGTCCTCTTTTCCCTTTTCTGAGGACCCCTCTCCCCCCCCCACGTGCGGCATTTGATTTTTTCGAGGATTCTTCTAACCTGGTGCCGGCTCCCCTTGCGCTGTCACCACCTTTTTCCTCTGCAGGACATTCTGGTGCCATCCCCGCATCGCCACATGCGGCTGGCGCTACTGGAGCTCAGGGCTCCCCCTCTGGTGCGGCCCACCGCGCCCCCGGCGTCATGGCCCAAGGCCCGGCAACTGAAGCGCCGGCTTTGGCCCCGCTCCCATCGTGGCCACCTGTTCGGCCCCCTGCTGGGCCGCCGTCCGCTCGGTCCCATGTTGGGCCGCTTGTTGGGCCCCTGCCACGGGCCTCCGTGATCCCCACTGGTCCTTCGTCGCCCGCCAGTGGGGGTTGCCCACCGGTCACTGGCCGGTACCGCGGCCTCATCTACTCCCGGCACCCGGCCCCGGCTCCGGCGGCTTCCCCAGCGCCGGCCCCGGGCCTGGCTCCGGCGGCTTCTCCGACACTGGCCCCGGCCCCGGTAGCCCCCCAGCGCCGGCTCCCGCCCTGTCGCCCGTCCCGGCAGCCGGTTCTCCAGCTTCGGCGCCCCTTCCTACCGGTGCAGTGCCAGTCCCCCCTGTGACCAACCAACATGGCATGGTCACGCGTGGCAAGCGCGGCTTTCGCCAGCCCGCACTGTTTAAGGCTGCACAACTGTCACCCGTTCCCTGGAGCTACCGCGCTGCACTCGCTGATCCGAACTGGCGAGCCGCCATGGAGGCCGAATACTCAGCGCTTCTGTCCAACCACACATGGGCTCCTTCCTCGACCACCTCGATCCAATGTGGTAACGGGCAAATGGGTATTCAAGCACAAATTCAAAGCATATGGTTCTCTTGAGCGTTACAAGGCACGCTGGGTTCTTCGTGGCTTCACCCAGCGACCCGGTGTTGATTTTACAGAGACGTTCAGTCCCGTCGTCAAGCCAGCCACTGTACGGACTGTCCTCTCTTTGGCTGTCTCACGCTCCTGGCCCATCCATCAGCTCGATGTCAACAATGCCTTCCTCCACGGCACTTTGTCCGAGACAGTTTATTGTGCTCAGCCTTCCGGATTTGAGGACTCTGCTCATCCTGATTACGTGTATCGGCTCAATCGCTCTCTCTATGGACTGAAGCAGGCGCCCCGCGCATGGTACAGCAGATTTGCCTCTCACCTCCTGCGGCTCGGTTTCGTTGAAGCCAAGTCAGACATGTCTCTTTTCGTCTATCACCGTGGAGCGGATTCTGCCTATCTCCTGCTTTATGTCGACGACATTGTGCTGACAGCCTCCTCTACGGGTTTACTGCGGCGCATTATCGATGCCCTTCAGCAGGAGTTCTCCATGAAGGACTTAGGCGGTCTTCATCATTTCCTGGGTATGCATGTACAGCACACAGGCTCCGGTCTCTTTCTCTCTCAGCGGCAGTATATGATTGAGATTCTTGAGCGTGCTGGAATGGTTGACTGCAAGCCTTGCTCAACGCCGGTTGATGTGAATCCGAAGCTCTCTGCGGATGGCGCTCCAGTGTCTGATCCGACAGACTTTCGCAGTCTTGCGGGCGCCCTTCAGTATCTGACCTTCACCAGGCCGGATATTTCCTATGCAGTTCAGCAAGTTTGCCTTCATATGCATGATCCATGGGAGCCTCATCTTGCCGCTCTCAAGCGCATTCTGCGTTACGTCCGCGGCACCCGGCATATGGGCCTGTTTATGCGCCCCTCTTCTCAGTCCGACTTGGTTGTCTATTCTGATGCTGATTGGGCTGGTTGTCCTGACACTCGCAAGTCCACCTCCGGCTATGCGGTATTTCTTGGTGACAATCTGGTCTCGTGGTCGTCTAAGCGTCAGAATACAGTTTCCCACTCCAGTGCTGAGGCTGAGTATCGAGCGGTCGCCAATGCCGTTGCTGAAGCTACTTGGTTACGCCAACTGTTGTCTGAGCTGCACACCCCTCTGCGCAAGACAACTATGGTGTATTGCGATAACATCAGCACAGTCTACATGTCTTCAAACCCCGTTCAGCACCAGCGCACCAAACATGTGGAGATCGACCTACACTTTGTTCGGGAGCGCGTTGCACTTGGTGATGTCCGTGTTCTTCACGTCCCTACGACGTCTCAGTTCGCCGACATCTTCACCAAGGGACTGCCTTCGTCAGTCTTTACGGAGTTCCGGTCCAGTCTAAACGTCCGTTCCACCGACAATTCGACTGCGAGGGCGTGTTAGACATTGCCGTGTACATGTGTGTGTGGGTCCAGTGCCTGGACGTGCTTAGCTGGCCGACCCAGTCATAGTTGGTTAGAGAGATATGAGGAGATCCTTGATTGGTGGTATTTCTATAAACCTCAAGATCTCCTCAGCCCTATATATGTGTGACCCGGCATCTCATCTAATCAATCATCTTTTCCACACAAATACAATCTCTTTCAATATATAGCTTCACTGATCTATGATAATGATGCAAATAATTTATGTATTTAAATATCAAATGTTAAAGCCTCCAATGCAATACTACACACTTTCTCCCACTCTCAATGGGAAATTTATATCACCTATACAATCATGCAGAGTAAAGTGATTGCCATTTTTATTTTCCTTATTCATCTGTTAGTCCCACTGTTACTAAATATATTTCATCAGGGATCCATGCCGTCAATGTTCTGAAATTTTTTGACCACTTATATCCTCTTATATATGTAAAAATATATAGAGTAATCATTTGAATATTATGTAATCAGATCTTTCTTGGAATATATTTTCATGGTGTATATTTTATTATTTGTAGAAGTTCTATTATCAAAAACCTGATCAAAATCTTGCATTCGAGACTTTGAAAAGTAAACAGGCGAACATATGGTAGTGCCAAAAGGAAGCATATGAAAGCATGTTCTTTTGTGACTATCTTTCGATGAAGTAGAAAACATATTTTTATTATCAATGAAACTTTTGTGCTTGTTGTAAGTTGGATACTTGATCATGTTATTGAAAAAACTATATTCAGCTTCGTAGGCCTATTGAAGTTATTGAAAGTGATCATCGACGAGCAAGAACAGATTGATCAACAAGCACAAAACAAGTATGCAAAGCTTTTTTGAGCAGCCGCTTACATGGTCGCACATCTAAGTGCTAGCAGCTCTTTTCGGATGGGAGCCCTCGGAGGACCATGAACGGGAGGCTAACAGCATCACTGTGATGCCTTGATCTTGTGTGCTTAGGTCTCGGTTGTTTTATCCCTTTTTGCTATGGATACTTATATTTTGGTATGGAATGTCCGTGGGCAGAACTCGACCGCGAGACAAAATTTTGTCCGAGATGCTATCAACTTTGTGCATGTCGACATCATCTGTTTATAGGAGACAAAGATGCCGGATATCTCCCAACACTTGATGCTATCTATGTTAGGACCAAACTTTTGTAGCTTTGCCTTCTTGCCAGCCTCTAGAGCCCGTGGTGGAATCCTACTCGCTTGGCGGGATGGGAGCTACCGGGTCCTTTACTCGAGAGTGGACGTTTACTCTGTCTCAATCCAACTCTCACATACAGATAGAGAAGCATGGTGGATGATCGGTTTGTATGGACCTCAAGCAGATGCTGACAAGTTGCTATTCTTGCAAGAAATTCAAGATATCAGAGCCCAATGACTAGGCCCTTGAATGATAACAGGAGACTTTAATCTCATTTATCGGTTGGAGGATAAAAACAACACAAATGTAAATCGTGCGATGATGGGCCGCTTTGGATGGCTGCTGAATAGCATTGATCTCAAGGAACTACCTCTCATCGGGCGCAAATATACGTGGTCGAACGAAAGACTCTCCTACGTTGGTCAAACTCGATCGGGTCTTCTACACCTTCGACTGGGAGCATATGTTCCCCAATTGCCTACTGCAAAGCGCAGCCACAGAAGCTTCTAACCACTGCCCCTTGCTGCTTGGACTCCAAGATAATGAGATGGGAAAGCGTCGTTTCCATTTCGAAGCATTTTGGCCCAAACTGGATGGTTTCCTTCAGGAAGTCTCCAAGGTCTGGTTCGAAACAGAACCTAGACCATGCCCTTTTGAAACAATTTCATCAAAGTTCAAAGCCCTGACTAAAGCCTTGCAAAGTTGGAGCACCAAAAAAGTCGAACATGTACGCACACAGCTGCAACTAGCCCGAGAGATTTTGCACCAAATCGAGATTGCGTAGGACTCTAGGCAATTATCTGAAGATGAGTTATGGCTACGACGTAGGCTCAAGAAACATTGCCTAGGTTTAGCCTCATTGGAACGTACAATTGCGAGATTGCGATCGAGATTGTGCTAGTTACGCGAAGGGGATGCGAACACCGCTTCATCCACCTGCACGCACGCCATCGTAAACGGAAAAATTTCATCCCCAAATTTCTCTACGGTGACCAAGTTCTCACAAAGCAGGAGGATAATGCACAAGTAATCTATGACTTCTACTCTAACCTTCTTGGAGCTCCTATACAACGTGAGTCCTCTCTAAAGCTTGATGCCTTGGGTCTGCTCCCTCACGATCTCAATGCCCTAGAGACTCCTTTCGATGAAGAGGAAGTTTGGGAAACGATCAAGCAACTTCCTTCTGATAAAGTGCCAGGCTCGGACAGAATGATCGGCGGGTTCTACAAAGTATGTTGGCCCATTATAAAGCTTGATATTATCGCAGCGGTGAGCGCTTTTCAACAAGGAAATTCCAGAAATCTATGTCTCCTGAGCCCAACTTATGTGATCTTAATTCCGAAAAAGGATGACGCTGCTCGCGCCAATGACTTCCGTCCGATTAGTCTTGTTCACAACTTTGCCAAGTTAGTTACGAAACTAATGGAGAATCGACTATCACCCTTCCCGCAGCATTTGGTTTCCACAAACCAAAGTGCTTTTGTTAAGGTAGATGCATACATGATAACTTCTTATTGGTGCAGCAAACAACGAGATTTCTACACCGACAAAAAGAACCTCAAATCCTTGTTAAACTGGATATAACAAAGGCTTTTGATTCAGTTTTGTGGCCTTTCTTGTTGGAAGTCCTTCGCAAGCTTGGCTTTGGTCCTGTCTGGTGCAACCTTCTCTGCAATTTACTTGTGACATCTACTTCTAAGGTGCTTCTAAATGGGATCCCTGGAGATGAGATTCAGCTTGGTCGGGGATTGAGGCAGGGAGACCCCTTATCGCCGATGTTATTTATCCTAGTGATGGACGTACTCAACGTTATAGTTAACAAGTCTAGTGCGGAAGGTTTGCTACAACCTCTGTCCAACAGAAACATTCAACATAGGTTCTCTCTATATGCAGATGATGTGGTTTTATTCCTCTGCCCATGTGTTGAGGACCTAAGCATGCTACATGACATCCTGAGGATCTTTGGAGAAGCTTCTGGCCTCAAAATGAATTTATCAAAGAGCAGTGTTACACCGATACATTGCTCGGATAATGAGATCATGGTAATTCAGGAATCTCTGCCATGCGAGATCAGGGAGTTCCCATGCACCTATCTTGGATTGCCTCTCACATTCAAGAAACTGACTAAGGCACAATTGCAGTCGCTCCTTGATAAGATCGTAGACTAACTGCCAGGTTGGAAGGCATCGCTTATGACTCGGGTAGACAGATTGATCCTGGTCTAGGTAGTTCTAACGGCAATGCCAATCTATCACGCTATCGCTTTGGAACTCCCAAATGGGCGCTAAAAGCTATCGACAAGATAAGACGAGCGTTCCTATGGAAAGGAAGAGACCAAGTCAAAGGTGGCCATTGTTTGATTTCTTGGTGAAAGATATGTCAACCCAAGGAGCTGGGAGCCTTGGGTATCCACGACCTCGTGTCTCTTGGATGAGCCTTGAGAATGATATGGCTATGGTTGCATAAAACACAACCTAATAAACCTTGGGCACAATTTGCAATTCTAGTCCATCATAATGTCAAGGCGCTTTTCTCAATCTCAGTTGCAACCAAGGTGGGCAATGGTGCTGCTTTTGGTGTGATCGTTGGCTACATGGACATACTATCACAGACCTGGCGCCTAATCTCATTGGCCTCGTTCCCAAATGGATTGCCAATAGGCGAACTGTGCAAGAAGCCATGGTGGGCAATAGGTGGATTCATGACATACGAGGCGTTGTTTCTCTCAGAGCCCTATCAGAGTATTTGGAGCTGTGGAATGTGATCTCCTAGGTTGTGCTCCATCCTAATTTACAAGACGACCATTACTGGCGTTTCTCTTCCTCTGGACAGTACACAACGAAGTCGGCATATGAGTCCTTCTTGGGAGCTATACTTTTCGAACCTTGGAAGTTGATTTGGAAATCCTAGGCGCTAGGGATCTGCCGCTTCTTCGTATGGCTTGCAATCCACAACAGATGTTGGACAGCTGACCATTTGACTCGAAGAGGCCTCTCACACCCGGCCGCTTGTGTGCTTTGCGATCAACAGGATGAGACCATCAACCATCTCTTGGTCTCTTGTATTTTTGCTCACCAAGTTTGGTTCTACTTGTTCAGTATGGTTGGACTCCTATATTTATCGCCTAGGAACGTCGATGAAACCTTCAGTGATTGGTGGTTCGGATCTGACAAGAAGTTACCAAAACAACAGAGGAAAGGCTTCAACACTTTAGTGATGCTTGGGACATGGATGATTTGGAAACACCAAAATGATTGCGTGTTCAATGGTGCTTCTCCAAACTTGCAAAGACTTCTACATCGGGCTTCTGAGGAGCTTCATCTCTGGCGAGATGCAGGGGTGACTGGGCACGCATACCTTGCCGCCATGGGGCACTAGCGAGCCGCGGGAAGTTTACGTTGGTCCTGTAGCGTTCTTGCCTTACGGAGTATGTTGGGCTTTGAGTAGCTGCGTCGGCTTGTCGATTCATTAGCATATGTTTTTAGCGTGGCAGCGTGCCTGTTGCGTGCTGCTTTGCATTCTGACGTAATGTGCGTTGGTTGTGAGTTATGTTTGTTGGACCTCTTTTCCTCTTCTTAATGCAATGATGCACAGTTCTCCTGCGCATTCGAGAAAAGAAGTTATTGAAACCATTTGTTTGCAGAGCTTCAATTGTGAATTACATAGTTGTCACATGATTCATTTTGAGAGATAGCAATATGTTGTAAATAATATTTTTATCCTGACACTTTGTTATTTATTGCTTCCATAGGTTATTAGAACATTTAGGGAGAAAGGCATTCCTTGCGATGTCGTTTGGATGGACATTGACTATATGGATGGTTTTAGGTGCTTCACGTTTGATGGTGTAAGTACATTTTCTATTTTGGATTCTACATAGAAGTTCTTCTTGAACAACTGCATTATGTTTCTCCTCTGCATGTTTTAAAAATTATACTAATTCAAAATATGAAGTAGAACCTCCAATTATTTGTCCGATCATTATGCACTAAAAAATTGTTCACATTTTGACAACTTCCTATGGCAATTAATCTTATTTGATCCTGTTTGAGCACTTTGCTATTTATATGCTACAGAACCGATTTCCTGACCCAAAATCAATGGTGGAGGATCTCCACTCCATCGGTTGCAAAGCAATTTGGATGCTTGACCCAGGAATCAAGAAGGAGGAGGGCTACTTTGTTTACGAAAGTGGTTCAAAAAATGATGTTTGGATTCAAAAGGAAGATGGCAGCCCATATATTGGTACGTTTCGCTGACTTAAATAAGATCCTTTGTCATCTTCTTGAACATGTTAGGAGGATATGACTCATACATTCTAAATTTAGGGGAGGTATGGCCTGGTGATTGTGTTTTCCCTGATTTTACGTCTGAAAAAACACGTGCCTGGTGGGCTAGTTTGGTAAGGGACTTCATTTCCAATGGCGTTGATGGAATATGGAATGATATGAATGAGCCTGCTGTTTTCAAAGTACGTGATCAATTATTTTTTTAATTTATATCATCTTATTTAGTTTTTCCAAGTGGACTGTAAGTGACGGTGAGCCCAACTTGCAGACTACTACGAAGACAATGCCTGAAAGCAATATCCATAGGGGAGATGCTGATATTGGTGGTGTTCAAAATCATTCGTACTATCACAATGTATGTTTTTGTTCCCCTGCCATGACAGTGGCCAATGGCCATGGAATTAACTCATATTTTTTCTACTTTATATGTATAATATATTTTAGTATTTATGATTTACAGGTCTATGGAATGCTCATGGCAAGATCCACTTATGAAGGAATGGCAATGGGCAACACAGCTAAACGGCCATTTGTTCTTACACGAGCTGGTTTTATAGGAAACCAGCGCTATGCTGCAACATGGACTGGCGATAATCTGTCGAATTGGGAACATTTGCACATGAGTCTACCAATGGTTCTTCAGTTGGTAAGTGAAATATTTGTTCCAAGTGTCCAAAATAGTTCCCTTTTAAAGCTTTTTGAAGGGTCTAGTATTTTCCACTTTTGACAATATGTATCCAATTCACCCTGACACAAATTTTTCTAGTTATTTAGTTAACTGTGCAAATGCTTATGTGTAACTATCTGGTGGCTACTTATTTAAGCATTTAATTAACTGTGATATCTAATTTGACTATGTGTATAATCTTGTGATGTGAAAGTAACCCACAGTCTTTCAGTACTCAATAATACTAGGGTTGAAAACCATGGCCTTCTGCATTAGTCACAAAATTTGTTTCGTCTATAAGTTGTGCTTTCATTACAATCCTGCTATTGATGTTTCTTCCTATCTTTTAAGTTGTAAGGATAGATGCCGTTCTCAATATGTTGACATAAAAAAATTGAAACTATCACAATGGCCAAATTATTTTTACTGTGGTTGATCTGACAAGACTGAAGCATACACTTCTAAGGTCTAACAATATGGTTATCCAATCAGGGTCTCAGTGGTCAACCATTGTCAGGTCCTGATATTGGTGGTTTTGCTGGAAATGCCACTCCAAAACTTTTTGGAAGATGGATGGGTGTTGGTGCCTTGTTTCCATTTTCACGAGGCCATACTGAAACTGGAAGCATTGATCATGAGCCATGGTCCTTTGGCGAAGAGGTATTTCTTCATGCTCCAATAATTGTCATCCACACAAGTGTGTTCATGAACACAGGCAAATTTTGTTGCACTCCCAGAAGCTTGGTTCACTTTGCATGTTTATGCTTCGCTACATTTTATCTTTGCAATGTAATACATAGCTGATACAGTAGTTTATCCGTTATTCTCCTCTCGTTTTGTATACTTGTCACACTTCCATAGGCAAACTTGTTCTTGAGATTGCCATACATTTGTTGAGCATTTCCTCCATTTCATCATGCCAGTCATTAGCAATACATCATGATTTCATCTGCAGTCATTTTTTGGTAAAGGGGTTATTGCTTGCTAGTAACTTCTGTTGCTTAGTGTAGGGCAGATATGCTCATGGGTAGCTTGGCCTGGGGATGATGGCCTGATTTTCCTGGGTTCACCTAAAGTCCGTCAGACATGACTTTTGAACCACAGATTTGTAGGTTGCCACAGCAACAAATACTTCCTCTGTTCTTTTTATTTGACCTTTTTTTACGTTTCATGGTCTCCAAGATGCAACTTTCACCATTTGTTTTTTTATAAATTGTTATTATTATCTAATAGTAAAGTTATATAGCATGAAAATATTTTTGGTGACAATTTTTAATGTAGTTTTTATCTAGCCAATATATATAATTTTAAACATAGTGATGGTCAAAGTTCAAAAAGTTTTGTGACACGAATTCTTATACATAAAAAAGAACGGGTGAGTAAGAATTTCAGGCAATTTAGTTTCTCCAACAAGAAGTAAAGCATATGCCAATATTTTGTTAATGGAATCAGGTAAAACCATATAAGCACCCTCTTATGTGTCAATCGCTCTTCAAACCCTGCTTTCATTACTTAGATCCGTCCACCTCATTTATCCTAAATTGTTATATTAGGTTTTCCCAGAACGACAATATTACTGTCAAAGCTGGTTTTATCTTGTTATTCGTAATGAACTGATTGCTTGTTTCAACTACTTTGGTTGGCATGCAATTGACCAAGATCCAATGATGAATGGTTCCTGAGTTTTTCAATTGGCTGTATATTTTTTTTTCTCGAACGCGCAGGAGAACTGCGTGTCATTTCATTAAAGAAGGAAAAAACGGATACAAAATAAGACACCTCAACGAAAACGCACCCACAACACACACACCATGAACTAGATCAAAATAGCCGCTCCACAACAGGGGGGGGGGGGGGGGGAGACCTAGACACGACCCTAGAGTCCCATGACCAAAGGTAAGAGGTCCTTGGCCCCGGCAGCACACCAAATAGACCCTTCATCTGCCACCGCTCTGACCACCAGAGTCAAGGAAGGTGAGACCTTGTTGAAGACGCAATCAATACGATGCTTCCACAGTTCCCATATGATAAGGATTATGAAGGTATTTAGGCCTTTTCTGTACTGAATATCGACCCCTTTGATCGCCTTATACCACCATCCAGACAAGGAAGAAGTATCCGGTTGGGGTGCTAGAGAATGCAGTCCAATCTTTTGGAAAACTGTGAACCACACCTGCCGAGCGAACACACATGAAGTTAAGAGGTGCTGTATGGTTTCTTCAGCTTGATCACAAAGAGGGCAGGCACTTGGGTGAGGTAATCCTCTTCTTGCCAGCCGATCTCCCGTCCAACAACGGTTAAGGACTGCAAGCCAAATAAAGATCTTGCATCTCAAAGGCGCCCAAGACTTCCAAATGCGCTTCCATGGTGCAAATCTGGTGGAGCCAACAAAGAAAGCATTGTAAGCCGATTTGCTAGAGTAGGAACCAGATTTTGAGAGCTTCCATAGGTGCTGATCCTGAACCCCAGGATCCAGAGAGATGTTTGCCAAAAGGACCCATAACTGAAAGAACTCATCAAGGACGCTAACAGAGAGAGCACCATTGATATCCCTCATCCACCGCCTATTTCCAAGAGCTTGGCACACTGTTCTTTTGTTGAGGGCGCGACGAGGGACGCGTAGGATGAGATTAGGAGCCACTTCGGCAATCGATCTGCTCTGCAGCCACCGGTCAGTCCAGAACATAGTATTTGTGCCATTGCCGACCACCGAAACAACTGCCATATCAAACATGGCCTTCGCATTTGGGTGAACCTTCACCTGTAGCCCTACCCAAGGGCGGGTAGGATCAGTCTTTTGAAGCCATAGCCAACGAATACGGAGAGCCCAACCTTGTGTATTCAGATCATGTATGCCGAGCCCACCGAATTGAATGGGCCTGCATACCCTTTCCCAAGAAACTAGGCAATTGCCTCCATGAGCCTTTTCTTGACCTTTCCATAGGAATCCTCGCCTTCTCTTGTCGATAGCTTTGATAACCCATTTCGGAAGATCCAAGGTGATCATTTGATAAATGGGGGTCGAGGTGAGGACCACGCGGACCATGATGAGTCTACCTGCTCGGTTCATGAGGGAAGCTTTCCATCCCGGAAGCAGATTCGCCACTTTATCAACCAAAGGCTGTAGATCAGCCTTGGAAAGTTTCCTTACTGACAGAGGAAGTCCTAGGTAAGGACAAGGAAAATTTTTGAGCTCACAAGGCAGCTGGTCTGTAATAACGGCTAATTCCTCCTCTTGACATTGGATTGGGATGGCTGAGCATTTTAGCATGTTAGTTCTGAGTCCCGAGACATGGCCGAAAAAATCCACCAGGTGTTTAATCAAATCCAGCTCTAATGCAGAAGGCCGAATGAACAAAATCACATCGTCCGCGTAGATAGAAACCCGGTGTTGCAACCCTCTGACAGGGAGCGGCTGAAGAAGACCCTCCTGACTAGCAAGACCAATTAAAGAATTCAACATATCCATAACCATGATAAAGAGCATGGGGGGTGAGAGGATCCCCCTGACGGAGACCTCTTTGATGATGAATAACCTCACTCGGCTCCCCATTCAAGAGCACTTGGGTGGTAGCAGTAGAAAGAAGACAGCACAATATATTACACCACCGGCGACCAAAACCCAAGCTGCGAAGAACCTCCAAAAGAAAGGACCAAGAAACAGAGTCGAAGGCCTTCAAAATATCCAATTTGAGGAGGACATGAGGAGCCTTCATCCTGTGTAAAGCCCTTGCTGTTTGTTGGACTAAAAAGAAGTTATCCTGTATGCTCCGACCACGGACGAAAGCACTTTGGTTTGTTGAGATCAAGCTTGGTAACCTTGGGGCAAGACGATTTGCAAGAAGTTTCGCCACGAGCTTAGCAAAACTATGAATCAAACTTATAAGGCGGTAGTCCTTTATCAAGATTGCATCCGGCTTCTTGGGAATAAGTGTGAGAAAGGCTGTGTTGAGTAATCTGAAATTTGAAACCCTTCCTTGCTGAACCGCCACAAGAGCCTGCATCAAATCACGCTTGATGATCTGCCAACAAGTTCTATAGAAACGACCCGTAAACCCATCCGGACCCGGCGCCTTATCTTGAGGTAAGGACTTAATGGCTGTCCACACCTCATCTTCAGTAAAGAGGTCATCAAGAGTCACCAAGTCATGTTGCTGAATATGGAGAGCAGAAAAGTCAATTGTGCACTCCCTTTGATCAGCAGCACCCAGCAGCCCAGAAAAGAAATCAAAGGTAGCCGAGAGTTTCTCAGAATGGCTGGTGACGGTTTGCTCATCAACTAGCAGTTTTGCCACAAATTTTTTTTCTTGCGGAACTTAGATTGTTGGTGGAAGAAAGCAGTATTGGCATCCCCTTCTTGCAGAAAGAGAATCCGGGAGCGCAGCCTAGCAATTGTTCGGTCAAGAGAGGCCAAACCAAGACACCGGTGCTTCAGGTTCATGCGCAGCCAATCCTCCTCAACCGAAAGCTGCCGAGAATCCCTAGCAATCTCCAGGCGGTGAAGAATTTCAATCGCCATAGCAAGCTGAATCTTGATGTTGCCCACTTTCCGCTGACTCCAACTTTGAAGCCCTCTACTGAGGCGCTGCAGTTTGGTGTAGACCTTCTCTAAAGGACATGAGACAGCCACAGGAGCATCCCAATTCAATTGTACCGCCTCAAGAAATCCAGCAAGATTAGGCCAGAAACTTTCAAAATGAAAACGGCGTTTACCACGTGCGATGACCTTGAGTCCAAGTAAAAGAGGACAGTGATCGGAAACCACATATGCTGCACTTTGCAGCAAAGAATCAGGGAATAAGTCTTCCCAATCCAAAGAACAGAAGGCCCGGTCGAGTCGAACAAGCGTAGGAGAAGCGCGCTCATTCGACCAAGTGAACTTACGACCCAAGAGGGGGATCTCCTTGACGTCTAAGTCGTCCAAGAGCCGTCGGAAGCGACCCATCATAGCAGGATTCAAATTCGCGTTGTTCTTATCTTCCGCTTGATAAATTAGATTGAAATCCCCCGCCACAAGCCACGGACCAGCACAGAGTGCCTTGATATCACGAAGCTCCTGAAAGAAAACCAATTTGTCAGTGTCCGCTTGAGGGCCGTAAACCCCAGTGAGCCACCAATTGCAGCCATCCTGCTCGGCGAATTGAACCGATACTGAAAAGGAATCAATACGAGAGCCGATAGACTGACAAATAGCCCCTTTCCAAGCGATTAGAATGCCGCCTCTGGAGCCATCAGCTGGTAAAGTGACAAACTGATCGAAATCAGGCCCCAGCACCGAAAGGAGGAGACGACGCGTCATCACATCAACTTTCGTTTCTTGCAAACACACAATATCCGCTTTAGACGAAAGAACCACGTCCCGGACAGAATTGCGCCGAGCAGGTTGGTTGAGACCCCGTGCATTCCAAACAAGAATGGTCGAAGGATTCATGGGTAAACAGGAAAAAGAGCGACCACCAGAGAAGGTACCAAAGGTTAACAAGACACGGCCAGCGCCCCATCTGATCTGACATGGGCGGCGTCTTCAGAATTCCAACCAAAGATGGCAGCGAGAGCGGTGAGGTGCTCACGGGATAGGGTGTTCTGGAACAGCCTGCTGTAGGCATCTTGAGCTTGAAGATCAACATGTTCGAGGTTGGAGATAATCCCCAGACTTCGCATGATCCTTTTCTGGGCATCAGTGGTAGCCGGCCTCGGAGGGCACGGGCCTGCACTTGCAACTCGTCTGCTGCGCCTAGGCATGGAGACTTGCACCGGCACCTTGCAACGTCTCTTCTGGATGATGGGCGCCGGCAGGAGTCGATCGACTGGTTTGGAAATCCTTGAGACAAAAGGATGAGGATTTTGGGGCGAGGAAAGTTCAGGGCATGGTGCCGCCGGGGCTGGAGGCGTGGAAGCATGGCGCCCGCGCCTAGAGTAGACGCGCAGAGGAATCCCAGCGGTGATGTCTGACGGAGCGGGAATCGCGGCCTCGGCAAAATCAACCAGCCCAAGGGTGCTGGCTGGGCTTGAGCATGGCGACACCACTGACGAAGAATGAGGCGTGGCCACAGCGCGCGAACCATCGTCGATAGGCGTCGGGGAAGCAGCAAGAGGCAAACAGACGTCCGTAGCAGGAGGTAGAGGCCCAGTGTGAAGCACAGGCCCACAAAGGGAGGTCGGTCCCGAGCCCAACTCGCAAAGCAGCCCATGGGCACAGAAACCCCGGCCCGAGGACGGCAATGGAATAGACGCAGGGATTAAGGCGGGGGAGGGATCCGCCTCGGGACCAGCCGCCGCCACCGCAATTGTGGCGATCGCCTCGAGCGAAGGGATGTCAAGTGGGGTCCCCACCTCCGCGCCCGAGGCTGTATATTTTGAGATTGAAGTGAAACTTGGTCTACTATGTGCTATAATTTAAGTCGAATTCACTCACCCCGCAAAAGAAAAAGAGTCTACCTTACATCAACTGACAAGCAGAACTAAAGTTGGAGATACCGTGATAGAACTTCTTTATTTGATATGCGTGTTGAGTTGTTCACTTGTGAATCAAAGCCGTTTCAGGCTGTTAGCATTGTTTTTTTCTTAATTGTGAAAGCACTGGCTAATTGGAAAACTTCATACATCTTTCAGTGCGAGGAAGTTTGTCGCCTTGCGCTACTAAGACGGTACCGGCTACTGCCACATATCTACACTCTTTTTTACAAGTCACATACGATGGGTATTCCAGTTGCTACTCCAGTTTTCTTTGCTGGTAATAAATGTTCTCTTACTGTTCACTTGTGTATAACCCAATAACCCAAATTAAAGTTGGCTCAGATGTTCGTAGCTTGTAGGTAGAACAAAGTTTTATGGCAATCTGTTGCCTACATTCTTTTGTGATCCAAACTTTATACTGAAAAAAATATTTACATCCTTCTCTGAAATTGTATGGTGTTAGATAGCAGATGGTCTTCCCTGGATGCAGTTTATTAACAAATATTATATCTCATTCCTTACTTTTTTGTAGACCCACAAGATCCAGAATTGAGGAAAGTTGAGACTTCCTTTCTCCTTGGACCACTTTTAGTCTGTGCAAGGTAATGGTTTTACATCAATCACCTGACAATATCTTCTTCTGCTCCTGGTATGTTTTTGTATTTGTTGTCATCTAGCCATGTGTCAGTACCTCCGTGGCTACGTGTGTGTGTGTGTAAACTTGTGTTAGAGATGATTCTGCATCATCAATTGGAAATTGTTCCATTTTCTGTGATCTATCATCAATTGCCAGGTAGCCAACTGATCTTTTTCTGCATCTTTCTCTATGCTTTGGTGTCTACAATCTTTCTGTTCTTTTGGCAGCACTTTACCTGATAAAGGAGCTCATGAATGTGCACATAAGATGCCAAAGGGCATTTGGTTGCCTTTTGATTTTGGGGATTCGCACCCTGTAAGTTGGTTTGTATAACTCCTATTTTTCTGACTTCAATGATATTCTGAGACTTATTTACGAATGGATAATCACGTAGGATCTGCCGGTGCTGTATTTACGAGGTGGAGCAATACTTCCTGTAGGTCTTCCTATTAAGCATGTTGTTGAAGCAAGTTTGGAGGACGATTTGTCACTAGTTGTTGCATTGGATGAAAATGGTATGCACCTTCACATATTCTGAATATCAGATATGCTGTAGATGTGATATGTGTTTCGATGGATAAGATAACAGAATTTTCTCCACAACAAATTAATCTGTGTTTCCATAATATCTCATGTTTTTTTATGAATTAGTTATCTTTATTTGGTAGGGGTGCAGGCGGGGTGGGCTTTTGCTGCCCGCCCCACGTCTGCCACGGTAAAGTGGGGGCTGCCACAAGCCCGCCTAATCAGCCGCTGATATTTTGTGGGTTCCACTAAGTTGCAAAACAGCCCACCAGCTAGCTACAACAGGCAAGCACGCGGCAGCCGACAGCGCCACTGGTGTGCTGCAGGAGCCCAACTCTGACTCCTCTTCCTTGTTGTCGTGCAAGCGTGCCTCCCATTGTGCCTGTGGCGCCGCTCCACAAGGCACTCCCGGTGCCGCTGCTCCACAAGGCGCCTGCTGCCTATCCATATTTTAATACGAATATGAATACAACTCTGGATATCCTCAAATGCGAATACGAATTGGATTACTCGAATATAAATCTGTATCCGAATATGTACTAGATCTAGTTGTATGTGCATATCCTACACCTTTAATGACAAAATGTGAAATAATAATTTATTTGACACAAGCATGATGACAATTCACCATAAGGAACTTTATTTTTAGTGGATACCATGACTTTAGATGATTTTGGACCATTGGATGGGAAATTAAAGGCCAAATTATCGCTACAATGTATGTGGTACAATATCAAACAGTAAAATAATAGGTAAGATTGAAAGAATTAAGTAAGAGAACAAGATAAAAGAATCGAACTTTATGTTACCCACATTTTCTATGATCGAACTTTATGTTACCCACATTTATATTTCATAGAAGTATTTCTACATATTTGGATACGGATATTATCTATATCTATATCCATTTCTAGGAAAACGGATTTGGATATATTCATATTCATATTTGGGAAACGAATTCGGATATATCCATATTTGTATCCGTGTGTCAATCGGATACGGATTTTTCTTGCCACATTTATGTTTGACTGAATACGAATATCTGATAATACAGATATCTACTATCCGTTTTCCACCCCTAGTAGCACTCCACAAGATGTAAGTCTGCGGCCCCAATCTCCCGTGTCGGCATGCTCCTTGAGTCCTCCGATGACTTAGGCTCGAGCTCAACATCGGCCATGGTGTGGTGGTGCCCCTTTCTCCCCCTTGTTGCCTCCTCCGTCAAGTCCGTTGCTAGTCACCAGATGCGAAAGCGGCGATGGCACTGTAGGGACGGGCTCCTCGACTGCAAACGAGGCGCAAGGTCGGACCGTGTGAACGCAGGCATGGAGCAGTAGGTTGCGGCAACTGTTCCTGAATCCGATCGAGGAGTGTAGCTACGTTGCAAATCCAGCTCCTACCGAGCTCGCTGCAGCTCTCATGGATGGATTCTTGATTTTGATGATTGTGTCATTTGCCCTCCCCTTGTGAATGCCTCTGTCATGGTAGCCAGCCGACCGCTCGGATGGGCCCAAGAAGCACCACGACAACAACATCAGGCCCATGGAGTACCATAGTCGGGTTACCTTTTTAATTTGGAGATAAGTTTAATATGTTAGGATTCGAATTGATTTGTTTAGAGAAGTTTGGTAGGAGATAAGTTAGGAGTTGGATTAATTAGTATTGCTTATAAGTTTGGTAGGAGATAAGTCAAGAGTTGGAATTGAATTAGGATTGTAATTTCTTCTTTCTATATACAGGGGCAGTCGACACATCCTTGTAATCAAGCAAGAGAAGAATTATTATAAGTCTTCTCAATCTATAGTCTAATATCTCTTCCCTAGCAGCCGAAGTTGCCCAGCTATCCTCTCAGTGGATGTTTATCCCTAATGATCCTAGGATCATAACATTTGGTATCAGAGATAGTTGATCTTGACCCATGGCTTTAGCTGCGTTCGCATCTTCATCTGCGCCGCCATGGTTTTGCCGTCGTCATCCCCATGGGTGACACCACCGAATCCAACCGTGGGGAAGCCGCCACACCATTTGCAACCTTGCTATCGACATCCGCATGGAAGACGACGTGGGAGTCTTCTTTATCGACATGGGGCTACTAGGACTGCAACCGTGGCTGCCACCTAAGCAGCCCAAGGCATGTCCTGGAGGGGTGTAATGTCATGGCGAGAAGCTGGCCACTCAGATGGGCCCGAGAAGCACTACTGTAGCAGCAATAGGCCCAAGGAGCACCACGGTCAGGTTACCTTTCTAATTAGGAGATAAGTTTGATAGGAGATAAGTTAGGAGTCAAATTGAATTAGGTCTACTTAGAGATAAGTTTGGTAGGATATAATTTAGGAGTTGGAATTGAATTAGGATTGTAATTTCCCCTCTCTATATAAAGGGGTGGCCAACACATCCTTGTAATCGGGCAAAAGAAGAATTAATCTAAGTCTCCCTATTCTATAGTCTAATCCTTCCCCTAGCAGCCGCCGCCGCTCGGCTATCCTCTTGACGGATGTTTATCTCCTTTATGATCCTCGGATCATAACAGCCTTAGATAGTAGCGAAAGGAATCAATCAAAGAGGAGCATCTTTGCGGGTTGCTTGCTTTGATCCCCAACCCAACAACACCTTCCTCTTTCTGCGATGGGAAGGTCGGTCGTTGGAGAGTGGAGGCAGAGGACATCTTTGGGATCAGCGGTCGTAGTCGCCAGGAGGAAGGGGGCGCAGGTTCGCGGCGCTGCTGGTTACCGCGGACAGTCCCACGTGGATTTCTCTAGCTATGTGGGCTCGCGGTGTGGGCTGACCAAGCAGGCTAGCGGCACAGCCCGCCACACTCACACCCTTATTATTTGGTGTTGAAGATATTTATTTAAAATGTTGTCTCAAAACTGTGTGCATAATGTCCGCTCAACGACTTGACCTATCTTACAGGTAAAGCTGAAGGTGTCCTCTTCGAAGATGCTGGAGATGGATATTCATTCACTCAGGGAGACTATCTTTTGACATATTATATTGCTGAACTCCACTCATCAGTGATTACTGTCAAAGTCTTCAAATCTGAAGGATCATGGAAGAGACCAAAACGTAACTTGAAAATAAATATATTACTTGGTGGAGGCGCTATGGTATGTCTATTAGTTTCCTTTTATTCTTTTTTCACATCCAGGCACAGATCTTTATTTTAATATTTCAATTTATTGTTCTTCCAGCTAAGTTCACATGGCATTGATGGTGAAGAAATACACCTTACAATGCCTTCGGAATCGGAAGTGTCCAGCTTAATTGCAACTAGTGAACTTGAGCACAAGAAACGATTGGGTATATATCCTACCACTTCATTATGGTTCTTCTATTTTAGATATAGAAGGAAATCATTACACTACCGCAGTTTTAGTTGTCTGAGCTTGTCTCACGCTGGTACACTGTGATGGTTGTACAGAGATGATTCAGCCTATACCTGATATAGATGAGCCATCAGGACAGGATGGCACTGAGCTCTCAAAAATACCTGTCGATTTAAAGAGTGGAGACTGGTTGCTTAAGGTTATTCCATGGATCGGTGGCCGTATTATCTCGATGACCCATCTTCCTTCCGGTATGCTTCATCTGTAATTTTGTAATTTGATTAATGTAATCCCATTAAGTTTGTAATATATTCTAATAAGATTTGTTATCTTCGAAATTGTGATTGCCTTGATTTTTTCATTTGCTGATACATAGAAGTATTCAAGTATGTGGATGAAATGCTTGTATATCCTTTCTTCTTGCAAATGAACTAGAAATGCTCCATTAGTTGACTTGTTACCTGAAGTATCATTTTATTGACATGTGCAGATTCCCAGTGGCTTCACAGCAGGATTGAGATCAATGGTTATGAGGAATACAGTGGGACTGAATATAGGTCTGCTGGCTGCACAGAAGAGTACAAAGTCATCAGGTAAGAGAAACCATCATTGCAGACTAATTGCTTGTGATATTCTTTGTTGCATGTTAGTGAATAGTTTCTTGGCCAGTTCTAGTTTTGGCCACAAAATAACTTTTCCTACAAAAGTACAGAAAGTATCTTGAGCAGTCTGGAGAGGAGGAATCTATTTGTATGGAAGGTGACATTGGTGGTGGTCTGGTTCTCCAGCGGCAGATATCCATATTGAAAGACAACCCAGGGATTGTTCAGATTGACTCTAGCATTCAGGCAAGAAGTGTCGGAGCTGGTTCTGGTGGGTTTTCAAGGTGAGTGCTCCCCCTCCCACACACAAAAAAAAAAAAGAAACAAAAAAGGAATGACGGTGGTAGTCCTTAATGATGTACTGTGCAACTCTTCAATTTATCTTATTTGAATTTTGAACACAAAGCACACACTCAGAGTGCTCCTATGGACTATGATGCATGGAAAGTAATTTTAAGAAGATTTTAGTCAGTGAATAAAGTTCACCTTTAGTCCAACTCTTGCCAGGGTCTAATATTTGCCCCCACTCCAACAGTGTTTACTTTAGGTCCTAAGACTGGTCTCATGTGATAGAGTTAGAGGAGAAATATCAGAATGTCAGTTATACACAATTAGGATTCTAGAAGTATACATATGTGACCTCATGGGCCTTATGGGCTAGTACATATATCACACACATATATACTTAACACCCCCCCCCCCCCTCAAACTCAAGGTGGATCAGATGATGACAAATCTGACACATTGAGTTTGAGAAGATGAAAGCGATGTTGATCTCTAGTCTGGGTTTTGTGAAGAAATCTGCCACTTGAAGTTCAGAGGGAACATATTTGAGATCAACGTTTGACTGCTGACAATGGGATCTTATGAAGGAAGCATCAATTCCAATGTGTTTCGTCAGCTCATGCTTTACTGGATTGTTGGCTATCTGAATAGCACTGATATTATCACATAGAAGAGGAGTTGCAGTAGAACATGAGACTCCAAGATCAGCCAGCAACCATCGAAGCCAACTTTCTTCTGCTGTGGTGGAAGCAAGAGCTCGCAGTTCTGCTTCAGCACTGGAGCGTGACACTGCAGTCTGTTTCTTGGACTTCCATGCAATGAGAGAAGTACCAAGAAATATGCAATAACCTGTGATAGAGCGGCGATCAACAAGATCAGTAGCCCAAGTAGAATCAGAGTAAGCATGCAGCTGAAGTGTGCTTGATTTTGCATAGAATATCCGTTGTGATGCTGTCCCCCTCAGGTGTCTTAGTACTCGAAGCAAATGTGCATAGTGGACTGAGGTAGGAGCACTAACTAACTGGCTTAGAACATGAACGGAAATGTGCATAGTGGACTGAGGTAGGAGCACTAACTAACTGGCTTAGAACATGAACGGAATGAGTAATGTATGGTCTCGTAACAGTAAGGTAAACGAGACTACCAACAATACGACGATACCGAGATGGATCATCAAGTGGAATGCCATCAGTGCGTCACAACTGAAGATGAAGCTCCATGGGAGTAGCTGCTGTGCGAATATCAGTAAGACCAGAATGAGCAATGAGGTCCTTAAGATATTTATGTTGGACCACATAATAGCCATCAGATGTGGAAGTAACCTCAATTCCCAGAAAATATCTCAATGGACCCAAGTCTGACATCATGAATTGCTCACTGAGGCGCGCCTTGACAAATGCAATGTATTCATTGTCATCTCCAGTGATCAACATAAAGTAAGAGCAATGTGCGCCCACACTTAGAAACATGAACAAATAGGGCAGGATTATCACTGAAGTGCTCAAACCACGCCTGGGGCGCTTGCTTTAGGCCATAAAGAGCACGACGAAGACGGCAAACATGGGCTGCTGGAACCTCAACTCCTGGTGGTGGATGCATATAGACTTCTTCATGAAGATCACCATGAAGAAAAATATTCTTTACATTCATTTGAGAAATGGTCCAAGAACGGATTGTTGATACAGCTATGAGAGTACGGACATTAGTCATATGAGCAACAGGGGCAAAGGTTTCCTCATAATCACGACCATAGGACTGCTGAAAACCTCTTGCAATAAGGCAAGCTTTATATTACTTAATTGAACCATCGGCTTTAGTCTTAACTTTGTATATCCACTTGCATGTGATAGGGACAGCATGAGCAGGTAAAGGAACAGACTCCCAAGTACCAGTATGTTGTAAGGCCATCTCCAGTAGCTATCTCAATTTTTCATCAAAAAAACACTATTACAGCATCTTTTTTTTTCATCTCTAACAGCTACCCTATTTCCTTACTTCTACTACTCTTTTCCTCCCTCCGGATCCATTGTCATCCTCTATGGACAGTACTTCTACAATGTTTTCCTCCCTTTGGGAATACTGTTATCCTTTATGAACAGTACCGCTACAGTGTTGCGTTACTGCTACAGTAACCCTGACAAAATTGCAGCATCATACTCTCTCTCCGCAACGCTGTAGCACGGATAGAGTATCTGTTGGAGAAGATTTTTGGCGCTACAGTTGCCCGCAAATCACCCGCAAATCACTGTAGCACTAGATTTGCAGATTCTGTTGGAGTTGGCCTAAGGCTTTAAGCTCCTTAGACATTACCTGCTCCCAGACTGTAATGCCAGCTACCTCTTGATATGAATTTGGCTCGCACACGGCACCAGTAGTGAGAAAACCAAACCGATCAGGTACATTAATAGTAGCACGGTTTCTAAGATTATACCGTGGTGCCAGATCAGATGAAGAATTATCTAAAGGAGTGTCTGTGGTACTGGCCGAAGGATCATTAGGTACGACATGGGAACGACTATAATGAAAACGTATTGGAGGAGTTGAACGTGGAAGAGGTGGTGAGACTGGAGGATCAGAGGACGCTGAAAAATCAGGTAGATGTAGAGGTATAATGGGGTCCATGGATGTGACAGGTGGTGAAAGGGTAGATGAATCTGAGGGGATGGGTGGCAAAGAAAGGAAAGAAAGGGACTTAATGGAAGATTGTGAGCGTGTAGTGGATGAGTAGAAATAAGGACGAGATGCAACAAAGACAACATCTCGAGAAATTCAAATACGACGAGCAAAAGGGTCATAACACCGGTAGCCCTTATGCTCAAGACTATAACCCAGAAAAACACATTCAACCGATTGAGCTGTTAATTTGGTGCGCTCATGTGGAGGAAGAACATAGCACGCACATCCAAACACACGAAGATGATCATGGCTAGGGGGAGATCCATGTAGGATTTCTCCAGGACACTTGCCCTGGAGACGACGAAGGTTGAAGATTAATCAAATAGACAGCAGTAGGTACAACCTCGGCCCAAAACTGAGCAGGCACAAAAGATGCAATCAAAAGAGTACGTGCAGTCTCAATAATATGATGATGTTTACACTCAGCAACTCAGCAACACCGTTCTATGCATGAGCACCAAGACAGGATAGCTGAGCAAGAGTACCCTCAGAAGAAAGAAACTGACAAAAGGCATTCGACAAATACTCTCCCCTTGAATCAGAATGAAAAATGCGAATTGCAGAAGAAAATTGAGTATGAATTATACGAACAAAAGACTGATAAATAGATAACAATTGAGAACGATGCTTCATAAAGTAAACCCACATATACCGTGAGTAGTCATCGATGAAAATAACATAGTACTTGTGACCTTTTGAAACAAAAGGAGCAGGACCTCATACATCCGAATGAACAAGATCAAAAGGATGACTAGTTCTAGAGGTACTAGAGGGATATGGCAGCTGTATTCGCTTGCCAAGTTTACAACCAGTACAATCAAAAGAAGTGTCAATAGACACTGGACCAAGGGCACCCTGCTTAACTAAGGTAGACAATCGAGAACCACTTAAGTGACCTAAACGATGATGCCATTGAGAGAAAGTGGCTACAGATGAAGCTACTGTTGAGGGGTGATGATAACGACACCGAAGACAATGACAGAGGGAGATGTAGAGTACTGGTGAACCTCTATGGCGACGGCCAGTACCAA
Organism: Phragmites australis; assembly: GCF_958298935.1. Taxonomy (NCBI): domain Eukaryota; kingdom Viridiplantae; phylum Streptophyta; class Magnoliopsida; order Poales; family Poaceae; genus Phragmites; species Phragmites australis. The sequence goes on from NC_084935.1 coordinate 16,503,587, forward strand.
GAAGAGATTGGGTTCGACGATCCTGAACAAAATAAGAAGTATCATCAAACCCAATGAAGCAATTCATATCAGCAAGTTGACAAACGAACATAAGATTCATAGAGTTTTGGCAGAAGAGAAACATTAGAAACAGTAAACTGGGAATTAGCAAGGGTGCTCTGATGAGTGACAATACAGGTACTGCCATCGGCAGTCTGAACATATCTGATTTCTATAACTGGTTTGCACAAAGCCAACTGAGACTCATCAGAAGTCATATGAAAAGAGGCTCCTGAGTTTAAGACCCAAGACGTAGAAATATCTGAAGTTGTAGTGGAGGCAACAGGATCACCAGACATGTAGGCACTAACGGGTGCTGCTGATGTGGTCCGTGCAGAAGAGTGAGTTATTGAATCAGTACTAGGGGAGGCAGTTGGAGGCATGTTGGGAGGAGCAACTGCTGCTGTGCCTCTATGAGGAGCTACACACCTAGCTCTCATCCAGACCGAAAGCTCAGGATGAAGATCAAAGCATTGCTCTTCAAGGTGACCTTTCTTTCCACAATGCTTGCAAACAACAACCTTACGAGAGGTCACAGCACCCATCAGATTATGTTGAGGAGGTGCTGCTAGCACATTATGTTGTGGAGCAGAGGAGGCAGCCAAAGTGCGAAGACATGTCTCCTCAGCAATCACAACAGAAAGAGCCTCTTTCATAGTAGGTAGAGGGGTGCGCCCAAGAAGTTGAGCACGGATTGGCTCAAACTCTGACCTCAGGCCCATCACAAATTGAAACATGATGTTCTGCTGCTCATACTTGTCCCTAGCAACACAATCTGTGCATGAGGAATTGGACTTCGGCACCATTGACTCTAGCTGACTAGAGAGTTTGGTGAAGGCAGCATGGTACTCCTCAACTGACGTATCCTTCTGCTGAAGATTATGGAGATGTTTGAGGGTAGAATACTGAAGAGCTGAACTGCTCTGTTGATATATGTCCCTTATATAGTCCCACATCTCCTTGGTTGTATTGTGATCCTCAAGACTCATTCTGATGTTCATGCCAACACTCATGCACAGAGTAGCCATCACACGATCATCAGAGACCCTCCAAGCCTTTGCGTCTTTATCAGCAGCATCTGGTGGATCATCCGTAAGATGCAAGGCAAGCCCAACGGACCGAAGTAGCATTTTTATAGTGTATTCATGCGAAAGAGTGGAGCCAAGGGACGGGGATTGGGGAGTAGAGATGGTGCTCACTGAGGCTTCGTCCAGCCATGGTTACTACAGCTGCGTGCGCGGCAGGTGTCAGAGGCCGCATAGTTAGGTGCAGCTGGTTCTCGTTGAGGCAGAAGCAGGTGGCCACGGTGGGCGGGCAGGCATACATGTATCGGTCACAAGAAGGAAATATAGAAGAGGGGATACGAAGAAAGAGAAGGCATGCACGATGACATGCGTACATTGCTGGCAACGTAGCAAAACTGGCAACATGACTGGCAGCATGTGTACAACACTAATGAAACTGCGTTAGACATCACTTGCGCTGGTTTTAACAATTAGGGCCAAAATTTGACTTTCTCCTTGGTCATGTCTTGGTTTGTTTGCTTTGAACCTTGTACCTGAGTATGCTTTGCTCTATTATTAAGATACTTTAGCTACAGAGGGCTTATGAGTTATTATTTAGGGCTTTTTTTGAACTGTTCATCGCAATTGATTCTTTCAAGCACAAGAACATCTTGGACACTAAATTGTGTTTTTCCTCTGAAGGTTGGTCTGTTTACGAGTTCATCCTACTTTCACCCTTCTGCACCCAACTGAGGTGGCGGTTACTTTTACGGCCATTAATGGTTCAAAGCAAGAGATCTTCCCAGACTGGGGAGAAATAACATTCGAGGGAGACCTCAGGCCTAACGGTAAGTTATTCCGAGCACTTCTTTAAGAATTATTTTTACTTCTGCCTTTGCCCATTTCTGTGAACTCATTTACTTTTAATTTCTATCTTTTGGCAAACACTCTCAGGGGAATGGATGCTAGTGGACAAGTGTGCCGGGCTGAGTTTGGTAAATCGTTTTGATCCCAATCAGACTAGCAAGTGTTTGGTGCACTGGGGAACTGGTGATGTCAACATGGAGCTTTGGTCAGAGGAAAGGCCAGTCTCTAAAGACACGCCATTAAGAATTTGCCACCAGTATGAGGTGAGGCAACCGAGCTAAACGCTCAAGGTGCAGGAATAAAATTGCCATTCTGGAGGATGCTTCAGTTCAGAGTAGGTCTTGTTTCACGTAGTGACGTTCGTGCACCAAAACTCTTGTGTGTATTTCGGAGTCGTGAAAAAAAAAGCCCCAACACAAATGCTTGAAAAAATGGGATCTTCGGGGAGGAAGTTCGGCCTGCTGAAGCCTCGTTGCTATGCGATTCCTGCTATTGTTCGTAACAGGCGTCATTAATAAAGCTTAGACGTATGTTGCAATCTCTGCTACTGTGTTATTTCTCTTTATTAATGTCTCAATTAGAGTGCAGACTTTGTATGTGTTGTGCACAGATGAAGTTAAGTAAACCTGCAAAAAGAATCAATTTCATATTGCCCACTGTCCTGAGTGCAACCACTGCAGTCAAAAATCAATTTAATAAACCGATGGATTTAGTAATTTCTTACCAGTAATTCCGGCATCAACATGTCAAGTTTTAACCTAGTTTGTTATGTATCCGCATACCCAAACACTCGTACTGGAATCTCCGAAATGGGAAAAAGTACTACGGAGGTTGTCGGGACTGGTCTAAGGGCAGATTAATACATATGTCATATATTGAGTTAGGAATCAAACTTAATGACTTAAAGTGATATTATAACTTAATGTGAATATTTATTATTACAAATGGGAATAAATACTGTAGCTGGTGTGATCTTATTCCCGTATCTTTTATAGACAGTCGATATAGAGTATCACCTTAAAATATACCACCTTTAGGATAATCTTTCTTAGCATTATGATTATAGTAAGTATGAGTAGTCTCATACTATGTAAGTTACGGTAAAATATGAAATGTAGGCGATCACAGAAATAAAGCTTATAGGGGTTGCTTAAAGATAGAATTTAGCAAAATATTTAATAAAGCAAAAGTAAATAACTGAATAATAAGCCATCTTAAAAACATTTAATAAAGCTTATAGTAGTAATCTACCTCAACTAGAGTTGTTCACCTCAAACATAGTTCCAGTAACTATGAATGAACAACCAAACCATTAAAAATGTATTGTAGTCATGTGTGGTATTTCCCATCGCTTATAACCACGAGCATGACTGATTAACCAGTTTTACACTTTGTAGATGTTGTATATTTCACCCACAAGTCGCGTCTTCCTGTTTTGCCGAGTATCCGTTGGCTGAAGTAAAACTCTTACACGCTTTTAAGGTGTGCGCTTAGATAAGACACTACAAGGCTGTTATAAAGTATCTCGCAATAAGTGTCTACCCGTTAACCCGCTAAGATTTTATTGCCGCGTGATTATCCAGTGAAATCACCATTCCTTTCCCTATTCTACCAACTAATCTATACTATGTTAGAAGAAACTAATTAGGTAATTAGGCCCGTCCTATATCAAGCTTATAGTTATACTGTAAAACTTGGACCGATCACACCGTGAACATGTTCTTAATCAAATTGAGCAAGATTATCATCCATGTGCGCACTATGCAACCTAAACACCATCTTGCACAATTTTTTAGTCCATGTTACTAAAAACATTATCACCAAATTTTATCTCAAGTTAGGTAATACCATTACCAAGATTATTATATAAAGCGTCATGATAAAAATTTCCAAACAAGACTAAGCATTGCTACCATTGATAAAAAAACTGAGACGATCGGTGGTTTCTTCATTGTGGTTGTCGCTTTCCCTAAAGGACTCCCGTTAGCTGTAACATCGACCCTTGCGTATTCAATGCGGAAGACAGAGAAATCAATATCAAATTACTATGTTTTAACCAAGAAAAAAAAGCTGGAGGACACTAGTTTTGAATCCTTGGCTCATGAATTACTTCAGTCAAACAAATGCCATACGCTAGACTGGGTGCTGAAATGTATGTTCGGATGCCATATGCAGTCTTGCAAGAGAAAAAGGCTGCAAGTGAAGCCGCTGAGAAACTTCTCATCGATGGTAGCCAAATCAAATCACATGTTATCCAAGTGATTGAAGGATTTGAAATTTTATAAATCCCCGTACTAGTTGATAAAAAATGGTGATTCTGGGATTAAGGTTAGTAGTTCAATCAGAAATGATGATATGAATCTCACTGTTCATTCCTTTCCACTTATCAGTAGAGTAAGTACAACTCTAGCCTTCTAGGCATGAGCAGTCATGCTAAATTTCTTGGTCAATCCATTCTAATCAAGATGTAAATCTTTTTGGTGGTCCTCGGTGGCGAGCGGCAGCCAGAGCGTTCCTATATCATGGAACTGCTGGTAGTGTTATTGTTTGGAACACCTCAAAGTCCATGCTGCTGCCTAGTGAATGTGTAAAAAAATAAAAATAAAAATGCTATTGTTTAGCTATCATGCTAGTACACTTTAAGATCATTGAACAGCTACCACAAAATTATTCGTACCCTACTGCTAAGCAGTCCTACATCCAAATGACAGTGCAGAGCATAGTTGTTATGATGGTGCAGGGAATCGAGGATGTCTTAAGGAGTGAATTAGGATCTTTTAAATTAGGATCTTTTAAATTATTGGTTTTAAAACTTTCATAAGATAAATCTATCTTAATTTCTATCTAAATGTGCTCTAGACTTCTTTAGTGTGTCTGCTTTACCATTTAAGAGAATTACAAGGTAAATTGCAAGTAAGTAAATTTAAAAACGTACATAAAGTAGAGAGACAAACTCAGCACGAGATATTTTTATCTCGTAGTATCGGTGACACACGAGCCACCTCTAGTCCACGTTGGAGCTCCACAAAGGATATGTTCTCAGTCACCAAGTCACTTCCGGTCACGGCTCTTGAGATACCAAGTCACCAATACGAGGCCTCAAGCACGAAGAGCCACCAAGACAAGGTCTCACCACTAATCTCTCTTCCGGTCATTTAAACACCGTCTTCACTTCGGAGCTTTAGTCACAAAGACAAGGGCCTCCGCATCCCCGCACAATCCTCTTATCGCCGCTCCACACCAAGTCGGAGGGTCAACAAGTTACCGGCAAGTCACAAAGACTCCAAAGTGCTAGCGTACCTTTTGGTACACGTTTGGATCACTCCTTGATCCGCACTCTAGGTTGCAACACCTAGCAACTCTTCTCTCTATACGTATAATCACTAATCACTCACTAATAGTGTGCTTAATCGCTTTGGATGAACACTTTATGCTCTTGGATGGCTTGGATGTCTTCTTAGGTGTACAAGGATTTCTCTGAACTCCAGCGGCTTCAAATGAATGAGTGTAGGGGTATTTATAGCATCAACCCCGCGGACTAGCCGTTATCCCAATGACTCAAATATTCTATGAACACTGGATGATCTGACTTTAATAAAGGTACACGCACCGGAGTATCCGGTGTGTACATTCTCAAAAACTAGACGTTGGAACTCCACTCAGAGTTCTTTTGAACACCGGATACTCCGGTGTATACATCCTCTTCATCACCGGACTATCCGGTGAGTTATCTTGAGCCAGACCGCGCACATAATACTCCGGTGTGCACTGTCTTCATCATCGAACCTTCCGGTGTGTTGAAGTTCTCCTTTTCTGGATTTTTCACACTTTCTGTTAAATGCTCCGGTGAAGCCTCCAGTGTGCATCACTTTATCACCGGACTATACGGTGAGTTATAGTCTTCTGCACCGTGACACAAGTCACAAAATGCTCTGGTGTGTTATCCATTTCATCACTGGATCATCCGATGCCTTATAATCCATTTCCTTTGAAAATACCAAGCTTTTTTTAAATAGTCCGGTGTACATCTCTTCTGATCACCGAACTTTTCGGTGAGTGCAATCCACTCTGACCCCTTCTATAGAATTGCTTCAGCGTGTATATTCCTTATCACCGGATCATCCAGTGAGGCAAACTGCCTCTGGACATAATGCTCCAGTGAGTACAACTCTTCCAGCGTCGGACCTTCTGGTGAGAACAATTTCTATAGGACTTTTTCCAATTCAATCAAACTTTGTCCCGGCTGCGGTGGATTCTTGATGTATTGCATCAATGAGACCTACTAATATATATTTTTGACAAACATGTTAGTCCCAATGACTATGTTGTCATTAATCACCAAAATCACAATCATGGCTTAATAGGGTTATTTTCGCTACTATCTTCCCTATTTTGGTGATTGATGACAGTACAACCAAAGCAAGAGGCAAATGATACCAATTTAGACCAATTAAGATAATACATGATTTCAAAAGTTTATAAGGCCTGGATGCATAGTAAGGACAAATTATGATATTAATTGTAAGGCAATCATGTTCTTATCAATGTATATCTCCTGTTTTTGCTATAATCCCCCCTCTTTTTATATCTTCCTTGATCGACCCATGCAAGAGCTTCTTCATCTCCTTTGTCAATTCAAGATGCATCCCCCTTTGTCAACACTCTACTCATGATAGTTCTTGCATCTTGCTTTGGTCTAAAAAATTCTCTCCCTTTGTCAACAATCTCAAAAAGGCTACAAACACATGTTGAACTCAAGGGAAAAACATTAGAGTATTTTGGGAGAGAGCTTCATAAGTTATGATCCATGAGGTATTGATACCAATTGAAAATATATACCAATTTAAAGAAAAGGAGGCATTGATACCAATTACAAAAGACAAATAAGGATCACAAATCATGAAACTCATATGATATAATCTAAACTCCCCCTATATATGTGCAATCATATAATGAGAGTAGAACATATGCACAAATAGACAATATGACAAGTTAGGAAGTTTACGGCATATCATGCATAGAGGTAGCTTAAATGTAGAAAATAAATTGATAATGATACCAATTGAATCTTTTAAGCATTATATACCTCCGGGGACTTGTTGATCACTTTATGAGACTACAAAAGATATCACTTGAAACACATGTTTGTCTCAAAATCACAACCCATAAGATGTACTCCCCCTAAAAGTGTGCACTTGTTTTTGATAACAATGGGGAATTTTTTTCTATGGATTGGTTCATGGCACATAAGGAATATTAAATGAAGAGCTAGTGATTACCAATTGAAGGACTAGTTCCATGAAAGAAACCTAAACCTAATAAACCATGTAGGTTGCTCATGGATAATAACGAAATACAAGCAACCTACCATATGAGACTTACACTAGGCATTGCAATAAATTGAAATAAGTACATGCAATCCTAGACAAGGCAAAGATATCAATTGAAAATATTTTATATCTAGTACCTTTCATCTTTGAATGGGGATTTGGGTATATGATGATCATGATATTTATCAATGCGCTCAATCTTGTACACTTGGCTTTTTGCTTGAATTTTAACTTAATCATGTGTGCCAATTCTCCAAATCCTTGAAGACCTGTGGACTTTAAGTCTTCTTTGGAACACAAACCGATTGGAGCCCTTTCATGTTGGTGATGACTTCCTTGGGCACCCAAATAGGTTGGTTCGACCCCTGATCCTTTCTCCCAACCATGTGTGCAACCACTTTGCCATTGTTCTTCTTGAGCTTGTAGTGGTTGCTCTTGTAGTTGGGCTTGGTGTAGATGTTGGAGGTATTTTTAGAGAGGTTTATCATCTTCTTCTTCTCCATGGTCTCCTTCTTGACTTGCTTGTATTGAAAGGACTTGTGGACTTCTTGGTGGCATTAGAAGCATGTCACGGTGGACCCCTCCACATGCTTCTTCACCATGGTGGTATGGTTTTCTTGAGGAGGTTGGACACGGTTCTTACCTTTTAGTCTTACCAAGTCCTTCTTGAGCTTCTCCACTTCTTGCTTGTGCTCATCATTTTCTTGTGTAATGAAGTTATTAGATGATTCTACAACAACATTCTCAACATAAATCTCATTGCAAAAGGGTGAGCTAGATAAAGCAATTAAATCATCACAAGAAGTGAAAGCATCTACCTTAGGATTGTAATTAAAAAGTGAGATAGATTGCTTCAAAGGGATCTTAGTTTGAGATTCAATGCACTCAAATTTAACCTTAAGCTCTTCATGCTCCTTATTTAGCAACTTGAATTTGCACAATAATTATTCATAATTAGAAACAAAGGTAGCATGAATGTCATTAAGTGCATTGAATTTCTTAAGCTCTTTTGATTGTTTCTTAAGGACCTTTTGTTGCTCATTGATCAAATGAAGGAGTTCATCATAAGAAGGAGAATCCTCATCGGATTCATCATCATTTACATCGCTATTCATACCTTTGACCATAAGGCACTTGTGAGATGGTTTGTGAGACAACTTGTGTGATGATGATCTTGAGAAAGAGCTTCTCTTGAAGAAGTGGATGGTGATGCTCTCATCACTTGAGCTTGAATCTTCATCATCACTCACCCATCTTCCTATACTTACGAATGTTTTGCCTCTTCCCTTTGTCTCTCTCTTGTTCTTGATCTTTTTCTTCTTTTTAATATGATCAATTGGTCTTTCAAGGAGTTTGGATGATCAATCTTGGCATTAATCCTCTTGATGTTATTCTCCACTTGTAGCATGAGCTTTGCCATCTTGGGATCAATCTCTTCATCACTTGAGATGCTTTGATCATCTTCTTCTTCGCACTCTTCATCTTGATCTTCATTATCTTCACTTGATCTTGACTCTTGCTCTTGTCTCCTCATCTTCGCTTTCATATGTGAACATGATGCTTTCTTGCTTGCGAGGGCAAGTTTCTTGGCGTCGGATGAGGTAGAAGCTTCCACTTCCATGTTCATGATTATCTCATGGGCGGTGATCTTGCTTAAAACTTGGCTTGGAGTCATCTTGCTCATGTCGTGGTTGTCGTAGATGATGGAGACAATTAGCTTGTACTTTGAAAGAAGAGCTTGGAGTATTCTTCTCACCACCACTTGAGGATCTTCAATGTTTGTCAAACCTAGCCTATTGATCTCATTGACAAGAATATTCATACGTGAGTACATGTCAATAGCATTTTCATGGATAAGTTTTTTGCTGCTATTAAGTTTAGTCACAAGAACATGAGACTATTCCAAATATCATGTGCATTGGTGAGAGAATATACTCTATTGAATGTATCAACATATAAAGATGATAAAATGATACTCTTTGCTAAAGCATCAAATTGTTTCTCCGCTTTGGTGATGCATTCTTTCGTCCTATCTTCGGTGACCCTCCAAACATCTAAACCTTTTGCTTACAAATAACATGTCTTTAGAATTTTCCATCAGGGGAAATTAGTGCCGTCAAAGTGTGGAGCATTACTAATATCCATCCCTAACCTCGGATGTCACAACTCTAGGCGGTTAAGCCCAATTGAATAGCACGAGGCTCTGATACCAAATGTAGGGAATTGAGGATGTCCTAAGAGGGGGGGGGGTGAATTAGGACACTTAAAACTATTAGCTCCAAAATTTTCACAAGATAAGCCTATCTCAATTTCTATCTAAATGTGCTTTAGGCTTATCTAGTGTGTCTACTCTACTGCTTAAGAGAATTACAAGGTAAATTGCAAGTAACTAAATGTGGAAACGTAAATGAGGTAGAGAGACAAACTCGGCACGAGGGATTTTTATCCCGTTGTATCGGTGGCACATAAGCCACCCCTAGTCCACATTGGAGCTCTATAAAGGATATGCTCCCGGTCGCCAAGTCTCTTCTGGTCACAGCTCTTGAGATACCAAGTAACCAAGAGAAGGCCTCAAGCACGATGAGCCACCAAGCCACCAAGGCGAGGTCTCACCACTAATCTCTCTTCCGGTCACTTGAACGCCATCTTTACTTCGGAGCTTTAGTCACAAAGACAAGGGCTTTTGCGTCCCCGCACAATCCTCTTGTTGCTACTCCACACCAAGTCGGAGGGTCAATAAGTTACCGGCGAGTCACAAAGACTCCACGGTGCCGATGTACCTCTTGGTACATGTTTGGATCACTCCTTGATCCGCACTCTAGGTTGCAGCACCTAGCAACTCTTCTCTCTAGTCCTATAAACACTAATCACTCACTAATGGTATGCTTAATCACCTTGAATGAACACTTTATGCTCTTGGATGGCTTGGATATATTCTTAGGTGTATAAGGGTTTCTCTGGACTCCAGCAACTTCAAATGAATGAGTGGAGGGGTATTTATAGCCTCAACCCCACGGACTAGCTGTTATCCCAACGGCTCAAATATTTTGTGGACAACGGATGATCCTGCATTAATAGAGGTACAAGCACTGGACCATCCGGTGTGTACATTCTCAGAAACTAGCCGTTAGAACTCCACTCAGAGTTCTTCTGAACACCGGATACTCCGGTGTATACATCCTCTTCATCACTGGACTATCCGGCGAGTTATCCTGAGCCAGACCGCGCCAAACTTCTTCTCTACACAAAATACTCTAGTGTGCACTGTCTTCATCACTGGACCTTCCGATGTGTTGAACTTCTCCTTTCTGGATTTTTCACACATTCTGTTAAATGCTTCGGTGAAGCATCCGGTGTGCATCACTTCATCACCAGACTATACGGTGAGTTATAGTCTTCTGCACTGTGACACAAGTCACAGAATACTCCGGTGTGTTATCTGTTTCATCACCTGAGCCTTATAATCCATTTCCTCCAAAAATACCAAGTTTCTGTTAAATAGTCCAGTGTACATCTCTTCTGATCGTCAAACCTTCTGGTGAGTGCAATCCACTCTGACCCCTTCTAACAGAATTGCTCCAGTGTGTATATTCCTTATCACCGGATCATCTGGTGAGGCAAACTGCCTCTGGACATAATGCTCCGGTGAGTGCAACTCTTCCAACTTCGGACCTTCCGGTGAGAATAATTCTCTGGGAGTTTTTCCAATTCAATCAAACTTTGTCCTGGCTGTGGTGGCTTCTTGATGTATTGCATCCATGAGACCTACTAACATATATTCTTGACAAACATGTTAGTTCCAATGACTATGTTTTCATTAATCACCAAAATCACAATCATAGCCTAATTGGGCCATTTTTGCTACAGACGGCATGGTAACACCATATATACATTGATGTGAAGAATACACATATCAGAATTCATAATTACTAGTGCTAACTAAATTGCTACCAGCCTACCCAAACTAGTGTGCCATATGGTCATGTGGCGCTGACATGTAGGCATGCACAAAAGATCCTATTGCATCCAACCGTCAAAGCAGCCCAACTTGACCCAATAAGTCCCAAACCATACATCACCTCTCTCTCTTCATGCATCCCCAAGATACAGTTGCTACCCCGTGTTCCCTTCATTCCCTTCCCCCAATTCTCTCTCTCTCTCTCTCTCTCTCTCTCTCTCTCTCTCTCTCTCTCTCTCTCTCTTCGAGCACAAACGAGCAGCGTGGATCTCCATCTCTCTAAGCAACGAGATCTGCAACAATGTGCAGATTTGCAATGGAGATGGAGGGCGATGAGCATTGCTCCTTGGCGATAGCGGATGGTGAGGAGTGCAGGGGCGATGGCGGACAACGAGGAGTGTAGGGGTGGCAGCGATGGTGGACGCAATACCTGCTAGCACCGTGGCATCGGCACGGTAAGAGCCAGAAAACAGCCATGCCGATATGGCGTTGTCAAACCGACACCATGACAACCGTGGTGCAGAGACCATACTATTGGGCTATTGGAGCATGTAATCGAAGTTAGTTGCTATGTCTGTCCTGCAAAGGCTATTTCAAAGTTTGATTATTTCAATATGCAATCTGGACCTAACTGAACATTGAGTTGTGTAATCTAACATTTTAGTTTACAACCTTTCCTTTTTGGAGAATACTTAATAATAATTTTTTAGCCCAATAATATCCTTCCGAATTACTTGCGGAGAAGCAGAATTTAGCCCTATTCATACAAGTTCCTCCTTTCTATAACATGCTTCTAAACCAATGAAGTAGTGCCCCCAATTGTGATTAGGCGTGTTATATTGGAATGCTTGCCTTTTTCTGATTTATTCGGATTATGGATGACGTTGTTTAATGGTGCATGGTGTATATTATATTGCATTTGACGAAGTGAACCCATTCTATTTTAATGATTTTAACTATGTTGTTGGCGTTATGGATTGGTTGTGGTGTTGTTCATTATGAGGATTGGTTTGGCAGACGCTTTGTCTTGAGGAATTGTATTTCATGCTCTCATATTCATGACTATCCTTGTAGTTAATTTTTTTGGTGTCAATTCAGTTATTCTATTATATGTGAGATATGGATACATACTCATAGCCGTTGCTTGCTGAGTTTATCTCACCCCGTTACATCTTCCACAGGTACGCCTAGTTCTTTTTCACCGAGCAATCTTGCACACATTACTGTTTACAATCTAGCCCACACCATGAAACATAGTTAGTAGTATGATGCTTTTGTTTGAGATAAGCCTTTGTGTAAAAGAGATTTATCTCGTTTGTGTCATATGGAACTGTATTATGTAGAGGTGTTGTGAGGTATCTTCAATTACTGTTTATATCATATTTATGCTCTTGTTGTTAAGTCAGTTGTGCCTCAAAATACAGAGGAGGTGTTTCCAAAATTTTAAATTTTCAGCTAAATTTTATTTTAATTGTAGAGTAGGGCGTTACAGTGAAGAAGCTCCTAGGTGGCGCTAGAGTCCTAGAACTTGCGGGGAAAAGTGGCGGAGGCTATGGTGATGCTGGAGAGGAGGTCGGGGGGGGGGGGGGGGCTGGTGTTATAGCCTAGGGTATCAAATTGGAGTCAGTCTAGGGTTTGGCGACCAGCGGTGATTTTGCAAGAGTTTCTAGGTTTTCGAGCTCAATTACGTTGCCAATTTGATCTTCCTTTCTCATAAATTACAGAAAAATGAAGAGATAATAACTTTGCAAACAATATCAAGTGTTAATTTTATAGATTTATTCACAAAGTCTTTACCAATATATTTATTGCATTCATGGAATTGGTATGAGACGACTTCAAAAGTTGTAAAGTTTTGATGGAATAAACTCCTAAAATATAACCTGTTAATGACCATCAGATCATAAATATTCACTCTTTTCCTTCCTGGGGGTTTCCTATCAAAGTTTCTCATATAAGATTTTTATTAATACAAGCATTCCAATATGCTACATTATTTTCTCATAATTTTTCCCACTAGATTTGTAAGGAGTTTTCGATGGCATATTATGATTATTTCTCCTCATATTTTTCCACAGGGTTTTGGGACAAGATTTTATTGTGTTATATACATATGATCAAAATGATCAAGAAGAGTGTGTTATGAAATAAGTCTAATGATCAATTAGATAATTGTTTAGGAGAGATGCCTCCTGAATAGACACCCTTTAGGAGGGATACCTTGTTGAAGGGACACTAATTGAGGAGGGATGCCTCCTGAAGGGATGTAATCTCTTCCTTTCGTTCTATATAAATTAAAGGGGCAATTCCTAGAGTGCCACTGGAAAGTTCTCCAATCCCAAAAATACCACTAGAAACACTTGTAACCCTTGGGTGCCAGCCTTCTTAAACTTTATCCCCATCTATATCACTGTCGTCAGTTCTACTATGTTTGACCGTGAGTCAATCTTCAAAATGCCCTTCCTGCCACTCCTCCTCTATCATCCCGCCCTTCTTCTTTTTTCACGCCTTGAGCATGGTTGTGACTTGTGAGCGCAACACCTAACTCAACAACCTCGTAAGGATGAAGCTCGATGCTGATCAGGCGCTGCATCTTGCGTGCCTTTAGGTCCATCTTCTTGTTCGCCGCGTAGCGTAGCCCGTGCGGGTCGGCTTCACCGCCACCCTTGACGAAGGCCATAAAGAGTGCATCGAACCAGTGAAGGAGCAAGTCAGCGCAGCGCTGGGAGAGCCACACCACAACACAGGAGAGGTCCCGGCATGCGCTGGCCATCACGGCGAGCACAAGGGCGAGGAGAGCCGTGTCATCGTCAGTCACCAGTATGCGGACACCCTCGAGGCGGAAGGCCTCACCCCGGAGGCGAGCGACCTGGACGTCCCCGAGCACTCGCCACAGGCAGCGGCCCATGGGAATGTGGAGATGGTTCCTCCCTGCTCCAAGATACAGCCGCAGCTCGAGTGACGCCATGGCTGCCGGATCAAGCCATCCCCAACGCACCGCTGCCAAATCCGGCCTTCTCACACTCGGGCAATGCCATGGTCATCGGATCCCGGGCGAGCTCCTCGACGTGGCCCTTGTAGGTGCACGCAAGATCGACAGCCTCCACCTCGGCTGGCCTCTCCTAGCTGCACGCTTCTCGGCCGTATCTGCGCGTCGCTAATCCACAACCAACTTTGCGCGCAACGCTGCACCTCCTGCCCCAGTTCAAGTATTGGAAAGAGATTAGGAGGGGGCGTGCTTTGTTTTGCTTTGATTGCCATGCGCCTCGCCGTCCTGGCTACTAGTAGAAGCAGAACAGGGAAAAATGAAGAGGAGAAAGTGGAAAGAGGAGGAAGAAAGAAATGATATGTGGGCCTAGGGGGAAATGGTCTTTTGGCATGTCTATCACGGCTTGACTGCCGAAAACTAGCCAACAATGGCATGTTCATGGATAAAGTTTAAGAAGGTTGACACCGAAGGGATAAGTGTGTTTCAGTGGTATTTTCGGGGTTTGGGAACTTTCTAATAGCATCGAAGGGATTATCCCTAAATTAAACATGTGTACAATGAAATATCACTTTTCATTTTCAATTCTCTCTCGACTCTCTGTTGTATATATTACAATTTGTCAACATTTTTGTCTCATTTCCGAAGAAGGCTTAAGTGCTAAGCTTCACTCATCAGCAGCAAACGTAACAAGCTTTTTTTATATTCAAAACGTAAGCAGCTTACGTGTGCACATCTGTCAACAAGCAAAAAGCGCTAGCTGCCTTTCTCGAAACTCTACTCAGCCTCCACTTCTTTCCTAATGACATGTGGGCCTGAGAGACCGACCCGTCAGCAGACACCTCAGAGCCAATCGTGTTCTCCCAAGACATGTCGTTACGAAAAAAAAAGTTTATTAGTGACGGATAATAACTCTTATTAGTAAGGAGTGCTATATCTGTTACTCTAAATACGTCAGTAATGAGGACATTAGTAATGGATCTTATCAAAGATTAGTTTTTAACAATGTGTCCGTAAATTGACTAGATACCTTCGAGTGCAGGGATTAATCATGAGATTAGACAATCAATGTATACAGGTTTAGGCCTTCGATTGGAGTAATACCCTACGTTCTATGGGAGTGTTGCTGCCGTATATTGATGATCTTGAGTATAAGCAGTATGGCTAAAACTATTACAGAGAGTATATTAGATCTAATCTAACATAAAGCTAAAGTCACCGAATATCTTTTCTGCTAGGATCTTGATACTTACCTCGAGTTCCTCCCTTTCCCCCTAGCCTTTTCACCTTATATAGGGGTGAGGTACAGACTCCTATCCAGCCATGATCAATAGAGAGTTATCTTCCTTGACATTCAAGTAGATAAATCTGTTTTGAGCACTAATCGTATCGAATTAGTTAACCAATCAAAAGCTTCTTGATATGTACTTCCTTGATTCCGGGTGTATCAGGTACCGCTGATTCAGTTCCGTGATATCTAAAGCTTCTTAATATATGTTGTACATATCTTGTCCGTATATGATATATTACTCATGCGCATATACCCCATAGTTAGATATTCGACAGTAGCCAACTAACTCTACTCAGGAGGAAAGGTTTCCATAAGCGCCCACTCGAGTACCATCAATTTTAAACTTGGTTGAGTAAATTGGATTAGGCTCATAGTTGAAAGAATTGAGTATAGATGGGTCCATCGTTGAGTATCGAATGGAAGCTCAATCGATTCGAGCACCCTGCGGCTAACCGCACTCAAGACTTGAAGAAAAAGACTAAAGAACTCAACTGAGGGACACCTGACTCCGAGTAGAGTTAAAAAAGCTTTCAAAATTTGAAACGACGGGTGTAGGCGCATTTACTACGGGCAATAGGGCGTGCAAAGATTCACACGTCGTCATCATACCGCTTTTCACGCCGGTCAAAGCGTGGTAAAAACGGGTGTGGTTGTCGAAGAGACTTCCGTATCCTACCTTAAGTCAGGGCCTATTTATTTGACTAGAAAACTCTATCGTCCTACTCTCGTGACCTCCATTGCAACCTTGCCCTTCGATCTCGTCCACCATTGTTCCCGTTCTACTCGGAGAACTTCATCTTTTCCCTTTAACTCTCATGGCAGAGACTTTTGATTGGGCAACTCTTCCCTTGGGAGTGCTCGACTGTTGGGGAACGGGTAGGCTACACTAGCACAAAATAAATTTTCTCTACCGTATTCAACTAGGAAGCCATGCGAGTAGGGGATCATGAATCATTACCACTTGACGAGCAGTGCAGCGGAAGAAGAGTTGGAGCAGACCAATCCAACGTCGTGCGCGTCAAGTAGTCGATCGTCAACCTCATCCCGAGCACCTTCCGAGTACTCGCGAGTACGTCCCGAATACTCCCGAGCACAACCCGAGTACCTCCGAGCACGTCCCGAGCACCCCCGAGCATGTCCCGAGTACGAGCACGTCCCGAGTACCCCGAGCACGTCCCGAGTACCCCCGAGCACGTCCCGAGTACCCCGAGCACATCCCGAGTACCCCCGAGCAGATCAGCACTGCAATAGTAGCAGCGCCTCTACGGTATCCACACGTACAAGGATGGAATCACCGTGCGCCGGTGTGCTAGCACCGCACGCCCGGCTAGGGTTTCGAAGGGAGTTCGGGAATAGGAGGCGGCCAGGGTTTTTGGTGGCAAGATCTGTTTTTCGGAAAAACTCAATGTACCTTGGCCCCTGCCTATTCTTATATAGAGCACGCTAATGGGCCTTTAATCAACATTAAAGCCCATTATGACTCTAAACCCTAATGGTCCTTTAATCAACATTAAAGCCCATTAGTAGATCCAATCCGCAAACTCGATCGCCTCTAGGGCATATCACCAACATTGACATCATCTCCAACAAGCTAAGCTGGTTTATCTAGAGGATTTTGCCTTCTTTCGATGTGTCTGCACCGCATGGCGAGAAGTGCATAGAACGGCAGAATTTTCTCCATGGATCTTGAAAGGGCTGTTCATACATGAGGACGGCTTGGTGGTGGTGCATCGTCTGGGGAGCGAAGAAGTTTTTGACATTCGTTTTCGAGACCTGGTCGGTGACTACTGGGAGATAATCGGGGCTTCACATAGGCTCCTAATCGTCATCGAACAAGGGCGTCAAGTCAAAGGTAGGGTGATCAACCCAGTAACAGGATGGTTTCCTGACCTTCCTCCGCTTTTGTACGATGCATTCTGGGTCAGTATAGAAGGATGCGTAATGCGGAGGAACAGGAAATTGTTCATCATCGTTGTTCTGAGGATGCCTTGCTTTCACCTTCAGATGACAGAGGGCGTGCACATATATCTTGTTGATGGGCCACTACGATGGTTCTGAGTTTCCAGTAGCAAGTTTTGTGGCGTACTGCGGATTTCTTGGATAGAGTAGCTTCAGGAGATCCATCAGGCGCGGTGGCAGCATTAGAATAATCGACCTCTGAGCTCGAGATCTGGCAACCTAGTCTGAGAGGTTCTCGACTACTCCTGGTCGACACTTACGCATTTTTCTTGAATGTTGGAGAGCAGATTGATGATCCAGCCGAGCATAGTATACTAATGCCGGTTTCCCTTCAAACATTTGGTGATAACAAATGGGAGCCACTAGAATGGGAAGATGTCCCCTGGTCGAAGGAAAGAACAATCCTGCTGGGCCTGACGTCTAAAGCCATCCCTCCAGTAACCAGTATTACCAATCCTAACCGAATTCTGAGCTTCCACGGATGAACTGAGCTTATGACCGAGATGATTATAACTTGCTTGAAGTTTCCTACGACAAAGTATCCAGAACCATAAAGTCCTTTGAAGGAAATTTCAAGTGGCGTTCTTGTAAACGGATATCACCGAAGCTTTTTCCTTAGTCGAGTAATAGGCTTTGTTAGGATTTTTGACGGATGTAATGGAGTCATTACTAATATTTTGCCTGTCTAATATTCTACTACCATCCATTCCCTTATTCTGTTGATGACTAAAAGGGATGTTGCCATTGCTCAGCGGGATGCTGATGTCTTGGCTCTTCAAGAGCTAAAGGAGCAGACACTCGACCGTATGACCCAATTAGGTTTTGCAAGCACCGCTACATTGCTTGGTATCCTCAAGAGTTACAATCCCACGCTTGATACCTCATTGGTGACAGTCGGGTTTAATTATACTAGCGAGGAGGCTGCAAAACTTGTCAAAATCGTCCAATCAGTAGTTCCAGCCTTTGTCGAGTCTTTGAGGCTTAGTTTGCCTAGTGATGATAGTGAGGAGAGTCCCTCAGACTGATGGTCCATCCTGTTCTGACACTTGTAAAATATATTTTATGATCTGAGAACGCCCGCAACAATGCAACTAGTGATGATAGTGAGGAGAGTCCCTCAGACTGATGGTCCATCCTGTTCTGACACTTGTAAAATATATTTTATGATCTGAGAACGCCCACAACAATGCTACACTTTGCCTGTCTATTATGCTTTTGTTTGTTATTTCCTTGTCGATGAAATAGGATTAGCATAAGTAGATGCAATAACAGATAGATACATGTTATCATCGTTCTCAAGACTACACGATTATGCATTTGTCAACCTGAAATTTTAACTAGATAAGCTATTAGATGCACAACCCTCGAGTACTCGAGAAGACCGTAATAGTAAGGAAAAAACTAATACAGAGCTTAGAAAAAGAAAGAGCATATCAAATTTTCTGCAAACTTTTATAAAATTACGCATTCAATCAACATATAAACATGAACATGAACTCAATAGAGAGCACACGTGAGGTAGACTAGGACTTCAGACCCTTTTGGCCGTTAGGCATGAGATGTCTAACAATCTCTGTGCCGTTATGCCTCCTGAGGTATAATTGTCCGTCATTGACCAAACACATGTCTTCATTGGTTCTATTCAATGTGATCGACGCAGAACCAGATAAAATTTTGCAAAAACCATATAACAGAAATATCGTATTATGATGTAGCCCCTGACTCTATGGTCAAGGAAGAAATTACTCGATCGGAGAGTAAAAAATGATATACCTATACCATGGATCAGAAAGAAATTTATTGCTCTCGACTATGGACTCAATAATGTCGTCGAACAAAGAGTATAGCTCCAACATCAAAAGTATGCAATGTAGCCCCTGACTCTCTATTTGATGTGGTAATCAAGACATAGAGTAGAGCATATGCATCAAGACATAGAGTATGCAATGTAGCCCCTGTCTTTTCGCTCAATGACTGAATTCGAGTGTAAAAAACACTAACATCATAGAATGAAGCAAAAGCATCGAAAAACATGATGTAGCCCCCAACTCTACGCTCGATGTAATACTCGAGTGGAGAGTAGAGCGTAAGCATCAAAAAATGCATGTTGTAGCTCCTGACTCAATGCTCGACGTGATAATCGGAAGAAGTAGTAGAACATGAGCACCAACACACCATCCTCGACTGAATACTCGAGAGTGCAATACCCCGAGCATTATTGTTTTAACTGCAATGTGGATGCCAAGTGAGCTCGAACCGCTGGGTAGGTGGGCATTAAAAACCCACTCCCATTTGTGCTCATTTTCACCGCAATCTTGATTTGACGCATCGTAATGACCCCCATACCTCTTTGCAGAGATGAGACAAGCCATAATGCCATCATGTCATCTCGACTTCCGTCGAACACGCTACACGCCCGAGGCGATGCCATCATTTCGGATCTTGACGACTACGTTTATACAGTACGACCCGTTCCCCCCGCTATAAATAGAGGGAACTTGAAGCCGTCTGTCCTTCATATTGTCCCCTTTATTTCCTTTTCCCATTGCCTTCTAGGACTTGTAGAGCTTGAAGCCATGTCCTCCACTCCATCTCCACCTCATGAACTAATCCCATAAGTCCTCTCCCCTAGGCCTCTGACCATGGTCCTTCCTGAAATCATCATAGTTTCCTTCGATGACGAGGACTCGCGTGGCAGGCCTAAGAAAGAGAGGGAAGAAGCGCCCACCGCAGATAATCGATTTCCCCTCATTCAGCGTGTTCACCATTACATCAAGAAATATGCTTCAAGTCAGACGGTGCAGCGCTCCGCACGAGGGAGGATTGATGATGGTGGTGATCTTGACTGAATCATCGACCAAGCCACCATCGAGGTCTTCAGTGGTGGAGCCTTCAGGTCATCACCGGCTAAGGAGGCGCAATCGTCTTCTCCATTGACAACTGCTAGATTGCCTTTGCACCACGCAGAAGACCACTCAGCATCACCGGCGCCAGCCAGCAGCTCCAGTAGGGTCTTTACCTCGGCCACTTTCCCTAGTCCCTATGCTGATCGACAGTCGGTTCCTAGAATGGTCAGCTATCGTCCGAGGGAGGAGTATAAAAGGTTCCTCGACTCGTTCAAGGGCGAATAAGGGTCCATACGCTTCCAAACTCTTGGAGTTTTTTTGCAAGATCTAAGCTGATCCTTCCTGTCAATTTTGCACTAGCCATATGGATTAGAGCGAAAAAGAAAAAACTATGTAATCGAGTAGCCAACCGAATCAAATGTAATCGACTTACCTGTAACCTACCTTTTCTACGAATAAAACTTTTGGAGTTGATCGATGTTCCATGAGTGCTTGAGTATCTCGCTATTTGGAGTAGATAGTTGTACCGACCCAGGTCGAGTGACCTCGACTACTATGTAAGGTCCTTCCCACTTAAGCGATAACTTGTGGTGTTGGGCCTATTTCTGCACCTTCCGTATGACGAGGTCCCCAACAGCGAGTTGCCTGGGTTGAATTTTCTGGCTTTGATATCTACACAATGCCTGCTAATACCTAGCCGCTCGAACAGATGCTCGATCTTGGTACTCCTCGAGTAAATTTATGTCATCTGCTCGTAGGTGCTCCTGCCCTTCTTCAAAGTAACTTTCCACTTGAGGTGATCCGAACTGCAACTCAGTCAGGAGCACCACTTTCACTTCATAAACTAAGAAGAACGGAGTTTCACCGGTGGCCCTATTAGTTGATGTACGAACGGCCCATAGTACTGAGGGAAGCTCTTTTACCCAGAGTTTCGAGTAGGCTTTTAGCCTGTCGAAGACCTGAGATTTGATACCCTGCAAGACTATACCATTAGCATGCTCAACTTGACCATTAATATATGGGTGAGCTACTGAGGTGAAACTAGTCTTAATGCCGAATTCTTCGCAGAACACATTGAAGGTTCCACTTCTAAACTGGCTACCGTTATCCGTAATTATCCGATGGGGAATGCTGAATCGAGTAATTATGCTCCTCATGAACTTCTTGGCCGCTTCTGCGGTTATTTTTTCCTACGGGTTCGGCCTCTATACACTTGGTGAACGTGTCGATAGTCACGAATAGGAACTTGTAACCACTTTGGACCCTTGGGAACGGTCCCAGGATATCTAAGCCCCAGACAGAGAAAGGCCAAGAAAGAGGAATTGTTTGTAAAGGTTGGGCTGATCGAGTGGTCTGCCTTCTGAAAAATTGGTAGCTTTTGCACTTTTTGATCAGCTCGGAAGCATCCTGGAGGGTAGTTGGCCAATAGAATGCCTGGTGGAAAATTTTTCTAACCAAGGTGTGAGAAGACGCAAGATTACCACACGTGCCTCCGTGGATATCGAGCAATATTTTATTGCCCTCTTCCTGAGTGATGCACTTCATCAAGATTCTGTTACTCCCCTTTCGGTAGAGCTTGCCGTCTACCAAAATGTAGAGCTTGGATTTACGAGCAATTTTCTTTGTAGATGCATCATCATCAAGGATTTCTCGACCCTCGAGATAGGCTGGGTACAAAGTCATCCAAGTTGGGTTGCATTCGAGTAGTGCAACATTCGTGTCTGTGGGCTCTGCCTCGCTGAACTGACCAGACTACTGATCGGGCTGGGAGGCATCCGTTCGCCGAACTGTCATGACAGATGGCTTAAGGAGTTTCTCAATGAAGACCTCTATGGGTACCGGTGCACGAGAAGAAGCGAGTCTAGCAAGTTCATCCACACCAGAGTTTTCACTCCTTCTGATATGTGTCACTTCTAGCCCTTTGAACTTTTGCTCAAGCTTTCGTACCTCGAGTAAGTAAGCCGCCATGTTGTCGTCCAAGCACTGGTACTCCTTTTGAACTTGGTTTATGACTAGCTGTGAGTCCCCTTTAACAAGAAGTCATTTAATCCCAAGCGATGCAGCATGCGGAGCCTATTTACCAGTCCTTCATATTCTGCAACATTATTAGAAACTTTAAAGTCTAATTGAACAACGTACCTGAGTTCATCGTTCATTGGAGATTTGAGCACAATGCCAGCCCCCGAGCCCTATAGCATGAGCAATCCATCAAAAAAGAGCGTCTAGTGCTCTTCGACCATGTTTGGCCTTGTTTCTTCAACACTTGTCCATTCGGTGATGAAATATGCTAACATTCCGGATTTCACGCTTGTGTGTGGTGTGTAGCTTACGTTGAACTCATTTAGTTCTACCACCCATTGTGCGATTCGTCCAGTAGCTTCCCAATTGTTATTACATCCTTTAGCGGACATATCATCATGACTGTGATCCTGTGTGCTTGAAAGTAGTGCCGTAATTTCTGGGAAGACATCAAGACTGCATATATCAACTTTTGTACTTGCGGGTATCATTGCTTAACATCATGTAGAACCTCGCTCACATAATAAACAAGTTTCTGGACCTCATTCCTGTTTGATCGCCAGTACCGTACTTACAACTTGTGGGGTAGCTGCAATATACAAAAAGAGCTCCTCTTTCTCGTTAGGCGGTGTAAGAATTAATGGAGAAGATAAGTACCTTTTTAAGTCCTGGAAGGTGAGTTCTGCTTCTTCTGTCCACTCGAATTAGTCTTGTTTCTTCAACAACTTGAAGAAAGGCATTCCTCGCTCGCCCATCCTGGAAATAAATCGACTAAGAGCAGCAATGTAACCTGTCAGTTTCTGAACCTCCTGCAGTGTTTGAGGTGACTGCATCTGGTCGAGAGCCTCAATTTTGTGCGGGTTGGCTTCAATACCGTGACTTGACACCAGGAAGCCGAGAAGCTTGCCGGATGGCACAACAAACGTGAATTTTTTGGGGTTGAGTATCATGCGATACTTCCTGAGGTTTTCGAATGTTTCCATGAGATGTCAACCAATGCATTTCTGGTTTTTGTGACTACAACATCATCGACGTATGCTTCTACATTGCGCCCAATTTGGGGTTGTAGACAATTCTGAATACACCTTTGATATGTAGCACCAGCGTTTTTTAAACCGAAAGGCATCTTTACATAGCAAAATACATCAAAGGGAGTAGTAAAAGCTGTTCTCTCCTCATCCTCTAATCCCATGCTAATTTTGTGATATCCTGAATAGGCATATAGAAAACATAGCAATTCGCAGCCTGCTGTTGAGTCGACGATCTAATCGATGCGCGGGAGTGGAAAAGGATCCTTGGGGCAAGCCTTGTTGAGGTCGGTGATGTCGATGCACATTCTCCATCTGCCTTTGGCCTTCTTGACGAGGACGGGATTCGCGAGCCATGTTGGATGACACACTTCTCGAATGAAGCCCACCTTTAGGAGCTTATCGACCTCCTCCTGGATGGCCCGCTTCCTATCTTCTGTAAATCTTTGCAGCTTCTGCACCATAGGTTTGGCATCGGGTTTAACAACTAGTTGATGCTCAATCACCTCCCGGGGGACCCCAGGCATATCAGACTATTGCCATGCGAACACGTCTTGGTTTGGGGTTAAGATTGGCCCCGTCTTGGATGGTTCAGACGAGTTGAGGGGCACTACCTTGACACAACCACCGGTCTTCTTAATGTTGATGCCGTTGTTGATCTTGCCTTTGGTATCGTTGGACTCAGAAGTGCCAGCAAGACTTATGAGACTTGAGTCTTTGGCCTCTATGACACCTTGGTTCCTTTGACAATTAGAATTTGCGTCCTTGGGAATGATAGCCACTCGACTGAAGTGTTCGACCATATCCACCGCCTCAGGAGAGGACGCGGCCGTAGCCACAGCCAAGCAGGCCGCCTTCCAATGGTTCTGGGCGGTCCAACCCAGGAATACTCCTACCTGGGCTTGGTCCCCAGGTGTCCCCTTCGACCACACCTGGGATACCCCGAGTGAGCCAACATCTTCGGAAAGTCTGTCCACCCAGCGCCCTCCTTGGGCCCCTCAGGCGAAAGAGGGTTCCAAGGAGACGGAGGGCTCTGGGGTACGCAAACCCTGCCAGCGCCTCCGACGCCACCCTTGCAACTCCAACAGCGCGCAGGGAACCCCAAGTCCACCTCATCCGGTGAGGCATAGTCAGAATCACTTCGGCTCCAAAATCCAGTTCACCAGGCAGCTCCGATAGTCTCCCAAAGGGGAAGGTGCCCCTGGGGAAACCACAGGCTCTGGGACACACCGCCTTTGGCAGCGACGCTGACGACGATTCCAAGCTCCGACACCCCCGGAGGCACACGGGTGCATCCTGCACGGACCAAGGTGTGGCCACAACACCAACGACTGCCGCACCCTCATGACATTCCAAGAGGAATACCTCAGAAGGCAAGTAGAATACATGGCCGCAGAAGGAGCAGGAGAGGGATGACGCAGAGTTCGGAGGCCTGGGGAAAACTCCCGAGCAAATCCCCAGCCCCTCAACCCAGCACCATCACTACAACCCCTACTACCAATGGTACCACATCCAGCAACGAGAACTGAGTCGGGTGCACGACGTCGATAGGCTTCGGACGGAATATCTCCGGAGCCGGGCAACAGCCAAGGACCAAGGCAGTCAAACACTGCCCCTCCCAACTAGCCTTCGGCTACTCCTCCAACATGCCATCGCCAGGCTCCGGGTGGTTTACCTCCGGGGCCGGGCAATGGCTAAATGCTGAGGGTGTCAAGCACCGCCTCTCCCAACTAGCCATAGGCTTCGAGGTTACCAAGCCTCACAATAGAGGCCTCATTCCTACAAAGGTACACCCACTGTTAACTACCAAATAGTTTACCTAGTGATCCGTCTTTCATACGGCAAGGTCAGAGTCTATTGGAGGCCTCCAACCTTACTGCTAGGTGTCTTTTTTCAATATATAGACACTAGGTAGAAGCAGTAGAACTTAAGTTACATTTTCAATTAGCATTTACAATTATATCACATAGCTTTGTTTTATGCTACAAATAGCTTCTTATTGCCAACAGTAGACTGCAACACTTAGCTAGTATAACCATGCAAAATCCCTACACTCCCGCAGACGCATCATACCTAGGTCGCCTGGGGGGCGGGTTTGCCCAGGTTTCCTGGAAGGTATTGTGCGGCCTCGGAAGCGTAGTTGCCATGTATCAAGGGATTTCCTTGATAGACCATGTTGTGGCACCACCCGTAGGACATCTTCGGGTGGCGTGACAAGCCCATGTACCACGGACATAGCATGCCTAGGTCAACCGAAAGGCAAGACTACCTAGATTTCCTAGAAGGCATTGCATAGTCTTGGTAGACAGTGAGGCCCACACACCACGGGCACCGCTTATGCCAAGGTCACCTGCAAGGTAGATTATGCCGAGGATGCCCTGGAAGGCATTTGCATAGCCTCGGGTGTCGAAGCCACACCCCGGGGGATGTCCCCGGTGGCGGAGTTGCGGTGCTCCAAGGAATGCTGTCGTAAGGAATCCTCGTTGCACGATGTGCCTACACACCGTGGGCGTAGCATGCCTAGGTCACCTAGAAGGCAAGACTGCCTAGGTTTACTGGAAGGTATTGTGTAGCCTCGATAGTGTGTAGATGTCAGTTATCAAGGGACTTCCTTGGTAATGTAGTTGCGACGCTGTCGGAGGATGAACTCCACAAGCGGGGATCCGGAGGGACCCCCTTTGAGATTCAGCCGGGGGGATGATTCTGAATCTACCTCGTACGTGAATTAAATGAGAGAAAATGAGATGCAGGTGGGATGGATGATCGGATGCTAGAGGAAATAAATGCTCAGGAGATTTTAGACAGGTTCGGGCCGCACGGAGCGTAATACCCTACTCCTGTGTGTATACTATAAATGCTCTGGGAATGCCTCACTGAGGATCTCTTGTGTTACAAGGATTTCTGTCTAAGTCTAGAGTTTCGTGAGTTCTATCTGTTGAACTTCTTGAACTTGTCTTCTATCACTTCACTTCAACCTTCAAAGCTTCCGTCCTCTAAAAAACTTTGTGTTCTGAAGCGCCTGTCCTTGTCGTCGGGATGCACCCCCTCCTTTTATACCATTGGGGGGGCTTAGTGCACCCAGAAAGGAGGGAACGAGTCCCAAGGTGCCATAAATGGAAAGTAACCATCATGGCCTGCAGCTTGATGTTACGGGAGGTTGAAAATGCGCCCCCGTCCGATCCTATCGTCATCATGCCGGTTTCCAGCGGATGCAGCAGGGAGGGCCCACCGGGCAGCCACTGAGCAACCCCACGTGCCCGCCCAGTCAGAGTAATCCTGACACAGCAGGGCGGCAGGCGATATGCCTCGAGCCCAGCGACGATATCCTGAGGCGTGCCAGATGACACGCGATGGGACCTACCGCATTAAATGTCCCCACGCCTCCCTGCCAGGCAGTGGTAGGGACTGACAGCAGGCGTGGGGGGAGTGGTTGGAAGTGACTGGCCATGCTCCCTCTTAAATGCAGCATCGGGCCTCTCACCAATTGACACCTCACCGCTGAGCCCTTGTGGGGTCCATTGGCAAGGGGCTTCTCAAGTCCTCGGGGAACTTTAGGTGCTCGGGGGACTACTGTTCATAGCCTCGAGCATTCTCTCTCGGATATTCCTTTGCTCGGTTCTCAGAGAACTTGGGTACTCGGGGACCACTGTTCATAGCCCCGAGCACCCTCTCCCGGAACTGTGTCTGTTCGGGTCCTCGGGAAACTCGGTACTTGGGGACCACTGTTCATGGTCCCGAGCGCACTCTCCTAGAACTTGGTCTTCTCGGACCTCGGGGAGATAATCTCCGAGGGAAGGTGCCATGTGGCACTCTGCTGTCCTGGCCTCGAGACTCGGGGACCCCCGGTTCCCATGTCACCGACAGCAGTCCCCGGGCCTATTGGCAGGTGATGGCCCAGAGACTGTGGATGGGGCCCTTATTTCTTCAAGGCCAATCCCAGCATCGATGCCACGTGGCCTGTTCTCGGGCGCTAGAATCTTGCTGTCTTCATAGTCTTTCCGGCCCAGGCAGGGAACCGAAAGGACGCGTGTCCTTCCGACTTCTAAGGAGAGTGATAACAAGGCAGGAGGCGCGTGTGGCAACCGCATAGATCGAGGGTAGTGCGCCTGGCAACCACATGGATCGAGGGAGATTCCCCTGGCAACCGTGCCGATTGAGGGGAATGCGCTTCGCAGAATGCGCCACGGAAAGTGCCGTTTGAAATCCCTAGGATATAAAAAGGAGAGGGGGAGCGAACTGTTGCCCCTCATGCTATTCTTGTGATCGCCACCTCCTGTCTTCTTCTTCTTCCTTGCGCACCGGGAGCTCTCGCCCTGTTCAGCCTGCAGCGCACCCTTCTTCTCAACTCCTCCAGCACACTCCCCACCCCCAAAAAATGCTAAGGGCAGGAAGCAGCTGCAGGGACATGTCGAGCTCCGACAGTGTTCTACCGAAGTCCTGCATTATGAATGAGGAGGGGACGGAGAAGGTCCGCAAGCTGATGGTGCCTGCCGGCCAGCGGGAGGCGTCGGTGGTGACATCGGCGAACTTTCCGCCCTCCACGCGCCGGCCGGAGCGGATCATGATCTTCGTGTCCTTCGTCGCCGTTGGGCTGGTGCCGCCATTTTCCATGTTCTTCCTCCAAGTGCTGGACACATTCAACATCCAGCTGGCCCACCTGAGTCCGAACTCAGTGGTGATCCTGGCGATCTTCGCGCATTTCTACGAGATGTTCGTGGGAGTGCCACCGTCGGTCGAGCGGCCGGGAAGAAGAAGGAGTCTGCCGAGGTGGAGGTTGTCGGCTGCTGCAATTTCCGCCTGCGGTAGGGGCTCGGTGAACTCTACATCCCGCAAGTGCTGCATGGCAAATGGGAGGACTGGCGTCGGGACTGGGTCTACGTCGACGTCAGCCCCCATGACCGTCTCACGTTGCCCCAAACGCCGGCGAAGCCCCACAAGCCGATCTGGGAGGCAGCCCCCGCGGAAGATGAGCGCGGTGCTGAACCGCATCGACGACCTGTGCTGATCCCGTCCACGAGGGGCGTCCCTACCAGCGTAGCCGACGGCACCAGCCTCAATGACCGGCTGAAGAGGGCAAAGGACGAGCTCGAGACCGTCATCGCTGAGCGGACTAACGTGAAGCTGATGATGCGGGACATCCTTCAGCAGGCACGGAACTCCGTGGAGGCGGCCGGTCTTCGGCGCGTGCACGTGGACGAGCAGTCGCTGGACAAGGAGACGACTGGCCAATCGCCCTCGGCTTTGCGGAGATCGCCTGGTGCATCGAGGCCCTTCCAGACGCTATGCACGTGCTGGCGTCTTGAGAGGGGCATGCTCTGGCCCAAGCGGTGGCCGAGCACATTCTCGCCTGCTATCGCAGCCGAAACCCCACGTTCCCGGTGGAGCCAGTCCGGCAGGGCGTGGTCGAGACCGAGGAAGTAGCTGCCCGGGAAGCCGTCGACGACGTCGCCACCGAGGTGGCAGCGTGTTTTGTGTGGGAGTTGGAGCCAGAACCAAGCGGCGACGGCAGCAGCAACGTGTCTTCGCCTCTACTTGAGCCTTTAGATAGTTAGGTTTTTTGTTTTTGGAATATTGTAAATATGGGAGTGATCCCCTCCAGAATGGTTCCTTTGAATATAACAGAAGCCTTTCTTTGGGATCGAAACTCCACTGTGTTTGTCTTTATTTGTTGTCTTGCTTTTTGCTTGATGTCCCGAGAGGGACTTGCCGGACGGAGTCCGGCCTTCTTCCCCCGAGAGTTAAGTTGCCCCGACCACTCATCGTATGAGTAGTGGAACCGTCAGAGCATCCAGCCCCCGAGCCCTCGTGAGTCCGCAGTTGCTAAGTCAAGAGAAACAGACATGAACTTCTTTGCTCGGGACACCAGTCCATCCAGCACGGTGCACGCCACAACCAGTGAACACTTTCCATTCTACGACCTCCCAAACAAGTAGACCAGAGACACTTGCGGGCAGAAACGTGACCAAGAGTCCCCACGGTTTGGTGGTGTCCAGGGTAGGACTGACCAGACCGAGCACCGACAGCCCGTCCCTCGGGTCTAGGCGGTCCTGACCACTCTTTGCTCAAGCAGTAGGATTACCAGAGACTCGGTAGTGCCCGGGGTACTGCCAAGCCAGCCGAACACCACGGCCACCATAAAGGACCTCGGTCAGCCATCGCCACCTGTACGGTACACCGACTACTGTCTGTTTTGGTTATTCCGAAAAAGCGAGCATGTGGGCAGGGTTTTACATGTGAGGAGACCATCTTGTCGAACAGATTAGAATGCGAGGGTCCCGAGGATAACTCGGGAACAATAGTTTATTGCGTATGTATTAAAGGAAATTCATATAACTTTAGATACTCACCGGACAGCTGTCAGCTTTCCGGCCGACCGGTCCAGGAGGGGGTAGATGCCTCGAGCTCGGGGCACCCGGGAACGTTGGTTCCCTTGTATGGAGCGCCCGAGAACTGGGAAGCAGGTGAGAGAACCAGGGGTTAGGCGGTCCTGACCACTCATGTTTGAGCGGTAGGATTACCCGAGGACTCCGTAGGTTCGAGCAGCGCACTGGCCACTGAGGCCCTTGCGGTCGGGTTGCCTGGTTCTTGATCATTGATCTGAAGACTTAAGAAATAGGAAAAGACTCTTTGCTTGGTGCGCTCTGTTAGTGCGGTACTCATTATAGACTGCTCTCGTTTTTGACCTAAGACCTCTCAAATATCTGGACCGGCGAAGTGTACAGACAGAGGCATAACCGAGAGGTCCAATGGTTTGGTAGTGCCCGGGGTAGGACTGACCAGACCGAGCACCGACAGCCCGCCCCTGGGGTCTAGGTGGTCTCGACCACTCTTTGCTCAAACGGTAGGATTACCCGAGAACCCAGAGGCTCGGTAGTGCTCGGGGTACTGCCATGCAGCCGGGCACCACAGCCTACCACAACAGACTTAAGTTAGCAGCTACTGCGTGCGCGTATATCGACCGGGATCCATTTTTATCAGCGGGAAAAATGAGAGAGCGTGTTTTTCTTGCACAAATCGAGCATCTCACCAAACAGATTAAACATATGGATTCCAGAGAGAAAACTCAAAATAAGAGTGTATATTGACAATTTGTACAGAAGTGGTGACTTACATGGTTGGTGGCAGCCCCCGGCCAACTTGGGCAGGGGGGACCCCTAGCCTGGTTGACCCGAGCACAAACATGCCGGCTTATGGATAAAATTTGCATAGATGCTCGATGTTCCACGCATTTGGGAGCGGCTGCCCGTCCTCTGTGGCCAGCCAAAACGAGCCTTGTCGCAGGGCACCGGTCACGATGAAGGGGCCTTCCCACATAGGGGACAGTTTATTCTTTCCTTCGCATGTTTGGACGCGTCGGAGAACTAGATCCCTGACCTCGAGTGACCAGACCCGGATGTGATGCTGATGATAGCGTCGCAGGCTCTACTGATATCTTGCTGCTCGGACGGCGGCTCGTCACCGACGCTCCTCCAAGTACTCGACGTCATCGCGTCTTCGCTGTTCCTGTTCGCCTTTGGAGTAGGCATTCACCCGAGGGGAGTCGAGAGTGAGCTCGGAGGGGAGGACCGCCTCGGCGCCGTACACGAGGAAGAACGGGGTCTCACCAGTGGCGCGGCTTGACGTGGTCTGGTTGGCCCATAACACAGCAGGAAGCTCATCGATCCACCCTTTCCCATGCTTTGCGAGCACGTCGTAGGTCCGGGTTTTGAGCCCCTTTAGTATCACGGCATTCACACGCTCAACTTGCCCATTGCTTCAAGGATGAGCGACAGAGGCGAAGCAAAGCTTGAGGCCGAGGTCCTCGCAGTAGTCCCTGAACAGGGCACTTGTGAACTGGGTGCCATTGTCGGTGATGATTCTGTTCGGGATGCCGAAGCGACTTCTGATACCGCGGATGAATTGAAGCGTCGTATTCTTGGTAACCTTGATAACTGGGAGCACCTCCGGCCACTTTGTGAACTTGTCGATGGCGACGTAGAGGTACTCATAGCCCCCAATTGCTCGGGGGAATGGACCAAAGATGTCCAGCCCCTAGACCGCAAAGGGCCATGACAGGGGGATGGTATGGAGAGCCTGAGCTGGCTGGTGAATCTGCTTTGCTTTGAACTGGCACGCCCTGCAACACTGAACCAACTCGGAAGTGTCCTGGAGAGCTGTAGGCTAGTAGAAGCCTTGCCGAAAGGCCTTCCCGACCAGCGTGCGGAACGATGCATGGCCACCGCACTCACCCTCGTGGATCTCAGTGAGGAGCTCACTGCCTTCTGCCCGGGTGATGCATTTCAGGAGGACACCGTCCGTGCCGTGCCGGTAGAGATCCCCATCTACTATGGCATAGCGTTTGGACTTCCGTGCAGTCCTTCCTGCAGAGGCATCATCCCCGGAAAGGATGTTTTCTTTCAAGTACCCTCGAATCTCATCGATCCACGAGGCATCTTGAGAACCACTGGCAAGCGCAGCGCACTCACTGGGCAGCGGCACCCTGACGGGACCTCCCACTGAGGGTGCTGCCTGAGTTCCCTCAACTAGGCTCGAGTGTTCCCCTTCGCCCTGGTCAGTAGGCGGGACGGATGGCCATGTGAGCCTTTCTTCAAAGGCTCTGGCTGGGACGAGTGCCTGGGTAGAGGCCAGGCGGGAAAGGTCATCGGCCAGAGTGTTGTTACGACGAGGTATATGCCGTAGCTCTAGGTCGTCGAAGTGCCTCTCTAGCCTCCTGACTTCTGCCACGTACGTCGTGATCTGAGGATCTGCGCACTTATATTCCTTGGATACTTGGTTGACCACCAGTTGGGAGTCTCCCTTGACCAGCAACCACTGGATCCCGAGGCCCACCGCTGCTCGGAGGCTAGTGATGAGGCCCTCATATTCCGCCATGTTGTTGGTTGCTCAGAAATGCAGGTGCACGACATACTTGAGTACTTCACCCGTTGGGGAGGTAAACACCACTCCAGCCCCTGCGCCTTTCAGTCTGAGGGAGCCGTCAAAGTGCATGACCCAGTACCCGGGCCCATCTTGCCCGGGGTATGCGGAAATCTCTTCATACTCGATCTCGGGGACCGGTGTCCACTCCGCCACAAAGTCAGATAGAGCTTGGCTCTTGATTGCCTGGCGGCTGACGAAGTGTAGATCGAATTCCGTGAGCTCAACTGCCCACTTGACGATACGCCCAGTGCCTTCTCGGTTCCAAAGGATTGGCCCTAGTGGGTTGGTGGTTACCACCAAGACATTGTGCACCTGGAAGTAGTGGCGCAGCTTCCTGGAAGCGACGAGCATGCCATAAAGCATCTTTTGGGCTTAGGATACCATGTCTTGGCGTCTCGGAGGAATTCACTGACGAAGTACACACGGTCAATGTATACGGCGGGCCCGGGCTGAGGTCTCGCCCGAGGGCTTGTCACAGCCCCCAAGCTCGGCACAGTGGTCGGGGCCGACCAGGTTCTCGGGCTCAACTCCCTGGTCAGGAGGAGCCAGGGTCTCGGGCTCGACTCCCTGGTCGGGAGGAGCCCCGAGACCTGAAGGATGCTTGGGGGCGGCTGGGAGCTCGAACCCAGCACTCTACCCCTAGCATTCATCACGCTCCACCACCAGTACCATGCTCACGACCTGAGGAGTGGCCAATACGTAGAGCAATAAAGGCTCACCTCGGAAGGGGTCACCAGTACGGGCGGTGAGGTGAGATACTTCTTCAAGTCCTGGAAGGCCTGCTCGGCCTCCGGTGTCCAATCAAAATGACAGGTCTTCTTCAGCAGTTTGAAGAGTGGGAGCCGTCGCTCCCCGAGCTTGGAGATGAAGCGCCCTAGGGCTGCCATGCTACCAGCTTGAGTCGAGCTGGGGGACGCATCCAGACGCTAAACTTCCTTGAGTTGAGCTGGGGGACGCATCTGCTCGATGGCCCAAATCTTCTCGGGATTGGCCTCGATTCCTCGGCTGGAAACCAAGAAACCGAGGAGCTTGCCCGTGGGTACCCCGAAGACGCATTTCTCGGGGTTGAACTTCAGGTGGGTAGTGTGGAGACTATTGAAAGTCTCGGCCAAGTCCTCCAGCAGGGTGGCGCGGTCTCGAGATTTGACCATGAGGTCGTCGACGTAAGCCTCGATGTTGCAGCCAACCTGCAAATCAAGGGTACTGCGCACGGCCCGCTGGAATGAAGATCCAGCGTTGCGCAGGCCAAAAGGTATTGACACGTAACAATAGGTCCCCACCGGGGTAGTAAACGATGTTTTTTCCTCGTCCTGTCTGGCCATGCGGATTTGGTGATAACCCGAATTTGCATCTAAAAAACACAAAAGATCGCATCCTGCAGTGGAATCTATAATCTGATCTATGCGGGGTAAAGGAAAAGGATCTTTTGGACAAGCCTTATTTAGGTCAGTGTAGTCGACATACATCCGCAGCTTGCCGTTGGCCTTTGGGACGATGACTGGGTTTGCCAGCCACTCTGGGTGGAGGACTCTCGATGAAGCCGGCATCGAGGAGCTTGCTGACTTGCTCCCAGATGAACTCCTGGCGCTCGGACACCTGTCACCGGACCTTCTGCCTCACCGGCCGTGCGTCTGGCCGCACAACAAGGTGGTGCTCGATCACCTCACTAGGGATCCCGGGCATATCAGACGGCTACCATGCAAACACGTCGATGTTAGCCTGGAGGAAGGCGACGAGCGCGCTTTCCTATTTGTCCCCCAAGTCACCGCCGATCCGGAAGACCTGGGACGAGTCTTTGCCCACCACGACCTCCTTCGTAGGGATGTAGGCGTCGGCGGCGAGTCAGGGTTTGGATGAAGAGGGTCCCAGGCCCCCTGGGTGTCCTTCGACCTCGGCCCGAGCAGAGACCAAGGCCGAGTAGAGCTGCTCGGCGTAGGAGACGGCGCTGCCGGTCTCGGCGAGCTCGGAGATGGGGCCAGCAGGGCCCGGGATCTTAACCATGAGGTAGGCATAGTGCGTGACCACCATGAATCGGGCGAGCACCGGGCCCCCGAGTATGGCATTGTAGGGCAGGGGGACGCTACCAGAGGTAGTCGCCCCACGCCTGCAGTACTCGCAGGGTGGTCCACCAGACTGAACGTGATCGGGGTCTCCGACCACTTTAGAGGCCTTGCGGCCGCAGTGCCTGGGGTAGCCGAGCACACCTCACGCCTCATTAAGGGCGTGTACGCGCCCCCGTCGATGAAGGCGATGGTGTGCTCGGGCTCTTGGAACCCGAGCTCTTGGTTCTCGGGGGCGGCTTTGTTGTTGCCACTCCTGCGGTGCTCCTCGCGCTCCTTTTGGCGCCGCTCGACGAGTCCTTTAACCGACCAGCACTCAGTGAGGTCGTGCCAGTCAGTTTGGTGGATCTCACACCACTTTCCCGGTTCGGGCTTCGCGGGAGCAGGAGCCCTCGGGGGAGTAGGAGCCCTCGCGGGAGCAGGCTTCCTGTCGACAGCGGCCCAGCGTGCCGGCCTGCGGGCTGGGCCCTCTGCCGGCATGATAGGGGCAGCGTCGCGCCTCCTTCTCTTTTTCTTTCCCTGCCTGTTAGGGCGGGAAGGACCTGCCTTGTCAGCAACGGGTTGCTCAGGGCGCGGGACATGCCACGCCTGAGCCTCCGCTGCCTTAGCGCACTTGTCGGCCAACGCGAAGAGGACCGTGGTGGTTTTGACCTCAAGTGTACCTAGCTTTTCGAGCATCCGCTCGTCGCGGATGCCCTACCAGAATGCGACGATGATGGCATGGGGGGTAATCCGTGGGATGGTGTTGCGGACCTGTCTGAAGCGCTGTATGAAGCGTCTCAGCATCTCCCCCTCTTGCTGCTTCACGGCATGGAGGTCGCACTCCAAGCCGTGGCGTGTGAAGGTGCCCTGAAAATTGGCTACGAACTGGTGGCATAGATCATCCCAGGAGCTAATAGATCCTGGGGGTAAGTTCATAAGCCAGGAGCGGGCAGAGCCCCTCAAGGCTACATGGAAGTAATTGGCCATAACCTTTTCACTGCCACCAGCCACTTGGACGGTGGTGGTGTAGATCTGGAGGAACTCGACGGGGTCGATGGACCCGTCGTACTTCTCTGGCAGTTCTGGCCGGAACTTCGTGGCCAGCTGACCCGATGGAGCCTGTTGGTGAATGCGCGGTAACCTCTGCCGTATCCTGCGGCACGAGCAGCGCCCTTGGGAGGCAAACACTAGCGCGCCGGGGAGCCCCGGTGGTCACGGGCCGACATAGAGGAAGCCTGGTCCTCTGCCTCGGCCTCGTGCCGGGACTCCCGGCGACGCTCAAGGGTGACGCGCGCATCCTCGATGGCCCTCCGCTCATTGAGGTGTAAGCGAAGGTCCTGGGCTCCTGTTGTGGCCACGGGGGCGACACTCGGCCTGGAGGCCCCTCGGCCGGTTCTGCCGCCACCTGAGGATGGACCGGCTTTGGTTGTGCCGCGGTGGGAGGTGGCACGAGAGCTTTTGGCCAGCACCTGTCAGTGAGCTGTGCCCACCAAGGCGGCCACCTCCTGCAGCCAACGGTCTTCTGGTGTTTCCCCTGCTGCCTGGACAGGCGGGTGCCTGAGGAGTGCTTGCGCCGCAAGCAACACACTCCCAGGGCTGGCGTCACCGAAGGCGAGCCTGCGCCGTAATGGTGCCCAGTGCTGTCCAGATGTAGATCTCACAGCAGGAGCGTTTGCCACTTGCTGACGGCTAGGCGGCCCTGCTTGGCCTAGCGTCGTTGTCCCCATGGGAGGGGAGCGCCGTACGGGCCGACCGGTGCTACTGCTGAGGGGCAGCAAAAACCGGGGCCTCCTAATCAATGGGCTCCACTTCTTCACTGGAGTTGCAACCGGTGCGTTGAAGGCTGTTGGAGGATGAACTCCACAAGCGGGGATCCGGAGGGACCCTCTTTGAGATTCGGCTGGGGGGATGATCCTGAATCTACCTCGTACGTGAATTAAATGAGAATAAATGAGATGTAGGCAGGATGCATAATTGGATGCTAGAGGAAATAAATGTTCAACGGATTTTAGACAGGTTCGGGCCGCATGGAGTGTAATACCCTACTCCTGTGTATGCTATAATTGCTCTGGAAATGTCTCACTGAGGATCTCTTGTGTTACAAGGATTTCTGCCTAAGTCTAGAGCTTCGTGAGTTCTGTCTGTTGAACTTCTTGAACTTGTCTTCTATCACTTCACTTCAACCTTCAAGGCTTCCGTCCTCTAAAAAACTTTGTGTTCTGAAGCGCATGTCCTTGTCATCGGGATGCACCCCCTCCTTTTATACCATCGGGGGGGGGGGGCTTA
This sequence comes from Phragmites australis, assembly GCF_958298935.1. Lineage (NCBI taxonomy): Eukaryota > Viridiplantae > Streptophyta > Magnoliopsida > Poales > Poaceae > Phragmites > Phragmites australis. The sequence goes on from NC_084935.1 coordinate 16,540,161, forward strand.
GTGCACCCAGAAAGGAGGGCGCGAGTCCCAAGGTGCCATACGGGGGGGTTGAAAATGCGCCCTCGTCCGGTCCTGTTGTCATCATGCCGCTTTCTAGCGGATGCAACAGGGAGGGCCCATCGGGCAGCCACCAAGCAACCCCGCGTGCCCGCCCGATCAGAGCAATCCTGACACAGTAGGGCGGTAGGCGATATGCCTCGAGCCCAGCGACGATATCCCAAGGCGCGCCAAATGACGCGTGATGGGACCTGCTGCATTAAATGTCCCCACGCCTCCCTGCCAGGTAGTGGCAAGGATTGACAGCAGGCGTGGGGGGAGTGGTTGGAAGTGACAGGCCACGCTCCCTCTTAAATGCAGTATCAGGCCTCTCACCAATTGACACCTCACCACTGAGCCCTTGTGGGGTCCACCGGCAAGAGGCTTCTCAAGTCCTCGGGGAAATCTGGGTGCTCAGGGACTACTGTTCATAGCCCCGAGCACTCTCTCCCTTATACGCCTTTTCTCGGTCCTGAAGGAACTCGGGTACTCGGGGACCACTATTCATGGCCCCGAGCGTCCTGTCCCAAAACTGTGTCTGCTCGGGTCCTCGGGGAACTCGGGTACTCGGGGACTACTAATCATGGTCCCGAGCGCCCTCTCCCAGAACTTGGTCTTCTCGGACCTCGGAGAGATAATCCCCGAGGGAGGGTGCCATGTGGCACTCTGCTGTCCTGGCCTCGGGACTCGGGGACCCCCGATTCCCATGTCACCGACAGGCGCCCTCGGGGGATTTCTCCAGAGGCGTGACAAGCCCACGCACTAGTAAGCATCGCTTGCCTAAACCCAAGGTCACCTGAAAAGGTTTCTCGGAGGGTATGCTTTTCCTGGTAGGAATTGGAGCCCACACATCGCGGGCGTAGCATGCCCAGGTCACCTGGGGGCCAAGACTGTCCAGCTTTCCTGGAAGGTATTGTGTAGCTTTGATAGTGTGTGGATGCCGCATATCAGGGGACTGCTGTGATGTGAGGATGTGGTGCTCTGAGGAATGCTGTCGCATGGAATCCTCTCTGTGCGACATGCTTATATACCGCGGGTGCCGTTTATGCCTAGGTCACTTGCAAGGCAGATTATGCCCAGGGTGCCTGGGAAGGCATTGTATAGCTTCAGTCATATAAATGTCACGCGCCAAGGCACATCCTTGGTGAACAGTGTTGCGGTGCATCCTGGGCGTTTCCTTAGGAGCACGACAAGCCTACACACCATGGACGTAGCATGCCTAGGTCACTTGGAAGGCAAGATTGCCTAGGTTTTCTGGAAGGTATTGCATAGCTCCGATAGTGTGTAGGACCTTCAGCATTAACACATGCCAAGAAACTTTACCAAAACCCCGACAAAAAAGGAGAGTCTTACCAAAACCTCCAACAAAAATGGAGAGTCTTTCCAAACATTCGATGAAAACGGAGAGTCTTACCAAAATCTCCACAAAAATGGAGAGTCTTACCAAAACCTCCGACAAAAACGGAGAGTCTTACCAAAACCTCCGGCAAAAACAAAGAGCCTTACCAAACCTTCGGTAAAAATGGAGAACCTTACCAAAACCTCTGGTAAAGACGGACCTTACCAAAACCTCCGGTAAAAATGGAGAACCTTACCAAAAACCTCCGGTAAAAACGGAGAGCCTTACCAAACCTCCGGCAAAAATAGAAAACTTTACCAAAACCTCCGAAAAAAATGGAAACCTTTGTCAAACCTTCGGTAAAAATGGAGAACCTTACCAAAACCTTCGGTAAAAACAAAGAACTCAACCAAAAACCTCCAGTAAAAAAGGAGAACTTTACGACACCTCTGGTAAAAACAGTGAACTCTACCAAAAACCTCTGGTGAAAATGGAGAGCTTTACCAAACCTCTGGTAAAAACGGAGAGCTTTTCCAAACCTCCGCACGACAAAGAGCCTTACAAAACCTCCGCACCACAGAGAGACTTCCGAAAAATCCCATGATGGAGATGTTTCTTCAAAAACTCCGCTGGGCAAAAAGATTCTAAAAAGACCTAGCGGGAAAGGTACCCTGCCATCTTGAAGACAAATGCCTCCATGCCGAAAGGGTACGAAACCCGCTGGTCTCCAAAGACCACCGCACACAGATCGAAAAGGTACCAAGATCCCCCTCCCTACAGGGGAAGGTATGATCACGTGACTCAAACACATATGGTAAAAGGTAACAACATTAACCTACCATCTCCTCCGAAAACACCTTTTACATCTTATTTTATGAGGGTTATATTAACATTTAATAAAAGCTCATGCCTCATGGCACGGGAAACATAGTGGAACCCCCGACTATCCATTGCAGAGACAGCAAGACCGGGCAACAGCTCAGGGTCGAGGGCATCACGAACCCTCTCTTTTGCCCGGCCTTCGGTTTTGCCTCCGACGCACTATCACCAGGCTCCGAACAGAATACCTTCGAAGCCAGGCAGCGACTAAGGGCTAAGGGGGTCATGGACCCTCTCTTCTGCCCGGCCTTCGGCTTCGCCTCCGACGCGCCATCGCCAGGCTTCAGACAGAGCACCTCTGAAGCCGTGCAGCGACTAAGGGCCGAGGGGGTCGGGGACCACCTCTCCCGCCTACCCTTCAGTTTCGCCTTTGACGCACCGTCGCCAGGCTCCGGACGGAGTACTTCCGGAGCCGGGCAGCGGCTAAGGGCCGAGGGGGTCGCGGACCACCTCTCCCGCCTAGCCTTTGGCTTCGCCTCCGACACGCTGTTGCTAGGCTCTAGATGGAGTACCTCCAGAGCCGAGCAGCGGCTAAGGGCCAAGGGGGTCGTGGACCACCTCACCCGCCTAGCATTCGACTTCGCCTCCGACGCACCATCGCTAGTCTCCAGACGGAGTACCTCTGGAGCTGGGCAGCGGCTAAGGGCCAAGTGGGTCGCGGACCACCTCTCCCGCCTTGCCTTCGGCTTCACCTCTGACGCACCATCGCCAGGCTCCAGACGGAGTACCTCTGAAGCCGGGTAGTGGCTAAGGGCCGAGGGGGTCGCGAACCGCCTCTCTTGCCTAGCCTTCAGCTACACCTCCGACACATCATCGTCTTCAACCCGGGCAGTTGCTAAGGAACTCGAAGGGTCAAGGACCACCTCCGGAGCTCATCTCCAAAGGTTCGAGACGGACTTCGCTGAGTCAGAAATCTAGAACAAATTAGGAAGGAGTACGCAGTAACCATGCCCGAGGAGTATGCAGTAACCAGGCCCGAGGAGTACGCAGTAACCAGGGACGATGAGGCTGCCACTACTTCACCTGGTTCTCCTTAGTTACCCTACGTATCCACCGGTCATCAGAAAAAGTAGCCGTCACCTTCGAAAGGGATGAAGAAGTATGGTTTGGAGGCACTAAAGCATTCACACACGTGGCCAACCGTTCAAAAGGTCCTCTCGCATTGCGATACAGAGGGAGACATGACTATTCTCGAAGATCCACGTTATATAATTAAACAACCAGTACATCCAGGGGATACAAACTGAAACAACCATACAGAAATTGCCACAAAGAAGATGGATCCCTACGGAGCAAAACAAGGCGAGAAAGAGTACAAGGTGCTCATCTGCGGCCTACCATTGTGGAAGCCGATATAGTAGCTGGCTCCTGAGATGTTGTGAGGAACCGTCCAAACAGTATTCTAATTAATCACCAGGAGGATCATTATTCATAATCACAACCTCGATGATTAACCAGAATACCATTCCGGTAGTCCCGGCACGTGTTTTGTGCCCAGGATCGGAACACATGCCTTCCAACTCAAATATCACAACACAGTTTAATAGAGAGCAAATAATTAAACTGGATTACAATACTTAAACATGCAGCTGCTTCCACAATTTACAACAAAAGAGGAACAACAACAACTATGCAGCGGAAGAAAAACCTATACAACAAAAGAGTATGGAGCCGTATGCCCTTAGGCTCCATACCAAAAACGCTGGAGTTCGGAGTAGAAGGTGCTACTCCTGCCCGCCACCCTGATCGGCAGGCACAAAGTAGCCGAACACTGCCTCTTCCTCGCCAACCTGCGAACCTAAAAGCAACTTAAGGGCAGCACCCCTTAGTACGAAGGTACTAGCAAGTCTTACACAGTATGAGTATATATATTCTCGACTCCAAGGATCATGCATTTAAAGCTGTAGCAAGGATTAAGACATGTTTAAGTTCATTAAGCGGTAAGCAACCTAGACTCTAGGTGTAAGCAACTGACTTAACCAACCACCGACTCAAACCCTGCCAACCAACTGATCAGAACAGATATATGAACAACAAGTGTATACAAGCAAACCATTCCCACCAAACCACCAACCACATACCGACCAAACCAACCCAATCCAACCATGCCACAACCCACATCGAAACTCTACGACCAAAACATGGTCGCTCGGTGGAGATAAGCGATAGCGATGCTCATGACCGAGAGCGCGGCAGTTCGAACTGATTATACACCCTGCAGGGGGATACTCCTGGACCCACACGACACAGGGACCATACGGCTTGTGCCACCCGCTAAGATGCACACAAGGGGGTACCCGTGACAACCTTTCCCAACCAGGCCCAACCATGTGGATCAACCATAGCTCGGCACGGCGGTATTAGAACTACTCCCCGAGCAAACTAATACCGCTAAAAGCCCGGACTCAAACCGGACTCACACCGTCTATGACGAGGCCCACATGACCACGTCTGCGAAGGTAATCGGCTCGCCTACCATTATATCAGCATGTGGTGAGTAAGGTAAGTGCTAAAACCGACTACACCGACGATCGGTGCTTAACCGGTACAAGCGGTCTACGGTGTCCGGGTTCCCTCCCCGAACTGCCTGAGGACTCCTCGTGAGCAGATGACACCCCTAACACCGCCCACACCTCGTCTCAACTCACCACTCACCAAACCGACTCATCATCAACACAACCACAAGTGTGAACAAGTAATAAGCCCTAGGCTCGCGACAACGGTGGACGCCGTCGTCGACTTCTACCGGAAAGCCTAAGTACCACTAAGCATAGCGAACTAAAATTAGACCTCAATGACACCACTAGGCTCCTAGGAACAACACATGACACGTGACCGAAATGGGATAATGCATCGGCATAGGTTCTACCCAACTCAGTACCCGACACATGCAATGTATACATAAGCGTAGATAACATATTAAATTTTCAAGTAGACACGGTGGAATATGAACGATGCTTGCCTTGCTGCCCTGGATCAGAAAGGTGGGACGCCTCACGATCGCCCACGGCCTCCGGGATCGACGGATCGGCGTTCACTATAGAGAGCAACGCGTGCAATGTAATGAGCATGTATGAAATGCGACCATATAAGAAAAATATGCTCCACAATACATGAAAATATTTTTCCCAGATCACACTATGCAAAATAAGAGTTTTCCCAGTGGTCTCACGACTTTCGAACATGGCATTGACTATTTGTGCTTTAACTAAGCTGAAACACATTTAATCAATAGATAAATTCTCAGAACGTATTTAATGAGTTTCAACATTTTTAACATGTAGTTCATATTCCTACGAAGCCAACGCAACTGGTCTCATGAAGTTTGGAGTTCGTACGAATTAACTATGAATTTTACAAGCTACCAGCTTCCAGGAAACCCTGATAACCGCCCAGCGACCACTGCTACAGTGCTCGGGGGTACCGGGGTGATCAGTGCTCGAGGGGTACCGGGGTGATCAGTGCTCGGGTGTCGGTGAACAGTACCCGGGGTGCTCGGGAGAACAGTACTCGGGCTCTACAGTAAAATCAGCCTCGTGCAGCTTCAGAACAGCAGCCATTACGAAGGGAAAAACTGGGCTAAACTAACCTGGGAGTCTCTCTAAATTAAAAGTAAAAATGCCTAGAAGGATGTACAGGGTCTAGACTTTGCTCAACTGCCTAGCAATATGATTCCTAACTTTAATCCACATAAATCCTAATTTGTTCGCAGACTGAAGAATTTTAAAAACTTTGCCACCCTAGTTCCAGATTCAAGATCTATCCAACCAAAAATGAGCATACTTGCCATGGGAGCCTAGCAGACTCACCCAAGGTCCTTTGCTGAGATTGGTGACCGCCAGTTGAAGGAGGAAACGACGGAAAATGGCTTGAAGAAGAGAGGAAAAACTGCTGCTTCCTTGCTTCACCCAAAGAACACCAAACAAGTTCAGAACCAGCTCGAATTCCTTCGGGGAAACTGAAAATGAATTGGATGGACGAGTAGTCCTTGAGCTGGTGGTCACGTGAGTACCACATACGTACCTTGATCTTGCTCCCAGAGGTAGGGATCCAAAAGGGGAAAAAAGGAGCCTAAGAGAGAGAGTGAGAGACAGCCAACTCCAACTTGCTTCCTCAAAAAGCCTTATCTGGTGGAGTGGGTGAGTAGTACGTATGGGCAAGTTTCTTTTTAGGGGGAGAGAGAGTGTTGTTGCCCACCTATAGAGAGATATTTTCCACCCAAGTGGGCCCCATTTACCTAGAGGAAAGTCCAGACTTGCTTCTAGCTCCTTTATTTCTCTTAGTTTTTCCTTCTCCCACCTCATTGATTCAAAGTGAGGTGCTCCAGTGACCCAAACTGGAACATGAAGCTGAAATTGCATGTTTTAGGATTAAAACACACAATTACGGATTTCAGGACGTGACAGCTGTTGGAGGACGCTGAGGAGTCTGAGGAGGTCACTGGCGAGGCCGTTTCCTGGCCTCTTCCCGCTTCACCACCGGGCCCACAGATGCCAGCTCACTCTCCCTTAGCAGGAGATCCCAGTCGATCTCCTCCTCGTCATCAGAGATATCGATGATCTTGACAAGCATGCCCTCCCCGACCAAGGTCGAGCCGGAGCAGCAGACAACTACCTCCCCTGTAGAGGTGGAAGCTATTTTTCCTCCGACGCCTCTGCCGACGATCGAAACAGCCCAGCTCCCAAAGGAAGTCGATGTCTCCGAGGAGGATGAGGAGGAAGATGATGCCATACTCAAGTCAAGGTTAACTGCTTGCTCATGGGATATGGAGACTCCAACCGGATAACCCCAGCTTTATACCCGAGCCACGCAGCCACGTAGGTCTGAAAGATGAAGCGGGACGAACATCACCATGTCCTCCCATTAAACACCTAGAGGAGGGGTCCATGGCCATATCCAGTTTCCCTCCAGCACGTGGCAGCACTCCACGACGAAATGCCTCATTTTCTCGCATAGACATCCCGTCACATTGATGACCCAAACCCCTTTCGCCGTGTGACAGGATCGCTGGCGCAAGACCCTAGCGACCTCTCGCATTATCTAGTCAAAACGCAGCAGTGGCACGTCTTGTCCCGCCAGTTGAACATGTTGGATTCTCCAAACCCACACAAAACCTCTACTATGGCGACTCCAAAGGACAGAGAAGCTTCATTAGACATCCTTGATATGATACCAGGCTGGGGTTTATTTTTTCCTCTGCATCCTCTCCCCCCTCCAAAACATCGGGGCCTGAGAATGAGGGGGTACTGTTGGGGGAAATAAACCAGCCTAAGGATAACGGTCGAAGATCACCATCCAGGTCCCTCCGGAGCTTTGATCTCCAAACCCTCTATTAAAAGCTCTATCTCTGATATCATCAGATCCTTTCACGGTACCCCTTCGCACCTATGAAGCCCTCCCTTGGCTTCGCCGGTTGGACCTCCCGAAGCCTTCCAAAATACAGCCTCCTGAAACCTAGGTCCTCCGAAGCTTCGGCCTCCCGAAGCCCCGGCCCTCCAGGGTCCCGCTTCCCAAAGCCTTCACCTCCCTATTCTATGCCTCCCGAGGCCCCCGCCTCGGGATGATCCCGAAGGTAGCGGGGTGAGTCAGTAGGCCCTGGGAAGATTAACTCTTGCTCCAAGAGTAAGCAAGGCGGTGAGTCACGCTTTGAGAAGTGTGCAAGTGGTTTCGTGGTTTTGCCTCAAAGCCATGAGAAGACTGGAGGAGTATGTGGCACCATCGCGAAGTTTGCGTCGATGAATGGAGAAGAAATTGACCAAAATGCCCTCGGTGGTAGGTAAGAGTGCACTACAAAAGAGGGGTATTTTGGGGAAAAGCTAGGAAACTTAAGGGCCAAATTTCCTAGACCTATAAATAGAGGGGTAGGGCTAGAGAGAGCTCTGAATCAGCCACTTGAGCCCCCTTGTGCCACTCATTTGAGAGCTTTAGAGCTAGGGTTTTAGAGAAGAGAAGGATGAGTGCTTAGCCTATATAATAGGTGAGAGTTTTCAGAGATAAATCTTTGTAATCCACCTAAAATAGGGCTGACCTCTTTGAGTAATGAAGTTTATATTTTTTGCATATACTTGAATTCCCCTCCTTCTAGTTTCCCTCTATTGGTTCCCTTGCAAGTTTGTAAGTTTTTCGGTTTTCGGTTTTGATTTTTGTTTTGGTTTTCGGGCTGAAATTTTAGCACCTTGTGAGATCATTCTTTTTGTTGCTAGAGGCATAAAAACTCACATACAAGTGTATGCTCATGGGTCTTGAGTACCCTTGCCTCTAGATCATCAACTTGGAGAGATTCTTTACTTGGTGATCTTTTCTTTGAGCTGCAGTTTTTCATCTTTGTAGGGTTATTTTTCTTGATGCTAGTGGCTTAAACACTCACATACTCATGTATTTGAGCGGGTCTTGAGTCCCCTTACCACTAGACTATCATCTTAGAGGATAATCTTGTCCGGTGTCCATCTTCTCTAGTTTCTTTGAAAGTTGCAAGTATTTGGGCACAAAGACACATGACATGGTCTTGAATGGAACCTATGGTTCATATTCCATCCGCGGAGTTATGTTGTCATGGAACTAGTCTTCTTGCTTTGTCTCTATAATTCTTTTGCTTTCGCTTGAGTGTTTTGAGGTGCGTTGGGTGAGAAATAGGAAAATGCCATCTATTTCAAAACAAATTTATTGAGATGCCTATTCAACCCCCCTCTAGTCGCTATTCTCGTTCCTACATATCCCCAAAGCTAGTGACAAGACTTTGCAGCGCATAGCAAGACTTGTTGTTGTGCAATGCAATTTCTTCAAATTCCTTTAGTAGTTGCCGAGCCTTCGCCTTGCGAACACGATCTCCGTCGACACACATAGTCTTCACCGCGTCCCAAACCTCCTTGGCGCTTATCTTCAAGTCAAGAGTGGAGATCATCTCTGGAGAGACAGCTCGTAGGATGGCCTCCAGTGCCATTCTGTCCTCCTGCAGGTTGGTGTCACCGAACTCAAGTTCTTCCCACAAACCACGCGCCTAGAGCATGACATTCATCATCAATGCACAGTCGCTGTAGTTTGTCTTCGTCAGCGTCGGGTACATTGCCGAGCTAGCGACATCCTTGACAACGTACTGGACAACGACCTCGCGGCCACAAGCGTTTCGGTGCCACGGACGGCCCAGAGGAGGCGTGGGTGAACGGGAGGCGATTCCGTCGCAGTGGAGTTCGCGAGTGCGATGATGACATGATGCTGCTTGGATCTTGAACACGGTTCTCGTACCAATTGACGTAAATTGAGTCGCTCAAACCTCACCGCAATGCCTCTCCACTCGCTCACGCACTCAGCTAGCTTACCTGAAGATTTTCAAGGAGTACCAGATGGTGAACAGTAACATAACGAACTCAGATTTGTGCTGCGCTAACTGCCTGCAGCGTTTTTCTGTTTTTCCTCCCATTTATTGACCGAAACAAAGAACAAACGTGGTTGTTAAGCCATCCCTAATCGCGCACCATGACCACGTCTCTGCGTGTGCCATCCCACACGCCCAGATCATGCCGCGCATGACGGAAGATATCTAAAACTGACAGCTGACTTCGGTGTGAACTGAGCACACCTCAAGTCTACAAAATGTGAAGCAAAAACAGCAAAGACAACTAAATTGACTTGAACTAAACATCTTCTAAGGTTTATTCAACAGCGAACACCCCGAGCGCCTTGTGCTCCCTGCAATTGGCCTCAAACCCCTGTAGGCCAGGTTGCTAGCGACGCATGGCCACGCACCACTGCACCTGTCATCGTGCAGGTTCGCCACCAAACCAGCATGCATCTACGTCCTTGCGTCTCGTGTTAGCTTTCTCGCTTGATCTCGCTGCGCACGCGGGGGAGCATCAGCCGGCACACCAACGAACCGGACCTTGTCCCCGCTCGACCTCTGGCTCAACAAATTGGAGAGCAATCCCTCCCTCTGAGTTCCTTTTTTCCACCATCCGTTCTCTTCTGACGCCCGATCTTGCCCTCAGGTTCCTACCACGGTAAACTGTCGCTTCCCTCTCGACACCGAAGAAAGATCCAAAGAATTAGTCACGCCCGCCGCCAAAGGCGCCAACGGCGTTGAGGCGGGGAATTTGGTGGTGGCGCTGGGCCCGCGGAGCTTCCTCGGGACGGCATCGTAGGCTCGCGCCGCCTGCTCCCATGGCATCCGCGCGCAAGGCCACCTCTGCCCACTACGCCGTGATCATCCCCGACATGTCCCTGACTCCGCGTGCCCCATTGACAAACACCGTACGGCTCGCGGCCTGCCGACATCGATCGACGTGCATGCATGTGCAAGGCGGCAAGCTTGTTCGATTCCGTTGCTTGTTCGATTGGAGTCGCGTCGCCCATCCGACATGGGCACACCACCGCTCATCTTTCCTCTATCTCGGTTGCCGTTATCCGTCCGTCATGTCTGTGCCACGCTGCTGTCAAAGTCGCGCAATGTCTCACCTCCGTTCTAGATCGGGACGCGTCGCCGCTCCGCAATGGCCATGTTGCTGCCTCTCCTCTCTCCTCTCTCCCGGTTGAAGTTACCTGTCTAGGCTGCTGCCATGTCCACGCCATGCTGCTGTCGAGTTGCGGGATGTCCTGTGAAAAATTTATCGCCGAAAAAAAAATTGATAAATCTGATAATCCTGTTTATCGGCGGGGGCGGTAAATTTACTTATCGGCCAAAAAATTTGGTAATTTTTGAATTTGGCTTCTTTTGATTTCCGGATCCAACACGCAAGCAAGAAAACGTCGGTTCGCAGGTCACCAGACCACCCTGTCAATCCTAATTCATTTATGTGTTATTTTTTATGTCAAATGATTTGAATGCAATCTATATGATTTTCTAGATGAATTAAGCTCCTTTTTTTTTCAAATTTTGTCCGAATTTTTTTGTCTATCATCGATAAAATTCCGATAAATCTGACAATCCTGTTTATCGCTAACCTCTGATAAAAAAAATTATCGATAAATTTTTTTCTTGGGGATGTCTCACCGCCGTTTTATATCGACAATCCTGTTCATCGCAGCTCTGCCATGGCCACGCCCTGCTCTTCCATGCCATGCTGCAATGGTCCGTGAAGGCGACGGTGGCGCTAGGACGGAGGAGCGGTGATGACTGTGGCAGCGGCGGCCTTGGTCACGATCCGCGTCGGTTGCGTGAGGGAGACCGTGCGTGATGCTCTTCTTCCGCTCGAACTCTCTTGTTGATACGGCATCGATCCAGCATGTACTACACCAGAACACTCTATCAGTATCGGTTCTAAAACCTTATTAGCGCTGATTTTAAAACCGACACTCTGTTAGTGATAATCTCCAACTATCAGTGCTGATTTTAAAACCGGCACTGAAAGTAGGAATCACTATCAGTTCGCCAATCAGCAGCGATGCCTCCTTAAAAAAATAAAAAAAAAAGAAACACGCTCGGCTGCTCACGCTTGCCATCGCGCTCGCCCACGGCCACTCACGCCCGCCGTCACGCTCGTCCGCTGCCACAGTACACGCCTCACCATCAAATCATCTCAACACAGACTAAAGACACTCATCTTATCTCATCACAAGAACACAAGCAGATCTCATCAAACAAATCCACAGACATACAACAATTCAATCAGACGCCACAAAGGCTAGAGACAAACAAGAAATGATCCATGACACGAAGCAAGCTACACGGACGAAGAACTGGCAGGAGTCGGGCCAGCCGGAACGGCCAAAGCGCTTGATGGCGACGGTGCGGCTGGAGCTGAAGAGCGTGCTGAGGTAGACCACATTGGGCGCATTCTCGCCATGCTCCGCATTCTCGCCATGCTCCTACACGATGCGGTCGGGGGAGAAGCCGTCGGTGGCTGCCCTGAGCTCGTCGAGGTTGTACTCGACGAACACAGGCACGCTGTTGCCATCATCCTCGGCGGCGCCATTCTCTGCATAGGAAATCAACATCGATGTCGGATCAGACCAAAAACGCGAGCATACACAGCAGCATACCTCAGAATCAAGAGCAAACACTTGTGATTAGCTACACATTGCTCTCCATCACGAGATTCAGAGAGAGCACAGGTGAGGAAGAGATAAGGTTGTGCCTTGTGTGGTGTGAACGGGAGAGAAAGGTTGGGAGAGAGAGAGCACACTGGTGGGGAAAGGATAAGAATAGCACCGGCGCTCGGGAAGAGATAAGGTTGTGTCTTGTGTAGACGTGAGGACCGATCGAGAAACAAAATTGGATTCAATGCTAACTTCAGGTCTGGCTTCGTTTCAGTCCCGATTTCAACCACAACTCAGCACTGATAGTGACTATCAGTATCTGTTTTTAGAGTTTTTTTTATTATTTACACGTGAGAGATTAAGAACCGGTATTGATACACTTTCTGTCGCGATTATGTTGAACCAGTATTGATGGAGCACTATTTTTAACCCGTTGAATAGTAGTGATGACGTATTGACGTTTTGTTTTCCTTAGCATGATTGCATCCTAGCTTATTTGGACTTTTTGTCTTTATATCTATATCAAATCAAATCAATCTAAAGCGTTATAATTTGGACCCACCATAACTAATTGTGATCTTGTTTTTGTACAATTAACGTGGCAATTTCTAACCCTTCAGGTAAAACATGGAGGCTCTTTTTGTTTGGCTAATTATAGATATTGTTATCTATAAACCATATTTCTTGAATCATTTTTTTGTTTTTTCCTAATCGAATAAGCTTGTGGTTGTCCAACACTCCAGCCCAATGGTAATAGCACTACTACAGAACTAATCATAAATGTCACCTCATCAGTGCCGGTTTAGTTAAAATCGGCACTGATAGGGTATTAGTGCCGGTTGGTAGTAATACCAAGCATCAACTAGTCTATTCAGATAAAAACCGGCACTGATAATTAGTATCAATGCCGATTGGTATTACGAACTGGCACTGATACTATGATCGGATCCGAAAGTTTTATGCAATGAATTTTTGGCTCGCACTAGCGTCCGCTCGGCTTGGTCATGACTCAGGCGCGTCCTTATCCTCTCGATCTCTCACCCTCGTGACCTCACTCCTCGAGTCCTCACCCCCATCTCTCTCTTGTCCGGTCTCTCGTTCGGCCTCGTCCCCCATCGGCCTCCCCTCCGGCCTCCTCCCCACCAGCCTCCTACCCTCTTGCCTCCATCGACCTCCCCTCCAGCCTCCACTCCTTCGGTCTCCTTAGCTATACAAGACGATGTCGTCCACCTTGGAGAAGTGTGGTTGGCCAACGAAGGCGACACCGGGATGAGTGTTGTGGGCACCGCTGGCATTGTGCCCCGAAGGAGCGTCGTCCCGTAAGGGTGTCACCGGCCAGCGGGTGCCACCGAAGGACGGTCTGCAGCGCCACCGCCGGCTAGTGGCTGGATCTACACGTCCGCATAGCTCGTTGTCGCCATCTACTGGTGGAATCACCAAATCTAGCGGTGCGGTCATAGAGGAGCTGCGCGGCCAGCCGCTGTCTGGAGGATGATGCCACCGTTGGGTGTGCCGCACGACCGATTGGAGGGGCTATGACTTGGTTGATGTTCTTGCATATTTGTTAGAGGTTGTTGAGTTCTTGCCGATTAGCGTCCGTCTTGTAGAACTGAGGTGCTTGATTATGTTAGAGGTTGAGTTCTGAAGACTATGTGAGATGATTCGATTTGATTGTGAGATGTGTTTGTATAGATGAGATGAGTCGATTTGAGCATGACCGTGGTGGCAGCGGTAGGAGGACGACAGTGACGACGGTAGGAGCGACGGTCGAGCTGGCTCTCTTGAGCCATCTCTTTTTATTTTTTTGGGCTCAGGAACACTTATCAGTGCCGGCTGGAGATATGAAGTGCCGGATGGAGGCATGAAGTACCGGTTCCAGACCCGATACTGATAGTCACTGACTATCAGTGCCGAGTAAAGAGTGCCGGTTGAAAAACCAACAATGAAGCCATTTTTCAACCGATACTGATATATAGTTCTGCAGTAGTGTGGTCCAATGATCGGTCAATTCTTCATTTTGTGGTATTTAACTGGTATAGAACCAGTACAACCCTAGATCTAAATATCCATTACTTTCACAGTATCGGGTTACATATATAAGATTGAATCATAAAACAATGAGAATTCAGGAAATTAAGAAAGGAACAAGTATAGGGAAAAAGGAATCTTAAATCTAAACTGCAAGCTTAGTGTTGAGTTCTTGACGTCATTTCAGGATATGTACAAAGAAAATAAGAACAAAAGACACAAGATCAACTCCGTCAAGGTATGCCCCTGAGCGCAGTTCACATTATTAGTCACGCAGTTTGCTAGAATTAACGGTGAGAAGCAGTAGGTAACATTCAGAAAGGACGAACATATACACCAACTGCGTCAAGGTACCGCCCTGAGCGCCCAAAGAAACCAACAATACTGTGGTTTTTCTTCACTTGAGTGCAGAATGGAGTTCCCTGTGGTTCTCCAAAAGGCCCATAGCGACGTACATTGGTCACAAGAGTAAGTGATGTTATAACGTGAGATAATCCATTGAATGGACCGAATGTTCCAGAAACTTCCATGAGAAATTCAGAAGCGCCAAGACGAATCTATAAGAGAAAAGGGGAAATGAATCTGCATCAATCACTTAGGCGTGGAAAACCATATGCACCTAGCATCAACAGAAAACAGTCAATTCGTTTGGTTAAATCTAGAGGTTGCCTGTGCCAGGGCCGTACGTCTAGATCGATGATTCAAATTTTGAACGGTACAGTAGGGGAATCTCCCCTATTGTGTTAATATATTAAACCGGAAAATAAACCAAAAAAAAATGTACAGGGAAGGAAAACAGGCAGCTGCACAGGAAGCAGAAGCAGAGGAAGGGAGAGGAAGGGAATTAGAGGAGGGAAGCTATCCAGGAAGAGACTGCTAGGTTCATTTCATTGTTCATTCTATACAGGTGTCATATTCTATACAGGTGTAACATGACAGTATTTCTAAAACAAGCCTTCCACATATATAAGAAACGATGGTGTCGCTTGCTAAAAGATTTTTCCATTTCTTTGTTTTCATAACTCCCATGCCGCTATCATGAAAATCTCCATAAAGAAAGATAATTGTGACTGATGCTTGGCTTCCTTGACCATAGGAAAGAAAGGTTCGGAATGATCCCAAACCACATGTAAGTGCTGGCAGCACCTTGTGGAAATAGGACATTCAAAGAAGAGGCGATAAGTCGTCTCTTCAATATTCTGGAGTGAAGGACACAACTGTAATCATTTCCTTCTATGTGAAAATTCTTCCTTCTCAAGAGGTTTCTGGAGTTGAACCTATCTTTGAAAAGAAGCCATACAAAGACCTTAATCTTTTTGGAGCATTTTTCCATTGGTTTGATTCCTCTGTTTACCAAATGGTAGCCTCCCTGCGCCAATTGGCACCACCATCTCTCAAAAGGTGAAAATAGACATCAAAGTGCTTCGTTGTGATTCTCTTAAGAGAGGAAATGAAAAACCCATAGTTTTGGGAGAAACGGAGAAGCAGAAATGTCTATCCGACTCCAAAGACACATGGAAACCATCTGGGGTGCCCCCAAAACCACATGAAGAGCATGGCTAATGATGAACTCTGATAGCTTGAACGTGTAGCGATGAAAAACCACAAGCAAGAAGAAGCAACCATCAATGGAGGAAGAAGGATGATGTACCGATGACCCGAAGTGCGCCAGAACCTCCGACTAAAGTTTTCTCCCAGCAGAGAGGTCCCAATCCTCCAGCAGCATGGGGGAGTAGTCACCCATCACCACGGTGCTAGAGCCCCCTAGAAGGTTCACTCCTGAGCGCAAGGATGACCAGCAAGATCGACGGGGCTAGAGTTGGACGTGGAGCAAAAGGCGAAGGTGGCGGAGGGGGTGGAGCGGCGAGAGTGAGGGAGGGAGCTTGCGGGAGCCATCCTAAAGGTTTTACCTCAATGATTCAAATTGACTTCTACAACGCTCAATACAATTAATTTTTGTATCTTAAAAGTTGTATAGTACTACAAGAATTTATGTAATAGCGCATTGCAAGGTTAGGTGACCCATAGGAAACACTAGGCTTTTTCTACCTTACTTCGAGTGATTTGAAAAGTTCTTTTCAATCACTTAATTATTTTCCTCCAACTGCTTTTGGAATAAAACATATTCTCTACATTCAAGAATATTAGGTGAAAAACCCTAGGACATTTGTGTAACATAAGGTTGTTGTATTTGTCAGTCCTACATAGATTAATAATGAGTAAATTCTGCTAGCCGAATCTTTGATCTGCCATCTAAAAATTGTCCCTCCCTTCAGTGCTATTGAGTTTCAAATTACATTCCTTAATTGCCACTTCCATCACCCCACCATGAGATGATGAGAGGGCTGCCATTAGAGATGCCGTCATCCTCAGATTTTGAAAAAATGGCAATGCTACCCTAAGGCCCACATGTCAGTGCCATCTTTTTCTCCACCTTTAGTCTCCTCCCTCTTGATCCATAGTCCCTGTCCTCACACGTCCCTTTTGCTTTAGGTTGTCGAGCCGGCTCTGTCTTCGTGGGAGACTATCACCACCAGGAGCTATCCCCTTCGTCGGGCAAGCTGTTCCACTTCCACCTGCATGCACCCCATATCTAGTGTTGGAATATCTCTATCCATGCCTAACCAAGTCAATCGAGTCTGGATCTTCGGCCCTCTTGCATGATTCTGTTGGGATCGGTTGAAGTCCTGCAACAGAACTGGCGTAATATCTAGTAAGATCAAGCTGGCGCTGATCCTATTATGATCACGATCCTAACTGCCATGTATAGATTAGATTACCATGTATATCTCCTATTGTAACTATATAAGCACTGCGTGCCAAGCCCAGATTATTCCATAATTCCAGTCTTTCATCTAGGACCCTATCCACCGGTGGCTTACCGAAAACATATGCTTCTCAGTGGAAGACTTTGAGGATTTCCAAGACGACGACCTGGTGTTCTAAGGAGTGTGTCTTCTAGTCGGTGCCTGTGGAGTTTTGGTCGCCAATGCTTTCGTCCCGCTGCCGTTGTTTAGATAATGTCGTTTAGGTTAATTTTGAGTTTTCTTAGGTAAAGTCTTTTATTGTAAGAGGTGAACGTTTAATTGAATAAAGTATTACTTTTGTTACTTCACCTATGATGTCCCTATGTGTGTTAAACTTCCTAGGCGCACATAAGCCGCACTTGGTTTTGGCCGTTAAAACCGGGTGTGACAGTCGGCAACATGGAGAGAAGTGTGAAGATTCCGCTATTTGATGGCCGTGATTTTTCGTACTAGAAGGTGCGCATGGAGGCTTATCTTCTAAGCCAAGGAAGTACAATATGGGAAGTAGTTGATTCCAACTACGAGATCCCTATTGCTCGCATGACTTAGGTTCAAATCGAACAGTATGAGGCTAACAACATGGCTAGAAATATTTTGTTCACTTGCCTTAGTCGGAATGAGTTTGATAAGGTACAACACCTCCGTACTGCCCGGGAGATCTGGAATACTCAGAGTGTCTTTCATGAAGGCACTAATCAGATTAAGGCCAGACGTCAAAGCACATACAATCAAGGATACCAAATATTTGTGCAAGGCCCCGAAGAGTCTTTGGATGCGATATTTTCTTGCTTTGATGGGATCCGTAATCTTCGATCAACTAGTGTTTTGCCCTATTCTGACCACGAGAGAGCGATTAAGCTTCTCTATGCTCTTGACCATAGCATATGGGAAGTGAAGATCTCAAGCATTGAAGAGTCTCCAAGTTACAACACGCTGACTTGTGATGAGCTCTTCAGCATGCTCAAATCCACCGAGATAGCCAAGGTGGCTCGAATTAGTCTTTGAAATCCTCTATCTTAGAACATGGTGTTGGTTTCCGAACCTGGTTGTGGAAATCAGTCTATAGTTGGCTTTTCTTGTGCTAACACTTCATCGAGTGGATTTGTTTTGTCTTCCTTGGTTTCTTGCACAGAGGAGCTGGTGAACGCGCTGGATGATAAGGACCTTGCGCTAATCATGAAGAAGTTCACCGATTTCTACAACAATCGACAAGAATAGAGGAGGGGTGGTTCTCGTGCCTATTTTGAGTGCGGTGACGCTACCCACTTCAAGGCGGACTGCCCAAAGCTCAAGAAGAGGGAGGATGGTGACCACTACTACAACAAGCACAAGAAGAAGAACAAGAAGCGCTTCTTTAAGAAGAACCGTGATAAGATGGCCAAGAAGGTGGCCAAGACAGCTTTTAGGGTGTTTGTGGTAGCTCTTAGCAACATCGACACTTCTTCCAGCGGTGAGGAGACCTTAGAGGAGGACGAACCGCAAGCAAAGAACAAGAAGAAGGCCAAGGACTTCACTGGACTCTGGTTCATGCGGACGACAACAACGATGACAGCGACCCCAGGCTAGATCCTTCTGAGGTATTACCTTCCTACGATCAGCTTTCCATCCAAGTCGATACCTTGAATGATTCTCTCACTAGCCAGGATAGGTTATTTAAGAAAGTTGTGCGTGAGTTGAAGGATATTAGGCCTAAGTATGAGTCTGTCTCTATTGAACTTGTATTACTTAGGCCTAGGCCCAATGTTGAGGAGTGTGAGAGTTGCCTAATTATTATAGTTAAACTTGCTGAGCTTCATAATGTGCATGCTCAAGTCGCCAATTGGCTTGCGAGTGCCGAGAAGAAGCTCCTTGAAGAGGAGTCTAGGTCTAGTCTCTTAGGTGCTTATAAGAATTGCCCTTTGCTTGCAAAGGATGTTGAACTGAAAGACAAGCGCTTGAAGGAGATAGAGTCTAGATTAGAGAGTTCTGGAAGTTCTAAGGATGTGCAGCCAAATTGTTCCATCTGTACCAGTTTTCCTCATCGTGGTAGTCACCCTCAATATACTAGATTTATTCTACCTGCACCAGCTTTTACCACTTCAGGGCGAATGACCCAGTACTGGATTTCCAAGAGGTTTTTTGACTAACCCCAGTATTGAGTCATCCACCTATTATTCTTCTCATATGTTGTTAGCCTAGCGAAGGCCAAGAGAACAAGTAGCTCATTGACTCTGGTTGTTCATGCCACATGACCGGAGATTCATCATGGTTATCCAGCCTCACCCCCGTGAAGCGACACAAGTACATCACATTCGAGGATGATCGGGAAAAAATAGTGAAAGCCAAAGGTATGGTAAGGGTAAATGGAAGATTTACTCTCAAGGATGTAGCTTTGGTGGAGCATCTAGGATACAACCTTCTCTCTGTATCTCAGTTGTTGGATGAGGACTTGGAAGTGCATTTCAAACGTGATACTTCTCAAGTTCTCGATTCTTCTAGCGCTTTGATTTGCACGATTTTTCGAGTTTGGAGAGTTTTTAGAGCTGATTTTATTAAGTCTCTTGTTTCTTCTTGTTGCTTGATTACTCAACCTTCTTCTGAGCTTTGGATGTGGCATAGGAGACTAGGGCACATGAGCTTTGATTTTCTTACTCATTTGAGTGCCCTAGGCTTGATCCGAGGATTGCCCAAGCTCAAGTTTGAGAAGAATCTTGTTTGTGCTCCTCGTCGGCATGGCAAGATGGTTGTCGACATGGCAAATTTAATTGTTTTGAGAAATTATTAACATGCAATTTCAATTAAACATAAATTGTGAAAATTAATGTTAAGTGGTGCTTTGTGAAGCAACTCACAATATTGCTATGAAACATAGGGCTAGAAATAATTTTAGAAATTAGATCATGATAAGTGAGGAATATTAGTGATTTTTTCTAAATTTTTGGGAATGGTTTTGAAGGTATAAACTTACCACAATTTAGAAAAACTTGCATTTTGGAGAATTTTAGATTAAAATTGGCTTAGGCATTATGGGTCAAACAAGATAAAATGGGTTGCAGGTAAATTGTAGTTTCACATAAAATTTGTCCCATAATTTTTGGACCATGGGAAGGTGTTCTTTTGAATAGAAGAGGTGGGATGGATATTTTTTCGGTCAGCTACTATTCATCACCCATCTCTCCCGCTCTCTCTGCGCTCTATGCCTCTGGACGTCTCTTTAGTTGACTTTGGAGGCCAGCCACATCACTGGATGAGTTGAGTACAACACCGTGCTCCTTCCAAAGGTGCTGGGCATCGCCCTTATATCCTTCCCTTGGTCTTCCTCTCCGCTCTCTCTCTCTCTCTCTCTCTTCCCTCTCTCACTCGACCGCCCAGAGCAGAGCAGAGCGCAGTGTCAAACACACACACGCATGCACCGCCGGCCAATTTGTCAATCCCGAATGCACTACTCCTGCTCACTGGTGACAGTATATGTGCTCTATATGGATTAAGTCTTGCGAGTACCTTCGTACTCATGCTTGTGCTTTCAAGTTCTACTGATGAGGGTGAGGCGGTGTTTGGCTACTTCGTGTCCATTGATGCAGGTACTGAGCAGGAGTAGTGCATCCTTGTCTAGTGAGGCGTAGCTTTTGGGGTGGAGCCTAAGAGCATATGACTCCATCTCCTTTTGTTGTTGTTAAGGTTTTATCTTTCGCTGCGTAGTTTCTCTTTGTGTAAACTGTTGCAAATGGTTGCATGCTTAAGAACTTGTAATATAACTTTAATTACTCGCTTTTTTCTTGAGCTATGTTGTGATGTACATGTTGGAAAGGCATGTGTTCTGATCTTGGGCACAAAATACGTGTCGGGACTACCGAAATGGAGCACACGGGAGGGTCATCGATTTTGTTGGATTTGTATGTCATTAAGCATTATAAGCATCATTAGCATCATGTTTAATTTTTTTGAGCAATTATTAACATGCAATTTCAATTAAACATAAATTGATAAATTATGCTTTCTGTATGTTTGCATGTGTTGAGCCCAATGTGAGGTTGATATGGGTAGAGCATATGTTGATGTATTATCTCTACCTTGACTTATTGATGAATCCTTATCCTTGTAGCCTTGATGATATAGTTGGTGTCTAGCTTCAAGGATTATTCGAAATTCTTAGCAATGCTTAGTTCCTCGGTAGAAGCTAAGTGATGGTACTGCTGTTGTTCGCGAGCCAAGGGCTTAATCATTATTCACAGATACATAGATGAGGTTGAGATGGATGGTTGAGATGTGAGATTGAGGCAATATGTGGACGGTGTTAGGGGTATCTTCTGCCCAGGAGGAGTCCTCTGGGTAGTTCGGGAGAGGAGCTCGGATGCCATAGACCACTTGCATCATTTAAGGCCATCCGTTGGTGCAGATGGATCTAGCACTTTCCGTACTCACCACATGCTGATCTAATGGTAAGGTAAGCTGATTATCATATGCCGTGCCAACAACTGCCTTACGGCTCTATGACGCATAAGAGAAAAAGAAAAGGAGAAGCAAGGTGGCCAGGAGCCGGAGGTGTCCGGGACACGCTCGCGGTAACCCCAGTGTCATAGGGGCATTGCAAGTGGGTGGTTCTGGGTATGAGAAAGGTTGACTCGAGTACCCCCTTGTGTGTGAGTAGCACTAGCTGAATGGTCCTCAAGTCATGTGGGTAAAGTTGTACCCCTCTGCAGGGTGTAAAAATATTTTGAAATACCGCGCTCACGGTCATGAGTATACTATTGTTTCGTTTGTATCAGTTGTAAAGTTTACGAATGTGGGATAAGTTAATGGTATGATGGAAATGGTTGGTAGATTGTTGATGAGATACTATGGTTCCTATACATATATGTCCAAGTTGTAGATTGCAGGGTAGAAAGGTATTTTGTTTTTGAGTTAAGTATAGATGCTCACACATATGTGTCTAGGTTGCTTACCGTATATGTTTTACTTAACCTTGTGGCCTAGTCTTGCTAACAGCTCAATGCATAATCCTTGGAGTCGAGCTGTGTATATGTGCTCTATATGGATTAAGTCTTGCGAGTACCTTCGTACTCATGCTTGTGCTTTCAAGTTCTACTGGTGAGGGTGAGGCGTTGTTTGTCTACTTCATGCCCGTCGATGCAGGTAGTGAGCAAGAGTAGTGCATCCTTCTCTAGTGAGGCGTAGCTTTTGGGGTGGAGCCTAAGGGCATATGACTCCACTCTCCTTTTGTTGTTGTTAAGATTTTATCTTGCGCTGCGTAGTTTCTCTTTGTGTAAACTGTTGCAAATGGTTGCATACTTAAGAACTTGTAATATAACTTTAATTACTCGCTTTTTCTTGAGCTATGTTGGGATGTAAATGTTGGAAAGGTATGTGTTCCGATCTTGGGCACAAAATACGTGCTGGGACTACTGGAATGGTATTCTGGTTAATCATTGAGGTTGTAATTATGGATAATGACCCTCCTGATGATTAATTAGAATACTGTTTGGACAATTCCTCACAGCATGGTATCAGAGCCTGGTTTAATGAAGTAGCCTAAAAATACTTAAGACGTTATTTAGTAAATATGTCAACCTCACTAAGAACTCACTGAAGTTTATTTGTGCCTCTTCTTGCAAATATGTATGAACTTGCTATATTATGCCACTAAGTATAAACTGTGGATACAAGCGACTCTTGAGTTGTTTGTTTTCGCATTATGATGCATTTATGATTTATGTTGCATAGGCGAAAGGGGCAAGGAATGCATCCTGATGTCGATAAATATCGTGGGCTCAACCAGTGCGAGGCACGGGCCTGGTATGTTCCGTAAAGCGATGGTACAGGAAGTGCATACGTTGGCAGCAACGTATGAATTCTCGTTTGTGTGGCAAGATGCACCAGCACCGTTCGTGCTACTTATTCTTTCTGGCACGAAGGGTGATGATTGGTTATATAAATGCATGTGGTCTTGATGTTTATTGCAGAGAGACGCGCTCGAGAAAGAAACGGTAGATAGGAATCGAGCATGCATTCATTTTTCCATATTGGTTATATGCATACATGTTTCCATATATAAGGTATTAAGGGTCCAAGCAAACAATATTTGGATGAGAACCCGCCATATCGTTGCAACAGGATGAGAATCCGCTATAGTCTCAGAGACCTTCCTGAGGGTTCTAATGAGAACAACCCTCCACCGCCTCCACCGCCGAGCATGGCAGATGTGCTTATGCAAATTGAACAAACCATAAAGCTCAGACAGCACTCCTCGAAGCTCTTGTGCGTAACACTGCCCCTCAAGGAGGAGGTAGAGCTGGACGTCGGGATGTCTCAGATTTCATTAGGACTCAGCCACCCACCTTCACATGTGTTGAGGATCTTCTTGATGCAGATCATTGGCTTAGGACTATCGAGCAGAAGCTCACTCTCCTTAGATGTGAAGACCACAAGAAGGCGCTTTTCGCCGCCCATCAACTTCAAGGTGCGACGGGCGTGTAGTGGTCCAACTATTTGGCCATGCACCCCGCCAACCACTGGGTGTCTTGGGCAGAGTTCCGCCAGACATTTTGTGATTATCATATTCCCAAGGGGATAATGGAAAATCAAGTGGGAGTTCCTGGATCTTGAACAATGGGGCAGGTCTGTTATGGAGTACGTGCAGGTGTTCAACGACCTTGCACAATATGCGCCAGACGAGGTCAACACTGACGAGCGAAAGCAATATTGCTTTGTGAACGGCCTCTCTCCCAAGATGCAAGATCGCTTGTCGACTCATGAGCTCACCGACTTCAACAGGTTAGTGAGCACCTCCCTCACTGTTGAGTTCAAAATGAAGGGCCGTCAAGAGGAGAAGAAACGCAAGAGGATTCTATTGCCTTCCG
The DNA here is from genome assembly GCF_958298935.1 of Phragmites australis. Classification (NCBI taxonomy): domain Eukaryota; kingdom Viridiplantae; phylum Streptophyta; class Magnoliopsida; order Poales; family Poaceae; genus Phragmites; species Phragmites australis. The sequence continues at coordinate 16,564,055 of NC_084935.1, forward strand.
TGGGCGGGACCTCCCAACATACCCGCACGCAGAATCAACCACCACCATCTCACATGTCGGCCTCGACTACACCACGGTCGATGTGGATAGTACGATGCCTGTCTCCCTCCGCTCCTCAAGGACAACCTCCAAGATCCGTAGGATCCCAAGTGAGTGTGACAGGTGACCCCGATGGCCCATGCTACAACAGTGGGCGCGTTGGGCACTACGCACGTGATTGCCCTTACCCCAAGCCGGGAGCCATGGCGACTGCTCCAAGGCCACCACCTGCTCAATCTACTCCACAAGCCTCCCAAGCGACGCACGTCCCGAAGCATGGCCCAGTGCGCCACGTCACCAATGAAGGGGCTCAGGAGGACAATAGCGTGCTCGTCGGTACGCTACTTGTGAATTCTCATCCCGCAGTTGTTCTTTTCGATTTTGGTGCATCCCATTCATTCATCAAGGAGGGTTATGCTTTGAGACACAATATAGTCATTGAGACCCTGCCTTCTCCATGCAATATCGATGCACCCGGGAGTAAGTTAATAACCAATCGGGTTGTTCCTAAGGCCAAGATTCTCATTGAGGGAGTTCAGATTTCTGCAAATTTGATCTTTCTGGATACTAGAGGAATGGACGTAATTTTAGGAATGAATTTGTTAGCCCAATATAGTGCTCAACTTGATTGTGCCAAGACGGTCGTGTTTCTCAAAAGTCCAAAGGTTGAACGGGTTTCTCTTCACCTTGGAGAGGGAGGTCTCCACCTATATGATCTGAAGGTTGCCACAGCCACGGAGCTCCTAAATATTCCCATGGTTTGTGAATTTCCTGATGTTCCCAAAAGAACTGCCAGGAATGCCACCCGATAAAACAGTAGAATTCTATATTGATCTTGTTCACGATACAGCCCCAATTTCGAAGAGGTTATATAAGATGCCACCAAATGAGTTAGTGGAATTGAAGAAGAAAATTCAAGAGTTTCTTGCAAAGGGCTTCATTCGTCTGAGCTCCTCACCCTGGGGATGTCTGGTGGTCTTTGTCAAGAAAAAGGATGGCACTCTACGGATGTGTGTTGATTACCGTCCTCGGAATGAGTCACTGTCAAGAATAAGTATCCGCATCCTAGAATCGATATTCTATTTGATTAGTTGACCGGTGCCCGAGTCTTCTCGAAGATTGACTTGAGGTTGGGCTACCATCAAATAAAGGTCCGACCAGAGGATATTCTGAAGATGGCTTTCTCCACCCGCTATAGGCTTTATGAGTTCACCGTCATGTCTTTTGGCTTGACTAACGCACTGGCATTCTTCATGTACTTGATGAACATAGTCTTCATGGAGGAACTCAACAAGTTTGTTGTAGTTTTCGATGACATTCTTGTCTACTCCAAGACTGAAGAGGAACATTCTGAGCACCTTCGTATCGTTCTTGGTCAACATCGAGATCACCAACTCTATGCCAAGTTCAGTAAATGTGAGTTCTGGCTCAAGGAGGTCGCCATTTTAGGGTATATTCTATCTGAGAACGGTGTTGCCGTTGACCCAAGCAAGGTGCAAGATGTACTCGATTGGGTTCAGCCCAAGTATGTCACAGACATCCGGAGTTTTCTCGGACTCGCGGGCTATTACCGTCGGTTCATCGAGAATTTCTCCAAGATTGCCTAGCCCATGGCTGAGCTGTTGAAGCAAGGCAACGTGTTTGAGTGGTTCAGTGAATGTGAGTCAGCTTTCCAAACCTTGAAGGAACTGCTGACGACCGCTCCCGTTCTCACTCAGCCAAAAGTGGATAAGGGTTTCGACGTCTATTGCGATGCTTCCCGCATAGGCCTCGGATGTGTCCTCATGCAAGAGGGCTGAGTTGTTGCTTATGCCTCAAGTCAGTTGAAGCACCATGAGGAGAACTACCCAACCCATGATTTAGAGCTCGTGGCAGTTGTCCATGCCTTGAAGATCTGGCGCCATTATCTATTGGGAAATCTCTTCCATATCTATACGGATCACAAAAGTCTCAAGTACATTTTTACTTAGGCCGATCTGAATATGAGGCAGAGAAGATGGCTCAAGCTGATCAAGGATTATTAGCTGGAAGTACATTATCATCCTGGCAAAGTGAATGTGGTCACCGATACCTTAAGCTGAAAGGCTCATTGTCATTGTCTTAGGGTCTCACCCAAGGATTCCACCCTTTGTGATGATTTCCGAAGACTTGGACTTGAGATGGTTTCGGAGGGTTACCTTTCCAACTTGGAGGTGAAATCCATTCTCATCGACCAAATTAAGGAAGCTTAGAAGAAGAACATGTTCTGACGATTCGCAAGAGTCTCCTAACAGCTCAGTCCCGACAAAAGAGCTATGCGGGTCACCACAAACGAGATCTTGTGTTTGAGATTGGGGATTTTGTCTAATCTTAAGGTGTCGCCTCTCAAAGGGGTTCAACACTTTCAAGTTAGAGTGAAGCTAGCACCTCACCATGTTGGTCCATTTCAAATCATTGCTCCGCGTGGCAAGGTGGCCTATCAGTTGGACTTGCCTCCGTCCCTCTCCGCTGTGCACAACGTCTTCGAGGTCTCTCAATTGAAGAAATGCCTTCGAGTCCCAACCGAAGTCATTGAAGTTGCAAACCAAGAATTGCAGACAGATCTCTCCTATTGCGAACATCTAATTCGTATTCTTGAGGAAGCTGAACGGAATACCGCGCAAGTCCATTAAGTTTCTCAAGGTTCAGTGGAGTGATCACTCCGAAGGCGAAGCGGCATGGGAACATGAGGATCGGCTTCATGCCAATTATCCCGAGTTTTTCTCAAAATTGCGAGTGTTGCATTAGTTTCTATCCCTCACAACATGTAAATGGTGCTATAGTAATGTAGACGTCATAAAACACCCTGCATGATGTTGAGATGCATTCACTTTTGAGTAGATGAAAGTTCCGTCGTTCCGCTCACACCACTCGTGGGTTAGTAGGAATCTTGTATTCTTGTTTTTCTTATATACAAATAAAAGTTGTAACTATGTCATGTTAGTAAACTGAGATGGGAAAGGATGATGACACCACCGTCACTCACCTGACACCTACCTTGTTATCTTGTAATATCCTTGTTATAAGATTAACTTGTCTAGGTGAATATGGCACGCAGAAACCTGGGACTTTTCTTGAGGTCTGAGAAATATGCCATGCAGCACTGCCGTATCATCTAGTGATGCCATTATTGTTCTAGTCCTGGAAACTCCTTTTCCTCGCTCGCTTCCCCGCACTTCACCCGAATATCAGGACGAGATTCTTTTAAGGGGGGAGTTTTGTGATAGCCCAAATGACTTGAGCATGTCATTAAGCATTATAAGCATCATTAGCATAATGTTTAATTGTTTTGAGCAATTATTAACATGCAATTTCAATTAAACATAAATTGTGAAAATTAATTTAAAGTGATGCTTTGTGAAGCAACTCACAATATTGCTATGAAACATAGGGCTGGAAACAATTTTAGAAATTAGTCCATGATAAGTGAGGAATATTAGTGATTTTTCCCAAATTTTTGGGAATGGTTTTGAAGGTATAAAAATTACCACAAGTTAGAAAAGCTTGCATCTTTGGAGAATTTTAGATTTAAATTGGCTTAGGCATTATGGGTCAAACAAGATAAAATGGGTTGCACGTAAATTGTAGTTTCACTCAAAATTTGTCCCATAATTGTAGTTAATATGGGTCAAACAAGTTAAAGAGCAGAGCAGAGCGCAGTGCCGAACACACGCACGCATGCGCCGCTGGCCAATCCGTGGAGCCCGAGCCACGAGGAGCACACGGGAGGGTCGCCGAAGCCCTCTCTGCCCGATTCCCGTGCAAATCTACTCTATTTCCCGGCCGGATTTTGGCGCGCCACGCCGTCTTCCTCATCTCCAGTGTGCCCACTTCGCACCTCATCGTCAGCCCTCCAGTCCGAAGCTCCTCTACTCCGGCCAGCTACACGGAGAGCTTCACCTCACTCCCCACTACCTTTTGTGCATGCTCTTTTGCTTGTGGCCCATCCCTGGCACGTCCCTCCTCGTGCGACTATGCGCCGCCGCCCGCTTGCGCTCTTCGTTGGCCATGCCACCGTCAGGCTCCTCGGCCAAGAGGCCAGCCGTTGTGTTCAAGCACCCGCGTGTATGCCATAGGTGTCTTCGTTTGGCCCGTTTGCATCGCCTTTCAATGCCGAGGCACCACAACTGAGCCGCCAGCGTGCTGTCACCTTCGCGCGCCTCCGCTGCTACCCTCTGGTCATCGCCGCTGGCTACCCGTGCCCCAACCGGGTCCACGTGCACCTGCTGATGCCGTTGGTGCCCTCGACTGGCCGTTTCCACCGCCGCTCGCCGCTGGCGATTGCCAGCCGAGCCGGCCAACCGAAGCAGCACAGCGGCGCCGTGGCTCAAGGTCTGTTGGACCGAGTCAACAGGCCAGCCCCACCCGTGGTCTCTAGGGCTAGCTGCATACCGGTGGGAAAAAGTGCCGTCGTGTTGATTATTTGGTTAAATAGAGAAAATCGACAAAGTAATTATTGTACAACTATTAAATCGGTTGAAACTTGTAAAATGTGTACAAAATTAAGTATGGCTCCAAAAATAGTGAAACCAATTTTTTTGGATTTGTATGATCCTAATCTACAAGATAAAAATACTGGGAGCTATGAAATATGTATTTAAATTTCATGGGTTCATAAAATAGGTTTGATCTTCATTAATCCATGCTTAATGATTGGTAGCCCCAAAATTGATGAAACCAATTTTGTAAACCTTATTGATTGATTCCCTGCTCATTAAAATAATCACCCTCATGTTAATTATAAATTAATTTCCTAATGATTAAATACTTAACAATAATTCAAACTAAGGAAAACCTTTAGTCCTTTAAAACTTATGCATGATGCATTACATCTCCACTATTGACATACACTGATGAGCATTCGTCTTGAATGTCGTTCATGCTCATCATAGCTTGCGTTCTTCATTAGTGAACGAAGGTCCGGAGCGTGACGCAAGCGCGATCGAAGACAACGCCAACCTTCCGCATTTCTGTGAGTTCTGTGCAGGAAGTGTCAGACAAACCCCGAAGCAGCAAGGCAAGCATCTAAGCATACTGCACCCTTTGTTCAAATTAAATAGAGTCTAAAAATTGATAAATTATGCTTTATGTATGTTTGCATGTGTTGAGTCCAATGTGAGGTTGATATGGGTAGAACCTATGTTGATGCATTATCTCTACCTTGACTTATTGATGAATCCTTATCCTTGTAGCCTTGATGATATAGTTGGTGTCTAGCTTCAAGGATTATTTGAAATTCTTAGCAATGCTTAGTTCCTCGGTAGAAGCTGAGTGACGGTACAAAGATGAGGTTGAGATGGATGGTTGAGATGTGAGATTGAGGCGATATGTGGGCGGTGTTAGGGGTATCTTCTGCCCAGGAGGAGTCCTCTGGGTAGTTCAGGAGAGGAGCTCGGATGCCATAGACCACTTACATCGTTTAAGGCCATCCGTCGGTGTAGATGGATCTAGCACTTTCCGTACTCACCACATGCTGATCTAATGGTATGGTAAGCTGATTATCATATGCTGTGCCGACACTTGCCTTGCGGCTCTATGACGTGTAAGAGAAAAGGAAAAGGAGAAGCAAGGTGGTCGGGGGTGTCCGGGACACGCTCGCGGTAACCCCAGTGTCATAGGGGCATTGCAAGTGGATGGTTCTAGGTATGAGAAAGGTTGACTCGAGTACCCCCTTGTGTGTACTTTCGTGAGTAGCACGAGCCGAATGATCCTCAAGTCATGTGGGTAAAGTTGTACCCCTCTGCAGGGTGTAAAAACATTTTGAAATACCGTGCTCACGGTCATGAGCATACTATTGTTTCATTTGTATCGGTTGTAGAGTTTACGAATGTGGGATAAGTTAATGGTATGATGGAAATGGTTGGTAGATTGTTGATGAGATACTATGGCTCCTATACATACATGTCCAAGTTGTAGATTGCAGGGTAGAAATGTATTTTGTTTTTTAGTTAAGTATAGATGCTCACACATATGTGTCTAGGTGGTTACCGTATATGTTTTACTTAACCTTGTGGCCTACTCTTGCTAACAGCTCAATACATAATCCTTGGAGTCGAGCTGTGTATATGTGCTCTATATGGATTAAGTCTTGCGAGTACCTTCGTACTCATGCTTGCGCTTTCAAGTTCTGCTGGTGAGGGTGAGGCGGTGTTTGGCTACTTCGTGCCCACCGATGTAGGTGTTGGGCAGGAATAGTGCATCCTACTCTGGTGAGGCATAGCTTTTGGGGTGGAGGCTAAGGGCATATGACTCCACTCTCCTTTTGTTGTTGTTAAGGTTTTATCTTCCGCTACATAGTTTCTCTTTATGTAAACTATTGCAAATGGTTGTATGCTTAAGCTATGTTGTGATGTGCGTATTGAAAAGGCATGTGTTCCGATCTTGGGCACAAAACACGTGCCGGGATTACTGAAATAGTATTCTGGTTAATCATTGAGGTTGTAATTATGGATAATGACCCTCCTGTTGATTAATTAGAATACTATTTGGATGGTTACTCACAGATAAGCTTAGATCTTTTTTGCAAGAGCACGGGTATGTGATGAGTCAGCAGATAAAATTTTGTTAACTCTTAGGCATGGTAATGATTTCTTAAATGTTCAGATATATATGATGATATCATTTTTTTGTGGCTCTTCTCTTGCACTTGTGGCTAAGTTTGCAGAAACTATGAGCAGGGAGTTCGAGTTGTCGATGATGGGCGAGCTCAACTTCTTCCTCAGGCTGCAAATTAAGCAATGCAAGCAAGGTACATTCGTTCACCAGACGAAGTACACCAAGGATTTGCTGAAGAAGTTCGACATGAATGATGCGAAGCCCTTGGCAACACCAATGGCTACCTCGACTGTGCTTGATCTAGATGAAGATGGCGATGAGGTAGACCAGCGGGAGTACAGGAGCATTATCGGTTCTCTCTTGTACTTGACAATGACAAGACCCGACATCCACTTCGTCATCTGCTTATGTGCTCGCTTCTAGGCTTCAGAAGGACGTCTCACCGCCAAGCGGTGAAACGTATTTTGAGGTACCTCACGCACACTCTCAAGTATGGACTTTAGTTTTCTGCTTCCTCTTCTCTTTCTCTTCGAGGTTTTTTAATGTGGATTTTGCTGGTTGTAGAATTGACAGAAAAAGTACCTCTGGTACTTGTCACTTCTTGGGTACTTCTCTTGTGTGTTGGTCTTCTCGCAAACAGTCTAGTATTGCGTAATCTACTACTGAAGCTGAATATGTAGTTACTACTAGCTTTTGCTCATATATTTTGTGGATGGTTTCTACTTTAAGGGATTTTGGGTTGAATTTCATAAGTGTGCCACTTTTGTGTGACAACACCAGTGCCATAAGCTTAGCCAACAACCCAGTTCAACACTTCAGAACCAAACAGATAGATGTGAGATTCCACTTTCTAAGAGACCATAATGAGAAGGGAGATATTGAGTTGAGCTACATAGATACCCAACACCAGCTATCCTATATATTCACCAAGTCTCTAGATGCTATAAGATTTGTCTATTTGAGAGTTGAGCTTGGTGTGTGCCATCCATATGGCATTGTGTGAGGGGAGTTGTCCTTTGTACATACTTTATCTTACTTTTGTTGTTTTTTGCATTATATTTCATTATGTAAGATAATCATAATAGTTGAGCTTTGACTTATAAGTCTTTAGCATTTTTTATTGCTAGACTTGAATTTGGATTAAGTTGAGTAGTTGTGTGGAGCAATCATTTAATCTTATGCTCTTCTTGATGCTTTGACATGATACATTTCAAGCAAACTTGATTTAAGATGAAATTTGGCAATTTTATGAATCATATAGACTATAAAATACTACATTCTTGATCACCATGTTCGTAATTCCTTAAGCTTAGTCAATACTTGTGTTAAGACTAGTCTGATAAATATTTTGCTCTAGGTCTTCTTGGTTCACGATAGTGGATTGGGGAACATTGCACTATGTTTTTATCTTTATTAAATGTTTAGTTTATGATAGAACCTTTGGGGAACATGTGTTCCTTGTATCACAAAGGCACTACTTAACTTGATCTTGTGACCATCTTGATAACTTATGCGAATCACTTGATTATAAAAAATCAAATTTCTTGTACTAAAATATGATCCAATATGGTTGTCTTGAGGCTTCAGGGTATTTGTCGTACCCAGTCACGCGACACTTTGCTTGTATAAGAGGCAACTTGAGGATAAAATAAAATTCAAAGAAATATGCCTAACTGTTTAATTCTTTTTAATCACTTGATCAATCTAAGTCTTGATTTCATATGTGAGCATTTGCAAAACCTATTGTCATGAATGCTTGTTTGCCTAGTTTGAGTTTGAAGTTGGCCAGTTCTTAATGCTTGTATTGCCTCGACACGAGTGGATGCTTATGTGGTGGTCACTTTTAACATGATTTAGCTATGTGAACTTCAATGCACCAACCAATTTTTTGGATTTAGCTTGTATAGCTTCATGTTCTTGTGTCACTATCTCTTTTTGAGCCTCTATGTGATTGTGAGCTCCACTTTCTACTTTTAGAAGCCCTTTGATGTTTCTAGTTTTTGCAAATGCTTTGTGGTATACTTGTAAACGCTCATTAGGTTTGCATATTCATGCATTGCATAATATTTTGTCCTTGATGTTTGCATTGCCAAATGGGAAGAGCATATGCACAAAGAGAATAATGTGCTACAAAGGAGGAGAAATGAGAAAATTTTGCAACAAATCTCAAAGAAAAATGAAAAATGTGCATTCATCAAGGGGGAGCATTTGTTTTTAAGTTGTTGAGCTTTTCTTGATCTTTTATGGTTTTGTCTTGTCTTTGCCTATCTTCAGCATTTTACAATCTGTCTTATGCCAAGTGATTTGTGTTTACTCTTTATCAAGTTTTTGGTCACTTGGATGTGCTTCACTTCTTCTATCACAAATCGTTGTGCTTTAAGGGTTGTCAATGCATTCATCGAGGGGGAGATTGGGAAACCAAGCGGAGAAGTGCCTTGGTTTGCATGTGATGAGGTATTGACAATAGTTGATGTGTCTTGAACTTGGTTAGCATGTGTTTGTGGATGTTTATTCTTGTTCATATCTAACTCGAGTAGGCGGTGTTTCGAATTGGTGAATTCTTCTCTTTACGTAGAAAAATTACACACACTGGAAGTTCTAGTGTTCACAGGAAGTTCGGTGTTCACCAGAAGTTCCGATGTGGGAAGTGTATACTCACCGGACTATTTCTTGCAGAGAGCAATTTTTCGGGAGAAATTGGAGATCAATTCACCGGAAGGTCCGGCGAATGTGGTGGCAACACCGGAGGGTATCACCAGAGCATTTTCAGTGCTGAAGCAGAAATGAAAGCAAATACCAGATGGTCCAGTGATTGACTTTGAGAGCGCCGGATTATTTTCTACAGAGTGGAGATTTTGTTTGGGGCCAAGACTGATTATGTACGACGGATAGTCCGGTGCTATAATTGTGAACACCGGAGAATGCACCGGACCTTTTGTTGCAAAGAGGTTACAGGAGGGTGGTTCATTGGATTGGTACACACTGGATTATCTGGTGATAGACATGAGATCACCGGAACCTTTCACCAGACCTTTTCCTACAGAGAGCAAAATTTTCCTAGAACAGATAATGTTACACTCACCGGATTATCCGGTGTTTAGGAGTAGAACACACCAGAATATCTGGTGTTCACGTTTTATGTAGAATATGCTCTGAGTTGAAGTTTTTGATTGTGTGTTAACCTGGAGATGTTTTAGAGTGTAGAGAAATATGTTTGCTTGTTTCATAGTATGTAGGTAATGGATGCAACTTGACGGTTGATAGCGGGTGATCGGGGCTAAGCAGGTGCTTGGTGCCGAACGATCAAGGAGGGTTGGACAGAGTCAAGGGTGATCCTAGATATACACATGAAGGTCAAGTAAAGCATGAAATAGAGGATGAAGATGGTATGTTGACAAAGTCAAGCGAAGGGGATATTGGTACAAGTGACAAGGTGGCATGAGGGATCGGAAGTGGGAGAAACTTATGTGATAAGGTCTTGAATTTTCTTACCTCTAGACAATCAATTTAGAGAGTTTTCTTGCTTAGTGTTCATCTTTTCTTATTTCTTCGCTAATTGTGATCTTTCGAGTGCTAGTACACATGGATTGATTGTAAATGGAACATATGATTCATATACCACCGTGAAGTCATGTTACCTCTATATACTCTCGTTAAAACTTCTCTTAATTTTTGCTTCCGCTTAAGTTTTAAGGTGCATTGGGTGTTCCAAATAAGAGAAGGTCATCGATTTCGCAAGAAATTTGTTGAGGCGTATATTCACCCCCCCCCCCCTCTAGTCGTCAATCTTGTTCCTACACTTTAATTAGTACAAATAAAGCTATTGTATGATATTTATAGATCTAATTCGTATATACTAAGAATATGTCTTAATTTCTACTAAGTAAAAAACCTTTAATTTTTATTAAACATATACATTACCTTATGTAACGAAGATGTACTACACAAATTATAAACCTAATATAAAATAAATTACCTAATATACAATAAATTGAAAACCTAAATATACAATAAATTAGTTCATGCAAAAAAATAATGATTAAGTTACAAATCTAATACAAACCCTAATATACAATAAATTACAGACCTAGATATACAACAAAATTTTTTGTAAAAAAAAGGAAAACAATATCAATATCGGTTCTAGGAAAAAACCGGTACTAATAGTCATAGCATCAGTGCAAGTTGTGGTCTACAGGTGGCATTGATGCTGGTATCAGTGCCAGTTGTAGATCACAGCCAGTACTGATGCACTATCCCCTATATATCCTAGCATAGAGCCGCTTCTCCATTCATTGCCCTCGCATCTCGCCGATAGCCTCCTCCACGCCTCCTTAACATGTCGGCCTCCTCCTCGATGACTACGCCAGCCTCCTCCCCGACAACCACGCCAGCCTCCAAGTTTCCAATGACGGGGGCCACCCCAAAGGCCTCCTCCAAGCCAACGCATCATCATCCCCGAGCTCCACTCCGACGACATCATCCCCGATGTCCACCCCGACGACTTTCTCCCCGGTGCCATGAGCCGGAGCCCAACCTCCTCGTCCCTGATCTCCATTCCGACGACTTCGTCCTTGTCGCACTCCTCTACATCTTTGCGGTGAGTGCTCCAATGGCCTCCCCCGTGCGGTGACATTTGACAATAGTGTGATTGAGGTGGACATGTGATTGCCAACCACATATTCATTCTAGCATTCAGTTGTGAACCAAATATAAGTAATCTAATGGATGGTCCATCTGTGGTAGCTCATAATTTTTTTTGTTGCACGGACTATAAATTCTTGGAGGGTCTATTTGGACGCTCTCTATGAGTTCTTGGGAGTTGAATCGAAATCTTCCATATCAAAAGAGGTCCCAATTAATATTGTATATTTCCTACTTTCAGTTGGCTACAAATCTCTTGTGGGTGTCATTGAGTGTTGGTAAAAAAAAATCCGTAATCAAGCATATATAGTTACTGAGAGAGATGATGGTGGGTTTTTTTGGGTGACTTTGTTCGTGCTCGCAAGTAGGAAAAAAATGCCCTACTATTTGTAGATGCCGCATGAATCTAGTAGGTATCATGGACACATCCGAAGGATCATTTGGTTGGACAACTCATATGAAAATGTGTAGTTGTTAAAGATTTGCCTATATTGATGTAGGTGATACCTTATCTAGTTTGGTTGGACAACTGATTTGAAAATGTGTAGCTTTTAGAGATTTACTTATATTGATGTAGTTGATTCCTCCTCTAGTTTGGTTAAACAGAATGATTGCTGACATAAAGGGTTATGCACAACCTGCTGTGAATACCACTATAGGTGATGGTGATACAAGGAAGATATCGATTACTTTTTGGATGTTGGCAAGCGAAGAAGAATCTATTAGTATTGTTGCCTCTGGCATCCAATCACCTGAGAGCTTTGTGGCTGAAAAAACGCAGTGGAAGCGGTTTTTCAAGAGGTTAAGGATCAAGTTGGGTACATTTTGCCTGACTATATCTATTTTAAATTGAAAGCGCTTGAGCAAAATGTGGAGGATGTGGCATCAATAACTACCAATCTCTCATGGTTACATATATTTGATATGATTGGTGATATGAATTTAAGCCTATAGTGTTATTTATATATTATAATCTCTTCATGTTTATGCTCTTTGCCAATATGAATTTTACTGGATCAATAGGATGCTTTCTGATGTTAGTTTAGGTTCACTCTTATGCTATGTCATGGAGCGGCTTGGGTATACAATGATTGGCCCGAAAGTGAAGAGGGTTCATGAAGGTAGGTATCAAGCTTATGTGGAGCTTGAGTCAACTATCAACAATTTCTCTATTTATGGAATGTTGTTGGATCTGCCCTTTCTTGCTCGAGATAGTGCGCTTGTTTATGCACTACGTCATCTGGATAAGATATATATGATTCCTCCTGCAGCGTAGAATCATAGATGAGTGCATTTGCAATGTGTTTAACTTTATAATGTGAACTGTGATAATGTTTATGTGTGGATGTTGATGAACTCATGATTATATATGGATGTTGATGAATTCATGATTATGTGTGGATGTGGATTAACTATTTGTGATGCATGTGTTTATGTATATATCTTCTTGTGATGAATGCCTACATATATATGAATACAAATTTAAAATTGGATTTTGAATGATGTATTATTGAATTCGTAATTTATTTGTGCCTACACAAGTATCAATGCCGGCTTATCCCACTAGCCAGCACTGATATTCAGACTATCAGTGTTGGTTCTTTGTTATGGACTGGCACTGATACTCATTATCAGTGTTAGTCCCAAAATCATCACTGATGATGTTTTGAGCCGGCGTTGATGATTCTTTCTGTAGTAGTGTTGGTTTCCTTTTGAATTATAAACATAAATATCTCTCAAAATCTATATCCGTTTTGATACTGTGTTTTAACCATGATACTAGTTACCGTTAAGATAATATCACATGTTTTTTAGTTTTTAAACCTTCTCTAAAAACATAAAAAATCAATTATACTACCCAAATAAATACCGTAGCCTGGTTCTGCTGTATCCCAGCAGTTGTAGTCCTCTCTGGAAATAGGAGTATTTGCATTTTGTCCAACAACATCTCCCTCAACAATAAAATTTCCGCCCTCCGGTTCTTCCTTGCTTATTAATCACTATTCAACAAAACAGCTCCGCATTCTTTTTTTTTTTTGAGGGTAAAGAGAGAGCTTAGATTAACTGAAAAGGGTATTACATTCCTGGGCAAGGAGCTCAAAGATGGCCGGGGGAGCCTGGAGGATCCACTCGGAACAAAGTCTGGAGCTCATGCCCATCTTAGCTAGAAAATGAGCAACCCTATTACAATCTCTCTTTAATTTGTGCCATTGCACATCTTGGAGACGGCTACAGACACCATGTATCTCATCGATGATTGGAGACCATGCCGCACGATTTCCTTGGTGTGCCACAATGTCCTGAATGACGGTGGCATTGTCAGACTCAAAAATCACCGGCATCTGAACCCAATTTGCAGCCGCGCGAGCTCCTTCTAGGCATGCCAATGCTTCCACTTCAATAGGCGCATTGCAGTTCTGAACCGCCTTGTATGCAGAGTATAGGACCAAGCCCCTGCAGTCCCTAGCGATAATTCCGACGCTAGCTTCTCCATTCTCTGGCCTAAAAGCTCCATCAACATTAATTTTTGCCCAACCTTCAGGCGGAGGCCTCCACACAATATCATCAGAAGTGGCCCTGTTTCTTCTTATGGGCTCTCCGCATTCTCTCTCATGGCAGCGGATATATTGTTTTAATCTGCACGGCGTCCTAGAAAATTGTGCACGTTTTAAAAGTGAAATTGAAATCTTTTTAATAAAATGGGATCGAGGCATATTATTCCGCTAAGATTCACGAAATTATGACCTTGAAGATACTTGCAGTCCTTGCAACATTCAAAACAGATATTTCTCTCTCGATCACCTGCGTAGATGCTTCTCTCCCAACGTGTAGAGAAACGCGCGCCTTGCATTACTAATAAACTTCCACAGGACATGTTATACATGCAGTGGTCAGGAAGCAAAGGCCATATAAGGAGAATGCATGTCACATCGACTTTTAGGGTTTGTTAGCAGTGCTCTCGGAGCAGAGTATCAATTAGAATTAGGGAGTTCTGTAAAATAGTAGTTTTTAGCTTTTTGAATGGAATTTGTAGAAGTGATTATCTGAAATGAATTAAAAGCTAGAGAGCTGAAAAAAATAGCTTTTCCTGATTCACTTTCCGTACTGAATCACTTTCTCTATATATTTTATTTTAAAAAATCACTTTCAATCACAGAATCACTTCTCCAGAGAATTATTCTTCATAAAAAATTTAGATCAGAAAGAGCTCTACTAAACAGAGCTAAAACTAAAAGCCACACTTTTTCGCGTTGTGGCATGACAGTTCAGGATCAGTTACACGCGTGGAATTTTCCTGCCCATACATGCTAGTCTGCTATATTCAAATGGGAACTAATCTGTTTCGTTTTATCGGTAGATTTCAAACGATGTCAGCTTGGGAGTCCTCGGTGAGAGAGTGGAACTCACGTTACGTGTGCCTGGGTCCCTGAAAGCCACATCTGTATCAGACTTCAGGGGCATATGGGGACAAGTGAGCTTTGAGCCATCGCGAATTCGCGGCGCTCGCTGGTCGATCGGTCGCTTTTGAGTCTCACCATTGTCTTGGATTGGTACTTGGTAGAGAATATGGCAGAGGTTCGACCAAAGAGAAGGAAATGCATTGTGAATTACGGGGAGTACCTTCCTTTTCATTTCTTCTTCAGAGAGAAATCAGAGGCAAGAGGTATGGTTTTGCTTGTCTGACTAAATTTGTAGGGGAAGAGGAGATGGTCATCTCATGAGTCAAATGGGACTGGATCTAATTTGGGGATTTTTCTTCCATGCATGGCATGTGAGCTCGTCAAACTGAATATGCGGACATGAACCCATGAGAAGAGTTTTCACTAATTGGGTCAGGGTTCAGCTTACCATTTTAGAGAAAAAAAAGGGACCCCCCCCCCATATACCCGAGATGGCCGATTTTTTATAAAACAGTAGGATCGTCCTCTACCGGTTATGCATTAAAATAGAAAGAAAAATTTATAGCAGAACATTACAGACAAAAAACAAAAATTAAGAAAAGATATATACAAGTTATTCTAAAGATGTAAACCATTGAATCACAGGATCAACCTCTCTTTGTCTCACACGTTGGATAACCATGATGAATTCCTTTTTGAAATTATTCTTTACTGCCTCTGTAGATGGATGCACATCATTGAAAATCCAATCATTTCAAATAGTCCAAATGCTCTAGCACATTAGAGTAATGATCTCCGTAGCAATCGGAACACCCAATTTTTTTTCCTGAATAGCTTTAGAGTTTGAAAAGGACTTAGTTGTAGGTTTATTCGTAATCCAAGGAAGGACCAGCAATTTCTGGCAAAATTACAATGTAGAAACATATGCGTTCTACTTTCTTCAATCTGTAAAATGTAAAGGTCACAAGTGTAGGATGGTAGATGCATATTTTTTTCTGTGAAGAAGCGCCCTCATATTAAGCCTATCTTTTAGAAGAAGCCAGAAAAAAGCTTTATGTTTCATCTGACAATATCTTTTCCAAATCCATTTAAAGATGGGGTGAATTTACATGTACCCAATAAGACTCATGTATACTTCAGCAGCTAAGAATGTAGCATTGCCCCATAAATATGTCCAGGTGTCATCATCATATGAGAAATTAATACTGTTTATGTGCTCCTGCAAGTCATGTAGTTGGTCAAAGCTTGAACATATAGGGGCAGGTTAAAAATTTGATGCAGCTGATCCATTGATGTGGCAGATTCAAGAGTAATCAAAATTTTCTTTGTAAATGAGTATAGCTCCGGGAAAACCTGATGAGGAATGATTCCCGCCCATAAATCATGCCAAAGGAGGATAGAACATGGTTCAACTTACCGATAGCCCAACCGTTATCGAGCTTCACCGGTTACCAAAAATTCGCGATAACCGCGATATCCACTTGAAATTTGAATAAAATTCGGACAAAATTTGTTTGATAAAATTTAAAATTTAGGGAAAAATGTGAAATTGACCTCTCAGTAACCGGTCGAATTGGACCGGTTACCAAACGATTTTCTCGATTTATCAAGCGGTTTTCTCGAATTTTCCGTATTATTGGTAACCGCTCGATTTTATCGGTAACAGCTCGGTTTTCTCGATTTATCGAACGGTTTTCTCGATTTTCAATGAAGTTCAACAAAAAACCCAAAAATTATCTCAATCTTTTAAAATCAATAACTAATTCATCCTAGCTTCAAATCAAGTGAAATTTTTTTTGTTGGTTTTCTTGTAACATGATCTACATGATAAAAGTATTTATACTCATAAACAAGTTCAAAATGTTCTGTGAGAAAATGTATTTGTTAAACCAAGTTAAATGCATAGTTTACTCTTTTCTAATCCAAAAATCATGAAACTAATTTTGTTAGTCTTCTTACATGATCCTATGTCTTTTAAAAATACATGAACTGATGAATTAGTTATTGTTACATGCAAGATTGTGTAAATGTGTTGCGACTAGATTAATTCATAAATGACCCATCACACCTCAAAAATTAGTGAAATCACTTTTATTTGTTTATTTATACATGGTTTACGTAGGAAAAATAATAGTAGACATGAAAAAGTTAATCATTATGCTGTTTCTTAACATATTCACTTTATTCTTGTGAACTTTGTAAAAATCATAGATAAATTAATGAAACTCTAAAAAAGTGAAATAAATTTTAAAGATCCTCTTAAGATAAGTTCTACACAAGAAAAATATGTTTTTGCATATTAAGCTTGTCCTTAACATGAGTTAATAACTGAGCCCCACGCTTCAACTTTTTTCATTTTTTTCAAACTTCCTCCCTATAGAATATGATGCAAACGACATTTTTTTTAAATTTGTTTTCACGGAAGGTCTTAGAATTATGTCTATTTTTTTAGGATTTTGTTTGAATTTTTTTGAATTTATTTTATTTTTTCAAATTTTTTCAATTCAAATTCAGTTACAGTTCGGTTTCTGAAACCGAGCCGGACCGAGATGCCCGATTACCAATGAATTTTTAAACCCTATGATAGAAGTGACATTCCCCACTTGAGCAAAAGCAATCCCTTTATAAGTATAAATTAATTTGAGGATATCCCTCCATCAAAAGGACCCTTTATTTCTATTTGCAGGCAAAGTTCCATTGGTTAGTTATTATCTCATGCTAGATGCACCCATGGAAGATCTATTTTATTATAAAATTTATGCAGATTCTTAACCAAAAGAGCATCGTTGTGAGTCCTTAATTTAATAACCCCTAGTCCACCTTCTTGTTTAGGTCTACAAACCATCTTTCATGCTGCTAAAGGGGGATTTTTTTGCATTAACATTTGATCCTCTCCATACAATGCATTTGATATTTGTCAATTTACTTGATTACTTCTGCTAGAATTTTGAGAGTGCACATGTAGAAGGTTGGAAGAGAGGACAAAACGGAACTTACCATTTCTATTTTCCCAGCCTCAGACAGGTAGATTGAACAGCTAACCATTTTCCTTTCAGCTCTCTGTACCAAAGGCATGAAATCCCCAACTTTAGGTTTAGTAAGTCCAGAGGAAATCCAAGATAAGTAAAAGGTGGAGAGCCCTTTTGACGGTTAAAGGTCCTGGATAAGATCTCCATTTTCTCCTCATTAACATTAATTGGAACCATGATAGATTTACTATAATTGCCTTTTAAACCTGTGGAATATCAAAGGTATTGAGCAAAGCTTTTAACACAAAGAGTTGTTTACGACAAGCTTGCATGACTAAAAGAGTATCATCTACATATTGAACCATAGGGAAGTCATGCCCAGCCCCCAATAAAATAGGAAGATGAAGGCTACCTTGATCTTTGGCTATGTTTAAAATTGTTTGCAGAAGATCAGTGGCTAACATAAATAGAAGAGGAAAGAGGGGGTCCCCCTGTCTTACACCACTTCTGCAATGGAAAGTTTTGTTAGGCACTCTATTAAGAAGCATATCAAAGGTACCAGACTTGAGAATACCAGAAATCTAGGAAATCCATCTTTGTCCAAAGCACTTGTGGTGGAGAATATCCATAATAACCTGATGCTCGATTTTATTAAAAGTCTTTTTCAAAATCTAGCTTGATGAGAACAATTTCTCTTCTTGACTGATGGCAGAGATGAAGATATTCAAAAGACCAAGCAAGGCAATCTTGAATTAACATTGATTTGTTGAAACTATATTGGTTTTGGTGGCTGATTTGAAGAACTATCTACTGTAGCCTATCAGCCAAAATTTTTGTAATCAACTTAATAATTGAGTTGAGCAGAGAAATTGGTCTGTACTCTCCAACAGATATGGGGTTATCCTTTTTAAGGACTAGGGTTATATAGGAACCATTAATACTCTGTAAACAGATATTTCCTTCAAAGAATGCATTACATAAACCATAGAAATCCTGGGCTATAATAGACCACCATTTTTTCAAAAAATCACCATTAAAACCCTCTGGGCCAAGCGATTTATTTGAGGGTAGATTTGCAACTACTCTATTAATTTCCAGTTTGCTGAATGGCTGCTCAATCCCATCTACAGTTGTAGTTATACAACAAGGACGTCGAAGTAGATGGCCTCTACAATTCTTCTTGCCGTGAAAATGTATAACAATCTATTTGTCATCAATTTCTACAAATATCTCTCATTTAACATAGCATATCATCATGTCCTTCAACTAAAGATGTCCAAATGAGCTGTGCAACATGGAGCGGTTCGAGGCACGACATTGTTGGTATGGCCCAGGCACGGCACGACACGACGGCTAATGGGCCGGCTGGCACGACACGATGACTTGGGTCGTGCTTGGGTCGGAGCCACGGCACGGCCCATTTAACTGTTCATAATTTTGTAGTATTTATATAATTTATTTAGATCTAATACCATATAGAATATGTTGTGCAATGGTAGTGTGTTTGACTCCCAAGTAGAAGGTCGGGTGTTCGATTCCGAGTGAAAGCAAGTTTTTGTGATTTTTTTCTAATTTTTCGCAGGCTGACGGGTCAAAAAAAGTCATCGGGTCTACCGTGCCGCGGGCCGGCACGGCACGGCCCGATCTTAAATGGGTCATGCCTGGGCTGGAGTCGCGGTACGTGGGCCGGCATAGCACGGCCCATTTAACTAATGGGCCTAAACGGACCATGCCTCAATGGGCCCTGCCTTGCCGGGCCAGGCCGCCCACCATCCATCGCTTATCTTATTTCATAGATTTGTCTTTATAATGTTCATTGCTGAGAAAACTCTTTCAATTGATGATGTTGTGTAACAACCGAAATTCCCAAAACCAACAAAATAAAACTTTTTCAAAGAAAATAAAAGAGTTTTGAAAAACTAAATAAAACCCTAAGAGTAAATGTGCGCATGTATGCATATACACATATATGTGAGCATGTGTGTTATATGTATAAACATATATATACATTGAGGGCTATTTTCTTCAAGGAATATATATATATATATCAGTTGATTATTCGTTTAATTGTTTGGTTAATTGGTTGATTATCTGAGCTAATATAAAAAATATATATAGTATATATACTGTATATATGTATATATAGGGCTTATTTGGCACAGCTCCAGGTCTGATATCCATGCTGGATCTAGAGTTTGTATGATAAAATATAATGGTTTAAACTTTTGTTTTTAGTCCAAAATAAAAACCAGATAGCTGAACTAAATACATTCAATCCACTCACAGCTCCAGATCCAAGACTTCTTGGAGCTAGGTTTGATTAGCTCCAAAAAATCTTGGATCTGGAGTTGTGCCAAATTAGGCCATACATGTGTATATACAAGAGGAATTGAAAAGGAATTAGAAAAGGGATAAGAAATAGAAAACATATCTTGGGCCAAAACCTCTCAAACCAGCTGGCCCATATCTCTCTCCCTCTCTCTCACCTGGGCCGCTCAGCCTGTAAAGCCTGCTAACTCCCTCCCTCTCCTCTCTCTCTGGCCAGCCACACCCACACATCAGCCTCCCTTCTCTCTTCTCTATCTTAGTTCGGCAGGAGCGGAGCCGGTCACCGAATGCATGGACGTCGTTGACTCCGAGTTGAAGAAGTGTGCCCAACCGCCAAAACGGATTCGATGCAAGCTGTAGAAGCTCAAGCTTGCGCTGGATTTGCCAAAGCATGAGCCACACCCGAGATGAACACGTGAGCTCAACTGACGGTCGCACGGTATCCCAACCAAATTCGAGATATTGAGCTAGAGATAAGCTAAGAAGCAAAAGGAGGAAGAATCCAGAGAGTGTATATGACATTTTGCCCAAGAGATAGGAGTCTAAGACCATTTGAATCGCTGGAATCATGATTTGACCTGTCGTTACTCCCTCGTTCAAATCCAAGTTGAATTTGAGATAGTAGAACCGCCTAGCTATAAATAGAGACCCCTAGACCCTCCTCAAAGCATCATGTAGCTTTTTTCCATCGAGCCGAAGCAAAATCGCCGCCCAGAGCCCATCTCCGACAAGTTCCGAGAGCTTTAGCCACCCATCGCCATCGCCCGCTTCACTGGAGCATCGCCGATGCCGACGTGCGCCATATGTGAGTTCGTCGTGTCGCACTGATGCATATCCACCACTTGTTTAAGTGTTTGGACCACGGAAGACCTCACCGGTGAGGTTTCAGGCCTGCACCTCCGCGGAAAGGTCGCCGCCACCCTTTGTTTTCACAGGAGCCAAGTGCGAGTGTGTGTGAGCCATCCGATCTAGATGACCGGTTGAGAATGATGACCCGTACCCCTTCATTTTTAACCTAGTTAGAAGGCGATGTGGCAACCATGTGGGTGCATGTATCCAACGTGTCATGCCATGTTAGCGTTAGGAGCTTAGTTAGCATGCCAATCCAACTTTTTTTTATTTATTTATTTTAATTGTTGTGTTGATGTCATAATGATTATATATTGTGCAATAAATATATTTCTTTGGTAAAAATAATTTAAAAAATAAGAAGAATTAGGAAATTAATTTTTAATAATGTTTTATAGGTTTATTTAATTATGTATAATAGTTTTATTATTCAAATAAATGCTGGAAAAATCCATAAAATCCTAGAAAATATCAAAAATCATAGATGACATTGAAAAAATTCTAGAAAATTCCTAGCAAAATAATTTTATCTGCAGATAATCTTTTTAGTGTTTTAATCTTTAGAAAATCATAACTCATTAATCGTAGCTCTAGTTTGACCTGTTCTTTCGCCAGACTATCCGGAAAAGCGTGATCTTGTGTGTGATGATGTTTGTTGAGTGTTATTAGGTTCTTTTTGGATCTTGATGTTTATATATTGTCTTTTCACATTTGTTGTGAGTAGATGCCAATGTTTTGGAGGAGCTAGAAAGGCTGCATGATCAAGACTTCAAAGACCCAATTGAGGTCAGTGAAGACGAGTTATGTTCTTGATCATATTTATCCCAGTTTTTAAAATGTTTTGTTTGAGAAACATGCATGCAAGTAATTTTGTTGGGAATGCCAAGAGTTAGGCTTTACCCTAGTTTTCCTTTATCATCCTTATCGCCATAGTTATGGTTTATGTTATTGTTGGTGCAAGAGTTCGTCTTGCCGCAGCAAGTATGGTGAGAGTTTCTTCTAAGGAGGAGACTCAAGCTTGGAGATGAAGTTTGAGAGGAGGGAAAACAACAAATGTATTGATAGTGAAAAAATAGATTGGTCTGGGAGGAGTATCACAGCGTGGTTTAGCGCTCTGGCACCTTTGTGTATTGTGTGTTTCCTAGAGTGTTCTCCTTGTTACCTCTCCTTCCCAGATGACCACTACCCCCTATTTATAGGGTGGTATGTAGCTTAGTGTACAAGTTATCATGATGTACAAATATCTAAGACCTGACCGAATTACTAGGCCTTATCCCGGTTAACTACTTTTTACCCTGCATAGATGATAAATATCTACCATAGTAACTATTGTGGTGCCTGCACCCTAAGGGGTGAGCCAGTCGCCAATTGCAGTCCGGCGCCGCGCTGTTAGGGGTGTCAGGATAACCTCCATTGTACTGGGGTGTCAGGGCGGCGTCCACTAACCTAGGTATTTAATGCCGATCACTTCCTTACAGGCAAAGGATGAACGGCGTTCCCCTCTTGGCTGATCTTTCTTGAGGCTTGATGACTCACCCTGTAGCCTTTGGGAAGCCTGCCTAAGCCCCAGAGATAATGGTTGAAGATTACTATCCAGGTCCCTCTGGAGCCTTGATCTCCAGACCCTCAGCTAAAGGCTCAACCTCCAAAGTCATCAGGTCCCTTCGCGGTACCTCTTTGTACCTACGAAGCCTTCCCTTGGCTTAACCAGCTCGGCCTCCTGAAGGCTCAGCCTCCCAAAACCCGGCCTCCCGAAGCCCGACCCCCCGAGACCTCGGTCCCTCGAAGCCTCAGCCTCTTGAAGCCTTGGTCTTCCAGAGTCCTACCTCCCAGAGCCATGCCTCCCGAGGCCCTCGTCTCCAGCTACTTGGGCTGACTTCCCAAAGGCTACAAGGTGAGTCAGCAGGCCTTAGAAAAGATCTACCGGAAGGGGAGCACCGGTCATGCTTTGCCTGCAAGGAAGTGACCAGCATTAAACGCCTTGGCTGGTGGACGCCGCTCTAACACTCTGGCGTAATGAAGGCTATCCTGACACCCCTGATAGTGCAGCACGGGGCCGCAATTGGCCACCGGCTCACCATCTTCAGGGGGTAGGCACCACGATAGTTACTACAGTGGATATTTGTCTCCCAGATATGGTATAAAGTAGTTATCCGGGATAAGACCTAGTAATTCGGTCAGGTCCTAGATATTTGTACATTATGATAACTTGTACGCCAAGCTACGCATGGCCCTATAAATAGGGGGCTATGGTCGCCTGGGCTAAGGGACGAGCTAGACGGCAGAAGGACACAAAGGTGAAAAAACATCAAGTCACGCTGTGATACTCTCCCCAGATCGACCTATTTTTTCTACCATCAATACATTCATGGTGTTCCTTCTACTTAAACTTTGTCTCTAAGTTTGAGTCTACTCCTTAGAATAAACTCTCACCGTACTTGCTAGGGCAAGATGAACTCTTGCTCTAACAGCACGCCATCCGTGGGGACTCGAACATAGAAGTGCTAAGAGAGGTATGAATCCACCAAAAAAACCACCAAAGTGCTAGTCAAAACCACCATACCCACCGTTGCAAGCATGCAACCATATGCATGGTTGTGTCAGCCATGCACACCGTATGCATCCTCCAGCCCTGCTACTGTGTGGGATGGCGTTCCTCCAACCTTGGCCAACCCAGAACCCTGGGTCGGTACCGGAACCCCAGACGGCACGAGGCCTTCCAGCCTCTACAGGACGAAGACCTCACCGCCTCACGAGAGGACGCGGTCGAAGCCACAGCCAAGCAGGCCGCCTTCCAGTGGTTCTAGGCGGTCCAACCCAGGAGTGTTCCTGTCTGGGCTTGGTCCCAAAGTATCCTCTTCAACAACACCTGGGATACCCCGAGCGAGCCAACATCTTTGGAAAGCCTGTCCACCCAGCGTCCTCCTTGGGCCCCTCAGGTGAAAGAGGGTTTGAAGGAGACGAGGGGCTCTGAGGTGCACGGACCCTGCTAGCACCTCCGACGCCGCCCTCGCAACGCCAACCGCACGCAGGGAAGCCCAAGCCCACCTCATCCGAAGAGGCATAGTCAGAACCACTTCGGCTCCAAAAGCCGGTTCACCGGGCAACCTTGACGGCCTCCCAAAGGGGAAGGAGACCCTGGGGAAACCACAGGCTCTGGGACACGCCGCCTTTGACAGCGACCCCAACGACAACTCCAAGCTCCGGTGCCCCTGGAGGCACACGGGTGCATCCTGCACGGACCAAGGCGCGGTCACCACACCAATGACTGCCACACCCTCATGACCTTCCAGGAGGGATTCCTCAGAAGGCAAGCAAAATACCTAGCCACAGAAGGAGCCGGCGAAGGACGCCACAGGGTTCGGAGGCCTGGGGCAAACTCCCAGGCAAATCCCTAGCCCCTCAACCCTGCACCGTCACTACCAACCCTACTACCAACGGTACCATATCCAGCAACGAGAACTGAGTTAGGGACACATCGTTGCCAGGCTCCGGACGGAGTACCTCCGAAGCCGGGTAGCAGCTAAGGGCCAAGGGGGTCGCAGACCACCTCTCCCGACTAGCCCTCGACTACGCCTCCAACATGCCGTCGCTAGGCTCCGGACGAATTACCTTCAGAGCCGGGCAACGGAAGGGCTGAGGGGATCAAGCACCACCTCTTCCGGCCTAGCCACAGGCTTCAAGGCCTCCAAGGCTCACAATAGAGGCCTTATTTCTACAAAGGTACGCCCACTGTTAACTATCAGTAGTTTACCTAGTGGTCTATCTTTCATACAGCAAGGTTAGAGTATGTTGGAGGCTTCCAACCTTACTGCTAGAAGTCTTTTGCAATAGATAGCCACTAGGTAGAAGCAGTAGAACTTAAGTTACATCATCATTTAGCATAAATAGTTATCTGACCTAGCTTTGTTTTATACTACAATCAGCTTCTTATTGCCAACAGTAGACTGCAAACTTAGCTAGTATAACCATGCAAAATCCCTACACTCCTGAAGACGCATCGTGCCTAGGTCGCCTAGGGGGCGGGTCTGCCCAGGTTTCCTAGAAGGCATTGTGCGGCCTTAGAAGCATAGTTGCCACGTATCAAGGGATTTCCTTAATAGACCGTGTTGCGGCACCACCCGTAGGACATCTTCAAGTGGCGTGATAAGCCCAAGTACCGCGAACGTAGCATGCCTAGGTCACCTAGAAGGCAAGATTGCCTAGATTTTCTGGAAGGCATTGCGTAATCTCAGTAGACAATGAGGCCCACTCATCGTAGGTGACGCTTATGCCTAGGTCACCTGGAAGGCAAGACTGCCTAGATTTCCTGGAAGGCATTACGTAGTCTCGGTAGACAGTGAGGCCCACTCACCGCGGGTGCCGCTTATGCCTAGGTCACCTGGAAGGCAGATTATGCCCAGGATGCCTTGGAAGGTATTTGCATAGCCTCGTGTGTCGAAGCCACGCCCCGGGGGATGTCCTCGGTGGTGGAGATGCAGTGCTCTGAGAAATGCTGTCGCAAGGAATCCTCGTTGCACAACATGCCTACACACCGCGGGTGTAGCATGCCTAGGTCACCTGGAAGGCAAGACTACCTAGTTTTTCTGAAAGGTATTGTGTAGCCTCGATAGTGTGTAGATGCCGGTTATCAAGGGACTTTCTTGGTAATGTAGTTGCGGCACCCCTGAGGGATTTCTTCGGAGGCATGATAAACCCATGCACCAGTAAGCATTGCTTGCCTAAACCCAAGATCACCTGAAAAGGTTTCCCGGAGGGTAGGCTTTGCCCTGGTAGGCAGTGAAGCTCACACACCGCGGGCGTAGCATGCCTAGGTCACTTGGAAGGCAAGACTGCTTAGGTTTCCTGAAAGGTATTGTGTAGCCTCAATAGTGTGTGGAGGTTGCATATCAGGGGATTGCCTTGATATGAGGATGCGGAACTCTGAGAAATGCTGTCGCAAGGAATCCTCTCTGCACGACATGCTTATATACTACGTGCGTAGCATGCCTAGGTCACCGCTAAGGCATCAAGCCTAGGTTTCCTAGAAGGTATTGCATAGCTTCGATCGTATAAATGCCACGCGCTAGGGCACATCCTTGGTGGACAGTGTTGTGGTGCATCCCGCACGATTCCTCGGGAGCACGACAAGCCTACACACCGCGGGCATAGTATGCCTAGGTCACCTGGAAGGCAAGACTACCTAGGTTTCCTAGAAGGTATTGTGTAGCTCCGATAGTGTGTAGGGCCTTCAGCATTAATACATGCCAAGGAGTCTTACAAAACATCCGACAAAAATGGAGAGTCTTACAAAACGTCCGATAAAAACGGAGAACCTTACAAAACCTCCGACCAAAGTGGACAGTCTTACAAAACCTCCGACAAAAATGGAGAGTCTTACAAAACCTCCAACAAAACAGAGAGTCTTACAAAACCTCCGACGAAAATGGAGAACCTTACAAAACCTCCAACAAAAATGCAGAGCTTTACCAAACCTCTACACAACGGAGAGCTTTACCAAACTTCTGGCAAAAACGGAGAGCTTTACCAAACCTCTGCATAACAAAGAGCTTTACCAAACCTCCGGAAAAAAAAGGAGAGCTTTACCAAACCTCTGCACAATGGAGAGCTTTACCAAACCTCCGGCAAAAACGGAGAGCTTTACCAAACCTTCGCACAACGGAGAGTTTTACCAAACCTCTGGCAAAAACGGAGAGCTTTATCAAACCTCCGGCAAAAGTGGAGAGCTTTACCAAACCTTCGCACAACGGGGAGTTTTACCAAACCTCCGCACAACGTAGAGCCTTACCAAACCTCTAGCAAAAACAGAGAGCTTTACCAAACCTCTGCACAACGGAGAGACATCAAAAAACCTCCGCACAACAGAGAGCCTTATCAAACTTCCACCAAAATGGAGAGACTTCCAAAAACCCCCGCAGATGGGAATGTTTTTCGAAAACCCTGCCGGGCATAAAGGTTCTAAACGGACCTAATGGGAAGAGTACCTCAGCATCTTGAAGGCAAATGCTTCCGTACCAAAGTGGTACGAAACCAGTTGGCCTCGAAAGGGCATAGCAAATAGATCAAAGGGGTATGAAAATCCCCCCTCCCTATAGGGAAATGTATGACCCACGTGACTCAAACACGTATGGTAGAAGGTAAAATCATTACCCTACTATCTCCTTTAAAGACACATTTCATATGTCATTTTATGAGCGTTATACTGACATTTAATAAAAGCCCACGCTGTGTGGCACCGAAAACATGGGCTACCTGAGCCATGGGGCCATCGAGGTCCTTAACAACGACCCCCCAGTAGTTATGGAATGGTAGATGATGCTTAGCCTTACCTTGGAATGGTGATCATGATAATTGCTCCATGAATATGATAATGGTCCTATGCAATAATGATAAAAGATGATGAAATAATTTTTGTAGCAACATGGCATAGGGATTGTAGCATGTGGTATGAGGAGACTGGTATGGGATGCACGGATGAGAATATGGTAGTCTTGCTCAAATTTAAGGAACGGTTCATGAGGTGACATTTTTGTGTTTATAGTGGAACCACAAGCCTGGTATGGGATGGGCCTAGCCAAATAATTTTCTTTACTCTTAGCATAATATAGACCAGGCAGATGAACGAGGAATGGATGGGATTTCCTTGGAACCGTTGGTGCAAGAGGGGGATTCTGTTGTTGAGGTGTATTCATACGGTGGTGAAACATTAGCGGTATGCACATACTGAGAGAGGCACTGTAAAGGCTTTACAGTGAATTCCTAGCACACACTTTGGAATTGTGTAAGAGTTTCCCATCGGCCAATAGATACTCGACAAAATGGGAAGAAATGTCTTATGGGTAAGGTGTTCAACCTCTACAAAAGTGTAAAACTGGCTAATCAATCATGCTTACGGTTAAGAGTGGTATAGAAAACCTACCATGATTAGAATTTGATAGTTTGGTTAGTTTGGTCAACTATGTTGGTGAAAATCATAATTGATGTGTTATTAATCATAGTGGTATGAACTATGATTGAGGGGTGATCAACCTTGGTGGTTAGAACCTTGGTTGAAGTGTTGGAAAATTGGTTAAGTCAAGATGGTTGTAATCTTGAGGTGGTATGTTATTTACAGTTATTTACTTAATCGTTATTGCTTTTAAAATACTTTCAAATTAAAATATGGATTTATGCAAAAGAGTCATATTGACATTTTTCTGTCAAAGCCTTCATATGCATATTATTTTCTTCACAACTTGCTGAGTACGACAAGTGCTCACTCTTGCTATTACCAAACACTTAGTTGGAGAAGGTATTGAGGAGTTCATTAAGGATGGATCATTCTAATATGCTTTCTATGTCTATCATGCATGTGGAAATCATAAAGGATTAGAGTAATCATAGCTTGTTTACGATCCACTGCAGTTTATTTGGTTATTAGAAGCTTGAAGGTCACTTGTGTAAGACGGTTTAATCGATTGAGGAATGGATATTGTAATGATTATTATCAATACAGTCACTATATGTTGGGATTGATTCCTGGGCTCAGCACATAGATGAGATTGGTTTGTTTCTTAAACTAGTCTTGACATAGGTTGTATCAAAGCCATATCGATCTAGAACACAATCTTAGATAGCCTGGTTGGTCCTAAAAAGTAGAATGTTGGGAACAGTAAAAGCTATGCTCAAAGTCCCTTTACCTTCCTTTCTTCTAATATGGTTTACCTATCATACCTTGTGCTCAAACCTACAAATGGAGTCAGATGTCAACGAAGTTTGCCATTTCAACGGATTGTGCCAAGGGATCTTACCAAGGTTGCTACGGGTCTTACTTACCAAGGGATACCAAAAGAAGTCGATGTATGAAGGAACAAGGCAAGCCAATGGCACGGAATGGTCTGTCACCATCTTCGTCTATGGACACCAAGCGCACAAGGGAGAATTCAGAGTTGCATGCGCCTACACCACGGAGACAACGAGGTGCAGCTTCGAAGAAGGCATACAATATGCTATACGTCAAGCCCTCTACCACATGTTCCTAGACTATGGAGCAACAACTAAGAATTCGTTGTACCGCTATGTCCCTATTCGTAGTGACACAAGCTCGGATACTGGAGTCCGATGCTATTGCAATGAAGAGAATACCACGCTCCAAAGCCAAGTTTAACTCATCGTTGCCCTGGATCGAGTCTACAAGAGCACCATGCAAGAACTAAAGGTGGTTTGCCATCACTTGGAAGAAGCTGAAGAAGACAACATGAGATTCTGACACCGCCTACGTAAAGTTACTCCTACACGAGTTTCACCCCCAAGCAAGAGAGCTCGCTCCGAACCTCTCTCAAGCTCAAGATTAGAATATCCAGACAATGACTCGAATGGAGAACCTGCCACCTCACTGTGTGTACCAAATAGGGAAACCCCTCTTAGGGTAATAGAGATCGATTAGTAGTGTCGTATAGGTCATTTTAGAGTTTCTGGTTCTTATGGATCTTATTCTTATGAATGTCAGATGTGAGTTACAGGATCACCCTTAGGCACCTTGTCTACATCCATATATTAGAAGTAGGGTTTGATGTTAGTGAGTAATAAATATATTAAGAGTTTCTTCTAAGTAAAATTAGTCTCTACACCATAGACATCTCCTTAGGATCTTGTGCTTTTCTCTTATCTATGCTCTACTCTGCCAGATGGTTAACACCAGGAGCAACCTCAGAATTAGTGACAAACACGCAGTAACCCCACCTCCACCACCACTACCGATGACTATGGAGCAATTTTATGGCTATGAAAACCCAAATCTTGCAAGGGATGGCCAAGGCAATGACCAGAATGCAACAGGGTACTTAGACTCAGCTACCACCACCGCCTCACCACCACAACTAGTCCAAGTTGGGGGGGAGGGGGACTGCATAGATTCTAGGGCCTCAAGTAAAAAGAACGGATGTAATATTAGCCTTGATTCGCTCCTTTATTACGTATTTTTACTCTAAGCCAGTTACTCTCACTTTTAGGCTTTTCATCATTGAAGAGTGTAAACTGTTTTACAAACCCTCTGTACTCACTGCATTTAATTAGTATGCATACGAAAATCGTTGAAGGATACAATGGGTGAAGTGAACTCTGTTGGCATAAAATGTATCATGTGACAGAAGAACCCGCTCGAAAAGTTTACCAGAGACAGAACAACATGCTTCTGAAGACGAGGCATGTACAGTGTGCTCATACCTTCGAAGAGGAGAAAGCAGGCAACGCTCAGCCAGAGAAGCTCGAGGCCAGGAAGCCTGCCCCGATCCACCAATGCACCCACATGTGCATCCATCAATCGTTCCCGATGGAGCAGTGGCGGTGCAGAAGGGGAGCCGAGTGGACTGCTGAGGAAGCAAGCAGAGGAGGGAGGGAAGGGGAAGGGGAAGGGGAAGGCTTGGACGTGTGGGCTGTCCTCTCATCCCCTCTTGCAGTGAACGAACGTTGGGTTTTTCTTGGGGGCCCGGCCCGAGAGAGGAGTGAGGCAGAAGCGGCCGTTGAGGACCTTATCTTAAACCTCCACCATTCCACCCTTATCAACCCCTCGCCCCTTGGCTCTCGTTCCCTCCTTCCCACTATTCCTCCCGAGCTCCCCTTCCCTGTTCTATCCTTTCGCTCTCCTTCTCCTATCTTCTCTCTTATCCCGATAATGGCAAGCTCCAGCAGCACTGCCTCTGCCTAGCTGCATCTCTATACACGTTCGCTATCGCCCCCTCGCCTCGGTATCGGTGCTTGCAGAAACACACATACTTCTGGTGGTTGTCCTACCAAGTGTGTGTTCTGGGCAGCAGCAGCTGGGTGGCAGCCCATTGGTAAATTCTTGGAGCTCCTATTGTTTCTTTGGTTTCTATCCCTTGTATGTTCGGCCATTTAGCCATTTGCGAGGCTGTTTTTGTACTGCGAGCGCTCAATTTCGGTGTGTTCGAGGTTATTCAGGAGAATACTGGACGTGTTTTAGTTTTGTGCTGGGCTTTCTCTTATGACGCTGCTGTTTTCGCTTTGTTTGCCTCTGTTGGTTCTTTGGTTGGTAATTCGTACGCGCAGGAGATGTGCCCTGCGCGTGACTGGTTTTGCAGCCTGAATATGGGGCAGTCACGCACTGCTGTCCTGCTCTCTCTGTGAATTGTTAACTTGCAGTCTGTTCTCGTGTCCATTACTTCACTGGCTCTCCATCTCTTCTCGTTCTGCATACGTTGAACATTTGAGTACTCTTGTTACCTGCTACGGTTATTTAGAATTGTGATTTTTGAGCATTTCTGCTTGCAAATTTATCCCGTCGAATCCGTTCTTGTTCTTTCTGAACTATCTTGTACTACTAAATTTGGTACCTGCAACCTGAACTAGATTTATTTGGTCCACTGGTTCTGCTGCTCCATAATCCTTATCCCTTTGCAGTTGGCCAGAGCATAACTACTTCTTGAATTCTTTTGCCTTGTATTAATCATGTAATACACCTCTCAAAAAAGTCATGTTATACATTTTGTGCACACAAGCCTCCCTTTTTGATAGATATGAAAGTAAAAATATTACATGAATTCATCTTGTTTTGGGATGTTGGTACAAAAATTGTTGCTTGCAATTCTTTCTTGCTCCATCAGTTTCCCCTTTTTTTCTGGTCAATATTCGTGCCGTGGGCCGAACAGATGCATGAAAACACGACGAGTATTTCTCTTTCACGTGTCACTGTTTATGTACATGCACACATGTCATGGACAGCTCCCTAAGTTGTCCTCACTGTACTTTTCTGGAACTGGTCTTGTAACTGTTTCTTCTTCACACGCTCTTCTTCAACTCAAACATGTGCTACACACATGCTTCTTCTTTTTTTTGGAGGATTACACACATGTTTCTTCTTCTAAGCAGCTGTGTACAAAATAGCTGGTTTTTGCTGTTGTCATGGGCTAATGGCACATTAGTCATTAGGATCGCCTTTTGTTGGCAATCATATCATCCTACCATAATGATCCCATCATACTAGGACAGAAGGGAGAAAAGCATGTGTCTTTCTGTTGATTTATTGGTCGGTCATGATGGTTGTTAAGCACGGAATTGAAAGATAGAAAGGTTGTATTTTTTTAAATCCGTTCTGAAATACTGAAGATAGAAAGGTGGTGTTTTTAATCTTTGCTCAACAGCTGAAGATAGAAAGGTTCTGACGCGTTTCACTTTAGCCAAGTGAAGTAATCCAATCTTGCTGCACGCCACACAGAAGAGCTGCACTTGTTTAAATCCAAGTGCCTAACACCCATTCTACTTCGACTAAAAACAGAAAAATAATCTTTCTATTGTGTTGAAACTTGGGAGCAATTTATATTTTTGTTCTGTATCTATTGTGCAGTTGGGCTGTTTGTCCTGAGCTTGCTTGCCGTTCGGCCCTTGCATGGCGCCCAAGAGCAAGCGCGGGAAGGCCAAAGGTGAGAAGAAAAAGAAAGATGAGAAAGGTTATTCTTTGATCTTCCCTAGTTCTTATTAGAAATAACCGGGTAGGTATGATTGTTTGCGCTTTTAAGTTTAAATTATTCTTGTGATTTCTAGTTCTCCCTGTGGCCATTGATATCACCGTGAACCTCCCGGACCAGTCTCATGTCATTCT
Organism: Phragmites australis; assembly: GCF_958298935.1. Classification (NCBI taxonomy): domain Eukaryota; kingdom Viridiplantae; phylum Streptophyta; class Magnoliopsida; order Poales; family Poaceae; genus Phragmites; species Phragmites australis. Next base: position 16,596,454 of record NC_084935.1, read on the forward strand.
CAAGGTTTGATTTCTCTCCATTGTAGTTGTTCTCGTGTGAATTTTCTCATCTATTCTCACTGAAATATACATGAATTCTCATTGAAATGTACACAAAAAAATTGAAACACTGGAACGAACTTCTATGTACTGTGAGGCTCAGTTCATTTGTATTTGGTTTCCTGTCAAGTTTCAAATGCTATAACTTCATACCACATTTATATGCTTATGAATAAAGATTCAGGTTATTCAGCCAGTACACTTGATTTGATTTCTCCCGAGAGAGCAACAATGGTTCTACAAAAATAATTTGATGCATATACTAAACCATACCACTTAAAATAATTTTTCCTTAACCCTTTGTTGATGAAAGAACCAGTCTTTCACGAACAAGATACGTTGAGAAGCAGCTTGTTGAGCTGTTTATGCTTACGGAAGACAATGAGAGGAAAGGAACACCCAGAGTGGTTGTAAAAATCGGCCTGGGTGCACTATGTGTCCTTAGGTTAATATTTATATTGATTTTCACGACGTACGGTTACTGACGTACCCCTAACAGGCAGTGAAGATACATGCTATGGCATATACAATTGAGACACATGGTCAGTATATTAATACATTGCCTAGACGGGAGGCCAAAATATCAACTATTGTGATGATATCACATTGCAATAGCGGTCACTGTGACGGTGAGTGGTCACGATGTCTGGTTGGTCACCGACTACGGTACTGATTTTGTTCGGTGTGTCAGACGACCACCACTTGCATCGGTGTGTCAGATGATCACCACTTGCATCGATGTTAAATACAAGTTATATCAAGATAGACATCGCATGACCTGTGGGCCCGATCCTACGGACCTTACTGGTCCCTTGCCCCTCCCCCCCCCTCCTCAAGGGGTCTGCAGCCTCCGATCTCTGAGGATCCGGAGGACACCAAAAGCTTGGGCTTCTGGGGTCGGAGGTCCTTAATAGCGATCCCAACACCCTTCTCTTCATCATTGTACATCAAATTCAATTTTGCTCAATTTTGGCTTGTCCTATCCACTTGTCCAGGGAATTTCGACGGACAGGATCATCGATGTGAGGCGGCTACTGTGCGTCAACACTGCCACATGTGCCATCACAAACTACTCGTTCACACATGAGGTATGTTTCATTAACTTCTGATAATTGATCTTATAGCTAGGAGTCAAAGTCTGTTGAAGGGTCCATCACAAATGATTTTATTTCGTAAGTTTGTGAAGAATGTCTTTTGGCTCAAATCGACTAAAAATTGCTAGATAGAATTCCCTATACTTTGATTCTTCGCAAGAAATATGTGTTAAATTAAGTGCCTGTAAAATGTGTCAGTTGGAGTATTTCTATTTCCCTGAGCATGAACAAGTCCTAGCCTCCTCTGCCTACGCAAATAACGCATCTTGGTATTTTCAGAATGCTGATGAATGCATATTCAGAACTGTATTTCAATTCATTTCATTTTGTTTTTGTTTCAGACGCGCGACGGTCCATTGAAGGATGCTGCTGATATTGCGACACTGAAGCCGTGCACGCTCACCCTGGTGGATGGTAAAACCATGATACCCTCTGCTGAGTATATTTTAACTACAAGTCAAAATATTTGTGGAAACATCATCGAGCGGCATTAAGTAATTTGAAAAATGCATTCTTTAGCAAGAGTACACGGCCGCCACGAAATTTACAAGTTTTTTCTTCAATGCAGCAAAATATTTGAATTAGAATCCAAAATTCCTTGTAGTCTTCTCTCCGGTCCTATACTCTTCCTACCGAAAACAAAACCATCATCTCAACACCCGTAAAATTTGCATAAACTTTTGGAAAACATGAAATGGTTCTCAATTTTTTAGAGAAAAGTCCATCCTCTAGGCAGCGAAAGAAACCTTGGTTTGAAAGGAAATAGAATTATCATAAATCCACTTGGGATCATGAACAAGACAGATCAGTAAATCAAGATCTAAGTGTTACATTTTTCTTTTGAAAAAAATTCTCGATATGCCGCTAAAAATGATAAAACCGCAGAGGAGTACAACGAGGAGAGAGCGGTGGAACACGTGCGGCGGCTGCTGGACATCGTCGCCTGCACCACGTCCTTCGGGCCGCCGCCGCCGCCTCCACCCCCACTGTCCCCCAAGGACGGCGATGCCGCCAAGGAACTCTCGAACTCCAGCTCCAGCTCCAAGGCTGCCGCTTCCGCTTCCTCGGGCGGGCGTCGCACGGCCTCGCCGCCGCCGGCTGCCGGGGCCGCGAAGGATTCATCGGCAGCAAAGGAGGCAGCGGCCAAGGAGTCCACGGCTTCGGCGGAGCTGGAGGCCGAGATGAGCGGCGCGTGCCCACGCCTCGGCGCCTTCTACGAGTTCTTCTCGCTCGCCAACCTCACGCCGCCCCTCCACTGTAAGTGACAGCCTCTCTTTATCTGCAATCCCTGGCACACATTGAGTTCTTGGACCAGCTAGCACAGAAGATATGTTTGCATTCATCCACACCCTTGATTAATTTCAGTTATAAAGCGAGTGTCGCAGCCTCGACAGGAGGAGCAGCCTTCGGATGACCATCTATTCTTTCTCGAGGTAAAATGGATCAATGATGGGGTTTTCATTGGCCTCGTTGGGATAAAATCCTCTGATATTTGCCATGTATGTGCTGGCCCTATTTAGAGAATCGTTTTCTGGTTTACAGGCAAAGCTTTGTAGTGGGAAATTCGTTGTTGTTGAAGCTCGAAGAAAGGGATTCTTCAGTTTGGGGAAGCAGCGAGTCTTGTGCCAGAACCTTATCGATCTTCTGAGGCATCTTAGTAGAGCATTCGATAATGTCCGTCTATCTCACTCAACTTCCAGCTTTTTGGTTACGATTTATATTATAGGGTGATAGTAGCAGAGTTATATATTAATCTTAAATGCCGATGGTATTTGACCTTGTTATTTGGTATCCCCACTTAGACTTGGAACCATTGAAGAGCATTACAATTTAAAGGATAGTTAAATCGTAATCCCAGTACAATTTCAGGGATCTCCTTCAATTTGCATTATCATGACTGTGCACATCTGTGTATGAACAGTACCCACCTTTCTAAAGTATTGAAAATCATTTGTCTGGCAGCAACTATAGGCTTATTCATGATAAAAACTTCATTATGTCACCAATTACAAGCAATCTTTATAGGACAAATGCTATTTTAACAGTAGCACGGACATATTGCTGCAGAATGTAAATTTCCACATTAGCACATCTTTTATGAGTTTGTGAAGACAAACCTTGGAACGAAATCAGAAAGAGTTTTTTCAGGTTAAAACCTACAATCTACTGTGATGTCGAATCACAGGAAATTATAAGTTGCAAGATGTTCCATCACACTTCTTGTTGCTACATTACTTCATCACCTGTAACTGTGAGCTCAATTCTTTTTGTTGCTTGGATATGTTTTAGGTTTATGAAGATCTTATGAAGGCATTTTTGGAACGAAACAAGGTCTGTTACCTCATTCTGGTTATTTGTTTCATACATAATTTTTGTTGAATTTGATGGAAACTATTTCACACTATGTTGTACTAGGTCATATATTAGAATATCTATTGGTTAATCTGAAACAGAGCTAAATGAGTTTTAGTGCACATGTACTTCAAGTAGCAAATAATAATTTTGAATGTGTTCTGGCCTTCTGGGAATACCTTACCTACTTGTATAGATATGTTCATGTAGCTTCATAACCTGTTCTTTCATATTGGTCACACTATAATGCTGTTCTGCTTTTGGAGTAGCACTTCAGTTCAGCACTAAAGTCTTGCAACATCGTTGCTTCATTTTGTCTAATCATGTTTTCTATTATGCAAGTAGCATCTCTTTTGGATTAACTTTTCTCCTATTCCAATGCTACGTCCTCACCTAGTTGGTGTTGCTGATACATTGCAGTTTGGAAATTTTCCTTATGGTTTTCGTGCAAACACATGGCTTGTTCCTCCAATTGCTGCTCAGTCGCCATCAATGTTTCCTCCTCTTCCTGCCGAGGATGAAACTTGGGGAGGCAGTGGAGGTGGTTGGGGAAGGGATGGCAAAAGTAATATGTTGCCATGGGCAGATGAATTCCTCTATCTCACATCCATGCCTTGCAAAACTGCTGAGGAGAGGGAACTCCGAGACAGGAGAGCATTCCTACTTCACAGCCTCTTTGTAGATGTTGCCATCTTTAGGGCTATTGCAGCAGTAAGGCATGTAATGAAGAGTACAGAGGTATCAGCATCAACCAAGATAGATGAAGTTCTGTATTCTGAGACAGTAGGAAATTTTAGCATCACTGTCACAAGAGATTCTTCAGATGCAAGCTGCAAGGTGGACACTAAGATTGATGGAAGCCGAGCCACAGGAATGGACTCTAAGAATCTCGCGGAGAGGAACCTTTTGAAAGGGATAACTGCAGATGAAAACACGGCTGCCCATGTATGAGTTCTAAATTAAGGTGATCCTGTTCATATTCTGCACAAATTGTAGTAATTCTTAATTTTGTCATGAATTTGCAGGATGTTGACAGTTTGGGCATTATCAACCTTAGATACTGTGGGTATGTTGCAGTAGCAAAGGTTAACAATATTGACAAAACTAAAGTGGATTCTTCTATCAAGCCTATAAATATCGCAGATCAACCTGAAGGGGGGGCACATGCATTAAACATAAACAGGTTAATAACAATGCTTTTGTGTTATCCTTCTAGGTCTTATTTCTATAGCTTCACCCTATATTTATCTTTTGGTGATGAACTTCTGCTCATTCTATTAGTTTGAGGATGCTCCTTAATGAAGCCAATTCAACTGGAGAGAAAAAGATATCAAACCTTTCACAAAATCATAGGCAGGAAGAACTAACTGCGGCACAAACTTTTGTTGAGAAATTGTTAAAAGAAAGCCTTGAAAAGCTTGAGGAAGAGGAAACTGAGAAACAATCATTTATGAGATGGGAACTTGGTGCCTGCTGGGTTCAGCATTTGCAGGATCAGAAAAATTCTGATAAGGATAAAAAACAAGGTAGTGAGAAGGAAAAGAAGAAAACAGTGGACAAAGCTCTGAAAGAGACAAAGGTTGAAGGGCTAGGGAAGCCTCTCAAAGCTCTTAAGAACTCGAAAAATGCTGTTGATACTGCTGAGAAGGGATCCTCATTGGGGGCCAAAATCTTGTCTGAAGGAACAAGCTCTGCAGAAAGCCAGAAAGACAGGGCATCAGATGTTGAATTACCTCAAGGAGAATCTAGCGCTTCTGAGAACGAAAGGCTGCTGAAGGATTTATTACTGGATGCTGCCTTTACAAGGTTGAAAGAATCAGAAACTGGGCTCCACCAGAAGGTATAGATGCATCACATTTCATGAGGACTGAAAACTCAAATGAGCTATCTTTTGCTTCGTATTTTGTAGATTCTATCCTCTGAAATGCTGATAAAAGATAAAACTTCATTTCCATTGTGATGTGTATATATGGGAGTCATACATGTCATATATATAGCTGGTAACATTAGGTTGCACTGTTGCACATGATATGTTGTTGGTTAATAGGAAGGTAATCAGGCTGAGCTGTGGAGGGGTTAAGAAAATGATTCTTTTCTGGCCCAGAACATGAAATTCTTGGACTCTGACTAAGCAACCTCAAATATCCAAGAATATTTCTCTTTTCTTGATTTTGTCGATACAGTTCTTAATTGTACCCCAAAAAAATGATATGTTCAAATATACACTGGTTAGTTATCTGACAACACACTTGCACTAGAAGCCCTCATAAGTACTATTCTTTTTTATCTAAAAAAGTACTATTCTTTTTTTCTGTAATTCATTTTCCTTGTGCTTCAATCTTCTTCTCAGCTCTTTTTATCTTGTAAGTTGAAACTATTTTTGCTTTGAAGGAAAGATAAATTACTTTTCATCATGTACTGTGTTTTTCTCGATTTGGCAGTTAATGGTATTTCAACTGTTCCTGGTTACCAAGCACTCATTGTATCATAATCCTGCATGAAGACTGTAGACTAACCTGTTTTTGTTCCACAGTCACCACCTGAGTTGATCGAGATGGCTCTAAAGTACTACGATGAAGTTGCACTTCCTAAGCTGGTATGCATGAATATATGAAGATAATGAGTGATGTATACATTTCCATATGCATATGTTTTGAGTTACTAATCAAAGAAAATATTTAGGTTGCTGATTTTGGTTCTCTGGAACTTTCACCTGTCGACGGTAGGACATTGACAGATTTCATGCATACCAGAGGCCTACAGATGCGCTCTCTTGGACGAGTTGTAAGTTTCTAATGATGTTTACATTTGAACAGAATTGATGCCATTTCTTTCAAATTACTTTGCATATGCTGATCTGGTAATCATCTGTTTAGGTCAAGCTTTCAGAGAAGCTTTCACATGTTCAGTCCCTATGTGTGCATGAGATGATAGTGAGAGCATTCAAGCATATTGTCCGCTCTGTTATTGCTGCTATTTCAGACATGCGACAATTAGCACTAAAAATAGCCGCAGCGCTGAACTTACTGCTTGGTGTTCCTGAATCTGAGGTATCTGGAAGTTCTCCTAATGTGCATCCCCTAGTATGGAGATGGCTGGTAGTTTTCTTGAAAAAGAGATATGAATTTGAGCTCACAGAGAAACATTATCATGATGTGAGAAAATATGCTATCCTGAGAGGACTATGCCATAAGGTAAAAGTTATTATTTTTGTCTTTGTTCAAAAGAAACCTCATCCCAATTTTGTGTAATTTGAATTGAGAATAATCATTGCTTTTAGGTGGGCATTGAATTGGCACCCCGAGATTTCGTTATGGATTCTGCTTTCCCATTCCATAAGCAGGACATTATTAGCCTGGTACCTGTACATAAGGTAAAGTTTACAAGCAAAGATTATTATTTTTCTGAAATTCATTTGGCTCATCATATGTAATCAGATAATTGTTCCTGTGATGGCGTGAATATCGGTGATTACCATCAGTAATTACAAGTTTTTTTTTATTTTATATTGATTGAAACTTTGTTAGACACACTAGAATGTGACATAAACACAGCTAACATTGTTTTCCATAATATGCAGCAAGTTGCATGCTCGTCTGCAGATGGAAGGCAACTGCTAGAATCCTCTAAAACTGCCCTTGACAAGGGAAAACTTGAAGATGCTGTTAATTATGGGACCAAGGTATCTTTCCAAAATCATGTCTAAATGTCGCAATTTTGTACATAATTTTTAATAGGTTTATAATTTTCCATATAAATGCAGGCTCTCTCTAAGCTCATAACCGTGTGCGGTCCCTATCACCGAATGACAGCTGGAGCTTATAGTCTGCTAGCTGTTGTTTTGTACCATACTGGTGATTTTAATCAGGTATATTTTTATTTAGTCGGATATCAGATCATTTGGTAAAGTGCTAAGCATTTTCAGACTTCTGGATGCCTACTAAGCATGGTTTCAAAACACTACGATTATACTATGCTTAGGCAACATATTAAAGGATTACATCAATCGTAGAAGTGTAGAACTAAAGGAATATGCAAGGAATCACACAGTAACTTTTCTGGAAAACACAGAAATATTGTATTTTTTAAGGAGAAATTATGTCAGAGTGCGTCAGGAGGGACAAAGTGGTCAGCAATACGACGCCTGAAAGAAATTCAAATGAGCATGTGATGACTAATGAACTGATGATTAAATGTTGATGTAGTTTTTTATTCTAGCTTTTAATATGTACAATAAAAAAACTGCAGGCTACTATTTATCAGCAAAAGGCCCTAGACATCAATGAGAGGGAACTTGGACTTGACCACCCTGATACAATGAAGAGTTATGGAGACCTTGCTGTGTTCTACTACCGTCTACAACATACAGAATTGGCTCTAAAGTAAGCTGTATTTGTAGAATTCTTTTGTTTTATGTTTCATGTAGCTCATCTATAGTTTCAGAATGGTTCAGAACCACAGTAGTCTTAGCTAAGTTAATAATGTATCTACTCACTATCTTCAAGATCTAGATTGATCTTAGAGTTTTCTATCTAGTTTAATGCTATAGCATGTTGATGATGTTTGACAAAAGACAAAATGAAACATTCTTGTTATTGCTATCAAGCATGCATTGATTTGTTTCTGTTACTATCTTCTAGCTTTTCTGTTCACAAACTTGTCATGCCGAATGTGCATATTTGGTTTTCTCTCTTTACGCTATAATTGTTTGAGTCAAAGTAAATCTGATTTTTAAGATGATAATTGCAAGAGGGAGATGCTATCTTTAAGTTGCAGCACAATTTATACATGTTATTAGCCATGGAATAACATGTGAAACATGAATATGTTCAATAATTTGACCATGAAATGGAGTACTGATGGATTATAGATGTTAATTGAATTCTTAGATGGTGATTCCTTTCCAAATATTTTTTTTTAATCCACGAACATATGTAGTTTTTTATGTGTTTGGGAAAGTTTGGAAAGGACAAAGAAAAGTGTCATCTTTTTCTTCTACCACAAAATTTGTCTTGTTACATCGCTGTTTGTCCCCCTTTTATTAGTTTGGTCATGACAATAATCACAATCCTTAAGCTTTTATATATGTGCAATTAAAAGATGTTAATTCCTATTGTTTTTTATGCTCTTGTTTATTAAGGGTATCACTTGTGATCTCCTTAAATGTTGAATTGATTTGAAAATCTAAAGACCTTTCAAAACAGAAGTTGATTGTACCTGTTGTTTGTTTGATAGTCTTTGTAGAATGTACAATTCTGATGGTTTAAATTAATTGCCACATTATCTGCAAAGTATTAACTATTGGTGTAAATTAGGTATGTCAAGCGTGCGTTATATCTTCTGCATCTTACGTGCGGGCCGTCTCATCCAAATACAGCTGCTACATATATCAATGTAGCCATGATGGAAGAAGGCTTGGGCAATGTGCATGTAGCTCTCAGATACTTGCACAAAGCTTTAAAATGCAACCAGAAATTACTTGGGCCTGATCATATCCAGGTAATATTGTTTTCTTTTGTTTTTGAAACTTAGACTGGGATTTTTTTCTTTCTTTCAAGGGCATGTTCTCTATACTTGGTGATAATTAAAAGTATCCTTAAAAATAGTTATCCTGTTGGATGGGAAATACTTAAATTTTTTTAAAAATAATAAAAATAAAAAACTCGACCACGGGGAGAAGACTTCCCCCTGGCTTCATCATAAAGGAGGGAAGCACCGAACCCTGGCTGGCCAGGAAACTCGCTGAAACCAGTTCTCAGGAAGGTAACCACTTTTTGTGAGCACCTAGATTTGAGCCCGGGTGGCGGCTTCTCAACTCGAGGCAGTATCCTTTTTTTCCAAAAATAGTTATCCTGTTGGATGGGAAATACTTAAATTTTGATTTGTTACCTGAAGGAGTTATGTTCATTGCTAGGGATTTTGATAGCTTTTGACTACTGCATGGTGGTAGCCTGGTAGAAGCTAGTTGCACTTCCACATTGTTATTCGCAAGAAGTTATGTTAGCTGGATTAAAGTCTGGTATTATGCAAGCTAAAAAGTGGGCTTGCAGTTCCACAGTGTTGATTTTCTTGTTGCCTATATTTTGACATTTCAGCCATCATAATTCATCAATTTGCATGATTAGCTATTAATTTTCAGTTGATGTACTATTTTTTTTTTTTGAGGGAAATTTTCAGTTGATGTAGTGATCTTCTGTTATCTGTAGACTGCTGCAAGCTACCACGCTATAGCCATTGCTCTCTCGTTGATGGAAGCTTATTCCTTGAGTGTTCAGCATGAGCAAACAACGTTGCAAATCCTTCGTGCAAAGCTTGGACCAGATGACCTACGGACTCAGGTATCCTTTTATGAAATAACAATGTTGACATGCACAAAAAGTACTGCCTCTAAATAGATGTCATTTTAGAATGCATGTAGTCAAAATTGAAAAAGTATGGAGATGGAGGAATTCTCGGCTTGTTTATTCCCATATTGCCGGCTAGCTTATATAGATGTACAAAGAGCTAAACTAGGTAAGAGATGAACTATACAAGGCAATGGATCGATCTCTCTAAACTAGGAAACTACAGCGATACTTTTTATACATACAAAAACCCTAATAGGGTTGGTGGCGGCTGAGGTTGACATGGCCAGCATAGGCTTGTCGGTTGGGCCTGATTTGCCAGATATGAAATTGGATGCTTCACGGATGTTGAAACTTGGAGTTTCACAGATGTTGAAACTGGATTGGAACACCGTGGTTGGAAGTCCTTTGATGAAGATGTCTACATACTGAAGAGTCTTGGGGACATGTAGAACACGGACATCCCCCAGGGGCACCCGCTCGCGAACGAAGTGCAGGTCGATCTCCACATGTTACACGTCCGTTGATGCTGGGCTGGGTTGGTGGGGAGATATACTACATTGACGTTGTTGCAATAGACGACGGTGGCCTTGGTCAAAGGGCGACGAATCTCAATGGCGAGTTGGTGTAGCCAGCAAGCTTAGGCGATGGCGTTGGCGAAAGCTCGGAACTCAGTCTTAGCACTAGACTGGGAGACGTTGTTTTGGCGGTTGGAGGACCATGAGATCAAGTTGTCGCCGAGGAAGACGCAATAGCCCGAGGTAGACTTGCGAGTGTTGGGACAGTCAACCCAGTCTCTGTCGGAGTAGACGACATGATCGTGGGAGGATCTGTGGGAGAGCTGCAAACCGCAGGATGCACTTGATCAGCAAGAAGTGTTGTTCTCGTGGATTGTTCATGTGGAGACAGACTTGCTGAACAACATGTGTGATGTCGGGGCGAGTGAAGGTGAGGTACTGGAGAGCACCTGCAAGGTTATGGTACAAGGTTGGGTTGGAGACCAGGGCATTTGCTGCAGTGGCTAGCTTGGATCGTGCTTCAATCGGCGTGGCACACGGGTTGTATGTAGACATGTTGGTTCATTGAAGAATTTCTGTGGCGTATTTCTCCTGAGAGAAAAGTGCCGCGGGAGTCCCGACGCACTGAGATGCCGAGGAAGTAGTGGAGGTCGCTCAAGCCGGTCATCTTGAATTTGTTGCGAAGGGTGGTGATGATTTGTTGAAGCAATGCCATGTTTGAAGCTGTAAGGATGATGTCGTCGATGTACAACAGGAGGTAGGTGATGTTGGTCGTGCTGTGGTAGACGAAGAGGGGGAGCTCGTCTTGCAGCCGCAGAAGCCAATGGAGACCGCGAAAATCTGGAAGCAGCTGTACCACACGCGAGGAGCCTGCTTCAGACCGTAGAGCGATCTGTTGAGCCGGTAGACGTGGTTTGGTTTGTCAGTGTTGACGAGGCTGGAGGGTTGCTGGCAGAAGACCATCTCCTCAAGCTTGCTGTTGAGGAAGGCATTCTTGACGTTGAGCTGGTGGATGGGCCAGTTGTTGCAGATGGCGAGGGAGAGTACCACGCGAATGGTGGTAGGCTTGATGATGGGACTGAAGGTTTTGTTGTAATCGATGCCAGGCTGCTATGAGAAGCCACGTAGAACCCAGTGGGCCTTGTAGCGAGCAAGGATGCCGTCGAAGTTGTACTTGTGGCGGAATATCCATTTGCCGAAGATGATGTTGGCGCATGGCGTTGGAAGAACTAGATCCCATTTGTTGTTGGCGGTGAGGGCGATGAACTCGTCGATCATTGCAGCCCGCCAATTGTGATCGTTGAGGGCGTTGTGATATGTTTTCAGCATAGGAGATACGACGACGACGGAGACGGTGAGATCAACGCCTTTGATCTGGTGATCATAGGGTGGCTGGCCTAGGGCACTGTCGAGGTGGTAGATTGGGATGCTGCAATGATGTCGAAATTGTCTGATGTCATGTCGACCGTTGCGCTTGGCTGGGCTGGCTACTCCATGTCGGTGGTAGCCCGTGACCTGCGGGTGTAGACGAGGAGGGGTGGCGTGGCTGCTGCGACTGTGCCGGTCGGTCTGATGGCTGTCGTGGCACCGGGTGGCGAAGAGGCGGCCGCCGCTGCATCGGGCGGAGAGGAGGCGGACGTCGCTGCGCCAGGTGTCGAGCCAGCCGCCAGCGCGCTAAGCTGGAGGGGCGCAGCAGCGGCAGGTGCAGCCGGACTGGGCATGCAAGTGGTAGGCAGGGTGGGATTGCCGTAGGCCATTGCGCGTGGTCGGCGCGTGTAGGCGAGGGGCGAGGTTGGATCGGGGTGGCGGAGCTGAGTTGGGAGAGCTGGCAGTTCAGCCATGTCGTGGTGCTAGGGAGGCCGCCCACCGTCGCGTTGGAGCCGGGAGGCGCTGCGATGGGCAGTAGCACTGCTGCGTTGGAGCAGTCATCGATCGCCACGGCGCGCCGGCGACTGTAGACCCGGAGGGATCCCGCACCAGCTTTGGGTGGTAGCATTGCTGCTGCTGCGTCGGTCAGACCACGAGTGGGCCCGGCTAGTGTGTGGATGGGCACTAAACCTCTTGCTGCAAAATCATTTGCTGCATTGAACATGTTATATGTGCTAGACGAGGCTTGCATTGGTGAAGCGAATGGAAAAGTGGCTTCGTCAAAAACCACATGGCGAGATATAATGACTCGATTTGTGGTCAGAACGAGGCAGCGGTAGCCTTTATGATTCTCCGGGTAACCAAAAAAGACACAGGCAACAGAGTGGGGCTAATTTGTTTGTCATGGTGGCGGAGAGGTTAGGATAACAGAGGGAACCGAAGACGCGAAGATGATTATATGTGTGTGGACGACTGAAGGGTGCTTGGTATGGTGTAGAGGATGGAAGAGCTTTTGTGGGTCATCTGTTTAGGAGGTAGGTGACGGTGTGGAGTGCCTCGACGCAGTAGGGAGGAGGCATGGAGGCTTGGAAGAGCAGTGAGCAAAGTACGTCATTGATAGTGCGAATGACGCGTTTTGCTTTTCCGTTTTGTTGGGATGTGTAAGGACACGAGATGTGCAGATGGATGGCACAGGTGAGGAAGGAGCGTGTGGCATGATTGTCGAACTCTCGGCTGTTGTCACCTTAGATGTTTTGTATTGTGCTGTGGAATTGGTTAGTAACATAAGCATAAAAATTGCGTATGGTATGCAGAGTATCGGATTTAAGCTTGAGAGGAAAAGTCCAGCAATAATGCTTAACATCATCAAGCATTACTGGGTAGTATTTGTAACGAGAAATGCTGGGTATAGGGGATGTCCACAGATCACAATGAAGAAGCTCAAAAGGTTTATTGGTGCGAGAAACTGAAGTAGCAAATGGGAGGTGAACATGAAGTCCGAGTTGACATGCATGATAGATAGATGGTGTTATTTGTGGCGATAGCGTTGCTAGCGCGGAGTCTGGAGAGGGGCTGGTTGCGGACATGACCCAATTGTTGGTGCCAAGTAATGGTAGACGGTGTGATGAAGGCGTGATGTTGACGAACAGGTGGCGCAAAGAACGGGTACAGGTCGCCGGAGAATCATGTTCTTGGTGCGGAGATCCTTCACAGAGATGCCAAAAGGGTCAAAATCGGAGCTTTTTATAGGTCGGGGAGGCGGATCCTGAGTTGGATTATGGTTTGGTGCCGGCAGGATTTGCGTGGGGTATTCCTTCAATCGAGCTCCGATTTCGTTCGTGATTGGTCTCCTTCCCTTCCTCTCGTTTGGGGTTTCCTTCTATGCGGTCATCGAGTGGTCCTTTTCCTTCGGAGGTACGAAAACAATTGGATTTTTGGATCGGCTACAGAGGGAGAAAAAGGAAGGAGGCAGGAGGTAGGCGATCGTGCTGATGGGCGGGCTTGGCGCAAGAGATTGAGACAGAGGGAGAGGGGCGGGAGTGCGGCATGGGCCAGGGACACAGCTACAACCTAGGGACGGGGTGCGCGTGGGAGGCGGGCCAGGGCGACTCGAGTCGGGAGGGAGCGGGGAGGTGGAGCAGGCCGTGCGTGGCTGGGCTTGAGGGAGAGGGAAAAGGATGGGGTTGGGCGAGGGAGAAGGAAAAGGGGTCCAGGGGGTTTCTATTTTTCTTTTCTTTTCTTTTTCTCATTTCCATACATTTCTTTTTCTATTTTCTTTGCAATTTGTTTAATCCATTTATTTGGTTTATGCTAAAGAGCATTTAGGGACATTATTCAATGTTTTTCTTTAGAAATTTTTAGCTCACAAATTTGGGCTGTGACAAGAATAGAAGTTCCACTATTAATTATATTTAGAGACGCATTCAAAAGTCTAAACAAAAGCTACCCGGAGTGAGTTACTTATTACTATAAAGATTCAATCATTACCCAAAGATGTACATTGGAGAGTGCCCATTGTCCAAGATGACATCTGTTTAGTTAAATTCTATTTTTGGCCTTTAACAGTGCCTCTATTTTTTGTGAAGAAAGAAATATTCCCTCCTTCGTGACATAGATGGCCATTCTTAACATTTTATCCTTTTCTTAATGCAGGATGCTGCTGCCTGGCTTGAATACTTTGAGTCAAAAGTAATTGAGCAACAAGAGGCTGCACGGAATGGAACTCGGAAACCTGATGCATCAATAGCTAGTAAAGGACACCTAAGGTGAAACCTTAATTGAATACTTCTCATTGCCTGACCATAACACTTCAATTCTCCATTGAGCTAGTACTAAAAGAAACTGGGTTCACTGATATTTCGATGCCTAATTTTTAGATGGATATTTAGATGCTGTTCTGACTTTTATTTTGCACTTCCAGTGTATCTGATCTTCTTGATTACATAAATCCTGACCAAGAGAACAAAGGAAGAGATTCTGAATCTGGCAAAAGGAGATACTCAAGCATAAAGGTTGGTTACCAATCTTTCTTTGTCTGACCTTGTTTTTATATAGGATAATTATGCCTTTGCTGATGAATTTTTTTGAATAAAAATAGAGTGAGTTCTCAGATGCAAGGTGATCATCATATTGTAATAAGTAACTTAAATGTTAACTTAGCAGTTAGATGTAGTGCATATCTTGAAACTCGAGTTAACCAGAAACACCAAAACCTCTGGATATCTTCTTAATAGCGTAACAAATTGGACATGTTCACAATCAAGTCAAGTTCAATATTGTTATCAGTACCGACAGACCACAAAAATACTAATTTTCCATTTGTATGAGATTTTTACCAGTAGTCATTTGTTCAACACTGTTAATGATATGGCTTGGCCTTGTGGACAACAGTTAATTATATGTTTTTCGATTTCTTAGGGAACTTTTATTGTGATAACTGCCAAGTGAAAATCCATGGTTAGCATAACTCTTATCAAATTGGGTACTCAAGATCACTAAAATTTCCTTGCTATTAGATAATCTTGTTCAGACATTTTTTTAAAGCATTGCTGTGCATGTATAGTTTTTTGTTAGTATCGATCGATGACCATATAATTTACTTCCTGCTTAGCACCATGTTTTCCTTTTTCGCATTAGCAATTTTGCATTACACTCTTCCATTACAACATTAATCAAACATGCTTTTAGTTTTTGGATATTCCTCCACTTTAGAATTTTATTCACTCCATACTCGTCCTGTCAGGTTTTATCACACTCAAATGAAAGTTCAAATGGAACGAGTCCTGAGATATCTCCAAGAGATTCTACTCCCATTATAAATGAGGAACAGCAAGTTAAAGAACTGTCAAAAGATGACGGCGTTGATCTTATTTCTGAAGCCGAGGTTAAACAGAGTCCTAAGTCGTTTGAGCATCCAGCAGCTTCTGAGCTACCACTAGAGATAGCTGAGGTGCACATTAATTTACCTAAGGAAGTTCTTCAAGAGGAAACTGTAGAACCTGAAGATGGTTGGCAATCTGTTCAAAGACCTAAATCAGCTGGAGGTCCAGGAAAACAGGTAAAACATTACCGTCCTACAACTAGAAAGGTGTACAACCCTAATAGTCATGATCCAACATATACTTCTCAGTACAAGGCAAGGAATTCCTATTCGAATAATCGGTATTATTTCTTAAGGAAGAGAACTGTCGTACCTACAACGTACACAGATCCTCAACAGCATGTGAAAGTCCAGACATCGGGTGCCAGGTTTGGTCGTAAGATTTACAAGGCTGTGACCTATCGGGTTAAGCCTGGGACTGCATCCTCAGAGGTGGAAGGTACTTCTAAGAGTACAGAGCAGATGAGTGGTAAAGCAGAATCCCAGATAACATACTCACAAGTACAAAATCCTACCTCTATAGATCAGAAAGAAAGTGAGCCACATGGAACTTTGGTTGCTAGTATTGGAAATGCTCCATCATACAAAGATGTTGCATTAGCACGTCCTGGAACAATTGCCAAAACTCAGATACAGAAATCTAGAGATGATGTAATGCACAGCCAACCATCACTTGGTCAAATCATTGCACAAGAAATGAAGGATTCTTTGGTTGACTTACTTAAAGTGGAACAGAGATCTGTGTCTGGGAATACTGACAATTCCAAAGTAACCAATGTGAAAGGAGAAATTCAGCGGTCAGAAGAAACAAAATTCTCCAAAAGAGAACTGGAGATTGAAAATCTTGGCAAAGATGGCTTACAAGATATGCCATTATCAAAGGCTGAGGAATCTATAACTGAAAGTGAGCCTGCAAAAAGTAAAGAAGATGCCAATGTGTTCAGTACCACAAATCAAGAACCATCAAGTAGTGGCAATGATGGTGCAGCCATTGAGTTTTCAGGGTCTACTGGATCTGTAAAAGCTGAACAGAGTGGGAAGTCTGACAAGGAATTTTTTGAAGAAGCTCTGCCCAGCAGTATAGAACCTATTGCAGTTTCAGCATCTACAACAGACACAGGGAGTCTTGGAGGTGTTGGAAGTGAGAAGTCAAAGCCTAACTTGCTGCTAAGTAATATTGATTTGAGAGAGATGCCTAATAAGAAGCTATCTGCTGCTGCGCCACCATTTAATCCATCTCCACCGGCTGTACTTAGTCCCCTTGCTGGAAAAGTTGGCCTCCCACCACCAGGTGCCATTCCAGGTGTAGCGCCTTGGCCTGTGAATGTATCCCTGCATCCTGGACATTCAACTATGGTGCCAAGTGGTCCTCCGCTGTGCATGTCGCCTCATCATTTGTATCCTCCTGCTCCTCGATCTCCTAATCTCCTGCATCCTATGCCATTTATTTATCCACCATATAGTCAACCACAGGTAGTCCCAAGCACCACATATCCCATGAACACAAATATTTTTCGGCCTAACCATTATGGATGGCAACCCTATATGAACCCAGCGGCATCAGAATTTGTGCCAGTGTCAGCATGGTCAAGCAGCCATACAGTTGACTTCATCCCCACCCCACATGTTGTTGACCCTATTTCTCAGTCTTTAGCAGATAAACATATTCAATCTGATGCAGCTGTTGTTAGTATAGGACTCTCGCTGGACAGTAATACTGTAGCAGCCAAGGAGGAGATGGAGGCACCTGCAGTGGTAGGAAGTGGCAATTTTATCAGCAACAAACATGATGATCAGGATAAACAATTAAAGGATGCAGCTAGAATTGAATTGAATCCTGACATCCAAGGAGACAGCACACATTATATTGGTGTAGCGAACCATTCGCGAAGCAACATGAAGAATGAAGATGAAGGTAGTTTCAGGATATACGTAAAAGGGAAAAGCCGGCGGAAACAAACTCTGAGAATCCCAATAAGTTTGCTTAACAAGACATACGGGTCACGCTCTTTCAAGCTTGCCTATAACAAAGTAGTCAGAGAGAATGACATCTTCAGGCCTTCAAGCGTGTCCTTTGCTGATGTTGTTTCAGCTGGCAACTAGGCAATACAAATTCTGCCAAAGCATCTAATATTGACATTAGTACCCAATAGAGAATTTTGCTGGATCTTCAATTGAAAATGCACTGAAATGTGATAAATTTCTTATTTGGAAGGCAGAATGATGCTCCTAAATGTTCCAGGTAGTGAATTTTATTCATAAACTTTTCTTTCTCTATCCATTATATTTCATTCATTGATATGCTAGCTACCAGTATTTTTGCAGATCTGAAGTTCAAACACCCAAACTACTTAGAAAGGATAAATGCATTATTTTCTTTTCAAATAAGGTATGGTTTTTTGTCAGCAACCCTGTTAGTTCTTACGTGTTTAACTTGTATGTATCCTGTGGACGGATCAGTTCCAATTGCAATTCTAGATATCTATCTATTCTTCAAATCAGCACGTATAAATATTAGTGTTGTTTGAATACCTTTGGGTTTCGAGATATAACTTTGACGACTACTTTTTATAATTTCATGCTAATATATTGAATAAAGTTTACTTTTGCGAAAGCATTTCTAAAGACAAATGTAGTAATACATTTTTCATATAACTAATATTGATCGATTTAAACATATCACTGGCGAGGGCACCGATTCTATGGAATCAAAAAAGAAAAAAATAATGGCTCATCTTATCCTGCAATTTATTTGCATTCTGCTCCTTATTGTTTTTTGGTTATTTGTTCATACATTGTGTTAACTACTTACACAAATTACACAGGTGTCGACAATCCTGTGTAGAGTCCAGAAGACATTCAGAGAACTTTGTGAGATCTGGAACTAATAGAAGATGCAAGTATTACAAACAATACTAGTCTGTGTAGACAGGCGGATTTTTCTTCAATTTTGATAGACTAAGAAAAGAGATTTCTCTTCCTTTTTTTGGGCTAAATTTTGGGCCAGCACTTAGAGGTTTTTATTTTTGTTGCTTCACTCCATCCAATAATTGTCTCGCACTTTTTTTTTGTAAGAAACTAACACTATTCTTTTTAATAGAACAATAATAAGAATAATCGCATTTGTGAAGCTGCTTGTTTATGTATGTGTTTTTCCTCAAAACAAGAGGCATTTTGATATGATTGATCCATAGAATTTGAGTTTTAAGACTTGTTACCGTTGTTGTGATGTGCTGAGACGATATTGAATCTTGTTAGTCAGAGGAATATTACTAATTGTAGTATGGTTATTTCGGCAGATTCCGTACTCCAATGCAATACCAGTATGTTTCAATTTAATTGGTTTTTTTCTTTTTTTGCGAGGATGATTGGTATTTCTTTGTTGATTGGTTAGTTCCTACTTCGCACGTTGAACGCCAGTCTGGTTGTGTGTAAAAGACAGTCCTACATAAGTTGGTACTGCCTTTGTATTTTGCTCATCATGTGGTTTGATGTCCAATAACCATGCACGGGCCTATTCGTCAAGCTTTAAGCCAAAAACATTGGAAGCAAAATCTGTAGTCAAATTTTGACGATTTCTTTCTCAATAATCTTTGGCCCGAGGATGAGCGTACACTTTTTTGGTTATACACCCCGAGATGAGAGGTGCATGAACGCAAACCGAGCCAGAAACCAGAACTTGACCATTTCTCCTACTTGTCAATGAACGCAAACCAATCTATGATTAGACAAAAATAGAGAAAATCTTATCTGAGGATAATCATGAAAAACTCTAATACGTAGCCGATCTATAGATTACTGATACGACTAAACTATGGGTTGCATAAAGATTACATCATCTCTCAAGGGTGGCACGATAAAAGCTGTGGAAGTGGCAACTCAAGAATGGCACCGGCCTAATACCATGTAAAAGGATGGATATACTACTATGAGATTATTTATTTTGAGTTTTGTGAACTGTTTATATAGAACATATAATGGTTTGAATCTCAACCAATGTACAGATAAGATGAAAACTAATTCTATCCTATTCTAATAATCTGATTCTTTGGGATTCTTACCGTATGCTATACCACAAAGTAGCAGACAGGAAGCTTTCCCGGCGACCACAGCTCCTTTTCCGCCATGATTTGCTGCGCTAATGTCAAGGGCATCAAATCGGACATGTAAAACACTCCATTGTTGCGTTGCTCCAAATTGACCGAGCGACCAAGCTGACGAAGGAATCAAAATACTCGTCACTTCGTAAGGGCTCATCCTGGCTCCGCATGAGGCTTTAAGGTCTAACTCTCCGGAGCAGAAGGAACCATAAAACACAACCGATAAAAAAGTTTCAAGGGTTTCGTGTTCTTGAGCACACAGTGCGCAGTAGCAAGACAACTTGACAAAATACGGAGAAAAAAAAGGAGAAATGGTCATCAAATAAGTATACGAGCAGGACCTGAACTAATGCAACTCCCATCTCTGGCTCCAACGAAGAAACCTGCAAGAACAAAGAAGGCCCGCAACTATCCGCGATCATACACTGTATGCCGGGGAAAATATGTAGTAGAAACTAAGGACTAGGTGGAAACGTGGGAACCACTTTAAAAAAAATGCTTAGAAGTTTACTAACTTGTGAACCATTTAAAAAACATGCCTATAAGTTTTAGGAAATCCAAAAAAACATGTCACCGTGTTCACGAGTTCGTTAAGAACACATCCGTGTCACATTCCTCTTTTGAGGCCATCCATATCTTGGCTACGGATTACAAGACTCCAACATCACACGTATCCTATGATGTTGCTAAAATTTGTCACCATGTGACATCCCCCATCTAGGCTATTCATAGCTAAACCGTTAGCTACGGATTACAAGATTGTAACATGACATGCATCCTTTGATGTTGCTAAGCAATGTCACCGTGTGACATTCCTCCCATCTAGACCATCCATATCTAGATCATTGTCTATGCATTACAAGACTCCAACAGCCCCCAGACTTAATTGATCGTTCTTGTTTTTTTTTTGTTTGGTAAAACTACCTGGCGGGAAAAATATTTCTCTGTCCTTTTTTGGCGCCAAATAAAGCAGAGCCAGCACCGATCGTCTCGACCGCGCTCACGCCGTCGTGGCCTCGTTCTTGATCATCTGGTCAACGCCAAGACACGTCGCAGCCCTGCCTAGTCACCACCATTTGTCTTGACACTGTCATGCGCACGCCGCCGCAGAGTCTTGCGATCTTCACTAGGACTGACCCCCTGAACCACCAGAAGTTTCATGATATGAAAATCAGATCGGAGACTATTGGCTTGTCCTGTACTAATGGAGAATGAAAGCACTACGAGGACTGATGATGCGCTTGATTCACTTCTCCAATAAACTCATGTGCCCATCACCGCTTCTAGTTAAGAGTGGAAACGAGCCGAGTCGAGCCAGGCTAGTTTGGCTCGGTTAGATGACCGAGCTAAAAAATGGGTTTGGCTCAGACTCGTTGCTGGTTTTAGACGGCTTGGCTGGCTTGTGAGCCAAGTCAAAACAACACAGAGGAGAGGTGCCATGGGGGCGGTGGCATCGGGCAAAGAGGCCATTGGCTTGCGACGGTGCCGGCTAGGCGGCAGCCAAGGGTAGAGAGGAGCTGAGCAGGTGGCAGCCAAGGGTAAGGAGGCGTTGCCGTTGGACGGGCGGCCATAGGCGGAGATGCGAATGGGCGGGAGGTGCCTGGTGGAGACGCGGGGGGCGGTGGCCACAGGCGGGCGGCAGCACTGGGCATGCGAGATGTGTGCGAGTGGCCACGGGCAGAGACACGCACAGGCAGCAACGCTAGGCGGAGATGTGCAGGGGGGCTGAGAGGCGTCGAGCAGGTGGCGGCTAAGGGTAGAGAGGCTTTGCCGTTGGGCAGGCAGCCACAGGAGGAGACGCAAATGGGCGGGCGGTTCCTGGTGGAGACTTAGGAGTAGTGGACATAGGTGGGCGGCGACGTTGGGCATGCGAGATGTGTGCGGACGGCCACGGGTAGAGACATGCATGGGCAGGCAGCGCTATGCAGAGATGCGAGGGGGTGGGGGCGATGGCCATGGGAAGGCAACGCCAGACAGAGACGCGTTGGGTGGGTGACAACCACAGGCGAAGAGGTGTCGCATTGGGCGGGCGGCCACAGGCCACGCATGGAGACGCGGTGGGCAATGGGCTAGGGTGGCTTGGCTGTTCGGCTGGGTTGGTGAGCGAGCCAACAAGACTCTCGCGAGCTAGCTCAAGCTCGACTTATTTTTGACGCCAAGCTAGGGAGGCGGCTCAAGCTTGGCTTGTTTGTCTTCCGAGCCGAGCCTTTTCGAACCCGAGCTGGCTCGTGAGCCTTCAGCTTTATTTCCAATCCTACTTCTAGTAGGTAAGCAAAGTGCAGAACATTTTTAGTCTAATTCATGTATGAAGCTATTTGCGAAAAACAGAAGTATGATCAGGTTACTTTAAAAAAAACCGAACCAAACACTATATAAGGTTAGGGACTGTTGGGAGTATTGTAACTTGTAGCCAATGATTTAGATGCGGATGGGCTGGATGTGGGGAATGTCACACGATGACATTGCTCAGCAAGTAGGGGCGGAGACAGGGGGCGGCCCCCTATGCATGTGTAGTCCCCCTAATACATCTGTTAGCAGCATTAAAATCGTATTTGTTCTCTTTAAGAAAATAAATTACTAATCCAACACATATAGCCAATCAATGCACTGATGCTATTTTGCACTATACATGTATGCAAACTTTGGTTGTCTACTAGTTGACATATACGCTCGATTTCTAACCCATGCCATTATACTATTTCTTAACAATAACTCTATTGCGGAATTAACTTGCTATTAACGGTGGTAGAACCAACACAAACCTCATATTTTCTAGCCGAGCAACACATTGCTAAAGAACTTAAAAGCTCACTGGTATATAAACTCGTTTTATATATTATATATGCTCAAGTATTATGTCTTTTTTAACACAAATTTACTACCTATGACTATTGTGAATGCATGTAATGAAGTATTCTTTTTCTTGTCAAACTTTACAAGTTTAAAACGTTTTTCCTTATTATTATGATTTGTATTCTATTACTCTACTCTTTATTGATCCGAGCTTTAGTTATTTTCATTTATAGAGATTTTTTTACCAATTTTTATGATAGATTCATATTAAACTATCAAAGGCAGTATCGGAATATTGAATGGATATATATCATCCCTCCATTATTAAAAGATCATACATTTACTAATATGGATGAATTTGTTTATAAATAAGAACAAATTTATTTTAAGCTGATCATGCAAAATAGATTTATCTTAACTCCTATATTTTACTTTTCTAAAGTCAACTCAAACTTTTCTCTTCAGCCCCTTACAGTCCTTATAATTCTGGCTCCGCCACTGTTAGGAATGTCGTAGGATACGAGTTCTTTCAAGCGACCTCTTGCAAAATTCTGATTTCGTGACGGTCGTTTCCGTAATCTTTTACATACTCCTACGGAGTACCCAGCTACTCAACCTTGGAGGACATGGATGGTGAAGAGCATGAGCCGACGACCTCCAACGATGCACGTTCACGAGTAGAATAGAATACTGCAGGCCAGAAGCCGGTGGAGCCTCTAGAACCATCTGGTTCACAGGATTGGTCAGCACGAGCGGTGGCGCCGCGACCACGCGTGTGCGCCATCCCGTACGTGTCCCGCCCCCACCCCACCTGCGCGCGCGCCCGGCGCCGCTTGGACCCGCTGCGCTGGCGGAGCGCCCCCACGCGTCGCCACCTTCCCGTCCCCCGCGCATGCAAATCGAACGCGGCCTGACCTCCTCGCCGTACTGCCGCTTCCGTCCGTTGGCTCTCTCACCCTCACCTGCGCCTTTTCGCCAACGGATGGATAAGCCTTTGCCGGCTGGTTGCTCCCCTTCCCCAGCGCCTTTAAAAATAGAGCTGCTACGGTTTACTAGAGCTAGCTCGAGTGCGCCCTGCTCCTTGCCCCTCTCCATTGCTGTGCAAGCTTAGGCTCGCTCTAGATCTCCGGTAGGCACTGAGGTGCAGAGGGTTTCCTGTGACATCCGCAGTAAAGCGAAGGCTCCAACAATGGCCGGGGTTGGGAGGAACATGGTGGCGCCGCTGCTGGTGCTCAACCTCATCATGTACCTCGTCGTCATCGGCTTCGCCAGCTGGAACCTCAACCACTTCATCAACGGACAGACAAACTACCCGGGTACGTACTTACGCACGCACGTGTCGTTCGTCTTCGTTTCCGGATGGACAAGGTACTGAAGTTATGGGTGTATATATGTATGGCGCGTTCAGGTGTGGCTGGCAACGGCGCGACGTTCTACTTCCTGATGTTCGCCATCCTTGCCGGCGTGGTCGGCGCCGCGTCCAAGCTCGCCGGCGTGCACCACGTCCGCTCGTGGCGCCATGACACTGGCGCCACTAACGCCGCGTCCTCGCTCATCGCCTGGGCCATCACCGCGCTTGCCTTCGGGTCCGTCTCCGTCGCCGCGTCTATCTGAGCGACATAGCTCTCAAAGTGGCATTCGTTGGTTCCATTTAGCTGACCATTATAGGATTTGGCTGCAGGCTGGCGTGCAAGGAGATCCACATCGGAGGGCACCGGGGTTGGAGGCTGCGGGTGCTGGAGGCGTTCATCATCATCCTCGCCTTCACGCAGCTCCTCTACGTGCTCATGCTCCATGCCGGCATCTTCGGTGGCAGCAGCGGCTACAGGGATCATGACTACGGTGTCGGTGGCGCCGCCGGTGAGCCCAAGGGCCCCAGGGTCTAAATCCTGGTCCGCCCTTGTGCAAAGGGTTAGATATATCGTGCTGCAACAATAACGTAATACTACTTATGAAGGGTTGTGTTGTGTGCTGATGTGTGTATATGTACCATGTCGATCGTGTTCTCATGCATGTTTCTACTCCTAGTTGAGTCAAACCTTGGCCTGTACGGCTGTACATGTTCGTAGTGTCAAATGTAATTTGAATGCGTCAGTTTCCGCCTGGCGGTGACATGCATTGAGATGAAATCATCGTGTGGTGTTGGCTCACATGTCGTTCATGTATGTGCAACACTATGTATGTATGCTTTTTGTACTTGTTTTCGGATTGCGCATGATCGTATCTTCTCAGTTGTGCTGCATGTTCGACGCGTGGCACATACGAGTGCTCTGGCATGAGAATGAATGCAGCTGAGTCGACGTGGCGTCCAGAATATGTGAAGTTTCTTTTGTGCCGCTAATTGATCCTTTTTACGCCCCAAAACATTGCGACACTCATCATTCTTATACTCTACGCACAGGCAGTCGGTTTCTTGCACGACCAGTTTGTCGATCCAGTATCTCGTAATCCGACAGCACATGCCACATGGTCGGGACGAGCTGTCCTGATTCACATCCCGTGCAATCGCGCCTGATGCCTACGTAAGGCACCTGTTCTCTCGATCAACAGATGACCGTCAGCGTTAAGCTAGCTTCCTACACATCCTGGCATCTTGCCTTTGGGCGCTCCAAACCTAGGGACGAAAAGAAAATGCTACAGATTAATTATACTCGATTTGCAATGAATTCGACACAGCTCAAGTTGGTTTGTGACCGCCCGGCTCGTGCACTAAACAAAGCTGAAAGCTGAGCTCGCGACCTAGTAGAGAGGTTGCAATCTGTATGAACGCGATTGCGTGAATAGACGTTTTGATAATTTTTTTACTGCTTAACAAACATACTCTCTAACTAACCACTTGCACATAAATGTAAATGGAAACATAGCAATACGTAAATAGCCAACATCAACATTTTCCAATAGATCATCCATATCATCGTCCCACACTTATAACTTTATGACCGATGCGGATGAAAAAAAGCATGCTTATGATCAAGAACGTGGCAATTCGAATTATTTTTACACCCTGCAGGGGTACTCCTTTACCTACACGACTTGAGGACCATACGGCTCACGTGCTCACACAGGCCCACGCAAGGGGTAGTCGAGTCAACCTTTCCAATAAGCTTTAACCATTTACTCATGCGCCAATAGGTGCGGGGATCATCCAGAACTACTCCCAGAGTAAACTGGATACCCTTACAAGCCCGCCCGCTCATACCATCGACTCGCACGCTAAAAGGCCATAGCTACAAAGGTATTCAGCTTGTCGTTCTCACAATGCGACATGTAGTAAGTACAAAAAGCGTTAAAGCCAACGGCACCAACAGACGGTGCTTAAACAATGCAAAGTGGTCTAAAGTGTCCGGACTCCTCTCTCGAACTACCCCAAGAAACTCCTCCGGGGCAGAAAACACCCCTAATACCGCCCACATCTTGTCTCATCCTCACAACTCACCAAACCAAAATCATCAATATTATTTTAGTGAACCGTAATTAAACCTATATCTCACGGGTGATGGAACATTCCACCACTCGACTTCTACCGGTGACCTAAGCATTGCTAAGCATTTTGAATGACCTTGTAAATTAGACATCAACAATATCGCCAAGGCTACAAGGATGTGGATATTCAACAACTCAAGGTAGATGTAATACAATCAACATAGGTTCTAACTACATAAACCCGACATTGACTCGCTACACATGGAAAAATACATAGAGCATATCTTATCAATTTTAGACTCCACACTTCAATTCAAATGATGCAATATGCTTAGATGTTTGCCTTGCTACTCTGGTGGTTGCCTGATACCCCCCGCACAACACTCACAAAACTCCGAGAGGTTAGTGTCGCCTTCAGCCACGGTCGCACCACACTCTAGTTCTTCATTCACTAAAGAAGAACGCATGCAATGATGAGCATGAATGAAGTGCAACAATGCATGCTACAATATGTATGTGATGAAATGCCATAAAATATGCTTCATAATGCATGAAAACAATTTTCCTAGCTAGAACAACTCATAAGAAGATCAGCAAAATTGGTTTCATAATTTTTGGACTTGTAAAAAATTAACGGTGAATTAATGAAGCACCAACCTTATCTCAGAAATTGAATTAATTATTTCATAGTTGGGGATATTTTTAATAGGTGGATTACGGTATTATGAAACAAACAAAATTGATTTCATAAGTTTTAGAGCTACGGAGAATTGGTTCTCAGATATAAACCCGTCACTAATGAGTGGTCATTAGTGACGGGTCGTAACATGACCCGTCATTGATATCATCAGTGACGGGTCAAGTTGTGACCCCTCACTAATGAATGTTGGGTCGTTTCTGTAATACCGGATTTTTGAGAGAGGAAAAAAAGAGAGATTTGACCAGAATTTGACTTTTTGATCCGTTGCTCGTATGGACGATCGGAGACCGTGGTTGCGTTCAT
Organism: Phragmites australis; assembly: GCF_958298935.1. NCBI lineage: Eukaryota > Viridiplantae > Streptophyta > Magnoliopsida > Poales > Poaceae > Phragmites > Phragmites australis. The sequence goes on from NC_084935.1 coordinate 16,623,368, forward strand.
CTTGTCGAGACGAACCCATTTTGTTATTCATATATCCGTTCCGAGCACTTTGTGACCCGTAGCGAGCCCAATAAATTTAGACCGTTCGTTATTTTTAAAAAAATAATAAAAAAAGAAAAGATAAAGCTTCGGATGGATCGGTCGTCACCCCGACCCATCCAGAGTTTTCGTGCCGCCTCTCGTGTTCTCTCTCTCTCTCTCTCTCTCTCTCTCTCGCTCTCTCTCTCTCTCTCTCTCTCTCTCTCTCCCCCCGTCGTCGTGCCGTGCTGTCTCCGCCGGCCTGAGCTGCTGCTCGCCGACGCGTGCGCGTGCACTACCGTCCGCCGCGCCGGCCGTCGCCGCCAGAGCATCGCGCTGCTACCGTGCGCCGCCCGCCTGCGCCGCCGTCGCGCCGGGCTGCTGCCGTGCGCTGCACACTGCCGTCCGCCGGCCCGCCTACGCCCCGCACAACGCAACCACCCTCGGTCGTGCGCCGCCGTTTCTCTCTCTCTACGTCGCTACTAGCTGCTGTGAGAAGAAGCAAGCACAGAAGAAGCAAGCAAGCAGCCGGCCAAAGAAGAAGCCAGGAAGGAAGAAAGAGAAAAGAAAAGGAGAAAAGAAAAGAGAAGAGGAAGAAAAAAGAAAAGAAAAAGAAAGAGAAAAAAAAGGAAAAAAGGAGAAAGTTGGAAATTTTGTAATTTTGTCGGATTCGTCGTCAACCCTTCGAAGATGATTCCTCGGTAATTCTTAGACGTTTATGGTTAGATCAAATCAATCAATTCCTGTCGTATCATTTCATGTGATCAATAGTCTGATTCGTTTCGACAATCGTTATTGATTCGAAGATACGACATCCAAGTCCAAACATTCATTTCTTTCAACGGAGCAAAGTCTAATTAGTGAGAACTTTGATTCGACTCTGAATTGGAAATAGTGTATCATTTAATGTGATACAGTTTTCTGTTCGGTTTTCTGAAATATAGGCGTATATGCCACGTTTTCAGACGTAGGGTTGACGCTTCATATTTTATGTGTTTTAAATGTGTTTTAGTGCTAATAATATACCTGTACAGGTGGTACTACTTCCGGACGTTCTTGATCGAAATTTCTTCGTCTCTTTTGGTAAAAGGCAAGTAATGTGGGGTTGTGATTCAGTGCTATGTTTATATTCATATCTTATTTCTTTTGCAAATAAAATTGTAGTATATGGTTTTTTCTAATTCATTCAAATCATGGATGATGTTGCATTTGATTATTTAAATCCATTTTTTTCTTATTGATTTGGATTGTACCTCTGTCATCATGAATCAGTTTGGTGTTTTTTTTCCACGAGTCATCAAGAAGAAATTAAGAATTGACGTCAATTCACATGCATACATATGCATTTATGCACTTCATATGGTGATAAAGGCCGATCACTGCCATCGTGCGTGATTCGTACTGGTACATGGAGTTGCATGAGATGTTGGCATCGTCTAGCTCTCAAATGGAGTTGCATCATGGCATTCATACATTTTTATGATATCTGGGGAATACAAAATTCTGGGAGCTAAATGCCATATTTTGTGGGAGATCGGGTTGGAGTCTGTCGTTACTTTCTCGACAAATACTCTGAAAAGATATTCTCTTTAAAACCATGTGTTTGTTTTTATGTTGTGAGAAGAATGTTTTATTCCCTAATACTTTTGAACTGAGTGAGATGTGTTTATATTCATAGCTGTTACTTGCTGATCTCATCTCACCCCTTGTTAAATCTTTTGCAGGTATGTTTAGAATGTTGACGTGCATTTTGGGGATGGATCTAGGTAGTTGCACACACTACCTCATCACGATGTCGATAACTCAACCGGTGTTTAGAAGTTATGGTTTTGGATGGTGTGTCGTTTGTTTTGTATCTGTTGTGGTAAGACGCTAGTAGCGTCGTGAAAATTTCTATATATATGTTGGTTATATCATATATTGTCTCCCTGTGATCTTTTTTGTGGTCAGTTATACTGCCCCTATAGAGGAAATGCTGTCAAAATTTCCTATTTTCAAATATTTATGCTTAGTTGTAAAGTAGGGTGTTATAGCTTGATATCAGAGCCTAGGCTTTAGGTTCTAGGGTAAGAAGTTAATAACTTGACACACTTGCACATGTAGGATGGGAAAGGGTTTGCATATCTTTTCATATGCCTTGTTCCGCTATATTCCCTTTAGTTCTTTTGTTTGAAGTATGTTTGCAGTTTAGTGCATGTTTACTTATCCATTGTGGTGTTTGTAGCTATGCTGCCAAAGGTGCGAGGTCGTGGTCGAGGTAATGAGGCGGGTCGTAGCTGTACAACAGTCCCAGGTCATGGTGATGCACAGTTATTGGCTGCTGAGGTTGAGTCCTCTCAACCAGGAAGTATCAGTCAAGCGGAGCTAATGACCACTATGAAGGAGATACAAGAAGAGCTAAGAGCATTAAGGCAGACTGTTCCAAATACTCCTGTTGCTACTAGAGTTGTGGCACGTGAGATACCTGAAGAGGGTGCTACTAGTGGGGTAACGCTCCGTGAATGGGTTAGTATGAAATTGGACTCTTTTGATGGATCAGGGACTCCAATTTAGGCTGCAGATTGGCTTGCCTATATAGAAATGCAGCTGGATGCTTTTGATGTATTGCCTTGAGACAAGGTTAGATATGTGATACAGTTGATGAAAGGAGAAGCCCAAATCTGGTGGAGAGGTGTACAGTCAGCCAGGACTGTTGCCCATGGGGATCTTACCTGGTCTGAGTTTGTCAGGCAATTTGAGAGGAGATTTTATCCAGCTACCTTTCTGGATAAAATGCAAATTGACTTAAACAATTATACACAAGGTCAGAAATCAGTGGCAGAGTATGAAGTGGGCTTTAATCAAATTGTGCGCTTTGTACCTCATGTAGCCCACGATGATGCAGAGAAGGCCAGACGTTTCAGACAGGGTTTGAAGCCTTTTATCCGTCATGTGCTTGGTGCTTTTGTTGTTACAGATTTTCGCTCTATGGTTGAACAAGCTTCTGGTGTTGAGTTGCAGCAATCTTATACTGATGATATTCGCAAGATGTCAGGAGCAAATCAGCATAAAGGACCAGAAGAGAAGAAGAGTCGTTTTGGTGGTCCCATCCATAAGAAGTACAAGGGACAACAACGTCACCAACCATACCGTGGTGGACCCTCTCAGATACATCCTCCAGGCACTAGTACCCAATTTCGTACAGTGGTTAAACCCGGTTTTGGTTTGGTGTGCTTCAAGTGTGGTGATTCACATATGCAGAGTGAATGTTCTTGGAAGGGGAACTGTTCAGTATGTGGTCGTCCAGGCCACAAGGATGTGGTGTGTCATAGAAACCCGAACAGTCGTATCAGGTGGGAACCAGTATCTTCTTCTTCTGGGGTTTCTTCTTCATCGAAGGGATCAGCACATGTATTGGCTGCTACTCCTACTCCTACAGTCATTACTGGCCCGATGGCTCCACCGATGCAGTATTATCTTCCTTCTACAGTTCCCACTGGGCCTTACTGGTTGCATCAGCCTATGATTCCTCAAGGAACTTCTACACCGACATTGCTGGTGGTTGGGGCATCTTCTTCCCACATTGCAGGAACCTCTTCATCTCAGACACCTTCTGGGTTATATACTTTACCTAGTGCTGAGATCGGAGGTCACAATGACGTGGTGACAGGTATCTTACCCGTGGACTCCTTTGATGCACATGTTTTATTTGATTCTGGAGCTAGCTTTTCCTTTGTCTTGGTAGACTTCGTTAGACGAGCGAGACTATCAGTACAACAAATTGGGCAATCGGTGGTAGTTAACTCCCCAGTGATCTTATATACAGTTCTTATGTTTGCCCGGGGTGTGTTATAAATATTGGAGATGAGGAATTCACAGCTAACTTGGTGATGATCAATTTAGAGTCCTTCGATGTTATTCTTGGTATGGACTGGCTTGCCCAATACCAAGCCATTATCTCTTGTTCTTTGAAAATCATCACCTTGCGAGCTCCATCAGGAGGGGAGATTACTTTCCAAGGGAAGGTCTTGCCATATGCACTTTCCATGTTGTGCAGGATCTTCCCTAACCGATGGATGTGGTAATCTGGTGCTCTCTGGTCACTGGTTGAAGGGCAGGATGTCACTCTACGTATGGAAGATATTCTAGTAGTGTGTCGTTATCCTGATGTGTTTCCTAGTGAGCTTCCATGATTACCTCCTGAACGAGGACCAGTCTTTCGTATTGAGTTGATTCCAGGTACACAACCTATTTATAAGACTCCGTACCGAATGGCTCCAATGGAACAAATGGAATTGAAGAAGCAATTAGATGAACTCCTTGCTAAGGGATTTATCAGACCGAGTACGTCACCTTGGGCTGCCCCTGTTTTATTTGTGGAAAAGAAAGATGGCACTAAAAGGCTTTGTGTGGATTATCGGGTGCTTAATCAAGTGACAATCAAAAACAAATATCCTCTACCTCGTATTGATGATCTTTTCGATCAGTTGAGGGGTGCTATGATATTTTCGAAGATTGATTTGCAATCGGGTTATCATCAATTGCGAATCCGAGACGAGGATATTGAGAAGACGGCTTTCAATACAAGGTATGGGCATTTTGAATATGTGGTTATGTCTTTTAGACTAACGAATGCCCCTGCTGTTTTTATGGAAGCCATGAACCAGATGCTCCATGAATATCTAGATGTCTTTGTGGTGGTTTTCATCGATGATATATTGATTTATTCCAAGTCAAAAGAGGAACATGAGATGCACCTCAGTTTAGTGTTGGAGGCTCTTCGAAAGAATAAATTCTATGCGAAGCTAAAAAAAATGTGCCTTTTGGCTCGAAGAAGTAGGATTTCTTGGTCATATTATAAATCAGCATGGTATTACGGTGGACCCAAAGAATGTTGCTGCAGTATTAGAATGGCAAAGACCATCTAATGTGACCGAGATTCGAAGTTTTCTTGGACTCGTTGGCTATTACCGGTGCTTTGTACAAGATTTCTCCATTATCGCAAAACCTATGACTAGACTTACTCAAAAGGGCGTTCCATTTGTATGGACTGATGAATGTGAGGTCAGTTTCCAAACCTTAAAGAATAAGTTGGTGAACGCTCCTATTCTGGCTTTGCCCGAGAGTGGTAAGCGTTTCACAGTTTACACTGATGCTTCTCGAATCGGACTTCGCTGTGTGCTTATGCAAGAAGGTCGGGTAATTGCATATGCTTCCAAACAATTGAAACCTCATGAACAAAATTATCCCACTCATGACTTAGAATTGGCTGCAGTGGTTTTTGCCTTGAAGAGTTGGAGGCATTACCTATATGGTGAGTCATGTGATATTTTCACTGATCATAAGAGTCTCAAGTACATTTTCACTCAAAGAGATCTGAATTTGAGACAGCGAAGATGGTTAGAATAAATCAAAGACTATGATTTGACAATTCAGTATCATCCCGGAAAGGCAAATGTGGTAGCTGACGCCCTTAGCAGAACAAGTGTACCTAAAGCAATAATGTCCTTACATTCAGACTTGGATCGGATGGGGATATCTTTTTGCTTTGCTGGCACTGTGCAGAAAGAAACTCAAATGATCATCCAATCTGCTATACCTGAACGTGTACGTGAAGCTCAGCAGCATGATCGTCTTCTTTTAGAAGTTCGAAAGAGAATTTCAGCAGGAAAATCAAAAGAGTTTAGTGTGGATGAGCATGGTGCGATACACTTTAAAGGCCGTCTTTGTGTACCACAGAAGGTAGATGTGAAAATGGATATATTGAGAGAAGCTCACCGGACTCCTTATACTATTCATCCAGGTGAAACCAAAATGTATCGAGACCTAAAACAAAATTTTTGGTGGAAAAGGATGAAAGTGGATATTGCTAAGTACGTTGCAGCTTGTGGTGTCTGCCAACAAGTAAAGGCTGAGCATAAAAGACCTGCAGGATTAATGCAATCCTTAGAAATTCTAGAATGGAAATGGGAACATATCACTATGGACTTCGTTGTTGGGTTGCCTCGTTCACCTCGAGGCAGAGATGCTATTTGGGTTATCGTGGATAGGCTTATCAAATCCGCACATTTCATCCCAATGAAGAAAACTAGTTCGGCACATGATTTGGCTCCCTTGTATATTAGGGAAATAGTGAGGCTGCATGGTGTGCCAAAATCGATCATTTCAGATCAGGATTCCAAATTTGTATCTCAGTTTTGGCAGAGTTTGCAAAGTGCCTTGGGCACAAAACTTTCTCTTAGCACAGCCTTCCACCCTCAGACAAATGGTCAGTCAGAGCGGACCATTCAGACTTTGGAGGACATGCTTCGTGCTTGTGTCTTATCTTGGAAAGGCAATTGGGAAGATCATCTAGCCCTAGCAGAATTTGCTTATAATAATAGCTATCAAGCTAGTATTCGAATGGCTCCTTTTGAGGCCTTGTATGGCCGAAGGTGTGTTTCCCCTTTGTGTTGGGATTCAGTTGGAGAGAGATCACTACTTGGTCCAGATTTGGTTCAGCAAACATCAGAAAAGGTATACCAAATACGTCAGAACCTGCTGGCTGCTCAAAGTCGACAGAAGAGCTATGCAGATATCCGAAGATGAGACCTAGAATTTTCAGTTGGTGACTATGTTCTTCTCAGAGTGTCACCAACCAAATGTGTTGTACGTTTTGGTATCTCTGGAAAGCTTAACCCGAGGTACATTGGCCTATTTCTAATCATGGCCCGAGTAGGCAGTTTGGCATACCGTCTTGAATTACCAGACTCAATGAGTGGAGTACATAATATCTTCCATGTTTCTATGCTAAGAAAATATCTGAGAGACCCTGAGCATAAAATTGATGTTGAATCAATCACGATAGAGAAAGACCTGACCGTAAAGTGCCACCCAGTATGTATTCTGGATTCCTCAGAGCGAGTCATGAGAAGGATAACTATCAAGTTTGTGAGAGTCCTTTGGACAAATCAAATAGAACGAGAAGCAACTTGGGAACTTGAAGAACAAATGCGCAAGGAGTATCCTGAGCTCTTTGAGACTGGTGAGTCATAAGTTTTGAAATATTTTACCTCTATTCCATAGTTACCATGGAAGCGGTAGAATTCGGGGACGAATTCCTTTAAGGGGGAGAATGTAATACCGGATTTTTGAGAGAGGAAAAAAAGAGAGATTTGACCAGAATTTGACTTTTTGATCCGTTGCTCGTATGGACGATCGGAGACCGTGGTTGCGTTCATCTTGTCGAGAAGAACCCATTTTGCTATTCATATGTCCGTTCCAAGCACTTTGTGACCCGTAGCGAGCCCAATAAATTTAGACCGTTCGTTGTTTTTAAAAAAAATAAAAAAAAGAAGAGATAAAGCTCCGGATGGATCGGTCGTCACCCCGACCCATCCAGAGTTTTCGTGCCGCCTCTCGTGTTTTCTCTCTCTCTCTCTCTCTCTCTCTCTCTCCCCGTCGCCGTGCCGTGCTGTCTCCGCCGACCTGAGCTGTTGCTCGCCGACGCGTGCACGTGCACTGCCGTCCGCCACGCCGGCCGTCGCCGCCAGAGCATCGCGCCTCTGCCGTGCGCCGCGCGCTTGAGCCACCGTCGCGCCGGGCCGCTGTTGTGCGCTGCACGCTGTCATCCGTCGGCCCGCCGGCGCCACCGCCTGCGCCCCGCACAACGCCGCCACCCTCGGCCGCGCGCCGCCGTTTCTCTCTCTCTGCGTCGCTGCTAGCTGCTGTGAGAAGAAGCAAGCAAGCAGCCGGCCAAAGAAGAAGCCAGGAAGGAAGAAAGAGAAAAGAAAAGGAGAAAAGAAAAGAGAAGAGGAAGAAAAAAGAAAAGAAAAAGAAAGAGAAAAAAAGGAAAAAAAAGGAGAAAGTTGGAAATTTCGTAATTTTGTCGGATTCGTCGTCGACCCTTCGAAGGTGATTCCTCAGTAATTCTTAGACGTTTATGGTTAGATCAAATCAATCAATTCCTGTCGTATCATTTCATGTGATCAATAGTCTGATTCGTTTCGACAATCGTTATTGATTCGAAGATACGACATCCAAGTCCAAACATTCATTTCTTTCAACGGAGCAAAGTCTAATTAGTGAGAACTTTGATTCGACTCTGAATTGGAAATAGTGTATCATTTAATGTGATACAGTTTTCTGTTCGGTTTTCTGAAATATAGGCGTATATGCCATGTTTTCAGACGTAGGGTTGACGCTTCATATTTTATGTGTTTTAAATGTGTTTTAGTGCTAATAATATACCTGTACAGGTGGTACTACTTCCGGACGATCTTGATCGAAATTTCTTCGTCTCTTTTGGTAAAAGGCAAGTAATGTGGGGTTGTGATTCAGTGCTATGTTTATATTCATATCTTATTTCTTTTGCAAATAAAATTGTAGTATATGGTTTTTTCTAATTCATTCAAATCATGGATGATGTTGCATTTGATTATTTAAATCCATTTTTTTCTTATTGATTTGGATTGTACCTCTGTCATCATGAATCAGTTTGGTGTTTTTTTTTCCACGAGTCATCAAGAAGAAATTAAGAATTGACGTCAATTCACATGCATACATATGCATTTATGCACTTCATAGGGTGATAAAGACCGATCACTGCCATCGTGCGTGATTCGTACCGGTACATGGAGTTGCATGAGATGTTGGCATCATCCAGCTCTCAAATGGAGTTGTATCATGGCATTCATACATTTTTATGATATCTGGGGAATACAGAATTCTGGGAGCTAAATGCCATATTTTGTGGGAGACCGAGTTAGAGTCTGTCGTTACTTTCTCGACAAATACTCTGAAAACATATTCTCTATAAAACCATGTGTTTTTTTTTATGTTGTGAGAAGAATTATTCCCTAATACTTTTGAACTAAGTGAGATGTGTTTATATTCATAGCTTTTACTTGCTGAGCTCGTCTCACCCCCTGTTAAATCTTTTACAGGTATGTTTAGAATGTTGACGTGCATTTTGGGGATGGATCTAGGTAGTTGCACACACTACCTCATCACGATGTCGATAACTCAACCGGTGTTTAGAAGTTAAGGTTTTGGATGGTCTGTCGTTTGTTTTGTATCTGTTGTGGTAAGACACTGATAGCGTTGTGAAAATTTCTATATATATGTTGGTTATATCATATATTGTCTGCCTGTGATCTTTTTTGTGGCCAGTTATACCGCTCCTATAGAGAAAATGCTGCCAAAATTTCTTATTTTCAAATAATTATGCTTAGTTGTAAAATAGGGTGTTACAGTTTCAGGCCAGTCATTAGTGACGGGTCAAGTTGTGACCCGTCACTAATGATACGGTCATCGGTGATGGGTCATCCTAAACCAGTCAAATTGTGACCTGTCACTAATGACTAGGTCACTAGTGACGGGTCGTCCTAGGCCAGTCATTAGTGACGAGTCGTCTTAAGCCAGTCATCAGTGACAGGTCAAGTTGTGACCAGTCATTAGTGACAGGTTATCCTAGGCCAATTATTAGTGACCATTGTACATTTTTTATTTTTCTCTTATTTTTTCTCACCTCAGCAGCACTAAAATAGGACCATTGTACATTTCTACTTAGTTTTGATGTAAGGTGTGGCAGCTATGGATACAAATGCGTGTTCCGAAAATGGTGCAGAAACTTTCGGGGGCAAGAACTCAATCTTCCAAGTCATTTTTTGTCTCAAAAAATTCTTCGAGCCCGATAAGGTCTGGGAGGAACGGATGTAACTTTTTTCGTAGATGTCTATAGAGTAAAAAAAACGTTAAAATCGGAGTCCGTATGAAAAAGTTATGCTTGTTTTATCGAATGCACTCCAGGTCACCTATCATATTATAACCCTCGATGAAATTTGGCAAAATTAGTCACTAGTGAAGGGTCATGGTTATGAGTGTCACTAATGACCTTCGGTAAAGAAGGTTAAAAGGATAAAATATCCAGTTTCTATCACAACTACGTGATAGCAAAGGTGGTAAGGTGACTACATGCGCGAGGAGTAGGTTGCAGGTTTGATTCCTATGGAATGCAAACTTGAATACAATGTGAAAAAAAAGTGGCTTGTGAGGTATATGGGATGGGCCTGCATTGGGATGGCTCAGGTGAAATAATTTTTTTTGACTTTTTTTTATCCAAAAAATACGAAAAATGTTCATCGGTCAGCCAAGATGGCTCGGGCGAAAAAAATATTTTTTTTGACTTCTTTTGTGTCCAAAAAATATGAAAATTATTCATCGGTCATTATTGACAGGTCATGATTACAATCCGTCACTAATGTTCAGTCAATAGTGATGGGTCACGGTTACGACCCATCACTAGTAATCATGGTTATGACTCATCGCTAATGACATATCATTAGTGATATAATAAGTGTGACGGATACGTGACCCATCACTAATGACGGTTATCACCCGTCACTAATAACTTTTTTCACGTAGTGAGAATAAGGTATCATGAGTAATGCTTAGCTCCTAACAATCCACAGTAATATGTGAACTCATTCTAGGTGTACTCGCTTCCACGGTTAGTACACAAAGCTCTCCGCCAAAGATTCTTCTCCACCTCTGCTACAACTTTGATCATTTTAAATGCCTCAAAAGCTTCATTTTAGTGTGGAGTAAAGCCAGTCAGATATACCTTGTGCAATCATGCACCAACAGTAGGAAGTATCATTTTCCTCCATGCGGCAGGAGAGATAGGCCCACACAAATCAGCATGTCATATTTCCAGTGGAAGTTCTTCTCAGTATTGTGCCACAGCTGGAAACAGGTTTCGATGTTGCTTGCCTAAACAACCATCACAGATGCAACCCACATGCTTGATCATGGGCATACCACGCATCATCTTCTTGTGGGCTAGATCCTTGAGGGCATAGAAATCTACATGCTCATACCTTATATGCCAATGCCACACCTCTTTAGTGTTCTAGCCAAGAGGCACTCCAGGACAGTTGGATCGATGTGTAACACATACAAGTGGTTCCTTGATCTCCTCACTTTAGCCAGCGTCTTTCATGTTCTGTCTAGGATTGACATCACTCCTTCTTCCATCACCATCTTGCAACCATTCTCATCCAACTGTCCGAGACTAATTATATTACTTTTTAGACTTAGGATGTAGTAGACGTTTGTGAGTATCCGGTGTTTACGAGTGAAACTCTCGATCAACACTAATCCCCTTCCGTGTATCTCCACAGCCATACCATCTCCAAATTTGACTAACCCTTTGATGGACATGTTGACCTTAGCAAACTTCTCTATGCAGCCGGTCATATGGTTACTTGTGCTCGTACCAAGGTACCATGCCTTGTTTTGGGTGCCCCTGAGCTTCGGCATCACCTTTCCTTCATGTAGAAATGACTCATTGTTCAGCACCAGTACTATGTGAACGAGCTCACAAACTTCTACCATCAATAGTGCTAGCTCATCATCGTTCTATTTTATGACTAAATTGGCCCTTTCTCTATGGTTTGGTTTGGGACACCGTTTAACAAAGTGTCCACAATTATTATAGATAAAGCACTTAACTTCGGTCGAGTCAGAGTTAGGCAGCTTTCTTTCATCACCAGCATGTTTTCCATCCCCTCAGCCTCCACCCTATTCGCACCCTCATCCATGACCTATTCCGTTACGCCCTCCTCTAGTGGCATTGCTGGAGACCAATCTCTTTTTTTCTTTCTTCTTGTTCCTTGATTCCCACTCGGCTTTTGTGAGCAGAAGCTCATCTCCTCCTTCCTTTGAGTGTCGTCATCCTTTGAGCCCTTCCTTAAAGGTCTTGAGATGGTTGATCACCTACAAGATTGACATTTCGGCGATGTTACCGAACTATTCGATTATTTGAATAATATGGAGAAACTGATCTGGAATCAAATCGAGCAACTTATTGACAATGTCGTTGTCATCTAGCTTTACACTGAGTGAACGAATCTCACCCAGTATCGAGGTGAGCTGCATGGAGTACTCACTGATCATCTCTGAGTACTCCATGCATAGCTGGTTCAGTTCCCGTTTCAGCAACTATTCGTGTGTCTTCTTGATGCAATCTTCACCTATTTGTATCTCTCTGATCGCTTCCTAAGCTTCCTTCGCTGTCTCCTTATTCGCAATGGCCATCATCACGCCGTCCGGTATAGCTTGAGAGATAGCCACCATGGCGCCTGATCCTTGTCGATGTCTTTGTCTCCATCTTCAATCACCAATCATATCCCTAGCGAAAGCAAGATTATCTTCATCTTGATGGCCCATATGTCGTAGTTGTTTCTCTTAGCATTGGGTATTGGATCAGGACTTGATGATGCCTCTTGACTTGATGACGCCTTTCTTCGTGTAAAAACAGCAAGGATGAACTCTGGCTCATCTCATGTATACATTGTAACTCGCGTAAAACCCACATATGCTAGAACTCAATCAAATCGCACTTTGGTCAGAGATACCTATCACACATTTTCTTTCTTTCTTTTTGTTTTTCGTTTTCTCTGGCTTGGCTTATATACATACATATTAGATTTACCATAATCAAACTATGATACGTACTTAACTCCTACTCTAACTAAGAAACCTAAATATACTTTGTTTAGGACTAATTCCTAAATGAAATCAACTAGATTAACTCAACAGTTAATCCATCCACCTAAAAACGTTTATCCATCTATGAGATGCATGCACCGTCTGCAAATATTATAAATCAGACTTCATCCGACCGGCGACAGTGTGTTAAAGCACTGCACGCGCCGATGAGGATCGATAACTATTAGTGATTCTGTTGATCCATTCGTTCCATTGATTCCCCACCGTGCAATGATTTTCACTTGATCAATCATTTCCTTCGATTTCTTTATTAAAAAAAAGAGAAATTATTCCTTCGATTGATTAGCATAATAGCCTATTTGTTTGTCGCAGTGGCACATCAGATTAGACGGCAGGGGGACTAATTAGATTAAACAAAAAAAGTAGATGTAGGGTTTAACACAAAAAAGTCTAAAATACCCTTGGGAACGAATGGTTAGATTTCTTAAATAGGAGTAGAAGGTACCGTAAAAACTCTCGTTATTGGGTTCGTAGTGTCTTCCCCACTGCTATGGTACGCTGAAATCAAACTCTCCAACAAACTAAGCCCTAACCGAAGGGAGTATCAAGAAACCAAGACATCCTGCAGCAGAGCGCAGAGAGTTCATGTTCTTGCCATGCTACATATCCAGAAACAGCTGCCATGATCAACTGCATGTCCGCATCCAGTGCATCAAACATAGAATACACCAAATACAGCACTCACATATGACAGACGAACAACAGGACGGAGAAAGTACAGCAGAAATGATATCATCTTGTTCCATGAACAGGAATAATCAACATTATATTGTTTTGTATCTAGTCACAGTCATCCTTACAGCCTTTCTTTGAAAATGTCAACGGCACGATTACAAATACACGACAAATAACCGGCACCTTTACAACACATTGTGCTACACACTAACACTGATAGTCTGCTTTTTTCTAGTATAGACGAACATGTAACGAACAAACCCTTCACCGCGCAGGCAAACATAATTCACTACATAAATACTGTGCATGTTGCTCTGTTCCAATGGCAGATCCATTCCTGCCTGCCTTATTGAGTAACAAGTTTGTACATGGAGAGCAGTGCAGAATTAAACACCTTCCTGTTCGGCTCACCCGATTAATTTTGCGCCCAAGTAATAAAGAATGCTGAGCAATCAAACACATGCACATGCTGTATTCCACGATGGAACTGAAGGACACCACAGCCTCCTTTTTCCCCAATACTTCAGATATGAGGCTGAGCACACCACCACCAAGGAAAAAAGAAACACGAGACTTTCCATGTCTCTATCTATACAGAGGGGAAGGTGTAAATATGGGCACAAACACTTGCAAATATATTCCTTCAAGCACACGCTGATGGGGGAGTTGATGTGCTGACCTCCTAGTTGCAATCCAAACCACACTCCTCCAAAAGAGGACCATCATTCTTCGCTAGGAAAGGATCAATCCGGACCCAGAGGAGTGAGAAGATTGAAGCCAGAAGAATGGACCAGACAATGACAATTGTTGGCGTCCTGTTTTGCCTTCCAACCAAACCTTTGAGGAACGGATACAGATGAACAATCACCCAAAATGCAAAGAAGAGTTTCCCAAAGAGGGGCCCCCATGACTCATATCCGTTATTGATTGCATTGGAAATGCCAGCAACCACACCAATGAAGTTCAATAGGAGCAGAGTGGTGGGAGGTATCAATAAGGTAGTCCATTTGAATGTATACAGCTCTGAGAACTCTTCATCATCTCCACCCTTTGATGTCACAGTGAAGCTTGTATCTACACCAGCTATGACCTTGAGAAGTCCTTGGAACACAGCAAACAGGTGCGAGGACACACCTCCAATGACCCAAAATTGCTCATTCCTCCACCAATCATCAATACCTACACCACTCCATCTCATTTCTAGGATGCTTGTAGCAAAAATGCAGATAAAAAGTGACATGAACCAGAGGCTGGCAACATTGTTTAACTGCAGCAAAGAAACAGTAATGGTAAGGTTCAGATCATCTCTAATTTCACCATACAAAATTGTAGTTGAATAAGCTTTACCTCTGGAGTGATAAATTTTCCCGTCAACAAACAGATGGCAGGCAATGTACAGTAAGCCAAGAGGGGAATAGACGTCCAAGGATATACAATGGAGTTAATGTAGGAAAATCTTTCCAAACATTTCAGACCACCACCATACCCATACCAAAGAGGGCAATGATTGCTGAAGAAAATTTCAATAGACCCAAGAGCCCACCGAAGAACCTGGTGAAGACGATCTGAAAGATTCAGAGGTGCAGAACCTTTGAATGCAACCCGTTTAGGTATGCAGTAAATTGACCGCCAACCATGACAGTGCATCTTGAAGCCAGTAAGAATATCTTCTGTAACTGATCCATAGATCCAGCCAATCTGAAAAAAAAAATGATATGATTTACTAGGTAACATATTACATATGTTTTGACTGATTAACCAATAACAGCCACAAAGCTCTAGACTTTACCTCTTTTCCCCAGTCTGTCTTGTCTTCATAACCACAACTAATGACATGTATAGCTTCTTTTAGAAGAGAAGCTGGACTAGCACTCTTCAGGGTCCCACCATTCTCCAGAAGTGTGGATGTAACAAAAACAGAAGACTGGCCAAATTTCTTTTCTAACTTTTGTTGATTTACAATACCAGCCTTTTCATTTTCAGCACCTACCGGAAACAGTGCAAGGTTAGGTAAGTTATCACGATGAAGACATAGTTCCTAGAATAACACAAGTGTTTCTTTGAAAGTTCAATGTTACCTGGAACACCTTCATCAATTTCACCAAGAGCATATGCAGGGGATTGATTTTCCTCTTTCTTGAAAAACAATCTTTTTTTCTTCTCTGTTTTAGGTTTTGTAGTCTTCTTCTTGTGCTTCCTATTACCAAAACAGCAGCAGCAGAAGCACCACTTGGGCCAGCAGTTGCAAGTCCTTGATGGTGGCTTCTTTGATTTGGGGGCATCATAACCATATAGCGCCTGTCTTCTAAAGACACACCCAGTACCAACATAGATGGGACCTTGAATACCATCCAAACCTTTCATGTTGATCTGTAAAAGTAAAACACAAGTGTTAGCTAAAATTCATCATGTACTTCCTCTAATCCCAAATATAAGTCCATTAGGACATCGACACGGTCTCCAGTAAAACACTTTGACTAGCAATATTTATAGAAATATATTATTTTAAATAGAAAGTTTATATACTATGAAAGTATTTTATATGATGAATCTAGTAACATCAATCTTATGCTGTCAATCTATATTTTTTTTAGAAATTGATGGTCAAAGCTAAAAAGGTTTGACTTAGGACAATGCCAAATGGACTTATATTTGGGATCAGAGGTAGTAGACAACAGTGTCTCAGAAATATGGATGCCAAATCTTACATCGAAAAATACGACATTCCTGTTAGCATATCGGTCATGACGATCAATCCCATCAAATCTTTGAGGGAATTGCACGTAGCAAACTTTCTTTCCTAGCAAAGGATCCATCATAAAACACATTGCTTCCTTTATAGCCTTGCTGTTGTTGATGTAGTGATCACAATCCAAGTTCAACATATATGGAGCATTAGTTAGTACAGCAGAGACCCGGACCTGTGATACAGCCAAACAAAAGAAATTAAAAATCCATTGTACGCTACAGGTTATAGAAGACAGACAAAAAAAATGATTCAAAGATGTTTTCATTACCAATGCATTCATAGCACCAGCTTTCTTGTGATGGTTATAGCCCGGCCGTTTTTCTCTTGAAACATAAACCAATCGTGGCAGCTCATTTCCCTCAACATCATGGCCACCACTTTGGCCAAGGAAGACCTATTGATACAGAAATTTTAACTTATTTATTATGATAAAGTGAGAAAGAGAAAAAAAATATTGTCATAACATGCCACGATAAATACTGCAAAACAACAAACCATTAGGCCTACCTGAATCATTCCAGGATGATCACGAACGTTGTTTCCAGGCCAGGGTGTTCCATCTTGCATTGTCCATCCTTCTTCAGGAACTTTCTGGGCTTTAGCAACCAAGGCATTGATTCTGACCTTGAACTCCTCATACTCTCTCTGAAAACTCCAAGCTTGGTTTAATTAGCATAACTCTTATCAAATAAGGGGCCAAAGAAACACATTAAAGAAGAGGCCAAAGAAACACATTAAAGAAGAGGCCAAATAGTGCACCTTCATTGCTCTCCTCTCCCTAACAAAGTTCGCCGCCACTTTATCTTTCAAGTAGTCTATGTTCTGTTGAAAGTACCACTCTGGAGCACGAGGTTCAATATTGTACCTTTTGCTGAAAGGAACCCATTTCTTTGCAAATTCAGATGTTTCAGACAATGCTTCAAATGTTAGCATTGCAGCACCATCATCAGAAACATAGCAAGAAACCTTATCAATTGGATAATCTACCGCAAGGATAGAAAGAACAGTATTTGCTGTGACTAAAGGAGGTTCCTTTAAGGGATCAACCGTACTGACAAAGAAGTCAATTGGAGCAAGTTGAGAAGGCTGGCCTTCCTTGTCAAACCTATCCAGACAAGCAATTAGTCACATGACATTAGAAAGAAGAGAAGGCAAATATTACTATGTGGCAACAACAACTAACCTCAGTGTCAACCGGTCTAGGTAAGTCTCTCTCTCAATAGGGAACCACTTTGGGAATTGATCAAGGATCCAAGACATGGCAAACCATATTTCACAGATTACAGATATGAGCCACAAAGCAAATGCATCATGCACCGGATGCATCACTCGATAATGGAAGAAGAACCCCAAAACCACAAGTCGAATAATGATAATCATTCTATATGGATTGATCTGGCTTGATGGAATTGGAATCTTTCTGGACAATGGTTGTCTAGATTCATCCATTCTGGTAAAAAAGAAAATCAGCTAACAGTTAGTTCTTGAGTCTAGTACGTAGTAACACACAGGGAAGACAAGGGCAACAATCTGCTTTTGAAAATACCAAATGGAAAAGTGAAGTGCAGTAAATGATACAAACTGACAAACACATTCAACTTTCTAGAGAACATACTATAATGGCCAATCATACACTACCATCCCTCATCCATGTTTATAAATGCAAAATCTTTGAGGAAAATCTGATAAATATGAACTCACCAGTTTCTTTCAATTTTCTAACAAAATTGGTAGCATACTTGTACTTTCCGTGCTTGTCGGTGATAATTATGCCTAGACAAAGTGTATCCTAACACTAGAGTGGAGCATGGAATTTCAAGTTTGACCAATGCGCGCACAACCATATACTGTAGAATTAGAGAGGAACCAGACTAAAAGATGTCAAACAAGTTTTCAGGGTCATACAGTGGAAGATTAGCATCATCGCTATCATCACCACCACCGTCATTCCTCATTTGGTGAAGCCTCTCCTGCTTCTGCTTCCAGCTCTCCATCCTCTCCTTCCACGCGACGCTACCATACCCATAAGCAGCAAGATCCTTGGAAGGGTCCATAGACCTCGGTTGCACTGCAACAAAACACCTGTTAATTGATTCTATACGGGGTATCATAAAAGCTAAATTCCAGCTGATGATCATCCAAATACACACCAGGTAAGTTGGGATCCGCATACGGAAGTGGGTGGATTCTCTTCCCTCCGCCACCAATGAAAGATGGCACAAGCGTGTGCTGCTCTGGCGGGATGTCATCAACCTGCAAGCACACCGGAAACAAGCAATTGAGCAAACTGGCACGACGAGAGCCTGACATGGAGCTAGCAAGGCGGCAGTGACACTCGGATTTGCCAGTACCATCTGCCCGTTGGTGAGGAGGGGAACATTGGGGTTCGGCTGGAAAGGATGCGGAACGCCATCAAGGTCGGCTCCGCGGCCGTAGCTCATGTGGCCATGGAGCATGGACTCGACGACATACTGGGAGTCGTGCCTGTCCTTCCAGTCGAACTCGTTCTCCAGGTCGTCGACGTTGTCCTCCTCCTCATCCCCTGGCACGCGCGCGCAACCTGCGAAATCCCGCACATAGAACCTCAGTGAGCAATTGAGACTGAAAAAGAAAAACCCGGCCGACCAATTCGGCGCCGAGCCGGAGCTGCATTCCTGTGGATGGACTGGGGGCACTCACCCTTGAGGCGCTTGTAGCGGGTCTTGCACTGGGGGCAGTTCTGCGTGCCCTCGCGGCGCTCGTACGCGTAGCAGTCGCGACAGACGGGGAAGGCGCACTCGTTGCACGCCACGAAGGGCTCCCCGGCGGGGGTCAGGCCGACGTCGTCGCCGCAAATCTGGCACACCTGCCCGTTCTGCTGCCGCAGCGGCTTCGGCTGCACACCCCCACAAAAATAAAAAAAAATCAAAAATCAAAAATAAAAAAATCAAAAATCAGCACCGAAACGCTCGCTCGCCAGCCACCTAGGAATTGAAGCACGCACGTACCCCGGGATCGCCGTCGCGGCGGATGACGACGAGCTCGTTGCGGTTGTGGGAGCCGGCGACCAGCCCGGCGCTCGCCTCCATGGCTTCCGCCTCCCCCTCCTCCGCCGCCGCTGCCGACGCAGGTTACCAGCTGCTCACTCTAGCAGCAGATTTCCATCTCCTCCTGCGCGGAATGTCTGGGATTCTTCACTGGGTACGGCGCCGCGCCGAGGAAGAAGAAGCAGCCGAGGCGGCAGCGTCGGTGGGAGGGGAGGGGATTAACGAGTGGATTTTTAAAGAAAATGGAGAGGAGAGGTAGGGCGGGAGAGTGTCGGTGGACTAGAAAAAGGAGCGAAATAGAAAAGAAAAGACGGGGAACGAAAGGGGCTCACTAACTGATAGAGGTAAATCTAGGAGAACAAGACTCAAGTTTGCTGTGTCGCACTTTTTTTTTAGACTCAGTATAACGCGTAGATTTACGTATATACATATTTATATAGTATTTACTTAATATCAAAGATACGGAGTTTATAGATTGATAAAGTCATTGTAGTCGCATCGTTATCATGTCAACTACGACTAAAAAAAATCTATTTTGATAAAATACACCAGAAATAAATCTTAGGTTTTAATCTTAATACGTAGGAGATAAATCATCTCTATTAACCACCAAACAAAAGGATACGAATCCTCTCCATTAATACACAGAGGCTGACACGAGTCCACATCTACATGTCAGTCTATGTATATTGCAGAGAATCCCGATCCCAAATAAATGTTTAGTTCTCTTGTTGTGTTACACTTGTAACAGTGTATTTGCCTTAGCAAAATTAACAATGACAAGGTCAATCTTAAGAATAGAAACAAACTAAGAGAACGAGATGCGTGCCTATACAATGATTTAGACCCCCTCACATTTCGTTTAATACTTATAGAGAAAATAGGTTTCTCGAAAAAACTAATGACAGAAGGCTGGACCAAAAACTACTAACTGAACCGAGATGATATGTGGCTTGTATCCGAGGTACTTCCTCTATTCAAAATAGTAGACATATTTTTTTAGTTTAGTCTTCGGAGTTGAATTTTAACTAAGATTTTTTCATAAAATATATCACTTATAGCTATAAAACTTATATAATGTGAAATTATTTTAAATTATGAACCTAATTATATAATTTTTATACACTAGATATTCTTATAATTTGATTAAATATTAGTTAAAGTACACAAAGTTTTATTTTTCTAAAAAGAAATACGTCTACTATTTCTGAAACGATGAAGTATATATCTAGAGAAACATCGGTAGTAACAAATGTCGAACAACAAAGTAGATAAGAGCTAGCGAGAAAAGACTACACTGCTACAGAAACCCCATTCACTGCTAGCTCCAAAACCCCCTTCACTGCCGGTTTTAGAGAGACCAGTGGGCAATGGATAGTAATAGTCTACAACTATCACTTTCAGCCTCGAAAACTGGCAGTGAAGGTGGTTATCACTACCGGCCCAAGACTTAAGCCGACAGTGATGGTCTGGTATCACTACCGGTTGGTGGTTTCAGCCGGCAGTGATAGCTATAGAATCACTACCGGTTGAATCCTTAAGCTCACGGTATTTTGCCTCTCCTCTCTCTCGCCTATGTCCTCTCCTCTCTCTGTCCCCCTCTCCCTTTCAATACATACATATAATGAGACATATTTAATGCAAATAAATAATAAAGACAAATTCATAAATACATAGTAATTCATGTCCTTTATTAATACATAGTAATTAATGTCTTCATTAATATACAAATAAAGCTATTTTATCTAACCTAACGATATATACGTTGTCAAGTCCCTTGGTAGACTTTCTCCTTGTCGCATACTCTGTACTAAAATGTATGGTATCATCTGAAAGTCTCTTATGCGTCGATGGCACAATTGTTTCCCACAGTGTCTGTGTTGTGATGTGGTCTACGGGTTAAGTGATGGGGTCAGCACTCGAAACTCTCGTGGATGCATAGCTACTCCAACGACCACCGGGACTGGAGTGTATAACATTAGGAGACGTTGGCCGCTGTTCCTGTCACTCCCAATGGTGCCCCGTTCACGACTGATGGCATCATGTACTGCTTGTCTTATTTTTTTTGTCTATCTATTCTAGCTCACATTGTAGCGCAAGTTCAAGCATGTTCATCATCCTAGCTCGTTTTACTTCTCGTTCTGCATCTTTCTTTGCTTGGGATCTCTTTCAACTCTTGTAATATATCAATGGCGCCTGGGAATCCATATTTTCAACCCATCACACTAACACCTCGTGTGCGACCACTGTGCTATTTGTTTCCAAGGGCCAAGGTGAGCTCATCCCTATCCCTATCTGGCTTGAAAGAACCTTGTATAGACTGTGTGTGGACGTCTGCAAGCTTTTTTGCAAGAGTTTGCGTCACTTCCTGGTATTTGAAGGTTGTAAACCATAAGCCTCTATTAGTCGAGTAAGAAGCACCCCTTTCACAAAGGAAGCGGGCCGATTGTTCGCTCTAGCACTTCATCTCAGATGTAATACCTCTCTTTCGCAGTTCATCTAGCTCTTGTTGCCACTACCGTTCTTTTCTCACGTACTCACGAGTCACGACTGCCAACTTTGTAGGGGTAAAGGTTCTTTTTCAAGTTAGCTTTTTTCACCTCACTCAACTTCTGTGCTTCTTCCAACAACGTGTACTCTGTAAAGGCTTGCCAATGATCTTCTAGCTGTGACTATTTCCTGAAATCTAGCGTTGTACCTTTCTGCACATAGGTTATGTTTAGTGTGTCCTTCCAATTTTTAAATGAAATGCCCATGATCATTAGCATCTTACGCTTAACTACTTCCATATATGTCTATTCAGGGAACTCGAACTTCTATAATATGATGGGCCACAAGATGTCATTCTTGATTGAATTAGGAACTACGTGCAGATCACCTCGTTCGCTAGTCTACAATCTGTAGCTGATAGGCACGTGATCCTTAACAACTATCCCACAAACTAACTTGTACAGCCTCAGAACTTTCTCTGGTGCAGTTGGCTCCTCAACTAGTTAGACCTTCGTAATCACAAATCATCTCATAAGCATCCTCGAGGCACTTTGGACATGATGCCACTCCTAGGATTGCTCATTGTCGTGACCCTCCGGAGCATCAGACATCTACACATAAGCAAAAAAAAAAAACACTACAAGAAATTTGATCATCTATGATAAAAATGGTCATGATAAAATCTTAAAATGTCACAAAATTGAGGTTATTTGGTGATGATTCAAGAAATTTCATCATGAGTCTGTAGTGGGGCAGTTTCATTAGGTGTGTCTATGACGAACTGTTACTATCATCATTGAATATTCACTGTTTTGTGACGTTACTATATATCATCATCACAGAAAATATGAGGCGGTGCCGATTACACCTCAATGACAAAATATGTTTTTTCACATAGCCCAGCACAATATACCCAGTGGTTCTTCAGGTTTGATTAGATAAACAAATATACGGCATAATCCAATATTATTGCTCTCTGAACAACCCTAAATAACATCTCATCTCCACACCATAGCATACACCTCGCGTTGCTCCCTATCGTCTCCCCAGCCGCCGCTCGTGCCCCGCATTGCTCCCTCTCTATCGTCGGTTGCCGGCGCAACACCAATGTCTTGTGAGCCACCGCAATGAGCCAGATCCCTCCACGTAGACGCCTGCATGGCTGCACCTCGAGGAGACAAGGACATCGCTGCATCATGGGTGAGATGACGCTGGAGGACCTCCTCTGTAGTCTCCTCTAGATCTACGTAGTTCGATTCTCCTCCCTTTGTCTCCTCTAGATCCGCGTAGTTCAATTTCATAGGTCCTTGTTCGGATGGTTAGATGGTTAGGGCATAGAAGGTGGGGTTGGCTGGTAGGATCTGCGTGGTCCTGTTCGTAGATGGTTGGGAGTTAGAGCTTTGGTATAGATCTGATCAGTTCCATTATTGAACTGGTGATGATCCAGCGATTTGTGCAGTTCGTAGCTTATTAATTTGATAAAAATAGGTGGTTTAATGTTCTCTCTTTATGGATCATTGGCATGATTCGTGCTGCTTGCTGATTAGGTTTAGATCTGCTCTTATATTCTTGATTCTTGATGGATCTATGATCTAGGTAAGCTTGACCTTGTTCTTGTTTAGCTGTTTATCCTGTATCTACACCTGCATGAAATCTTTTTTAGATGCAATTCTTGCATGTAATCTGGTTCAGTCTCACTAGATAGATTTGTCAGATTTAGCATGATTGAAATTGTTAGCACCCGCGTCTTATTTGGTCGTGATCTGATTGACTTATCTCTCTAGATCAGGGTCTATTATGATTATTGCAACATGTTTTCTGGAATAGTAGTGGCTAGGTTAATGAAATAAGATTTGCAAGTTTGTTACCTGTACGTGGTTTCTGTTGTTACCTATCTGAAAATGATGTATGCTGCTGTTACCTAGTCGAGGAGGATGTATGATGCTATTATGTGATGTTCTTTTTCTGTGGTTACATGTGCACTCATGTTAGTATTTACATGATGTTGATATATGCTGCTTTGTTCGTTTGAGCCTATACTCTCATTGGCCTAGTGCTAGAGGCTTAATCAAGTTGTTTGATGCAGATCTTTGTGAAGACCCTCACCGGCAAGACCATCACCCTCAAGGTTGAGTCCTCAGACACCATCGACAACATCAAAGCCAAGTTCCTGGACAAGGAGGGCATCCCCTGGGACTAGCTGCATCTCATCTTCGCTATCAAGTAGCTCGAGGATGGACGCACACTTGCTGACTACAACATCCAGAAGGAGAGCACCATCCACCTGAGTGTAAGCTAACTTCATATTGGTCAGATGGTGAAAATAAAAAATTGAAAAATAATCTCTAAGCTAGCTATGATATTACTGAGATAAGAATACTTAGCTGAAGATCCATGATGAATGACAGGTACATGGGACGCTGAAGAAGACTGTGAAATAACCTTACACCATCACCAACTTAGCTAAATTGTGAAGCTCCTTGACCCAATGTTCATGTAAAAGCCGAAGCTACTAATACTATCTGCCCCATTCGGACCTTATCTCTTAAGACATCTGCATATTTTAATAGTACTAGGCAATGATTGATAAAATGATAAGTAGAGATGACCTGATGATCATTCAACCACCAGTAAGTTTAATTTTCCTGTTTTGAATTGTTATTTCAATATATTTAGCTGTCATCCATTGTCTTACAATGCAATGTACAACAAGTTCTTCAATGTTTTAAACAAAACATTACAATCTTTTGATTTTTTTATTTTTCATGGCCATGCATGACTGAAAATCTTTGGGTTCTGTTCAGATATGTAAGTAGAGATCTTATATTGGTATCATTATTTTTGACCTATTGTTTTGACAGATTTAGTTTATGTCAAACTTTGAGGTGTTTTACTTATCTAATTGATTATATATCATTCTATCAATTTGAGGTGTTTTGGAACTTATGATTTTTTTTTTATAGAAGTGTCTTTTGCTCTTTGGCATATGCAAGGCACCATCAAATTGAAAGGTGCACCTAGCTTCCACTAACTTTGTTAAAATAACATCTTTACATTTATGCAACTTTTGGTCAATTTGAGTTTACAGTATGCAATAAACAAATAACCAATAATCTAAATGAAAGAAGCATTAACTTTACAGAATGTCAAAGAAAAAGCTAATATTGATACATGTTCGTTGTGTAGTAGTATGCACATGCTACGTGTTGGAGTAGAACTACAAAATCGCAAAGAATGACAGCACGCCTAATGGGCCAGTTAAGCTTGCTTTTGAAACATATTTGTTCATTTCCTTTAAAAATGTCATTTTGTATTCATACTAAACATTACAGTGCTAAACATTTCCGTTTATGAAGACCAATGATGTGGGCCCTTAGGCATGGCAATGCCGTGCCATCTTTCTAGTACATCCAAATATGTTTCAATGTAGTCTACAGGAAAGCAGTAATAAACAAATGATAACGCAGAAAGTCGATGACACATCAAATGTCCGGCGCTCTTTTCCAGGAAAAAATCGACATAGCAAAAATAAATGTAAGTTCTTTTGAAGCATTTACCTTCAAACCATTTTTTTCATTGAACTGTTTGTGTTCTTTTGGGTCATTCTTTATTTTCTGATTCCTAATTAACTAATACTAGACTGGTGGTATGGATATTTGACTATGCAAAAAAAAGAAACCTACTGCTAAACTTATTGAAGTGGGCATTGATTGCATTTGTAGAAATATAGTGAGTATGCATCTATACAACATAAACCTTAAGTCCTCAATTACCTTATGAAAATACATAGCTAATTTTCCCGTGTTAAAATAAAATTGTATGTATGCAGGTTGGAAGTGGTGAGGTTGAGGAGCCCGTCGGGGATGGCCAAGGCCGCTGGTGTGGCAC
Source organism: Phragmites australis (assembly GCF_958298935.1). Classification (NCBI taxonomy): domain Eukaryota; kingdom Viridiplantae; phylum Streptophyta; class Magnoliopsida; order Poales; family Poaceae; genus Phragmites; species Phragmites australis. The sequence goes on from NC_084935.1 coordinate 16,648,745, forward strand.
TATGCATGGTCGGGGTTCTAACCATCGCCATGTACATGGGACATCAATGAGCCCGGTGAATCACAATCGTGCCTTCGCCAGCAACGGGCATAATGAGACTAGCAGCAGCAAGGGGACATGAATTAAGGGGATGTTCCAGATGCGGTCAAGGTAGCTTTTGAAGTGTTTGATGAATGTATGATTTAGGTTAATCATGTTTTTAGTACAACATGGTACAAAGTACCTTTTGGAGTCTGTGATGACTGCATGTATGGCACGATTCTAACAATCCAGATTTTAGATTATAAGAATCAAAATCTTAATTGTTAGAATCGTAATAAAAAAAACAAACATGCCCTAAGATGAATGAAAAAATCACCTGCGGTCCATATTTATTGCGATATTTATTTGTCAACTCCTTTCAATATGTTCATCTTATCATGTGGTTCAATGGTTATTTACTACTTCTTACTAAATGGATGTTACGTTGAAATATTATAGTTAAACTGAAGAAACTTTCATCACTAATATAAGCAAAATTGTGGTATATAATGTCACAATTGTCATGATGTTTCTCATTAAAGATTAATAAATGACATGACACGACAAAGAAAATATAAAGAATAGAAATAAACTAAGAGGACGAGAGATGTGTGCCTATATAATGATTTAGACCCTCACACATTTTGTTTAAAATTTATGGAGTAAATAGGTCTCTCAGGAACTAATAACAGGATGCTAAGACTAAAATTTACTAATTAGACCTCATAGATATGTGCCTTGCATCTTTTTTTAATAATGGAATAAAATATCTCGGCCTTCAACACTAGAGCGTCCAGCCACAATAACTATTATTACAGAGTTACAACACTCATGCTGCTACATCACACATCATGATGCTGGAATAACTTAAACCAATAAAAACTAACATAGTTTGGATATCGAGAATTTGCTAAGCGATCCTATTATTAAATCTCCATCCATGATTGGCAAAAATTTGCATCACCGTAGTATAGCATGGCATGCAAGTTGGATGTTGTCGTTTTCTTCTTCCCACCTTTGCAGTTTTGCCCAGAAATAGAGCCAGTATGTCCCTTTGAAAAGTACCTACATATAATTTTTAGATGGTGATTTTTCAAACACTATACCATTCATGCTAAGCCATAAAGTCCAATATAATACAAATGCCTCAATTAATAATTGCCTTTTATGCTTAGTTCCCCGTCCAGCAAGCCAGTCTTCAAATAAATTATCCATACTAGATGGTATTATGATATTGAAGGCAATATGAACTGCACGCCATAGAAACTTAGCCAAATAAAAAATAAAAAAATAGGTGCTGAATTGTTTCATTGTTACTACAAAAGCAATAATTTTGACTTCCATTCCAATTTTGTCTAGCTAAGTTATCTTTGGTTACAATAACATCTTTATTTAGGTACCACAAAAAGATTTTTATTTTTAGATGGACCTTTAAATTTCAGACCACCCTATTCGTATTTATATTGCCATTGTTTACAAGATCCCTGTACATAGAATATACTGAGAAAGTCCATTCTCATGTAGATCCACCAGAATATATCATTATGATCATTCAGTTGAACATGCCCAATGTGAGCTACTAGCTCATGCCATTGCATTAGATTACTACCAACTAAAGATCTTCTAAAAGAAATATTTAGTGGAACCTTGTTAAACACCATAGTAATGAATGCATTCTTCCTATGAACAATGTTATATAGCGCTACGTATTGCTCACTAAGAGTGAAGTTGCCCAGCCATTTATCCTCCCAGAACTAGATCTGGTTTCCATCGTTAAGTTGGAACTTACCCAGGTTTAGGAATTTGTCTTTGACGTTCATTAGTCTTGACCAAAATTGCGAATCACCAGGTTTTTTCTCCACTTGAGCAATTATTTGGAAATTTAGATATTTATTTCTTAGGAGGTCCTACCATAAACCATCTTCATTGATTAACTTAACAATCATTTGCTTAAGAAACATTGGTTCTGTAAATCAATGTTCTGGATACTCAACCCTCCTTGATCTTTTGGTTGATAGAGGATATCCTATCTAGCTAACTTATATTTCTTTTTATAACCATCGCTTTACCAAAAGAACCTTGATCTATAATACTCCATTTTTTTAGGACACCCTTAGGGACTAAAAAAAGATAGCATAAATATTGTCAAAGCTAGTTAAAACTGAGTTGATTAAAACCAGTCTTCCCCCAACTGACATACGCTTACTTTTCCAGCTGCTCAACTGTTTCTCAAACTTATGCTCAATAATCTTCCATTAATCCCTATTGCATAACCTCTTATGATGCATTGGAATGCCTAAATATCTAAAAAGATAGGTACCCATGCGACAACCAAATAGTTGAGAATATTATTCCTCACATTCCCTGGCTAGCCCATAACAAAAAAGCTCACTCTTGCTGAAATTTATTTTAAGGCCAGATAATTGTTGAAAAGCGCAAAGCAATAACTTCATATTCTTGGTCTGTTCTAAATTATGGTCAATGAAGATGATTGTATCATTCACATACTGTAGGATGGATAGACCTCCATCAATTAAATGCGGTACAACCCTATTCAATTGACCATTAATCTTAGCTCTATTGATCAGAATAGCTAGTATATCAACTACTATATTAAACAAGATTAGAGATAAAGGATCTCCTTGTCTAATACTTTTTTAGTCTAAAAAAACCATCCTACCTGATCATTCACCTTTATCCAAACATTTCCTCCTTGAACAAAAGCTCTTATCCATTCATACCAGGTTGGTGAGAAACCCTTCATTCTTAACACTTATTGTAAAAAAGGTCACTTGACTTTATCATACGCCTTCTCAAAGTCTATTTTTAGGATGACCCCATTTAATTTCTTACGGTGTAGCTCATGCAAAGTCTCATGTAGGATAACTACCCCTTCTATAATATTCCTTCCCGACAAAAAAGTTGTTTTCGTTGGACTTATTACCTTTTGTGCTACGCAAGAAATTCTGTTCATAGCCACTTGGGTAAAAAAATTTGAAGCTTACATTTAATAGGCAAATAGGTCTATAATGTTTAATTTGAGTGGCTTCATTGCTTTTAGGCAATAATATTATGGTTCCAAAATTAAAGCTATGCAGAGGTAGTAAACCCTTATAGAAGTCATCAAACAAAGGCATCAAGTCAGCTTTTATCAGTTCCCAGAAAGCCCGTAAAACTTCGTAGGGAAACCATCTTTACCTAGTGCTTTGTTATGTTCCATTTGAAATATAGCGTGTTTTACTTCATTTTCAGTAAACATCGATGTTAACATTTCATTTTCTACGCTCGAAACCTAGGGGATGTCATCTCATCGTGTCTCATCCATCGAAAAGTGATTACTCTTCGGATGGACAAACAAACCCTTTTAGTAAGATGTGATGTGTTTCTTTAGATCCACATCCCCTCGAATTATTACCCCATCTTTTTCTAGCTGAAATAATTGTTTTCTATGTTCCTCGTTTGCTACCAAATGAAAGTATTTGGTATTAGAGTCACCTTGAAGTAACTCTTTGACATTTGCATGTTGTTACCATTTAATCTCTTCTTCTCTTAAAAGTTGGACTAACCTTGCATCTGACTGATATTTCTAGAGAAATATCTTTAGGATGTGTGATGACGAATGCAGGACAAATATGTAGTCATGGTTGGCGAGAAACTACTATGAGCCGACGAAAAAAAGCATGATCACTCAAAGTCCGTATTTATTGCGGTATTTATTTGTCAACTCATTGCAATATGTTCCTTTTTGTCCCAGTGATCGAATGGTTATTTACTATAACATCATAAATAGATGTTATGTTGGGATATTGTAGTCAAATTATAAAACTTTGACCAAGTGTCTTGGGTCACAATATAATTGTCATGATGTTTGTCTCTAGAAGATAATTACTAAGACACAACAAGGTCAATTTAAAGAATAGAAACATACTAAGAGAATAAGAGACAGGTGCCTATATAATGATTTAGATCCTAACACAATGTTGTACTAAAACCTACTAACTAGACTACATTGATCTTTTCGTCGTATCCGAGTGATATATCTGGAGAAATATCACTAGGTTCCATAGTAGCAAACGTAGGGTAAAAAGGAAGTCAAGGCTACTGAGAAAAAAATAAGTGCTCCTTTGGAACAAAGGATTTTAGAGATTTTTTTTGTAGAAATTGGATTATATGGGATTTTTTTCTTACATGCTCCGTGGAACAAATGATTGAGCAATAACCTAGAATCCTATGAAGTTCCTATGGAATGCTTCAATCAATAGGAATTTTGGATGGAATTTTACATGAGCTCTAACCTCATGGAAAGTTTTCTTATGTCTTTGTCTCTCATCAAATTCATGTGTTTTGCTTCGCTCCATTCAAACATTCATTCATGCAATTTTTCGGTGTTTTTTTTCCATTCCACAGGATTCAAGAAGGTAGGCAATCACAATCCTGCATTTTTCCAATTCCTGGCAATTGGGGAAAAAATAAAATAAAAAGATCACTTGCAGTTGGTATTTGTTGAGGTATTTATTTCTTGACTCTTGCAATATGTTCATTCTTGATATGTGATTGAATTTACTACCTCTGTCTAAATAGATGTTACATTAGATTATTGATCGCAAACTTAAAAGATTATGGTCACTAATATAAACTAATATATGAATACAATGTCCAAACGGAAGTGAGACTATTGAGCCCCTAATCAAAAGTGGTTCCATATGATTATTTTTTTAAAAAAAAATTTACTACATGTTAATGGAAAAAGTATGAGTGAAAATGACAGCCTAGATACCTCAAAATGTTAATAAAAACACACACTATTTGGGAAGGGAGGCGGTGAGTAATGGTCAAGGTGATTTCTTTTTCAAAAAATAGTGCAGCATATTAAGGTAAAAAATGTACAAGATATTAATGGGCCATTAGATTCAGAGTTTGACATGGAAGTATGAAGCCATGTAAGATTGAGGCTTCCCACTCCACAAGTAAATATTAAGTATACCTATATCGTAAACCAAGTATAATTTAGTTGGTTAGAATTTTTATGATAGAATATATCTATTCGGGTTCAAGTTTTACACTCGGTATGAGTGCTCATAGTTTCTTGAGATTAAATTTTGAGAGGAATAATATGATATACATATATAGATAACTTTAGTGGTCAAAACACATACCTATACTATATAAAATTATACATCTAATTTTATTTAGACTTGTTCTAGAACATAACTACTTATATGCATGTGAACGTAAGCGTGATATGCGCAATATCTAAGCATCAAACTGCAGCGATAAGATCGTACTCGACGCTCTCAAAAGCCAGCCCTCGGCCAGTGGACTTTACCACTACCTACCTCTACAGTTACTGTAGAGAACCGTTCATCAACGGAGAGCAATTTTTTGAAGTGATGCCTTGTGCCCTGTCCAAAACGGGGTTTTCCCCTAAACCAGCCGACCCATGGTGCCATACGGCAAACTAGAAACTATTCGCCGTACTCCTTGGCCCAACAGTGATCTGAGTGTGTATCTCTGTATCTCCGAGCTGAAAAAAAATACAACAAAACAATATCAAAATTGGCGAGTCCCTGGCGTGTGGCGTCTGACGAGCACCCAAGTGCCCAATCATGGCGGTAGAATTGAAGAGTACTTTCCCCGGAGGGATACGTAAAGCGTCGGTCGGTCATGTAAGCACCAAGCAACCGATGTGCACACGCGACACGAGTGACACATGTGAAGCAGAAAAGCTTGCCCCTCTCGCTACCAGGTACCAGCACTACTGCAGTGCTCCTCCAACTCAGCGGCAGACAAATGTGGTGGTTACGCGGAATAATTAACAATACCGGTCTTATAATGGCGAGGATTAATTTACACTTTCTGGCAAGAGAAAGAAACGGCCGATCAGGTCAGGTTGGTGTGATTGAGTTGTAATAATGCGACGTGAACAAGGGTAATTGTGTGTCTAATCATGGTAGAGATATTTGTTACTACCTTTATTTTATTTACTTGTCGTGTAGCATAACGATACAATCTCTAATAAACACATTTTATTATTATTTTGATAATTGGTTTGAAGCAAAAGTTAATAAAAAATTGATAACGTGAAAGCATTTTTCACGAAAAATACAGTAAGATCATTTTCTTATAGCAAATCCTAATAACTTCGTGTCTACTAATGACTAAAGTTTCTAAAGATAACTGCTCGTATTTAAAGTGGCCGTATTTTCACGAGCGATCGAAGTCGGCTGGCTGGTTCACTGGCAAAAAGAATAAGGAAAAAGAAGCCGACGGGCAGGTGGAGTGAAGATGAGTAGGAGGCTTGGAGCAGAGGCGGTAGAGCCATGCATGATGTAATAATGCAACGTGAAGGGGAGGGGAGGAGACGAGGAGTGAGAGGAACGCACTACCCAACAAGCGGTGACCCCCATCCATCAAATGATGACAAAACGGGCGGTAGGTGACGGGTCTGCTTGTTCGTAGGAGCAGCACGTCAAGGACAACCACAAGGCAACGTTGGATGAATAGCGGCGAACAACTAATCGGTTTGATTAATTAAGTGATTATGACAAGACGTGTTTATGCAGAGATTAAGCTTGGTTATAATGCGCGTTGTTTGGGGTGTGTGTACGTCGAAATGTCATGGTTAATTTGTTTTTTGGGGTAGATGTTCTTGCAAGAAAACACACTCCAACGTCCAACGCTGAAATTTTGGACGCTTGAAAATTTTTGCAAGTGCCACTCTTCTGTATACTGATATCAATGCCACATCTGATTTATCCGTAAAATTCATCATACGTGGACAATGTAATCAAGGTGGGATTAAGCCTGCAGGTACAAGAAAGTTAGTAGGCAGTGGTTTTAGAGAGGAGATTAGCAACAAGCTTTTTTTAAAATAGTGGTAGGAGACTACCAAGCAGTTTTTTTAAATAGTTTGCTGCGGTCCCGCGACAGAAACATGAGTTGGGTGGGGATGAAAGATAACTGCAATGTGCTCTGCATTTTCCCTTAGAAAATTTTTGCACGATGTGCTCCCCCGACCAAACGGCCGACTAGATTATATTGGGCCGAAATTGGGACGTGTGCATTCACACTGCCACAGTGTTCGATTAATTGAGGACTTAATATGACAAATTATAAAGAGTTCAGGTGTCCAAGCAATTTGCAGAGTTCGTGCCTATGGGTTCTCCGGTGCAAATGGAGGACACGGATAAGTGGCAACTGCAGAGAGCTACAGTGGAGTGCATTAGGAGTAATTAACAGCCGTTGATTTGGAGATGGATGGATTGGATCAATTGCTACAGCAACGCTACAGTACCTGGTGCTACAGTACAGAACTCTGCAAATTGCTTGGGCACTCGGTGAACAATGATTAATTAATACAGAGGACTGTAGCAGCAGACTCATATTACTGTACAAACAGTAATCCTCTGCATTGATCGTCATTAATGCAGAGTATCCGTGTCCGCAAATGGACTCATGGCCGCAGCCATGATTGTTTTGTAGAGGGTTGAATGATTGTGGCCTGTTTATATGTTTTGTCCAGTGTTACTGAACATGGATACAGGTGTCAGAATCCGATTCGGATTTAGATGTCCGATCCGGTAAAGAAAATTTAGACATGCGAAATACAACTCGCAATCCAACACAGGTATCAGAATCCAACTCAGATTTAGGTGTCTGATTCGGCAAATAAATTTGGATACGAATGTTCAAATAACATTGGTTTTGTCCATCTAAATAATAATTCTTCATGCCAGTCAGTCAGTGCTATAGCTTCTTTGAGTGAAACAGCAAGTGGAATAAATTTCACGGTATGCTCCCACTAATTATGAATTGTTCTTATCATGTCATTCACCATGAATTCTAAGCATATTTGGTAACAAACTGAGAAACCAAGTGGATAAATATTTTGGTTTGTATTTGATAAAGTATTGAAATAGTTGATGTGTCTTCAACTTGGTTAGTATGTGTTTGTGGATGCTTATTTTTATTCATATCTAACTCGAGTTAACAGTGTTTAGAATTGACGAATTCTTCTATGTATGCAGAAAAATTACACAAACCGGAAGTTTCGATGTGAACATCGGATGTTCCGGTATTCACTGTAAGTTCCAGTGTGGACAATGTATACTCACCGAACTATTTCTTCTAGAGAGTAATTTTTTGAGCGAAATTTGAAATCAATACACCGAAAGGTCCTGTAAGTATGGTGGCTACACTGGAGGGTAGCACCGGAGCATTTTCAGTGTTGAAGCAGAAATGAAAGCAAACACCGGATGGTCTGGTGATCGACATTGAGAGAGCCGAAATATTTTCTGTAGAGAGGAGATTTTTGGTACCAATTTTGATTATGTACGCCGGATAGTCCGGTGCTGAGATTGTGAACACTAGAGAATGCACCAGACTTTTTGTTGCAGAGAGATTGTAGAAGGGTGGTTCGATGGATTGGCACACACCGGATTATCCGGTGATAGACATAAGATCACCGGAAGCTTTCACCGGACCTTTTCTTGCAGAGAGCAAATTTTTTTTCTGAAACAAATAGTGTTAGACTCACTGGATGACCCGGTGTTCAAGAGCAGAACACACCGGAACATCAGGTGTTAACATTTTCTGTAGGATGTGATTTGAGTTCAGGTGGAAAAGTGACGGCTAGTCACGCTTTGAGAAGCGTGCTAGGGTTTCACGGTTTTGTCTCAAAATCATGGGAGGACTAGAGAAGTACGAGACACCATCATGAAGCTTGCGTCGATGCGAAGCTAAGTTGTAAATGTGTTATGGCCATCCGATAAATAGAGAAGAAAATGGACTAAAAATCCTCGGTGTTAGGTAGAAGTGTACTTATTTAAGGAAAAACTAGAAAATTTGGGAGTCAAATTTTCTAGCCTATAAATAGATGGGTAGGGTTATGAGAGAGGATAAATAAGCTATTTGAGTCTCTTGTGCCACTCATATGAGAGCATTGTGCTAGGATTTTAGAGAAGAGGAGAATGAATGCTTAGCCTATATAATAGGTGAGAGTTTAGAGAGAAAAATCTTTGTAATCTTGTCTAAAATAGAGTTGATCTCTTTTAGTTTCCTTCTTTTGGTTCTCTTGCCTTGTGTGTAAGTTTTTTTTTCTTCAGTGTTAATTTTCATTTTTCTTTTTGAACTGAAATTTAACACCTTGAGAGATTGTTCTTCTTGATGCTAAAGGCATAAAATTCATATATGCATGTACATGTGATAGGGTCTTAAATTATTTTGCTATTAGATTATCATCTTGGAGATCTTTTTCACCCCGTGTTCATCTCTTGTTTCTTAAGTGATCATGTTTCAAGATTCAACCTTCGTGCGGGGAATGAGTCATGGATTAATTTGCTGTGGAACCTAACGTTCGATTCCAACTATATGACCTACTTTTTGTTGAATCTTTTAGTTTGGTTTTTGATATTTCTCCGGAGTTTCTAGAATTTTTAGGTAGGTGTAGTTTTTCCACTGCATATTTATGTTGTATTTTGTTATGATTTTTTTAATGTGTGTTCGGTATTCAAATAGGAGAAAATTATTAATTTTCTAAGAAATTTATTAAAACATCTGTTCACTCTCCTTAGATGCTATTCTAGATCCTACACAAACTTTGCACCAGCGTCCAGTGAGACGAAGAAGGCAGTCTGTTTGATGTTCACTAGAAAAGGAACGCCCTCTCTACAACCACAGCTCGCTGCATCTCTCTGTCTGCTCATCCCCATGACTCGCAGACACATTGACCTGTTATTGCTAATCTAGCAAGTCATCCCTCTCTCTCACTCGTCATAATGGGGACTGTATTATATTGTTCTCAATACAACTGTATTATATTGTTGTTTGGGAGATGGTGACATTCAATCTGCACTATGAACTAAGCAGGTCATCAGATATTAGTGTGGGAATCCCGGGATCCATGGCTCCAGTTCCAGCCCACCACATCATCTTCATTGTAAGCACTAAGCACTAGTGAAGAGGGCCTCTTCTTGATTTATTTAAGTTGTTTGGTGATTGAGAGATCATGTGAGCTGTGAATTAACTCTTTTTGGATTTCGATAGTAACTTAAAATTATCTATATACTATGTTCAGTACTTTAAATATTAACTCTTCGTGGACTTAAGATATGTTCAGTTCAGAGTTTAGAAAGTATATATGGAGCATGAATCTTAAATTGTATTACCAATATATGATTGGTCTGGTACAGCCTGTGGTGGACCGGCATGACTTGGGAGCATGGAAGCAAAGCACCCTGAAGCAAAGCTTCTCTGTCGTTTCCTGTGTCCCCAAAACGTTTGAGAGAAGTGGACGCACATGTTTGCCACATGCTTGCAGCGTAGCGCCGAAACAAACATGTGATCCTTATTCGTCCTCTGTGTGTGTGCAAGAAGCAAGAACTGTTGGATTTGGTCACTGACATAGCCAGATCTGCAGAATCAGCAGGGGGTCAGGAACGTGCAATTCACGCTGTGCTTTTGGCGTGGAGTCAGGCAGTCGGGCTGACTTCCACTTGTTCCTTTGCTATTAATCTAATGTATTCTAATCACTAAAAGCAGTAGCAAGTGAAGTGTGGTTTGCTCAGAGCTCAGAAGGTTCCATTCTCTAAAGTCTCAAACCGTGATTACAGTGCCCAAAATTTTTGCAGGGCGATGGATTTGTTTAGTGGGAGTGGCCTCAACGATTGGAATGGAATATTATGCATGCATGTCCAGCTTGTGGAGAAACTGAATCTAGTGGTTTTCTTTGGAGTGTTCTTTAATGCAAGTAGATGTACTGTCATGTTACTCCTCTGTCAAAGACGAGATCAGGAGGGAACTTTGTGTGATTATTTTTTTTATGTGTCGAATATGTGTACCAGAGTCAGTTACTGTTAGATTTAAGTTGTAATTGGAGTGAGACAAAGAATAAAATTGTAATCAGACTCGTATTTTCAGATCAATATAAAAATTGGGAACAAACTGTGTAACCAGGTGTCGTACACGGCCTGGTGTGCGTGTAGACGTGGCTCCACGGGTGAATTGAGCTTGGATTCTTGTGGCTTTGGATTGGATCGACTGGAGTTCGGTGGCGTCGGGAGCGGCATGCATGGTTGTTTGCTTGGTTCACGCATGTTTGGTCAGGTGCTCTCGGCGGCATTAAAAAAAGGGTCAAGGCATCGTGTCTGGTTGCGTGCGTTCGTTCGGCAGTCGGAGACATGGCGTGTGACTCTGTAGGCGGGCGGCCTGGGGCGCGTGGCCAAGCCAGCGGGCAAGAGCGAAGCGCGGGAAGCTGTGGCATGTGGCGCGGCTGGCGGCTTGCGTGGGCGGACGCAGTAGGTGTGGCCTATGCGCGTGAGGAGACCGCCAGCCATATGGGAATGGCAGCTAGACTCGTGGTTTTAGATCATATGGCTTCTGGATCAGATGCGGACGCAGGTTTGATATTATCCTACGGAGACTTGAGGGTACCTGAAATGTTTAGTAGCCCGTCGCCAAATCCGGTCGCTGGCCTCAGTTTCTGACACCCTCACTCGCTCTGACGTCCCCTCCCACACCTCGGTGCCGGCACCCATTTGCCGCCACCACCGCTCATTGTCTCACTTGGACTCGGCCCCTCCCACACCTACCCACAACCGGCGACGCACCGACACCCTCCTCTTCCTCGTGGCCTCCTCTACCCCGTGACCTCCCATCCTTCTGTGCCACACACCGGCGCATGTGTGTCTCCTCCTCCTCCTCCACCTCTAGTCATCCACCCCACCACGTCGTCCCATCCATGGATCCACATCGGAACGTCTCCCCTTCAGCTGCGCCGCGCCGTCCCGTCCACAGATCCACGCCTCCACGCATCCCCTTCGGTAGTGCTGCACCGTACCGTCCATGCCTCCACTCCGCAGGTCGGCCTCCCCGTCACCCAACGGTTGCAGATCCGACCTCCCTGCCATGGTGCCACCCCGCCTGGCCTCCCTGCAGCCCCCTCGGCCTTTTCGCCACCACTCCGCTGCCCAGCCTACCAGATGCCCCGCAGATCTAGCCTCCCCGGTCCCCACCTGGCCTCCTCACCGAGGCGCCACCCCGATCGGCCTCCCTGCCTCCCCCTTGGCTACCCTGCCCGGCCTCCCTAACATTGTGTTTGTCAGTGAGACTTTGAAACCCAACGGGCACCCGGCGGGTACGAGTTCATGTGCCATTTTTCACTCGTTTCTCATTTTGGGCTCGGGTCGGGTTGAGATTGGCAAATTTCGAGTCGGGCGTGGTTTTACTCTACCTAGCCTTGACCCAACTTGTTGCCATCCCTACAGCCGCATGGGGTAGGACAGCCCAGGCATGCAGAGTGTCGAAGGATGTTGCCAACCCAGCCATGGTTGGTGCAACTAGCCCAGGCGGGTGGCTCGGTGGCCAGTAAGGCTGAGGCCTGAGTGGGCATGGCTGGGAGGTGGCCCGGGCTGAAGGTGGAGAGAGTTCTGGGGTGTGGACCTAGGCGGAGTTGCATGGCCTAGAAGGTTGTCCTAGGTGGGCGGCTTGCTCAAGGCGTGCACGCAGGCCGAGCCGGCGGACCAAGCGTAGATGGGCATGGGCCAACGTGCAAGAGGCAGGTCGATGTGGGCTGTGGCATGTTGGTAGAGGTCCAGACGCCTGTTCGACCTTGCATAAGCGCATAGGAGCATGTTGTGGGAGGTTGGCTATCTAGATTATATATATTTGCAAGACTATACGTCTGTTTCAAGAAATGATAGGATTAGGATATTCTCGTTTGCGTTGAAAGGGCGAGAACTTGTGAGGCCGGATAGCTAAGGTATATTAAATGGTTTTCCTTATGGTCTTGCTAGTTTAGCGGGCGATTTATTTGCTGCAGTGACATTCGTGGGTCTACCTAAAATGTCTCGCCTAAATAATGGACGAGATCTTTTGGGTATATAATTCGGCTGGTGCAGCCCTATCAATGTCAGCGCCCCATTTGCTTTGAACTCAGCCAAGAGAGGGAGGAGAGGAGAGGAGAGGAGAGGGGAGGGGAGGGGAGGGGAGGGAAGGAGAAAACTTGCGGTGAAGCCCTACCGAAGGAAAGAGGTATGTTTGTTTTCTCTGTTTGTTTACAAACTCGGTAGGATAGCCACTAGTTTTAGGTAAGGAGGTTCTTCATGTGCCGCAACTACGAGAACGATCCACCCCAGGGAAGCACCAATGTTAGCTCTCACTGCCAGGTAATAACTTCTGGCCAAACAACTCTAGAAACAATTAAGATTTACCACTTAACATTTTGCTCCTCATTGTAGTCCCTACCACCACTATGTAACTTCTTACTATGGCTGGATACTGAGTAGTCTGAAGTGGATGTGTTTCTCCTTCACACTAAGCATCGCTGCTTGGAGACTCTTCCATGAGATGAAAGCTGAAGAGAGGAGGGAGGCTACGCGTAAGCACATTCAGGAGGAGTAGCAAAAGATGAGGGAGGAGCGTACCATATAATGGTGGAGGCCAGTGAGGCAGAGAGGGAGAAGAAGCACGAGAGGGCACATCGAGCACGTGAGGCAAGACTGCAAGCGGTGATGAGGGGAAAGTATCCGCATTGCACCCAGTAGATCAGATGTGGTAATCATGTTGTTTACATTCCCTAAATACATATTAGGTTTAGACACGGTACTAGTTTAGGTTATAATAATCGTGTACCGTATATGCCAACGTCCATGTATGTCACAGTTCCTATTAAAATCATCAAGTTCAACTATCTGTTTCCATTAAATTTAGGTATCCAAAATATCGCACAAACATCTAATAACACTGAACAAATTGACGACCAAAACATTGCCTATTCTACAACAAAATTTAATTAATTCTACCAAAGCAAAGTGTCACTCGTAGTTATATAATTTTTTCTTCTTGAGAAAGAAAAAGAGACACAGCGATTATTAAGGTTGATTATAAGACTTGCGCAGTGTCGGGGCGCCTGCAATTTCTTGATGAAAATGTTCCTTCAGGAGTTCTTGCGCGTTCCCTCAGAAAATATTTGTATCAAGCGAACTCTAACACTATTTTGTACACTAAAATCAGTGACATATCCGTGTTGTTCATAAGATTCACTGATGAAAAATGTGATGTGATGGTATTTAAGCCCTTGATGACAGCTAATGGTGGTAAGATGAAGAGGGAGCCGACAGCCCGGCAGCAATGCAAGGGTATGTTTGGAACCTAAGAACTCTGCGGCAAATGGTTCAATTCAAACAGTAATTAGGAAAAAACTTTTATTCCAAACGGGTCTAAAAGTAGACCATACGGTCGAATACAATTTTAATGAGGTCTGAATTTAAGACTGCTTTATTTTAAGAGAGATTGGCAAGCCATTAAGCAATGTTATTAGATGGGAGGAAGAGGAGAAATCGCAGGCAGGTGCTGCACGCCCACGGTATAAGTGCACTGTGCTCTGTTTTCCCTACCTAATTTTTTTTTTGCAGGATGTGCTCCCCGTACCAACCGGCCGACTAGATTGGGACAAATTGGTACGTGTACTTTTTTGTTGCAGGAAATAATGTTTCTGTGTACACGCACACTACTACAGTGTGCGATTGATTGCAGATCTATGACAACAAATCATGAAGCGTTCAGGAGTCAAAATAATTGCATAATTATCGGCTATTTATGCATGTGGCTTTTTTTATCGTGCAAATGGGCAATTTGTCAATCACTGCTGCAGGCTTGATTGTATTGTGGCTGAAATAGATCAATGGCGGCGTGTTTATATTTTAAGGCATCAGAATAATTGTTCATCTTATGCTAGTATTGTAGTTTGGTTGAGTGGAATAAAGATTAGCATGTGGACTGGGCTTCTTATATCACCAATCACGGCGCCTAAGCATACTTTGTCGCATTTCAGTATGCTTACGGGTTGAGTAAACATATATATTTTCACTACGTGAAAAAAAAATAGTAATGGACACTAATCGTCATTAGTGATGGGTAATACATAGTTATCCCAAATATCACTGATGAGATATTATTAATAACGGGTTAGGATCCATCACCGATGGATTAATTAGTGACAGGTTGTAACTGTAACCCGTCACTGATGATTGATGAACGTTTTTTTACATTTTTAGATAAGAAAAAGTCAACAAAATATATTTTCCATCCGAGTCATCCCAACGTAGACCCATCACCATATATCACTTGCTATTTTCATACTATTTGTATACTCTGCGTTCTATGGGAATTGAACCTGCAATATCCTCTCGCGCGTGTAGCTCGCTTACCACCTCAACTATCACCTAGTTGTAATAAAAATGGGATATATTTTTTTAACCTTTTTGTCGAAGGTTATTAGTGATGGGTTAGAATTATGACCCATTGTAATCTTGACCTGTCACTAATAATTAATTTTGCTAAAAATTTTTAGGATTATAATTTATATACAAATTTTTCTGCATTCAAATTTGTACAAATATTTGAATATCTCATGCAAACGATCGCAATTTGATGGGTGACCCGGAGTGTCTTCAGTAAAACGGGCAGAACTGTAATACATGAATACCATTGCCAATTATGAAAATATCTTGGATGACTCAACTATCATATCCATAGTATACATGCATTTCTTCTAAATCCATAAAACCAATATAATATCAATTGCTATGAAACCAATATATTACTAAAAGATATGTGAAACACAAGTCTATTGATAACATCTTTTATACACTAGTAGCACCGCTAAGGTGAGAAAGAATAAGAAAAAATATTTGTAAAAAAGTCATTAGTGACGGGTCACAACTTGACCCGTCACTGATGACTGATCTAGGATGATCTGTTACTGATAAATTTTTTCCTGTTACGACCTGTCAGTAATTTTATATCTTTTTTATCTGTTTTTCACGTAATGTTTGTTGCATTCTAATTTTCTTGTGAGTTTAGCTATACATAGAGGTGTGCGGTACAAGTAGATGGCTTGGTCTGCAGATAAAACCGAACCTCAGCCACATATGATGCGATGATGCCCTTGCTTTACGTTCAAAATCATTCCAAGAGAAGAAACTAATTTAAGATAGGTATACGGCATTTGGGTACAATGAACTGTTACAAAATGTATAATTTACCTAGGACTACCAGTACATATAGAAAATCAATAGATATGAAATTACTTCATAGCATTAATCTACACTAAAATATTTTAGGTCATGTTTGAAATAAGGAATTTTTCTTGATTTTTGCAATAATTTAATTATGTTTTTGCAAAATTCTTGAGTTTCAAACAAACACTTGTGAGCGCCTGAACGATTGCATATTACTATTACCATGTCATTCACTATGCAATAGTTTTTGTTTTTCATATGTATTACGAGGGCATGTGCAATAGAAAATAGCGCTCACAACAAGGCAATTAGGTGCCGCATCATCAAACATCCCTTTAAACACTCAACCATCTAGCTCAAGCACATCCTATTACAAGAGTTTAGATAGTTTCGAAAGCTAAAAATCCTATATTGACACGTGCCAATTGCCAACCACCTTGTCTAATAAAACAACTCTACTATAGAATCAGTCAAAAATAGCGGCTCATCAGTATCAGTTGTGCAAGAATCGGTATTAAAAATATATCAGTGTCGGTTCTTAATCTCCCACGCACGAACAATAATTGAGCCGCTAAGAATTGACATTGAAACGGACTATCGATATCAGTTGGTGTTACAAACCGACACTGATAGTCAGTATCAATAACAATTCTAGCTATAAACCACCACTGATGAGTGCTACAGTATATCAAACCAGAAATTTTCGTTCAATGGGATTTTGGCTCGTCAGCTGGTTCATCCTCCCCGACATGCTCCACCTTTACTAATCTTCCTCTCCTCTCTCTCTCTCTCTCTACTTTATCTCTTCCCCTCCTCTCTCTATCTCTCTCCCTCATGAGCTAGACCGAGCGAGCGGCGGAGGTGGAGAGGCAGAGGCAGGAAGCACTGCAGGAGGCACGTCATCTTCAGATGGAGGACCACCTCATGGGTCGGAGGCGGGAAGCCTTGGCTCCCATCATCTACTTTGATCTCAAGCAATGGAGCGTCTACTACAAGCGATTCTTTTTTGTCGATCTTTTAACATTTGACCTCGACGAGGAGTGTAAGTCACGCTTCTTCTATCCGATTCTGCATTCCTTACATCTTCCGTCATCCATCCTTATTTTCTTTTTTTTTCCCCGCACGACATCACCCCTTGGTCAGATGAGATTTACTGATGCAGTCTAAAAAACAAGCGAGATTACTAGCTTTGTGAGGCTGTAAACATCTTGTCCATCAAGATAGCCTGCTGGATGTTGGATTCCCAATCCATGTATATGGCACTGTCACTGCTAGAGATAGAAATATATACTTGCTATGCGTTTGTTTTTAGTGCTAGTTTGCAGAACAATAGGCATTCCATATGTGCATGGTAGTACTGGTACAACTAAATGATCCATAGCTGGCTTCTGATAGAGCTCTGGACCATTCAAAGTTTCATCATCTATAGTAACAGCTTCCATACACTCACTGTATGTGCCATCAGAGTAGGGCAGAGTGGAGCCGTGTATATGGAGGAGCGGATGGCGCGGTTAGATACGGGATATTGATGGTGATTTTGAACCGTCACTGATGTTATGTTATGTAGTAGTGCAACAATGATACGGGATAAACACACCATATGTTGTAAGTAGAAAAGAAGTCGTATTTTCTTTTAAGGCATTTCTCTAACCCACTGGCGGTGCCAGGCCGCCGTCAATTTGGTCTTCCGCCACTGTGGTTGGCAGCCTCATTACCCCGCCCACCGTTCATCACCACCGCTAGACTGTCTTGGCTCTATGGTGCTACCTCTAACTCCGGTGTCTACCCAAAAACCTGGACCCCGAAACCTCCCTGGCAGCCTAGGTGCTCTTGCCGTGGACTCAGCATGAGACTTTTGGCTGTTTTATAGCTGGGATAGAATCATTGTGGCCTGTTTATATGTTTGGAACATTCGAAGAATAATTGTTCAAGTTAATACTATAGCTTCTTTGAGTGAAACAGCAAATGGAAACATTTTGTGCGGTTCACTACTAATAATGAACTATGCTCATTATGTCATTCATCATGGATTCTAAGCATATTTTGTCCCATTTCCGCTTCGTCCTGAGTTGGATAATATGCTAGAAATGTGATACCCTCTACAATTAGAATAATTGCAAAAGAAGATAAATCATGGTACCTTTTTCCGCTAACTCTTTTAGGTTAATCACGGTTGAATCAACACATTTATGTTCGTTACATAAGTTAACATAAGGTTCAATGACATTTCACACTACTGCAGTACCCCTATCACTATCGGCTCTAAAACCCCCTTCACTATCGGTTTTAGAGCCGGTAGTGGATAACGAACAGTGATAGTCAGGAACTATCACTACCGGTGCGAAGGACCGGTAGTGAAAGTATTTTCACTGCTGGCTAGAGCTTTCAGCTAGTAGTGTTTTGCCTCTCCGGCCTCCCCCCTCTCCTCTATGTCCTCCCTCTATCTGTCCTCTCTATCCTCCCTCTCTCTCCTAGATCTCTCCGTCTCAATACATGCATGCAATGAGACATATATTTAATATAAATTAATAATAAAGGCACATTCATTAATACATAGTAATTCATATCATACAATGAAGGTGCTAGGCATCGACAAAAACGCATATATATAATAGTTCTCACAGGTCACCCTCCGAAAAGTCGGTCGAGTTGAGCCAATCCAGTATCCCTCAAACTCTCCCGCGATGAGGACAGCGTCACCGCATGGATGGCTGATAGCATGTGTACGTCCGGGGGATATCGGGGGGCCGATGGTGGTGGAGCGGAGGACCAGCCCACGCCTGATCGACTGCAGCATCGCATATGCTCCAGGCTCATCGGCGTGTCAAAGACGTCGAAGTCGAACACCTAAATGCCACTACGATTTGAGCCTTAGGCCTCCTCCATAGCGCACTGACGAGCCACCCTCTTGTGCTCATCTAGGGCACACTGATGGGCCAGCATCTCGTCCTCCTCCTAGGCATGCTTACCGAACATTGCTTCTTGCTCCTCCGCAGAGCATAGCTGACAGGCTAGCCTCTCATCATCCTTCTCCTGGGCACGCTTACGGGTCGCTGCTTCTTTCTCCTCCTTCATATGATCATTGGAAGACCATTCTATCGAAGAGTCATCCGACAGTACTAACTCTCAAAGTTGGTTGAAGGACACAACAGGATCCTTTGGACCAGGTGCACTGACAGCTGGTGCACTTCTAGGAGATGGCTGAGGAGAGGGAGATCTTCGAGGTGATGGTGGCCTGGGATGTCATGGAGAGTCGAGGTTCTCAAAATCTGTTCCTAGTGGAAACACTATGTAGTCATTCTCCCACATGATGAATGTGTGCTCATTTTCTCCTATAGTGTTCGCCCTCTCCTCTACGGGGTAGTCCACCTCAACATGATAATACTGATCAACTGTCTCATCTACTTCGACCATGGCGTAGCTCTCCAGTATCGGACATCCTACCAAATATTCATGGGAGCTGCGGGGATAAGCCACACCGGAAGCCACCTTGATGGTAATATTTCTAGCACCAATGTATAGTTCACACAATGTCCATGCTGCGATGAGGTCCATGGGATAAGTGATGGGGTCAGCTCCCAGAACTCTCATGGATGTACAGCTACTCCAACGATCACCGAGGCTAGAGCGCGCAACATTAGGAGATGCTGCAAGCCATTTTTGTTCACTCACAATGGCTCCCAATTGACGCATGAGGGCTTGCTGTACTGCTTGTGCTATCTTTTCCTCTGTATGTTCCCTCTCTTTTTGTAGTGCTTGTTCAAGCAATTTCATCATCCTAGCTTGTTGTGCCTCTCATTTTGCATCTCGCTATGCTTGGGATCTCTTTCAACTCTTGTAACTATCGACGTCGCTTGGGATTCCATATTTCCAACCCATCGCCCTAACACCTCATGTGTGACTACCGTGCTCCTTGTTTCTCAGTGCTAAGTGAGCTCATCCCTATCCTTGTCTGGCTTGAAAGAGCCTTGTGTAGATTGCTCGTGGGCTTCCGCAAGCTTTTTTGCAAGAGTTTGTGTCACTTCCTGGTCTTTGGAGGTCTTAAAGCATAAGCTTCCATCAGACGAGTAAGAAGCACCCCTCCCAAGAAGGAAGTGTGTAGATCGTTCACTCCAGCCCTTCGTCTCAGGCATGACACATCTCTTTCACAATTCATCTAGCTGTTATTGTCATTGGCATTCTTTCCTCATGTACCAACAATTGCCGACTTTGTGGGGTAGAGGTTCTTCTTTGAGTTTGCTTTGTTCACCTCACTTAACCTTTGTACTTCTTCTGACAACTTGTACTCCGTAAAGGCTTACCAATGATCTTCCAGTTGCAGCCATTTGCTAAAATCTGGCATTGTCTCTTTCTACACATAAGTTCTGTTCAGTGTACCCTTTTAATTCTTAAATGAAAGGCCCATAATCATTAGCGCCTTATGCTTAACTACGTCCATATATGTCTCTATAGGGAACTTAAACATCTCTAATATCTTAGGCCACAGGATGTCGTTCTTGATTGAATTAGGAACCACGTGTGGATCACCTTGTTCGCCAGTCTATAATCTGTAGTTTATGGGCACGTGATCCTTAATAGTTGTCCCATAAACTGACTTGTATGGCCCAAGAACTCTCATTGGTGTTGTTGACTACTCTGCTGGTGAGACCTACGTGATCACAAATCATCTCTTAGGCATCTTCAAGGGACCTTGGGCACGATGCCGCTCTTGGGATTGCTCATTGTCATGACACTCAGGAGCATCAAACATCTGCACATAAGCGAGAAAATATTAAGAACCTATACGATAATATGTTGAACAGATACATTCTTCTACTTACGAGTTACCTCATCACCTCCACAGGCATTTGTTTGGTCTAGATTGAGGTAGTGGCTTGGGCTACCTTCTTCAAAGTTTGACAACGGCACTAAAACTCCTTCTGGCACCTGGGTTGGATTGGTAGTTGGTGGTGCCATCCCTTTCTAGAAGTTCTGCATACGATGACTACAAACGGTTGAGTATTCTACATATAAAGAGCTGAGAAAGGAGGGAGATAGAGATAAAACTGACGAGGGAGGGAGAGGCTGTCAAAAGAGAGATAACCATAAAAGAGTCGATAGATAGAATGCATACACATGCAATATTGTAATTGATACATTATGACCATATTTAACAAAAAAATGTCACATCTTATGTAGCAAAATGGGCACAAATATGCACAAAGGTACTAACAAGTGACACATTTATCTTAGAAGTCATATCATCTTACATAGAAAAATAATTATTACAACAAGAATTAGGATTATGACATCTTTACACGTGAAATCAAATTTCTCCTTATTTTTAAAGGTAGCCAATTTTAGCTCGGCTTGGATGTCTTGACTGTTGTATGCTGCAACAGCTTCCTGTTTGACTTGTGTAATAATCATCCCAGTTGAGCTTTGCATTCGTATGTATGGTCTTCAATTCCATTATTTGCAAAAAGAAAAACAAGTATAAAACAATGCAATTTTTAATACAACACATAATAGGAGTGAAGAAGAAATATAACCTCAGTGTATAGCAGGAACTGACAATAGGTTTATAAAAGTGCTCTCAGAAAATGAATAAAAATTGGCCCCAAGATAATCAAAGTCCAGCCCCCTAATTTTACTATTGAGTATATAAACGACTGGATAATTTACTAAGTTCTCATCTAGTTATTAGAACTTAGACAGAATTCTCGAAAATCACACAATATCATTATGGATAGTGCTGCTGTACCAAATCATAGGGCACAGATTCTAAAAAGGACAAGCAATTTCCCACCGAGACAGAAATAGAGACTGAACAATAGGATTCAAATAAGTAATGACAGAACAAAAAGGATGAATCAACTTCCTTATCCAAATCTGATATGCTAATTAATCTTTGAACTTACAACAGCACACCATCCAGGGATCAAATTATAATAGGTAGCCCATTGTAGAGACAACACAAAAAATATGTCTCGGTATACAAGTATAGACCAGCAAGAACCATCAACAAATTTCACCAGGGGCTACAACAAATATCAGAGAATCATAGATCTAAACTATTATACTCAGTAAATTGCCCAATCTGAGTGTATCAATTTATCATCGAGCAAAGGGAATATGTACCAGTACCACCTAGAATAGAAGAGGGGAAATACACATAAGCATCATTTGAACACACAAAAGGATCGAGGCGTCATCTGTTCTTATCATTTGAATACACAAAAAGATCGAGACAGTATATCTGTTCTTATCATTTAAACACACAAAAGAACCACAAGCAACATCTATTCTTATCATTTGAACACACAAAAGGATCACGAGAAGCATCTATTCTTATTTGAACACACAAAAGGATTGATGCAACATATCTATTCTTATCATTTGAACACACAAAAGGAACACAAGCAGCATCTATTCTTATCATTTGAACACACAAAAGGACCACAAGCAGTATCCATTCTTATATTTGAATACACAAAAGGACCGATGCATGATATCTGTTCTTATCATTTGAACACACAAAAGGACAACAAGCAGCATCTGTTCTTATCATTTTCACAGACAAAAGGACCACAAACAATATCTGTTCTTATCATTTTAACACACAAAAGGACCAACACACAAGCATATGTTCTTATCATTTGAATACACAAGCATCGGCCATGAATAGTACGAACTTGGACTGAAACCCTAGGAATCAGAGGGGAGAAAGAGACAAAGGGGGAGCCAGGATGCTTACCTCAACGTCGGGGTGCTTGTCAACGGTGACGATGGCGGTGGACGAGGGTGCAAGGCATGGCAACGCAGAATCCTCAGCGTCGAGGTGGTTGTCCTCGGTGATGGTGGTGGTGGACGAGGGCGTAGTGCATGGCAGCATGAGCTCCTCAGCATTGGGGAGGAGGTGATGAGCTCCTCAGCATCGGGGTGGTGGTCCTCAGTGATGGCGGTAGTGGACGACACCACAGGGCACAACAACATGGCCCCTCGGTGATGGGAGCTGATTCGATGGAGGGCATAGGTTAGGAAGGGGGAAAATTTTATAAGTGTTAGAGGGCGTAGGAGTCTAGCACTTTTATAGGGGAGGACTTTCACTACCTGCTCAAGATGAAGACCCACAGTGAAAGGGGACTTTGGAGCTTAAGCTACCAAGGCAAGGATCTTCGCATCCCTGTACACGTTTCTCATTATCTCTCCACACCAAGTCAAAGGGTCAACAAGTTTACCAGCGAGTCACCAAGACTCCAAGGTGCCGACGTACCAAGAGGTACAAGCTTGGATCGCTCATTGATCCACTCTTTAAGTAGCAATCACCTAGCAACACACTCTCTAGGTTTATAAATACTAATCACTCTCTAATGATGTGCTTAATTGTCTTAGATGATTACTTTAAGCACTTTGATGGCTTGGATATCTTCGCAGATTTACATGAACTTCTCAGGACTCCAACAACCTCAAATGACTAAGTGGAGGGTTTTTATAGTCTTAAACCTGCGCATTAGCCGTTATCCCAACTACTGCTCAGAAAAATTGTTATCACCAGATGATCCGGTGAGAATAATAGTACTAACACCGGATCATCCGGTGAGTACACTCTCACAAACCAGCCGTTGGAACCCCCATTAAAGCTTCTGTGAACACCGGACACTTCAGTGTATACTTCATCTTCATCACTGGACTATCCGGTGAATATATACTTAGCATCTGAGATAATTACATCATCTCTATGTAAATTGCTCCGGTGTAAGTATCCGGTGCATATCACTTCATCACCAAACTATCCTATGCCTTAAACTTCATTCTGCCTCTTTGCACTGTTTATTGTCCGGTGTAGCCTTGCTTTATCACCAGACCTTTCGGCATGTTAATCTTTGATCTTCCACGACTGCAACCTTTTCTGGTGGAAATGCTCCGGTGTGTATCTTTCTTTGATCACCAGACTATCCGATGGGTTGTTCCATGCTGCCTTCTGGACAGAAATACTCTGGTGTTACCATATTTTGATCACCGGACTATCCGGTGAGGCTTAGCCTTTATTCTTCAGCATGACACCCTTCTCTGAAAGAATTGCTCATGTGAGCACACTTACTAATCATCAGACCTTTCGGTGAGTTTTTTTGGTCTCTCCCCCCTTTTGTCAAACATGCTCTAGTGAGTTCAACACCCAGAGCACCGGACCATCCGGTGAGATAAATCTTCCTAGGACTTCTTCAATTAAACCAATCTTTGTCCTAACTGCGGTGGCTTCTTCATGTATTACGTCCATGAGACCTATTAACATATATTCTTAACAAACATGTTAATCTCATTGACTATGTTGTCATTAATCACCAAAATTATAATCATGGTCTAATAGGACCATTTTCGCTATAGCGACAAGGTTCCCTAGACTGCGATGAACCTCACCGTGCGTTCAGCTCGGGTAGAGGCAGCTCATGACCCTGAGTTCATCGGTAAGGTGAGCTTGCAGTGGCGATCAGCGGGGCACTAGGCCAACGACAGGCTACAATCGAACTAGCATGCGCAAAAGATTGGGTATGATACTGTGAAGCTCACTGAGAAATAGAATTGGACAAAGAGGGCTTAGAAGCGGTGATGCGTCCGTGAGGGCCACAAAGGTCATCAAAGACGGTGCTGTGCTCAGGCCACTGTTTTATACTGTACACATCAATGCTAGCTCATCTCACTAATCGGTAGTGATATCCAGCTATCGCTGCCGGTCGGTGGCTTAAGCTGGCAGTGATGAGACGGCTGGGCATCACTGTCAGCTCAAACCATCAATCGAAAGTGATTCCTCTTATAGGTGTTGGTTCATAAACCATGATGGCTGGTTCTTCCTACACAGCCTATGAACCAGCAGTGATACCGCATCACTGTTGGCGCGTAAGAAACGAGTAATAATGGACGACATATAAGCCCGATTCTATAGTAGTATCACAAAATGTAAGCTCTAGGCTTCAAGCATTACGTATATTAAGTAGAGTAGAAATTCACTACTACATGAATTTAAACATAACTATCACAAAACTACAAATTTGAATATGCCTTTCACGTAACTACATACATATAATTTAGTAAATGGTTCTGATAAACTCCACATCAGTCGTAAACTACATATTACAGAGCATCAATTAATTAGTACACAATTGGCTGTGGGACTTATAAGTCCGTCGCCAACGTATGCGTATTCATGCGAAACATATAGCTTTGTTACGCTTTTATCCAAACATTTGTGATTCCATAAAGTTACAACTACATGCTGTGTGTGACCCCCAAATGGTTAAATAGTTATTAGCACTCTGATTATTTGCACATAATTTCGTAGGAATATATATAATATTTTGTTGAACATAATTAAGCCTTAATTAAGAAGATCATTAACCCTAAAATCAAACACCATCTTAAGCGGAAGCACATATACATATATCTGCATTCGGTGATGCCATTAGGGGTTGACGGTGAGGTTTGGGAGCGTCGGTGTAGATGGTCGTGGCGTGGACGACGTAGCTCGGTGAATGGCGGCCTTCGCTCCGCTGCCGTGCACTAATATGATTGGCAGGTCGAATGTATGTTTGGAGAGGCTAAACCTCACGACATCAATGTCACCGTGAGGTGTCGGCTCCCCCCTCATTTATATATATGCACGGCACGGAACGGGACCACAACCATATATGGTTGATTGTGCCACCGATCGTAATGCAAGGTGGGTACGGGACTCCCCTTTAGTCGGACGTTAGTTAGGATTCTATAAGGAGAGAGAGGGCCCCGATATCACATCCAACATTCTCCCCCTTGATCGTAAGACTAACATCATAAGCCCACTCTCAATGAAATAGTACACCAAGGGAAAGCATTACAGCAGCTAATTAAATGCCACTGTAACCCAAAAAACCTATAGTACACTATTTCATCTCGAAATGGAAAATTGTTATTCTTAATGGGAGTTGGTTTGCATTATGGTCCTCTTATCCAGAATCATAGGCTTTCCAATAACCCCATACCAGCAACATGGTCACGAAAAATATGGGGTGGTAAGCCTTTAGTGAGCGGATCCGCAAGCATTGACTTAGTACTTATATGCTTGACACTTATTGTTTGATCCTGGATTCTATCTTTCACAACATGATACTTAATGTTGATGTGTTTGGCAGCACCACTCGATTTGTTGTTACTCGTATAGAAAACTGCGGGTTGATTATCGCAGTATAACGTAAGTGGTTTTGAAATACTGTCGACCACTCTTAATCCCGGGATAAAGTTATTTAGCCATACATCCTACCCGGTAGCCTCATAACATGCCATAAACTTAGCTTGCATCGTTGAAGATGCTGCAAGTGTCTATTTGGAGCTTTTCCACGAGATAGCTCCTCTAGCGAGGGTGAAGATATAACCTGACGTGGATTTCTTAGTGTCTACACACCCCGCAAAGTCTACATCCGAATAACCAACGACTTCAAAGTTATCGGATTCTCTAAATATGAGCATGTAGTTTTTAGTGCCTTGCAAATAGCGAACGACTTTCTTAACGGCTTTCCAGTGGTCCAGTCCTGGATTTGACTGATATCTACCAAGCATCCCGGTCAATACATACTTGAGCAGGGCGTGTACATACTTGAGCATACATAATGCTTTCGACAGCTGAAGCATAAGGAACCGACTTCATTTGATCAATTTCATATTAGTTCCTTGGACACTGAAATGTCCCAAACTTATCACCCTTAACAATAGGAGCAGGCGTGGCAGAGTACTTATGCATATTGTATTTCTTCAGTACTCTGTCAATGTATGCCTTTTGAGACAAACCTAATACTCCTTTGGACCGATCTCGGTGAATTTCAATGCCAAGAACATAAGAGGCTTCATCGAGATCCTTCATATCGAAATTAGAGGAAAGAAATCTCTTGGTATCAAACAACATATCCTTATCACTGCTAGCCAATAAGATATCATCCACATAAAGAACTAAGATGGTAAATTTTCCCCCTTTAAACTTTACATAAATGCAGTTATCAACTTCATTTTCTTTAAAGCCAAAATTTCTAATAACTTTATCAAACTTGAGATACCACTGCCTAGACGCTTGCTTTAGACCATAAATTGATTTCTTAAGGCGACATCCCAAATGTTACTTGCCTTTCATGACAAAACCTTCTGGCTGAGCCATGTAAATATTTTCTTCCAAGTCACCATTAAGGAATGCCGTCTTTACATCCATCTGATGCAGCTCTAAATCATAATGCATTGTGAGTGCCATAATTATTCTGAAAGAATCTTTACTTGATACAAGAGAGAAGGTTTCATTATAATCGATTCCTTCTCTTTGTGAGAAGCTTTTAACTACGAGCCTTGCTTTGAACCTTTCGATGTTCCCATTAGAGTCATGTTTGGTTTTGTAGACCCATTTACAACCTACTATTTTGGCTCTGTCAGGGATTTCTACTAGATCCCACACATCATTATTGCTCATAGACTTTATTTCGTCATTCATGGCATTAAGCCACTTAGACGAATGCTCACTCATCATAGCCTCTTTATATGAGTTGGGATCTTCTATCTTCCCTATGTCATTAACATCCTCATTCATGTAAACAACGCAATCGTTCGAGATGGCAGGTCTCCTCTCATGCTGTGATCTCTTGATCAGTTCATTATGCAATGCAGGACCAGGACTGGGTGCTGCAGGGGACTACTGAGGCTCATCGTTAGGTGTATCGTTAGGAATTTCAGATACCTCAGCAGGGGGTGCACTGATGTTAGTTTCTACTGAAGGTGCAACCACCTGGGGCACATGGATGTAGGGCTCTTGGATCAGCGGTGTAGGAATATAAACCCGCTTTTCTTCAAGATCAACTTCCCTCGGCTCCAGACCCCCGTTCTCAAGAAACACAACGTGTCTTGTTTCTACGAACTTAGTGATCCTATCTGGACAGTAAAAGCGATACCCCTTTGATCTTTCAGGATACCTGATAAAGTGACAACTAACTGTGTTAGGATCTAATTTCCAAATATGTGGATTAAAGACTTTAGCTTCAACTGCACAGCCCCACACGCGTAAATACTTTAAAGAGGGTTTTCTTCCAATCCATAATTCATAAGGTGTTTTTGGAACTGATTTACTAGGAACTTGATTAAGAATGTGTGCAGCTGTCTTAAGTACCTCCATCCACAGTCCAACTGGTAAACTAGAATAGCTGAGCATACTTCGCACCATGTCCATAAGCGTGCTGTTGCGTCGCTCAGCTACCCCGTTTTGCTAAGATTCACCAGGTGTACAATATTGGGCTACTATGCCATTTTCCTGAAGGAATTTGGCAAAAGGACCAGGGATTTGCCCATATGGGGCATGCCTCCCATAATATTCTCCCCCGCAATCCCATCTCACTACTTTAATCTTCAGGTTGTGCTGATTTTCTACTTCGGCCTTAAATATCTTAAATTTGTCGAGAGACTTCGATCGATCTTTAATGGGGTATATATAGCCGTAACGGGAGAAATCATCAGTGAAGGTAATGAAAGAATCAAAATTGTCAACTGATGTCATATGAAAAGGACCACATATGTCCGTGTGAATTAATTCTAATAATCCTATGCTCCGAGTGGCCCCTTTCTTTATTTATTTAACATATTTTCCTTTAATGCAATCTATGCAGTGGTCAGAGTCAGAGAAGTTTAAGGGTTGGAGAATCTCTTTCTTAATGAGACACTCCATTCTTCCCCTCGAAATGTGGCCTAGACGACAATACCACAGTTTCGAAGAACTCTCATTAATTGTACTTCTCTTTCTCTTATGGCTTACATCATAGACATTCATTGTCACAGAGGATTCATTAAGAGGAAGCATATAAAGTTTGTCTTGTCAGATGGCAATACCAGTAACATCTGAATTAAATTTAAGAATGCACTTATTGTCTCTAAAATTACAATGAAAACCATCATCATCTAACATCGAAACTGAAATGAGATTCCTCCTCATGGAATGAACATAAACTACATTATTTAGTCTAAGAGTGAAGCCGCTATTAAGAACTAATGGAAGGGATCCGACAGCCTGAACTTCAGCTTCCTTCCCATTGGCCACTCTAAGACTTCGCTTCTCCTTTCCTAATGGTTTCGCAGTAAGGAATCCCTGTAAGGAGTTGGTAACGTGCACAGTGACACCTGAGTCAATCCACCATGAATTAAGGGAAAAATCAGCATAAAGAGACTCATCAATGAATGTTATTAAATCATTACTCTTCTTTGCGAGCCACTTCAGGAAACCAACACAGTCCTTTTGGTAGTGGTCCTTCTTGTGGCAGAAGTGGCATCCGTCATCCTTAGATTCTTGACAGGCGGAAGCAGAAGGAGCAGATGCCTTGGGCGCCCTCTGTGCTTCCTTGTCGTGTTTAGCGACGAAATGCAACTTCTTCTTAGACTTGAAATCCCCTTGGAATTTTCTTTTATTCTTGGGGCTGCTAACTTGATTCACAAAGTCTTTATTTTCAGCCCTCACCCTCTCTTCCTCTTGGACGCACATCGCGATCAAGTCGCTCATGCTCCACTTCTCTTTCTGAGTGTTGTAATTTATTTTAAAAGGAGTAAACTCAGGAGGGAGAGAGGTCATACTGAAGTGGACAAGGAAACCCTCAGAGATTTTCATGTCCATGCCCTTGAGTTTGGCAGCCATGTTTGTCATCATCATGATGTGTTCTCTTATGCCACTAGATCCATAATTATATTTAGTGTTGAGGATCTTCTGAATCAGTGTGCTGGTGTAAACCTTGGAGGTGCCTTTGAATTGCTCCTCCACAGATGCCAAGTACGTCTTAGCTTTTTCTGAGTTTGGGATCTCTACCCTTATAGCATCTGATATTGAGTTCCTCATTATCATAAGAGACATGTTGTTGGACCGCTCCCACTTCTCAGAAAGTGCATCATAAGTTTTCTTTAATTCATCATAATTTTCCACGTCAATGGCGGGAGCAGTGGGAGCGTCAACCCTGAGTGCTAGTCCAGGTCCAAAACGCCAAGGACAACTGTCACTTTAGCTTTCCAAGCGGGAAAGTTATTTCCCGTAAGCTGCTCTGTGCCGTCAATGGTGGCGGCAACAGAGGAAGCGTTAAGAGCTGGAGAGAAGAATTGGGCCAAATTAGAAAATTTATCTAAAATAAATAAATTTACACAAAATAACCCTACGTTGGTCTGATTAAAATCATGCGAAAATAAAACTCTAATCCGCATCACCGTTGGGCAGAAAACGGAAAAGAATTTGAACTATCACATAAAATGGCGCATAATCACAGTCAACTTTGGTCAGAAAGTAATCATGAACTCACATAAAATTGAGCGTAAAATTCTCTGGAAAAAATCTTCTCGTTGGTTCCAATTTTATCCCGAGAATTAATCATAATTTTTGTGCACTAATCATTATCAATTTTGGGCCATAATCCAGTGCATAAAAGAATAAAATCATTAGAGGACCACTGAAAAATCTGAAAGAGAAAAAAGCCCAAAATCTTAAAGGAGATTGGCCCAAAGATTTAAAGGAAAAAGGCCCAAAAAGCCTTATCAGCCCATCGGCCCACGCGCGTCGGCCCGCACCACCATTCAGCCCAAAGTTGGACTTGCGGCGCAAACAGCAGCGCGCGGCCCAGTCCTCTTTGCGCGCGTGCCGGCCTGGCCGAGAGCACAGCCCAGCTAGTGGCTGCGTGGCCCGTCTTCTTGCGTGCGCTCTGGCCGGGTCCTCTTTGTCTCGGAGTTTTCCAGCCATCCATCACGATCCGACGGCTGGCCAATGAAAATGCCCAGGATAAAACGCCGTCGGCCGAAAAAAACCCTATCCTAAAACATTTCCTTGTCGCCTCTCCGATTTCTCCGCACGACTCGAGAGAGAGCGGCGGCTCGTGAGTACGCCGGTGACGGGAAGCCGCCGGCCAAAAAAGAGGAGAGAGAGCAAGTGACGGCGGCGAATCACGGCCACCGATCGCCTGAGAGAGAAGAAGGTAGGGGTTGCCACTGTGAGCCAATCCGCCGGAGCGCGCGTGCGACTGAGATCGCGTGCGCCTCCGTTGGTTCGTTTGTGGTGGTGGGGGTGAGCGCGTGGTGAGAAGAGGTTCCCCGTCCCGCAACGGAGGCGAGGAGGGCCGGATGAACCGCGCGTGCAAGAAAAGGGAGATCCCGCCAAAGGAGAAGCACTCTGACAAGCATGAACAATGACGGAAGACGTCGGATCCGTAAGACCTCCACCCCCCCCCCCTTTCTTTATTGCTCTAGGGTTCTGAAAAGGGGGCTTAGGGTTCGGGATTTGGGGAATTTTGGGTTTAGGGGGTTCGGATTTGGGGGGGGGGGGTTGGTTGGGTCTTAGGGTTTTGATTAATTTCCATGATTCCCCTCTTTCTTATTGCTTTCTTGAGCACCATTTTCCCAACCTGAACCTAATTGACCCTATTCCGAGTAGGCTCTCCCCAAAATGTGCCAACCCATGCCACATAAACACACATATATGAATAAACATGACTAAATCATGATTAATTGGCTCTAATCCGAGGCATAATACACTAATTGGGACTAATTATCACTTAAACATACTCAATTAACATTGATCTAAAACATAAACAGCCTAAAACATGAATAGGAGCATTGATCTGAGCCTAATTCATCTTAAAGATTCATAATTTAAAGCTAATTGATGTAATTCAAAAACAATTGGGCCCGTTTGATCATAAAGTGACATCAACCGAACACAATCTAATCTAATTAAGGTCTAAATGGGTCTGATTAAGGCTAAGGGTGGCTCTAATGCCATTGTTGAACATAATTAAACCTTAATTAAGAAGATCATTAACCCTAAAATCAAACACCATCTTAAGCGGAAGCACATATACGTGTACCTGCATTCAGTGATGCCATTAGGGGTTGACGGCGAGGTTTGGGAGCGTTGGTGTAGATGGTCGCGGCGTGGACGACGTAGCTCGGTGAAGTCATGGCGGTGGCCATCGCTCCGCTGCCGTGCACTAATATGATCGGCAGGTTGAATGTATGTTTGGGAGAGGCTAAACCTCATGAGATCATTGTCACCGTGAGGTGCGGGCTCCTGCTCATTTATATATATGCATGGCACGGAATGGGACCACAACCATATATGGGTGGTTGCGCCACCGATTGCAACGCAAGGTGGGCATGGGACTCTCCTTTAGTCGGACGTCAGTTAGGATTCTATAAGGAGAGAGAGTGCCCCGAGATTACATCCAACATATTTATGTAAAACTATTAAAGACTAAACATTCATCCAACCACGCATATTGGGCCCACTAATCGGTGGGATACATATGTAAATTACACTATCACGATTGTCAATATTCCCCTATGTACGAGCGTCCAGCGACATGGAGAAGGCCAGTCTATTTGATGTTCAATAGACAAGTAATGCCCACTCTATAACCACACGCTCGCTGCATCTTTCTCTGTCTCTTCGTCCCCATGACTCGCCGACACTTTTACCTGTTCTCGCGAATCTAGCAAGTCATCCCTCTCACTCACTCATTATAATGTGGACAGCTTAATATTGTTCTTAATACAACTTTGTTACTCCCTCTATTCAGATTTATATGAGACGCTTTAGCATTTAGCTCTAGGATTAAGCTGGTTCAAATAACCATATTAGCCCTATTAATTAGGCCATTTGTGCTTTGATGTAAATACATTCAACGAGTAGCTGCTTCTCAGGACAACGCATGCATGCACATTAAAATGCACCGCCCATCCTGTGCGCATGAACACACATGCCTGATCAACTCCTTGCGCGCTCAAACACAATTATAACATGGTGCCAAACTATTTTATTTTTAATCTTGGTGCTAAAACACTGCTCTATACAGAGCTTGTGATAGCAGTAACAAAGCATCGTACTTCCTTTTTTGCTTTACTATAGCATGTACTGTTGGTAGAGAGATATTTATGATAGATAAGGGCATAACAGGAAATGCTATGAAAAATCACATCCATATTGTAGAACGTTATATATTCTTGAATAACATTAGAAGTCTAAAACGTCATATATTTCTGAAGTATATTGTTATTTGGGAGATGGTGATATTCAATATGCACAACAAAAGTTGTTATACAACCTATACAGAATACATGATGCCAAACAATCTCAGCTTTTACATCTTAATCTTTCCTTAATTCAACTTTTTATAATCTATATAATCTATAATCTACAAATAGCTTTTTAAAATCCACAGCCCTTAAGCAGATCATCAGATGTTGATGTGGGAATCTCGGGATCCATGCCTCCAGTTCCACTCCAGCCCACTACATCATCGTCTTTGTAAGCACTAAGCATGCAAGTACATTTCTGAGCATAATAGTCTGCACAGAACAAGAAATGCTTGCACATTGTTTGGTTGAGAGCCACTTATTTTTATGGGTTCTAGGTAGTTTATCAGTTCAGCCTCTTCTTCTACAACGACCGATGACAATCTCATCCAATTCGGTTTCGAGCAAAATCATGTGGTACTGAATTCCGGCTCCGAAACCATGGGATTCTTAATTGAGATCCAAATCATCCAGTGCACCCCCTCTGCAATCCCGAGATCAGAATTACCCCCATCATTGCATAGTTAGTCGTCCCATTCAATCAAGGAAAGAAACCCCCCATATGCATGTCTCATTGAACAATTTTTTTTCTGAAAAAGTGGTAGAAGCAACGACTAGGTGAAAGGAAGTTGCATCCTATAAGAAATGAAGTTTTACAGTTTCAGATACATAACATGCAAAGATACGCTCAGCTATGAGCAATGACTAGGTGATCAAAGAAGGCAAATATAGGATAAATCGATGACGCCCATTCGCATACCCACAGGAGCTCCAAGATGTTGCCGGCAAAGAAGGCAAATACAGGATACGCTCAGCTATGAGGCCGTCTCTTTTTGTGAAGCTTGAAATTTCGAAGGTCTTTGATTTGATTAATTGGTAATACCTAATTAAGGTGTTGGTCAGACAGGGGTTCGGCCAGAGGTGGTGTGATTGGATCTGCCAATTGTTGGCCTCATCTTTCTCTCACGTCCTACTGAATGGGGTGCCGGGTTAGGAATTTTTTCATGCACAAGGTCTTAGGCAGGGGTTCCTCTCTCGCCTTTGCTTTTTATTATAGCAATTGACCCGCTACAAGGACTTGTGTGGATGGTGGAGGAGAAAGGATTTCTGAA
Organism: Phragmites australis; assembly: GCF_958298935.1. Lineage (NCBI taxonomy): Eukaryota > Viridiplantae > Streptophyta > Magnoliopsida > Poales > Poaceae > Phragmites > Phragmites australis. The sequence continues at coordinate 16,682,967 of NC_084935.1, forward strand.
CCCGGTGTTGCCGGCAAAAGCAAAACTAAGATGTTCACTTTATGCTGACGACACGACCATCTTCACTAATCCGGATAAGGAAGAATTGAAGATCTTAAATGAGGTGTTAATTGCTTTTGGGAGATGCTCAGGTTTGATTACAAACTTATCCAAGACAGAGCTGTTCCCGATTAGATGCCAGAATGTGAATTTAGATGAACTGCTCTCAGTCTTCCCAGGGCAACTAAAACCTTTCCCATGCAAGTATCTTGGGCTTCCACTGCACATAAAGAAGTTAAAGAAAGTTGAAGTTCAACCTTTAATTGATAAGCTCGGAGGAAGACTCCCGGGTTCGAAAGGCAAATTGTTCTCCCTGGCCTGTCAAGATACTTTGGTAAAAACTGTTCTTTCCACGCAACCTACCTACCACCTTACGGTGTTGGTGTTCCCTTTACAAAAATGGTTAGCCAAGAGGATCGATCGTATTAGAAGAGCTTTCCTTTGGAAAGGGGAAGTTCCGGAAAAGGTTTTTAGGGCACATTCACTGGTAAACTGGAGCATCACAGCCCGGCCAAAGGAGCTAAGAGGACTAGGTATCTTGGAGATAGAAAAATTTGCAAGAGCCTTGAGAGTAAGATGGTTGTGGTTCCAATGGACTAACAAACATCGACTATGGGCTCAACTCCAACCGCCTTGCGACAAGATAGATAGGGACTTATTCATGGTGTCCACAATAATCACTGTTGGAAATGGAGAGAAGGCAAAGTTCTGGCATGATAGTTGGGTCGATGGTTTGGCGCCAAAAGTAATCGCTCTAGATTTGTTCAGGCTTGCAAAGAGAAAGCACAGATCAGTGTAGAAAGAATTGCAGGATGATAATTGGATTCATAGTTTGCGCAATTCAACAACTCAAGAGGAAATTGCGCAATTCATTGAGCTATGGAACGCTATGTAGTCGGTATAGCGTGATCATACTTCGGAGGATCAAATTAGATGGAAATGGACACCAGATAGAGTGTATAAAACAAAAAGTGCATACAAAATCCAATTCATGGGGGCAGTCAAGCGTTTCCAAACACAGCCTATTTGGACGGCCAGGACAGAACCGAAGTGCAAAACTTTTGCTTGGTTAGCGATTCAGGGGAAGATCCTTACAGTGGACCATTTGGAAAAAAAAGGGATGGTTAGATGATCAAAATGACCGTCAATGCAAACTGTGCAACCCGTCAAATGAGGATACTAAACACCTCTTGAAAGATTGTAGTTTTATGCGTTGAGTATGGCAACATGTTGCACAATGGTTCCATTGGGATAATGTGCCGAGCCTATCTGATTTCCCCCACATCCGAACGTGGTGGCGAGAAGCAAGAGGCAAAATCATCAAGGAAGGACCTAGGGATTTCAACAGAGGTGTGATTTACTTTTGGTGAAATATTTAGAAGAAGAGAAATCGTCAGGTTTTCCAAGGAAAAGTCAGCATGCGGTATCAATTGCACGAATAATAAAAAAGATATCAACCAAAGGAACCGGGCGTGGTGTTTATCTTAGGTTCAACCATGCGTTGGCCTATACAGTGATAGATGCACTTCAAAATGCGCTGATTTGTGTTGCTGTTGTGATTGTTGGATGGTCATCGGACATTGGATATCTGCTCGGAGATACAAAGGAAGACTGTAGCCTCTACCATGGTGCTCGCTGGCATGCTGCAATTGTATATGTTCTGGGATTCTGGCTCCTTGACTTCTCCAACAATATTGTGCAAGGTACTGCACGTGCTCTAATGGCTGATTTGTCAGGTCGTCATGGCCCTAGTGCAGCCAATTCAATCTTCTGTTCTTGGATGGCATTGGAAAATATCCTAGGATTTTCCTCTGGTTCCACAAATAATTGGCACAAGTGGCTTCCCTATCTTAAAACAAAGGGGCATTTACAAATACCTTTTTGGTTTTTTATTTTTTTTAAGGATGTCACTCGAATGACAATTTTAATGATATTTTTATAATTTTTTAGTGACAAGCTTGCAATAACATCAGGAGTAGTGGTTTCTTTTCCCTAAAACAAAAGCTGTTGTGAAGCTTGTGCAAACTTGAAAGGTGCATTTTTGGTGGCTGTGCTGTTCCTGACCTTGGCTTTGGTTGTAACCCTGATCTTCGATGTTCCTGTGCCGAGCCTATCTGATTTTCCCATTATCCGAACATGGTGGCGAGAAGCAAGAGACAAAATCTTCAAGGAAACGTAGGGATTTCAATGGAGAAGTGATTTACTTTTGGTGGAATATTTAGAAGGAGAGAAATCGTCGGATTTTTCAAGGACAAAGTCAGGATGAGGTATCAATTGCACAGATAATAAAAGAGGACATCGACCAAAAGAATCAGACGTGGTGTTTGTCTTAGGTGCTTTCTTTTTCTTCAGTAGTCTGGTCGTTTTAGATATGGTGGTTCAGCCCCTCTGCTAGTTGTGCAGGCTTCCGTCCCTTGTTCTTGGAGGTTCCGGGCTCTTTTTGCGTTTTGGAGCTTGTCGTTTTAGTTCCTTCCGTCGTGCCTCTTTGTAAGGTTTTGTTGAACTTTTTCGTTTTGTTTTCTCCTCTCTTTCAATATATTTTGACAACCCTCTCGCCGTCCTTTCGAAAAAAAAAAACCCACAGGAGCTCTAAGATGGACTATCTGCTTGGACCCGTGTTACCTCGTAGTCACCGTTATTAGGACCGGACCAATCATCGAACCGGTGAGCCTCCTGGTTTCCAGTTCATTGGTCGGACCAGCGGGTGGACTGTACAATTGCCGGTTCAAGAAAATACTTAATTAACACAAGTTATGTACTAGTCACAAAGGCCAAGGTGGTGGAGTGGCAAGCATGGGGGCCCCTGCGAGTGGAAAACCGCCGGTTTCACCGAGTTTCAAGCGGTTCATTGTAGGAGCGGTCCTTTAATCCAACCAGCCTAATAGCTATGCTGGTCGAACTGCTGGTCCGGTCCTGTCCTAATAACTATGCTCCTAGTTAAGCTATCACTTCTTTTCGTTTAGTCATCACTTCTTTCCTTGCCGATGACGAAACCAGGAATTGATACAGACTTTTGTGCCGAAAAAATTCTGCAGTTCCTTTCCTTCTATATGTTCCAGGTCATTGCACAAATACCTTTTGTAATCACAATCCATATTTTGGTACCGATCTGAATTGTTGATTCGTAAAAATAATTATACAATATACACGCTCATTCCGCGGCTGGATTTCAGAATGATTGTGGTCTGGTACAGCCTGTGGTGTACCGGCATGACTTGGGAGCATTGAAGCAAAGCACCCTGAAGCAAAGCTTCTCTGTCGTTTCCTGTGTCCCCAAAACGTTTGAGAGAAGTGCACGCACATGTTTGCCACATGCTTGCAGAGTAGCGCCGAAACAAACATTCGATCCTTATTCGTCCTGTGTGCGCGTGTGTGTGCAGGAAGCAAGAACTGTTGGATTTGTTCACTAGCATAGCCAGATGTGAAGAATCAGCAGGGATAAAGAATGTGCAATTCACGCCGTGCTTTTGGCGATGGGACAGGCAGCCAGGCTGCCTTCCATTTGTTCCTTTGCTGCCGATCGATTAGTCTATTGCAATCTGTTATCTGCCCCTCTTTCTTCGGACTAAAAGCAGTACAGCTAGTGAAGTGTGGTTTGCTCAGAGCTGAGAAGGTTCCATTTCTTTAAAGTTTTAGACCGCGCGATTGCAGGGCGAAAAAATTGCAAAGCGATGGCTTTGTTTAACCGGTTAGTGGGCGAGGCCTCAATCATTGGAATATTATGCATTCATGAGTGGTCAAATTGTGGTGAAAGAGAATCTGGTGGTTCTCTTTGTGGTATTCTTTATTGCAAATAGAAGTACCGTCAGAACAAGAAAAGCGAAGCAAGAATATGAGTGAAGAGAGGTTGGCTCCACTGTCTATTGTGATAATTGCACAAAACTTGTTCGGAATTATATTATCTAGGGACTGTCACTTTATTCCTGACCCCAGCACCGGCAAGGGTCGGCTCCGCCCCCAGCTTCCCTCTGCCCCCAACCTTAGAGGGAACCTCTCTTCACTCCATATTGCCATTCAGGCAATGAGACAAGTGTCCAGAATTTGCATAATAACTCATCAGGAGAAGAAAGACGTGTGCAATAGTGCGCCAGTAACTCCTAAATTCCAAGAAAAAGAAGAGAAGAAGAACAGCAAAAAGAGGAGCACACTGTAGTTTGTACCTTTCATAGCTGTCGAGTAAGCCATAGCCTTGAACTTCTGCAGGTAAGATACACAACGATAATCAACAGTTTAAACAGTGGCACCAAAAAAAAACTGATGGTTGTTTGACCTCTCACTCCTATCCAATACCATCCATCCAACAGAACAACATTCCACAACAAGCATGTAATGCAAGCAGCTCCCACCTCTTGATTTGAAAGGTTGTACAAATACTGGTTATCCGACAAACTCTTCTCATGGACTGCTACTTGCCAGACATCGAATGTTTGCACCATATCTCAATACAATTGAGTTGATGTAGAAATACTGGATTTTGTTCATAAAACATTTTTGCAATGTTACTTGCCAAGTTACCACACATATATCGAGCCTAGAGGCTTGAAGGCAAATTCCATTAGATCATCAACATATATCCCACTAGTAGCAGGAAAATTACTACACCCTCCTACATCAAACAAATGCTTCTGCGCTAAGTGAAGGGGGAAATTGTCCTTAAAACATTGAAATAAGAATCCAATCGTACAAACATCTTTGAATTATTTTTCATACCAAAATAAAGCATATGCTAACCTTTGCAAATTAGTTCCTTCCTCGAACTAAAGTTAATCTACAGTCCCTACTTCTAGACATAAATTTTTAGAAATTCTTTTGAACCTGTGTTTCTCCATAGACCATGCTTACAAACATTAAAATTGAGAATTCAGAACTAGAAGTACTCACCAGTGCCCTTCTCAATCCAGGGTGAGATGACAAATGTGGGCACACGCACCTTGAGCCCATCAAACTTGAAGTAGTAAGGATCAGGCCCAACAATCCCATTAGGCTGGGGCACTCCGACAACCGGAGTAGGGACATGATCATATAATCCATCATGCTCATCATATGTGATAATTATGGCCATCTCATTCCACTACAAACTGGCCCTCAGTGTCTCATACACCTCCTTGAGGAACCTCTGCCCCCTTGCCACATCATGCGAAAGATGGTCATCGTTCGTGGGAAGCAATTTGCAGTCGAAGTACCTCTGCTCAATCACAGTGTAATTGCTAGCTTCCCCCACTTGGTGTGCAACTTGAACTTGAGGATGTTCTGGTGGAACTTGATGAGTTGCTTGAGCTGGCAAAGGCTCGGGTAGAAGAGCGTGGCCGGGATGTTCTTGTAGTAGATGCTAAAGGACAAGCCATTCTCCTCGAGGCTGTCAAAGATGGTCTTTTGTAGGAAGCCATGGATGAGGTCCTTGTGGGGGTTGAAAGTGAGGCCATGGGAGGTCGCGAAGTGAACGAACATGCGGTTGGGCTGTGTGTAGGTGGGCACGAAGGTGAACCAGCGGTCGATGATGAACTTATCGGCTAGGGCGGTGTACATGGGGACAGAGTTGGGCTTGAATCCGCTCATGGCATTCTACGGCATGTTGAGTCCCATGCCATGGGAGTTCTGGGCAAAGCCAGACATGGGAGGCAGCACGACGGAGGTGTCAGCGGAGTCAAAAATCTGCTCACAAATGTCCTCAAAGCCATTTCCTAAGTTGGAGTCGACGTACCCAGCCTCGTCAGTGACGAAGATCTCTAGGGATGAGGGGTCAAAGGTGTTAAGGCGGTTGGACTCCTTGCCGGTGAGGTGATGTCAGGGCAAGTGCATCGAAGCCTGCTGAGGATGTGGTTGAAGCTACGGTTCTCCATCACTTCCACTACCATCGGCTTGATTGACGAGTGGATCTCGTGCTTCCGGCGGAACCACTTCAACTCGTGGTGAAAGACGACCAGAGACAGAAGGAGTGCCACAAAGGAAGCGCACCTCGCGGCGGTGGCCATGGCGCCAAAACTAGGTCTTCGTCAACGATGGAGGCCTTATTGGGACAGCAGAGGGAGATGGGGAGCGGACTCACATTATCGCCGGAGAGGGAGATGCAGAGGTGGAGGCGACGGTTGTAGAGGTGGAAATGGCAGTGGCGACAGTGGTCTCACTTGCGAGTGTCACAGACAATGGGACGACTTGAGGGAGCAAGCGAGACGGAGAGTGTTGTCCCAACTTGTTTAGATGGGATGTGTTTTCCCATGGAAAAAGAGTGGCTTGAGCCAGAGACCACCGTGAAGCAGGAATCCAAATGGGCTAGTTTGTTGGCCCGTGGAAATTTCTCGCGTGGGCTTCCTCCCCAGGGAAAGGCTAGGAACCCAGCGAGGTTGTGGGCATCCTGCTAGAATTTATCTCAGCCCACCTAATGTGCTATAGCCAACAGAACTGAGAGGATGAGAGGGAGCCTGTCCCCACCACGTGCCTTGATCAGAGGAACAACCAACAGTTTGTTGCAGTCCTGATCCATGCAGCGCTGGAATATAAAGGGGGAGGAGCCAACGCCCACGATGACTAGTTCTCGCGTGGCTCTGCCTAACCCTGACATACCGAAACATCACCACATTCATAAGGGTGTTGTCAACGGGTTGAAGACCACTACCACCATCGCCATCGGCCACCACTACATCGACTATGTCCAAGCTTCTCCGACAGACTGCACGACATCAACTCTTCACCGACCAATCATCTACATCACCATTCTACACTAACGTCTATGCCTACACCGACCAATCATCTACATCACCATTCTACACTAACGTCTATGCCTACACCGGCGTGATCACACTCTTCATCCTCATCTAATGGTGTCACCGAACAATGGTATGTCATCACGCTTCCGCAATTAGGTGTGTTTGATGTTAGGGCTAATGATCATGTGAGTTAAGACACCTTATTAGCTTTAACAATGGCATCCGAGTCGATTAGCCCTAATCAGACCCAATTAGTCTTAATTAAGGCTTAATTAGTTTTAGATGATGCCAATTTGCGAACAATTAGGCTTAATTATGTTAATTGATGGTCAATTAGCTCTAATTGTTCTCAGATTAAGTAAATTTTGTTTCGGATTAATGTGTATGATCATGTTTTTGGGTGTTTATATCTCAGGTTGATCACACCGAGTCCGGTTTTAGTCACGGTTCAACCCTAATTGATGCAATTATGCCTAAGTTTGCTTCCGTTCTAGATTAATGTTGATGAATTAAATCCTTTTGCTTCGTATTAGTGTCAAATTGCTATCGGTTTAGGCACACATTCATGTTTTAAAGTCGATTACTTTCGGTTCTATCATGTTTATGTGTGCATGCTGTTTTTGGGCTCGATTTGGGGCAAATCAAGATGGTCTAGCCTCGAGTAGAATAGAGAAGGAGGGGATTCAACTTTTGGATGAAACCCTAAGAACAAATCTGGTCCCCGATTTTTGCCCCAACACCCAAACCCTAGAGCTGTGTGGTGGGGATTCCTTACGTTTTTTGTCTCCGACGAGCCGCTGGCGTCATCGTGCTCCTTTTGGGTCACGTGTGGATCTCCTTTTCCCTACTGGTGCCACCGCAACACCGCCATTGTGTGCCTTTCGCGTGCACATCACCTCCTCACGGACACGCCCTTCCTTTTCGCCATGTGCACACCGTGTTCATTGGTGCCACCACACATCTGCGGTAGTGCCGCTCTGCCACGCCTCTCTGGTCGACTGCCGCTACTCCGTCACCTACTTCCACCGTCCTTCTCTCCCTCTCACGGTGGTTTTTGTCGGAGTCGATGCGGAGAAATGAGATTAGGGTTTGGAGGGCCGATGTTCGTCGTCGTTTTGTTCTCGCGAGAATGATGGTCCGCCGTTGGATCCTAATGAATGGCTATGATGTGTGTGCACTCTCGCGCTGGCCATTATTATTTTTTGGGCCACTCTCGAGTCACAAAGATGGGCTAGGCATGGCAGCTGGGCTGCACCCTCAGCCAGGCTGACACACACGCAACCGCGAGCTTGGAAATGGGTTGGGGCGTGCTTTTGGCGTGCCAAGAGTTTTTTGGGCTGCAAGGCTAGAGTATTGGGCCCTTTTCTTTTACTTTTAGATTTCCAGTGAATTATTAACCTTTTTCCTTTTGCACTGGAATTTCCTAATGATAATAGCCCAAAATTAATGGTATCTAGTGGTTAAAAATTATGATTAATTCTCTGGACGAATCGGAACCAATGGGAAGATTTTTTTCAGAGAATTCTACAATAAATTTATGTAGATTCACTTACTTTATGACTAAAGTTGACAGTAATTACACACTATTTTATCTGTTCATTCAAATTCTTTTCTGTTTTCTACCTAACGGTGATGCAAATTAGAATTTTAATTTTTGCATTTACTCAGACCAACGTAGGGTTATTTTTATACAAATTATTTCTTTATGATAAATTTTCTAATCTTTTCCAACTTTTCTCTCTAGCTCCTAACACTTTCTCTGTTACCGTCACAATTTACAGTATAGAGCAACTTACGGTGTCACACCCGGTTTAACGGATAAAACCAAATGTGGTTTATGTGTGTCTAGAAACTTTAACACACATAAGGACATAATAGGTGGAGTAAAAAAAGCAATAATTTAACTTACAACCGTTAAACTCTTACATAAAGACTTCACATAAACTACTCTAATAACCAAACTATAGCAACTAAATGACCACAACAACTCCACTGGCACTGATTGGGGAATGTTCTCCTAGAACACTATGTCGTCGTCTTGAAAGTCATCCACTAAGCAGCATATGAATTGCGTGAGATAGCAATAGTGAGTACATGGAGTACTCAACAAGTGTAGGAAAAATAATGATATGTAGGCTTACAACAAGAATAGGCTGACACATGGTATATTTGCATAAATGTGAGTAAAGAAAATAATAATGTAATTGAAAAACAATAAACATCTATTATGTGATTATACCTGTATGACTCAAACCATTATTATCTGAGAATAACCACCTTGCAAACCATAACTAGCTAACCATCACCAAAACCATACCCATAACCAACTAATAATATGAGGATCCAAGTCTCCTATAATCATGGGCACAACTATTATAACAGTTCTACACTCTGCAGAGGTTGTCCAACTTTTAGCTACAAGTCTGATATCCTTGTTGTCGTGTTTGAAAGACACTTAACACACGTCAGTAGTGTGTCATCAGGAGAATCACTAAGAAGCATGATCCATCAATTAGGTCCTAGTACTCCAACGAATGCCAGCTAGGTGTCTAATCGATATGCTAAGCCTTATCCATATCGGCCTTGTGTTTTGTACGGTATTTCTCGAGTTGTTGCTCCACAAATCGGTCCTTAATTAGATTACACATGTTTCATTTGTTCATACTTGGGAAAAGACTATCTAACATGGTAATAACCATCAAATGTTAAAGGACATCCAAACCCTATATAAATGTCAACAGACATCCAGAATAGTAGCAAATATGAAGGACATCCAGAACCTATCATTATGATTGAAACGTATCCACAAGTACCAACGTTATCAAAGCCATCTCTTTGCCCAAGTCCTAAGTTCCATGTTGCTACATCATGTTTATCACCATAATTTCATATATCCGTTAATCAATTATACAACACTTCCTAGCATGGCTAAGCAATTCTACCCAAAAGACTCATACCAACTACCACTTAGGCTTCAAGAAACGTAAAGAAAAAACTAGGTAAACCCTAACATAGGTAACTACCCATCAAGTTGACATACATTGCATGCAGTTTTGTAAATCAAATCATTTAAAAACATAGGTTCAAAATGATCAAGAACACTTGCCTTCTCTTTGCTACTGCTCGATGTACTTAGCTCCTGGTCTTGATGTCCCTCAAATTGATCTAGGGTGTTGACATCTAATCGCACGATTATCAGCAAAGCACACAAACATAACACACTAGGAATAGAGAAAAAAATAAAAGTACAACAAGACAAAACTTATCTAGTAAGATAGAGCTCGGAGAATCGTATCTAACAGCGCAAGAATCGCTTAAAACGGAGCTATGACGAAAAAGTTATGATGACTTTACTAAACGAGGGCTTTTCTGTAAAATTATATAAATTTCAGAGTTTAACAAATTATTTTTATTACTAAAATCCTTGAATTATTGCATCGGCAGAGGGTTTATTGTGCAATAAAGATTAAATATTATTTTAAAAAGGAAAACAAATTAATAATTCATGGATTGATCTTGGCCATTGGATCTAGATCCAACGGTCTCGGCTTATGGACCAGGTGCATTAGCGAGTAGTCCGGGGAGAGGTGGACTTGGCTCATGGGGCTCACTGTGGACTAGAGGGCGGCAATAGCTTGGACACGGTGGCGGGCAGCTGGACTCTCGCCGGAATCGAGATTTGACGGGTGTGGGGCTTCGGCGAGTGGCGGATCATGGGCACGGGGGCTTGGGCAACACGGTTACAACATCGGCAGGGTTGGCGGAGCACCGGAGAAACTTGGCGACAGGCGGTGGTGATTTCTGGCAGCAGAGCTTTGCAAATAGGGCGCTACGGCTTCAGGAACTCATCGGGAAGTTGGGGAAAGGTTGTGTGGTGCTTCGAGGAGGGCATAGGGGTGCACATATATAGGTGGGGAGGCTCGGGTTGGCCGGGACGAGTTCGATTAGGGTTCGGCATTGCAAGCACAATCTGAGCTCGATTTTCCTTGTTTAAACGCGATACTCTTAGGGATAAGGCGACAAGAGATAGAGAGGATCACGAGATGAGCTTCTAGAAGATTTTCTCCTTTGATTTGAGTGCAAATCCGAGTGGGATTTGATCTCCGGTGTAGCTCGGGCGAAGTCAAAATCCAACAGTCGGTAGGAGACGGGCCTGACACGTGGGGTGCACATGGTTGTGGCTCGGTGAAGGCGGGATGGGTGCGGGCTTCTTTGGCGGAGAGAAGTAGTAGGCGTGCGGGGCGCGGGGCTACGGCTTGGCCAGCTAGGATAAGAGGGCGTGCTTGGGCCAGCTGGGCTAAGCGGGAGGGAGGTAGTAGCGGCAGGCTCGCTCGGGCTGAGGCCGTAGGAGAGAAGTGTAGGCTAGGCTAGGGAAGAAAAAGAGAGGGAGAAAGGTTTGGGCTTGGGTTAGGGGTTTTTCATTTTCTATTCCCAATTCTACTCCTTTTCTAATTTTTATTCTATTTCTAAAGCAATATTAAAACAAACAAAAACCCTGCATGCCTATCTCCAGCATGAATGCATTCAAACAAAATATAACCTAAGTCAAATTTGGATTTGGTTTTTAGAAGACAGGTTTCATCCTATTCTATTTGTTTAATCCCTAGTTAATTCTAGGGAAATATTAAGAAATTGAGAAATTAAAAAATCAGGGTGTTACATACCTACTACCTTGGAATGAATCTCACCCTTGAGATTCGGACAGATCAGAAAAAAAGATGGGGACACTCCGTCTTCAGATATTCTTCTCTTTCCCAAGTTGCCTCATCCTTTGAGTGATGAATCCATTGCACCTTGCACAATGGTATAATTTGGTTCTGGTCACTCTTTCTGATCTTTTAATAATCCTTACTGGATACTCTATATAGGAGAGATCTTCTTGAACATGCAGTTCTTTCATTGATAACTGCTCTCTAGGCACTCGTAGGCACTTCCTCAACTGAGGCACATGAAAGACATCGTGCACATTTGACAGCTGAGGCGGTAACTCCAACTGACAAGCTACTTCCCCTCGTGCACATCTAATAGCTGAGGCAATAACTCCAACTGATAAGCTACTTCCCCTCTTTTATTTAGTATCTTGAAAGGTCCAATGAATCTGGGTGATAACTTTCCCTTGACCTTAAACCTACGAAGACCTCTTATGGGTGAAACCTTGAGATAGACATAATCTCCAAATTCAAATGCCAATTCCCTACTCGATTATCAGCATAACTTTTCTGTCTTGATTGAGCAAACCTAAGATTCTCCCGAATTATTTGAACTTGCTTTTCTGCATCTCGTAAAACTTCTAGACCAAAAACTTGACTCTCACCCATTCTAGAATAACGGTGTTCTACACTTTCTTCCATATAAGGCTTCAAACGGAGATATTTAAAGACTTGCTTGATAACTATTGTTGTACAAAAATTCTGCATATGGTAAACTCTTATCCAAACTTTTACCATACTTAAAGGCACACGCTTTTAACATATCCTTGAGTATCTAATTTACTCTCTCATTCTCACCATCTGTTTGAGGATGATATGCAGAACTAAAATTTAGCTTCGTGTCCATAGACTCATGTAGCTTCTTTCAAAACTTGGAAGTAAATTGAGTTCCTCGATCCGAGACAGTTTGCTTCGACACTCTACGCAAACGCACTATTCTCGACATGTACAACTCTGCTAATTTGGCTCCACTATATGTGGTCTTAACTAGGATGAAGTGTGCAACTTTAGTCAGATGATCAACTATAACCCATATTGAATCATATCCTCCTTGTGTACGGGGTAACCTGATAATGAAATGCATAGTAATTTCTTCCCATTTTCATTCTAGTATCTTCAAATGTTGTAGCAATCCTGCCAGTCTCTGATGTTCTGCTTTGACCTTCTGGCAAAGCAAGTATCACATAAAGCTACATACTCAACTACATCTCTCTTCATTCCATATCACCAATAGCGATCCTTGAGATCTTGATACATCTTCGTGCTTCTAGGGTGAATAGAATATGTTGAATCATGAGCTTCTTTCAGGATTAACTCTTTAATGGCCTTTTGATTTGGTACACAGATTCTCTTCTTGAACCACACAGTACCTTGACTCTCTTCTGTAAAGCCTAATGCTTTATCATACTTAATAAGTTGCCTGATTTCCTTGAGATTCTCATAGTCAAGTTGACCTTTATGAATTTCTAGGTCTAATGTGCAATTGACTTCCATGGTAGTTGCTTCCATATCTGCCATAAATCCAAGGTTAAGCTTTTCAAACTCTTTCCATAACTTAGGTTGACCTTCTTTAACCATTATCGAGTTACAATAACTCTTTCGACTTAAAGCATTGGCTACTACATTAGCCTTTCCTGGGTGATAATGGATTCTAACATCATAATACTTGATTAGTTCTAGCCATCGGCGCTGACGAAGGTTTTAATCTGATTGGGTGAATATATACTTCAAACTCTTACGATCCGTATATATCTCACACCATTTTCCAATGAGATAGTGTCACTAAATCTTCAATGCATGACTACTACTGCTAACTCCAAGTCATGCATAGGATAATGTTCCTCATGCTTCCTTAACTATCTTGATGCATAAGCCACAACTTGCCCTTCTTGCATGAGAACGCATCCAAGTCCTTGTCGTAAAGCATCACAGTAGATATCAAACTTCTTGTTGATGTCTGACAGAAGTTGCACTGGGGCTGTGGTCAATCTCTTCTTCAACTCTTCAAAACATGCCTGACAAGCCAGCTCTATCTAAAAACCACATTTTTCTGTAGCAACGAGGTAAGAGGTTGAGCTATCTTTGAGAATTCTTCTATGAAGCGGAGGTAATATCCTGCTAAATCAAGGAAACTCTTGATCTCTAACACACTTGTAGGCGGTAACCAATTCAACACATCCTTCACTTTGCTTGGGTCTACTGCTACACCACCTGCTGTTATGATGTGACCGAGAAAAATGACTTGATCCAACCAAAACTCACACTTGCTAAGCTTGGCATACAATTGATGTGTCCGTAACACTACTCTCAAATGTTCTTCCTATCCTTCATAATGTTCTTCCTATCCTTCATAATGTTCTTCCTATCCTTCATACCTCTTAGAGAAAACTAGAATATCATCAATGAACACCACAACAAACTTGTCCAGATAATCCATAAATACCTTATTCCCGGAGGTTACTGGGTGAGTCATCAGGCCTCAGGAAAAATCTGAAAAAAGGGAAGAACCAGTCGTACTTTGCCTGTGAGGAGGTGACCAGCATTAAATGCCTAGGCTAGTGGACGCCGCTCTGACACCCCGGTATGATGGTACCTATCCTGACACCCCTGGCAGTGCGGCGCCGGGCCGCAATTGGCGATCGACTCGCCCCCTTTAGGGGGCAAGCACCACGATAATTACCACAGTGGATATTTATCTCCCGACAAGATAGAAGGTAGTTATCAGGGATAAGGTTAGTAATTTAGCCGGATCCCGGATATTTGTACATTATGATAACTTATACACCAAGCTACGCATGGCCCTATAAATAGGAGGCCATGGTCCTCTGGAAAAAGGGAGAACCCAACAGAATGGCAAAACAAAAATACACCATAGCAAACGCTGTGTTACTCCCCTCCCAGAGTGATACATTTTTCTATCATCAATATATTCGTGGTGTTCCTTCCTCTCAAAATTCGTCTCCAAGCTTGAATCTCCTCCTTAGAAGAAACTCTCGTTGTACTTGCTGGGGCAAGATGAACTCTTGCTCCAATAGCGCGCCGTCCATGGGGACTCGAACATAGAAGTGCTAAGAGGGGTAGGATGCCACCCAAGAAAAAAACCACCAAGGCCGCATCGGCAGCAGCCGACCCCCCAGTCACACCGTTGCTGTAGTCCAGCCGGCTATATGCGATCGGCACTGACAATGACCCCCTAGCCAGGGGGAACGGGAACCTTACAGCCACCACCGACCCAGCCATAATTACAGCCGCGGGCAACACCCAAGGGTTCTCTACCCTGGAAACCCAGCAGCAGCAAGACGAGGCCCCCGCTGCGCCCCTAGGGGCTGCGGCCGGTGCTGCTACCGGAAACATCGCTCTGCCCGAGCGGTAATCATGCTCGGCGGCACTCCTGGCACAGATGGAGGAGCTACGGATGGCCCTACGGGTCAAGCAAGAAGCTTCCCACACCTTCGCTGCCGCTCCCGGGACGGCCAGCGTGTTTTTGACCCAAGCTCCACGAACAGGTGAGCCCCTCGGTGCAAGGACATGACCCGTTTGGTCCCCAGAGCCTCGGTGCTGGCATCGTGAGGACCCCTTGCAGGACAACAACTCTCCCCTGCGGGCCGACCTACATGCCACGCCCTTCCTAGAGGGTTTTTGGACCCCAAAGTTGCCCAAATTTAAAGGCGATTTAGACCCCGATGAGTTCACCCGATCCTACGCCCTAGCCATAAAGGCCAGCAGGGGCGGACTGGTCACCATGGCTAAATGCTTCCCCCCTCGCTCTAGAAGGGGTGGCCATATGCTGGTTCTGGGTGCTGTACCCCAGCACCATTCACACCTGGTCCCAACTCTGAGACCTCTTCCGCAGCAATTTCCAGGGCACCTTCATTGAACCAGTAACCTCCGGCAGCCTGTTCACTATCAGGCAGGGGCCAGACGAAACCCTCCGGGACTACTTTCGAAGTTTCTCCCAGACCAAAACCTAGATTAGGGGCATATCGGACTCTTCGGTCATCGATGCCACAACCCAGGGCCTGGCCGAAGGCCCCCTGTATGATCGACTAAACCGGCATCCAATACGCACGATAGAAATTCTGATGAGCAAGTTTGAGGAATATGCGCGAGCAGAGGAGGCAAAGCTTCGCCAGAGACACTCACAAGCTGGCTAAGCTTCCCATGCCAATGCCGAGAGACCACACTTGCAGGTCGGATCGTCACACGCCCTTGCTCCCCCAACAAAAAGGAGCTTTGAGGAGGCTCTTACCGCGGGGTCCCAAAAGGGGCGGCAACGGCAACGCCGAAATGTTAGCAATATCATCCCAGGCCGCGGGGCTCCGAACTGAGGCCACCCCAGGGGACGTGGCCGAGGACGCTCCGGAGGCCTCCCGAAGAGAAGCCACACCCCAAACCAGCGTTTCGAGGAAGAATCTTGGTGCACTCTACAAGGCGCAGGACGAGGGCATAATACCGATAACTGTCGAACCCTCACCACCTTTCGAGAGGAGTACCTCGGGAGGTAGGTGGCCTTCGCCTCCAACAGTGGGGCCCCCAAGGGGTAGTCCAAAGATCATAGGCCATCGGCCAACCGACGAGTCGACCACCTGGCCCCATAAAATCCTCAGCAGCTGGTCCTACCTTCACCACCCCAGTCATCCCTAGAACAGTACGGTGACAAAGGAGCGCGGGGCAAACAGATCGTCCTCGCCATTACCGGCGAAGGGAGCTCCGGAGGCACTTCGAAACAACAGCGACGAGACTACGCTTGCAGGGTACACCACATCAGAGCAACTAGCATCCATCGACATGCCCCCAACTGGGTCGACGCCCCCGTAACATTCACTGTCGACAACTCCGAAGGGGTAAAATTTCCTCACTCCGATGCCCTGGTCATCTCAGCCAATATCACCAAAGTCGAGGTCCGAAGAATACTAGTCAACGGAGGCAGCTCGGCGGACCTCCTATTCATGCATGCCTTTGACCAGCTTTGAATTTCGCGAAGCCAGATCTCACCAAGAAGCAGACCCCTCTAGGGATTCAATGAGCCCCCCTCAACACCCTAGGACATATAGAACTCCCGGTCATCTTCAGCGAGGGCTCTGCATCACGATCCGAGGTTATCACCTTCGACGTCGTGGACGTACCATATGTCTACAATGCCATCCTGGGACGGGGGACCCTGAACAGATTTGGAGTTGTACCCATCACAATTACCACTGCCTGAAAATACCCAGAGCTCAGGCGCTAATAACCATCCACGGTGACCAAGACCTGGCTAGACGCATCGAGTATGGGCATGCTGCTTCTCTCCCCAGTCACCATATCCACACTATGACATGGGAGGACTTGAAAGATCCTCCATCGACGCACCCTGGCACCGCTGCCCTATGAGGCCACAGCCAGAAGGGGACATAAAGCTAGTCCTCATACACCAAGACTAACCCGACCAGACCTTCCAAATAGGGGCAGACCTCACCTCCGGGCAAGATGCCCAACTTTTGGCCATCTTATGGAGTAACCTCGACATCTTCGCATGGTCCTCGCAGGACCTCTTAGGAGTCGACCACAGCATCATTGAGCATTCGCTCCAAGTCGACCTGAAGGCAAGGCTCACACGCCAAGGGCTTCGTAAGTTCTCTCCGAAGTGGGCAGAAGCCGTAAAAGAAGAAGTCTCGAAGTTGCTGAAAGCCGGTGTTATCCGAGAGTTCATCCGCTCTGATTGGCTCTCCAACACCGTCCTGGTCAAAAAAACATAGCGGAAAATGGTATATGTGCATCGATTTCACATCATTAAACAAAGTATGCCCCCGGGATCCGTACCTTGTCCCCCGCATCGACCACCTGGTGGATTGCACAGCCGGCTGCGAAATGCTAAGCTTCCTCGACACCTACTCCGGATACCACCAGGTGTGGATGGCAACGGAGGATGAGAACAAGACCAGCCTTATTACCCCCTTCAAAGTATACTGCTACGTCCGGATGCTCTTTGGTCTTCGAAACGCTGGGGCCACCTTCTCCCACCTAGTACACAAGGTGCTGCAACAGCAGTTGGGCCGCAACATCGCGGCCTACATAGACGATATTGTGGTGAAAAGCCAACTAGAAGCCACCCACGTTGCCGACCTACAAGAAACATTCAACAGCCTTCGAGTCGCTGGCGTATGGCTGAACCCAGAAAAATGCGTATTTGGCGCTAGAGGTGGAAAAATGCTAGGATATCATGTCTCCCAAAGAGGCATCGAGGCCAACCTGGGCAAGATTCGTGCTATCGCAGAAATGTCGCCACCCGCTAATCCTAAAGAAATACAGCACCTGGCCTGCCGCCTCGCGGCACTCAGTCGCTTCCTCCCAAAATCCGCTGAGCACAACCTCCCTTTCTTTAAAATGTTAAGGGGCTCCGACCCACTTAGCTGGACATCAGACTGCCAAGCAGCATTGGAGGCCCTAAAGGAGCACCTTTCCCACCTCGAAACACTCGCGATGCCCCTCCACCGCGAAGGACTACTCCTGTACCTATCCGTCTCTGCATCCACCGTCAGCGCCACCCTGGTACGAGAGAAAAAAAGTAGTGGTTGCCCCACTCAAAGGGCTGTATACTACGTCTCGGAGGCCTTAGCTGGGGCCAAGACACGTTACACTGAGCTCAAAAACATAGCCTACGTCCTGCTGATGGCCTCGTGCAAGCTCCGACACTACTTCCTTGCCTACGACATCAATGTCCCAACCTCATACTTGCTTGGCGACATATTTTGCAACCGGGAGGTGACGGGACGCATCGGCAAGTGGGCGATAGAGTTAGCCCCCTTCGTGGTAAGGTTTGTAGCCTGCAGCACCGTAAAATCACAAATTCTTGGCAGACTTCATCGCCGAATAGACCCCAGCACCAACCAAACCCACCACTACACCCACCCAAGACATCTGGACCATCTACACCGACAGAGCATACTGCTCTACGAGCGCCGAAGCTGGCGCGGTCCTCATCTCCCCCACATGCCAGCATGTTCAATACGCCGCTCACCTAGATTTCAAGACGATCAACAACATAGTTGAATACGAGGCCGTCCTCTTAGGCCTCCGAAAGGCCCAAGCCGTCGAAAGGGACAACGGCAAAATCCTCTCCAGTCTAAATCGCCGCCTCGTCGGCTTAGCTCGAGGCCTATGGGTCGATGAATTACCCAAAGTTTTATGGTCCATCCACACCACTATCACGCGGGCCACTGGGTTCACACCCTTCTGCCTCCTATATGGAGACGAAGCCATGACCCCCTCCGAGGTCAAGGCCTGCTCACTCAAAGGTACAACTCCCGCAAACTGACGGAGAAAGAGATCTCTCCCTCGACCTTACCGAAGGTATGTGGCTCCACACCATTTAGAACCTAGATCACTACATTAAGAAAACTAAGGCTTAGTATGATCCAAGGGCTGCGCCACGAAACTTCAAACCCGGCGAACTAGTGCTTCGACGTGCCCTAGCCCCAGGAAAGCTACGCAACAAAAGGGGAGGCCCATACCTGGTCCTCAAGTCTAACAGACCCAACTCCTACCAACTGGCTGATACAGAGGGGACCCCCCTCAAACACAGTTGGAACGCAGAGACCCTCCGCAAGTATTATGTATAAAGAACCCCAGGCTCAATACCCAAAAAAATAAAAAATAAAAATAAACCCCCAGCATCTTGAAGGCATAACCCTTCATGCTGGACGGGCATTTTGTCCGCCGTCTTTAAGGTCTCGCCAACCTACGTGGCGGATAGGCAAAGACCGCTCCAGCATCTTGAAGGTATAAGCCTCCGTGCTGGACAGGCATTCCGTCCGCCATCTTTAAGGTCTCGCTAACCTACATGACGGATAGGCAAAGACTGCTCCAGCATCTTTAAGGCATAAGCCTCCGTGCTGGACAGGCATTCTATCCACCATCTTTAAGGTCTAGCTAACCTACGTAGCAGATAGGCAAAGACCGCTCCAACATCTCGAAGACAAAAGTCTCCATACTGGACAGGCATTCTGTCCATCATCATTTGGGCCTAGCAAACCTAAAATGGCGGATAGGAAAAAACCACTCCAACATCTTGAAGGTAGTGCCTTCATATCGGACAGGCATAACACCCCCCGTCATTTCTAAGGCCAGGCCGCCCTAAACATGGCGAAGGGATAAAAACCCCAACAAAACTGAAAGTCTATCACCTGACCTTTCTGATGCCCCTCGAAGTCACACACCTCGTGGTCGCAGAATAACCACAAGATGCGAAGGAGCTGGGACAAGGGGCACAGGCGAAACATCGGCGAGATCAATCATAAAAAAGGGAGAGGAAAAGAAACAAAAACAACAAACTAACACAACGCAAGTTTTACACACATGATATACAAAGGTCTTTTTATACAGTTAACAGTTGTACATCAAATATATGCCCAACAAACTGGCTAGCCTACTACACCCCCTGTACCACTACGGGAAGACGAGGGTGTTGGACCGCCACGCCTCCCAGACACACCACGGGACCTGGAGAGTCATCCACGACAACTACGCGTGGGAGGCCAACTCGAGCCCCCTCCGCAAGAAGGGCCACTGCCCGAAATAGAGACTCGACCCTGGGAAGATGAAGGATCCACCGGGAAGGGATACGAGTCGAAGGCTGAGAAGTCTAGCTCTTCCTCCTCCTGCCTCACCGACGAGGCCTCCGTGGCCTGTGCCTCCTCCACCTTCACCTCACCCAAGATAGACTCGAGGATTTCCAAAGGCACCCTTCCGTTAGAACCTCGGGAAAAGACGAAGCACCGTAAGAAGCGTGAGCCGGCAACCTCCCGGGCCGTTCAGGCTGCACACCAATCATCTCTTGCGGTAAAGCATACATCCGGAGCGGACACCGGGGGATCCTCAGGCTCAACCATAACCAAAACGTCGATGGCCACCTGCGAGTCAACACGGCCATCGGAATCACGGGGCATAACAAAAGGACTCCGTCGACGAATGAACAGAGTAGCCCCCGACGCACCAGACACACTCGATCCCTCCCCAGAGGCACTATCCAAGGTACGGATGAGGCCTCCTCCGGCCTCGAGCCACCGTACCTATACACGTAGAGCAGACTCCAGTTAAAACTCAAAGGCACAAACATCCCAGAAACATCATAGGTAAAACACAGGAAGACAGGTGCGATTTCCATCAAATAAAGGAAAGATGTGATCAACATACTAGAACTCAACCCCCCCTTCCCGGGAAAGAAAAGAAAACAAAGACACCCGCGGTAGAGCTACACCTCCAGGGCATCCACGCTTGGCTCCGGCAAGGCAACAACGCCAGACAAAGCTCCCCCAGAGGGCCGCAAAGCACCCGTAGACTCCGTGTGAAGCACCAGACCTCCCAACGAAGAAATTGAACAAAGGCCCCCCAGGCACCTGGAGTCCCCTGACCAGCCAAGAAGCACAACATCACGCTCTGGCCATGCTTCGCCCATACACCGCGACGAAAGCTCTCCAAGGCTGTGCCAAATCTCCACCAGAGGTGCCTCTAGCTGGAAGGACTTGACCACGGAGTCCGGCACCTACCGCTCCAGTGCTTTGAAGGGACCAACCCCCGCCTAGTGCAGCAGGGTCAGCTGATGTGCAGCAGCCACACGAGCGTTGTACCTCGCATAGACCTCCGCGGCCCTAACCATAACCTTCACGGCGAACCGAAGCTAGAAGAGCGGCATGACCGACGCCTCCGAGTCAGAGGGCAGTGGCGGACATCGAACCCCTAGGACGCTCAAGGCATCAAAGGTAATCCAGGCCACCTCCGACACTAGCACCGTTAACTGCTAGCACTCCAAACGCAGTACCCCCTCTGATGCCTGAATCTCCTTTGGCCCTCACCGCATATTTACCACCGCCACCCGAAGGGTGTCAATGTTACTCTTGGCAGACAAGCCGGCTGCGTTGGCGGCATCGGCAACCTCCTTCGCACCCCCCGGAGGTCTTCGGTAGCCTTCCGCGCCTCAGCCTCCACACGCTCATGTAGCACCATCTCCTCATGAAGACGGCCCTCCGTGGACTCCGCCTGTTTTCGGGCCTCTTCCAAAGGCTGGCGTCCGCCACCTCCCAGCGCCCTCGTCAAAATTACTTGCTACAAAGCACCACAAAAAGATGGAAAAAGACAAGATGAGCTACTCAGGACCCAACACCGGACCTAACTGTCGGAGAATGAACTCCACAAGCGGGGATAAGGAGGGACCCCCTTTGAGATTCGGTCGGGGAGATGATTCTAAATCTACCTCGTACGTGAAATAAATGAGAGTAAATGAGATGCAGGTGGGATGGATGATCGGATTCTAGTGGAAGTAAATTCTCAGGGGATTTTAGATAGGTTCGTGCCGCACAGAGTGTAATACCCTACCCCTGTGTGTATGCTGTAAATGCACAGGAAATGCCTCTCTGAGGATCTCTTATGTTACAAGGGTTTTTGTCTAAGTCTAGAGCTTCGTGTGTCTTGTTCTTCGTTTGTTGAGCTTGTTCTGCCTCTTTGACCTCAAGCTCCTTGTCCGACCTCCTCCTCTCCAGGGAGCCCGCCCCTTCTTATACCGTCAGGGGGGGGGGGACTTGGCGTGCCTAGAAAGGAGGGCGTGAGTTCCAAGGCGCCATAAATGGAAAGAAACCATCATGGGCGCAGCTTGACGTTACAGGGGGTTGAAAACGCGCCCCCGTCCGGTCCTATCGTCATCATGCCGCTTTCCAGCAGACGTAGCAGGGAGGGCCTACCGGGCAGCCACCGAGCAACCCCGCATGCCCGCCTGGTCAGAGCAATCCTGACACAGCAGGGCGACAGGCGATATGCCTCGAGCCCTGCGATGATATCCCGAGGCGCGCCGGATGACGCGTGATGGGACCCGCTGCATTAAATGTCCCCACGCCTCCCTGCTAGGCAGTGGCATGGACTGACAGCAGGCGTAGGGGGTGTGGTTGGAAGTGACAGGCCACACTCCCTCTTAAATGTAGCATCGGGCCTCTCTCCAATTGACACCTCACCACTGGGCCCTTGTGGGGACCACCGGCGAAGGACTTCTCAGGTCCTTGGGGAACTGTGAGTGCTCGGGGACTACTGTTCATAGCCCCGAGCACTCTCTCCTGGATATGCCTTTTCTTGGTCCTCGGGGGACTCGGGTACTCGGGGATCACTGTTCATGGCCCCGAGCACCATCTCCCGGAACTTGGACTGCTTGAGTCATCGGGGAACTTGGGTACTCGCGGACCACTGTTCATGGCCCCGAGTGCCCTCTCTCAGAACTTGTACTTCTCGGGTCCTCGGGGAACTCGGGTACTCGGGGACCACTGTTCATGGCTCCGAGCACCCTCTCCCGGAACTTGGTCTTCTCGGACCTCGGGGAGATAATCCCTGAGGGAGGGCGCCATGTGGCACTCTGCTGTCCTGGCCTCGGGACTCGGGGACCCCCAGTTCCCATGTCACCGACAGCAGCCCCCAGGCCCATTGGCAGGTGATGGCCCAGAGACTACAGATGGGGCCCTCGTTTTCTTCGAGGCCGATCCCAGCATCGATGCCACGTGGCTTGTTCTCAGGCGCTGGAATTTTGCAGTCTTTGCAGTCTTTCTGGCCCAGGCTTGTGGTACGGCCCAGGCGGGGAACCGAAAGGACGCGTGTCCTTCTGACTTCCGAGGAGGGTGATAACGAGGCGAGAGGCGCGCGTGGCAACAGCGCGGATCGAGGGTAGTGCGCTTGGCAACCGCACAGATCGAGGGAGATTCGTCTGGTGTCATGGCCCAGAATTTCCAAAGCATATAATTAAGTGCTAATGGACGTCATTAGCATCAGTTGCTTGGTTTTGAGCAATTTTAGGCATGCAATTTTTAATTAAATAAATTGTAAAAATCAATATTAGTTGATGCGTTGTTAAGCAACTCACCATATTTCTATACAACATAGGGTTGGAAACAATTTTAGAAATTAGTAGGTGCCTAGAGGAGAATATCAATGAATTTTCCCAAATTTTTGGGAATTATTTTAAAGGCATAAAAATTAACACAAGTTAGAAAAGCTTGCCTCTTTGGAGAATTTTCATTTGAATTTGGTGCAAGCTTTTTGGGTCAAACAAGGTAAAATGGATTGTTCATGATTTATAGAAGCCAACAAAATTTGTTCCACAATTTTTAGACCACAGTAAGGCCTCCACCTTGATAACCAAAGTAGTGAAGATATTTTTGCCTGGCGGTCACTGTTCATCGGCCCCACCTGTCATCCCCTTCGCTCAGGCAGCCTCTGCTTCCCCTTCTCCCGCTCTCACAGAGCAAGGCGGCGCCGCAAATCTTGACTTCGGTGGCCAGGCCACGTTGCCGGAAGCCGAGCACAGCGCCGTGTCCTTATCTTCCCCTCCCCGCCCTCTTCTCTCTCTCTCTGCTCCTTCTCTCGCGCGGCTGGAAATCAAAGCGCAGAGCACACGCACTGGCCGCCGGCCAAATCACCGCGCCGCCGGTGTTTTCCGCCGAGCCCGAGCAAGGTAGAGCACAGAGGGAGGTCGCCAAAGCCCTCCTCCGCCGTTTCCCCTCCTTCCCCGGCTGTTTCCCGCAAGGATTGAAGCCGTCCGCGCCTTCTTCTCCAACGGCGGCAGCCGAGCTCCGCTGTCCTCCGTCGACCCGCCGTGCCCTCGCTTCTCCGGCCCAACCTGCTGCACGGTGAGCTTCCTCATGCTCCTGTACACCTTTTGCGCACGGCGTTTTTCCTCCGTCCCGTCACCGGCGCGTGTGTCCACGATGGCCGAGCCGCCGCCGCCTCCCAGCGCGTGCTGCCAGCCGTGCCGCCGTCGAGCTCGTCGGCCGGTGAGCACGCCGTTAGGTCCACATGCTCACGTGGAACGCGTAGGTGCATTCGGCCAGGCGTGTTACGCCGCCGTTCGTCGTCGGCGAGTCAAGACCGAGCCGCCGTCGTATAGTTTCCGCCGTCCGCCGCCGCTAGCCATTCTCCGGCCGTCGACAGTGGCGACGTGTGCCTCAAATGGATCCCCGCGCACATGCTGGAGCTGCAGTTGCCGTTGCCAGCCGCTTGGACTGCGCCGCTCGCCGCCGGCGGGCGCAAGCCGAGCCCCGGCCAGCCGTGCTGCGCTCTGTTCTGGCGCGAGTCCATTTTGACTCGGGTCAAAATACGCCGGCCCCACTGTCAGTCACAGCGGCTGGCCGAACCCGAGTGGAAAAAGGTTTTAGGGTGTTTAAGTATTCGGAAAAATCGGAAAATGCGAAATTGGATATTTGTTTAATTGATAAATCGGCTGATAGCTTGTATAATGCATAGAAAAATGTATATAACTCCAAAATTCGTGAAACCAGTTTTGTTGGGTTTATATGATCATTATCTACATGTTAAAAATACCAGCAGCCATGAAATGTGTTCTGGGAATTATTGAATAAATGAAGCATGTTTAAGCTTTGATAATTCATAATTAAATCTTGGTAGCTCCAAAATTGATGAATCCAATTTTGTGAATCTTGCTAAATTGTTTCCTGTTCAGTAAAAATATACACCCTCATGTTAAGCATAATTAACTTTCCAGTTTGGTTTAAGCTTTGGTTTATGCTTTAAAGTATTTCAGGAAATGTTTAAATGGTTAATGCTAATTGCAATTAGGAAATATTTGATGTTTTAAGCGCAAGGCATAATGCATGTCACCTCCGTTGTTGCATGGCTTTCATACTCATCATTGCACGCGATTATTCTTTTAGGGAACTTCGACCCGGCGAACGAGGCTGTACCCGGAGGTTCCCGCAGTGGTGATCGTGACTCGGGTAGCTGTGAGCAGCAGCTAGGGCAGCAAGGCAAGCATCTATCATATTGCACCGTGTCAAATTGAAATCTAATATGTTATCTACGCTTATGTATACATTGCATGTGTCGGGTTACGAGTTGGGTAGAACCTATGCCTATGCATTCTTCCATTTCGGTCACGTGTCATGAGTTATTCCATTGGAGCCTAGTGGTGTCGTCGCGGTCTAATTTTAGTTCGCTATGCTTAGTGGTACTTAGGCTTTCCGGTAGAAGTCGACGACGGCGTCCACCGTTGTCGCGAGCCTAGGACTTATTACTTGTTCACACTTATGGTTGTGTTGATGATGAGTCGGTTTGGTGAGTGGTGAGTTGAGACGAGGTGTGGGCGGTGTTAGGGGTGTCATCTGCTCACGAGGAGTCCTCAGGCAGTTCGGGGAGGGAACCCGGACACCGTAGACCGCTTGCACCGGTTAAGCACCGATCATCGGTGTAGTCGGCTTTAGCACATACCTTACTCACCACATGCTGATATAATGGTAGGCGAGCCGATTACCTTCGCAGACGTGGTCATGTGGGCCTCGTCATAGACGGTGTGAGTCCGGTTTGAGTCCGGGCTTTTAGCGGTATTAGTTTGCTCGAGGAGTAGTTCTAATACCGTCTCGCCGAGCTATGGTTGATCCACATGGTTGGGCCTGGTTGGGAAAGGTTGTCACGGGTACCCCCTTGTGCGCATCTTAGCGGGTGGCACAAGCCGTATGGTCCCTGTGTCGTGTGGGTCCAGGAGTATCCCCCTGCAGGGTGTATAATCAGTTCGAACTGCCGCGCTCTCGGTCATGAGCATCGCTATTGCTTATCTCCACCGAGCGACCATATTTTGGTCGTAGAGTTTCGATATGGGTTGTGGCATGGTTGGATTGGGGTGGTTTGGTCGGTATGTGGTCGGTGGTTTGGTGGTAATGGTTTACTTTTATACACTTGTTTACATATCTGTTGTGGTCAGTTGGTTGGCAGAGTTTGAGTCGGTGGTTGGTTAAGTCAGTTGCTTACACCTAGAGTCTAGGTTGCTTACCGCTTAATGAACTTAAACATGTCTTAATCCTTGCTACAGCTTTAAATGCATGATCCTTGGAGTCGAGAATATATATACTCATACTGTGTAAGACTTGCTAGTACCTTCGTACTAAGGGGTGCTGCCCTTAAGTTGTTTTCAGGTTCACAGGTCGGCGAGGAAGAGGCAGTTTTCGGCTACTTTTTGCCTGCCGATCCGGGTGGCGGGCAGGAGTAGCACATTCTACTCCGAACTCCGACGCTTTTGGTATGGAGCCTAAGGGCATACGGCTCCATACTCTTTTGTTGTATAGGTTTTTCTTCCGCTGCTTAGTTGTTGCTGTTCTTATTTTGTTGTAAATTGTGGAAGCAGCTGCATGTTTAATAATTGTAATCCAGTTTAATTACTTGCTCTCTATTAAACTGTGTTGTGATATTTGAGTTGGAAGGCATGTGTTCCGATCCTGGGCACAAAACACGTGCCGGGACTACCGGAATGGTATTCTGGTTAATCGTCGAGGTTGTGATTATGAATAATGATCCTCCTGATGATTAATTAGAATACTATTTGGACGGTTCCTCACAGCTTGGTATCAGAGCCTGGTTTAGTTCAGTAGCCTAAACATAATGAGTACGTTGTTTAGTAAGTCGACAACTCCACCTAAACAACCCACAATTTATGTTTACGCCTCTTCATGTTCAATATGTATTAAACTGCTATCGTTTATGCCCCTAAGTTAAAATGCGTATTATGAATGACATTTATATGTCTTATACCACATTGTTTTGCTTTCGACCCTGCATTGATTCATGTTGAGCATTGCATCTTCGGCATTGCATCGTCGGAAGGTAAGGTACGACGCTCGGTGGCGGTTAATCACCGAGGGCTCAGCCGGATGCGAGGCAGGGGCCCGGCATGTTCCGTACGGTGATCCGTACGGGAAGTGAATACACTAGCAATAGCGTATGAACATCCACCATGCGATGGGAGACATGGTCGTCTACTCGTGTGGCGTTTACACGAGATGTTCCGTAGGGTCTACGGGAAGTGAATACGTCGTTGTCGACGTATGGATTGTCGCTTGTACGGCATGTGGTACAAGGGCCGTTCGCGCTCTTACCCTTTCTAGCGCGAAGGGTACGTTCTGGATGTTATAAACTGCCTGTGGTTTGATGTTTGCAGGTGCGGCTCTTGTTTTGAGAAAGAAGCGGTAGTTAGGTTCGAGCATGCATCATTTCATGGCATTCATGCATGTATTTATGTTTATACATGTGTTACGGGGTTCTAACAATATATCCGGCGAATGCATTGTGCTAAGTCGGAATTTGACGTTTCCCCTTTGTTTGCATTTCAGAATGGTTATCACTCGGCGTGGTGGGGAGGTTCCAGAGGATTCCGGTCAGAACAACCCTCCTCCACCGCCGACCATGGCGGATGTGCTCATGCAAATCGAGCAGAACTGCCAAGCAAATCAAGCTCTCCTCCAGACGAACCAAGCGCTCCTGGAGGCTCTCGTGCGCAACGCGGCTCCTCATGGAGGAGGTGGAGCCGTGCGCCGAGACGACTTCTCGGACTTCTTGCGGACTCAGCCGCCGGTCTTCTCGCGAGCTGAGGATCCTCTGGATGCCGATCACTGGCTCCGGACGATCGAGCAGAAGCTCGTTCTTCTTCACTGCGAGGATCACGAGAAGGCGCTCTTCGCCGCCCATCAGCTTCAGGGCCCAGCGGGTGCGTGGTGGTCCGGCTTTCTGGCCATGCACCCCGCCGATCACCGCGTGTCGTGGGCGGAGTTCCGTGAGGCCTTCCGCTCGTTTCACATACCTAGTGGTCTCATGGAGGCTAAGAGGCGGGAGTTTGAGGACCTCAAGCAAGGAGGTCGAGCGGTGATGGAGTACGTGCAGGTGTTCAACCACCTTGCACAATACGCTACTGAGGAGGTCAGCACGGATGCGCGCAAGCAGCGCCGCTTCGTGAATGGCCTAAATTCGAAGATGCAGGACTGGTTGTCTGCGCATAAGTTTGTCGACTTCAACGAGTTGGTGAGCACGTCGATCACGGTGGAGCTCAAGTATAAGAGCCACCAAGAGGAGAAGAGGCGGAAGAGGGGTTCCTCGTCTTCTGTGGGCGGTAGCTCGCAGCGCGCCCGCACTGAGAGCCAGCCTCCACAGTCTCAGGTGCCGTCGGCTGGCTACCCACGGCCGATGTGGTTTGTACCACGTCCTGCGTTCTCCGCTCCACAGGGGCAGGCTGCACGACCAGCCGGCTCCCAAGTGAGCGTGACCGGTGGCTCAGGTGGTCCGTGCTTCAACTGTGGCCGCGTCGGCCATTTCTCGAGGGAGTGCCCGTATCCGAGGCCGGGAGCCGTGATGGGTGCCCCACGACCACCGCCGGCTCAGTCAGCACCGCAGTCTTCGCAGGCGACCCACGTTCCCAAGCGTGGTCGAGCTCGCCATACTACCGCCGACGAGGTTCAGGAGGGTGACACCGTCCTGATGGGTACGTTGGATATGAGTTTCAACTCTGACATCTTTTCTGCAGTGGTTTTGTTTGATTCAGGAGCCTCTCACTCCTTTATATCGTCGGATTATGTTTGGAAGTGTGGGTTGAGAGTCAGTGCTACCCACACACCGTATCTTATAGACGCCCCGGGGGCCAAAGTTCTAATCAACCAGTGTGTGAATAAAGCGGCGGTAATTGTCAACAAAGTGCCTTTCTTTGTCAATCTGTTAGTGATGGACTCGAAGGGAATTGATGTTATTTTGGGAATGAATTGGCTCTCCAAGAATAAGGCTGTGTTGGACTGTGCTCGGCGAACCGTCACCCTCGATGGTCTGTCAGGCACTCGTATTCAGTTGAAGCTGAAGGGTGTCAAGTCCTGCCTGTTCACCATAAAGGCTGCCCCCACTAGGATTATGGAGACCATTCCTGTGGTGTGGGAATTTCCAGATGTTTTTCCAGATGAGTTGCCTGGAATGCCTCCTGGCAGGGCAGTGGAGTTCTCTATTGATCTCGTACCCGGTGCGGCCCCGGTTTCGAAGAAGATGTACAAGATGTCGCAAATTGAGCTAGTTGAGCTGAAGAAGCAGATTCATGAGCTGCTAGCAAAGGGTTTCATTCGTCCGAGTTCCTCACCTTGGGGATGCTCAGCTTTATTTGTGAAGAAGAAAGATGACACTCTCAGGATGTGTGTTGATTACCGTCCGCTGAATGCAGTCACGGTGAAGAATGTGTATCCGCTTCCTAGGATTGACATCTTGTTTGATCAGTTGACGGGAGCCCGAGTCTTCTCAAAGATTGACTTGAGGCTGGGCTATCATCAAATTAAGGTTCGGCCAGAGGATATTCCAAAGACAGCGTTCTCTACTCGATACGGCTTGTATGAGTTCACCGTTATGTCGTTTGGCTTGACTAATGCGCCGGCCTTCTTTATGTACCTCATGAACTCGGTGTTCATGGAGGAATTGGACAAGTTTGTCATTGTTTTCATCGACGACATTCTGATATACTCCAAGACTGAGCAAGAACACATTGGGCATCTTCGGGTTGTTCTGGGCAGACTCCGAGAGCATCAGCTGTACGCCAAGTTCAGCAAGTGTGAGTTCTGGCTCAGGAAGGTGGCCTTTCTGGGACATGTTCTATCAGAGAACGGGGTGGCAGTTGACCCGAGCAAGGTGCAGGATGTGCTCGACTGGATTCAACCCCAGAATGTTAGTGAGATCCGGAGTTTTCTTGGACTTGCGGGCTATTACCGCCGGTTCATCGAGAACTTCTCCAAGGTTGCGAAGCCAATGACCGAGTTGTTAAAGCAAGGCAGCGTGTTTGATTGGTCAGATGCCTGTGAGTCTGCCTTCCAGACATTGAAGAAGCTGCTCACGACCGCCCCAGTGCTTGCTCAACCTGATGTGACCAGAGGGTTTGATGTGTATTGCGACGCGTCTGGCATCGGTCTTGGCTGTGTTTTGATGCAGGAGGACCGAGTCGTTGCATATGCATCCCGACAGTTGAAGCGTCATGAGGAGAACTACCCGACACATGATCTTGAACTTGCTGCTGTCGTGCACGCTCTGAAGATGTGGCGCCACTACTTGATGGGCAACTTGTGCCGTATCTACACGAATCATAAGAGTTTGAAGTACATTTTCACGCAAGCGGATTTGAACATGAGGCAGCGAAGATGGCTCGAGTTGATCAAAGACTACGAGCTGGAGGTTCACTACCATCCAGGCAAGGCGAATGTGGTCGCCGATGCTTTGAGTCGAAAGGCTCATTGTCACTGTCTTGTAGCCTCGCCGATGGATTCCACGTTGTGTGATGAGTTCCGGCGTCTTGGGCTTGATATGGTGTCAGACGGTTTTATTGCAAATCTTGAAATCAAGTCCACGCTCATTGATGAAATTAAGGCGGCTCAGAGAGATGATAAGGGTATGGCCCGAATTCGAGAGAAGAGGAAGATCGGGCAGGCCTTGTGTTTTACTGAGGATAATCAGGGCGTTATCTGGTTTGGGAACCGTCTAGTGGTTCCGAGGGTCGAGGCGCTGAGGAAGAAGATCTTTGATGAGGCTCACGATTCATTGCTGTCCATTCATCCGGGCAGTACGAAGATGTATCAGGATTTGAAACCCCGTTTTTGGTGGACTCGCATGAAGCGGGAGGTTGCTAGGTATGTGTCTGAGTGCGACGTCTGCCGAAGGGTGAAGGCTGAACACATCAAGCCTGCCGGCACACTCCAACCTTTGCCCATTCCATCTAGGAAGTTGGGATGGATTTCATTACCGGCTTGCCGAAGACTTCGAGTGGGTATGACTCTATTTGGGTCATCGTGGACCGGTTGACAAAGTCCGCACACTTCCTTCCTGTCAGAACCACTTATTCTGCTAAGCAGTATGCGGAGTTGTACCTCACTAGAATTGTTTGCCTCCATGGGGTGCCGAAGAAGATCATCTCGGATCGAGGTACCCAGTTTACTTCTCATTTCTGGAGAAATTTCCAAGAGGCTATGGAGACTGAGTTGTTCCACAGCACGGCGTATCACCCACAGACGGATGGTCAGACGGAGAGGGTAAATCAGATTCTCGAAGATATGCTCCGTGCTTGTGTGCTCACTTATGGGAAGAAGTGGGACATATGCCTGCCGTTTGCGGAATTTTCGTATAACAACAGTTTCCAGGCTAGTATCGAGATGGCGCCATTTGAGGCCCTTTATGGTCGGAGGTGCCGTACGCCGCTGAATTGGTCCGAATCCGGTGAACGGGCTTTTCTAGGTCCGGATTTGGTCAAGGAGGCAGAAGACCATGTTCAGAATATCCGCAAGAGTATTCTCACGGCCCAGTCTAGGCAGAAGAGCTATGCAGATCGACGTCGCCGGGAGCTCACATTTGAGGTGGGGGATCATGTGTACTTGAAGGTCTCACCTCTCAAAGGCGTTCGTCGATTCCAAGTCCGGGGCAAACTAGCGCCTCGGTATGTTGGACCGTTTCAGATTTTAGCTCGGCGTGGAGAGGTTGCATATCAATTAGAGTTGCCGCCGTCCCTCTCCGCGGTGCACAGTGTGTTTCATGTCTCACAACTCAAGAAGTGTCTCCGAGTCCCGACTGATGTCGTTGATGTTGTGCCCGAAGAATTGCATCCGGACTTGACATATTGTGAGAAACCGATGCGAATCTTGGGTGAAACCGAGCGCAAGACGCGGCGGAGTTCAATCAAATTCTTAAAGATTCAGTGGAGTAACCACTCTGAGTCCGAAGCGACTTGGGAGCGGGAAGATCAGCTTCGTTCCGAGTATCCTGAGTTCTTTGAGAATTTGTAATGCCAATGTAATATAGCGTATTTGGAATCTCTCGCATGTATGTGTTTATCTCTATGATTGAATAAAAATCTGCGTTGGATTCCATCTCATGCGTCATGGTGTCGTCTCCCAACCTGCTAAGTCATCACAGCGTTCTCATTGTTCCCTCTCTGGCTCATACCAAATCTCGGGACGAGATTCTTTTTAGGGGGGAAGGTTTGTCATGGCCCAGAATTTCCAAAGCATATAATTAAGTGCTAATGGACGTCATTAGCATCAGTTGCTTGGTTTTGAGCAATTTTAGGCATGCAATTTTTAATTAAATAAATTGTAAAAATCAATATTAGTTGATGCGTTGTTAAGCAACTCACCATATTTCTATACAACATAGGGTTGGAAACAATTTTAGAAATTAGTAGGTGCCTAGAGGAGAATATCAATGAATTTTCCCAAATTTTTGGGAATTATTTTAAAGGCATAAAAATTAACACAAGTTAGAAAAGCTTGCCTCTTTGGAGAATTTTCATTTGAATTTGGTGCAAGCTTTTTGGGTCAAACAAGGTAAAATGGATTGTTCATGATTTATAGAAGCCAACAAAATTTGTTCCACAATTTTTAGACCACAGTAAGGCCTCCACCTTGATAACCAAAGTAGTGAAGATATTTTTGCCTGGCGGTCATTGTTCATCGGCCCCACCTGTCATCCCCTTCGCTCAGGCAGCCTCTGCTTCCCCTTCTCCCGCTCTCACAGAGCAAGGCGGCGCCGCAAATCATGACTTCGGTGGCCAGGCCACGTTGCCGGAAGCCGAGCACAGCGCCGTGTCCTTATCTTCCCCTCCCCGCCCTCTTCTCTCTCTCTCTGCTCCTTCTCTCGCGCGGCTGGAAATCAAAGCGCAGAGCACACGCACTGGCCACCGGCCAAATCACCGCGCCGCCGGTGTTTTCCGCCGAGCCCGAGCAAGGTAGAGCACAGAGGGAGGTCGCCAAAGCCCTCCTCCGCCGTTTCCCCTCCTTCCCCGGCTGTTTCCCGCAAGGATTGAAGCCGTCCGCGCCTTCTTCTCCAACGGCGGCAGCCGAGCTCCGCTGTCCTCCGTCGACCCGCCGTGCCCTCGCTTCTCCGGCCCAACCTGCTGCACGGTGAGCTTCCTCATGCTCCTGTACACCTTTTGCGCACGGCGTTTTTCCTCCGTCCCGTCACCGGCGCGTGTGTCCACGATGGCCGAGCCGCCGCCGCCTCCCAGCGCGTGCTGCCAGCCGTGCCGCCGTCGAGCTCGTCGGCCGGTGAGCACGCCGTTAGGTCCACATGCTCACGTGGAACGCGTAGGTGCATTCGGCCAGGCGTGTTACGCCGCCGTTCGTCGTCGGCGAGTCAAGACCGAGCCGCCGTCGTATAGTTTCCGCCGTCCGCCGCCGCTAGCCATTCTCCGGCCATCGACAGTGGCGACGTGTGCCTCAAATGGATCCCCGCGCACATGCTGGAGCTGCAGCTGCCGTTGCCAGCCGCTTGGACTGCGCCGCTCGCCGCCGGCGGGCGCAAGCCGAGCCCCGGCCAGCCGTGCTGCGCTCTGTTCTGGCGCGAGTCCATTTTGACTCGGGTCAAAATACGCCGGCCCCACTGTCAGTCACAGCGGCTGGCCGAACCCGAGTGGAAAAAGGTTTTAGGGTGTTTAAGTATTCGGAAAAATCGGAAAATGCGAAATTGGATATTTGTTTAATTGATAAATCGGCTGATAGCTTGTATAATGCATAGAAAAATGTATATAACTCCAAAATTCGTGAAACCAGTTTTGTTGGGTTTATATGATCATTATCTACATGTTAAAAATACCAGCAGCCATGAAATGTGTTCTGGGAATTATTGAATAAATGAAGCATGTTTAAGCTTTGATAATTCATAATTAAATCTTGGTAGCTCCAAAATTGATGAATCCAATTTTGTGAATCTTGCTAAATTGTTTCCTGTTCAGTAAAAATATACACCCTCATGTTAAGCATAATTAACTTTCCAGTTTGGTTTAAGCTTTGGTTTATGCTTTAAAGTATTTCAGGAAATGTTTAAATGGTTAATGCTAATTGCAATTAGGAAATATTTGATGTTTTAAGCGCAAGGCATAATGCATGTCACCTCCGTTGTTGCATGGCTTTCATACTCATCATTGCACGCGATTATTCTTTTAGGGAACTTCGACCCGGCGAACGAGGCTGTACCCGGAGGTTCCCGCAGTGGTGATCGTGACTCGGGTAGCTGTGAGCAGCAGCTAGGGCAGCAAGGCAAGCATCTATCATATTGCACCGTGTCAAATTGAAATCTAATATGTTATCTACGCTTATGTATACATTGCATGTGTCGGGTTACGAGTTGGGTAGAACCTATGCCTATGCATTCTTCCATTTCGGTCACGTGTCATGAGTTATTCCATTGGAGCCTAGTGGTGTCGTCGCGGTCTAATTTTAGTTCGCTATGCTTAGTGGTACTTAGGCTTTCCGGTAGAAGTCGACGACGGCGTCCACCGTTGTCGCGAGCCTAGGACTTATTACTTGTTCACACTTATGGTTGTGTTGATGATGAGTCGGTTTGGTGAGTGGTGAGTTGAGACGAGGTGTGGGCGGTGTTAGGGGTGTCATCTGCTCACGAGGAGTCCTCAGGCAGTTCGGGGAGGGAACCCGGACACCGTAGACCGCTTGCACCGGTTAAGCACCGATCATCGGTGTAGTCGGCTTTAGCACATACCTTACTCACCACATGCTGATATAATGGTAGGCGAGCCGATTACCTTCGCAGACATGGTCATGTGGGCCTCGTCATAGACGGTGTGAGTCCGGTTTGAGTCCGGGCTTTTAGCGGTATTAGTTTGCTCGAGGAGTAGTTCTAATACCGTCTCGCCGAGCTATGGTTGATCCACATGGTTGGGCCTGGTTGGGAAAGGTTGTCACGGGTACCCCCTTGTGCGCATCTTAGCGGGTGGCACAAGCCGTATGGTCCCTGTGTCGTGTGGGTCCAGGAGTATCCCCCTGCAGGGTGTATAATCAGTTCGAACTGCCACGCTCTCGGTCATGAGCATCGCTATTGCTTATCTCCACCGAGCGACCATATTTTGGTCGTAGAGTTTCGATATGGGTTGTGGCATGGTTGGATTGGGGTGGTTTGGTCGGTATGTGGTCGGTGGTTTGGTGGT
Organism: Phragmites australis; assembly: GCF_958298935.1. NCBI lineage: Eukaryota > Viridiplantae > Streptophyta > Magnoliopsida > Poales > Poaceae > Phragmites > Phragmites australis. Next base: position 16,718,153 of record NC_084935.1, read on the forward strand.
AATGGTTTACTTTTATACACTTGTTTACATATCTGTTGTGGTCAGTTGGTTGGCAGAGTTTGAGTCGGTGGTTGGTTAAGTCAGTTGCTTACACCTAGAGTCTAGGTTGCTTACCGCTTAATGAACTTAAACATGTCTTAATCCTTGCTACAGCTTTAAATGCATGATCCTTGGAGTCGAGAATATATATACTCATACTGTGTAAGACTTGCTAGTACCTTCGTACTAAGGGGTGCTGCCCTTAAGTTGTTTTCAGGTTCACAGGTCGGCGAGGAAGAGGCAGTTTTCGGCTACTTTTTGCCTGCCGATCCGGGTGGCGGGCAGGAGTAGCACATTCTACTCCGAACTCCGACGCTTTTGGTATGGAGCCTAAGGGCATACGGCTCCATACTCTTTTGTTGTATAGGTTTTTCTTCCGCTGCTTAGTTGTTGCTGTTCTTATTTTGTTGTAAATTGTGGAAGCAGCTGCATGTTTAATAATTGTAATCCAGTTTAATTACTTGCTCTCTATTAAACTGTGTTGTGATATTTGAGTTGGAAGGCATGTGTTCCGATCCTGGGCACAAAACACGTGCCGGGACTACCGGAATGGTATTCTGGTTAATCGTCGAGGTTGTGATTATGAATAATGATCCTCCTGATGATTAATTAGAATACTATTTGGACGGTTCCTCACATCTGGCAACCGCCCCGATTGAGGGAATGCACTTCGTAGAATGCGCCGTTTAAAATCCCCAGGATATAAAAAGGGAGGGGGAGTGAACCGTTGCCCCTCACACCATTCTTGCGATCACCACTTCTGTCTTCTTCTTCTTCCTTGTGCACCGGGAGCTCTCGCCCTCTTCAGCCCGTAGCGCACCCTTCTTCTCAACCCCTCCAGCGCACTCCCCACCCAAAAAATGCCGAGGGCAGGAAGTAGCCGCCGGGACACATCGAGCTCTGACAACGTTCTGTCGAAGTCCCGTATTGTGAACGAGGAGGGGGCAGGAAAGGTCCGCAAGCTGATGGTGCCCGTCGGCCAGCGGGAGGCATCGATGGTGACGCCGATGAGCTTTCCACCCTCCACGCGCCGGACGAAGCGGATCATCATCTTCGTATCCTTCGTCGCCGTCGAGCTGGTGCTGCCATTTTCGACTTTCTTCCTCCAAGTGCTGGACACATTCGACGTCCAGCTAGCCCACCTGAGTCCGAACTCGATGGTGATTCTGGCTATCTTCGCGCACTTCTACGAGATGTTCATGGGAGTGCTGCCGTCGGTCTCCCTATTCTGGCATTTCTTCATCCTTCGAGCGGCCGGGAAGAAGAAGGGGTCCGCCGAGGTGGAGGTTGCCGGCTACTGCAATTTCCGCCTGCGGGAGGGGCTCGCCGAACTCTAAATCCCACAAGTGCTGCGCGGCAAATGGGAGGACTGGCGCCGGGACTGGGTCTACATCGACATCAGCCCCCATAACCACCTAACACTGCCCCAAATGCCGGCAGAACTCCACAGGCCGATCTGGTAGGCGGCCCTTGCGGAAGATGAACACCTTTGCCCAGTCCTGAACCGCATCAACGACCTGTGCCGGCGGGGCTGACTTCACTGATGGTGGTCGCCGACTACCTGCGCCACCGTCTGGCCCCTTTGCGGGAGCGGGCCCGCTTTGCCTTGATGTATAGCAGCTCGGGCGACATCACGAGGACCCACATCAGCCCGGACGGGGACCTCAACGAGGGGGCACTGGCGACCTTGTTGAAGGTGGTGACCGGCGTCAACGACCTCACCTGGGTGGTCCTGATACCTGAGAGGAGCTGGCGCTCTGTGAGGATCCAGGCCGGGCGGCACTACAAGTGTCTAAGCTGGAGTTCGACGCCCAAGGGCTGGTGGAACATCTGGGGTGCCAGAACCCCGGGACCATACAAATCCCCGGGGTTGATGACGACGGAGGGCGGGGCACCGCCACCGAAGGCAGCAGGCCGGCGGCCCGAGGAGACAAGGGGAAGCATCCCCGAGCATACGTCCCTCAGCCGTCTTCATCGTCGTCGCCGTCACCTCCGCGACAATGGCCAGCGGCGGCGGCACGACGGAGGGTGGCCGAGGCGGCCAATCTTCGGGAGCGGAGTCCGGGATGGAGGCCAGATCTAGGGCACGGGAGCCCGAGGGCCAGGGCCCGGCTAGCGGCGCAAGGGCTGGCGACCGGGCCGACCAGCCACTGAAGAAAGGCTTCGGGGCAGCCGCAGGGGCCGGCCCACAATGGCCCAAGGGCCAGAGCCCTCCCCCGAAGAGGAGGAAGGCGGAGCCCGAACCGAAGCCGCAGAGCCCCAACTTCCGGATTCCAGAGTCTAAGTGGCAATACCGTGGATGAAAAACCACGTAAGCTCCCTTTCTGTCTCGAGCACATCTGCCCGAATTTTGGCTTGCTACTAACATTTTTTGTTTTCAAGCTGCCCAAGGACCCCGCTGGAGGCCAAAGGCAACCGGAGGAGCTGAGGCTAGCCCCTGCTCCGGGGTCGAGCGCGCCTGTTCCAGAGCCGAGCGGGCCAGAGGGCCTGGAGCTGAGGGCACCAGCCAGCCCCGAGCCGAGGGCAGCGGCCGTTCCCGGGCAGCAAGCGCCGATCGAGCCTGCCCTGAGCCCTCTGAGGACGGAGCGAGTGGCCGCAGGGGAGGTGGTCACGATGAGGGCGGCGCCAGCGCGGCAGCCGTTGGGGACCCCGAGTGCCTCTGCAGAGAGGGCTCGCAGGGGATCCAGCCCCAGGCCACCTTCTGGCCAGGCCCCGGAACCCCTCCCAGAGGTGCTGGGAAGCGCCTGGGAGGTCATCGGGTGGCTCAAAGTGGTTGTGGCGGCAGAGCGGACCGAGCTCGACAAAGAGCGCGCTGCCCTGGTTGAAGAGAGGGGGCGGCTGGAAGAGTTCGGGAAAATTTTGGAGACTCTTATCGCCTTGGCCCGTGCGTCTTACGAGAAGTCAATGCGCGAGGTGGCCGAGGAGTGGGAAGCGCTGGAGGAGACACGCGATGAGACCATCACCGCGCAGGAGAAGGCCAGCCGCATGGAGCGGCTCGCGACCGAGCGCGACCAGGCATCCTGGAGGCGGGCTGCGGAGCTACATGCTCAGGAGCGGCAGCTGCTGTCTCGGGAGGAGGCGGCCGGCAAAAGGGAGGAGGCTGTGCGGTCTGCTCAGGTGAACTTGGCCCGCCAGAACGACGAGCTCGAGCGTGACCACGCCGAAGTCCTCCGCCGAGAGGAGGAGGTCACGGTACGCGAGACCGACATCGAAATAACGACGGTGGCCCTTGATGCCTCGGCATCATCGGCCATCACCGCCCGGGAGGAGCTGGTCGCCAAGCAGGAGGCCGACCTGGCTGCCCGGGAGTAGGTAGTCAAGGCCCGGGCCGAGCAGCTGCATCGCGCTCAGACCGAGATCCCACTCGCGAGGGGCGTCCTGGCCAGCGCCGCCAACGGCTCCAGTCTCGAGGACAGGCTCAAGAACACCCAGGACAAGCTCGAGACCGTCATCACCGAGCGGACTAACGTGAAGTTGATGATGCGGGACATCCTCCAGCAAGCACGGAACTTCATGAAAGCAGCCGGGCTCGGGCATGTGCAAGTGGGCGAGCAGTCACTGGATAAGGAGATGATTGGCCACATCGCCCTCGGCTTTGCGGAGATCGCCCGGCACCTCGAGGCGCTTCCAGACGCTGTGGAGGAGCTGGCGTCCTAGGAGGGGCGTGCTCTGGCCCAAGCGGTGCCTTAGCATGTTCTCGCCTGCTATCACAGCCGAGACCCTAACTTCCCGTTGGAGCCAGTCCGGCATGGCGTGGTCGAGGCCGAGGAAACTACCGCCCGTGAAGCCGTCCGTAACGTCGCCGCTGAGGTGGCAGCGTATTTTATGCCTCAGGAAAAATCAACCGAAAGAGAAGAACCAGTCGTACTTTGCCTGCGATAAGGTGACCAGCATTAAATGCCTAGGCTAGTGGATGCTGTTCTGACACCCCGGCACGATGGTACCTATCCTGACACCCCTAGCAGTGTGGTGCCAGGCCGCAATTGGCGACCGACTCGCCCCCTTCAGGGGGCAGGCACCACAATAATTACCACGGTGGATATTTATCTCCCGACAAGATAGAAGGTAGTTATCCGGGATAAGGCTCAGTAATTTAGTCGGATGCCAGATCTTTGCACATTATGATAACTTGTACACCAAGCTACGTATGGCCCTATAAACAGGAGGCCATGGTCCTCTGGAAAAAGGGAGAACCTAACAGAACGGCAAAAACAGAAACACACCACAGGGAACGTTGTGATACTCCCCTCCCAAAGTGATACATTTTTCTATCATCAATATATTTGTGGTGTTCCTTCCTCTCAAACTTCATCTCCAAGCTTGAATCTCCTCCTTAGAAGAAACTCTCGCCGTACTTGCTGGGGAAAGATGAACTCTTGCTCCAACAGAGACGTTGTTAGGTTCAATAATCTTGAGGTATGAAATAATATATTGATGCCTTCTTTTCAATTTTTACACGTGTTCAAGGACTAATTCTTTCAATTCTTCAAACGCGACGCTCTAAACTACGCACAAGTGTGTTACAACCTACAGAAATACATGCCCTTAAAGAACAGATGACCGGGTTCTTCTTGGAACATGTTATCAACCCAAACGGTGAGTTTCATAAACCGATCATGCTATCCACGCATGAGAGACCTTCAGATGACACTCTACCTTCTAGTAGAGAGTATATGACAAGGAGGAAGGCTACCAAGGGGCTTGACAACGTATTATATTTTGCCAATTGACACAAAATTAATGTATTCTAATTAATTACTATTTATTAATGAATGATATGAATTACTATGTTTGATACGAAGTTGGTATCGTTGGATGACTCTTTGACATAATGGCCTTCCAACGATGATGCGAAGGAGGAGCAAGAAGCAACAGCCAGTAAGCGTGCCCAAGAGGAGGATGAGAGGCTTGCCCGTCAGCTGTCCACTATGGAGGAGCAGTAAGTAGTGTCCCATAAGTGTGCCCAGGAGGAGGATGAGAGGCTGGCCTGTCAGCTGTGCACTACAGAGGAGTAAGAAGCAGCATCCCATAAGCGTGCCCCAGGAAGAGGAGGATGAGAGGGTGGCCCATCAGTGTGCTACGGAGGAGGCTGTCAGACTTTGATGTCTTTGACACACCGTCGAGCCTGGAGCATAAACGATGCTGCGGTTGATCAAGTGTGGCCAGGTCCTCTGCTCCACCACCATCGGCAACCTGGCGTCCCCAGACGTACACACACCATCAGTCGTCAATGCGGAGACGCGGTCCTCATCGCAAGAGAGGTAGAGGGATACTGGAATGGCTCAACTCAACTGACTTTTTAGGGGGTGACCTGTGAGAACTATTATGTATATATGTGTGTTTGTCAATACCTGACTTGTAATATGTGTTCATTACTATGTATTAATAAAGATGCTTTTATTATTGATTTACAGTAAATATATGTATCATTGTATGCATGTATTGAGAGAGAGACGGAGAGATCGAGGAGAGAGAGGGAGTACAGAGAAGACAGAGAGAGGGAGGACTGAGGAGGGAGGAGAGGGAAAACACTACACATTGAAACCTTTAGCTGGCAGTGATCCCAGCGAATCACTACCGGTCGAAGGCTTCAGCCGGTAGTGATGCCTTAGGTATCATTGCCGGCCAAATCCCTCAACCGACAGTGATAACCCCCTTCACTCCCGGTCCACCGAACTAGCAGTGATAGTCCTCGATTATCATTGCTCGTTGCCCACTGCTGGCTCCAAAATCGGTAGTGAAGGGGGTTTAAAGCTGGCATGAAGGGGGTTTAAAGCTAGCGTGAAGGGGGTTTCTACAATAGTGATTTGAGGAACACCAGATCATCCACTTGAGAAACACGATCAGTTCTCTTCTTATCGGCTTGATTCTTCATTCTTTCTTGAGCTCTAGAGAGATTAAACCGAATAACAAACTACATGTTTTATCTGTCAGATAACATTGGGTGATGTCGGTGTATTTAGAACCGGGGGTCCCTGAGTCCCGAGGCCAGGCCAGCCGTCCGCCACTTGTCACCATCCCGCAGGAGGGACCTCGCGGGATGAGGAAAATCTAAGTTCCGGGAGAAGGTGCTCGGGGCCACAGCCTCTGGTCCCCGAGCACCCCAGTTCCCCGATGACCCGCAGAGTCCAAGTACCGGGAAGAAAGTGCTCGGGGAGGTGCTCGGTCGCCCCCGAGAACCCTAGTCCCCCGATGATCAGAAGAGCTAAGTTCCGGGAAAGAACGCTCGGGGGGCTGCGTGCGGCAGCCCCCGAGCGCCAGTGCGAAAGTGCTCGGGAGAGAGTGCTCGGGGTTGCGCGTGGCAGCCCCCGAGCACTCGGTTCCCCGAAGGGTCAGTGCAAAAGTGCTCAGGAGAGAGTGCTCGGGGTTGCACGTGCCAGCCCCCGAGCACTCGGTTCCCCGAAGGTTCGTGCGAGAGTGCTCGGGAGAGAGTGCTCGGGGAGGTGAACAGTACCCCCGAGCACTCGGTGCCCCGACGACCCAGAAGGGCCCCCGAGGGGCCCGCCGATGAGGTGTCAACCAGTCAGAGGTCCGAGGCCGCATTTAATGGGCGTGCGCGGCCTGACATCCCCAACTGCTCCCGCCGCAGTGTCAGCCCCTACCATGCTTTGGCAGAGAGGCGTGGGGCCATTAATTGCACGAGTCCCGTCCCGTATCATCCGGTGTATCTCGGGATAACGTTGCTAGGATCAAGGCGTTCCGCCTGCCGCCCTGCCGTGGCAGAGGAACAAGACAGGGTGGGCACGCCGGGTGCCTCTGTGGCTGCTCGGTGGGCCCTCTCAACGGTGCCCGTCGCCAAGGCGTCCACAATGACGAGTGACCGGACGCGCGCCGCGTTTTTCCACCGCCCCTGTCACTTCGCCCAGAGAAAATGATGACGCCTTTCTCAGTCGTGGTTTCTTGGAACTTGTGCCCCTTCCTTCCCGTTCGGGTATGTCATGGCCGGCGAGTGCATAAAAGGATCGGCAGATAGAGAGAAGGGGACATTGATCAAAGGATCGGAGGAGAGAACAATCGGAAAAAATACAAGCCCAAGCAGTCGACCGTGCCACACTCAGACGAAGAACATTGCAAGCAAGCCTGAGTAGAGCTAGAACAAGGAGCCTCAAGCTCTTAGTTAGAAAATATATTCTTGTAACCAGACATATCCCTGAGGGATCCCCCTCAGGGTAAGAGATAGCATCCATACAGGAGTAGGGTATTACGCCCCCGTGCGGCCCGAACCTGTCTAAACTCCGGTGCATTTACTTCCCTTTGCACTAGGTCGATCATCCCCCACCACCGGCCGTTGCATTTACTTCCACTTCCATTTATTTCTCCGACGAACTTATTCAGGATCATTCCCCAGGCCGAATCTTTAAAAAGGGGTCTCTCAGGATCCCTGCGACAGGAATTAATCCTCCGACAGGTGAGCTCTGGTGAAGTGCAAACCATGGAAGCATCAATACCAAAATGTCGCGTCTTATGGCCATATAACACCTCAAATGGAGAGTGCTTGACAATAGAGTGATAACTTGTGTTATACCATTATTTAGAGAGAGGAAGCCATTTACTCCACTGTGAAGGGTATGTGGCACAAAGCATCCTAGAAATGTCTCAATGCATTGGTTCACACGCTCAATTTGGCCATCAGGCTGAGGGTGGTAGGAAGAACTCATGCGGAGTTGGACATCAACCAATTTAAAGAATTTTTTCCAAAATGTGCTTGTAAAGATGCAATCTCTATCAGATATTATAGCACAAGGCATGTCATGTAGTTTGTAAATATTATTGATAAAGGCATGTGCAATGGTAGAGACGGCAAAGGGGTACAGCAATGGAATGAAATGTCCATATTTGAAAAATTTATCAACGATGACCAAAATGCAGTTTGTTGAACTAGATCGAGGTAAACCTTCAATAAAATCCATGGAAATGGTTTGCCAAGCACCTGTAGGTACTGGTAAGGGCTCTAACAGACTATGATATTTAGACCTGTCGGATTTGACTTGTTGGCATGTAAGATATGATTGCACAAAAGTGTGGGTAGGTTTTTTCATACCTTTCCATGCAAAGAGCTGCTTCAAATTCCTATAAGTGATAGGGAATCCTAAGTGCCCCCCACCCCCCACTACAGAATTGTGCAGTGCTGAAAGGATTTGATTCTAAAGCTTAGTATTGTTCCCAAGCCAAATTATGTTCTTATACCGCAAAATGCCATCCTTATAAGTGAAAATAGGCATAGCATTAGTATCCAGAGCTAAGGAAGCTATGATCTGTTGTGCTTTTGGATACAATGGTTAACCAAGTTGGGTGGCAAGAAGATATACTCATGATTTGGTCAGGGGGATTTGAGTGTCTTGACAAAGCATCAGCAACTTTATTGTCATTGCCTTGCTTATAGACAATTTTTTACTACAAGCCAATTAATTTAGTAAAAACCTTATGCTGTCAGTGAGTGTGGAGCCTTTGATCAATGAGGTGAGTTAAACTTTTCTGGTCAGTGAAGATTGTGAACTCAGCTAGCTGCAAGTATGATCTCCGTTGTTCAATTGCTACCAAAATGGCCAAGTATGGCCCCAAGGCTTTGCTGATGAAGGCCATTGGGTGCCCTACCTGCAGTAACACAGCTCCTACCCCTTTATCACTAGCATTAGTTTCAATTTGGAACTGCTTGTTGAAGTTTGGAAGAGCCAGCACACGAGCATCGACTAGGGCTTGCTTGAGTGTACTAAATGTTGTCTGATGATTAGATTTCCAGTGAAATAGAGAGTTCTTCTTAAGCAACTCAGTAAGAGGCTTACTAATAATGGCAAAGTATTTGATAAACTTTCTATAGTAACCTACTAACCCCAGAAAGCTTCTTAACTATTTAACATTACAAGGAATGGCCCGGTTCTTGATTGCATCAATTTTGGAGAAATAACATGGCCAAGATATGCAATGCTTCTCTAGGAAAAAGAGCGTTTAGGGAGTTTGACTAGCCACTGGTCCTTGGATAGTAATTGGAAGACTAGTCTAAGGTGGGCAATGTGATCCTCAAAAGTTCTACTGTAAATTACGATGTCATTAAAGAAGACAAGAACACATTTTCTAAGTAATGGTGCTAGATTAGTGTTCATAGCTCCTTGGAAGGTGTTTGCTGCCCCAGAAAGTTGAAATGCCATGACCCTAAATTCAAAATGGATGAAATGTGTCTGAAAAGCAATTTTATATTTCTCACCTGGTGCCAATCTGACTTGGTGATAACCTGCCTGCATGCCAAGCTTAGAGAACCAACTGGATAAGGCCAATTCATCCAAAAATTTATCTACTACTAGAATTGGATATTTTCCTTTGATGGTGAGAGCATTGAGATGCCTATAATCCACACAAAAATGCAATGATTCATTTTTTTTCTTTACCTGTAAGACAGGTGATGAGAAGGCACTTGAGCTAGGCTGAATGATGTCAGATTGAAGCATTTCTGCAACCTTCTTCTCTATCTCATCCTTCAAAGCGGGGGGGGGGAGAGATCTATAAGGTCTTATATTGACCGATCTTGCACCAGGAATGAGTGGTATGTGATGATCACACTGCCTACTTGGGTGGTATGTAGATATGTCAGCAAAGACTGAAGAAAATTTAGATAGTAGTTCTTGTATCTCATCTGGAATGGTTCGTTGTGCAGATGTGTCTTGGTTGGCTGATATGTGAAAAAGCTCAATTAAGGTGCATTCTGGAACTGGAGGTAATAAAAGAGCCATGATAGAGAACAGACATCCGTTTCTGCTTCCAATTCACTTTCATGGGGGGGAAAGCTTCCAACCAATCCATGCTTACTATTAGGTCACATGAATGCAGTGGAATGACTTTCAATGTGGAATGAAACCGGTATTCTTGCATGAACCAGTCCACATGTTGCAATTCAGAAATACATTGAATAACTCCACCATTAGCAGCTTGCACTTGTATTGGACAAGGAATAGGAGAGACCCTACTGAGAAGAGATGCTATAGCAGTACTGTGAAAGGAGTGATAACTCCCAGAATCAATCAAAACTAACAAGTCATGGTTCTGAATGGTGCCTTGAGTTTCAGAGTACAAGGGGATTCCTTACCAGACACTGTTGCATCAGAGATGGCCATAATTTGGTGATGTTCAGTATTACACATCACAGTACTTCTGAGTGAGCATCTTCTTCTGTAGGAAAAAGCTCAAGAATGTCCTGAAGAGCATGGAGTTGGATAGTATTAGAACATTATGCTCTCTATTCCAATGCTCACCGCAAGTGTGACAAAGCCCCTTGGCCTTGCGGTAAGCTCTGAGATTGGCCATCTTCTCCTCAATGGATAAGTTTCTTCTGTATTCAGAGGCCTTCTTGTCATCAGGTAGACTTCAAGAACAAGCCATGGTACTGCTTGGCGGTAGAGGTAATGGATGGGGACCTCTCTGTAAAGTCTTGGGTGCAGAGAACTCTTGCTTGTGATAATCTTGCAAACATTATCAGCCACTTCTTCCTGCAAAGATGCAAGCACACAGTATCGAGGTCATTTGGACGCTGAACAAGCACAATGGATTTAATATCATCCCTCAAGCCATCTATGAATCTCATAGTGTAATAACGAGGATTGGTGACAGATTCATACATGATGAGTTGATCAAAGAGTTCAAAAAACTGTTCGATGTATTCATGAACTGAACCCACTTGCTTAATGTGAAAAAGTTGTCTAATCAAACTATCATGTTGATCTCTACCAAAGCGTTCAAGCATAATGTGACAAAACTCATCCCACCCAATATGACAAATGCGGCGTTCCATTGATTTGGAGCTAGCATGCTGCCACACTTGTGAAATGCATGTAGGACACTTTGATTCAAATGCCCGGTGAAACACTGTAGAGGTCAAAATAATCCTCACAACGCGACTTCCACAGCTTAGGATTACTACCATCAAACCCAGAGAAGTGGGGATTTTGCCATGATGATTTGGTGAGGTGATCTGAGAGATGTGGGGAGAATGACTACCCATGTGACCTGCGGACTGCAATTCATCACCACAATGCTTGGGATGAGGGAGATCATACATACCCTTGACTGGGAGATGAGAAAGGGTGGTGACACACCCAAACACATGCTCTCGGTCATGTGTGTCGTTGATATGCCTGACGGGGCCGATGATCATTTGCTCGGCAGGTGAGGCAGTCGCAACCGTCTCTGGTGCGACGAACAAACTCAGCGAAGGAGAATCTTTCTCGAGTAGCACCCAATCAAGGTGCTTGCGTATCACCGTGATCTCCATCTTCAAATCACCCACTATGGCGTCTATCTAAGGCTTCCAGAGACCGATTTCCCTCAAGTGTTTGTCCAATTGCTTGAACCGCTCCTCGTGCTTCAAATCAGACTTTGCCAATTGCTTCTCGATGGTTTGCTTCAAGATCTTCATCTCATCGAGTAGGATCTTCATGCTTGGATCCATGGCACCGAGCTTCTACTGGAACCGAGTGAAGTGGTCATGGGACTCTAGAGCACACGGGATCAGTGTCTCTGATACCAGAATGTTAGCACACGGTAGTGGGAAAGAAGATTAGCAGAAGATTGGAGAGGGAGAAGAGATAGCTAGCCGAATCGCCCAAACATGGCGACGATGACATCTTCTTGAGGAGGAAGAAGGTTCAAGTTATTCGTTACAGCCTGTCTCCACACCGAGTTCGCTCACGCTCAAATAGCAATTCGCTTCTTGCTCTTGCGGGCCAAGCCACTCACGGGCCAAGCCTACACACATTACACAGCCACTCGGGTCCATAGATCCTTGGATTGGCCCGGCTGGACCTCTTGCTCGCCTGGCGTTGTGACTCATTCACCGAAGCTTCCTCGTCAACTATTGCCGGATGGATCACAAGTTGGCTGACACCTTTTCAGATTTGGATCATTTTTATTTCCAATCGCGACTAATGTATGGATTTTTTTATAACCTGGAATTGTTTCAGTTTAATTAATTTGCGTAATGTTAGTATGGATTGTGATAAAGTTATCCTGTTATGTGATCTGGTCACTACTGCTTGTTGTTACTTGCATGTTCGGTTTCATTCAATGTGATTAGTGCCCGGGGCTTCAACACGTTCTTGTAGTACTGGTTGTCCAGCCTGTTGGGCGTCGCGATGTCCTGCACCACCGCGGGGTCGTTGGTGATGTTGAGGCTGGCCGGGCACTGCCTCCGCATGCAGCACGGTGGCGAGCTTCTCCGGCCTCGGGTTCGCCGGCGTCGGGTCGAGCAGGATGGACGCGTCGCAGCCCTGCCACAACATGCAACGTACGTACGAACGAGATAATGATAGCCAGGTACGCGCGCGTCCATACGAGTAAGGGCTTGGTACGTGCCTGGACGAAGCAGTCGTGGAAGGCCAAGCGGATGAGGCCGGCGCCGACGCCGCGGGGTTCTGCGGACGGCCTTGCCGACGACGTTTCTGACGATGTACTCCTCCAGGGGGCACCGGCGGCGGTTGTAGTACCCGTACATGAGCCCCTGGCACGACGTTGCGCGCGGCCAGGAGCATAGAACGCACGAGACCACCCAGATCATCATCGTCGTAGCCCTTTCTATCGCCATCGTCCTGCCCACGGCACAATAAGAAGCCCGCAGCTGTGATCAATTGCTCCGAGAAGGTGAGAACTTCTCTTTTAACACTGGAAGTGGAAAGCATCTGCTATGAGTTGGAGTACCACCTTCCCTTCGTATGTCTATTTATACCACACGGCCGGAGAAGTGATCAGAGGGCAGCATAGGGGTTTGTCTTGTGTTTCTTAATCTGGAAGTAAATAAATGTGATGAAAAAAGGTATACTTTATGCAATGTAAATAAATGTGATGAAAAAAGGTATACTTTAGGCAGTAATATTAAAAAGGGACCTTGGAGATTTCAGGTCATGAGATAGGTGTAAGAATAAACAATTCTAGCAAGTGTAGGAGACAGGTGCTTCGGTGTGATGTCATGGCTCTGCGGTCCACCTTTCTACCTCCCTATTCTGGCAGATATTCCAGTATTAAGATGCAAGATCAAATCGACGTGTTAGGTTTCTTGGCAATATGTTGTTCCTCAAGTCAGGATCAATCCCCATGGCTACGTCAAGAAGTGAATATTCCTGAACATTGGGGTATAAGAAGATAATTTCTAAATCTAGTTGTCCGAGTGTCCTATGGAGACAACAAACATTAATTAAAGCAGCCGTAATAAACAATCAAAATACACAACCTAAATAGTCTCCATACTGAAATGAAATTCAAATTCAATTTTCTACACCATTTCTCAGTTCCTTACATCTCCGTAGCTTTAAATGGACTGCTCACACATTGAGGGATCTAAACCAATGCAAATCATAATGGGAAATAAATAGAAATGGAACAAATGAGAAACTTCCCTTAATTACCGATGAACAAGTGTGTCAAACAACAATCCAAGAAATGGAAATGGACTCAAAGGATGAGTTGGGATGTATCTCAATATCTCGTGCTCGACTCGACCCAATTATATAGATTATACTAATGAACCCTCGGAGACTCTAGGGTTTGTGGATCTAGAGTTGCAACTGCGAAATGCCTTCAGATCTTTGTCCTAGCTGACTTTGGTGCTTTCTTTAAGTTGTCCATGCGAAATTTAGACGAGCAACCAGGGACAGCATTGTATCATGGTATCATGGTGACCGCTTCTGCCTCCACCGCCACCCGGTCAGATCATTGCATAGCTGCACACCACCACCGAACGGTGTCAGGCAACCCCTTAATGTGGCTACCATAACATCCATGCCAACCACGATGGTGTGGAGAGTGCCGCCTAACATTCATATCCAGGTAGCCGATTGTAAACCTCGACAGATCGAACAACACAAAAACGAACCTCCTTCTCTTACTCCTTGTGCAAATTAGGACCAAGAAATAGTTTTCTTCTTGCTTTTTGTAAGGGGTCGATGGCTCCTGTAATGGAGTGGGTCCTATATTGTTGGATAAATACACACTTTTAGATTTAATTCCTAGATAAATCATAAGCAGGAACTGATATACCACTATTACTGTGCAACAAGAGTATAATCTAGACACACATGTAACATAACTACACATGTGTAATATACTCTATAACATGATCGGCAGAGTACTACTCAACCTGATTAAAATAAGATTAGTAAACGTACCGATCAGCAGCGAACGACGTTAAATCCCGTGTGATGACGATGTAGAAGGCGATGACAAACAGAAAGCAGATTGCGAGCAGACGATGAAGTAGAACACGAGTAGTCGCATGGAGCGCTTTCTAAAAATCGTATTCGCCATCTCTCGACGCAGGATCGCAAAGATGATGGGTTTCAGAGACCTACTCTCTCGATCGCTGGTGTGTGCCGATGGAGCAAGACGGAGCAAACTACATGTGACGACGCGATTGAAAGGATCGGTGACGTCCTAAGAAGGAGGTGAATTAGGACACTTAAAATTATTTCGGCTCCAAAAACAACAAAAGATAAACCTATATCAATTTTTATCTAAATATGCTCTAAGTTTATCTAGTGTGTCTACTCTACCGATCAAAGTGCTTGCAACCTATCTAAGAAGATAAATTGCAAGTATGTAAATGCGAAAACGTAAATAAGGTAGAGAGAGCAAACTTGGCACAAGAATTTTTTTCTCGTGGTATCGATAGCATGAATACCACCCCTAGTCCACGTTGGAGCTCTACAAAGGATATGCTTTCGGTCGGCACCCGGTCATGGCCTTTGAGCCACCAAGTCATAAAGATAAGGCCTCCACCTAGATGAGCCACCAAGGCAAGGTCTCACCACTAGCCTCTCTTCCGATTCCTCGCCGCCGTGATCACTTCGAAGCTTGAGCCACAAAGGCAAGGGTCTCCATGTCCCCGCACAATCGCCTTGTCACCACTCCACACCAAATCGGAGGGTCAACAAGCTTGTTAGCGAGTCACCAAGACTTTAAGGTGCCAGCGTACCAAGAGGCACACTATTGGATCACTACTTGATCCACTCTCTAGGCAGCAATCACCTAGCAACTCACTCTCTAGGCCTATAAGCACTAATCACTCACTAATCTTGTGCTTAATCACCTTGAATGATCACTTTAAGCACTTTGGTAGCTTGGATGTCTTCTCAAGTACATATGAACTTCTCTAGACTTCAGCACACTCAAAGGACTGAGTGGAGGGGTATTTATAGCCTCAAACTCGCGCACTAGTCGTTAACCCAACAGCTCTAAAAAACTGGTAACACCGGATGATCCGGTGAGAACAGTAGTACTAACACCGGATCATCTGATGAGTACAATCTCGTAAACTAGCCATTGAAACCCCACTCAAGCCTCTGTGAACACCAGATTATCCTGTGATGACTCATTGAATACTGGACAAATGCACTAGATTATCCTATGTGTATATGTTCATTTTGATGCTCTCTGGAAATAATAGTCCGATGTGTTCATTTTGTGAACACCGGATCATCTGGTGAGGTATAGCAGAAGAAACTACCTGTTGGAACCCACTCAGACTCATCTGTGAACACGAGATTATCCTGTGATAACTTATTGAACACCGAACAAATGCATCGGACTATCATATGTGCATATCTTCATTTTAGAGCTCTCTGGAAATAATAGTCCGATGTGTTCATTTTGTGAACACTGGATCATCCAGTGAGGTAAAAGATTCCGCTTCAAATTTTTGGTGAACACTGAACTCTTTTTCATTGTACTCACCGGATTATCCTATGTAGCACCAAACTATCCGGTTAGGCAAATTTCAGCAAAACTACGTTATGTATTTTGGGCATTACTTTTCGCTCCGAACTTCGATTTTGATGATCTTTGGCTCTATGGAAAGCTTGTGAAGAGCTCTACAAGATTACACAGAAATACATTCCATTTGATCACACAAAATTCATGGAACAAGTCTAATTCATTTCTCTCTTTGTTCCGGCTTCGGTGACTTCTCTTTTGTTGCATCTATGAGACCTACTAAAGTATATACTTAATAAACATATTAGTGCCAATGACTATATTGTCATTAATCACCAAAATCACAATTGTAGCCTAATAGGGCTATTTTCACTACAACCATAGAGAGAGATAGACAAAACCCTAGTTGCATATATGTTTTGTGGCAGCGAGCAGTAGATATACATAGAGAAATTTGTGTGGTTGATATATGTCGTGATCGGACTTGGTTATGTGTTATGATCGGATTCTTAACCGATACAATTTATATATATATATATATATATATATATATATATATATATCTATTTTCCACGTAGCAAATAAATAAAACTGTAAAAGGAGGTCACACATGCGCAAGCTACTGGACCCAATTTTGGCAAACCATTCACGCAGGTATTGTCCGCCTATGACCATGCCCATTGTAGTTTAATTGTTAGCTAGATATAGCGCAGCTCCAACAAAACGTCATTAGGCAGGAGTAAAAAATATCATCATATATCTCCAAGATACAAAAGATCTTGGTTTATTCTATCAAAAAAGCCAAGAAATGACTATAGTTGGATATACAGATGCTCGCTATTTATCTAATCTCCACAGTACCATATCACAGACAGGTTTTGTAATTTTATATGGTGGAACAACTTTCTTGGTAGTCATCAAAACAGACTCTATGGCTACTTCTACTAATTATTAAAATAGTTGCATTATATGAATCATCATATGAATGTGTATGGCTTCTTAAAATGATCAACCATATATAAGAATAATGTTATATTGGTTTATTAGAATCATTTACCATTATCTATGAAGATAACACTACTTGTATTGTACAGATACATTATGGTTATCTAATGAGTAATATCACAAAGCATATTGCTTCAAAATTATTTTATTCTCATGAATTACAGAAAAATAGGGAGATAGATATTTTGCAAACAAAGTCATATGATAATCTTGCAGTTTATTCGTAAAGTCTTTACTAACAACTTTATTCCAAAAATATATTTTTGGAATTGGTACGAGAAACTTTGAGATTTGCAAAGTTCAAGAGGCTCCTAAAATATAACATGTTTATGATCACTAGGTTATACACATTGTACTCTTTTTATTTATGAGTTTTTCTTATCAAGATTCTCATATAATGATTTTAACGAGGCAATATCAATACAAGTATATACGTAACATTATTTTCTCCTAATTTTTCTCACGGTTGTTTTAAAGAGTTTTTTTATATCATATTATAATTATATTTCTCATCATATTTTTCCCACAGGGTAGAAGAGTCTTCAATTTGATATATACAGATGACAATATTGAGGGAGAGAGTTAAGAATAAAAATGATCAATAACCACCGATGACAATTATGCCTGTCGCTTGGGATAAGCATCTGTCCACATTGTATATATTCATCAACAATCAATGAAAGAATGATCGATGCACTCCATTCTTGAGTATTTACTCTCTCAATTAGTTTCTACTAGCAATATTCTGCATGCTACAGTGGCAACCGTGCAAGCCATCATCTCTCTCATTTTTCCTCCACGTGACATCCGAACCTACAAGGCTTGACGGGGCTGCCATCTAGCCTGGAGCGTTGTACATGCTCTGAAAGACATGTTTCGACTACTACATTTACACGGTCAATGAGTGATCAATATGCCCAATCTCCCATATTGTGCTTATGAGTTAGCGCATTTGTTTACCATCTGCCCCATCATAGAGAATACGCATTCGCACGGTTGCTACATGTTTCAATGAAAAAAATCTGGGTGTTGAATGCTGTCAGGGATCCAAATTTGGGTGTCGCAACCACAATACATGAGTTGTGTGATTTTTTGTTTGCGTTATGTTGCCAAGGATGCACATCCCATTAGTAAGTTCTCCACCTGGCCTGATGATTCAGGTTCGTTGCTAGGATCAGACCAGTGATTCTCATACAAGCACAAATACAGCACCCGAATTATGGCCCAAACCGATTCACATCATTACGGGCAACAATGCCAAGATTTCTGATAGACCAGCACCGGAAATATGGTAGCAACTACACCACGGCAAAGATGAAAAATTCAGATCATCCTACATCTATTCTTCCAAACAAGGCAAAATCCGAAAACCTACACATAGTTGGGCAAGAAGGAAACAAATAACTTTGAGCCTACAGCAGACCAATGTACGGCACAAATCTCAAGCAGCAAACCTAGGTGGCCACAAATGGCTGTGTCCAATCGAGAGCCCCACAAACTAAACATCCAAAATATTCTCCCAGTTACTCACAGAAAGTACTGATTGCCTGATTGCAAGTTGGTGTATGCGGCGAGGTCCCATCACACGGAACATCTCAACTCTCAGGTGCTGGGGTCGGCTCTGAGGCAGCCGGTGCTGGTCTTTGTTGGAGGAGAGGAGAGAGCGCCTTCACAACAATGCTCATATTGGGCCTGAACTCTGCTTCATATTGCACGCATAGAGCTGCCACTGCAGCAAGCTGCAGATGAGAGTGCAAGGAAATTCCATCAATAATGGCACTGTTCGATAGGATGGTCAAAATTGAATTAATGTCAAATAGCTTTCACATAGGTACGAGTTTGCGTGTGTAACTGCACGAGAGGGCGAAAGAGAGACCTTAGCGACTCCCTTTGGAGGATATTCACCCTTCAACCTAGGATCTACACATTGTTTGACCTTGTCTTCACTTAATCTTGGAGTAGCCTGAAAGAAAAAATGCACATCAATAAAGTTAGACATGGATATTTCCCCACCTCTTTCCTGATCTTGCTACTGCGGTATTCTGGCAAAGGACGAACACCAATTTTGTACCAATTATTACCTGGAAGTAGTGAAAACTGGCACTACTTGATAAAGCTAAATTATCGATAGAAATTGTGTGAGGTTGACGACCACCCACTTTTCAGTCACTTTTCAGTTAGATTTGTTGTCCAGATACTAATTGGTTCACTACTAGAACCGGAAACAGGATTGTTTTGCTTCAGTTTAGTTTATCTCAGTCAAAACGGAGTAAACTCAATTCCAAAGTGACCTCTAACCAACTAGGCTGTTTTTTGAGAATCCATTTCAGTCTGGCAATGGCAGTATCCTGTAGTGACCAGCTAATTGCTATCAGGATTTTGAAGAATGAAAATGCAACAAGTTGCTATACTATTATTGATATTCATTCCACCATCCTCAACATACTGTCATCGGCCAAATTCGTATCAATCATAATTCCTAAATGGTGTACTGCTTTCTCCCACCGCTATTTGTTTACAATTTTTTGGAGTTCCAATTTTACCACTTGATATACCCAAGTGACTAAACTTTACCCAGCAGCAAGTTAGCAAAATAACTTACCCAAGTGACTAAACTTTGTTGTCCACGAGGCATTGTGTGATCTACTGGTTTCCTTCCAGTCAGAAGTTCCAAGAGGACCACACCAAAGCTATAGACATCGCTCTTCTGTGTCAGCTGGCCAGTCATAGCATATCTGTACCAAGTAGCACCAAATTTAGAGACGGTGAGCAAAGCAGGGCTTCAAATATTTCTACAACTCATGCAAAGAACATAATACTATTTTATCTGCAATGTTGCAACAGAAATCATTGATCTGGCTAGATATACATTACTGTGACCTGATTTACTTTATTTAATAATTAGCTTACAAAAAATGGTATCATGATCAACCAATGTAGTCAAGCCAAAATAGTCAATAAAGGGGGAAAACAAATCTAACTTTAGTATATAAACAGCTTTAATGAACAGAATTTTCCCTAGTACGCTTAGAAAAGAAATGTCAGCAGGTATCGACAGCAGAAGAAAGATATATCTGAGTGTATCCCCATAATGTTAACTTTGCATATAGGGAAAACAAACACAGCAATTTCTGCTCAAGTAGGCATGTCATAAAAGGTTGCTGGCTAGGATTAAGTAGGTTATTGATCAATAAGATGGCACAGATAGCTGATAGCATATGGCAGATAACATGTCAGGTGGCTTGACACGAAGTATGAATGCATTCTGAAAATATATTGACTTTACTGTCCTAATACTCTCAAAAATGAAATATTCACCAAAATACACATACTGTAGTTTCTGGGCCAAAACCATGAAGACAGCTGTTGCAGGTACTTTTTGAAACTAGTTTTTGGCCCGTGCTTTGCACGTGGCAGGCAACGCGGTCGGGCGCGGGATGCAACGCGCGAGGGCGCATGAGCGTGCAAGCGCGTGCGGGACACACGGGAAACACGATCGGGCGCGGGAGCGCGGGCGGGGGCACGCGGGAAACGCGGAAGGGTGTGGGAGCGCACGGGACGCGGAGGCTGCGGGACCCACACAAGTGGCGCGGGAAGGGGAGGCGGGCGCGGCAGACCATCGCACGACGATAGGAATTTAACAAACGTTTTAAGTAGGAGAGATAATGGTTATGAAAGTGTCTACAGGCCTAAATATCAGAAGTTAAGAGTTCAATACTTCAAGACAAATCTACCCGTGTGATTTTTTTGTTTCCAAACTAAATATTTTGGAACCTATTGACAGTCAAAGTTTTAAAAGTTTGACTGGATCTTAGTCAAAGCGACATGTATTTATGACCTATTGACAGTCAGTTCAGGAAAATCTACTATGAATGCTAACTATAATGAATTGCCATTGCCGCTACCCAGGGTATAAAGAATCACTATGGGGGGCATATAGCCAACCAATGTATACAGATGAAAGTTCTAATAAGTTGATAGCTATGTTAACATATAATGGCATATCCATTTTATAAGTAGGGACAAATCAATGCCAATATACAATAGGACACCGATACCAAAACTGTACCGGCTAGACAAAATGACCTATAAACAGTCATTGCTTCAGTTGCGAGTGGTTTTAAGTAGTCACAAGTGATTTACAGGAGAAACGTGTAAATAACTAAGCACGATGTCATAACCTTCAAAATATGACCAATCATCGACCTAGCCAAGGTCCAGATTCACTAGTGGAACTGACTGTTCCAAAAATGGTAATCTTATGTATCTGTATACTTGCAAGTCCATTTGTTTGAAATGTAATTATATACATAGATGACCATTGGGGGAGAAAAAGTGACCCCAGTTTTTTTTTTATCTGTGGTTATTACATAAATGAATAACGACTGCAGGGAAAAAAAAGTGGCCCTAGGTTTACTAGCATATACAACAGTTACCAGAGACATTGACCTAGCGTTCATTCACAGCACTATGTGTGGGCTTGATGTTACATTTAGGAGGAAAATTGCTGTGCCATGTTTCACATTCCTTGTAACCACACCGCATGCCAATACTTTTCTGTGCCACAGAATGGTCAGGAGCACTGGTCGGGCAGCAATTTATCTTTTAACAGAGGTTGTACATAATGGATCCGCAACATGATTTTTCTTCAAAAAAAACTGTGCCTTCATCTGTCAGGGTGCATGTGTGCTTGATAGTTGCCACAGATTAGCTGGTAATATGCAGTTTGGAATCCGAGCCAGTTTGGTGAGTCTATTGGATTTTGACCTGAAGTCTATGGTGCACCCTGACCCTAGCCAGGTTGCCCCAACAGACTATGAAAGGTTGCACCACTGTAGTGAGATAATTATAATTTTGATCCATGCAAACTATAAGCAATTCACTGTAAACTATCAGTCTGATATTTCACAAAGAAAATGACCTGAAGTCCACAGGAATCAACCAGATGAGCATGGGAAAATATAGTAGCAAACAATAAGAGCACAAACAACAAATTAATCATAGAAACAAAGCATATCAAATCTTTAAGGAAACAGTTATTTAGTAATAGGCTTTAACCAAACTGACATGAATAAAGATTGTTAGGAATATAGAGTCCTTATCCATTATATATAGGTTAGGTTACTAGAGTCCTTATCCTATACTCATGTATTTTATATATTGCCCTCAAGAGCTACTATTGAAAACAAGTTGCTATTCCTAATATTGTATTCAGAGCCAAAATTAGGGTTAGGTTTTGTTTTCTTGCGTGTTGCAACTTCCACGCATCATGGCCTGTTTCCCCTGTGGCTCCTCTTCCATCGCTCCGATCTACCGCACACGCTCGTGGGATCCATACGCGTCTGCGTAGTTGAAGAAGCTCGGCACCTTGGTCTCGCTCGAATCTGCCCAGAGCAACCCGCCTCCTGCTATCCCACGACCCGATCGACACGCTTGCACCATGTCTCGTCTCTCCGCTCAATCGGACGGCCATGTCGCACTTCCTCCCCGTCGACCTCCGCGACTCCACCTGGCCGGTAGATCCGGACCGCCATCATGTCGTGCTGCGCCACCCCGAGGGCGACCTTGTGCTCCACCCGGCGTACCACGTGCTCTACGACCTCCCGACCTCGCCCGAGCTCCTCTTCGAGGACAACGCTCTCCAGAAGGGGCGCATCTAGGGCGAGGACTTCACCTTGTACACCGGCGTCGATTACCTCACATGCGTCGCGGCAGGTGCGATCGCGAGACTCCGCCGCACGGCCATCAAGGTTGGCGAGTCCACGAAGCTACGCCTCAACCGAGTCCTCAACAATTGCGGCTTCGTGGGGCGTGCATACGGCAACCGGCTACAAGTTCATAGATCTTTTGTCCATACCGTGCGAGTCCACATATTCTTTTGTCCATTAGTCAATTTCTTTACAACGTTATTGATGCAACTTAGCCATCTAGATCTTTCCGTAGCTTTAGTGACAACTTCATTTATTGTCTTTCTACTTGTCATTACTTTGTTTGTAAATCTTGATCTAGGGCGTTCTTGTATCATCTTGGTCTTTCCGTAGCTCTAGTGACAATTTTTGTTTGTCGTCTTGCTACTCATTGTTGTTTTGTTGCAATTCTTGATAAAGGGCATTCTTTTGTTGTCATCACCACAGCTCTACTCCTGTGCTCCGCTTTGCACTTCTTTGGCTTGATTCAACAGGATTAAAAGACTTCACTCTACGATGGCTTTGAAGAGACATATTTTGGATGTATTAGCCTAAGTTTATTACTTAGTGTCACCTCTTTCAAATGCAACGCTATTGCATACGCCTTACATTTGAGGGGGGTGTTAGGAATATAGAGTCCTTATCCATGACGTATAGGTTAGGTTAATAGAGTCCTTGTCATGTACTCATGTACTCTATATATTGCTCCAAAGGGCTACTATGGAATACAAGTTGTTATTCTTAACAGATACCATGGCAATACTCTCATTTTGCAATAAATGTTAAGATATTTTAGCTAGTTCAAGACTTATGATCTATGCCAACTGCAGACAAGCTGGAAAAACTGCAGTTGAATAACAGAGATGAAAACAAATATGGCATGCATGAGGGCATTAGTATCAATTAGGCAATTACTCTGAAGCGTGATATCCAAAAGTAGCAAATATGGCATGCAGGAGGGCATTAGTATCAATTAGGCAATTACTCTGGAGCGTGATATCCAAAAGTTCCCAATACACGAGTTGAATGGAGGCGAGCTGCCATATCTGGTGCTTGATTTAAGAGATTGAAGTCTGCAATTTTCGCCTTAAAATCCTCAAACAGCAGTATGTTGCTTGATCTGATGTCCCGATGGATGATTGAAGGCTGAACCTTCTCATGCAGATATTCTATGCCTTTTGCAGCCTCAATAGCAATTTTGACCCTCTGCATCCAGTCGAGCACAGGCCCAGGCTGTGCACCTTGAACGCCTTTTCTTCCTGTTGTATAAAGAAAAATGATGCAGGTCCATCACAGATAAGGATGACATCCTAAAGAATATATTTATGAGCATGTGGAATGATAAGGATACTAGGTGCTTGATGTCTTACCATGCAAAACATCATGAAGAGAACCCATGGTTGCAAATTCATATGTCAGTATACGATAATTTCCCTCCACACAGTAACCCAACATCTCAACAAGATTTTCATGTTTTAGCTTTGATGCCAATGAGACCTGTGGTAAGGAAACATAGATTTTTTTTATTTTTCATGTTTTTGCCTTCTGACATTGTCATCAAGGTATGGGGAATACGAACAGAAAAGGTAAGAAGCTAAAAGTACTGTGGGTGCTCACCTGTTTCAAGAATTCATCATTAGGCTCATTTTCGGATGCATCAAGTTTTTTTACTGCCGCTTGCCTCCCATCATCCAAAGTGGCATGATATACTCTTCCGTAAGAACCTTCACCAATCAGAGCATTTGATCCAAAATTGTCTGTCTTTTGTTTCAAATCTTCCAACGACAATTCAGGGACATCTATTGTAGGAGGGGAAATCTCTGGCTCAGGTTGACTAGCAGGAGATTTCGAAGACTTCTGCTTGGCTGAAAAGATAAAAATAAATCAACAAGGACTCAACATGTAAATGGCATGATCCATAAGATAATAGACCGGGATTTAACATGCACATTTAAAATTAGTCATTCAAATAGATTGTAGCAGAATACCTTAGGACACTTCTATTTAAATAGAGGACAAAGGGAATCATATAAGTATGAGACAAGACAAATAGCATCCATGTTTGCTTCTCACAACACAAGGAAGCCATAAAAGAGTATTAACTTTGTATGACTTAGGTCCCTTAAAAAGAACAGGGATAAATTGCGTAACCCAACGGGCCAAGAATAGAATAGGACATTAACACTAGAAAAAGATGTTTCAATAAAAACAAGGAATGGTATTTAAAAACATCTTCGTCTACCTGAACAATGGTGCATACATTAGATATAAGAAACACTGATGTGATCCTTGTATTTGCTGTGCATAAATTTAATATGAGAAAACACTACAACAGTATGTATTTTCTCTGCATAAATATGATATGAGAAGCACTATGATGGTATCCTTGCATATTCAAATTGCTAACTAGTGTCCACAGTGATATGCGAATCCACCTTATTCATATGTGAATCCTCAATAATTAATTCATATTACAACCTGAAATTTTTTTGTGAATGGACAGAAATTTGCTTTCAGCTACTATTCAAGCTGAATACGACCGACTGAGTTCCTAATTCCCATTGGACATCAAGATTCAAGAGAGAACTAAAGGTTTGCTTATTTATAACCATCAACTTGACCTAGTAGCACCTGAATTCACAAGATTAAGGGAGGAAAAAACAAGCATTGAAAGTTAGCATCGTACCGTCTATCTTATTGCTCTGAGCTTTGGATTGCTCCTTGTCATGGCCATCTTCCTCATCGTCAAAGTGGCAATTACAACAAAACCACTGCCTCATATCGTCCCCTCACCAGTCAGTCACCACTTCAGTACATGCAAATGCAACAAATGCACAAAAGAGTTAGCCATAAATGGAAACTTCAGAACACACGGTAAAGCCCATTTTCAGTACACAAACAGCACAACTACATGCAATCAATCACTGAACAGGTACTAGTGTACAACATCTATCCCCATCCGTCCGTACTCAACACACATATATAGTTAGCAAGACTTTACCAATTCGCTGCTATGTGAGAAAAGAAAAATGTGCAGATAAATAATAGGCCAACATTACTACTCTGATAATCACTTAGAGGTACCACTCTATTGCTTTTTGGGGGGCTTTGGGGCTCTGCATTTCAGATATCAGGCGCGTGTATATGCAGCAATTAGGGTCGCTTTCAGCCTTTCCAGAAGCGCGTGGAGAGTAGTATATACCAAAACGTGATTCCCAAATTCGATAGACCCAATACCTCCACTATCACCAGGGGCGGCGGACTTTGGGGTTTCTACCCACCCAAAAAAAAAATTGAAAAAAAAAAGATAATAAACTCTTAACAGCACTCCACCACGCAGCAACCAAATACAAATCCGCAGAAAGCAGGATTGATTGGAGAAGAATCGGGCCCAGGAAGGAAAGATTCGGATTCGAGGGCTCGCAGCAAAGAGAAGGCCCTGCAGAGGTAAACTAAATACTCTTCTATTGAAACCAATCAATCCAAGCAAGAAGCTAGGGCTTCCTTACCAGCGAAAGACGAAAGCAATCGAAGCCCGGATGGATGGATGGATAGATCCCCACTCCACAGCAGTCCGGCCGACGAGGAGGAGGAGCACGCTTAACGAGCGGGCAGCAAGCCAGCAAGAGAGGTGGCGCCGCGTGCTTTCGGTTGGGACTAGAGAGGACGGCTGGACTGAGTGTGGCGTGGAGGCGTGCTCAGCGAAAGAGGGGGGCGAGTGCGACGACAGTGTGAGCCTGCGGGACCACCAAACAAACGTCAAGTGGCCCTGTTTCTCTTTTCTATTTTTGGTTCTTTAAGTAAAACACAGTACTTTTCAACTTCTCTGTAGCATAATGTAGATCATAACGTCACTCTTAATATCTTGTTTCTTAAGAGAGAGTAAAAAATTATTATTAAGAAATAAACTTATAATATATGTATATGTGTTACTAGTTTGTTGTGTCTTCTAATATAATTTATTGTCTCACAATTATTTAAAATTGTTCAAAGAACTAATTTTTTTCGTAAAAAATAAATTTCTTCGCTCTCATTTTTAAATTACTTATCATATCATCTTTTTTATAGGTATCTAATTAATATTTAAAAAATTAGCATTAGGAGTAGTCTAAACTCTCATATTAATGTGTTTCTCTTATACTGATTTTTCTTATAAATCATTACCCGGTAGTCTGCGCGTAACCTTTATAAATCACCTGTCGGTCTGCGCAGGTGACTGACAATCGGTACGACATGTTATCTTAATTTGAGGATCAATGTAACAAGAAAGCAAATCATCGCAGTTGTATGGCAAATACGGTGCAATAGTGTCTACATCATCTAGTAACACTAAATTTTCACTGTGAGACATTTGTTTTAGGAGACAGTGACCCCATTCTCTTACACCCTTTCTGTTTGTATAATATCTAAAAATGGCAATATATAATAAACATTGTTAATAGCTAATGAGGAAGAAATGGTGGGGAAGAAACACATGACGCGTGGGGGTCTGCTATTAGAGAGAGAAGGGGGTGGGTGGATTTGCAACATGGTGGGCTGACCGGATATGACAGCATTATGATTCAGGCTTTCAGGGTTAAGGTTAGGGTTCAAGTTGTCACGATTAGGGCTAATATATACCTCGAGATATAGAAATTAGGAAGAAGGCAGGATAAATGGTGGGTAGTTTTGTGTCGCTAAGGCACCACCATCGGAGGGTCAAGTCACAATGGGGGTGTCATGTCAAGAGTGGTTAGTGGTAGGCGGGATTGAGGCGTCAGTAGCACGAGGTGGGCGGCGTAGCAAGGCAGCGGGGACACCGTAGCCCATGGGTAGAGGAAGGGGAAGGGAGGATGAGCCAGGTAGCCACAACACCGTCAGGGGCGTCAATGCTTATGATGGTCAGTGGTAGCTTAACGAATGCAGGGGCAGTGGTGGAGGGGCTATGGTGGCCGGAGGTTGAAAAAGGTGGTGAGTGGGCTATGGTTGGCTTGGGTCTGCCCAACGGACCTGAACAAGCTCCATGTAAATGGCCTTATTGCTTAAAAAATTACTTTTATATTTTTTAAATCAGAAAATTGTAAATATATACGTCTATTTTGAAATTTTGTAAATCTATATTCATATCATCTATTGAAGGACAGCATACTACTTATCGCCTGGAGCCGGTCCTAACATATGGTGGGTCCAGGATAACAGCGTCCCCGCTACAGAGTATCTCCAGTGAATCTCATTAGGGGTGTTCCTACTTGACCTTGATGACGCAGCTCTAGGTTATACAATAATTGACTTTAGTTCAACTTTTTCTATGGGTGCAATAAATTTGGTAGGTCATGAAGTAGAGTTCTTTAATACTTCTATTCATAATACTTAGCGCTATGCATTCGTCCCTTTGGGGCTTGAGGTGAATAAGTGTTTTTTTGGTTGGTTCGAGGGGTGTGGGGGAGCGTTATGTTTCTTCTTTCCATTCATCTTGGTTCTGAGCTTTCTTCACATTGGCTTTGGGCATGGAAGGCATCGGAAGTATCCACAGTACATTTGTTTTACTGTCCTCGTCCATGCGTATGGGATCAAGGTTTATAAAACTATTTGGACCTTGAAAATCACTTATCGACGGTCACTGAAAAATCACGATTATTGTGATAACCAGACAAAATTTGGTAAGAATTCGGTCAAAATTCACTCGATCAAATTTGAAATTCGGCGAGAATTCAGACTGAATTAACTGAACGGTAACTGGTCAGTTTGCTACGGTTACTGATCGCATTTAGCGCATTATTGAGCGGTTTTTTTGCATTTTTCGAATTGTCGGTAACTTTTCTAATTCGTCAGTAAACATTCAGTTTTAGCGATTTATTGAACGATTTTCTCGAATTTTAGTGAAGTTAAAAAAATAAAAAATAGTTCAATCTTGTAAAATCAATAACTAATTCATCTGAGCTTCAAATCAAGTGAAACAAATTTTGTTGGTTTCCTTGTAACATGATCTACATGATAAAAGTATTTGTAATCATAAAAAAGTTGATTATTTTTTGTGAGAAAATGTATTTGCTAAACCTAGTTAAATGCATAGTTTACTCTTTACTAATCCAAAAATTATGAAATCAATTTTTTTAGTCTTCTTACATGATCCTATGTTTTTTAAAAATACATGGCTCATGAAATAGTTATTGTTACATGCATGATTGTGTAAATGTGGTGCAACTAGATTAATTCATAACTAATCCATCACACCTCAAAAATTAATGAAACCACTTTTATTAGCTTATTTATAATATGCTTTATGTAGAAAAAATAATGCTAGACAAGAAAAAATAAATAACAGTGCTATTTCTTAATATATTCACTTTATGCTTGTAAACTTTGTAAAAATTATGAAGAAATTAATAAAACTTTAAATAAAGTGAAACTAATTTTAAAGATCCTATTAAGATACCCCTACATAAGAAAAATATTTGTTTATATGTTAAGATTTTTCTTAACATAAGTTAATAAATGAGTTGCACGCTTCAATTTTTTTTCAACTTCCTCCCAATAGAATAGGATGCAAATGATATGTTTTGAAATAATTTTTCATAAAATGCCTTAGAATTGTTTCTAGTTTTATATTATTTTTTATTTTTTATGTATTTGAATTTTTTAATTCAAATTTAAAAACTGGTTGGTTTATATTTTCGATACGGAGCGTTAAGCTTGGTTACCCGTGATTTTTTAATGGTAACCGTCGATAAGTTGAATCCTGTATGGGATTGAAAAAGATGATTTGTGTGCCTGCCGCCACCATGATAACTTCTTGGACATTTCCCATTCATCCATCGGTAGAGCCATCAATTTGCACCTTTTTACCCTGGCTAGAAGTTTATACTGACTCTTGTGCCACAATGGTTATATTGACGGCACCTGCTATGTGAATCGTTGAGAGAAGAGAGAATTTAAGCAAGCCAAACTCCCTGACAGGAAAGATTGAAGGCATCCATGACAATGTTGGGTCGCACAGTACACATGAACCAGCGGGCGTGCCACGGTCTTTCGTGGGGACACGAAGTCCGTACGCTGCAGCTGCCTCCCATAGCATTTGTGCCATGCAACGAACATAATAATTTAGGCAGACGTGGTCAGCGTAGAGAACATCTTTAATTGCAATTTGCAGTTAGTGGTTGTCGTTGGAGTATAAGAATATATGGTTTGTTTAATAATACACTTTAGACAGCATTGGCACACGCATATAAATATACCATTTTTTTATAAAGGGAAATCCTTTCGGAGAAATCAAGTGAATATGTAATTTGGTTTATATATGATAAGTCATTGATAGTATACTCAATGAGATTAACATATTTGTTAAGTATATATTTTATTAGGTCTCATAGATGCAACATATAAAGAAACTATTAAATCTAGGATAAAGATTGAATTGAATTGGACAAGTCCTAAAAACTATGTACACATCAGATGATTCGATGCAGAGACATTTGTGTATGCTGGTTGATCTGGCAATGGAGAAATTGTGTAGTCCGGTGCTTGCAGTTGTGCATGCCAGAGTCTTTATCGGAGCATTTCCCAAAAGATTCCTTCGGTTCAATGGAAGATGGAATTATACATGGCCGATGGTCCGGTGATTAAAATTATGGACGCCGAATGCTTCACCGGAGCAATTTCCAGAAGTGTTCATTCGGTTCGATGAGAGAAATGAAGTTGTACACACCGGATGTTATGATGCTTGTACTACTGCTAATGCTAGAACATCTAGTGTTCCTGATTTTTTTATGAAGCTTTCGACAGAGAATTTTGATTATGACTAACTGGATGGAGAGAAATGGAGTTGGAAAAATTTATGTACTTGTCTTATGATGTGTAGGCGATAGATGCAACTTGACGGTCAATAGCGAGATGATCGGAGCTAAGCGGGGTGCTTGGTGTCGGACGATCAAGGAGGGCCAGGCAGAGTCAATGATGATCCTAACTGTAAATATAGAGAGCAAGCAAAGCATGAGAAGATATATAAAGATGACGTGTTGATAAAATCAAGCGAAAGAGATACCAATGCAAGTGACAATGCGGTCTGAGGGATTGGGAGTGGGAGAGACTTACCGACATTCGAGATTGCAAGACAGAGTAGACGTGTCATCATCAGAAGGTTATTTGAGAAGCAAGAAAGCTAGGTTACTTAGGGAGCAAAAAAGCTATGTTACTTGGAGAATAAGAAATCTAGATTACTTGTGGGGCAATGAATCTAGGAAACTTGGCATTCAAGGAAGCTCACAAAGCCTATAAATATGGGGTGAGCTGTGAAAGCCTCCTTGAGCAAGCCATTTGAGAGTGTTGTGCTAGGGTTCCAAAAGAGAGAGAGGAGAGCTTTGCCTATGGTTTAGGTGAGAGCTATGTATTTAAAAATATTTTATAATCCGTCAAAAATAGGGTGTTCCTTTGCAAGTAATGAATATTGTGTTTCCTCTTACACTTGTGTTCACCTCTTTCTAGTTTCCCTCTTGGCTCACTCGCATGATTGCAAGTTTTTTTTTTTGGTTTTGTTGAGATTTTCATTTTTTTTGGAGAGCTGAATTTTTGTATCGTGTTGAAGTTATTCTTCTCGATGCTAGAGGGATAAGAGAGAAATGGAAAAATATCAGTTTGTCGTGCTATGAACACATCTAGCATGTAAAGCTAACTGAAAGATAAATGACCCTCTTATATATTTTGGTGATTAATATCAATATGATCAATGAGACTAACAAGGTTTGCTAGTATGTAAAGGTTTAGTCTTCTGGATGAAGAAGATGGACTTAGGGTTCCAACCACCCCAAAGTATTCAACATAAAGGTTAAAGAAAAGCTCTATGAAGATATATGACATGTTGTTTATACAAGTAATCATAGTATTGAGAGCATTACTTGTGTAGATAGGTTTGTTTCTCTTTAACCGTACTAAAAAATGGGTTTATGTTTAGTAGATTGATCTATTGTCTTTAGGTTAGTTACCCAGTAAGTGATACACACTATGTTTGGGTAGCTCTATTAGACCAGATGAAGACCGACATCAAGAAAGTGAAGCCATCGAAGTTAGGACAAAGTATGAATTGAATTGGATAAGTTCATGTTGGATTGTATACACCAGATAATCTGATGTGTTCATTGGAACATTCATTAGATCAATTATGGAGAGAGCTCTACTCTGGGGGAGATCTTTGGAAGTTGTACTCACCGAATGGTTCGGTGACTTCATTGGAGGATTCATTAGGGTAAGTTTCTGGAAGTTCTACTCCATAGAGTTAGCTGACCGAGGAGTTTGGCCCTTGCTAGGGGCTCCAACTTGAACTAGGGGTGAGCGGCAATTCACTGATACCACAGAAAAAAACTCATAGTACTGAGTTTATATTCTCTCTACCATTTGCATCCCACATTTATTTTTTGCACTTAGTATTTCGTATTTTCCTTTCCTATAATTTCCATGTGTAGTATATAGGATTGGTTCCTAGGGTACAAAACTTTAGTATGGTAGAGTAGAGACACTAGGTAAATATAGAGCGCATTTAGATAGAAATTGATTTGGATTTATCTAGCTGAATTTGAGCCTTAGTTTTAGGTGACCCTAATTCACTCACTCCCCCACCCCCTCTTAGG
The DNA here is from genome assembly GCF_958298935.1 of Phragmites australis. Classification (NCBI taxonomy): domain Eukaryota; kingdom Viridiplantae; phylum Streptophyta; class Magnoliopsida; order Poales; family Poaceae; genus Phragmites; species Phragmites australis. The sequence goes on from NC_084935.1 coordinate 16,750,170, forward strand.
GCATCACCGATTCTTACAATTGGTATCAAAGCCTACGGCTTCTATTTGGATATTTAGGCTTGACAACCTAGTAAGAAAGTGATGTCCGATGATTGGATGGATATTTTTAGGGCTCCATACTTTGACAGCATAAACTTCCCCCATTTGGAGGTTTACAAATGCCGGCATGAATCCCATGAGTAGGCCTAACAATCCCACAAATGTCGATAGGAATAGTTGCAATTCAATGCTATAGCTAGAAATATCTTATTTTTATATCTAGCATTGCTATTTTTAATTGTGTTTATAGTCTCACCAATACGCATGATATTTGGATCACGCTCATTGAAATTCATGATGGTATTAAATATGTCCATGAGGAAAATATCATGTTGCCAAATCTAAGTTGAGCGATTTTGTTATGCTCCCCCATTAAAATGCAAATGACATGTACTCCCACCTAAATTTTATTGTCAATAAGCACAATGGGTTAGGTTTGACACAAGGATGAAGATGTGGCAAGGATAATGCTTCAAAATCTTCTTCGTAAAAAATGCTACAACTTCACAACCGCAAAGATTTGAGCAAGATGACATCCACACAAGTGCCTAGAAACCTTACCACACATGATCTCTACATGAAGATGGGTGATAAAGCTTCATCTTCATCTAACAAGAAGAGCCCTTCTCTTTCAAGCAAACAAGAGAAGATGGATATAATGAGGAAGAAAGAAGAGTCAAACTCATCCTCAAGTGAAGAAGAAGAGGATGAAGATGAAGATAATGAAGACGATCAAGATGACACAAGTGAAGACATCGAGAAATTGGATAAGTACATGAAGAAGATCAAATCCTAGGAATATCCAATTTCAATTGATGACCTAGTCTTCAATTCAAGGAAACACAAGAAGATTTACTTTGAGTGTGGAGAAATTGGGAACTTCACCATTTATTGTCCAAGAAAGTCCATGAAGAAGACTAGGAGCAAGCTCAAGTAAAAGAAGAAGGAAGAGAAAAGAAGGAGAAAAGCCTGTGCATGCATAGGGGAGTAGATGGACGAAGATTCAAGCTCAAGCTCTAGTGATGGTGAACACCGTGGCAAGATGGCCGCACTATCCATCAAGAAGACAACTTTATCCCCTTCATCATCATCATACAAGTGTCTCCTGGTCAAAGGTAATGAAATCGATATAAGTGATGATGACTCTGATTTTAATTCTGAATCTCCCACATATTATGAGCTTGTTGAGATTGTAAATGAGTAGCAAAAGGCATTAGCAAAATTAACTAAAAGGTTTGAGATCCTTAAAGAAACTCATGCTCCATTTGTTGCTAATTATGAAGAATTAGTTAGCAAATATACCTTGCTTAACAAGGAGCATGAAGAGCTTAGTGCAAATTTAAGAATCTTGAGCAACAATCTAAGGCCTCCAAGAAACCATCCATCTCACTTTTTCATGTTAATTCTAAGATGAATGCATCTACTTTTTGTGATAATTTAATTAACATATCATGTTCTATGACTTGCGATGAAAATTTTTGTGTTGAGACTAACCTTGCAAGGGAGAACAACAAGCTTAAATAAAAAGTAGAAAAGCTCAAAAAGGACTTGGCAAAAAATTAAGCAAAGCAATGTCAAACCTCCGCAAGATATTAGTGGACATGGCCATGAGCTTGAGACGGCAATTCATAAGATTGGATCAAGACCAGGGAAAGGGTCCACCAAGAAGAAGCTTGCAGAGGGAGCAAATGTGGCTTGCTATCTTTACCATGAAGAAGGTCATAAGTCCTATCAATGCAAGCAACTCAAGAAAAGAGAAGAAGAAGGCCAACAACAACAAGAAGAAGGGCCCCCACTATCTCCTTAAGAATAAGAAAGATAACAAGGTGGCCTATAAGGTTGGCATGCAAGATAGTGAGAGGAACCAAACCATTAGGGTGCCCAATGATGTCATTACCAACATTAGGGGCTCCAAGGAGAAATGTGGCTTAGATTTTGAGGGACTCGAGAGTATTTGGAGACGTGGCTCACAAGAGAAAATGAAGTGAAAATTCATGTAAAAGAAGCCAAGTACAAAATTCAAGCTTATTGTTGAAATTCTTGATCATCATATGCCCAAATCCTTCATTCAAACATAAATTAGGGTAACTAGATTCAATTCTATGCATTTGTTTCATCTAGTCTCTATAAATGTCTAAAATTGCATGAACATGTTTATTTACTTTGTATCTGCATTTTTAATTCGGTATATTTTAATTTCATGCAATGTCTATTTGCCTCTTTTTTATGGTAGGTTGTGTCGACGATTTGTGAACCGTCGATCTTATGAATATGTTAAGGATGTAGGGAATACTCCTATAGCCGAATTGTACACCAAAACATCAAGATTTATATAGGTTTAGGCCTCCTGAAGGATAATAGCCCTACGTCCTATGGTCTTGTATTGATCTTCGAGACAGATTACAAGAGGGTCTTGGCTAGCATAGATAGGATCTAAATCTAGTTGAGGGCTCCTTGCTCGTAGTCTTGGTAAGATATCGATGTAGATCATGATTGTGGTTCTATTTTTTCTTGTCCTCCGTAGGTCCACTGGCTCTGTATATATATATGAGAGTTATTGTGTAGCATTTGAACTCCTTTCCTTCCGAATAGGATTATGTCATCCTTAAACTTAGGGATAGACTTCCTTGTTTAAGGGATATTCTAGAACTTGTCAGCAGCTTTCATACGTCCAGGGAATCATTTCCTGGATACAATCATATGCTTCGAGAATCCAAGAAACACTAGTGGATTCATATACGTATAGGATAGTCATATACTACTCATCATCAAGCCCCCCATCAGTACGTGAAATGAGTTTGTGATGGATCAAAAACATAACCTAGACAAGGGAACATCTTGACAGGTTGTTTTCTCGAGTTATAACTTGGGTCTTTGGGTAGGATGTACATCTAACCGGGTATCCAGATGTCCTCAGGTCATCTAGTCGGGACTTTATACTTTCTCGGGTAGCTCCGTAAGCTTCCAAGAAGGTGCCTCATCTGAGTAAGGATTCCGGGTCACCCAAGGGATATCTTCCCAACTTTTCGGAGTCCTAAAAAGGGTGGGGAGAATTGGCTCTTCACCTGGTGGTTTTTTGAATTTGAACCATCATGGTAGAAATTTCATGTGGTGGTGAAAAGAATATTTTTCTGGCAAAAGATTAGGATGACATATGGAAACAACAGCGCATTCATCGAGGTAGTGCTCTGGCTCTTCTAGGATTTCGTACCAACAGGCCACGCATGCACCGGAAGAGATCCCAAACAAAAAATGTGATGGGACCCTGGCACTTAAGATCATAGCTCCGAGTAGCACTCAGGACCGCCACGGTAGCTAGTCGAAGAATCACCGAGTCCGCTTAGGCTTTCTTCTGTCTCTTGTGCTTGGAAATACAAATTTATTCTTTTGTTAGTAAAAGAACAAAAAAGAATGTAAATTAAAATGGCCAGACTTCTAGGGAACTTGATACCGAGGAGATACCAACAACCTATCATGTTTATTGCTACTCGCTTCCTCCTATGGATAGGGTAGGATGACTTCATTACTAATCAGGTTAGTCCTAGGTCCGGTGTGAGTGGGAGTCGTCGTAGCCCCCGAGCACTCGAGGACACGATAAGGAACCTCTGTCACATCCCACAAGTTCGTAACTTAGAACATCATCTCCACGCGAAGGAAGTCACTTTGGCACATGCACAATATATTGCCATTAGCTCTTGATATATTGTGTTCATCCAGCCTCGACTAGTTATCTGGGAAGAAAACTCAGATAAGCAATCAGATATAATAAGATAAAACTACCGACCGGTCATTATGGATTAGCAAACCAGGATAAGAAAAAAAAATGAACGCTCATACTTCCCCTCAGGTTTACAGAAACTCTTGTTTCCTAAAGTTGATTATTGTGTGTCATTGTCCGGGCTTATCTGGGTGCGCACGATAGGTAAAGATACCCAGATTGCAGCTTATCGCCGGTGCATCCATCTTACGGGTGACATAAGTTTAGTTTAGGGAATAAAAAAACACAAAGAGAGTCAAGTGACCTTACGAGAAATGTGAAACTTTACTAGTGTAAACTTACTCTTAGTACTTATAGATAAAACTTTTAGAGTTGGTCGACGTTCCAAGAATTATTAAAGACTCATCCATCCTCCATTGCTAAGCAACCCAGGATGAGTAGACTCGACCACCATGTAGAGACACTCCCCCTTTAGGGATAGCTTGTTGCTGTTACGTTGGCTCTGAATTGGTCATAGAACTAGGTTCCTAGCTTGGAGGGTTCATTATCGGATGACATGGTCGTAGTAACTCCGAAGGGATTTGACATTTGGCTGATCATATCATTGCTTGAGTCCTTTCTTAGTAGAGATATCGAAGGATACAAAAAGGAACTTGAAGCCCTCAGACACTACCGGGAAGGGATCCTAGAATATCTAGACCCCAAGTCGCGATAAGCGGATCGCCTTTAGAGCTTGAGCGGGTTGATGGACACAACTATTGTGAAACTAGCACTTGGCGAATCTTTTTATCATCTCACTTGCATCATGGAGAATCGTAGGCAAGTAGAAACCTTATCTGAAAGCCTTTTTGACTAGGGTTCGGAAGAAAGCATGAGCTTCGCACAACCCTCTATGGATTTCTTCAAGTAGTTTGCTACTCTGCTTCCACGAGACACATGTCATGAGCACTCTGTGGGCACCTCTTTGGCAGACGACATCTTCTACCAAGGTATACGTCCTAGCCCACAGGAAACCTGCTCGGATAGTGCCTTGTACTCGAGTATGACTCAAACCTGAAGAACTTGTGGATTAGATATATCCACGTATCTTCGTACTCGAGCGGAGTTATGAGTTCCCCCATGAATCCTTGTGGAGAGTCAATTCCTGGTGATGTCCGAAGCTAGTTATAGGTCTCTTAGACAACCACTCCTTCAGTTGTGTCATCTTACGATGTCACGGACATCTTTGAGAATCTTTCTTAAAAGATCCTGGAATGTTCTGGAGATTGTGAGGTAGCTAGTCGGGCAAGACTCAGCGAGACAGTTGTGTTTCTTGAGTCTGATGAATTTCTTTTGTAGCTTCCTCACCTCCACAAGGTAAGTTGTCATGGTCTTATATGAGGTTTAATACTCCATGCCAACTTGCTTCACCACTAACTATGAATCTCAATTCATGAAGAGGCGGTGGATGTCGAGTGCAAGAGCTACTCGAAGACTGGTGAGCAATCCTTCGTACTTGATAGCATTGTTTGTAACCGAGAAGTCAATCTGCAAAACATATAGCAGGCATTCTCCACTCGGGGAGAGGAGGGTTGCCCTAGACCCTAAGCTGTTGAGCATTAGCAATACATCAAAGTACATTATGTACCTCGGGCGCCCAGTCGTGGGCATTCTAGGGTTGGTTCCTCGTCCGAGTAGCCGGATTTTGATGCAGTCTTGGGTGAAGTCAGCGACATGGCTCCTGGTAAAGATACATCATTGTTTGCCCTAATCTCCATGAACGGCAATAACTATTGGCGATTTATGAACCGTCGATCTTATAAATACAAGAAGGATGTACGGGATATTCCCTGTAACTGAATTGTACGCCAAAACACCGAGATTTATACAGTTTCAGGCATCCCGAAGAATAATAGCACTATGTCATGTGGTCTTGTATTGATCTTCAAGACAGATTACAAGGAGCGTATTGGCTAGCCTAGATGGGATCTAAACCTAGTCGAGAGCTCCTTGCTCATAGTATCAGCAAGATGTCGATGTAGATCACTATTGTGGTTGTTTTTTGTCTTGTCCTTCATAGGGTCTCTTGGCTCTGTATATATATAGGGGTTATCGTGTAGCATTTGGACTCCTTTTCGAATAGGATTATGTCATCCTTAAACTTAGAGATAGACTAGGGATATTCTAGAGCCTACGAGAAGTTTCCATACATTTAGGGACTACTTTCCCAGATATCGTTGTATGCTCCGAGAATCTAGGAAACCCTAGGGGATTCGTATACGTATAGGATATCCGTACACTACTCATCATCAAGTTGCTATGTGTTAATTTGTGTTCTTGAGCAATATAGATGCTTTATGAGTTGTAGGTTAGTTTGTGGCACATATGATCAATTCATATCCTTTATGTGCTATGAGTCTAAAATATTTGGTACACTCAATTTGTCATCAATGACAATGTGCATGTCTCCCACCAGTAAATCAAATACTTATATGCATAAATTTAAGGGGAACATATCCTATGTTTTGTGATTTTGAGACTAACATGTTTATGATGTTATTTGTTTAGTCTCATGTTGAAAATGATGACAATCCATGAAGGTATGTTATGTTTGCTTCTTTTCAATTAGTATTCTCCTATTTTTGTATCATTTATCTAACTACCTTCCATAATATAGCTTAAATTCCCTCACTTGACTTAAGTATTAAATTGTGCATACATTTTACTATCCACCATATGTATACACAAATTAGGGGGAGTTTAGTTTATATTATGAGGCTTCATGAATTTTGATCCATATGCCTTCCACATCCAAAGGATCATGATTTGTGAAGCTCTCTCTTTTGCTTTTAATGTTTTCCAAACAGGAGAATTTTGGGGACTAAAGGAAGAGAAGAGATGGTCAACGGATTAATAGGGAGCCTTACATTCATCATGCTCATGAAATGGGGATGAACTTAAGATAATAGCATGGTATGTATATTTTCAAACTTTTCATGCATTCTTGCAATTTGCATCCAAGCAAGTAGTTGTATGTAATTCTATAATTATCTCTTGCTATGGTTGTGTTGTCATCAATCACCAACAATGGAGAGAATGAAATATCAATGAACCTAGCAAAGAGTTAATATGTTTTGGTGATTAATGTTAACATGGTTAATGGGACTAACAAGGTTTGCTAGTATCCCAAAGTTTAGTCCTCGTGGATGAATAAGATGGGCTTGGGTTTCCAAACACCTCAAATGATTCAACATAAAGGTCAAAAAAGAGCATCATGAAGATATATGGACATGTTGTTTTGACAAGTGATCATGGTGTTGAGAGCATCACTTGTGTAGATAGGTTTGTTTCTCTTTGGCCGTACTACAAAAGAGAGATTTAGGTTTAGTAGCTTGATCTTGTATTTTTAGATTAGTTACCTAGTAGATGATGCACTCTAGGTTTGGCTAGTTCTATTAGACCAAAGAAAGACTCAAGACATCAAGGAATTGAAGTCATCAAAACAAGTAAAAAGTACGGATTGAATTGGATAAGTCCCTATTCGATTGTATACACCGGATATCCGATGAGTTCATCGAAACATTTGTCAGATCAATTATGCAGAAATCTCTAGGGGAAGATCTCTAAAAGTTGCACTGAAGGGATAGTCCAGTGATTTCATTGAAGGATTCACGAGAGTAAGTTTCTAGAAGGGGATGCAGCTGGAGAATCTTAGAAGATATGCACACCGGATGATCCAATGTGCATCGGAAGATATCACTGGAAGGTATCAATGGATGTTCCAATGATCATGGATAGTTTCATCGGAGCAATTGTGCAGAGGGTCTGTTCGGCTTGGATTTGGTGAGATACACTCACCGGACAATGATGAAATTCAAAGCTAGAAGCAAAATGGCTAGTTTTGCATTGCACTCACCGATATTCTGGTGCTAGAGAACTTGTGCTCATCCAATGAAGGGATCAGTAACATCCTTAGAGGAGGGGTGAATTAGAACACTTAAAACTAATCAGCTCCAAAATCATCATAAGATAAACCTATATCAATTTCTATCTAAATATGCTCTAGATTCATCTAGTGTGTCTACTCTAATGTTCAAAAGTTTGCAACCTATAGCCAAACCTAGAATACTACTCTATGAAGGTAAACATACAAGGATAGATTGCAAGAAGTAAATGCGGAAACGTAAATATGGTAGAGAGAAAACTCGGCACAAAAGATTTTTATCACGTGGTATCGATGACGTAAACGTCACCCCTAGTCCACGTTGAAGCATCCACCTAGGCTATACCTCCCGAACAGCACCGGTCACAGCCCTTGAGTCACCTAGGCCTCAAGTAGGTTGAGCCACTAAGGCCGTGTTTGTTTGGGCTTCTGCTTTTGAGCTTCTCTGAAAAGCAGTGCTTTTGGCTTTTCTGAAAAGCTGCTTTTGGAAATAGGTTGTTGGCTTCTACAATAAATTTTTGGCTTCTCAGCACATAGCTTCTCAGAGAAGCACATCTCAGCGAGCTTCTCAGCTTTAGTTCATTTTCCTCAGAAACAGGCTTCTGGCTTCTCCAGAAGCCACTTCTCCAGAACCTCGTTTGTTCTGGCTTCTGGCTTCTGGCTTCTGCCAGTAGCAGAAGCAGTTTCAGAAGCAGCAAACAAACACAGCCTAAGCCATCAAGACAAGGCCTCACCATAAATCTCTCTTCTGGTCACTTGCCGTCATCTTCAGTTTGAAGCTTAAGCCAACAAGGCAAGGGTCTCCGTATCCCCGTATAAGAGTCTTGCCGCCACTCCACACCAAGTTGGAGGCTCAACAAGCTTGAGCCATCAAGACCCAAGGTGTCGGCGAGTCACCAAGACTTCAAAATGCCAGCGTACCACTTGGTACAAGCTAGGATCACTCCTTGATCCTCTCTCTAGGTAGTAATACCTAGACACAACTCTCTCTAGGCCTACTAATCATGTGTTTAATTTCCTTGGATGGTCACTTTAAGCACTTTGGTGGTTTGGATGTCTTCTCAAGTGTATGTGAGTTTCTCTGAACTCTAGCATCTTCAAATGACTGAGTGGAGGGGTATTTATAGCATCGACCCTGCGGACTAGTTGTTGCCCCCAATGGCTCAATTTTACTATATATGCTAGATGATTCGGTGTAAACAACATTATACTCGCCGGACCATCCGGCATGTACATTTATAAAAAAAAAACTAGCCATTGGATCTCCACTCAAACCCACTGTGAACACTGGATGTTCCGGTGCGTTCACCTGCCCATCGCTAGACCATCCGGTGTGTTGTGTTGAGCCTGCTCTTGCGTGTTGAACTACTAAGAGACGGACTATCTGGCGTGTAGCATCTACAAATCCTTCCTTAGGAAATACTTTGGCGCGCACCTTCTTCATACGCCAAACCTTTCGGCGTGTACAAGTGCCATGAGCTGAAACACTTCGACGAATACAACACATTTATCGCTAGACCATCCAGCGTATTCATTTTTCTTGAAACTTCTCTAATTCAACCAATCTTTGTTCCGACTTCGGTGTCTTTGTTATGTATTGCATCTATGAGACCTACTAAAGCATATACTTGATAAACATATTAGTCCTATTGACTATGTTATCATTAATCACCAAAATCACATATATATATACCTAAATATGGTCGCTACAAACTTCCCAAGGGCATGTTTGCTACAATCTCCCCTTTTTTAGCGATTGATTAGAACACAACCAAAGCAAGTGGCAAATAAATAATACCAATTGTAAATAGCACAAATAATGAATAGCAACACTTGCACAATACCTTACCACTTTGCTTCGATGCATGTTCTTACCATTATGTCCCCCTTTTGTTGTGGCTCCCCTTTTCTCCGTCGCTGCTATCTCCCTTAATCGACCCATGCAATAGTTCTTCTTTATTAGCCTCTGTATTCCTGGGCATGTTACTTCTTTGCTCCTCTAGGCATGCCACCTTGCATTTTTCTTTAGTCATCAAAATTCTCCCCATTTATCAACAATATTCAAAAAGGCTACGAAACACATATGAACTCGAAGAAAAACATTAGAGAACATGGGAGAGAGCTTTGTGAACCATGATCCAATAAAATTATATGAATTGAAGGGTTTTATTTCAAGGATATGGTACCAATTGAAATTAAATCACATAAATCACAATTCATGAAACTCATATAATATGATCTAAACTCCCTTTATATGTGTACATACATATGATGAAAGAAAAATATATGCATAACTAGATAATATGTAGAGATAGGAAGTTTAATCTATATTATGCATAGAGGTAGCTTAAATGAACAAATAAATTGATAATAATACAAATTGCTAAATAAGCATTACACACCTTCGGGGACTTGTAGATTACTTCATGGGACTACAAAAGATATCACTTAAAATACATGTTAGTCTTAAAATCAAAACTCATAGGATATGTTATCCCTAAATGCATGCATACACGTGTTGAATACTTGTGAGATATATGCACTTGTTATTGATAACAATGGGGAATTTACCCTATAGATTGGACTCATGGCACATAAAGAATACCAAATATAAAAACATGCCATAAAAAGAACCTATGACTAATAAACCATGTAGGTGCCTCATTGGTTAGCAAGGAAAACACAAGCAACCTACCATATGAAAACTTACACTGGGTATTGTAATAAATTGAAATGTGCACATACAATCCTAGACAAGGCAAATATATACATCAATTGAAAGGATTTTGCATCTAGTACCATAACCTTTTTTGCCTTTAGATGGATATTTGGGTATATGATGTTCATGGCTAACGCACTAAATCTTATACACTTGGTTTCTTTGCTTGAATCTTCACTTCATCTTATGAGCCAAGTCTCAAATCCCTGAGTCCATTTGTGGACTTCAAGTCTTATTTGAAACCCAAACCAATTGGGCCCCTTCATGTTGGTCATGACTTCCTTGGGAACTCAAATAAGTTAGTTCTACTCCAGTCCTTTCTCCCAACCATGTGTACAACCACTTTGCCATTGTTCTTCTTTTTGACCATGTAGTGGCCTCTTGATCTTAATCTTATAGTTGGACTTGGTGTAGAGGTTGAAGATCTTGTTGGAGAGATTCATCATCCTCTTCTTCTCATTGGTCTCCTTCTTGACTTGCTTGCATTGGAAAGACTTATAACTTTCTTGAAGGCACTTGAAGCATATCACGGTGGACCCCCTCCGCAAGCTTGTTTACCATGCTTTCACGGTTATCTTGAGGAGGTTGGAAATATTCTTTGCCCTTTAATCTTGTCAAGTATTTCCTTGAGCTTCTCCACTTCTTGCTTGAGCTCATAATTATCTTGTACAATGAGTTCATTAGATAGTTCTACAATAATATTCTTAATACATCTCTCATTACAAAGGAGTGAGCTAGATAAAACAATTAAATCATCACAAGAAATGAAAGCATCTACCATAGGATTAAAATTAAAGAGAGAGATAGATTGCTTCAAAGGAACCTTATGTTGAGATTCAATGCACTTAAATTTTGCCTTAAGATATTCATGCTCCTTGTTTAGCAATTCAAACTTACTCAATAATTGTTTATAATTAGACACAAAGGAGGCATGAATGTCATTAAGGGTATTGAATTTCTTAAGTTCTTTAGATTGTTTCTTTAAGACCCTTTGTTGCTCATTGATCAATTCAAGAAGTTCTTCTTGGGCAAGAGAATCCTCATCGGATTCATCATCACTTACATCACTTTTCATACCTTTGGTCATAAGACACTTTTATGATGACTTGCATGATGATGATTTACGTGATGATAACCTTGAGGAAGAGCATCTCTTAAAGCAGTGGATGATGAAGCTCTCACCACTTGAGCTTGAATTTTTATCTTCACTCACTTATATTTCTATGCATGCAAATTCTTTGCCTCTTCCCCTTGTCTTGCCCTTATTCTTGACCTTCTTCTCCTTCTTGATATGGTTAATTATGTTGATCAAGTCTTTTATGGAGATTCGATAATCAATCTTGGTATTAATCCTCTTTATATTTTTCTCTACTTATGAGATGAGCTTGGCGACCTTGGGATCAATCTCTTCATCACTTGACGTTATTTGCTCATCTTCTTCATCACTCTCTTCATCTTAATCACCGTCATCTTCGTTTGAGATAGCATCTTGCTCTTGTCTCCTCATCTTTGCCTTCATGTGTGAGTATGGTGCTTGCTTGCTTACGAGAGCAAGATTCTTGAAGTTGGATGAGGAAGAAGCTTCCACCCCTATGTTCATAGTCATCTCATGGGTAGTGATCTTGCCGAGTATTTGGCTTGGAGTCATCTTGGTAATTTCGTTGTTATCGTAGATGATTGAGACTATTAATTTGTACTTTAGAAGAAGAGTTTGAAGTATTGTTCTCACCACTTGATCATCTTCAATTGACGTCAAACCTAGCCCATTGATCTTATTGACAAGAATATTCAAATGTGAGTACATGTCATTAGCACTTTTATAGGCAAGTTGTTTGATACTATTGAGCTTAGAGACTAGCACATGATATTTTTCATTGCACACAGCTTTTGTGCCTTCATGTATTTTAATGAGACTAGTCCAAATATCATGTGTATTGGTGAGAGAATAAACACGATTAAAAGTATCGAGGCATAGATATGACAAAATGATACTCTTCGCCATAGCATCGGATTGCCTCTCCTTGTTTGTGATGCGAGGTATCATCCCTTCCTCAATGACTTTCCAAACATCTAAACTTTTGGCTTGAAGAAAACAAGTCATTCGAATTTTCCAATAGGGGAAATTAGTGCTGTCGAAATGTGAAGCGCTATGGGTATCCATCCCAACTCCGGACGTAACAACTCTAGGCGGTTAAACCTATCAAGAGCACGAGGTTCTGATACAAATTGAAGGGACCGGTGACGTCATAAGAGGAGGTGAATTAGGACATTTAAAACTAATCGACTCCAAAAACTTCACAAGATATATCTATATCAATTTCTATCTAAATATGTTCTAGGTTCATCTAGTGTGTCTACTCTACCGTTCAAAGGTTTAAACCTATAGCCAAACCTAGAAAACTATTCTATGAAGGTAAAAATACAAGGATAGATTGCAAGAAGTAAATACGAAAATGTAAATATGGTAGAGAGAGTAAACTCGGTAAAGGGATTTTTTTTTCCTGTGGTATCAATGGCATAAACGCCACCCCTAGTCCATATTGGAGCAGCCACCTAGGCTATAGCTCCCAGATAGCACCTGGTCATAGCCCTTGAGGTACCTAGGCCTTAAGTAAGATGAGCCACCAAGCCACCAATGTAAGGCCTCACCACAAGCCTCCCTTTCGGTCACTTGTTGTTATTCTCACTTCGGAGCTTGAGCCAACAAGGCAAGGGTCTCCACGTCCCCGTACAAGAGTCTTGCCGCTGCTCCACATCAAGTTAGAGGGTCAATAGGCTTGAGCCACCAAGGCCTAATGTGCCAATGAGTCACCAAGACTCTAATGTGTCGCGTACCACTTGGTAGCTAGAATCACTCTTTGATCCTTTCTCTAGACCACAACACCTAGATACAACTCTCTCTAGGACTATTAGCACTAATCACTCTCTAGTGATTTGCTTAATTGTCTTGGATGATAATTTTAAGTACTTTGGTGGCTTAGATGTCTTCTCAAGTGTATATGAGCTTCTCTAGACTCCAGCACATTCAAATGACTGAGTGGATGGGTATTTATAGTCTCAACCTTGCGGACTAGTTATTACCCCAATGGCTCAACTTTGCTGTATATGCCGGATGATCTAGTGTAAATAGCATTGTACTCACTAGACCATCCAGCATGTACATCCTTAAAAAAATTATCTGTTGGATCTCCATTCAAACCCACTATGAACACCAGATGTTCCGGCATGTTCACCAGCTCCATCGCCAAACCATCTGGCGTGCTGTGTTGAGCCTGACCGAGCCACTGAAATCTTTTTGCAATAATTGCTCTGGCGTGTTGAACTACTAAGCGTCGGACCATCCGGCGTGTAGCATCTTCAAATCCTTCCTCAGGAAATACTTCGGCGTGCACCTTCTTCATACGCCAGACCTTGCAGCGTGTACAAGTGCCATGAGCTGAAACGCTCTGGCGTGTACAACACCTTTATCGTCGGACCATCCAGCATAGTCATTTTTCTTGGGACTTCTCCAATTCAACCAATCTTTATCCCAGATTTGGTAACTTCTTCATGTATTGCATCCATATAACCTACTAAAGCATATACTTGATAAACATATTAGTCCTAATAACTTTGTTGTCATTAATCACTAAAATCACATACATGTCCATAATATGGTCACTATAAACTCCCCAAGGGCATGTTTTCTACATCCAATCATCCGGTGTTCACAGTTTCTTTGGCCGAGGAGGCAAAAAGTAGTTTTTGGGATGAGTTCCTGCCACCAAAGTTGAGCACATTGAAGATCAATGCATTAGCACAAGATTAAGGGCTTGATTAGTGCTAGTTTAGGCCTAGTGTGGGTGATTAGCCTAGAGTTGGATCTAAAGAGTTATCCACACTTATTACTCTTGGTGCTTGTCAGCATCTAGACGACTTGGCGGCATTCGTGTGTTACAAGACCCTCCGAGTAGGTTGTGGAGCGGCCACAAGTGTGTGAGAATTTGGAGTGCATTTGGGAGAGGATTAATTGGAGACCCACTGGTACGTCGGGAGCTTTAACAATTATCCATGGAGTTAGCCAACAGGAGAGCTTGCCTCTTGCGAGGGGCTCCAACATGGATTAGGGGTGAGCGGCAACTCACTGATACCATGGAAAAAAGTCATTATGCCGAGTTTACATTCTCTCTGCCTTTTACATTCTGCATTTACTTCTTCCACTTACTATTATTCATTTACCTCTTCTAGAATTGCTATGTGTAGTTTATAGGATTGGTTCCTAGGATGCAAAATTGTATTGCAGTAGAGTAGAAATACTAGATAAACCTAGAGCATATTTAGATAGAAATTGGTTCAGGATTATTTTGTTGAATTTGAGCCTTAGTTAAGTGACCCTAATTCACAGCCCCATCCCCCCTAGGGCATCGCAGATCCATACACTAACTCATGTGATCTCTCTTCACCTTGATGACATGGTCTTTGTTCCGAGTTCTCCATGATGACCGAGCCCAAGGATGGAGCCCCCCCCCCCCCTCTTGATGGCAAAAAGGGGCCATGGGCCCTCCCAATTTTACAAATTGTTTAAGAAAAAATTAATTATCATCACTTTCTTAGAAACAAAAGTGCTAAATTAAGCATATATCTATAGCCTTGGCCCCCTCTACCGAGCCAACTCCAGCATGACAACAAGCACCATTAAGCCAAGGTCGTTCTTCTTTCACTTGCGGTCCCAAGAACTATTTAACATGGCCTTGCTAGTATGCCCAAATCAAGTGTACAGCTAAGCCAGACCCATTCAATGTGCCCATATGAGTCAGGAATGGCCCTATCCCATAGCCCGCCTCATCCCCACACTTACCACCCCCTTAGCACGCTAGGATACCTCTCGCACCTCATTCGTGTTGCCTCCTCCTGCTCTCTCTCTCTCTCTCTCTCTCTCTCTCTCTCTCTCTCTCTCTCTCTCTCTCTCTCTCTCTCTCTCTCGTGCCGCAAGAGATCCAGTGGTGCTTGCTAGAGGGACTTGGCCAGCTGGTGCGCATGTGCCACAACATTCGTCTTCTCTATTAGGTACTAGTTGTGGAAGGAATCGATGTAGTATCCTCCACACTTCTCTTTGTACCCTAATCCTTTTTCTTTTGCTATGTATTGCCTTTTTATTTCCCTAGAGAATTAATTTTGGATTATTTGGTTGTTCGTGTAGAGATCTGTTAGAGTACATTTGTTTTGTGTATATGGTTCAACTAGATCTACTTTGTTGGATCTGTTTCTTTTTTATGCCTATTGTTGCCTGAGGTTGCATTGCTTGCGGTGTTTCATATGAGTTTCCCTATAGAAACTGCTCCATTTTCTGAGCTCTAGAACATAGTCTATGATGTAAACTGACACTGGATGGTGCATCTGATGGTGTCGTAGGAGTGCCAATTTCTTATTGAAGTAACTTGTGTAGTACAAGCACCACTAGTTTGACTAATTCATATGCATTCATTTTTCCCTCTATAAATGGATTTCTATTAGGCGCCATCAGGTGATTGTAATGCGTGTTGCTTTTGTTGTTGTAGTCATTACCTGGCCATTTGTTGCGTTTATGCATCGTTACCTTGCTCGTCCTTCTGTGACCTATGGCCCTATGCTAGAGACAGACCAAGAAAGGCAGGCTAACTTGAGGTTTATCCACTATTCCAATGACACCCAGTGCATCAACCTACTAAGGATAAAAAGTGCTCCTTTTTTCTAGCTTTGTGATCTTTTCCACAGTAGGGGTTTGATGAGGGATAATATCCGTAGGGGCATTGGGGGGCACGTGGCAATATTTCTCCATTTTGTGGGTTAGAACCAAAGGTTCAGATGTATCAACTTGGCCTTTAGAAGGTCAATTGAAACCATTAGTAGGTATTTTGGAGAGATGTTGTATGTTATTGGTGAACTCAGAGATGAGATGATAGTAGCTCCAGCATCTTCTGTTCCACTAGAAATTCAAAACAGTTGCAGACGGAATCCATATTTCAAGGTTAGACTATGTCAATTCAAGTGTACAAATACATTGACATGTGCATTGGACTTGTAGGACTGAATAGCTTCAATTGATGGAACATATGTCTTAGTTAGGGTTCCCAAATCCTGCAAAGCTGCTTTTCTTGGAAGGAAGCACACCACAACACAAAATGTGCTAGCTATTGTAGACTTTGATGTAAGGTTCACATATATTCTAGCTGGATGGGAGGGCTCAGCACATGATGCACTTATCCTGACTAATGCCTTACAGAGAGAGGATGGTCTCAAGGTTTCCCAAGGTAATAGAAAATCAACCAACCATATAATCTTGAATCTATTGTTCAATTCCGATTCCTTGGTTACCAAATGCTTGATAAATTCTACCTGGTAGATGTTGGCTATGCTGTCAGGCATGGATTCTTGCCACCATACAGAGGTACAGGGTACCACTCGAGGGAGTATGATGGAAGGATCCCTTAAAACGCCAAGGAGCTATTCAACGTAAGGCACTCATCCCTTAGGGTCAAGAGAGAGCTTTCACTGCATTAAAGAATAGGTTCAAAATCCTCTACAACAAATATTTACATCCCTACAAGACTTGAGTTATTTTGATTCTTATATGTTGTATCCTACACAACTGGATACTTAGGTATAGTCATAATGAATGTCCCTTCGAAGTCTACTTGCGATACCAATCAATTTGATGAGGCAGTCCCAAATGCTGTCATTATGGACAACAGGATGTGGGCAGCTAAGAGGGACACCTAAACAGAACAAATGTGGCAGAACTGGGGAGGCTTAAGTCACATGTATCCGCATTCCTGTAATGCAAGCTTAACTTGCTGTCATTTCCTTCTTGTAATATTTCCTTCAACTGTAAGGTTCACTTGCCTGAATTTGTTAAACTATTAGTGATGCTATGTGCTGTGATGTTGCAGCGAATATTGCCATCCCAGTTACGCATCTTTAACAGTTCAGCAGTTTGCATTTTGTCATGGAACAACATCAGTACATTATACTACAGTAAGAGTCAGTTTGGTTCCTTGACGAGGTTGCCTCGCTTTGCAAGCACAGGTGACTCTCACATTGCCGGCGTAGGCGAGTTGAGTAGAATTCCCTCTCGCGTGATAGCAAGCCTGTAAAAGATTGGAGTAACTGACAAACTTACTTCTCCACTCGGCACCAAAAATATCTTGACGTACACTAATCTTTATTTCTTAAGTGCATACCACGAGTTTCCACAAATGTGGGACACCAAACATATCTCACACCCCACCAAGATAACCAGAGCCAAAAACACAGACGATCAAACATACGCCCGGGTCTCACTAGGAACCGAATCCATCCCACGGATAAGATGTGCCAGGTGGCGGCACCCCAGTGGGGAGAATCGACCCGGGAGGCAGGCGCACACGCTGGCTGGGGATAATCCGCGCCCGTGCAATTTGAGGCCATTACACCCACCGTATCGTACACCTCAACCATCACTCTCTCCATCCGAAACAACTCAGCAGAGAGTGCAGCGCGTGCCACCCGAGGCCGCCAGAGCTCGCGCGCGCCCATGGCAAGCACCAACATGGCGTCGGCCACCTCGCGGTTCATGCTGGCCGCGGGCGTACCCACCACCGGCAACGGCAGCGGGGGAGTGAGCGGCCGTGTCAGCTTCGTCTCGGCGTCCAACCGGCTGGGCAGGAGGCTCGTGGTCCGGGCCGAGGAGGAGGCCGCTGCCGCAGCTGAGCCGACACCGGCGGCCGAGGGGGAAGGCGCCGTGGCCACCAAGCCCAAGGCCGAGAAGCCGCCGCCGATCGGGCCCAAGAGGGGCACCAAGGTCTGATTGAGCATGTGAACTGTGCGCTAAACCTGTACAAGCATTGTACGCGATTGATTGCTTAACTGGCCTCTGCTTCTTGCGCCATGATCGTCAGGTGAAAATCCTGAGGAGGGAGTCCTACTGGTACAACGGACTTGGAAACGTCGTCACAGTTGATCAGGTAACTCGTTCCCCTGGTTATAGTCATAGTTGCTTTTCTGCTCCAGCAGAAAAATATCTGTTCCTGGGTAATTTATAAAGCACTCTTTCGCGCAATAAATAAATAAGCGCAGAACTGTATATATAGCGCAACAGCCACAAACTAACCCTTACGATATTCAGTGTCTGAAAAATACCCGATTTGCGTGTTTTAGTGGGATTAGCTAGGAAGTGAAAATGCTAAGAAAATCTAAGATTTAGATTGAATAAGTCTATGTTCTACGATTCGCCATGGAATAACTTTAGTTTTCTTCTATAGCATTGAATAGATCGTTTTTGTCTCAGGTATGCCATCCGAGTTAGTTTAGCTCCGTTAACAACATTTATTTTTCTCAATTGACAAGATTACCCCTTAGACTCATAAAGCAAGTCCAAATCTTGCTAGCTACACTATTCCCTAGATTATGTTAGACATCAGATAATGCCTCGTTCTAGCAGTATCACTGTCCCGCAGCCTTGTTGCCTCGAGCCGAAAGTTTGCGCATCCAGCCGCACGCATGGACATCGTTGTCTCGTTCGCGTGTGTTCAACGTTCACCATGGTACGGCTCAGCACGCAGACACCCACCTCGAAGCATCCCTACACTCGCCTCTGCTCGCATGTAAAGATGGCAACGGAGAGAGATTATTCACGTGCTCGCATGTAAGAAATCTGATGGATGCATGTTTGGGTTTTAATACTTGTATATGGGTATAGGTACGGGTTTGATCTTAAATTTGATGGGCAAAAGGTCGCGGGTAAGAAAAAGGCATATTCGTACCTGTGAACCCGTAAACCCGCTCCAATTACGTTATATGTGGATCCAAGTTATCACTAGGTATATAATCTAGAAGCTTAGATATATAAATTCATCCTAATTACCTGCAAGCCTGTGCTTTGGACGGGCATACGGACGCGCCCGCGGGTAGCATTTCTTACTCGTGGCGGGTAACGGGTACGGGTGCGGGTGTGGATATAAGCTCGCGGGTACGGGTTTAGGTAGCCTCTATCCGTGGGTATTTTACCTGTTGTCATCTTTACTCGCATGACCGCTCGGCGCGCACACCTATACCACGTGCACGCTTGTTTGGGCATGTCCCAGATGCACCACCGCGTCAGGCAGCCTAGAAGTGTGCTAGACACATGTGCAGCAACGCCAGTTGCCAAACCATCATATTGCAAGGGAGGAGTACGGGGAAGCTAGAGGAGCAGAGGAGAGGACGCACAAGGAGACTGAGAGGTAGAGAACTGGCATGCGAGGGTGTCCCTGCCCTTTTACATATCTTAGATCATCCCTAACTGATTCTTGTCAAGTCTAGAATCTCTTTAGAAAGGTTTTTTTTTCTTTCAGCATTTTAACGATTTTTCTTCACGGTTTTCGTCACAAAGGGATTCTTAAGGTCATTCCTTTTAGGATAGGATTCTCTTTCTTTTTTTCTTCACGAATCCCTTTGAAATTAAACTGTTGGAGATTAGAGAAAATAAAGGAAATACGAACGGTGGAGGGAATCGAAAAGAAAACGAAATAAAGAGAATATTGTTAGGAATGGTGTTAACAGAGCTAAACCGATGGTGTAAAAATGAGTTATTGAATGGTATAAAAAGAAAGAGAACTTATTTGATGGTGAATCATAGAATGAAGATTTATTCGGTGGTAAATTGTAGATTAATTCGAAAATGCTATACTCGTATTGGTAGTTTCAACGTACCAGTTCAGCTATTTGGTGACTACGAACTAAGGCGATGGAATTAAACTTTGCAATATTCGTGCAGGACCCCAACACCCGTTACCCGGTGGTTGTGCGTTTCAGCAAGGTGAACTACGCCGGCGTGTCCACCAACAACTACGCCTTGGACGAGATCCAGGAGGTGAAATGAGGGCCCGGATTCCGTTTTTGTGGTAGCTTGTGGAATGAGGATGGTGTGGAGCTGCTGCTGTGTTAGCTCCACAAATCTTGTGTGTAATAGTCGAATCTCTGTGATCATTATGTGATTGGTCGCTTCACGATGGACTTAATAATCTCTTTAAAATTACTGTAGTTCTTTGTTGTGATTTTGTACATGCTCATAAATCTCCCCTCTAGGACCATGCATATGCCTTACTCAAAATTCATTCATGCTAGCTATAGGGTCTAGGTAGCATAGAATTGACAATTCGGAGTTGGCGTAGCTACCATGAGATGAACTGGGGAATCAGTAAGGGGCACATCTCAGACTTTGGTAGTGTGGCGACCAATGTTTAGTGTTACATGATCATGGTACAAATTGAGAAATATTACAACGTCGCCAAATTACACATCATACTCGAGCTCCAGTTTTAACCGCGCTAGTTGCAGCTTTCATAGAGTAAGTAACATTAAATAACTTCTGTAACAGCTCAATCCCAAGACTTCAAAATTTTCTAGTCCTGTCAAGCCACTAAATTACTTGAGGCAGTTCTTTTCTATCCCTGTTATGCAGAGTGTTCGGACTCTGAAACACTCCGCTTCTCATCTTAATGCTCTTCAAAAGTAGGCCTGAAAACAAGATCCACCAATTGCTTGAAACAGAACTGATATTGGACTGATGGCTTCAACACACGTGCATTCTATCCAACTATCCAGATGATACAGGCTCCAGTTTGGGACTTCGTATAAGAATACAGCATTCATCACACCATATTGAAGCCTAGACATGTCATATTGCCTGGCAAAACCATGCATCATCCTTTGCAGGCATACTTAGTCGCAATACAGTCTAATCACGGAGTCAGCACCAGCAGTGAACAACCAAGGTTGTTTTGGATGGAACTTGCAGTCCAAAACCCCTGCAAACCCAGATCAGCACAATTGATGGTTAACTATTGCCTTGAGATATCAAGAGAGCAACAAGATGAAGATCTGTGTTAAATCAAAATCTAACAAAATAACTTTTCAAAAAGTTTAGATAATTTAATTTCTTGGTTTGCCCTGCAATGAATAATTATCTTTGCACTCACAACAATGCATCTCCGTGAATCCCAATACCACTTGATCCAATAAAAATGATCTACTTTCTACTTCAGTAACAGATGTAGCTATTTTACAAGTGAAACTAACAAAGCATTATGGATTTCAACAAAGTTCATTGACCAATTCTAAGAAATTCTCAGTGAAGTTAAGAGCCAGCAAAATCATTCTATTGAGCGTTGCAATCCACAATGTTTCTCAAATGCAATTTCTTAGCTCATTACATAAAACACAAGTCATTTCTGGTTTAATACAAATAGTTCTGACAGTATGTTCTACGCCTCTTGAAAAAATGCAGAAAAAGGAAAAAAAACATAACATAATTCTGTAACCTTGTAGCTAGGTTTAAGACAAGTATCTGAACTGCTAGGACGAAAACAAGAAATAATCTATGCACGTGAACAAAAATCTAGACGGGTGAAAATTATTGCACCAGTGACATGCATACCTCTTCCATCTGAACTAGAATGGCCACGAAGAATTTCCAATGGTACAATGAGTGGGTTCTGATTAAGATCAGAATAGACCATTCCATGAAATACATATACTGAACAATCCTCAGAGGATGAGGCAAAAAGAGGGTACTTTCGGTGAAAAGTGACACTGGTGATATCCTTAGAGTGGGTCCTGAAATTTAGCAAGTAAGTCACTGGTATTTCAAAACGAAAAAAGTAGCAATAGAATCAAAGACAAAACTGCGGCAGACAGAACTGTGGACATTTTTAACTTCGTCCTTCGTGATGCAATTGGACAAATAATATATGTTGATGGCAATTGGAAAGGTGAAAGCAGTAACCACAATAACAGCAGGCAGAAAAACATATGGCCCATGTTTCAAAAATATTGCAATACAGTTATAAAAGTATTAAGTTGGCAGAAGAAATGATGAACATCATAAATTAAAGCATGAGCAACCTACGAAAGACATCTTATTCAAAGGAAGTGGAAAGACATAAGGATCAGCTTTATGATGCATCTAAATTTTTTTATTCGTTATTTCCCCGGTGAAACATAGGCTTCCTGCATTCATACCAGTAGAATAGTTCATTTACTATCTAAAAGAATTAAACTGTGCCAATAATAGTAACCTTGGCAATCCATCCATAGAGATCTTTTTGACAAAATTACATTCTTTTCTTTTATTAAAAAGGGGATTGAAATAAGAGAAGAATCATACTTTAGAGTCTTGTATGGCCGCGTAGATAGATCAGTATCAAACCAACATAGTTTACCATCTTTGCTTCCGACAATAACATTATCACCTATATTAAAAAAATGTAAGTAATCACAATACTAATACACTCAATATAGATAGTAACCTACTACCTACCACCAGATAGAAGCAAATCAAAGAAACTCCCTAGAAGAGTTAGCGATTGGCAAAATTACTATATAGCTGATTTGTGACCTACCACCAGGATGGATCGAGATAGATGAAATCTCCCGGAGACCTGACTCCAGCTTCTTGACCAACTGTGCCTTTTGGAGATCATAAACCTGAACAAACTTCTTAGTAGCAACAAAGAACATCTTCTGACTTGGGTGGAATGCTGCTGCAACGGGAAGGCCTGGCAGTTTAGAGAAAGGATGGTGGGAATGCTTCTTTGAGAGCTGATGCAACAATACAGCTCTTGTATCCCGTACAAGGGAATTAAGGTGTACAATTGGATGGGGAAATTAAAATGATTGGCATACAATATTCAATATGTGCCCATGCATGTGAACATAACAAAGAATTGAAAGGGCCTACACTTAAAAAGAAAAAGAAAACAGAACACCCACCCACCCTTAAAAAGGAAATAGCTCACCGTAACGGTGCTTTCACTATAGAATTGAAAACAAATGATTATGACTTTATTGGACTGCTAGATGGAAAAGGTAAGATGGAACTGGAGAACATTCCTTTATTCTTATCCTGGTCATTGTCCAGATGTAACACATGGAAATAAAACAAAGTCAATAAGACATGATTTAAAAAGGATATCACTTGGCACAACTGTGGTGAAGTAATCTCCCTTAAAATGCCAGTCCACATTTGATACAGCCTAAACAACAAATAAATGGTAAGCAAGCAAAACGAGGAGTTATTAAGTTTCAAAAGGAAATAATATTCAAGGAAAAATCTAGGGACTAGACCTTATGATGAATCAGGGTGATTCCATCAAGTTTTTCATTCTTCACCCACCTAACAGCTGGTTTCTTATCATCTGTGACACAATAGTAGTATTTCAGAAGAATGAAAAAGGCAGAAATACACTGGAAACACTGATTCACTGACAACTCAAAACACACCAGCATCATCTTCGGGAGCCGATTCATCAATTCGGAGGAGCTCTTTTGACTTCATTTGCACTTCTTCACTCCCCACCTCAACATTAAGAAGTAGCAGGTCATGGTCCCTGCACCAAATAAAATGAATGACACGAATACATAAAGCATACAAAAAGGATGAGTATAGTTGAGAATAGCATAGGCTTACACAATAGCAGCAAGAATAGGCCTATCAGGTGCAGGATTCCAAGCAATATGACGGACATCACCACCGACATTCCAAACTTTTAAACAACGACCAGTTTCAACCTCCCAAATACGAATTGTACCATCAGAAGAACCTTCAGAAAAGAAGTAACTGTAACTGGGACATTGTCACGTTTTATGAAATAATTTTCTGAATTGGAGAAGCCTGCTCATGGCATTAACTCTGTATATGCTGCAGAACACGGCCCTTGAGAATATGGCAGCATTGGCAGTAACAGTGGTTTTCGGAAAGTAATTTTGATTTACTACTTTTGGATACCATACTAATTAAATTTATCCCAAATATAAGAATGGTACCACACCACAATATCAAAACAGCCATAATTATTTGACTTGATTAAGAATTTGTAGATAGATGGGTCTCTTTATCGTCATGCCATATTAGGTATTTATGTCTACACTTCGCTCAAATGATAGGTTTTCCCCCATTGCATGTTCTCTCATACACGATTTTTTATTTAAAGAAATAAAAATTGCTAAAATATGACAATTTTGCAATTGTGATTAGGGTCGCTCCTTTGTTAACCTTAGTGAAATTTAACCAGATCTGTTCGTTTTAGTATTTGAGTATTTTTTTTATTGGGTGATAAAATCTTTCTTTTGATGTCTTGCTAATTTACTGTTTTGACAGGGCATATCATGGCCACAAGTTTCGCTTAATAGTTAAATTATGAAACATTTCACTTCCCTTCCCATGTAAATTCAATAAGACTATAAGAGATGAGATATTTCCAGTTTTTGTCAAAAAAATATTGAGCTCTGTGAATTTCTGCAGTAATAGTCTGATATCCATTAACAATTATAAGTTCTTTATCATAGATGTGCATAAACAGCATCATGTTTGGAAAAAAAAATGGTGCGAGTACAGCATCAGAGTTCTTTGTGCATTAGTTAATGTCAATCAATTTGAGTATCAGAATGTTCTGAGCATATATATTCAGGTAAATACATAAAATAAATATCAACAGTACATACCAGATGCAATCCACTGCCCTGTTATTTCAACTGAAAGGGATTTCACAGGAGCGCTATGGCCCTTGAACTCAAGGTAACAAGTTTTTGGGTATGGCCTCAAATCCTTTTTACTTGGTAACTTGGGCTTGAGTGACTCAGGATTGATATTTATCTGTGGAATTATCAAATAATCGAAACAAATCATAAACAAACATATTCTTTCAAAACAATAAATGGTATGCAAATAACATAGGGGCTCCACATACACGCTTTTTGCGGGTTCTAGGGCATAGATAAAGATCTAGACACCGATCAAAACCTTCTCTCAAAGCCTTCTCATAAGCAGGTACACTTCGAAGAGACTCAAATCTGGTAAAGTACACAACTCAAAAGTCAAATTACTTTAAGACAATGGATAACGAAAAAGAAGAATGACAGATATAATACCGTCTTGGAATAAACTTCGGACGATCCTCCTCATACATAAGCTGGTATGAATCTATTTCCTCTTGTGTGGGAATATATTCAACTGATGGATTATATGACTCTTCGTGACCTGAATACACCATAAAGAATCAACAGAAAGTTAAACATGCATATTAATGCTGAGTGAAAACCTGTTCCAATACTTTCTGAAAGATTAATATAGAAGAATGAATAATTCTGAAAAAAAAAGGAACAATAAACTACCTGGTAAATTTGGTTTAGGAGCAGGAATGTAGCTCAAGCCTTGTCGCTTATTGTCTGCTGTATCAGTTTCATCTCCCCACAAGTGATAAAAGTTAGGCTCCTCCTTTGGCTTGTCAAACTTTATCCATCCATTACGAATGGCTCTTACAAGTTTAACAACCTGCCACCAGAACACATGAGCTCAAAGTTATACTAAGCAGTGATGCAAATAACTTAGGCATGTTTCTTTGCCCCTGGATAGTGGATTATGGATTGTGGATTGTGGATTCTTCAAACAAACGGCCAAATTCTGGAAGTCTATTCTGCAAATATATGTCTGGATTATGGCACAATCCACAATCCACTCAAGGTGAGCTTCTACAATCCACAATCCACAATCCAGTGGGGGAAACAAACAGAGCCTTAACATGCAATGCAGTTGCAAAGCAGTTTAAGGGAGAAGATCGAAAACAAGCCTCGTGATTTCTGACACTATTATGCCGCTATTCACAACACAAGATTTTTTTCCCTGTTCGAACAAAAAAAGAAGCTACGCGGCAGAACAACACTAGGTTATAGAACTTCACAAATGCACTACTTTTGGTGAATGCATAACTCAGTCAAAACAACCACTGTTACTGCCTAATTACGCAGTATTTTAAAGTTGCAGGGCACTAGGCAGACAGGCGTGTGTGTTATGGACGGGCATGTGTGCTATGTGCTGCGGAACTTGCTGTGAACTGTACTGCGTGGCAACAGTCCGAAAAAATAGTTTAGGTTTAGCTCTAAATAAGTTAGTTGCTATCTTCGATATTAGAAGACAAGATTTGACTAGATTAATTATCAGTTAGAGATAAGATTAGATTAGTTTTGTTAGGGCCAGTCCTATATAAAGGAGTTCAGGGCGTCTATTCCAAAATAAGCAATAAGCAATGAAGCAATCTAGTTGCCTTCTTCAGAGTCGTCTGTCTCATCAATAGTCCATTCTCTCATCCTTAGCAGCAACCACCGCCCATCCATCCTCAATATGGTGTTTATCCTGTCATGACACAAGGATCATTACAGGCTGCCACCTAGCATTCCTGCCACTTAAGCACCAACTAGGCAGCTGAATGTTCTCCAGGTGACAGGGAGGGGTGGGGGCACATGTGACTATTTTAATTTTTTTCACATAATTGCATGTTAATAGTAAGACTTGGACTGCCTAGGCGAGTGACTACCAAGACAACGGATTACCCATAATCAGTGCAGCAGGCACCGCCTTGCCAAGCCACCACCTAGGGCTAGGAGCCTTATTTCTTATCAGCTAGGTGCTAATTTTTGAAACACTGTAATTTACAAGATGCAATGAAGTAGTACATTGAAAATTAAAAAAGATTAAACAGTCAAAGATAGCAAACCATAATCAAACATAGAATTGAATGTTTAATGCACGCAAATTCGTTAGATTATTGCATATAGAACACTTCTCAACAGGATCAATTATATAAATCTAGATATTAGAAATCTGTAAAGGATTCAGTAACAGGACACTCATGATCCATGCAGTCAGGTATGTCATGGAAGAAAACTGAGAACAATTAATGAATATGATATAATATATCAGGAGATAGAGATGAAATGGAGAATATACCTTCTTCTGCTCCCACTTTGAGGGCACAAATCGCCTCTTTGGCTCAGGGGCACTAGAAAGTGGATGACCTTTATCATCATATTCAAACCAATCAACATAATCCTAGAATTAAAGTTTAATCAGCCCGCTGCATTCATGCATTATAAAACATGTGGAGAAACAAAAAAAAACAGTGAATTGTAAAAAAGCAATCCATTTTGCACAAATCCGGATAACATCCATTGACACAATGCATAATTAATTCAAAATAATGTGTACTTGTCATATATCAGAGAAACTTAGTGACACAAAGGCCATACATCCGGCCATATTTCAGCAAAGGATAAGTAAGAAGTATATATTGTACTCAACTAATGATAGTATGAATTTTCATCTAAAAGTTTTAATAAAAGTGCACATGCTTTCACATCCACGAAGATAATATTAGGCCTAGTGGTGACCTTTTACTGAACATTTAAACTTAGCACCTATACAATAGATAAGGATTGTAATACATACTGGATATGGATCAACATTGGTGTGTGGAGTCTTTCCCTTCAACATTCTACTAATTATCTTAGCCTCTTCCTTTGTAATTTGCACCTCCTCATCATTATACTCATCATAGATCTTTCTCCTATACTTGGCGACAAAGGAAAGGAATGATGAGACATTAAATTAAATTAGCAAGAAAAATTATACTAAATGCAAACAACCAAATGGAACAAGGTTGAAGGATAAGGAAATGGTATGAGGCAAACAATCAAATGCATCTGCTAATTGGCACAGGGAGATACAAAATTTGGATATTTGAACCAGATGGTTTTCATTAACTTCGTCAAGCATGTTCAGCAAGAAACCAAGAGGTCTGTAATCTGGAGTCTTAAATCAAAATGATTGTCACTAACTCTGTTTGATGTTTCTGTAGGAAGATTTTGAATGTACAGAAATGTCATACGGCTAGATTGAGTCAAAAAGATTTAAAAGAACTTTTTCATTCCATGTTCTGTTGTGAGATTCAAAGATGTACAGAAATGGCATGCGTCTAGGCCTTCATGATAGCAATTCAAAGCCCAAATTTTGAAATCAGTATAGAATTAACCAGAAAGATGATCAAATATGGCCAACAGATCCGGACAACAGAGGCAAAAAGTATGACATCCTAGGCTCCATAAAAATTTTAAGGCCCAACCCCCACACAGGATGAGCAAACAAACATGTAGCAACTCACTTGGACTTTCATCGTCACTTCACCCAAAATGATTAACCAGGAGCTGCTACGCTTTAACTGTTAAATACTAATCTACACTTAGTCTCTAAGTGGGTCTAACCCCAACAATACAATATTCAGGCCACACGAACCACTACTAACTGGGCTGGGTTGTGAACAAGGATTAACACTGAAAATATCATACAGGCCACCATAGGATAGGACAATTCAAAGAATAGAACCAACGATATATGTCACCATATCAACCAAGCCCAGATGAACTGATGAAATTGGCATAAGCTATTATCCCAACACTGACAATTAGATCACTGAAACTCGCTGTGGCTAGATAACAAAAGAGCACTCTTTAATGTAGGAGTCACATGTATAGTCATGACCACAGTCATGTCTCCAGTTAGCTCATTCAGCCCAATAGAGATGTTATAACTTTGCAGTGTCTCAAATCTGCAGTCTCCGAAACACAATTTTGGCAGCAAATTCTTAACCATGACATGTTAAAAAAAATACAAGGGAGAAATTAGCTCAGCAACACTCCATGACTCCAAAGATGTGTGAACTGGAAAATAGCATCCAATGTGAGTTCGCTAAGTACCAGGGTAACTTGTTTGCAAGGAACCAATAACAGAACTATAGCAAATTAACAATATAATAGTGTTTCCAATGACTAGTATAGTTGTGACATTTTAATGTAACCGGTCTCAAAACTTAATCATACAATAGTGGTTGCAGAATAAAGCTGACTGAGTGAGTGAAACAAAGCACCCCAACATCTATTTTGGGCCAGAGGAAGTTTCCTCTTACTGTAAGCTGTCATATTAATTTGTAAACCGGTGATCCTAGCTTTTCACACAACTATGAGCCTCCACTCTTCAATTATCCAGCAGGAAACATGGCAGTACACCTATCTTCAACTACCAAAAGCACATCATTACATCGAGAAAGAAAAACTAGATAGGTTGGCTAAAGTGCTTCAACTACGGACAACACAACCTCTCAAAAGCAAAAGGGAAAATTGCTGAAATAGCACTCTTCAGAGTTCTTGGCGTCTAGAGGCAGCATAGCAATTAACTCTTAGGCCTTACCAATTCTTGGCGTCATCAGCGTTCCTGAGGTATGCTTCAATGCGGCCCTCCCTATCGCGCTTCTTGATCTTCCTCCCGGAGATATCATACCCGATGTGCTCCTCGTTCTTGTACCACTCTAGCGGCACGTCCCCCACAGTGTTCTTCGGCGCCACCTCATCCTCCGAGGAGTCACTCTCTACCGCCGCCTCCTCCGGCTCGTCGGACTCGGCCTCGGAGCCCTCGCCGCTGTCCTCAAAGGACAGCGAGCCCTGCAGCACGAGGAATACATGCGAAACCCCTCAAAACCTTCTCAAAAATAGAGCTCCGCAAAATGGCGGGAGGGGGGAGCATAAAAAAATCTTCCACCTCGTCGCCCTCGGACCAGACGTCATCGCTCCACAGCGAGTCGTCCGCGGAGAGGTCGTCACGCTCTTGCTCGTGCTCCCCTTCGTTGTGCCCCATTTTCTGGTGCCGGCTGGGAAGCTTCTTCGGCCGCAGTGGCCGCGCGCAGGGGAGAGAGGTGGGAGGCGAAGGTGGAGGCGGGGCGGGGCGGTCGGGCTAGGGTTTTAGGAGGGGAAGGGGACCTCGCGTCACGCGGCCGATTGGATTGGGCTCGTGACTCACTTAAAGCAATTTCTGGATGGGCTGGTCAACAAGGCCCGATACAAATTGTATGTTCATGGTTTCTTACAGGTCCAGTAAACTTTGGTGTCCAGTCGGCAAAACTTTTTGTTAGGACTACCGTCTACGGCTGAACATCGGCTGCCACACCAACTTTCATCCCAAACGAAAGTTTGGCTATTGTTAGGCCAGCTCCAGCAGCCTCGTCAAATCACTGTACCACCATGTTTTTTCTCGTTTTGCTGATCCGAGCAGTCATCATTGCGGTCCGACAGATGTCACATCTGGTGCTACAGGGATGTAGCCGAGTTGCTGTAACAGCAGAGCAACGGCAAATATATAGAGAAGGTATGGAGCGTCTATATTACTGTTTATAGAAGATGATTATGGACCTCATAAGAGATTAAAAGTAATAGAATGTAGAAAATATAATAGTTATTAGAGATAAAAAAATAGAGAATATTGTAATAATATTAGAAGATATTGTAATAGTATTATATGGTAAGACTTTTTTAAATATCTGCTAGAGATGATCTAAGATAAAAAAAAAAGTCTAGTTTACCATCGACTCTCTAGATCTAGAATAGTTTAGACTAAACGATTTACTTAAAAAAGGAGGATTCCAATTTTAAAATTCCATACAAATCATAGTTCAATAGTGGGGTTTTTTCCACACACACTACGGACGTATGCCGTACTTACACAACCGTAAGTATATCTCTATCACACGTCTATAAATAATACTGTTTAAAATATTTATATGTGTACAAATCATGAGCAATAAGATTTGAATCTAAAAGATCTTCTATAATATTACACCGTCACCGACATACGAGCCTGATCTCATATGTCGGCGAGATGCATTACGGCTAAGAATCCCGCTCCTACACTAAGAGGTTGCTCTCAGTCAGCATAGTTTTGATATGGCCAGCTGTCTACTTACATCAACTCGACATGATTTGCCACCGTATTCAAGCTAATTTCTAGCTTGCCGCAGCAAAGAAGAGAAATGGTTCTATGTTTCACTAAAAAAACCATAAAAAGGGTCTCTAAAGTTAATAATCTTGGAAATTGAAATGAATAATTAAACATGAGAGGCATAAAATAGAAAATTGGTAGAAAGTTGTAAAGTAGAATGACATGCATTTAGTAACAGGAACGATTTAGTAGTTGACAAAGAGTTACATATATTCGTCTAACAAACACTACTGTAAAAAGGTTTAACAGTGCCGGTTGAAAATTAGTTTCATTGCTAATTTTTTAACTGACACTCTTTATTTGACACTGATATTTGATAACTATCAGTGCCGGTTGTCCACCCGGCACTAATGCTATTTTCAGATAATAAAAAAAGAGAAAATTGACGACTACGGGAGCGGCATCCGAACTTTTTTAACTTACACTCTTTACTTGGCACTGATATTTGACAACTATCAGTGCCGGTTGCCCACCCGGCACTAATGTCATTTTCAGATAATAAAAAAAGAGGAATTTGGTAGCTACGAGAGCGGCATCCAAACTGGCTCGGATGCCACTCCCGCCGCCGCTCCCTCGCCGCTGCTGTCACTGGCACTGCCAGGCACACCTTTAAACGCGGTGGCTCGAAAGCTGCCACCATAGCACATGCACTCAGCCGCTGCTCGCGCTCTGCTACTGCTCGGGCGCCGCTCGTGCTTTGTCGCCACCGCGGCTCGCGCTCAGCCATGTATTGTTGTAGCTTGTCACCGTCACACATGCACGAACCACAACATCAGTTAGCAACTAAGCATCAAGTTGATGGATCCTTCTTGTCATGTTTGAGCAAAGGGTGGGTGTTAAGGGTCGTTGTTAAGGGCCTCCAACGGCCCCTTGGCTTAACCAGTCCGGCTTCCCGAAGTCTCGGCCTCCCGAAGGCTCAGCTTCCCAAAGCCCGACCTCCCGAAGCCTAGCCCCCCGATACCTTGCTCTCTCGAAGCCTCGGCCTCCCGAAGCCCTAGCTTTCTAGAGTCCTACCTCTCAAAGACTTCACCCCCCGGAGCCATGCCTCCCGAGGCCCCTGTCTCCAGCTGCTCGGACTGGCTTTCCGGAGGCTACAGGGTGAGTCATCAGGCCTCAGGAAAGATCTGCCAGAAGGGGAGCATCGGTCATACTTTACCTACAAGGAAGTGATTGGCATTAAATGCCTAAGCTGGTGGACGCCGCTCTGACATCCCGGCGTAATGGAGGCTATCCTAACACCCCTGACAGTGCTGCGTCGGACCGCAGTTGGCGACCGGCTCACCCCCTTCAGGGGGCAGGTACCACGATAGTTATTACGGTGAATATTTATCTTCTGGTAGGGTAGAAACTAGTTATCTGGGATAAGACCCAGTAATTCGGTCGGATCCCAGATATTTGTGCATTGTGATAACTTGTACACCAAGCTACGCACGGCCCTATAAATTGGCGCCCTGGAGGCGGGACGGCAGAAGGACACAGAGGTGAAAAAACACCAAGTCACATTGTGATGCTCCCCCAGATCGATCCATTTTTTCTACCATCAATACATTCTTGGTGTTCCTTCCTCTTAAACTTCGCCTCCAAGCTTGAGTCTCCTCCTTAGAATAAACTCTTGAAATACTTGCTGGGGCAAGATGAACTCTTGCTCCAACAACGGGGGTGTCCAAGTTCATCGAGTTGTACCTAGCGTGAAAGCTCCAGCTGGAGAAGTACAGGCTGAAGCCGGAGCACCCGTTTGTGGAGGACTATGCGATATGCCAGATGTCCATCCTGTCTGATGGATTCTTCGACATGGCCGACCGGGACCT
The DNA here is from genome assembly GCF_958298935.1 of Phragmites australis. NCBI lineage: Eukaryota > Viridiplantae > Streptophyta > Magnoliopsida > Poales > Poaceae > Phragmites > Phragmites australis. The sequence continues at coordinate 16,783,008 of NC_084935.1, forward strand.
GATCCCGGGACCTGATCCGCTTCAAGAGGGCCTCCAACTAGTGCTTCTCCGAGAACGACGTTGGAGGGAGAAGGAGATGGGGCGGGGAGGAGGCCGGCAATGGGAGGGAGAAATAGATGGGGAGGGGAGATCGACACATGGGCGAGAGAGAGAATGGGGAGAGAGCCGGACATGAGTCGCAAAGAGATAAGGATAGAGAGAGCCGACGAACGACGGACATGAAGAAGAGACCGATGAGCCGAAACTCGATTGAAATAAATTTTCGGGTTCGGACAGGGCATCAGTGCCGGTTAGTATTAAAAATCGGTACTAATACTATCAGTGTTGGTTTTTATCTGAACGGACGCATGGATGTCTGGTTCTTATATGAACCGGCACTGATACCCTATCAGTATTGGTTTTAGCTGAACCGAAACTGATGAGTCAACACTTATGACTAGTTCTGTAGTAGTAAAGTGATAACCATTGGTCAATAAGACTGACCAAGTTTGTTTTCCTTTCCATCAACTAAGAGAGTTTTAGAAGATTGACTGAGTAGTTTCTCAGGATTGTTCATCCTTTTCCTTTCGGTCTTTCGGACTTCCATACATTTGTATAATTTATTTTAATCTTATTAATGAAAAAATATTTGTAGGGACTCCCTTACTGGAAAAAAACAAAGTTTATTTTGCTTTCATAAATGAACTAGTAGTGATGATAACCATTGGTTGTTAACTATATTGGTGGAATGTCAACTCCAACGAGAGCCAGAGCGTCAAACTTAAACTTTGCAAGATTGCTTAAAATTGCCCACTGCACGGACTAGTAAAATTTTATTTTTTATGTGTTCAAGTATATTAACTTTCATGACACAAAAAACTTTGATGGCAATGAACCTGTATGACATGTTCCATAGTGAATACATGATGCAATCGACAATTATTATCATATCTCTTAGAGGTTGTGTTAAATTTCCGGGGTTCTTGATGTGATAGGGTAATCTCTGATGTTAAAGGGATTTATTATAGCATCTCCAATGTGGTCCCTCCTTGAAGATATGTTTTTAACACACTTTGTGCTCCACCCAATTCTATTTCACCTTTCCATTACTTTCTTTCTCTTCTGCACAAATGCCCATGCAAGTGTTGCTTCATCTCCCACATGCCTACAGCACAACGTTTTCTTAGTTACCTATTGACACGCAATCGCTATCTACGTGAGGCGGGTCCTGGCATTTTGGGGCCTCAGGGTGAGATAAAAACAAGAAAGCCCCTTATTCGGCAAAAATACTTATTCTTTCAATTATAATATGAATTTCAGTTTCAATGCATAACAAAAAGATTTCGCTTTTAGGCTCTTAAAAGTACACATCTGTGTTAATTCTTAGAAATACTGGCAATTGCCTAACATTTGGCATTCTATCAAGCTATCTACTCGTTCTCCTTTTCTTTTTTCCCTTTTTTCCTTCACCTTTAGTTAAACTCAATCTAGAAATATCCTACCAGACAAAAGTACTTACAAAAAAACAAATGCACCAGGGTTTGATGATCGAACAGAAACCTAAAAAGTACATGAAAGATACATGGTATTAAACTTCAACCGTATACTTATGTGAAAAGGGTCCTGATAAATAGATAAACATATATATCATCTTTACAAAAATAAGTGAAAGGATATGACTCAGAAAATTGAATTAACTAAAGAAATCTTACCGTGAACTTTCAACAGCAAAAAATTATAACTCTGTTGTGATATCAAGAAATCTTGAGTTTTTTTTAAAGCAGAAATCCCAAAGATTTTTGCTTTGCCATTGGCGATCTTAATTGCCAAATGAAACAGAAGGTGATTTGGGGATGAGAGAAGAGATCAAGGGGATTAATTAGCCGCGACCGTAATTTCACTCAGAAGGAAGATGAATTGTCACTGCTCGAAGTACATGACTCATTTGTTTTGTTTTGTTTGCTGGTTGCCTTGCTAATGAGCAGATTAAGCGAATTAAAATCATGGCGTTAGATCCCAATCACGGTTTGGACCTCCCGTGACCCACTTAAACAACTTTAGTTACTACAGGTATGTAATTTTCCAGTTGAGGTATAGTTTCTACAGGTATGTAATTTTCCGGTTGAGGTATAGTTTCTACAGGCATGCAAATTTCCAGTTGAGGTAGCTACTTGATCGTGCGGGACAAGTTTAATGGCCTGTAGCGTAATTTACTCAAACGAATTCTGCGTCAGAGTATAGTAGTAACTTCGCTGATAAGGATGCCTGGTGGGCCATTAAACTTGTTTAATTTGCTGATAAGGGTGTGCCATAATAGTAGTGGACCCATAGTGATATCGACTATTTATTAATCTTTGCGTGATAGAGGTTTGTGTGGCATTATTCATGCTTGTGAATGTGATGGAGAAGTAATAATGGTTTTCTTAGCGCATCTCCAATCCGTCGATTTTTATTCTAACATTTCTCTTGTTGGCTCCGGTTCCATTTCACCTTTTCATGTTCTCGGCACAAACAACCAAGCAAATGTTGCTTCACGAAGCAACAGCTCTTCCCCCATGCCTGCAAAACAACACCTCTTAATTATTTACCGCCGGACAATCACTCATAGTAACATGTAGTGTAGTGGACTTTCAGTAGGTGCTACGAAGGCAAAGTCAGAAGGCGCTTGATGGAATTTTGTAAACTGAAGGCAGAAAGAAGGCAGACTGAAGTTGCCTTCGTCATGGGTGTAGGTGTTTTTGGTTGGTCTGAGACGTAGGTAGTAGGTGAGCAGAAGTGGTTCTGATATTTTAGTGGTTTAGGATGAAATTAAAAATAAGATTTTATTATTAAATATAAATTATTTATATCTAATTTTTATTTTATTTTTAAATCGATATACACAGTATACATATATATATATATATAGGGCTTTTAAATTTTAGAGGTCCGAAGCGGTCGCCCTCCCTCCAGACCGACCCTGTAGGTGGGCTTGGTACACGAAAAATGGACGAATTGACTTTGGCCGATCATGTCCGTCCATTTTGTCTGTCATGGCTGCAAGTTTGGTTGCTTTTATCTGGGTAAAACGAAGGGGGGGGGGGGGGAGACTTTTTATTACTATCCGTAGCTAAGAGCATTTGGTCTGACTCGGTGAGTACATGCGGCGCTTCACATCGTTCAGGGCATCTAACTAGACACAGATCAGTATATATACAAGGTCTGACTCAGTGAACTATTGTCTAAAGCAACATTTCTTGTGTATTTTGATTTTTTTTTAAAAAAATCAAATTTTATAAGTTTTAATTAATAATTAGTTAAATTATGTACATATTTAATATACAAAATTTGTTTCGATAGATTTGCATTTTAAAGTACATTTAATATAATGTTAATTTTATAGCAATTGACAATATATTATAAGAGAAATTAACAATGAAAGTTTACTTTTGATGACTTCTCAAAACAAAATACATCTTATATTTTTGAATGGAGGGAGTAATAAATTGATAAATTCAGACCACATGCATGCCGCAATAGAATGTGTCAAGTAAAGAAGGATGAGGCTGGAGAAATGGTGTAATAAATAAGGAATTTGTTAAAATAGCATTTAACCTTTTGATTGTTTAAGCTCAAAATAAATTCTAGCAAATTTTATAAATTGGCAAAACTTGAAAATTAGGATGTTAAAAAAGTGTGTTAAATTGAGAATGCAAGTGAGACAGCTAATTGACTATAATTTTCTCATCATTAGATTATCCTGCTGTCAAATCCTGATTTTACTTCAGGATACAACCAGTATACATGTAAATAGAGAGATGATCACATTAGTGACAAGTGATAACGTCACACGTCACTAAAAAGGTCATTAGTGACAGGTGAATTTATCACCCATTACTAATTACCAAGTCCCAATAATGGGGTGGTAAATCCACCCGTCATTATGACCTAATCATTAGTGACGGGTGGTAAATTCACCTATCACTATGACCCGATCATTAATGACGGGTGGTAAATTCATCCGTTATTAATGATATATTTATAAAGAACGAGCCCGGGAACCCTAGCCTCCAATTTTGTCGAAGTCCCGCCACGCCCGCTACCCATTCATCCTCGCCTCCTTCTTCTGGTCATCCCCGAGGCTGCCGTCGTCTCCCTGTCGTCCCCCTCCCTCAGGTCGTCTTCCCCTGCGCACTCTTCCCCGACTACCCCAACACCGAGGAGCCCACACCGCTGCCACCTCCTCCCCGACGAGCACCCCAACGCCGAGGAGTCCGCACTACCGTGCTTTGCGCCGCCATCGTCCTCATCCGTCAAGGTAGGCCTCCCGCCGTCCCTCCATCAAGGTAGGCCTCCCGTCATCCCCTCCTCACCAACGCCTGCCGCCATCGTTCTCATCCGTTATTGTGAATTACTTCTGTGTATTATGCAATAATTTTGTGTGCCAGGGGTGAATACAAATGGTATGTCAAATTATATTACTCGATGATGATAGCAGCTAAGTGAGGTTGTGTGTGGCAGTGTAGTCTACTTAGGTGCGATAATATGAACTTAGCAGTTTAGCACAGATGAATCAGGTGTGTTGTTATCTTACCCATTTAACACTTACTATTGAATTCTTAAACTCTACGTGTTCCTAATTTTGACCCTTAAGTTGTGATTTCTATGTAGTATTTATGGTAATATAGGAGATAGGTAATCAATAGTTAGTAGTTTAGTACAACCATATAGAATTTTTACTTTTCAATATGCATACATATGGAGGCTACGATGCATGATGTTCATGGGAATGATTTGAGAATTAAGAGTGTGCTATCACACATATTGATGATATGAGATAGCCAATTTAGCATTTGGGTGGCGACATCAGTCATAACCCACTTTCTGAGAGTAAAACTTGATAACATAAATATGTTCTTGATGCTTATATGCTTGGCATATGCAATTTCCATGTTTACCTATTTTTATTCTTGCTTATGTTCAGTCCTGACAGCACACATGAATTCTTATTGTTGTTTATCTGTTGTTGTATATTCGTGTCACTAATGTATGCATATTACACAATAAGTTCATGATGGTTAAAATTAAATTTGAAAGAAAATCCAATGAATTTAGGTTGTGTAACCTATTACGTCGTCTCCCATTTGGGAGTGTTTAATTATAAATATGACTTGGCAACTCGTCATATTTATAAGAAGATGCTCCCGAACTGTCCACGTACTTTGGATAGTTCGAGGATATGTGGCCCGAGTAGTAGGATTCTGTGCTCTTATATAGTTCTAGAGAGAATTTCGGTGGCGTCTCTCTATTGTTCTCTAGATACACACCCTCTTAGCTCATTGTCGAGACGTATATTTGGAGAACAGCGGGGAAGTGCTGCCAAAATTTTCTCCAAACCGTACAAGAGCATGAAAACCTACTCGGGCCACATATCCTCGAATGGGATTAGGACCTATTTTTACCTATTAGAAATTAGGTAGGATCCTTTGCTTTAGATAAGAAATACATCATATTATCATAAATTCATATAAAAGTGAATATAGTTAGTAAGACTTATACAATTGTATCTGCATATTCGTATCTACTAGATGTCTGCCAACGAGTCATCAGAATCCTCTGACGAATCACAAGCTCTCAATCAGATGTTTGTGCAACTAGGTCCCAGCGGAGCAACAGTATGAAATCCAAGGGCACAAGCATAGTGGGCGACTGAAAAGATTACCATCACGGAAATCGATGATGGCATCGTGACTACAGAGAAGAAGGCCCTGCAGATGTTGCGGAAGCTCGCAGGTCTTAATGCTCAAGAGAGGGTGCCATTGACCCTTCTGAAGTTTGATGACCACACTGTGGATCAAAAGAACGCCTTATTTAATGATGGTGTTAATATGTTTCTGGAGTTCCCGGAGAACATGAAGGTGAAGGCTTGTTGGGTTGCTATGAAAATGATCTCTAAACTTTGGAGAAGCCACAAAAAGCAAGCTTGTAAACGAGTATATGCCAAAAGATTTGGAGACCTTCAGCAAGTATCCATATATTAAAAGAGAGGACTAGGAAGCTTTTGTGGCGTTGAAGAGCTCTGAGACGTTCCAAACGAGGAGTTCAGCAAGGAAGCAGCTTCGGATAAAGAACAAGCAGAATCATAACCTGGGCACAGGCGGATATGTGGGGAAAAAAGATAAATGGTAGGCAGATGATGCAAAGTTAGCCAACAAAGGCTGTGAGAATCCTTGGTTGCAATTCCCAGGATGATTGCAATCGTATTTGCTCGCGAGAGATATGCTGTCAGATAGTGGAGAAATCACCTTCAAATCTAGCGAAATTGAGACAATCACTTAAAATGTGAAATAAATAGCAACCCAATCCTCCGAAGATTCATTCACCTGGGTCAGGGAATATGATGTTCTCTTCACTGCGTTGGGAATCCCTGAGCACCCAGGTCACGTTCGAGGTGTGTCCAGTTCCTAGGGCTGGAAGTTAAGCTTTCCCAAACATGTCGGGATGTATAAGAAGAGAAAAAGGTCAATCCCAATTGATGTGGAAGTATTGACCCAGTTTATCAGAGAGATCGTTTATCAAGACGTTCTGCAAAGGTTTGCGGCACAAAGAGTCATAATTCCTAGTGCACCAGCAGGTGGTAGCCACATTGATGGACATAAGAGTAGTCAAGCCTCTAGGAAGGTTGAACAACCTGTATTCTCTCCATCTGTGGAGCATGATACCATAGACCTTCTCAATGGGTGCACACCATGCTCGCTGGTCATAAGACCTGGAGGCTACTATATTGAGGTTGCAAAGGGCCAGGTGCATCCAAATATCCAAGTGTTACATATGGTCCCAATATGTCCTAGCTATGCCGTGGTCTTCGTGGATTTTGTACATGCTAATGTCGTGGGCGCAGATTTGCCCATCCCCCCTAATGATGAGATCCAAAAATTGAGTCAAGCTCGTCTTCAAAGGATCCAATAGAAGAGAAGGGGCATCATGGTGCACACGGTATCTAGGAGCAATTTTCCTAGACGTTCAAGTTCCCTACCCCAACCTCAGCCTCGAGATGCGCTCGTTGTGTTACCTTTACCCACTCCACCATCTACAGTTAACCAACCTAAGGGTAGCCTAGAGAAGAAGAAGAAGTCTTTGCCCACTCCACCATCTACAAGTAAGCAACCTGAGGGCAGCCCAGAGAAGAAGAATAAGTCCAAGCTAGGGTCCAAGAAGCAGCTACCGAAGAAATCCAAGTTCTCTGATAAGGACTCAATCATCGAGAAGCGTTGGATAGGGGGAAGCTTGGATTAAGGAAAACCCAAAATTCAAGCTTGGGAAGCAATTGATTCCGGCAAAGCCACTTCGATGGGCGAGACAACCTTGTGTTGATTTATATAATTACTACCTACAAGGTTGTAGAGAGAAGAAGGTTTCCATTATCTTATATTATCAAAGTCGTCACTTCTTGACTAGGGATGGCTACTTTCTCGTGGGCTTCAACGACTTATACGATCTCTTCAATCTTGATGGCTTGGACGTGGGGTTATTGCGATGCTTTACATTGTAAGCCCTTTCTAACTAGACGTTCATTAATTATTACCATTAAATTCTCCAATCTAACTAATTTCTTATCTATAAATACTTGATACAAGAAACAAGAAAGAAGGAGCCATTCGGATTTCTTGACCCCTAAAATATGATGATTCTTTGATGGAACAACGAAGGGAATTTGTTGTGGAATATGTGGCTAGGGAAATGAGCCACTTTTCAAAGAGGGACTACCTGATGCCTACCCATAACACAGGTGGTCATTGGATCTTATTTGTCATTACCTCCAAGTGGAACTTGGTCTGGTACCTCAATTCATCAAGACCAGTGGTGGGATCTAACGGTGAACGGGGACAACGTGACTTTATTTTCATCAAACAAATCCTCGACGAGTAAGCTCTTCATGACTTAGGTTACATATTAAACTTTTCAAACTTACACCAAATGTTGACTATTGGATTCCTCTTCGCATGTAGAGCTTTTGACATGTATATGCATTGTGATCCAAAGTACGATCCGAAGGAGCCCCGCACATTGACACATAAGACCGTCTTCACGGTAAGTGCTAGCAGACATATTTGTAAATTCTCTACTGCTACATTTTTTCATTTCGAACTGACGGTTTTTTCCCTCTCCAGTGCCACCAACAACCACCGGACAACTCATGTTGATTCTACATTATGCGTCACGTGCTGCTATTCATGGCAGCAAAGGATATGAAATCCCCAGATATAAGATAATTACATAGTCTTTTCATAGCTGCTTTTATTCATTACAAATATCTGATGATAAAATGATTTTGCTCATGCTAATTGCATACTTTTTCTATAACTACTTTCATTCAGCAGGAATTCAGCTTACCGGATGGTAACATCGAGAGTCTACACTCTTCAACATTCAAGCACAGATCTTCTCGTTCTTAATGACCAAAGTTGTCTCTTCAAAATGCGAGTTCTATTGTAGGAAGGCAGGACTCTGACTTATGTAATTTGTGGTTGCACTTTCGACTTATGTAATTTGTAACTATCTTGATGTGGACTTGCACTATTATACGTTTTGAAGACTTTTTATTTTATAATTTGTGGTTGCATATCTCGTGACTTGGTCCCTACAATATGGGTATATATTTTGAAATGAATGATGATAATGGTATGAATGTATCTGGATGTATCTTATTTACAAGAGAAGACAGCTGTCAAATCCTGACATTGCTTCAGGATGTAGCTAGGAAACAGGTAAATCTTTTCGGGGATGAGAATATTAGTGACGGGTGGTAAATTAATCCGTCATTGATGACCGAATCCCAGTGACAGGTAGCTTCTAACCCGTCTCTGAAACTCAGTCATTAGAGACAGATTGAAAAGATACCATCACTAATAACTCATAACACCCCGTCGCTAATGACTCGGTCACCAGTGCACATGTTATAGCTACCCATCACTGGTTCTAGATAATTAATGACGGGTGATAACTTACGAACAAATATTACATGATCAATAAAAGAGATTTTGTTATACATCAACTTTATTTGAAACATAAAGTTTTATCTGTCCTGTAGTGGCACAATTAATTTCCACAATAAAAATAAAAAATAAGTTCAGCACAACACAACAATCACAAACTAATTCTGTTTTTTAAATCTCTAATCAATATCAATAACATTCTCAGCAATGGAATTTTTTTAATCTTTGAAATTTGTCGCAATCAATTGTTACCCTTACCCAATCTAAGGCCATCTCCAGCCGAGGAGGTATTTTTTCAGATTCGGTTGCTACAGTGATTTGTGGTGTACTGTTCATGTACTGTAGCGACTCCAGCAGAATCGGAACCCGGTGGTACAGTGCGCTACAGTATTATGGAGAGAGAAAAATAGACTGTAACAATGCGCTACAGCCAGTGCACTGTTCGCAGGGACTGACAGTGGGCTGGAGGAAGAAAACAACATTTTTACTGTAGCAGTACTGTTTACAGAGGCTGACAGCGGATCTGGAGAGAGAAAAAGAGGAGTAGAATGTAGAAAATAGAGTAGCTGTTAAAGATGAAAAAATAAGAGACACTGTAATAGTGATAAGGGATGCTATAATAATATTTTTAAAGATGAAAATTTAAAATAGCTACCGAAGATGACCTAAAGATCTAAACCGATGCGCCATATAATTCAAAGTTCATATAACAGACAAAATGTTAAAAAGACAGGTCTCATTTGACAATAATTAATCAAAGACTAATTTTCTATAGTAAAATAGAAAAATAAGTATATAAGTGATAACCCTTATAATCTGTCTCTCTCTTTCAGTAGCAATTTATATTCATCTATATAATTATTATGTATTTATCTCTTCTTAAATCGAACGGGACATAGGTTCACAACCCGATGTGTTTGTATGTCATATATCAAAAGTGACCCTACACTATCCCAGAGTACGAACCAGTATTAAAAGCCTTTTTCTTCTCGAAGGACCAACCAGTTGTTCATGAGCCTACTTATCAGTGACTGTGGAAAGCACGAGGAGGTGCGGGCGCTCAGGCCTAGGCCAACTCCAACAGAGACAGCGTGTGTACTTTTTTTTCTTCCTACTACAGTAAAATGTATTTTTCTCTGCATCGTATCCCTGTTCAACGCAAGTTCTAAATCAAATTTTTCTGCTGCTACAGTAATATCGTCGGGACAGATTATGCGCCTACTGTAGTATGTTCCGTCGTTATGCTGAATATGCAGCGAATATGGAAGAAGAGGTGAGTAATGAAAGATAAGAAATATGATATCTATTAAAGATGGAAACATAAAAAAAATAATATTATAAGATGTGAATTTTTAGAATTCCTCTCGAAGATTATCTCAGACTTTTATTCTCCTCACCGAATTAATTTTGCGGTTCGTTCGAGCCCCGGCAAAGGGCGCTCCATTTTGGAGATTTCGCACCTGTCCCTCCGTCGCCATTTTCCTTCTCCCCTCCACCAACGTCACCTCAGCAGTTGGTGAAATCCACCCCCGACAACCGCCCTCGTCCGCCCTCCCATCCACCTCGCCTTCTCCGCCACGCGCCACGAGGGGTTGGGGAATTACGAGGAGCGTCCCTCCCCGGTGAGTTCGCGGAGGCGAGGGTGGTTTTGGTTTGTGGTTGTAGCAAATGGAGATGGAGTCCTCGCCGTCGTCGTCGCCGCCGTCGTCTCCGGCCGGGTCGTCCGACTCCATCGACCTCAACTTCCTGCCGTTCCTCAAGAAGGAGCCCAAGTCGGAGCCGGCGTCACCGGAGCGCGGCCCCCTGCCGCTGCCTGCGCCCCCGCCCCCGTCCCCGCCGCAGCCGGTGTCGGCGGCGGCTGCTGCGGCCTCGGCGCCTCCGCCACCGGCAACGCCTGACCTGTCGTCCGCGGCGGTGATGACGCCTCTGCAGTCGCTGCCGCCGAACCCGGAAGAGGATGCCCTCCTCCGGGAGTACTACCGCCTCGCGAGCCTCTACCTCTCGTCGGCGGGGGCCGGGGCGATCGTACCTGCGCCTGGGCCGCAGACGGGCCCCCCCGCGATGGTGCAGCCCGCGTCCGGGTCCGCCGTGAAGAAGCGTCGGCCGCGGTCGTCGGAGCTCGTGCGGGTATCCTCGCTCGGCGTGCGGGACCAGATCTACTTCCGCGACCTCGTGCGCCGGGCGCGCATCACCTTCGAGTGCCTCCGCGGGCTGCTGCTGAGGGACGACGAGCGTGCGGAGGCGCTTGGGCTCCCAGGCGTCGGCGGGGACCGGCGCCGCGTCCGCGCGGACCTGCGCGCCGCGGCCCTCATGGGCGACCACGACCTCTGGCTCAACCGCGACCGCCGCATCGTGGGGCCGATCCCAGGGATCTCGGTGGGGGACGCCTTCTTCTTCCGCATGGAGCTCTGCGTGCTCGGGCTCCATGGCCAGGTGCAGGCGGGAATAGACTACGTCACCGCAGGGCGGTCTGCCTCAGGTGAGCCAATAGCCACATCCATAATTGTGTCTGGTGGGTATGAGGATGACGATGACCGTGGTGATATACTTGTGTACACGGGCCATGGCGGCCGTGACCCCAACCTCCACAAGCACTGCATCGATCAGAAGCTCGAGGGCGGCAACCTTGCCCTTGAGCGCAGCATGGTTTATGGTATTGAGATCCGTGTAATCCGTGCTGTCAAATTAAGACGCAGCCCTGTCGGCAAGGTCTATTTCTATGATGGCCTCTACAAGGTCATTGATTACTGGCTCGACCGTGGCAAAGCCGGGTTTGGTGTTTATAAGTACAAAATGCTGCGCATTGAGGGGCAAGAACCCATGGGTACTGTGAATTATCGAGTAGCTGAACAGCTCAAGGTGGATGTGTTTGCTGTGCGGCCAACAGGGTATTTGAGCTTTGATATTTCCATGGGCCGAGATATCACGCCAGTTGCACTCTATAACGATGTTGATGATGATCAGGACCCACTCTTGTTCGAGTACCTGGCACGCCCAATATTTCCAACCTCTGCTGTCCAAGGGAAGTTTGCTGAGGGTGGTGGTGGTTGCGATTGTGCCGAGAATTGCTCAATTGGATGTAACTGTGCAGGTAGGAATGGAGGTGAGTTTGCTTATGATAAGGCCGGAGTCCTGCTACGAGGCAAACCGCTGGTATATGAGTGTGGGCCATACTGCAGGTGTCCACCTAGTTGCCCCAACAGGGTCAGTCAGAAGGGGCTTCAGCATAGGCTTGAGGTGTTCCGATCAAGGGAGACCGGGTGGGGAGTTCGGTCTTTGGATCTCATTAAGGCGGGCACGTTCATTTGTGAGTTTAGTGGGATTGTGCTTACTCATCAGCAGTCAGAGATTGTGGCTGCGAATGGCGATTGCTTGGTGCGTCCAAACAGGTTCCCTCCAAGATGGTTGGATTGGGGTGATATATCTGATGTGAATCCTGAGTATGTGGCACCAGATCATCCTGCTGTGCCTGAGTTGAACTTTACAATTGATGTGTCACGGGCGAGGAACGTGGCTTGTTATTTCAGCCACAGTTGCAGTCCAAATGTGTTTGTCCAGTTTGCGTTGTTTGATCATTACAATGCTTCTTATCCCCACCTCATGATCTTTGCCATGGAGAACATTCCGCCATTGAGGGAGCTAAGCATTGACTATGGAATGATCGATGAATGGGTGGGAAAGTTAACCATGTAGCTGGAGTACCTATTTAGAAGGCAATACCCTCTTTGTTTTCCCTTTCTTTTTGAAGTTTTCATAATGCTTCACTTGGGGATCATCAAGGTGACCGCTGACTGAAATTTCCTGTGCTGGTAATTCTCCTAATTCTTCATGTGGCTTGTTTATTCTGTACTTCATAGGATTGTTTTTTGGAAGTAGGTATCCATAATTCCGTTCAGAACATTAGTTATCTATGTGGCTAAGTTCCACGTGTACTGCTGATTTTTGCATTTCATTTCCCTATGTAATATAGATCTACACTATTTATAGTGCAAGGTACTGTTTTGCCTCTTATTGTTATCCTACTTTATCTACCTCATTGCTGATTTAATGATTGCCATGGTTCATAAATCCATGCGGCGATTCCTCAAAAGATTGTATGTCATGCATTTATTAAACTGCCTAATTTGTAAACTAATTGTCCCTGAATGCACACACATGCATTGCCTTGGCCCTTGCTAGTTGTCTGCACATAGCACCATAGCATATCTGAATAGACACAATTGATTTTTATTTTCTTCAGTTAGAAAGATAATGATTTTATTGCATAGCCAGCTCCAGGTATCGTGATAATCTCTAGTTTTTTTTCCCCTTTTGTTTGCACAGTTTCCGGAACCTGGATATGCAATTTTTTCCTATATATGAAGAGTCCTGATGCTAAACTGTCAAATTTCTTCAAGAATACCTATGATACCAGAGATTGATGAGTGGTGATAAATAGTCCTGATGCTAAACTGTCAAATTTTAACAGAACTTTGTAGCAATTAATACTGGTGAACTAAATTCCATGCTTCCTTTGGTGTGGGGCTTCCAAGGGTTGCAGCCTTGGCCACCACCGCAGCTCGAGGATGAGCCTCGAGCTGTCGCCAAAGGGGGAAGTAGTTGTCTTGTGCAGCTGGCTGGCCATAACCTGCATACGAAAAAACCTTTGATCCTGCTAGGCATCACAGATTGCTATTATGTGTTGTGCACTATAATAGATTGTGACATTAGAAATATTTTGTTTTCCATGGTCAGCAGCCAAAGAAACCAGGTTGCATGGGTTCAATTATTTGTACAAGAAGATTATTGGGTTCGTAGGACTGATGTCAAAACTGTCACAATCAGAATCAGCACCCATTTTCTTTACTATAAGATTGATGAGTGTTCCCAAGTCACCTTAATAAAGCTGCACTGCAATGTTCATTTAGTGAACTAAGGTCTCAGGAACATATTATCGTGGCATGATCTTATCCTATCAGCCAAAAGTATTGTCAAAAATGCTACTTGGATTAGTGTATACGTTTTCCTCCTTTTTCATATAGTATAAAAGATGTACTGTCTGTTGGCTAACCAGAGGTTCAAATGCATTTGGCATGGTAGCACACTATATTACCATCTGTTCCATTCATAGAACATAGATAAGAAGTATGAGCCTTAGAAACATTTTCTTTTATTGCTTTGCAGACTTCTAATTTCAATTGTATATTCCCTTGAGATAAAATATGGTTCAAATATTTGTGACCAATCAAATAACCCATACTCACTCATACCCAATGTCTCTTTCCAGCCAAAAGTATTGTTAATCATTGATTGTTCCATGTGTATGCTATTGCCACATGTATATTTTGAAACATCCACAATTTTAGACTATTGCCACTTACTGATTTAATTGAACATCTACTCATATACCTGATGTCAACTCATGTTTGTCCAAAAAATGTCTATTGCTTCATACACATTTTTTTCGGCACATTAATGTTCTGTACTTTTTACTGTAGTTTTGCACTTCATATTATTTCTGCACATTATTGTCCTATTTGTTCTTTTGTCTTGTCATTTGGGCTATATTCAAATATTCTTAGTGGTAATTTTGTTACTAAATGTGCAAATTGATTTCAGTCTGAAGCATATTTGATGTCAAGTTGTCAACTCCTGTTTATCCAAAAAATAGTTGTGTATTGTTTGCCCCTTTTATTGTAAATTTTAGCTAACTGTTTCTTTACATGCCAATACTAATTCTTGTCAATAATTATCTTTAGAAGTCCTTAACTTGACGATATCCTTCTTGTTTCAGTCCAATAATGGAGGGTCCATTTGGGACGACGTACCAGTGCTGGTGGCAGGCACACATAAGGAGGGCCAAACTCCAACTCATTGTCATTGACTGGACATCCGCCACTCATTGTATATTTTGCGTGATAACCTCAGTGACTAACCAATTTCGGAGAGGTACTCGCCTTTGAAACATGATGTTTGCTGCTGTTGGACGTTTGTCATGGCAGGCCCTGAGTTTCAGTCTTAGCCTTCGTTTTACTGCTATTGCTACCGAACTCCTTATGTACATATATCTGTATATTATCTAGCTGGAAGTCTGCCCACTTCTGTTGGTAAATGGTGGTACCACAAGTGGGCCAGCCTTGTCCAGATCAAGGAACTGAAGAATTTGCGAAATGAGGTCTGTAGGAGGAAATTATTTGCAGGGATAGTGTCTATTTTTGTTTTGCAGAATACTGCATTGCTTCCTATACCAGGTCACTGCGTCTTTCGTTCCGTGGAAAACCAGAGAGCAACAATGTGGACCTATCGGTGATGCTGGGGGCTGGCACTGTCAAGCTACCGGTGTATTCCGGACATAGGCGAACTGCTATTCAGGCTGTGATGGACAATTGGATATTGTCCTGGTGATGTAGAATTTTCCACTCACAATGAAGGTTGCCTGTTCGGTTAGGCTCCTGCTGTTGCGTCTTCATCTATTGTCTTGCTTAGTTGCTCAGGGTCTAAATTTTAGAGACCGTTGAGCTCAAGTTTTGTCAGGTTAAAGCCCCATCACGCCATGAGCCAGCTTGAGAGATCCTTGAGGTTTACCCATGAGTAATCACTGTAACTGATTGCCAGATAACGGCAATATTATTCGCACCATAATCGGTGTTTGGTTGTTATTTTGCAGCAACCTACGTTATTCCCTCATTTTTTTTTCTTCTTTTCTGCTGCTATTGGCAACTCTATATTATCTGTCATTTTGTTGGATGACTTTTTTTTTTCCGAGCCACATGCCAAAACAAACGTCAAATGCATTAGGAGCAATTATAAGGCCTAACAAGCCCAAGGCCTAACGGTAAGTGAAACATGAGTTAACAAGCCCAACGCCCAGGCCCATGAATATATCAATATAAATAATTGATATGGAAGGTCTATAAAACCGAAATTATAAGGGCTAACAAGCCCAAGGCCCGGGTAAGTGAAACATGAGCCTACAAGACCGAAATCACCATAATCTACATGATAAGCAATATTAGGAGCAAAGAAAATATTAGAAATTGATGCGTATTTGGAAAGCTAGGTTAAAAAGATACATGAATCTGAGTAGGGGTGACAACAGGTTAGGTTAGGGCCGGGTGGAGTAAGAACGTATCTGACTCGAAACTCGAAACATGAAACCCAACTTGACACCGAAAATTAAATCAGGTGCAATCACCCCGATGAGGACATGAGACCTAACGGGGACCCGAAACCTGAGCTATCTTTTCCCACTCTGCCGTCGCGAGTTCCTGATACGGTTTGGGATTTCTCGTGTAGGTTGGGGTTGTTGTGGCTTGCGAGGCGTTGCTGGTGGCAGCGGATGTGGTGGTGAAAGATGTGTTGCCGTCATTGTGCGGGGCGAAGCCTTCGACGCCACCGGCAGCTACAAAGGCTCCGAATGAGGTGCTCAGCGAGTCGACGGCGCTAGCCAATGTGGTATTGAATGAGGCGTCTCTGTGACTCCACCGTTGCACGGGTCGTCTAGCTCTAGCATGCATGCGAGAAGCTTCACCACGCAGCTGTCGTCCAGTCTTGCTCAGAACCAGCACGCGAGGAACTTCGCGGCGCCGCCATATGCTCCTTCGGGTGGCCACTGCCCCAACCACACGGAGCTGATCCCCTCTCTCCACTCAAACGCTCCAGCTAGCAGGGGAGAAGCTCGATCGTGTCGGTACTCCTATGGCTTGTGGAGGTGGCGCCATAGACGAGCGGTCAAGTCGTAATCTCATAGACGAGCTGCTGAGCAGATAAGGATCGAGATGCGCAAGTGGGCTATGACGCATGAGTGGCCGAGACACACGAGTGGACAAAGGCCAAGTTAGTCTATATTCGGGGCCTGTGGGGCACCCGCTGGTGCAAAACTAGTCTAACTCGCCCTGACTCAGACCAGACCCTGACCCGATAACTCCGCAGGGTGGGTTCTACACCCAAACCCGCCCTCACCTAGTCTAAAACCTATAGGACCTCAACCTGATCTAGCCCACTGCCACTCTTAAATCTAAGTAACATATGAATGTAGTAGGAACACGTGCAAATAAAAGATTGCAAAACTACAGGAAAATAAGAATAACTATTAAGAATTGTGCCTTCAGCACTGCTATTAAGCACTGCTGCAGCAAATCTCAACCCCCCCCCCCCCCCAAAAAAAAATCAGAGCGCCACCTCAACGGCAAAAAAAAAAAAAAAGTTCATGTTCCGTGTGCAGGTTGCAACCGGAGTCCCAATCAACAAACAATGTTCATGTTCTGTGTGGTATTCTATAAAACATCCGTATTAAAGAATTGTTTAAACCCTTTTGCATCAGGAAAGGTTTTATATGCACTGTTGAAGTAGATGAAATATCAATAAAAAAACGCAAAGCAACAGCTAAAATACGATCAGGAGAAATTGTAAAGATCTTCTATCAGTGCTTTCTCTCTATGAATGACAGCAGGTTCAAAACCATTATAAAATTAAACACCTATAAAAAAAATAGAGGCAATTATTTTATGTTCCATCTGGATGGCCCCAGATATGGAGATACCTAAAATGACACAGCAAAATTAAAGCTCGAGTGCATGAAAATTATCAACTGCTGGTGTATGGACAGTACACTCTGACAAAAGTCACGTTACAACTGAAACCCACAAGAGTCACGTTAAATTCATTTATTACCAATGCAACAATGTCTTCTTTTCAGCATGGATGACTATGGTTCTTTTAAAAAAATACAACAGAGAAAAGAACAGCGTTGTACTGCCTCATAGTCCTTAGAACACAATCGTACTGCCTCAGTCCTTGATGCCTTCCTAACACTGCAGTACAAAATTCATATGGAAGCTCAAAGCCGTGCCTGTGCGCTGGAAAGGATCCCAAAAGGTCCAGAAAGTAGCATAACAATCAAACAGAATTTGTACCATTCAAACATAGACATATGGTATCGATGGTTGGCACGGTAAAAATGCGAGATCCAGGCAATAGCTTAAAAGCACCAACACAACAGCAATATCGGAAGCCACTACATTCAAAATCTACCGAGATGCTGCAATAATAATTGGGACTGAAATGATTTGGGTTAAACGAAAGAATGTTACGAACAAATCTGTTAACACAATGAAAGAAGACAAGGGGTCGGTTCTTGACATTCGACATCAGACACCTGAAGCCAGTCGAAATCTTCAAATCTTCCACTCATCCTTCCTGTTAGACCGGAGGACATCACCGAGTATTGCTCTTTTCGCCCACAACATAACTTAAACCCCCCACCAATGCTATCTATCTATGCCCCATTTCTGCCTTTCTTCGACTTGTTCTTGTTTTCTTGTGTCTTCTTTTTCTTCTCTTTAGGTGTTGTCCAGACGTAATCAGAAGGAATGACAAATGGGTCCTGGATGTCCTCCACACGGCTGCTCGGCCCTGGTGTTGTCGAGAAGTTCTGGCGGTAAGGAGCCTTGATCCACTGAATCCAGGAACTTGAAGAAGACTGTACCGCTGGGCTCTTGCTATTGTCAGGGCTTGAAGGAGGTGTGGTGAACTCCTCTAGTGGCTGTAGCTCTTCAAACTTTGTGAATGTCACAAGCACCCTGATTGTAGGTACAACTGGAATGGCAACCTGAGAAAAATAACTAGTTACTTAGTTACACATTCATTAGTCATTACATTGACATAAAAAGCACCAAGGATACAAGAAACAGCAAATAATTACTCAACAGATAAAGAGCAATAGAGCATTACTGTGCAGTTAACGTAGGTATCCTCTAAACATGCACTATTCTTTTTGTTTAGCAACAGATAAAGACGCATACTTACCATCATTGTTTGATGTGATATTAGAACTGTTAATATCAACAATGTCAGATAATATACTGTATCGTATCAAGATTTGAACTAGAATACATACATCACCAGATAATCGAATAGTTTAAGATGAATTTCCATAAATTCGAGTTGAAACTTGATACCCAGAATCCCAGATAAATGTGTCAACATGTTTTTTACATTTTTCTCCTTTTGTGTTTGCCCAGTGTCCACTCTTTCCTGCTATCTGCTTCTAGAGCATGCTGACACATGCTACAGAAAGTTGTTACCAGGCGTACGTGCACCAATAGTAATTTCAAAGAAAGAAATTATTTGAAGGGCAACCATCTAAGAGAGCACTTTCGGTTGAAAACTGAGTGAACAGATTTTGAGGCTCTGCATTCGATTATTTCTTATTAGTATGTGGTAACACTAGACAATAGTGTTTGTTTGTGAAATCTTTTATTCTTAATTTTTTCTCCCCAATTTCACTCATCTTCTGTTCTTTGCTCCTGGGTTCTCTCTGGTAGCCCTCATAGGGGTTTTCCTGGCCCTTTCCAACAAAATAGCAAACGAATGCTCCCTACTTGACATATACTGTTTTAAAGATACCAAGGCGCCATGTCGAACTACACCAATGATAAGAAAACAGAATCGGTGTAATAGTATCATCTGATACGTTGCCATCAGAAATAGACAGAAACGGAAGGAATTGCTACTGACCGCAAAGTTATTACTCCCTCCATTTCAAAGTGTAAGGCGCGGTTTGACTCGTTGTGGTCTCACAGGCTATATTTTGACTGTTAATATCTCATATGTTACATTGCTCATGACAACAAATCAAGATTAAGTTTCCCCTAAAAAATCATGATTAAGTGAAAGTAGTTCGAATTTGAATCCAATGGCACCAATTTTGCATCACAAAATCTACAAATTATTAAGCTAATTAAATGGTCAAAGATTATGAAGTTTGAATCTAGAAATGCAAGTGCACCTTATAAAAAGAAATGGAGGGAGTACCTACCAATAACTAACTAAAACTGTACGGAATGAGCTGTGAGGAGGCACAGCATAGAAGCCCATACATTGCGTTGGAACGTTAGGCCTGATATTATATCCTAATTCAAAAGACGAGTAACTCTTCAAGATGCTTTCAGCAAATAGAAGCTTTTCAAAATAATAGACAGCTTTACACATTTTTATGCCTACTAAATATGGTATGTCTAAAGCAGTTCTGTTATATCTATGGTGTCTGAGCTAACAAACCACCTAACTAGCCACAAACCAACAGAAAAAACTTCCAAACACCATAAACCTAAGCCACAGTCAGACTACTACAGTGGTGTAGGACTACCTTAGCTAGGTATGAATGATATGGGTAACAGAAGTTGGCAGCTATCAGAAAAGGAAACAAACATGTAAAAAAAAACTTATCCTCAAATATTTTTAAGTGACCATTAAAGTGGTAATTGGTATGAATTTAAGCAATCAACAAACAAAAAAGGGATTGTCCAAATATGATATGCTGCATTGATTCATTGATGTAGAGAATACCAAACATCTAGCAAAGCAGAAAAGCCTGATGATATAAGTACATCAACCTTGCGACCTACTTTATCCTATTCTATTACCATAGAGCCTGCATGTTACATGGTTACAAGTGTCAAAAAGTGCTACGCCTCATATCATTATTGTTTTATAGCACAATGCAGGATAGAAAAGTTTCAGGAAAGAACAGCCATACAAGTGGAAAGGCGTAACTGCATAGGGGCTCTCTTGGAATTAATATCAGACTAAAGCAATTACGTTTCATACACACTGTGGAACCCACCCAAAAACCAAGAAATCACTTTCTTTACTATTAACTGTTACCAACAATATACAGCTAAATGTGCCCACAAGGATCTCAGGTTCATGAAAGAAAAGAAACCACAAGTATCAATGAATAAGCATGTCTTCAACCATGCAAGTGGCAATAATTTAATATGATGGTGATTTTTTTCCTAAATGTGATTATAATTAAGGAGTTACAATTCTAAAAAATTGGAATCGCAAATATGACAGATACCATAACCAACATAGTAAAGGCTAAAGAATATTGAACTATCGTCAAACAATCAAGCAACCACAGGGTTACTAAAGCTTTGACAACCAACATTAAACGGTACACACATTGGGGGGGGGGGGGGGGAAATATAATTATGGCGAAGATATTGCATCATGAAATATCTAAAAGGCCATACCTTGACTGGAAATGTTCCTGGAGGCAGTTTTGTTGTAAGTAGATCCCTCAAACGACAGATTGCCTTCACCTTGTTTGCAAGAATATCAAGCAACGGCAGGAGCTCCTCAGTCCGAAGAGGGAAGTTTGGAGAAAGCCAGAGAACAGGCCGTAGACCTTTCTTATACTCGCTTTCTTTGGTACTTTCTTTGCGCCTATGCCCATTCTCTGCAGAAGCAGCAGGTTTCCAATGATCCCTTTCCTTTACCCTTCTGATGTCATCTGTTCTTACTACATCTACTGAATGCCTTCCTGGTCTCGTTTGTACATTTGATGGCGATTCAGCGAGGAGGTCACTCACCTTCTCATCTACACAGAGCGAACTCCTAGGAGGTGCAATCTTCTTTGTCCCCTCCTGCTTGCTAACCTGACTTCTCTTTGCCCAATTACTAAACCAACCTTTCTTATCAGGCTTACTCTCCCCATTTCCAGAAACGCTCATGTCCTCAATCGGTATCTCCCTCTCCCTCGGCTCAAAGCAACTATGTCTAGGGCCAGCAAATGAGTTGGACTGGTCTTCGCCGACACCATCTGGAGAATCTATCTTAAGTGCAGCCTCCAACTGCTTCTTCTCCTCCTCAGTTAGAACATCATCAAACCCCTCACTCTCTGTGTCATTCTCATTGCAAGCTGAGAGGAATTCCTCATCCGTCATCGCACCAGGGACCCTCCTTGACTTCACGCTGACCACCACATGGTGCATGTCATACACCTTGGCTTTCCATGGACCAACAGCCTCTGTCCTCTCCTGCCGCCGCCATGTGAGCTGCGGGAGCAGAATGGCTTGGGTGACGTCAATACCCGGACGGAAGATGTTGGTCTGCGACATTGCGGTGACCTCCTGCTGGACCTCCACATCCGAGGCCGGCGCACCAGCCCCATCCAGTGCGTTCATAATCTCCTTATCCTTGTGGTTGATCATACACAGCGACCCTGGTGGAACCTTGCCGTCCTCCGACCCCTCCCCGAGAAAGAGTATGGTCTGGTCGGAGCGCTGGATCTTGAAGCCATCGAAGCCGGCGAGCGTCATGTCGGCGCGAAGGTTGGCTCCGCGCTTCCAGACCCTGTAGGTGTCGGAGGGCGCGATGCGGGAGATGAAGGGGATGACGGAGCTCTCAAAGTGGAACGTGATCTCCATGTAGAAGTCCCGCATCCGGCGCATGGCGGCGACGACGCGGGGCAGGCGGCGGCACCACTTGGCCCAGGCGAGGGGCTGGTAGTGGCGCACGATGACGCGCGCCAGCGCCTCCTCGCGCGCGCAGATGGCCTCCTGTAGCGCGCTCCAGCCCTGCTCGTTCTGCAGGCTCCAGTCGGCGCCGGCCGCCATGAGCATCTCGGCCGCCGCGGCGTCACCGTGGCGGACGGCGAGGTGGAGCGGCGTCTCGCGGCCGGGGACGTCGCGACGGTCGATGACGGCCGATACGGCCTCCGCCCGGGCCTCCTCCGCGATGGAGTCCGCCTCCGTCCGGATCTCCTCGGGCCTCCGCGCCCGCGGGAGCGCGTCCAGCACGCGGCGCAGCGCGGCGTGGTCCCGCGTCGCCACGGCGTGGTGCGCCAGGCTGTGCGCGTACCTGTCCGCGTCCATGCCAGCCATCGCCGTCGAACCAACCCCCAAGAAACGGCGCGAATCCAAGAAACGCCTCTACTGCTGCTCGCCCTGATCTGCAACAGCAGCAGAAGCAAAGAATTGAGCGGAATGGGTGAGGAAATCAATCATCCAATGAAATAAGAACAAAAAAAACTTCCTTTCTTGCTTACCAATCGCCCCCAATCTTGGGGTTTCTTCCAGCTTCTTGCCTTGCCTCTTCGGGGTTCTCTCCTCTCTCTCCTGCCTCGGCTGCTGTTGTATTACTCCATACTCCTTCTCTTCTCTCTCCTCTCTCTAGACCCAGGCTAGAGTAGACTGGCCAGAGCCTCCCCTCAAGATGGCCTTGCCCAGGAACAAAGGAAAGTATTGGAATCTAGAGAGAGAGAGAGATGGAGATTGGGGTATAGAGGGAGAGGGACAGCAGAAGCAGCCTAGCTAGGGGAGGCGGGATTGGAAAGTGAGAAAGAGGGAAGGGGGAAGAACTTTTGTTTTTTTCCCCCGCTCTCCCTTCTTCTATCTCTACGCATTTCTTCCGTTTCTTTGGCAAAGGAGAACCGTTCTGTTATGCGATTTTGTGCTGCATCTGTATGCATGCTTTGCATCACGCAATTTACCACGCCGCTCATTATCCGACAATAAATTGTCGATTTGTGGCCGTTTGCAATTTTCGGCGGCTTGCTGTATCATTGTACGAAAATGCTAAGATTCATACGTCCGAGCGCGTTCTTATTCACGTAAGCTCTAACTATTTCAATCTCAGTTTGCTCTTGCAAATCCCTTCTGTTTCACTTGACTTCATCCCTCGTAGCCCTGCGCACTGCATGTGCTGGTCGCACGATCACCGTATTACTCGCTTGCATCTCGCAAAGCTCGAGCTTCCATCCTCTTGCTCATTCCTATCTTAGAAGGTCACGATTGGAGCTACGAGAAATTAATTTGAGCTTACGATTGAAGCCTCTAAGGCTACGATTGGAGTATGGAAGACCATCAACCTGCCTTGCAAGGTTATGAGTGGAGCTTTGTGTGGACCACTTTGCTTCCAAGTGTGTATTGAGGTCTCCGATTTTGTTTCCTCTATCTTCTCTTTGCTGATTATGTCATATTTTCTCCATGTTGAATGAGATCCTATTCGATTTGTTGCAACCCTTCATCTGTTTATTATGTATGCCTCTTAATCAGATATGTTCAACATGTGAGTTTCGATATTTTAATAATTCTTTTGGTTTGCTGTAAGATTAAATCCAAAATATTGGAGTTACTTTCATTTATTCTTTGATGTTATTTGTATGATTCAGGTCAAGATCGAATAGAATATTTGCAGTATAAAATTTACGTTGCAATATTTTAATTCAATATGTGCAGCAATCGGAAACAACTTTTGCAACATGAAGTATTGGGATGTTGCAATTGGATTAGCTTCTTTTGATGTTGTATCAGGTGCTTTGGGATGTTGCAATATTTATTTTGAGATGTTGTAGTAGCAATTTTTGAATGTTGCAATTGTTTAGGGCGGTTGATATATTTAGAGGGTAAGAAACTCAATTTACAGAATCTGGGACCCTTTTCATGTCATATTTTAGTACGATTGCACAAGGAGTCAAGCTCACTTAAGATCTCTTACGTGAACTCAAGGTCAAGTGATGATATGGGTTTTGCCTAAAAATATTACGTGTAACATGACGGGATGTTGCGGTAGGAATTTTTTTTCTCATAATCAAATACATACAATGAGCTATTTTGGTGCTTTTTTATGTTGTAAACGTTGACTTCAGATGTTGCAAATATTATTTTTCGATATTGCAACAAACCATTAAAACGTTCGATCCATCGGACGTCTGGACGCTAGCAGCTCGCATCATTGTATGATGTATATATGGTGTGCACCATGCATGAGGAGTGGTGTTTCATCCGTGGTGTCTGTTTCAACTACATGTTGAGTACGTTAATGTGTTTCAAAAGAATAATGCTATGCTTAGAGACTTAGAGTGATGGTTTTTTTAAGTTTATATGGGAATTAAGCCACTTGTTTGGCAAATTCCCGAGGAACCCTTGAGGTCCAACTGGTTAAACACCATGCATGCCGTATTGTCCTTGTCAAATATCTAACTATAAGTATATACATATAAGAAGCACATTATATATAGATATGATGTCTTGTTCGTATATTTAACGACTCCAGATATTGCGGATCTGAATCTGCGGGATCCGGTATACTCAGAGATCACGAAAGCTCATACTAGGAAGGTCTCGATCGAGTTAACCGACTCGAGTACGACTAATATCCAAGATGGATTCGGCTGCCTTGTCTTAATCAACAAGACGGGAAACTCCTCATCGATCACTGTAGGATTCAGGATAGTGATAGGGCCTATATAACCCCATAACTTTGACATCCTAGAGCAGTTCAACACAACTCAACTCGACGTATGCATTAAGACCATAGGAGATACGCGGCAACTTCACTTCTAGTTTAGTTTAGATCTGATCTACTTCTTATAATTGGTCTAGAGAATACATATACATCAACCTCCTGTAGATATAGGATATTACTCCAGCCAGGGGCTGAATCCGTCTACATCGTGTGTCTTATTTTGTGCTCGATCTCTGATCTTTAAGGTACCCCAGTCTAATTATAAATACATTGTCAGAAACAAATCTTCGACAGTTGGCACGCCAGTTATGGGCCTTTTTCTGTTTTTCAGGATCGATCATGTCTCAAGTGTGCATCCGCGTCAGATTCTAAAACACCGGTTTCTACGACCACTTTGAGTCCATGACAGTTACCTTCGAATCACCTCCTGTCATCTCTGAGATCACCTTTAGAACTATAATTTACTGTTGGGACAATCAGGGTGGATTGATCCACACTGGTATTCTCGAGTCCAGCCCATTGGACGCATATCGCGAGGTGGGGCACCTCAACTGGGATCCCAAGGAGCCTAATGTTCTCCAGTTCATGGACACCGATAGAGACTACGGAAGTCAGAAAAGTGACAATGGCGGCTCCATTGACGACTAGAGCAATCAAACAGATCTATTCGTGTTTATGGCTAGATCTAGTGATGCACCCATCGAGCAGAACGCTGAAGATCCAAATGTTGTGATGAACGATGATGCAAAAATCCCTGAAGACCCAGTGCTGCAGGAACTGATGCCACGAGGCGCTAGCGTCGTGCACTCTCCTAATATAACTCTTCATTGACGGACTACAGGAGGTCAAGTTCATCCTGATCTTCAACGATGACTTCCTGTGGATACACCTCCACCAACAGTGCATCAGAGATCAAGGAACGAACTCCCTCAAGATAGCAATCATGGAGTGACATTGGTCTGACCACAGATAAGCCTGGGTGGCGGTGTTTTCAGTACCCCGGAGGCCATTGTTCAGGGCGCCCACATGATTCTAATATTTTTCCTTGAGTTGGATTCGACAAATCTATGGACCCCGATGGTCAACCAACTTAAGACCCTACTCGATGCAGATCAAGTCCAAGCAGCTCGAGCAAATAAACCTAGTGGCTCTAGGCACCCCAGTCGGCAAGGTGCTTGCTCAAGGAGCAACGGACGCGGGCATCCCCACGGGATTGCAGACGAGAAGCTAGGGTAGTCGAATTTGAGCACAACCATCTAGGCTGAATTGTAATTGTTTTATCCATAGACGTGGAGATTAGGAAAACTTAAGGAATCACATTCTTTACGATCGACACGATCTACAGAGAGTGATAGACAACCATCGCGAGGAACGCCGTGAGGATGATCATTGGTACAACGACCATAGATCTCCGAGACGAGATGATCGACGTGGCTCCCTTGGTCGAAAGAACAGGTGTGATAATTCTTCACCATCTCCTCTCGAGGAATTCGATGAAGGCTGCGAAGCTTTCATGCATGAGCTTCAGTCGATATGATGGCCCAAAAATTTCTAAACGGGTATGATTCAAAAGTACAATGGGAAGCTCAACCCTAACAAGTGGCTGCGTATCTATACCACTGTTATTAGAGTAGCCGGTGGTGACAACAGGGTGATGGCCAATTATCTATTAACCACCCTTGATGGACCTACGAGGTCTTGATTGCTAAACTTGCCGCCTAACTCGATTCGATCATGGGCTGAGCTAAATGCTCAATTTATCGCAAACTTCAAGTGTATGTTCGAGCGCCCGGGGACAAAAAATGATCTTCATCAGCTGAATCAGGGTAAGGAAGAATCCCTTCGAGATTTGATTCGCAAGTTTAGTGACAGGTGTAATACGATCCCGAACTTCTCCAATGAGTGAGTCATCATCACCTTCAAGCAAGGCGTCAAGAACACGGATTTGGTCGGGAAGTTGGCTACCCGGAAGATTCATACAGTTAAGGAGCTCTTCGAGTTGGCCGATAAGTTTGCAAAGCGTGCCGAAGCCTAGGTATACGCCAAGAATCCTCAACCTTGTAAGGATAATCCCGAGTCCTCGAAGAATGAGGGGAAAAAGAATAAACCTAGTGACAAGCACAAGGGTCTAGACATGACTATAGCTGTGATCGATAGGAGCAAGTCATGCAATACCGGAGATAACAAAGGCTTGAGCCGAGGTGGTGGGAAGTGGTGTCCCATCCATCGGATCAACCAACACGACTTTGACGAATACCATGCAATTAAAAAGAATGTTGATGATAAGCTCAAGGCTGCCATTGCTAAGTATCACAGCAAACAGGCCAAGCCAGATGCTAAGATGACAAGCCCAAATTCCATGAGGTTGATCAAAGCTTGGTGCACATTTTCAGAGGATCCGCCTCATATGAGTCCAAAAGACAGTACAAGGCAGTCGAAAGGGAGGTCAATCTAGCATCAATCAGGCCTCCTTGTTACCACAAGTGGTCAGAAGTCAAGATCACCTTCGATCAAGCTGACCGTCTAGACACAGTTCCACACTCGGGTCGGTATCCAGTTGTGGTCCAGCAAACTATCCTCAACATCAAAGTTTCTCGGACCTTGGTCGACGGGGGTAGTTCGCTTAACCTCATCTTCGTCAAGACCTTAAACAAGATGGAGATCGAAAGGTCGTAGCTCAAGAAAGGAGCTGGACCCTTCCACGATATAATTCTGAACTCATCGACCATGTCCCTTGGCCAGATCGAGCTGTCGGTCACATTTGGCGAACCCGACAACTTCCATATAGAAAAATTAACTTTCGATGTTACGAACTTCGAGACAGCCTACAATATGATCCTAGGCTGCCCAATGCTCAGTAGGTTCATGGCTGCAGTACACTACGCATACCAGATGCTCAAGATCCCAAACCCTAAAGGGGTCATAACCATCAAGAGAGACCAACACACAGTAGTTAAATGTGACAAGCAGAGCCTGAATATGGTCAAATATTTCTGCCAAGTGACAATCACTTTGAAAGGCACGGAGTCCAAGTGCCAGAAGCATCAAGCCGCCGCCAAGATCAAGGACTCTAAACTCATGAGCCTCACCAAGTCCTCCCATTCCGACGACACCACCAAAGGAGAGAACACCAATGGTGCTAAGGACAAGAAGGCAAGTGGTGGTGACAAGGCAGTTCCCCTTGACCCATCTGAACTACCAAGACAACCAAGATAGGGGTCAACCTTGATCCTAAATAGGAACTCGAGCTCATTACTTTCCTCTGGTCAAACCAAGATGTGTTTGCATGACAATCGTTTGATATGCCTGGAGTCCCTAGGAAGGTGATCGTGCATCGACTAGCTATGAAACCCGACACTAAACCTATAGTGCAGAAGCAGCGAAGATTTGCGAAAGACAGAAAGCAAGCCATCCAAGAGGAGGATGGCAAACTCCTAAAAGTGGGCTTCATTCGAGAGGTTTGTCATCCTATGTTGCTCGCAAACCCTGTTCTTGTAAAAAAAACCAATAGCAAGTGGAGAATGTGTGTCGATTTCACCGACCTCAACAAATCTTATCCTAAGGATCCTTTTCCTCTTCCTCGCATCGACTAGATTATTGACTCTATGGTGGGTTATAAATTGCTATGTTTTCTATATGTCTATTCGGGGTATCACCAAATTAGCATGGGGATAGAGAATTAAGAGAAAATTGCTTTTATTACTCCTTTGGGTGCATTTTGCTATGTAAAAATATCTTTTGATTTAAAGAATACTGGTACTACTTATCAACGGTGTATTCAGAATTGTTTACAGCCCCAAATTGGGCGCAACATTGAATTTTATGTCAATGATATTATAGTCAAGCCTAGAACTAAAGATGTATTGATTGTTGACTTTAAGGAAATATTCGACAACCTCAGGAAATACCATGTGATGCTTAACCCCAAGAAGTGCACGTTTGGCGTTCTGTTTAGCAAGCTTCTCGACTTCCTTGTGTCAACTCATGGCATCGAGGCCAATCCGGGCAAAATCGAGGCTCTCGACTAGATGCGGTCACCTCTAACACTGAAGGAAGTTCAAAAATTGATAGGATGCATAGCAGCCATTAGTCGATTCATCTCCAAGATGGGCGAGCGAGGGATGCCCTTCTTCAAGCTTCTGAAGAAGAACTACCGATTCGAGTGGACGGAAGAGGCGGAGGTGTTTCAAGAATTAAAAAGGTATTTATTGTCTCTGTTGATTCTAACCCCACCTAATGAAAAAAGAGTTCTTTTTGTACATTGCAGCTACCCCAAAAGTCGTATGGTTCTGGTGGTCGAACGGGAATGCCGCGAGAAGAAGGCTAAGATCCAGAAGCCGGTTTACTACATAAGCGAAGTCATACATGATGCTAAACTATGATACCCACAAGTGCAGAAGTTGCTATATGCCGTCCTAATGACTTCCCAGAAGCTATGATATTATTTCCAAGCGCACAAGATCACCATCATGATGACATATCTGCTGAAGGATGTTATACGCAATAGGGATGCTACTGGATGAATAACGCAATGGGTAGTCGAGCTCAATGAGTTAGAGGTAAACTATGCACCGCGTACGAGCATCAAGTTAGGAGTATTAGCTGAATTCATTACCGAATGGACAAATGTTGAGGAAATAAAGCTGAACTTGGTCGAGGATCACTGGGCGCTCTTCTTCGACTGATTGCTTACGCTTCAAGGCTTGGGGGCTGGCATCGTACTCAAATTTTGAACGGGTGATGAACTTAGGTATGTCATTCAATTAGAATTTAAAGCTTCCAACAATGTTACGGAGTACGAAGGACTGGTAAGCAGACTCTGCATAGCTATATCGCTTGGAATCAGGTGACTACTCGCGAAAGGGGACTCAAAGCTAGTTGTAAACCAAGTACAAAAGGAGTACCAGTGCTTAGACGATAACATGACGGCTTATTTGAACAAGGTATGAAAGCTCGAGCAACGGTTTGAAAGGCTGAAAGTCACGCACATCCGAAGAAGACAATTCCACCGTTGACGAACTCGCCAGGCTTGCTTCCTTCCGTTCTCCAACACCTGCAGGAGTATTTGTCAAGAAACTCCTTAAACTAGCTATCTCGATAGTTTCAAGCTCAGATGCTGCCCAACTCGGCCAGTAATCTAGTCAGGTCAGTGAGGCAGGATCCACAGACACGATAGTTGCACTTCTCAAACACGAACCGACTTGGATGACTCTATTCCGAGCATATCTCGAAGGTCAAAAGATACTTGACGACGATGTGTCTATAGAGAAAATTGCTTGTAAGTCCAAGTTATACGCTTTGATAGATGGCAAGCTTTATCGAATGGGGAGTAACAGAATCTTAATGAAGTGCATCACTCAGGAAGAGGGCAATAAGATATTGCTTGATATCCCTAGAGGCATGTGTGGTAATCATGCGTCTTATCGCACCTTGGTCAGAAAGAATTTTCACCAAAGATTCTTTTGGCCGATTGTCCTCCAGGATGCTTCCGAGCTGGTCAAAAAGAGTGAAAACTACCAATTTTTTTGGAAGGTAAATCACTCGACCAGCCTAAGCTCTATAAATAATTCCTCTTTCTTGGCCTTTCTATGTCTTGGACTTGGATATCCTAGAACCATTCCCAAGGGCCCAAAGTGGTTTGAAATTCTTATTTGTAGCTATAGACACATTCACTAAGTGGATCGAGGTCGAACCCGTGGAAAAGATAACCGTAAAAGCGACTAAGAAGTTCATGAAGAGCGGATAATTATAGACAATGGTAGCTAGTTTAGAAGCGGGATCTTTACTGCATAATGTGAAGAATTTGGCATAAAAACTTGTTTCACTTCAGTAACTCACTCTCAAAGTATCGGTCAGGTTGAGCGTGCCAATGGTATAGTCTTGTAGGGTATCAAAACTCCTGTTTTGACAAGTTTAAAGCTTACTTAAAATGCTAGGTGAAAGAACTTCCCTCGGTGCTATGGACCATTCATACTTCGACTAACAAGGCCACTGATGAAACTCCTTTCTTTTTAGTTTACAGAGCAAAGACAGTGCTTCCGACTGAATTATAGTGTGGATCGTTGCGAGTGAAAAGTTACTCAGAAGAAGGGCAAGAGCAGTTACGAGCGGACGATATCAATCTACCAGAGGAGTACTGGGATCGAGTATCCATTCGAGCGGTCAAGTATCAACAAGCACATAGTCAGAAAATCTAGCCTAGGAAACTCATTGCTGGGGACCTTGTTCTATGAAATGTGCAGAAACAGGCTAGGTGCCATAAGTTATCACCTAAGTGGGAAGGAACCTACATAGTAGTCGAGGTTACTCGACCTAGATCAGTACAATTATCTACTCCAAACAACGAGATATTCGAACACTTGTAGAACATCGACTAACTCCGATAGTTTCATTATAGTTAACGTAACTTGAAATTAGGTCGATTACATTTTGATCAGATTGACTATCCTATTACATATTTTTCTCTTTCTAACCTACGTGGCTAGCGCAAAGTTGACAGAAAGGATCCGCCTAGCTCTTACAAATAGTGAAGATTCACCACTTCCAAGAGTTTAGAAGTATGTGGACCCCTACTTGCCCTTGAACAAGTTGAGGTACCTTTTCTGCTCCTCTTTGGGGTGGCAGCTGATCGCCCTGGGGACTGGCCACCGGCTAGCATAAGGGCCAGGGAGAGTGGCTGAGGTGAAGGCCCCGCTAGAGGCGATTTGGCGATTATTGATGGAGAAGATGATCGTGCTTTCTTCACTGCTGGAGGCTCAGGGGCTCCATCGCTAAAGACCCCATTGGCGACTTGGTCGATGATATCATCAAGATCACCACCATTTTCATCTCCCTCCTATGTGACCCTCGTCATCGATTCCTATGTCGCTCGTTCCACGGTGTTGGCATCAAGGAAACGCCGGAGGTGGTGGGTGAAAGGTCGATGACCTCCAACGGATATTCGATTCCCTCTCCTCCTAGGCCTTTCACTTGATTCCTCCTCGTTAGGGGAAATGATGATGATACCGGGTGGAACCATGGCGAGAGACCTTTGGGTGAGAGGTCTTACTCCTTTGATTTTTGGACATTGGTTTGGAGATGACGGTGGAGTGGAGGCTATGGTTTCAAGGTCTACAAGTTTCTACTAGGTAGTGTGTAGGGAGAAAGGAAGGAAATGGGGTGAGAACAGACAACCTCAATTTTCCTTATTTATAGCTGTGGAAATGGGTCATACTATGGAAACAACGCTATCAAGATCCGATAGCATTGGGCATGATGACGATGTCGCCTCGCTCGCACGACGTGGTTGGTGGAAGTCGAGGCATCTCTGAGGCGTTATGACTTGTCAAATCTCTGCAAAGAGGGGTGCGATGTCATTATGACGCGTCAAATCAAGGTTGCGGTGAAAACGAGCACAAGCGGGAGTGGATTTTTAAAATTCACTTACGCGATTGACCGGATTGATTCGATGACTATGATAAAATTGCAGCCATATGCTCGGGGACTGATGCCTTTGAGTGTGTGGTTGAGAAGAAAGAGTCGATGCTTATGCTCTACTATCCGCTCGATTCAGTCATCGAGCAGATAGTCAGGGGCTATGTCGTATATTTTTATGCTTATACTTCACTTTCTATTTAACTATCATGTTAAATAGAGACCAGGGAGTTACATTGTTTAATGCCAGTTCTATGCTCTACTTTCTACTCGAACTTAGCTATTGAGCGAAGAGTCATGGGCCATATTGGGTATCTTTTGATGCTACAACTCTATTCTCTATATTGATTATCACATCAAACAGAGAGCCATGGGCTACATCGCATACTTTTGATACTACGGCTTTACTCTCCACTCGATTCAATCATCGAGTAGAGAATTGAGGGCTACATCATATATTTTTGATGGTACATGTATGTTCTTTCTTACTCCCCGATCGAGCATTTTCCTCTCGACCAGAGAGTCGAGGGCTACATAGTACTACCATATTATGTAAATACTTGTTTTTTTGCAAAAGTTTATCTGGTTTTATGTCGACTGCTTTGGATAGAGCCAATGGAGGCATGTGTCATGTCGATAATAAACAACTACACCTCATAAGGTATAACATCATAAGAGATTGTCAGACGTCTCATGCCTAACGACTCACGAGGTTCTAAAATTCTAGTTGATCCCATATGTGTTTCCTATCGAGTTCATGTTCGTATGTTGGTCAAATACACAAGTCGGTGAAAGTTTGCAAAAAATGTCATCATGATATTTCTTTTTCTTGTTGTGTACTAGTCTATTCTCTTCTTTCAGTTGCTTCGAGCGTATATTCGAGGACCAATGCATCTAACAATTTGTCTAGTTGAGTTTTCAGGCATCAAGATATATTTAGTCGGCAAATCTCGAGGATGGTTATAGCATGCACTCATCAGTTTTTGCATCTACTTATGCTAATTTAATTTCATCTACAAAGGAATAGCAGGCAATAGCATAATAGACAGGCAAAATAACAATATTGTTACAAATATTCCCAGACCACAAAATGAATGTTTTGAGTCAAACGGACCATTAGCTTGAGGGACTTCCCACACTGTCATCGTCAGGTAGGCTGAGCCCTAATGACTCAACAAATGCAGGAACTACAGGCTTGATGCTGAGAATAAATTATGTTGCTTCCTTTGTGGTGCAGTCAAACCCCTTTGTTACTACTGATATGTTGAGTGCAGAGTTGTAGCTCTTGAGGATACCAAGTACTATTTCAACACTTACGGAGGCCGATTAGTTCATGCGGTCGAGGGTATGCTCCTTCAACGCCTAGAGTGCTGAGATCGCAGCGTCTCATTCGGTAGCAGCAACGTTTCACTCAGCAACAACAGCGTCTCACTCAGCAACAATAGCGTCTCATTCGGCAGCCATGGCCTTTCATTCAACTCTCATTGTATTCACATCATTTTTGACCTTTTCCTGATATTTGGAATTACCATCGATGGTTTTCATAGCGTCATTGATGAGGGTCTCTTTGTTGTTCAAGGAGGACTTGAGAACTGGAGAAGCAAACATAAATTGATTATCATTAGTTGTCCAATGATTGAATCCTGTACTTGTTATCAGGGAGTGGACTTACGTTTGATTCTTTCTTGGCTAGCATTAAGCTCCTTCTAGCAGTCAATGTAGTCAATCTCCGAATATTGGGCCTTGGCAACAGCCGCTTGAGCACCTGTGGCTTTGAGGATAACCTCTATCGCCGCACAAGGGTCATTAGTTGGGATCAATATCAAGGTCTCAACTTTCTTAGGCTGCGGGTCTGCTTCAAGTGCGTCTGAGGCAGGATCTTCCACTCAAGGAGCTAGAGGCAGCGTAACATGAGAGGTCAACGTCAGTTTGCTGAACAACCCGCTTGTGATTTGTTCTTTTGCTTTCTCCAGAAGTGATGGCCTGTAATTGACAGGATGAGGAAGGGAAAGGAAGGCTGCTAGTCAAGATGAAGATTCAATCCAAACCTCTTGGTAATCGGAAGGCGCGAGACGATGTTTGATTTTTGTTTCTTAATGGTTATTTTCCTCCACTTCACACCTGCAACTAGGGCTGGTTGTGTTGAAGGGATGGCCTGTGAATCAGACGAAGTCAAGGGAGCAATTAGTTGCTAGAAATCAGCCAATAGTAATTCATCATCCTGGATTTATCAAGTGAATATTGAAAAAGAAGGACCAATGAAAGGGCGATAACTCGAGGCGAGTTACCTCTTTAGCCGAGTCATTAGGCGTGGAGGTCTCTGTAACACCCTAGTTTTAGAATTTGCAATTTTTTTAAAATTTTCAACATTAGTAAGTAGCTTTACCAGTAGAATAGGTTTAAACCTATTTTCATAAACAATCAATCAATACAGGTTATTATTTTGTGTGCATTGCATGATGAGTTTTGCTAGGAGCCAGGTAAATTTATTAGAGTTCCTTTTCTTTTTCTTTATCTTTGGTTTTTTGAGTGAAAAAGATTTAAAAAAGGTTTTTACAAAACTTTGTAGTAAATTAATTAAGAATCTTAATGGTTGGAATTCAAAATCTTTAAATTCATCATCTATTCAATCCTTGATTATACCTGATCCTTCTCTAGTTCAATTCAAATCTTCTCCAAATTCTTGTTTAAATCTAATTTCTCCTCTTTATCAAATTCTACCCAATCCAAGTTCAAATTCCTTATCTACTCCCATTCTTGTGAGCCTCATTTTGCGTTTCTCTCAAATTCACTCCAAGCTCAATTCAGATTCAAACCCTATTCAAATTTTTCTGCAAAAATTTCTTTTCTAAAACCCTAGATATTGCTAAGGTATCATTGGACCCAATCCTACCCAAGCCCAAGCCCTTGGCCGGCACGTAAGTCATTTAGAAGGCCCAACACAAAGGATCCACGAAATCTGTAAATATTCACGGAGTCCCAAATAGCCTAATCTTTCGATACAGTTTCGGAGTTCAAAACAACCTCAAATGCAAATCTTAACAATACCAAAGTTGAACCTATGGAAGTCCGCTTTTGGATAATAGAGCTAGGAGTTAAGGCCCCCGAAATCAGTGCTGCGCGGATAAGTCTCAGTTCAAACAGTTATGACCCGAAATCAGTGATGCTTTTTTTTGGAAATCAAAATGGCGTTTTTAGAAGTTCTAATGAATACAAAAGTTGTATATCTTTTTTAGTGCTACAATGTAGAGCCCAGAAACATCCAATTTGGAGTCCTAACGATGGAGATATCGTCCTCAGAATAGAGAGCTAAGAAAAAAAAAATCTTAAGCGACTCAAACTCGAATCCGAATCGTGTCCGCCTTGGACTACACCTCAACCAGCTGCCCCTTGCCCTATAAATAGGTCTTGAACGTCCTCCCCTACCCCCTTTACATCCCTCCAATCCCTAGCCTCCACAGCAGCCCTGCCCAGGCACCGACATTCACCGATGTCGTTGTCGTCGCCGCTCGTGATGCGCTATGCTGTTGTCTCCATGAATCCTCCTTCTCCGATCGTCAAAGCAAGGTGAGAATCCATCCTTCTCCTTCTTTAACCATGTTTTACCATCATACTAAGTCTCTAGTCAAGCTTTATCCCCGACCAAAGCTCGATCTATGCCGCCATGATCGTCGTCGTCGCAGATAGTTGCACTGTCACCGATTGGCATCGATGTTCCTGGCTGACCAATGGTCAAATCATCATGCCCTTTTCACCAGTGCATGACCCATGATGTTTCCCATGCCCTCACCAACCGAGTCATCCAGTAGATCAGCCAAACCACCAGGATCAAGGTCGACATGCCCGCTGTCCGGTTTCTAGACGCGTTCTACGTGCGCATCGAGTTTGTTATCACGTTCCCGTCAATCCAAAAGCTGTATGGATGTGCCATCTGCGTCACAACATTCGCCATGAAGTGTTCTACGTGACCCTAGGAGTTCTTCACCTGTTGTGCATCGACTCCACCGGAACGTGTTTGCCAACTGCAGCATATCGCAACCGCCATCCATCTCATCTCCGCTATTTGTTCTTCCTCTCAGGGGATGATCTACTTAAACCCGTGCTATAGCATTGTTTTCCCGGGATATATGAATGTCTCTATTCAAACGGTTTCTCAAATTTCATAGCCAATCTCTTGGAATGCGAGCGTCTTTGTTGCTGCGTCTGTTCGTGGTCACCACCAAAGCTAGAAGCAACCATTATTGTTTTGCCGCTACCTCAGATGACCCCTTCCAAAACCAACCCTATATTTGAGTTAGCTTTTCCACATTCTACTCTATGCTTCCCTCGTTTTGCTGAAACACCATTGAAGCCCAACATCGATGTTAGTGGCCATGTGCCTGATCGCCATCTCCAACGAAACCCAAGCCACTGTCGCTACGTAGAGTCATCGGCATTATCTTTAGCCCAGAAGCACAACCTCCAGCCTTTTTGATCCATCATAGGTGGTCGAGACTAGATCTCAGCGCACCCCTTCTTAAATCCAAGTCGATACTTGCATAGCATGCAAAGTTAGCACTACATCATCCTCCTTAGCCTAGTGAGTCCTATACTTCTTGAACCTTATTCAATGATGTTATCAAGCCTGACACAATGATTGTGTGATAATGCCAATTCCCATAGGAAGATAACTCCAGTAAACT
Organism: Phragmites australis; assembly: GCF_958298935.1. NCBI lineage: Eukaryota > Viridiplantae > Streptophyta > Magnoliopsida > Poales > Poaceae > Phragmites > Phragmites australis. Next base: position 16,820,071 of record NC_084935.1, read on the forward strand.
AGCATTTCCTTTTCAACCTAATCTATCTTCCAAAAGTTCGTTCTCTTTTATTCTAACTTTGATTTAGGTGATTCTTGTGTCTAAATTCTTCTAAAATCATGCTTATCCAACCATAGTATTTTTAAAGTGTTTTTAATAATGTTTGGTGTACTGTTCTTAGTTAGTTTTATTGTGTGCTTTTCTGGTGTGTTTCGAGAGTAGACAAAGAGCAATTCAGAATCTTCAGGACCAACTCTTTGAAGAGTCTGAGCAGCAAGTTAGAAGAGGCAAGTGTCCTTGAACATTTTGATCCTAGTTTTTCAAATGCGTTCTTTATTTTCAACATGCATGCTGTTAAACTTGAATCCTATTTACGTATAGTACCCTATTTCATATATTTCTTATCGCCTAGTTGTCAGTAGTAGTTTTGTTGGGTAGCTTATGCTTAGCTTTGCATAAGGGTATGGATGGATAGTCAGTTAAATATGACTAATGAACTATGCAACTATGAGTTGAAAAATTCTGTTAATGGTATAGTAATATGGAACCTTAGGCCTTGAGCAAAGATGTGTTGGTGATGGTGGTCATAGTTATGTTGTTGGTTTAGTGTTTGCTCAAGTGACCTAACTAAGAACCGGTTCATGGAGTAACAACCCAAGAAGTATCGTGCCAACCACGAGACCTGATATGGGACAATCTTGTCCTATTAATTAGTGGATTTTAGTTTTTGTGTGTGCCAAACAGAAGAGTGGATGTGCGGGAATGGCTAAGATCATAACCATTTGGTTAGTGGTATGAGATGTGTAGTGGAAGGGAAGGGTGAAAACTTGCTGAAAACTACAAGGCGCAAAAGGGGGCTTCTGGGTGGCGTGAATACCACTTTGACGGCGGTGAAACCTAGCGGGCGTGCACATATTGGATGAAACTTTGTAACGGCTTTGTAGTGATTTCCGGGCGACACACCATAGGCGTGTGTTAAGTGCTTGGCCGGCACGGTAACAAGGAATTTACGATTCGTGGGGAAAGCTGGACAACCTCTGCAGAGTGTAAAATCTGATATATCAGCCGTGCTCACAGTCATGAGAGACTTGGATTCTCACTTGATTAGTTGGTTCTGTTGGATGGTTCTTTGTTACCTATGACGGGTATCAAGTCGGATGGTTTGGGAATCTGAAGTGGTTTTTAGGAAGTTGAGAAACATATGGAGATGTTTCTAGGAGTTGGAAGTCTTGTGATGAAAAAAATAGTTAAATAGGATGATTTTATAACTCTTCATTAGCATTGTTGGCATTTATGCAAATTTAACCCATTACAGCTTGTTCCTTTATTTAAGCTTACATGTCATTTATTTCCCACACTTGCAGAGTACGATATATACTCACACTTGCTATTTCTATCCAAATATACATCAAACGCTGCTCAGATATTAAAGAAGAACTAGACTACTTTGCTGACGAAGATGACCATTGCTAGGCTAGTGGACCCCCGGTCGATTGCCTGTGGAAGATGGGAGCTTCGCTATGTTTTGCCAGTGTGTTTTAGTTGAAGACCTTGAAGTCTTTCTATTTTGTTTAAGTTAAGAAGTTGTAATAATGACACTATGTGTGATACACTAATGAAGTTGCTGCATGTATGAAACTTGATCCTGACATACATGTGGTTTACATATGGTTTTGTCCCTTTATAAAATCGGGTGTGGCAGTCTCTCGAGGAGGCAATTGAGGGGTTGCACTTGTTGTCCATTGAGAGAAGGCCACCCATTGGGACTAGGCATTAATAATCATTTGCTCGATGACTAGGAAGGCACATAAACAAGTAGTCATTGAAACACTCAATCTCAATACCAATGGACTTTTTCCTTGCGTGCATTTGGAGGGAGGTTAATCGGACGATGAAGAATATCTCTTGGATCAAAGAGAGCCTTCAGCCTCTTGACCAATCTATGTATTCCCCTTGTCGTTAGCACCAGAGGAAGTGTGTTCTTGGTGAAAGTCTGGAATATGAAATAAAAAAGATAAGTCAGGTCAAATAAGCAATAATTAATGCTTCTCTCCTAATCCAAGCAAATTCTTACTGGTGGTCGAGGATTCTTGAGGGAGTAGGGCTGGATATAGCACTGTTGTCTCTCCTTGGCAAACAACTTGCTTAATCGAGCAGTGGTATCTTGTAAAGACAGAGCTGAAGAAAGGAAGAAATCACTCGGTAGAGATCAATTGTGGCTGCAAAGAGCATTAAGGGCTAACTAAGTCTTACATCCGGCCGCGTCCCAGGGGCTATTGCTTTCTCCAACATATTCCCAAGCGAAATGATCTCACGCTTTCAAGGGGCTTAGCCTTCAACTGATGAAGTCTTTGATCACATGCCACCCGGTTAAGCCACTATGCCTAAGTTTGCCAATCTTCTTGACGTAATATGCAGTATGGTCGAGCTCGTGGTGCTTCTTCAACCATGGTGGATTTGGGCGGGACTAAAGACCTCTATAGACCAAGGGAGAGGCGAAGGGGTCGGGATTGGAGACATAAAACCAAAGTTTTTTTTTTCAATATATTTGCCTAGAGGAGATTAGAGCAACCAGGATATAGGAATTCTTCATTGCGTTTCGCAGTTGGAAACCACAACCCCTGACATATTTATTTTTAGTATTCTTCTTTAGATGGTAGAAATACTGAAAAAGATTTAAACTCGACTCGATGTTGAGGAAGGCTTCACAAAGATGAACAAAAACACTAAGCATGGTGATTGAGTTTAGGTTTAGGTGGTGAAGCTTGATTTAGTACCAATTGAGTATATTGAGAAGAAACTTCGAAGGGGAACATTGAAACCATAGAGAAAAAAGGACTCAAAAACCACAATCTCGTGGTCAAATTGGCAGGATGGGAATTCCTCACCCCATGATGGCTTCCAGCTGGCCAAATTGCGAGGAGGAATGATGCCTTAGCCTTCAAGTTCCTTGAGCCTTGATTCTTGCATGACGAGATCACCCATGCCTCCATTAGCAATCTCATCTCGTCTAATTGCTTAGGGGATGCGTCGACAGCCTTCGAGTTGGAGTCTTTCTCCAGCGAGGAAGGAGTGGTGGCGTTCCCGAAAGGGCTGGAGGCAATGGGGCGGAGATATCTGTATGGTGGCGTGCGTTTGGGCGAAAAGGAGAAGGCTTGAGTGAAAGAACTGGCAGTGCAAGGGTGAAGAATGGCTACAGTCCAGATTTGTACGAATAAATATTTTAGAGTTCAACGTTTTCTTTGGTAACTGCTCCCGTCGCTATGACGCCTTGTTCGGTATGAAAGACAGGATGATGACGTTGTGCAAATCTTTGCACACCCACTAGAGAGTGTTGAATGGCCCTTATACCCAGTTTCAAATTTCAGAGATGTTTTTTTAACTCTTGTTAGAGATGGATGTCGGGAAGTCGAGTTTTCAAGCTTTTCTCAAGTCTCGAGTGCAGGCAACGATAGGACACTCAACCCAATAACGTGCCACTCGATACTCTAGACAGAGCTTTTCCTTGCTCGATTCTTTCGACTGCAGGTTTGATCTACCTACTCGATCAGGTTTGGTCTTGGCAGTACTCGAGTAGACGCTTGTGGAAATCCTCCTTACTGAGCTGAGTTAAGGGGCTACTGTTGAATATCTAACTATATGATATATACGTATAAGGAGTACATCATATATGGATATGATACCTTGTTCGCATCTTTAACGACTCCAGATATTGCGGATCCGAATCTGCGGGACCCGGTATACTCGGAGATCACGAAAGCCCATACTAGGAAAGTCTCGATCGAGTTAACCGACTCTACTATGACTAGGATCCAAATTGGATTCAGTTGCCTTGTCTTGATCGATAAGACGAAGGACTACTCATCGATTACGATAGAATTTAGGGTAGTGCCAGAGCCTATATAAGACGGGGACCTAGTCCCTTAAAAATACAACTTCTATAAAACCCCACAACTTGGACAATCTAGAGCAATTCAACACAACTCAACTCGATGAAAGCATGAATGCCATAGGAGATACTCGGTGACTTCAACTTTAATTTAGTTTAGATCCAATCTATTTCTTATAATAAGTCTAACCACCTTACTTGTACTTGAGAGAATACATACATTAATCTCTATACAGAACGTAGGGTATTACTATAGCCAAAGATCCAAACTTGTCTACATCGCGTATCTTATTTTGTGCTCGATCTCTAATCACGAATATACCCGGTCTAATTACTGACATATTATGAGCAACAAATCTTGGACACTCCCTTCCTTACAATCTCCTTCTCAAACAAATTCATCCGTATTTTATGTTTTGCACCCGTTTCACATCTTGGAAATTGGAATTGGCTGAATGCATGCATGCACAAGCCCGTAATTCGAGACACGAGATTCCCTGCACGTAAAGAAGGCAATGGCAGAAACAGAAAGTGTAAAGATAGTTAAACCCCGATCATACCGGCATGATTTCCAAGACCCCACAAAAAGGTTATAAACGCCACTTTAATTGGACCACAGAATTATTTGGGCAGCATTCAAAATATTTCATGAGCTCCTGGAAATTAAAGGGACACCCGGCTGGTACAGATGCTGAACCCTCCCTCTCTCTTAGCAAATTTATTTTAGTATTAAAAAAGAGGTGGAAATTATAAATGTTTTCCTAATTATTTTCTCATATTCGTTTTTTTCTTTACTCGGCAAGAGAGGTGGAGGAGGGAGATGGATGATTAATGGTTTGGATCTGGGGGGCACCCATGTGTGTGGAGAGATCGATCGATCCATCAGTAGATGGGTCTCACATTGTCACATGGGCTCGATCCAGTGTGGCCCCCACAGGTTCAGGAGCTATTTTTTCTCTCTTAATTTCTCGGTTAATTAAACTTGGCACAGCTTCCTATTGGTGCAGCGATAACGATGGAATTTCCCTGGTTTAAGAATTTATCCAAGCCTGGATAAGAAAATGAGTGAAACGCCAACATGGCATTATTGTCACGTGACCTTAATTATAGCTAAGTCCATTATTGTCACATGACCTTAATTATAGCTAGGTCTTCTTAAGTATACGTCAGATGTGAATACACACTCACGCATGTTTTAACTACTAACCATCCAAATGTGCATATACTACTACTCTCCAGATTTAATCTCAACTCGGATAGGTAAGTTCTACCACGACAACCCTAGCCAAATGAGCTGCTCAGTTCGCAATTATAGGTGTGTCTTAGTGTGTACTTGTGCCATTACTACAAGGAATCGTGATTAGGTGAAGTAAGATGTCGTGCTAGCATGTACCACCTCATTTATTTATCAGATTTGTGCAGATGATTTAAGAGGGGACCTGCGATTTTTAAGATTAAAAAGCATCCGTGTGCATTCATCAGGCTGATGTTGATTGTTGTGGCACAACTAGTTCCGAATTTCTTTCACCATCTACAGTAACTTGGTGCTGTTTTCGTTCATACTGAAAAGCTAAATACTCCTGCATAGCACAAGAATCAAACTAGCAATGTCAAAAACAGGTTGAATGCCCCCTTTTAAACGCAAAAGGAAAATAAAAGAGCACAAGAATAATCAAATCTCTACTACAGTACTTGGAAGCAAAAGATTTGTAAGAGGTTGTGTCCAGTTGACGGGCAGGTCAGGGGAGGCGGAGCAAACCGTGGTCGGCGGCGTTTCGGGCTCCTGTCCGCCTCCATGAAATTCTGCGGGGATTAGGGGCGCGGATCAGGGCTTGGCTACCGGAACCAATCCTGATCCAGATTAGTGGAGGATTAGGATTAAGCTAGCGTGATTTGCGAGGAGGCGTCGGCCCCAGCTAATCCGGGATTTGTGTCGGGATACCTCTAGGAACCTGGGATATCGTTTTAGTGAGGCGAACAATGATGGCTTTGAGTTCACAGCATAGCAAGGCCTGAACTTGTGAGAACCTCACAGCTTCAATACTATGTCCGTATATTTTACTATTGTTGATGTTGATAATAAGGTTTGATATTTATAGTTACTATTCTAGAATAATTGATTTAATTGACGATCAATGAATAGTACCAACGACTAATAAATAGTATCTACGACCAGTGGGCAACACCTTCAACTAGTGAATAGTTCCCCCGACTAGTGACCAGGTGACACGGACAGATGTTCGGATCGAGAAAGTAGTTGACTCGAAGAAGGTAGAACTACAATAAATAATACTCGGGTAGATATATAGGTATTTATGTAGTTGAATAGAAAGATATATTAGTTATAGAAAGATTGAAGATCATAAAGCATAGTCAAATCATATTTGTAAGTTTTATTCGGTTTGTAATAGGACTCATGATCTTATACGACTAAGACATACTGCCCTTTAAATATGAGAGGATTATGGCCGATTGAAATCATCAACCAATAGATTAAACACAATTTACATTATCTTTCGCCTTTTGCCTAGCTTTGTAGTCACGTTCTCTTTTTCAATATACATTGTTATCTGTTCTTGATCTCGACGACCAAGGATGAGCCGCCAGCCATCTGCGCTCCGACGGGGCTGTCCTGAGCGTGAGTGACAACACATCACCACGACCGAGGTATCCAGGGTGCTGCTCGTCGAATATTGCACACAAGATGCTCAATGTTTGGCGTGGCATCTTTTCTCATCAACATACTTTTTGGTGACTCCGCTGGGGACGAAGTTTTTTTTTCTATCTCTTGGCCGAATTCTAAACCCTAGGCATGTCTACTGCAAGATCGACAAAGACAACATCATCATGGCATCCTACAATGAGTTACCAAAAGAAGCGCGTTTGGCAATCGAAGCCAACTTGTAACAATGTTGGCAATAGTTGCTCTCACGTTATTTGAAGACTCGGCAAGGTGCGTTCAAGAAAGAAGATTCTCCACTACTTGTCAACCAAACACCTGAGGTACCAAATAATGTAAGTGTTCAACCATGCCCATCGCATGAAGAAGTTACTAGTATGATTGATCAATTTGTTGGTGCAAATATGGCTAATAGTGTTCAAAAGATAGTTGATGATACATTGGTTGAAAATATTTGGCCTTCAATTTTACAAATTCATGAGGAGCAAAATTTGAAATAGCCTTTTACTAGTAATGTTAGCACTCCAATTATTCATACTGTTGCTAATAAATTACCTAATGCTTGAATTCCTCATGATAGCCGAAATTACATGGGTAGTGTTGCATCTATCATGTTTCATCTTATGCTATTTAAATTGATGTGATACAAAACCCATATCAAACACCATATGCTAAGCACCATGTTTCAACTTTAGCTCAAGCTCATAAAGCCAAAAGTTATCCCAATAAGTAAACACCCTATTACCATATTGTAGCATATAGTGTTCCGTCTATACCACCATAAGGATCGGGAATCCCTTGTGGGCTGATACCTGAACAAAACTTTACAACACTGCCTCCTATCACTTCTTATGTGCCGAATGTGCCTACACAGCCGCTTGAACTAATAGCTAACCCTAATCGGATTATGGCTGATTACACCAAATCATACAAGATCAAGTAGCTAATGTGCTAAGAGATCAATTTGACTTAGAGGTTAGGAGAAAAGCTTGTGCATAAAAGCCATATCTTGAGCACTATAACACAATACCATATCCCTGTGGTTTTAAAGTTTCTGATTTTATTAAATTTTTACCGAGGAGGATAATAGAACAACTAGAGAGCATGTGGTTTACTTTCTTGCATAATTAGGTGAAGCTAGTTCCAATAATCTGCTGAAAATTAGATCATTCCCTTTGTCATTATCTGGAATAATTTTACTTGGTTTACATCTCTTGCTCCTAGTTCTATATATGTGTGGTCTCAATGAGAAGAAAAATTCCATGAATATTTTTATAGTGCTGATACTGAATTGAGGTTTTCATATTTAATATCGATTAAACAAAAATACAATGAACCCACTGCTGATTCTATTAGAAGGTTTAGAGACACAAAAGCGATGTTTTAACTTGACACTTTTAGTAAAAGACTTGGCCGAACTAGCTTATTTGGGTTTATTATCTTTTCTTAAGAAGTTAGAAGATTATGATTTTCAGGATGTTAGTCAAGTCTTGCAAAGAGCTCTAGCAAAAAAAAAAAAAAAAAAGCCGAGCTAAAGAGTTTAGGAAGGAATTTTCAGAAATCTATTGATAAAGTAAGAATAGATCGTCCTAATGTTCACATGCTCGGATATTTTTTTTTGAAAGGACGATAAGAGAGTTGCCAAAATATATTAAAGTAGAGGAGAAAATAAAAGGACAAAGATTTCAACACGCCCTTACACTGCAGCATGCCAATGGAAGCTAAAACGACATTGCTCCAAAATTCAACTGGGAGGCCTAAACCACTAAACTGCTAAGAACAGAGAAACCAAAGCATGAGAAGAGGCCAAAACAGCTAGCAAAATGGGGCACCACCAAGCACAGCCTACCAGCCTACCAACAAGAAGCAAAAACTGCTAAGACACAAGCCACACCCGGTTTCTTTGGTCGATGTCCTCTTTTATTTTTCGCGCAATTGCGGCATCCTGACTTTGGCCTTGGAAAACCCGATGATTCCTCTCCTTCCAAATATTCCACCAAAAGTATATAACTCCTCCGTTGAAATCCCTGCGATCTTCCTTGTTGATTTTGCATCTTGCTTTCCGCAACCATGTTCGGATATTGGAGAAATCATTTAGGCTCGGCACATTGTCCTAACCGCACCAATGCGCCACCTGTTGCCAAACTCGATGCGTAAAAGTACAATCCTTCAATAGGTGATTAGTATTCTCATATGACACAGCGCACAATTTGCATTAGCGGTCATTTTGATCATCTAACCCCCCCTTTTTTCCAAATTATCCACTGTAAGGATCTTCCCCTGAATCGCTAGCCATGCAAAAGTTTTGCACTTAGGTTCTGTCTTTGCCGTCCAGATATGTTGTGTTTGTAATCGCTTAACTGCCCCCATGAATTGGATTTTGTATGCGCTGTTTGTGGTATACACCCCGTCCGGTGTCCATTTCCATCTAATTTGATCTTCCGAAGAGTGGCCACGTTGCACCCGCTGTAATGTGCTCCATAAGTCGATGAATTGCGCAAGTTCCTCTTGAGTTGTTAAGTTGTGCAAACTTCGAATCTAATTGTCGCCCTGCAATTCTTTCTGCACTGATCTATGCTTTCTCTTTGCAAGTTTGAACAAATCCGGCGCAATTACTTTTGGTTCCAAACCATTGACCCAACTGTCATGCCAGAACTTTGCCTTCTCGCCATTTCCAATAGTGACTACCGTGGACACCATGAATAAATCCCTATCTGTTTTGTCACAAGACGGTTGGAAGTGTGTCCGTGGTCGGTTCTTGTCTGTCCATTGGTACCCCAACCATGTAACTCTCAAGGCTCTTTCAAAATTTTCTATCTCCAAAATACCTAGACCTCCTAGCTCCTTTGGCCGAGCTGTGGTGTTCCAGTTCACTAGTGAATGTGCCCCTGAAACCTTTTTTGGGACTTCCCCTTTCCAAAGAAAAGCTCTTCTAATGCGATCAAATCCTCTTAGCAAACCATTTTTGCAAAGGGAACACCGTTAGGTGATAAGTCGGTTGTGTGGAGAGGACGGTTTTTACCAGAGTATCTCGTTCGCCCAAGGAGAACAATTTGCCTTCCCAACCTAGGAGTCTTCCTCCTTGCTTATCAATTAAAGGTTGAATTTCAACTTTCTTTAACTTCCTTATATGCAGTTGGAGGCCAAGATACCTGGATGGGAAAGAATTGAGCTGCCCTGGGAAAGCCGTAAGCAGATCATCCAAATTAACATTTTGGCATCTAATTGGAAACAACTCTGTCTTAGATAGGTTCGTAATCAGGCCGAAGCATCTCCCAAACGCCATAAGAACCTCATTTAGAGTTTTCAGCTCTTGTTTGTCCAGATTTGTGAAAATGGCCACGTCGTCGGCATATAATGAATATCTTAGTTTTGCCTTTGCAGGCAACACCGGGTTCAGGAATCTTTTCTCCTCCGCCATACACACCAGTCTTTGTAACAGATCAATCGCAATGATAAAAAGCATAGGGGAGAGAGGGTCCCCCTTCCTTTGACCTTGCGCATGAAAAAATTCCTAACTCGGCACCCTGTTCAGTAGAACTCGAGAGGAAGATGAGGCCAATAATTGGCAGATCCAATCACACCATTTCTGTCCGAACCCTTGTCTGACCAACACCTCAAGAAGATATCACCAATTGACCGAATCGAAAGCTTTCAAAATGTCAAGCTTCATAAAAAGAGACGGCCTCTTTATCTTGTGTAATTCGTTTGTGACACTTTGGACATAAACAAAGTTGTCATGAATGCATCGTTTTTTGACAAAAGACTTTTGGCTTCTTGAGACGACGTCCTGATGTCTTGGTGCAAGCCTATTTGCCAACAACTTGGATATGATCTTGGAGAATCTATTGATAAGGCATATTGGTCTGAAAATTGGTCACACGTGTTGCATCTATTTTTTTTTTTGGAGCAAGCAGACATTTGCATTGTTGAGGATATGCAGGTTTGAGCACCTCAAGTCAAAGAACGCTTGCACAGCTGCCATCAAGCCAATTTTGATTATAGGCCAGCATCTTAAGTAGAAAAGTCCAATATAACCATCCAGCCACAGTGATTTCTTTGGCGGCATTGATCTAATTGTCGCAAGGACTTCAGCTTCATCAACTGGTTCCTCTAGCTCATCTAAATCCAATGCTTGGTAGTTTAGGGTGTCCCAATTCAGAGCAAGCTCCTTGGTCTTTGAAGTACTTATAAACTTCCTGCGCCTTTGCCTCGACCGAGACCACCACACCTTGATCTGTCTCCAAGCTCTGAATAAAGTTTTTCCGTTTTCTCGAATTTGCTTTTAGCTATTTTTTTTGAGTTTACATAAACTTTCCTTATCCAAGTTAGTCTTGAATGTTGCCTAAGCCTTGTTTTTCCATTGGCAACTAGACCCACCACTTTTCCTTTGGGAAATTTTCTAAATTCAATCTCATTTGGAGAAAGGGCTCTCTTCTCTTTTGCTTGGTCCATCCTGAAAATGACATCTTATGCTATTGTAAGGTGCAGTCTTGTGTCTCCTATCATTCTCCTCTTCCAAGCTTTGAGGTCTCTTTTTAGGTGCATAAGTTTAGCATGAAGCCTCAGTAGAAGATCGACAACTTGTACCAATTTATTCCAGCTAGATTGTACCGTTTCCATGGAACCCAACATCTTGACCCAATATGATTCGAAACAAAAGGCACTATGGTTTGTCCTTAGAAGGTTTCTAGTCAATAGCAGCGGGCAGTGATCCGACCCATTTGATGACTGAAAGGACAACGATGTCGCCTAGAGGGGGGTGAATAGGCGTTTTTACAAAAATTCAACCCTTTCTATCGTTGGCCTAAACTTGCAGCGGAATATAAACTAACGAGTTTTTCACAAGAGATAAAACCTAAATATGCTAGGCTCAACTAGTGCACAATCACCCTAAATAAGTGTGGAAATTACAATCCTAAGGTGACAAAAATTACTCAATTCTAGCAAGAGATATGCAATAAAACTTAAATTGAAAAAGGCTGAAAATACTGTTCATATGCCTGAAATTACTGTTCACCGGAGACTCCGGTGTAGTCCGGATACTCCGGTGTGTACAGGTCCGGAAACTCCGGTAAAGGCCGGATTCTCCGGGTTCTGTACAGAACAGAGCCCGAAACTGAATGAAATGGATGTGTAGAGAGTTTTAGCTCAAACCAAGTGATGTCGTGTGTTCCCGGAGATGATTTCAAGTAGATCCACGAAGAACCTACACTCAAATACACACAAACAAGTAGATCGAGCAATATGCACAAAGATTTGAACAAGAACTCAAAAGTAAAGAAACAAGAGAGGAGACACAAGATTTGTTTCCCGAAGTTCGGATTCACCACCGTGAATCCTACGTCTCCGTTGAGGAAGCTCCAACGAGCCGGGTCTCTTTCAACCGCTTTCCTCGATCCACTCGTGATTTCTTCCCTTGCGGAGGCGAAATCGAGCCTTTCACAAACTTCCGCGGCAACCCACAACCTTGGGTGCTCGTCGGCGACGCCTAGCCGCCTAGGAGGCTTCACCTCCAAGAGTAACAAACACGACAACGAACTTCTTGCCGAGAACTCAAGTGCTCAAGAATGGATTTTAGCTCACTTGCACTCAATCTTCTAATCTCTCAACCCAACTCACTTTTCTTCTCAAATCACACACTAGAATGGAGTGGGAGAGGTTCTTTTGGCTCTAAAAATGTGTTCTTTTCGTGCCCTTGCAGCAGCCCCAAAGGATGGGGTGAGTGGGGTATAAATAGCCCACTTTAAAAAACTAGCCGTTGGGCTCTTTTCTGGAACTTACCGGAATATCCGGCCTACACCGGAGTCTCCGGCCACTCCAGGTACCGGAGAATCCGGTCTTCACCGGAGTCTCCGAGTACAGCACAGCTGACCTCCGAAAAACGGCGATAACTTTTGATTCTGGAGTCCGATTTCGACGATTTTGGACTCTATGGAAAGCTTATTCAGAGGGCTACACATCCCAACTGAATTCATGACCTAAAACACATAGGATCAAATTAGGAACACTCCAAAACCCATTTTGGACACTTCCGCACTTTCCGCTCCGGACTCTTAACAACAAACTCTCACTTTGGGTTTGGTTGGGAACTCTTGAGCACTGAGACGCGACAATTAGCTCACGTTGCATCCCTCTTAATAGTGCGGCATACCTATACTCAAATTCAAAGATAAAACTCGTTTGAACCACTTTGAGCATTTGAAAACTTTCAAGTACCGCTTCTTTTTCTTTCAAACCTTGAGGGTTACCAACTTCCATATATTCTTCACTCCATCTCTTCTTGATTCTTCATATGATTGATGTGAATCATCCATAGCTTCCCATAGCCTCGCACGGTCCATCGGCGCAAAGCCTTCACTCGCTCTTCACCACCGCCTTGGTCCTTCGGCGCTAAGCCATTTGCTTGCCCTTCACCACGGATGGTCCATCGCAGCCGAGTCTTGCTTGCCCTTCACCGTCTTGCCATAGAAAACCACTTTGTATTCGACATCTTCAATGAATTCACTTTTTCATATATGGAGTCCACTCTTGTTCTTCACTCTTGGCATATATGATTTCAATTCAACTTATGCCTTTTTATGGATCCTAACCCCAACTCACTCTCAAGCACAAAGTACATGGGTTAGTCCATAAAACCTAAATGACAACATTTATACCTTAAGTTACTTGATCTCCACAAGTAACTTATTAGCCTTCATGCATATTGTCAATCTTCATATAGAACCTAACCCCATTCATTCTTAAACACATAGCACACGGGTTAGTCCATAAAACTCTATTGACAAGTCATACCTTTAGTTACTTGATCTCCACAAGTAACTTAGCCTTCAAGCTTATTGCTAATCTTATTGAGCTTATTCTTCTTCTCATGAGCATCACTAAAAGCTCATTTACTTTTGATGCAATTCTTTGAACTCATGGCATTTCTCAAAGAATCCATGCTTCATCATTTATGCATCTCCTATGGAATAACCTAATAGCAATTCTCAATATGATTGTTAGTCCATAGGCATTGTCATCACTCAAGCTTCTTCTTCTTTTTATGAGCATCACCAAGAGCTCATTTATCTAGATGCATATTTCTCCTCTATGCATCACATCCGAGCATCACCTAGAGCTCATTCATCTTGATGTACTTTCAATCTTCCTATTCACCTAGAGTTCATGCATGTCTCTTCTCTATGCATCACCTATTGAACAACCTACTAACAATCTCAACAACATTGTTAGTCCATATGTATTGTCATTAATTACCAAAACCACACATAGGGGCTAGATGCACTTTCAATCTCCCCCATTTTGGTAATTGATGACAATCTCACTAGATCATTATATTTGATAAAAATTAAAGTTCTGAGTATACATATAGTCCGAAGATGAATGTATACAAAGAACAAGTTTTGGAAATACCAAATATCACAAAGATATTTGAGATTGCCAAAACTAGTTTTACTAGCATCAAACACCACAAAGCTTTTGATGTTAGTAAAAAACCAACATATGTATATAGTAAACTCCCCCACAATCTATGCATGCGTGAATGAATTTTGAATATCATTGCATATATTGTCTATCTCAAATTTTGGACGGAGTTTTCTTTATACATATCAAGCAAGCATGACAAAGTATGTATGAAGATGAATATGCTCATGCAATGCAAACCTTTCACCTTATTTTTCAAAGGCAACCATTCAAATTCTTCCCTAATTGACATTTTCCCCATATAAGCAAATTATCCTCCATAAGCAAAGTCCTCTTACAAAATATAACATCTAGTCCAAATTCTCCCCCAATTGACATCAATGCCAAAATGGAATCATCGAAACGAATTCTCCCCCAATTTACATCAAATTGGTAAGAATTAAGTAGGACTTGCTAAAAGAGAAATTTTTCTCCAAAACACCATTAGCCCTATCCCACAAGAGGGAATCATCGAAAGCTAGTGCATGACTTTATATAGTGTAAACTCCTCATAATATGTGTATTTCTCATAATTAAAGTTAAACCAAATACACTTATCCAATTACGAGCTATGTGAGGAGAACAAGCTATAAAATAGGTCAAAGGAGTTCAAAGAGATGCCAAAGGAGATTTCAAAAGGAAATACCAATTAAAACTTCAAAAGATATCAATTGAATACCTACAAGAGATACCAATTGAAAAAGATGCCAATTAAAGTTCCAAAGGATATCAATTGAATACCTATAAGAGATATCAATTGAAAATTCAAAGCATACCAATTGAAACAATTGAAAGAGATACCAATTCCAATTGAAACTAATTCAATTGAAGGCAAAACAAGCACGAGTCCGAAATAAATATCTAAAGCACAAGTGCAATGGATTATGCTCTAAGTTGAACATACCAAAGTTGTTGACAATATAACGGATTTCTCGTTTATCACAAAGTGTCAACATCTCATAAACATATATGTCCAAAAGAGCAATTTAAAGTGGACTATAAACCTCAAGCAAAAGATTTTGTAATTTTCATCAATATTGCATATAGGAGCAACTCAAGCATTTGATATGAAATCTTTTGCATATTTGGGATTGGATGAATCATAAACATGATTATAGAGTTTCCACAAAAATATGCTACTTCAAATTGCTCATATTTGCAATAAAGAGGTTTTAAGCACTTGCAAGAAAAACACATTTTTGCAAGATATTTTCATGATATGATGCAATCTACACAAGATTGAATCTTTGAAATAAGATTATACTTGAAAGGACCTTCATTATGATTAATTCAAGCATCCAATGCATCTTCATTGTACCTAAAACTCTTTTAAGTACAATTTGGTCCCCAAACTCATTGGGTCCGAAGAGGTTAGCAAAAACACCATATAGAGCAAACTCTCCCATAAACTTGTGCATATTGATATGACATAGAAGTGATAACAATTTAAATTCATACCAATAGATAGAAACCAATTGAAAATATATATCACATGAAGGTATATACCAATTGAAGTCAAATGAAAGCTTTATGCACATTTTAGATAATAAAAATACTTGAGAGAGGCTTACTCTAAATGTAGGATCAAAGAAAGCAAACATGCTATAGATATTAACATTTAAGTCAAACAAGCATGCTCGTCACTTTCAAGATCCAATGAAGATATAATTTGGACAAAAATACCAAATGAAAGACAAATATCAAAAGGTTGTCCAAATTACATCTAAGACAAAGATCAACAAATGATCGCTCTCAAAGTTCAACAAGTGAACTAAGCAAGATTTGAGCATATAAAGAATAGAATTGCATTCATGCTCAAAAACTTATCTCAAGCAAGTATATAGAAAATGATATAAGCATTGAGATAGCAAGCTTCCAAAGACTCCAAAAAGGAAAATTTCCTTCAAGAAACCAATATTCCTAACATAGAAATATTTCACATAAAAGGAAGTCACTTGAAAGCAAGAATTGAAATAAAGATGATCAACAAGGATTACCACTTGTATTATTACCAATTGTAAGAAGACAATGGTATATGGAGATATCACAAGTCGGTAATTGCAACAAGGCATGGATCAACTTTCTTTCAAAAAGCATGAAAGAAGGATTTTAGAAATTAAACACATGCTTCAAACACATTCCTCACAAAGTCAACTATTACAAGAAAACACAAATAAAAACAATAGTTGATACAGTTCTGTTGAACTGATCCGGAGTATCCGGTGAACACCGGAGACTCCGGGTGGCACTCAGTCGCCACACAGAAAAGACTCGGAAACTTGCTGGACTCTCCGGGTTCTCCAGATACCGGAGTATCCGGTGAACACCGGAGACTCCGGTCCTCTTCATCAAAAGAATAAATGTTAACCGAGACTCTCTGGCGGAGTCTCCCTCGGAGACTCCGGTAAAAATATTTTCTCCTACCGGAGTATCCGGTGAACACCGGAGACTCCGGTCTTTTTCAACAAAAATAAATGCTTAACCGAGACTCTCTGCCGGAGTCTACCTCGGAGACTCCGGACTAAAAACACCAACTACCGGAGTATCCGGTGAACACCGGAGACTCCGGACAATTAAAACAATTTTTGATTTGATCCGAATGAGAAATGATTCAAATTAAAAATCTTGAAATTGAAAAGATCACTAGATAAGTACCACGAATCTCAAGTTTCAATTTAAACCAAAAGTGGATCAATTAATGGATTCTTGCAAAAATGAGAGCTTTACATTAGCTTGACATACCACATAGATGCTAGATAAACAATAATATCAATTCTAAATGGTATTGCTCAAATGTTCACAACTTATGGGTATTTAAGATGCATAAAGCATAATACTCCCCCATAATGTGATAATCCATTAATATCTCCAAAAGAGAGAGCCAAGTAGAATTCAATAAGACGAATAAGGTCAAATAAGGCTCCAAAACCACTATCAACACATGAAAGTGCAATGCATCCTACACATACTAGTTATATGACTCACACATACTAGTTGGCAGGAAAAGCTAGATGCACTAGAAACAAATTCATAGCACACTTAGCAAGCAATCAAGACATGTATAAATATGAAACGAGTAAGCATGTCAAGATTGCAATAAAGTCTACACATGCTAGCATAAGCATAAGCTCTAAACAAGCATAGATACATAACCTACACATGCAAAGAGCTAGAAACTTCTAGAAAAGGTGTAGAACAATAAATCTAGCACAATGAGCAAGAATATGAATTTAAGGTATTGTGATAGAGAGTTACCTTCATAGAGTGACATTGGATAATAATAAATATAATTCCACAAAACTTGACTCTTTAATCAATTAGATAAATCTTCAAATAATTAGCCAAGTCTCCAATGCCCTCTATTTTACCAAGAGACTAAACACAAATTTTACTTGAAAAAATATTAGTCTCAAAGCACAAAACATAGGATGAGCTCCCCGTATATATGTGCATACAAGTATTTGAATTGCTTGTAATATGCACTTGGTTCATTCAAGAATCTAGAGGAGTTTACCCTATATTTTGAGTTAAGGTACAAAATGAATTTACAATGGAAATACTTGTGCTAAGAATGAACTTACAACCATGAAATCATATAAATTAAGTTCATCTTCCATAGCCATCACAAAGTATCCATCACCTACATTATTAACAAGATCATGCTCTACTAGAGAGCTGTTAAAAGTATCATATTACACAAAGTATAAATTTTGCTCAAATTTTACCTAGCCACATTCAAATGCTCACGACCAAAAAAAAACGTGAATATTTGCATCTATGCTAAGCTAAGTGGCTAGATAGCTCAAGTTAGATACTTGTTACCGAGATGTCATTGAAGATAGAAATAAAGCAATAATTCACACTCTTGACACTTCTTTCCAAATATCATGAGAAAGCCCAATTTGAAAGAGTCTTGAGATGAGATATTCAATATAGTTCTTCTCAAGTAAGCTAAGTCTTCAATACATCTCCAAGTACCTATTTAGCAAATTAAGTACTTTGTGGTACCCAAACCATGTTGGGTCCTTTAAGGTTAGTCACAAGAGACTTAGGCATCCAAATGGCCTTTGTGCTAGCAAATGATGAACAAATCACCTTAGTAGCACAAGTTCCAATTTTAGCTTTCCTAAGCGATAAATTATCAATTGAAGAGTTAGGCTTAGGAATGTTACCAATAGGACAATTTTTACCAATATGTCCCTTGGCCCGACAAGTGTAGCAAATGCGGTGCTTATCCTTGCAAGATGCCTTCTTATCTTGCTTCTTGCTTGCTTCCTTGCCGGTGAGCCTCTTCCTTGATGACATAAGACTTTCATTCTTCATGTAGAGGCATGATGCAATTTCATGTCCCTTCTCATTGCATCCATAACACTTCCTCTTGCTTCTTCTTGTTTTCTTCTTTGGAAGTGTGGTATTGTCATCAACCTTGTTGGAACACATAGAGGCATAGTGTCCCATGCTTGAGCACTTGAAGCACTTGATATGAGCTATCTTCTTATTGGATTTTGCTTCAAATCCATTATCTTTGTGCTTCTCACTTTTCCCTTTGCTATTAATATTACAAGCAACACTAGGAAAAATATTAGCTTTAGAGCAACAAAGATTAGTAGGCAATTCATCATTGGATATAGAATTGTCATTAAATGAATTGCTAGAACTATCACATGTTAAATCGATATTATGCAAAGAATATGTGCTAATGTCCACATGAGGTTTATAGGATTTTACCGTTGTGATAAGTACCTCATGAGCTATTTCTAGCATGGCGTGTGAGTCCACAAGATTTTTATGAGAGCACACAAGCTCATCATGACTTTCTTGCAAAGCCACATGCTTGCTAGTAAGCTTTTCAACTTGAGCCTTTAACTCAATATTTTCTTTCTCCAAAGATGCTACATAAGAATTAGAGTTAGTAGCACAAGCATTATCAATAGAAGAAATAGTAGATTTGACCTTAGATAAAACATTGCAATTAGGACATGATTTTTCTAAATCCACTCGAGGCATAACATCTAATTTACCAATCAAAGAAATATATTTAACTTTAAGATCCCCATAAAGATTAGACAAAGAATTATGGGATTCTTGAAGTTTTTCATATTTCATATTTAAGGCTTTAAGTTCCTCAATTTTCTCAATGAGGAATTCATCTTGCCTCTCAAGGCTTTCTTCATGACCTTGTATTATACGCAAGAGTTTGATCATTTTAGGCATATTCTTTTTACTCAAAAGATCAAACCCGAGCTCATCACTATCACTAGCACTAGAACTAGCATTAGCATTATTTATCTCGCTTACCGATTTCCTTTTACCTTTTGCCATAAGGCATAATGGAGAATCAATGTGAGGGGATGAGCATCTTGGAGAGGTGGACACTTCTCCACCTAGGCTTTTTCTCTCATAGACTTCTATTTCCTTCAAAATATTAGTCTCACAAATAATAGTAGAAATAGATGCATCACCATGAGAGCAAAGAACCATATCATCATGATGAATAGACATTTTAGCACTAGATGATATACAAGGTTTAACAACATTACTAGATATGAAAATTTCATTGCAAGTGTTGTTAAAGTCCAAATGAGAGATTGGGCACTCACTTATCACACTCACCATTTCATTACCTTGCTCATTATTAAATGTTGATGAAGTGGATGACGGAGTGACATCCTCTTGGACAAAAGAGAAAATCATTTGGTGCTCTTCATGGTGTGATGATGAAGTAGAGTATTCCACGAATGACGTCTTTGGAAGAAGTTCTTCTTCATCACATTTGGGCTTGTCATATCTTTCTTTAAGAGTAGTCCAAATGAGATGAGCGTCTTCAAGCGGCAAGATTGATTCAATAACATCTATGCTCAAATCATCAAATAAGACATTAGTAGCTTGAGCATTGAGATGTATGCATTTCTCTTCCTCTTCGGGTGATATGAGTTTATCATTAGGAGGAGAAATGCTCACATCTACAACTCGCTCTATTTGAGGACCCATAGCCCTAAAGATATTAAGCATGCGAGTACTCCAATCACAATAATTAGAACCATCTAAACGGAGTGGCTCTACGTGCACTAATCCACTAGTCGACATCTTTACTCTCTAGGCGGTAAAGCCCGAAAAGAGAGACTTGGCTCTGATACCAATTGAAAGGACAACGATGTCGCCTAGAGGGGGGTGAATAGGCGTTTTTACAAAAATTCAACCCTTTCTATCGTTGGCCTAAACTTGCAGCGGAATATAAACTAACGAGTTTTTCACAAGAGATAAAACCTAAATATGCTAGGCTCAACTAGTGCACAATCACCCTAAATAAGTGTGGAAATTACAATCCTAAGGTGACAAAAATTACTCAATTCTAGCAAGAGATATGCAATAAAACTTAAATTGAAAAAGGCTGAAAATACTGTTCATATGCCTGAAATTACTGTTCACCGGAGACTCCGGTGTAGTCCGGATACTCCGGTGTGTACAGGTCCGGAAACTCCGGTAAAGGCCGGATTCTCCGGGTTCTGTACAGAACAGAGCCCGAAACTGAATGAAATGGATGTGTAGAGAGTTTTAGCTCAAACCAAGTGATGTCGTGTGTTCCCGGAGATGATTTCAAGTAGATCCACGAAGAACCTACACTCAAATACACACAAACAAGTAGATCGAGCAATATGCACAAAGATTTGAACAAGAACTCAAA
Organism: Phragmites australis; assembly: GCF_958298935.1. NCBI lineage: Eukaryota > Viridiplantae > Streptophyta > Magnoliopsida > Poales > Poaceae > Phragmites > Phragmites australis. The sequence continues at coordinate 16,840,768 of NC_084935.1, forward strand.
AGTAAAGAAACAAGAGAGGAGACACAAGATTTGTTTCCCGAAGTTCGGATTCACCACCGTGAATCCTACGTCTCCGTTGAGGAAGCTCCAACGAGCCGGGTCTCTTTCAACCGCTTTCCTCGATCCACTCGTGATTTCTTCCCTTGCGGAGGCGAAATCGAGCCTTTCACAAACTTCCGCGGCAACCCACAACCTTGGGTGCTCGTCGGCGACGCCTAGCCGCCTAGGAGGCTTCACCTCCAAGAGTAACAAACACGACAACGAACTTCTTGCCGAGAACTCAAGTGCTCAAGAATGGATTTTAGCTCACTTGCACTCAATCTTCTAATCTCTCAACCCAACTCACTTTTCTTCTCAAATCACACACTAGAATGGAGTGGGAGAGGTTCTTTTGGCTCTAAAAATGTGTTCTTTTCGTGCCCTTGCAGCAGCCCCAAAGGATGGGGTGAGTGGGGTATAAATAGCCCACTTTAAAAAACTAGCCGTTGGGCTCTTTTCTGGAACTTACCGGAATATCCGGCCTACACCGGAGTCTCCGGCCACTCCAGGTACCGGAGAATCCGGTCTTCACCGGAGTCTCCGAGTACAGCACAGCTGACCTCCGAAAAACGGCGATAACTTTTGATTCTGGAGTCCGATTTCGACGATTTTGGACTCTATGGAAAGCTTATTCAGAGGGCTACACATCCCAACTGAATTCATGACCTAAAACACATAGGATCAAATTAGGAACACTCCAAAACCCATTTTGGACACTTCCGCACTTTCCGCTCCGGACTCTTAACAACAAACTCTCACTTTGGGTTTGGTTGGGAACTCTTGAGCACTGAGACGCGACAATTAGCTCACGTTGCATCCCTCTTAATAGTGCGGCATACCTATACTCAAATTCAAAGATAAAACTCGTTTGAACCACTTTGAGCATTTGAAAACTTTCAAGTACCGCTTCTTTTTCTTTCAAACCTTGAGGGTTACCAACTTCCATATATTCTTCACTCCATCTCTTCTTGATTCTTCATATGATTGATGTGAATCATCCATAGCTTCCCATAGCCTCGCACGGTCCATCGGCGCAAAGCCTTCACTCGCTCTTCACCACCGCCTTGGTCCTTCGGCGCTAAGCCATTTGCTTGCCCTTCACCACGGATGGTCCATCGCAGCCGAGTCTTGCTTGCCCTTCACCGTCTTGCCATAGAAAACCACTTTGTATTCGACATCTTCAATGAATTCACTTTTTCATATATGGAGTCCACTCTTGTTCTTCACTCTTGGCATATATGATTTCAATTCAACTTATGCCTTTTTATGGATCCTAACCCCAACTCACTCTCAAGCACAAAGTACATGGGTTAGTCCATAAAACCTAAATGACAACATTTATACCTTAAGTTACTTGATCTCCACAAGTAACTTATTAGCCTTCATGCATATTGTCAATCTTCATATAGAACCTAACCCCATTCATTCTTAAACACATAGCACACGGGTTAGTCCATAAAACTCTATTGACAAGTCATACCTTTAGTTACTTGATCTCCACAAGTAACTTAGCCTTCAAGCTTATTGCTAATCTTATTGAGCTTATTCTTCTTCTCATGAGCATCACTAAAAGCTCATTTACTTTTGATGCAATTCTTTGAACTCATGGCATTTCTCAAAGAATCCATGCTTCATCATTTATGCATCTCCTATGGAATAACCTAATAGCAATTCTCAATATGATTGTTAGTCCATAGGCATTGTCATCACTCAAGCTTCTTCTTCTTTTTATGAGCATCACCAAGAGCTCATTTATCTAGATGCATATTTCTCCTCTATGCATCACATCCGAGCATCACCTAGAGCTCATTCATCTTGATGTACTTTCAATCTTCCTATTCACCTAGAGTTCATGCATGTCTCTTCTCTATGCATCACCTATTGAACAACCTACTAACAATCTCAACAACATTGTTAGTCCATATGTATTGTCATTAATTACCAAAACCACACATAGGGGCTAGATGCACTTTCAATGACAAGGCTTGCAAATGCGTATTTGGGAACATACATTCCCAATCAGAGGTGTGGAGGAACCTGTCGATGCGAGTCAAGGTTGGATTTTGCTACTGGTTAGACCACTTGAATTTCCTGCTTGAAAGCTTGAAGTCATGTAAATTTAATCCATCAATCAGGTCCTTGAAGTGCTGCATCATTTGTCTATTCAGCCTGTGGTTATTCTTGTCTTCTTCTTTGTAAATTAAATTAAAATCCCTGCATAAGAGCCACTTCAACTTCATGTATTGTTTTAGATCCTGAATTTCTTGCATGAAGGCAACCTTCTCGGCATCCTCCTGCGACCCATAGACAACCGTTATGGACCATGTCGTATTGTCACTCAACATCGTGATTTCGGTTGAGACTGTGTGTTGGGACGTTCTGCTGTTTGACAGAGAGAAAAACGAGTTCGAGCAAGCAAGGAGAATCCCTCCCGATGTTCCTTGAGCTGGGAGCACTACGTAATGCTGCGCAAATCTAGTCCCTAAAGTTTCATTCACCAACTATTGTGACCACGCTGAAACCTTTATCTCCTGGAGACAAACAATTGTTGCCCCAGATGATTCTGTGACCAACCTGACATTTGCATGTTTTGCCGGTGCATTCAACCCCCTCACATTCCAACAAAGTATATTACAATTTGCTTGTGACATTGGAATACCAAAGAACGACTTGCTTGCTGTAAAATAAGAGCTTCAGAAGATCGCCAGAGAGACCAGGTTCTTCATTGTCAAGGGAAAAGCTTGGTGACCAACACATATAGCTCAGTAAATTCACAGGAACACACAGACACATAGTGATCACTTGAAGGAATGAGGATTTCTTGCCACTGGAGACTACCTGATGGACCACATACAGGTCTTGTTGCCACCTTCTGAACTGCCATGGCAAACCTCCTCGGATGCCCAGATTGCAAAACAACCCAGCGGCCCACATCGGAGGTGTAGAGCCTGGGTGGTTCTTTGCCGAGACTGATGAACACTACTAGCAATATAACCCACAAGACTCCACACATCACAAGTGACAATGCTCCAACAGAAACTAACATGACAATGATACAGACGGACTGAACTAAGAGACATGGATTAAAGCTAACGGCACTTGTTGTTGAACAGCTTGCTGTTGCATCATGCTTGCTGAGCAGTCTGCTCCTTGACCGGCGCCACCCTCTTGGCCTTTTTCTTCTGCTGCTATCGCCCTTTGTCCACCAGGTCCGCTATAGCCAACATGGTCTGCTGCTCCAGCGGCCGGTCAACCATCTGCAAGTAAGAGTTAAACAACTCTAATTTATCAGCATTTGTTGATGCTGAGCCTAGTTTCTTTGCTAAAACTTCAGTGGCGAGCTACATAGAAGATTTGCCCTGTGTATTTCTCGATTTGAGACGTTCACTACTTCTAGAAGGTGTGGAGTTTTGATCATTCACTCTCTTTTTCCTAGCCATAGGAGGCTTCAGAGATTGAGGAGGATTTGCAGAGAGTGGTTCTTCCAGAGGTTTAGTAACAAGCTGTAGAAAAGGAACATCACTGGTTACCTGAGTGATATTCTCCCCTGGGACATCCCCGGTTGGAATAGCGGCCACCAAGCTACTCTCCACCTGCGCAGACCTGATGGCTTCCTGAGATGGAAAGTACTCTAGAGAAGGCATCGGGGGGCTATCCAAGCTTGGTTTAGGGGCCCTCACAACAGCCAACAGCACCCCATATTGTCCTGCAAGAGAAAAGGAATCTTGAACCGAAACCACTACAGTATCAGTCTAGGATACTGCCTTGGGTGGGGAGGCCGCTGGTGACCAAGGCAGGCGCGACAGATGGCAGGTGAGACCTGCAGAGGTGGAGAAGGAATCCAATTCGGCGAGCATCGAGTCAAAAACCACAGAATTTGGGTTGAACGAAGAGCCGATGAAGAGGTCGATCGAAGGCCAATCACCTTCAGTAGGCAAGAGAAGAAGCTTTGGGCGGCATGGCGAGCACACCATGGTGACCAGCGATGCGAAGAAGACTTTCTTGTGCCAAATCCTCTTCAGGACAGGGTGGTGTTGGCGACAAATTGGGCTCCTCGGAGGCGAGATCGATAGCAGAGTGGCGGTGTCAACACGGTGACGCCCGTAGCGGCCATGGTCACCCCCACCATGGACGGCGATGCCTTCGTCGCAGTACGGACGCGAGAGACACGACCAAAGAGAGCGGATCTGGTGACAATGATGACTATGTCATTGATGAACCCTGTCGACTTCATCCTCCGGATCGCACCGGCTGCCACCGCCACTGCAGCAAGCACGCCGATGAATATGCTCCGCCTGGACACCATCATCGGGAGAGCCATAATGCCAATCCAGAAGCCACTCCTATCGCTGGTTGCTATGGCGAGGGTATGGAGGATTACCTGTGAGAAAGGCAAGGTCTTGGAATACCTCTAGATGGATGAAGAGCCTATAGCATTGCCCGCCTTTGACATCCGTTGGCCTATCTTGATTGATCTCCACCTGAACTCGAGGAATTGAGGTTGACGGCAGCTCTCTGTCGGCCTTGGTGATGGTCAACCACAGAACCTTGGGTATGAGATTGGGGGTGTTGCACCACGCCCAAAGAACATAGGTCCACGTGCGCTCCCACTGCCTAGATTGTTCTTCAACAAAGTGCAGCAAGCACTGGATGCCCATCACCAATTCTGCCACTTCCTCAAACCACGTGTGAGCCAGGAGCCCTTCGATGTGCAGATAGACTTGGAAGCCCTAGCTTGACGACTCTGCATATCGCCTGTCACTCCACACCGTAAAGCGAAAGTCCCGGCCCCGATACGGTAGCGGATGAGCATTGATAGCCTCATCTCTGACATGCATGCTAGCGAAGATGGTGAGGAAATCCTCTGGATGATGCTTCACCAATTGACAGTCCTTGCAGTCTTCTCAGGAAGCTGTCTGGTCGCGAGTGCTGCGGAGCTCTTAAATCCGTGCTGGAGGAAGAAGGAGGCTTTGAATGCTTGCTTTCCTTATGCTACCAGTCTCTTGGCTTCACCAAAGTCCATTCCTTAGCGAGCAAATCTCTGTCTCGAGCCCCACGTCCCGCCGTGGTTTAGGATTCGATGTACAGGAAATCTTTCACCTGTCTTCCGACTCTACAAGAAGATTGATTGCAGATCCTCTCAAATGGCTTCAGCCGAGAAGGGGAATGCCTATCTTCAATGGTCGCTGCACGAATAGTCTTCTTAGCCACCTATTGTCTGCCGTCCCGTGTGGTTTTACGCCCATCACCATGAATGCGCATCGAAACCAAGAGCTGAGAGGCCTGGTGCACCAGTGAGAAATCTGGAGAGCTTACTTGAGCTACCAGCAGAGATCTTTAAAATACTGCAGAGGTGACCGGACAAAACAAGGTGCCCTTGCTGCTTCCGGAGTTGCTGAATGGCGGAGCCTCACCATTACTCCCACCAACGGCTGGAGGTGGATCTGGAGTGGAGCAAAGGGCTTTGAAGGCCAGAGCAACGATCGACTGAGTCCCCACCTTGACAACTTCAGCAAAGGAGTGGTTGTCACTCCGAGCAAGATGGATCTGACCAGATGGAGCATTGGGCGAAGGAGCTGACGCCGGATCTGAACTGGACACTGGTAACGCCGAACCAAGCGAAGCAGCTGCCTGGCGTGAAGAACTAAAACGATTCCTGTGAGGATGAGGCGAGAAAGGCAACGGAGAACAGATCTGGCGCAAGGAGGGGGAGGGTGGTGCGGATTTGGGTGGGTTGAAGGGGAGATTTGTGGGAGAAGTAGTTCGGTAGGGCGAGTCGCCAGAGCACCCGAGAGAGCATACCGGCTACATCCCCACACTACTTGTTCATTCATTCACTACTTGAGGGGTCATGAATCTGAAAATTCAGACAATGATGATGTTGATACGTGTGTAGCCGAATGGGCTTGGTCTTTTAAGTCTAAACCATTAGTTTGCTCTGCTCTAAAACCGATTCCTCCTAAAAATCGGCAGGAAGAAATTAAATTTACTTTTGATGTAGCAAAGTGTGATATGATTTTTGATTATTTGCTACAAGAGAAACAAATTAAACTATCTCATGGTCATATAATTCCTCTATTAGTAGAATTAAAGAGGCGAGCTTATTGTAAATATCATAATTCTTATTCTTATGCTACTAACGATTGTAATATTTTTTGTCGACAGATTCAATCAGCCATTAATAAAGGACGATTGAAATTTGCGAAGATGCAAGTGGCTAAGCAACCATTCCCAGTTAATGTAATTGATCTCCAAGATAAGAGCATTCTAATTCGGCCAGTTCAAGCAAAATCAACCAATGGCAAGAACATAATCGTTGGTGAAGAAAGGCCTAAACTTTGGGGAGAACAAAAACTAACTAAAAGGGGTGCTACTTGAGAAGACTCCTGAAGGCAAAGAATCAATTCAGATCATGATAAACACTTCAATCACTGGGAGCATGTCAATGCTAAACCAAAGATGATCAAATCAAAAAGCTCGGAGGTTGAAAAGTAGAAGGTTAATGAAGCAAACGGGCGTGACAAAGTTGAAAAGCTCAAACCTACTTTAAAGCAACTTTTATCTAAATATGAGAAGGATAAGACCGTTCAAAGTCATGTGAATCGGTCAAGCGGGTTCAAGCGGTCAAGATCACCTTTGAAACATGAAACGCGTGATCATCCTGTATGTACACATATACATACGTGAGATCCATATGAACCATACCTATCATAAGTTGACCCCTTATAATTGCTTCAAATCTTACCCCTTTAGTATATATTCCTTATATTCCTTTTAGTATATGTAATATATTATAATTCACGTGTGGAACCTTTCAATGATTGACTTATACACAAATAAGTTAAATAATGCTTTACAAACCCATCAGCATCACGATTTTATGAACAGATCTTGCGATCCCAAACAAAAGACGATGATCCCAGACCTAAGGGCAGCTCCAACAGGCTCCTCATACTACTGTACCGGCAATACTGTGGCAAGATTTGCCGATCGTCTAGATAGCAAACGGCTGGAGTCAGGAGAGAGGATCACTATTTTTGAAGGAGCTCTCCAAATGCGATAACACTGTGCATAGGGTATGACGATGAGCTCAAAAGTAGAGATAATAATAGAAGGTAGAAAATAGAGTAGCTACTGGATATGAAAAAAAATAGATGATACTGTAATAATATTAATAGATATTATAATAATATTATAGGGAATAAAATTTTAAAATATCAGTTAGAAATGATCTAACAACTTATGGCCTCGCAAGTCAAAACCTAGGCACCCTGTTCAGGTTCAGTCTTCTCATTGAACAATGCGCTAGCTAGCTAGCATTTTGTTATCTTAGGCCAACGTCGTTGGTCTTGGCCCAGACCCAAGACACTATCTACTATTAATGTAGACACCAGAGTACTACATAATCTAGTTTGGCTAAGGGCCTAATGGTCACAGATGTTTGCACCAGATTCCAGGCACGAGAGCTAGCAGTCGTACCTGAATCTCTTCCATCCTCTCTCTGTTATCAGGTCAAAGATGCATCTCTTTCTCCAAGGATTTGAACCCTCCTTTGTCCTCACGACTGCTGAAGAGGAGGGTTTATAAAAACAGGCCACATGCTCCCTTCTTAGCTGGCACGCCTGCAGGGATATGGCCTCACCACTTTCGCAATTCACATAGCTTTTTTTGCCAAAAAGAAGAAAATGCCCTCACGCTTTTCGTCGTGGAAAAAATGGATCAGTGACACTATGAAAGAATTCAGCAGTAATATATATTTAGGTTCATGATGAGAAGGACAACGGCCAAAAGCAAGCAATTGCAGCCAAAGGAAGACATTGTTGGCACAAGAGATTATCTTTCACTAAAAAGTATGGTGAGAGTTTCTTCTAAGGAGGAGCTTAAGTTTGTAGACGAAGTTTAAGAGAAAGTAACAATGTAAATGTATTGATAGTAGAAAAAATTAGGGGTTTGGTTGGATGGCCATGACCCTGTATTTATAGGACTATCCCTGGTGTAGCATACAAGTTATTGCTACTGACAAATATTTAGGACCGGCCGAATTACATGGTGCAGATCCAAGTAAAACTACTTTTTACCTTACTCAAGAGATAATATCTACCACGGCAAATGTAGGAGCTAAACTAGCCTCGGGGTCAGTGCAGGTCCGGTCGCCAAATGCGGCCTGGTGCCACACTGTCCCGTGTGTTAGGTGTCCTTCACTTGCGTCATCATGTCAGAATGGCGTCCACTAGCCTTGGTACTGAATGCCGGTCACATCCTTGCAAGGGAAGGATGACTGGCGTTCTCCCTCTAGTAGATCTTTCTTGAAGCCTGATGACTCACTCCGTAGCCTTTGGGAAGCCTGTCTAAGCTTCTAAGGCTAGGGCTGCGGAAGGCATGGCTCCGAGACGCTGAGGCTTCCCCGAAGCCCGGAGGCCCGAAAATGGCCTTCGGGACTTTGGTCCTTAGGCATAGGCTAGCTGAGCCAAAGGACCGTCGGGATCCTTAACAACGACCCCCAACAGTCATACTTATCTAACTTGAGCACATCAATCAACTAAATGTAAGGCCATCTTCAGTAGATATTTTAAAATATCGTCTTTTATAATACTATTACCGTCTATGCTGGAGAGTGAACCGAGGCAGGACATGTAGCAATCCGACTGCTACAGTGATACGAGAGGCATTTATTGTCTCTGTTGGACAAGGCCTAAGGTGCTACAAGTCGTGGGTAACATATGTATAACAAGTCGATGAGCGACAAACAACCTCTTCAATTTTCACCGTCCTCTGCTCCACATGCTATTGGCGTTTATCAGTGTCATTCTCACTTCGCACAATTGGCATATCTCATTCGAATTTATAACGTCTCCGACATCTTAATTCTTAGACCATCTCCAGCGGTTTTCATTCGCGAGTTATGTTCCTTTGTAAAGAGATTTTTTCCTTTCAACGCTCTAATGATTTTTCTTCTTAGTACCCTTTACGAAGAGATTTTCTCTCGTTCCCTCCATCCTAGGATTATCTATTCTTTCCTTCACGATTTTTTTCGAAGGAAAGCGGTTAGAGATGAGGAAAAATAAAAGGAATGAGAATGGAAACGAAAATCAAGAAATAAACGAAATGAAAGGAATATGGTTGAAGATGGTCTTAGGGGCCTAATTAGTTGATGCCTAACTTTGCCACACAATACCTTAGACGTGTCACATATTCTTAGGCATGTGTTTGATTCAACGCTATAATTGTTGATTGCCAAACATTCTTAGCTCTCTATCCCACATGTCATAGACTTATTTTTGTGTCAAATGTTGCCACAAGTGTGACGCTCATTTTCTTGACCATACTTTTTATGATAACCACATTTTATCTAATCTTAGTTGTAGCTTAGTTAGGTATCAACCAAACAGACTCTAGGTCATGGAGGAGCTAATTCTTATGGTTTGTCAATGCTCACCGTAAAGGAATTTAATTGGCTGTCCTGATCCAATGTTGTTCGGATAACGAAGCTCTTTCTTAGTGTGGCTACGAGTATTTTTAAGTTTGTTCAAAGAAACAGAGCTCATATGATGTCTGTCAGACTATGGGAGTAGGTTTTGTTGTGTCATGATTTGTTCAAAGATTTGACGAGCAGGACGGTGGAATTGGGGATTTTGTTTTGGTGAAGTTTTGTTTTGTTATGGTTGTACCGAACAAGCAAGCACATATGCCAATGTGCAACATTTCAGTTAAGCTTCTTATAGGTCAACTTGGAGGCTAATGTCATAGTTTATGGATCATCAGTAGGTGCCATTATATATGTTCATGCTTTGTAGTAAGAAGCAAATGGCTTGTGTGTGCAGGCTTGCTGGTAGCCAACGGTGGCATGCATGTCAGCGTCTCGTTCAGACAGGAGGCCGCCTGGGATCCAGGAATCGGTTCCTTTGAGATTCCATTGCAGTGACCAAGTTGAGACGACAGCTGCTATTAGATGTGTCGGAGGGTCTTGTTTGCAAGAGTAAAATATACGAGCGGTTCTTAACTTACCACGTCGGGACATCTAGATCTCTAAACTCTTAAAATACAGATCTGAATCAATAAAATTTTTATCAAACGACGCCGCCAGGCTGTCGTTTGCATGTTGTGTACCATGTTGGCGTACCACACAGGTATAACTTTATGCTAATTAAGGAAATTTGGATCTCGAGAGGCACGACCGATCCCCGCCTCCTGGTGTCGCCTTCCACTTCACATACGTGTGAAATACACCTCCCTATCTTCTTCCTTTCCGCAAAACTTGTCGATCAACTTTTCTATACAAAATTTCTTACAAAGAAAAAATATATGGAAATTTCAGATAAAAAAGTTTTGATAAAAATGGAAGAATTTTTTAGATAAAAAGGTTTGATAAAAATGACAAAAAAATCAGATAAAAAAGTTTAAAAAAATGATAGAAAAGTTTTCAAATAATTTAATGTGGAAGAAAGCTTTCAGATAAAAAATGTTTTGATAAAAAGTCTGGAGGAAAGTTTCTAGATCAAATTTTCATTAAAAATTTCAAGTCAAATTATTGCAAAGAAAAATGGAATCCACATTCTCCGGTGCCAGCGCCGCTATGAGCTCCTCCTCATCTTGTAGTGACATACCTTCAACGACTCCTTAAGCCCCAACCAACCCGCTCTCCTTCTCCAATGGTGTGCATATGGCACCCATGGTGATGAAGGTGGAGGCAAAGCGTGGAGATGGCTGGAGGCAGAAGGGGCACGGGGAGAGGTGGATGCAGCACTCTGGAATAAGTGGTGCTATGATCCAACTAGGGGGTGGAAATGCATGGCAGGAAATCCGAATTATCCGAATCCTTATTCGTTAAAAATATAAATATGGATATTTGTATTCTCATCCGTATTAATATGGAGACTAAAATGGATGTATCCGAATTCGATTGGCAAATCCAGATTCGGATGCGGATATCCGAATTTTAGTGGGATCCGGATGTAAAATCGGATATTATCCGCATCCAACAGGGACCCAACGATTTTTTTTAGCGCGCAGCACCCCGCTGAGTGCCCCGCTCCGCTCGCGCCTCTGTCTCGCGCCAAAATCAACCCCTGCCCCCCCACGCGTCTGCGCGCCTTATCTATCGCAGTCGCCCGCTTTCCCCATTCATTCTCTTCTCTCCTCATCCAAAATTCCCCACAGGCCACAGCACCCTAACCCTACCCGCTCGCCGGCGGCAACACGACGGCGCCTCCACTATGGCTGCTCCTGTGCTCGCTCTCCTCCCACGACGGCGGCTCCACTCCCACGGCGTGACGCTGCTGCTTCCCCCTCCAAATCTGTGCTCCAGCAGGCAACACAGCCGCCCCTCCTGGCCTCCTGCGCACTCCCCCCACGACATCCCTCCTTTGTAGCTTTCACTACAGTTTATTTCCCAAGCTCTTGTGTTCAGAAATAACAACACTGCAGTACCCATGGAAGACTGCATTTATAATCGGCTTTTGCATTGTGTGATTAGCCTTAAATGATCCCTTCTAGCATACGCGTGTGGTGTTTTGTGATGAATATTGTATTGCCAATTTACCAAACTCTGTTAGTTTATATATAAAAGCTTTGTTCCCAAATTACAGTCGTGCAAGTTGCAAAAGGACAAATGAAGCAGTACAATGAAAATGGTTTTCAAAAAGCACAAGGTCATCGAGAAATAAGCAGGTACATCCATATATGTGAATGATTTTTAGCTGCTCATGTACACTACAACAATATGCAGCCTTTTCATTATCAAATTTGTTTCTTGCAGAGGACAGTGCCATCTGTAACTGGAAGAGAGCCAAATGACAGTGCCAATATGAATGCAAGTGAGAGGAATACAGAGGCTGATGCTATGGATGCTACTCCAATTGGTGCTAAGACTAATATTGAGTCTCCAACTGGAAGAACTTTAGCCACCAAAGTCAGATCTCCAAAGAAGAAAACTTCAAAGGTTTGGCAGCATTACACTGAAATTTTTGTTGAAGAAAAGGTGGATGACATGGTTATCAAGAAGCCGATGGCAGCATGCATCTATTGTGATGATGTTCTCTGTGCCCCAAACAAGCAAGGTACAACACGTCTATGGAATCATTACTATTCATTTCATGATGAAAACAAAGCAAAATCTAGCCACTTGAGGGTCCATGTCAGTGATATGGGAATCAGGGGTCCCTGAGTCCCGAGACCAGAACAGCAGAGTGCCACGTTGCGTCCTCCCTCAGGGGATTTGATCATATGTATGAATTCAAAAAAGTTCTGTAAAAGCTTATGATTCCTATGCCTCCATTTATGCTTTTGCTGCAAGTAGTCTTGTGCAACAAACTGCAGCTAGAACTACTAGAAATGCTAGAACTTCTCACTGCTATACGGACTTAAATGAGGAGTCAATGAGAAAAAGATTAAATTCATTTCTAAGGGACAATATTGAAACCGGCCAAGAGCAGTCTGACCTAGATCAATATAGCAATGAACCATTGTTGAGTTGGAAAGAAGGTGAATACTTCGACATTTTGACCTGGTGGAAGGCCCATGGTGCAAAATATCCTATCCTCGCTCGAGTTGCAAGGGATGTTTTGGCTATCCCTGCGACAATAATAGCATCTGAATCTGCATTCAGTTCTGGAGGAAGAGTTGTTCACAAATATCGTAGCCGTTTGGACTATTGGAGGGTGAACTCCTCAAGCGGGGATCCGGAGGGGTCCCTTTGAGATTCGGCCGGAGGGATGATTTTGAACCTGCCTTGTATGTGAAATAAATGGGAGTAAATGAGATGCAGGTGGAGTGAAATGATCGGATGCAGGAGGAAGTAAATGCTCAGTGAATTTTTAGACAGGTTCGGGCCGCACTGAGCGTAATACCCTACTCCTGTGTGTATGCTATAAATGTTCTGAGGGTGTCTCTCTGAGGATCTGCTGTGCTACAAGAATGTTTGTCTAAGTCTAGAGCTTCGTGCTTCTTCCGTCGTCGTCGTCCGGAGTTCGTCCGACGTGTTCTTGTGTCTTTTTATCGATCCAAGTCTCGGTCCCTTTCTCCGGGGAGCCCGCCCCGCTTATATACCCGTCGGGGCGGTAGCGTGCCCAGAAAGGATGGTGCAAGTTCCAAGGCGCCATAAATGGAAAGCAACTATCATGAGCTGCAGCTCGAGGTGACGGGGAGGGTTGAAAATGCACCCCCGTCTGGTCTTGTTGGTCATCATTCTGCTTTTTGGCGATTGCTGCGGAGAGGGCCCACCGGGTAGCTACCGAGCAGCCCCGTGTGCCCGCCTGGTTAGAGCAAACCTGACACAACAGGGCGGCAGGCGGTCTGCCTCGAGTTCTGCGATGTTATCCCAAGGCGCGCCGGATGACGTGCGATGGGACCCGTGCATTAAATGTCCCCACGCCTCCCTGCCAGACCATGGCAGAAACTGACAGCAAGCGTGGGGGGAGTGGTTGGAAGTGACAGGCCACGTGCCCTCTTAAATGCAGCATCGGACTTCTCACTAGTTGACACCTCACCGCTAAGCCCCTGCGGGGACCACCGGCGAAAGACTTCTCAGGCCCTCGGGGAACTGTGAGTGCTCGGGGACTATTGTTCACAGCCCCAAGCACTCTCTCCCGGATATGACCTCTCTTGGTCCACGGGGAAGTCGGGTGCTCGGGGGTCACTGTTGACGGCCCCGAGCACTCTCTCCCGGATCTTGACTGCTCGGGTCCTCGGGGAACTTGGGTGCTCGGGGGCCACTATTCACGACTCCGAGCACTCTCTCCCGGAACTGACTTCTCTTGTCATCGGGGAACTCGGGTGCTCGGGGGCCACTGTTCATGGCCCCGAGCACTCTCTCCCGGAACTGACTTCTCTTGTCATCGGAGAACTCGGGTGCTCAGGGGCCACTGTTCATGACCCCGAGCACCCTCTCTTGGAACTCGGCCTTCTCGGATCATCGGGGAACTCCGGTACTCAGGGACCACTGTTCATGGCCCCGAGCACCCTCTCTTGGAACTTGGTCTTCTCGGACCTCGGGGAAATAGCCTCTGAGGGAGGACGCAATGTGGCACTCTGCTGTTCTGATCTCGGGACTCAGGGACCCCTAATTCCCATATCACTGACATGGACCCTCAAGTGGTTGAGACACTTATTTGCACCAAGGATTGGATAAGAGCATCAAGGATAGGTAATTGCCACTTCTGTACTTCTCAGAACTGTATATTTGTATTTCCAGTTGACATTAGTCACTGTTAATTTTCCTTGTATCTTTTTGTCTATTTATTTCAGATCAAAATGGCGTACCTTCAATTCTTGACGATTTAGCTGGTCTTAGTATAAATGAAGTCCAACAAGATGAAGGTATATGAACTATTTAGCTAGACTTCGTGCTGTTAGTTTTAGATACTCAGATTTATTTGTTTATACATATCGTTTGATCATCATGTGTTGTAAGTGCTCCATGCTGGTGACACCATTGTGGATCTGGAACTGGAAGAAAATTAGGACGGCACTTTCTTTAGGTGACTTTCTATTCCTTTTGAATTTTTTATTATCAAAATTTCCACTCTCATGATGGCTATATGGAGTAGTCCATTTCTAGGTGTGAAATAAATTGGTCACCAAACTTTACAAGTTATGAGAACAAAATCAGCAGAGCCTTTGTCCAAGACATATATAGGACAAGAACATATGTTCTAAAAACCCAGGAGGAAGTATTGATAGAGATGATGACATTCAATGGTGTGACCAGGAGGCAGATGGAAACCAGCCAGCCTTTCCCTTGCATTCCCCTTCCGACCAACCATTTGTTAAGTCAAAGAAACAATGGTGTGACCATTGATGTGCAGTCCTAGATCAAAGTACATGACATTCAATTCAAATCCAAGAGAACTAAAATTGAACAAAACACTTCTAGAAGATTATTATTTCTTTGACTTTATTTCACTTTGATATGGCACTGTATGAAATATTATCCCTTATGATTTTAGTTGACTTCGATCTGGGAGATTATTGGGAGTCTACTTTGGTTGTAGTTTTCTTTGACTATCTATGAACTTGCACTTAAATTATATTCGTCTAAGTTGAATTTTAGGATATGCGTTTCTGAGTTGAATTGAGTAAATATCCGAATGCGAATTCGAATTCGGACTATCCATTTTGTATTCGCATCCGAGGATATTTGGATTCGTATTCGCATTCAGATTAAAATGTGGTAAATCGTACTATCCGAATTCGATTCCATGCGTATTCGATCCGTTTCCACCCATCCGACACAGGGGTGGACCCATGGCCTATACTAAGGGGTCTCTAGCATAGGCTTTGCCTAAGTCACCAATGATGGCACCCCCTCCCCCAACCGGCAAAGCCCGCACATTCGAGACTCCTCCCAGATCGCCTCCTCCTGCGTTGTGAAGCCACTGGGTTCGCGCTGGGTCACCTGCAAGGTGAGGTTTGTTACATCCGTGCGTATCTGTATGCGATTAAGTAGGCTTAGATTTGGGTGGGGTTTGTTGCACAGGCTGTGTTCTTGTTCCAATGGATCTTGGGCTGAACCAATTGCCATTAGCGCATGGTCTCTAGGAGCATCCGCTTCCGGTCATGGCTTTCCACACATGCCATATCTTTTGTCATTTTCTACCTTCGGTAGCATAGTGTGGACAACTGTACATAATGTTCCTGGCAAAAATAAATGAGTAAATAAATAAGGACACATCTAAAAACTGTATGTAGATGCTTTAGACTTATGACATACACATATGTTTTTAGTAACAAAAATGTGTGAACATGAGCATTTTATCCTATTTTTGGACTTTTTTGCATCTAAACTTGTAACACTTATCGGTGACCCACTTTAATGTGTGGCAAAAGATAAAGAAAACATTTGATAAAAAATTATCTTTCCGTCTACTCTTAAATGTTCTTATGTAAGCAACTTTGGAAAAAAATCATAAGCAAATTAGAAAAGATTAGTGAGCAATTCAAGAAACAAGTTAAAGCAATTCAAATCAGATGTTCAACAAATTTTATGAATATATTAGAACAATTCAAAGACATATCAGATCTAGCTGCTACATATTTTCAACAAAAAATGAGAACAATTTGTGACCAATTTTGCTGCAAGCAAATTGGTTCAAACTCGCAAGTAGTTTTGTATATTTTGAGGAGCAAAATAGTTGTGTATGCTATAAGACTAACGCATGTATATGTAATATTTAGATTTTACCAATAAATAAACTGGACAAATGTAGGGTAGTGCTGGTTATAATTGTTTCATTGGGGATTAGGAGACTGGTAAAAAAATACAAATTTATACCATTTTTGAGTCTGGCTGCATGGTCAGGTTTCGAGTCTGTTCAAATCAAGGGAAAAAAGTCCGGAGTCTCGACTAGACAAACCTCAGAAGGTCTATTTTTATATAAGAAAAAAGATACACATCACCACATTTGTGCTATTTAGAGTACAGTTACTTCCAGTCACAGTGTAATTTGCAAGAAATATATTGAATACTCTTCACTGACTTGTCATGTTTAAGATGTCTACAAATTACAAAACATTGCCAAAAGAAAATCCACAATATGCTGCTAGCTTTAAATTCTTTTCAATTTAGAAGATAATAGGTCAAAGAGTTGTATCATTGGACAATGATATGTTTGTTGAACTATTTGGATTAGTCACATAAAAGTCATATGAATAGAGTAGGTTCCTTGCAAAAAGGTTTCCATAATTTATGCTATTATGAATAGAGTACATTCAGAACGAGATCAGGTATGAATTATAGATGAACATGTTGTCCATATGTAATAATTAAAGAATGAATCTAATCTTGCTGCATTCTTTCAGGTCACTGGTCTTTAGTTAGAATTCCACTGATATGGATTCTACTTTAGGGCATGTTTGATCCAAACACCTCTTAGTAATATTTATTTATTGTATCAGTAATTTTATTGTTTACTCATGATGTGTGTGGCTGCCGTTTTTTCCTCTGCGCAAATTCATTTTATTGTATCAATAATTCGAACTACCTAATTAGTGTTAGGAAGGAATTAGTGTTGGGTCAATTGCAAGTTTGCAAATTGTAACCCTATATATTTTTGGTGCACATCTTTATACTGAAAACTGTTGAAATATCTAGTGCTTACAAATTAGCACCCTTTGTTGAAATTCAACGTCCGCCACTGATCCGGCGGGTGGCAACGTATGGCCGCATGACCTCAGCTGCGTCGTGCGTCGGGTGAAGGGAAAAAAATAACTGGGCACTCACTGCGTCGGGTGGAAGGGGAAAGGGAAGAAGAGAATGTAGTTTTGTGGCCATACACATGTGAACGTCGGAGGAGTCTGGGAAGCGCGCGTCACAACTCACAACAACAGTCATGCGTGATTAGGGCCGCAAGCGCGTGGGCCAACCAGGAATTTCGAGTTTAAGAACCGCTGGTTTATTTTTCTCTATTTGGAACATAGAAAATTTTAGAAATAACTCATCAGAGTTTTAGAAAATAATGGTTTTATACAAAGCCAGGAAACTTATTTTATTGTTTGTCTTGAACGTAAAAAATTTCAGAAAATTCTATATGGAGTCAAAAGTTATCACCAAATACTTATTTTCAGCTTTTCCTAAACTTATTTTTGAGACAAGAACACCGGGAGTTATCCAGGTTCGGACCTCCCTTAGGATAATAGCCCTACATCCTGTGTATTTTTTAATATGAGTCTAAATGAACTAGATGCACCCTCCTTCTCCATGTCTCCCTCCGTTTATATATCCAAGGGAGAGAGGACTTACATAGGAATCCAAACTAGATCCAGACCTAGCTAATTTTTCAAACTTATGCCCATCATTACGGTGAGTGCCCGCATTCCACTTGTCCTGTTGGTCCACAGAGTCTGTGCCATCAGTCCCACGCTCGCGCCATCCTTATCACCTGGTCTCTAGGTCCCGTCCCGACATGCTATCTGCGCTCCTGCAAAACCTATTGCCACAATTTATCAGGCCATCCCATAGTGTTTGATGCTACGGGATGGGGCATGACAAGCTTGTGCCAATGACACTTAGGTTCGCCTGGAAGGATGACCTAGGTAAGAGATAACACTTGAGTGAAAAAGTATGTAATGAAATTAGACTGATTAGGCACATACCTGCCTCACGACTTGAGAAAACTAGTTGCGAGGTTTCCCTCTAAGACCTGGAGACTGGTCGGAGAAACTGGTCGTGTGATTGCTGGCTGGACGCATCGGGGGATTATGCTCCTGCCCAATCATGAAATCCTACAAAATAGTGAGCCTATGATGCGTGCTTGCCCGATCTTCTGAAGGTAATATCGACGTTGGTGATCCTAAGATTCCAACCAGAACAGATCGAGAACCCTCACAACCACTACACCACTACTCCGTGGTTATCAACCATGTCAGGACGTGGTTGACCTCGCCAAGAAGGCTTTTCCTACAAACGATTCCAGAAGACAAGCAATAACAGGTAGATGCAATCTTAATATTACTAGTTACTAATGAAGCACTAGAATTGGGGTTCCACAAACTGAACAAGCGACGAAACAGTATAAAACAGAATAATCTAAGTAAAATCCAAGCCTAAACAATGACGGCTATTGTATATTTATAGGGGGGATGTGAGGGGGTCAACCTAGGGTTGTGCAGCTATAGAAATAGGCGTGCACAACCTGGATTCCGACCGCGACACGATTACAAGACCCAATAGGGTCCAAAATGGTGGTGCATCATCTTATTTCTTTGACTCTGACTAAACTATAAGGAATATTTGGTCGAGCATAGATCCATTGGAAAGGGTTTGTCATAAGCTTTCCATCAAGTCCAAGAACGCCTCAATTGGACTCCATATGTTAGAGTTATGCCCGTTTTACTGACATGCTGTCCTGAGACTTGACCATGACCACAACCACGACTTCGACCATGACCACGACTAGAGCTCAGCCTCGAGTACGAGTAGACTTGACTTCGAGGATTGACATCTGGGTAAGATTGTGGTGCTTTTCCCATGTTCCTAAGCAATAAAACATCACAAGAATTTAGTAGTAATCCATCCAAGGAAGCATGAGCAGCAAGTAACGAGTTCACCTGGTGCTTTAATTGTCGCGCATGTGTTCTTGTAATTAGACCTTGTACGATTTGAGGAATATTAATAGTATTGATTATATCTGAAGAAGTCATGGGCTAACCGTCCTCCCCTCTTGAATTGGTGTCGTCCTCGACTCAAGCCCATCTTCTTCTCCCAAGTATGGCTTCAAATATGAAATGTTAAACGTGGGACTAACCCCAAAATCTGTGGGTAGGTCTCATTTGTATGTATTATTATTTATTTTCTCAATTATCTTAAATGATCCATTAGCTCTAGACATTAACTTTGAGTTTCTGAATTCTGGAAACCTATCCTTTCTCAAATATAACCAAACTAAATCACCCGGTTCAAATTTTATTTCTTTCCTACCTTTACTTCCGTAATCCTATACTTTTCAGTCATACTCTCTATATTCTTTTTAGTTGTCTCATGCAGCTTAAGAATAAATTTAGTACGTTTCTTGGTATCCAAATTAAGTCTTTCAGAAGCAGGCAAATGTAGTAAATCAATAGGAGCATGGGATTAAAACCATACACTAACTGAAATGGACTTACCTTGGTGGTACGGTGTACCGACCTGTTGTAAGCAAACTCAATATGCGGTAAACACTCTTCCCACATTCTCAAATTTTTCTTTAGAACAACCCGTAACATAGTCGATAAGGTACGATTGACAACCTTTGTTTAACCGTCGGTCTAGGGATGACACGTAGTAGGAAATAGTAGCTTCATCCCTAGTTTATTCCAAAGTAATATCTAAAAGTGACTCAAAAACTTTGTGTCACGATCCGAGACGATAGTATTAGGCACTCCATGTAGTCAAACGATTTTCTTGAAAAACAAATCAGCTATGTTTGTAGCATCATCGCTCTTATGATATGGTATAAAATGTGCCATTTTAGAAAATCTATCCACAACTACAAATATGCTATCTCTCTCCCTCTTTGTTCTAAGCAATCCTAAAACAAAATCCATAGAAATATCTTCCCAAGGTGCACTAGGAACAGGAAGATGCATGTAAAGATAATGTGGATTTAAGCAAGACATATCTTTATTGCAAGTGGTGCAATGTGACACATAGAGCTTGACGCCACGTCTCATCTTTGGCCAAAAGAAATGAGCGGCTAGCACATCTTTAGTCTTCTTTGCTCCAAAATGTGCCATCAATCCTCCTCCATGCGCCTCCTGCAACAACAAAAGACGAACGGAGCTAGCAAAATCAGAGAGTTGGACCAATGTAGCATGAGTGAGCTTCTCTTTCAACAACTTGAATGCTTGTTCTTGTGTGGGTCCCCATTTAACAACTACTCATTTCTTTATCAACTCATTTAATGGAGCAGCAATGGTGCTGAAATCCCGCACAAATCGCCGATAGAAACTTGCAAGACCATGAAAGTTTCTCACTTGTGCAACAGTCTCAGGAGTTATCCAGCTCTTTATGGCTTCAATTTTTGTTTCATCCACCTCTATTCCCTGTGGAGTAACAACATAGCCAAGAAAGAGACTCGATCCATGCAAAAGGTGTATTTTTTGAAGTTACTGAACAAACATGCATCTTTTAAAGCATTAAAAACAACACGTAAATGATCAAAGTATTGTTCTTGTGTCTTGCCGCGATCCACTAGATCTTGGACTTGTCGTTGAATTTCCTTAGTCTCTTTCAGGGTGGTCCTATATGCAGCATGGTTTGGCAAATTTGCTATCACACCACAAAATTCCTATTTTGGGTTGTGTGCATTTTAAAATAATAAAATAACATTTTTCCTGAAATTTGAAAGCTTTTCCAAAATTTTGTTTAGAGTTTAAAAAGAATTTATTTTGTGTGATGAAAAATGTATTTATAAAATATTAGAATAGGTTAAGGAATTTCAATGTTGACAAATCCATGTTCCATTTTTCCCACATTATCCAAAAATCCTCCATGGACAATCTTATCTCGCATCTTTTTGATCGAACCCAGTGTGCACTGCTTTTCCTCAATGTTTTTCTCTCTAGCTTGTGGCTCCAAACCAGCATCGAGCCATCAACCTTGCATCACGTTGGATTGCTAGCATGACGACCCACATGTGCGCTAAAGCCAGCCCAAACCAGCTCTCTTATATGTGCATGTACCTGATTGTTTCCATCCACCTCCAATCGACATGGTCCCTTCGTATGAAAGCTATGGACGGTCAACTAAGTTTGAGTAAGTGCTCAATCAAAATGCATTGACATGCATCAAGTAAGAAAAAATCAGTGGCCACTCCATCCTCTTTCAATTCCAAGCAATTCAGAGTGGAAACCGCCACTTTAATGGCCGCTATTACTCCTCGTCGTCGTGTGCACTGCTCCGTTTTTGACTGCGTCGCGAACCGAAGACTCCATCGGCGTTCCCGATGATTCATTGAAGATCTAGCCGCGCCACCCACCTCACCATGTAGAACATTGAGGGCACCTCTGGATCCTGGAAGGACTCGTCCAGATCTTCGTCGACGCAGCGGGAACACGGGCCTTAATTATAGCGCCGCCATCGTCGGTGCCGTCGTTGTCTCCGCAATTCCTTCTTCCCCGATCATCCCAGCAAGGTGAGGAGCCCAGACTAGCCCTTTTCCCTCCTCCTTTACCCTGTGTTGTCATCCCATGTGATCCCTAGCCATACCCCTATCCCCTCGAATCCATCATCGCGCCGCCAAGGTCTTCGCCATTGCGGATGGCATCGGCTTTCCCTGGCCGAACAGAGGTCGGATTGCCATGCCCTTTGACCAGCACGTGCTCCTAGATGTTCCCCACACCCTCACCAATCCGATCGGCTATTAGAGCACTGACGCCACCGGAATTCGCATCAGCGTTGCTACATGCCACGGTCTGGATGAATTCTGCACGTGCACTGCAGGTTTAGTCCGTGTTCCTTGCTGATCTAGCGACCGTACGGGTGCACCAACTATGTCACAGTGTGTCCCATAGAGTCTTCTATGTGACCCCAAGAGCTCTTCAATGGTTGTGCAGCGACACAACCGAAATGTGGTTGCCAACCGAATCATGCCACAACCGTCACCCTTCTCATCTCCGCTGATTGATCTCCTTTTCAGGTGAATTGCTGTCCAAACGTCCACCCTAGAATTGCATTCCTCATCAATATGAAGCTCTGTGTTCAAGTACTTTTGTTGAATTCATAACCTATCCCCGGGAAAGGGAGCGTCTTCATTGCTGCATCTGTTCGTAGCCACCACCAAACCTAGCAGTGTTCGTCGCTATTTTGCCGCTATCTCAGAACCTCTCTACCAAAACCAACCATAAAACCGAGCTTGTCTTCTCATGTTCTACACCGTGTACTCCTTGATTTGTGAAACATCATTGCTTCCCAACATCAACGTTAGTGATCACCGCCGCCATCTCCATCCAATCGTGCACCTCCCCGCCTTCATCTTGCTAGTGTGTGTGTCCTTCTGTACCCCGGGTCAAGCTGAGCCCTCCATGAGTTCATGGCTGTGATGCGACCCCATCTGCACCATCTCCATCAACCCCAGGCCTTTTCCCTAACCGACGATGCCTAGAGCCCACCGTCGGCCGACTCCTCCATGCCAAACTCCTCTGCTCTGCTCTCTGATCTCTCTCTCTCTCTCTTGGTGAGAATCCCAAATAACCCCTCCAGAGATCCTTTATTTCTATCCTTATCTCCTATTTAGGATGTTTACATGTTAGCCTTGCCTTCTATAGTCAATCTTGTTCAACGAGTTTCTTCTAAATTTGAATACCACTTTATACTGTCATCCAATTCAACAAATTCCAACGGTTCAAATTTGTTCATGCCAATCAATCAAAATTGGTCGCGTCAGACTATATAATCTCTAAGTATTGTTTTAATAATGGAATCCATATTAGAATTCTTTGACATGTAGGGCCCACATGTCGTTACGCATACGTTATGGATTCGAGGTGTTAAAACAATATGCTAGAATTATGTTGGATATCACGCGCTAATATTATCGGATGTCCTTTCACACCTTTTTCTAGCAAACCCCATATTTCCTTGCGTCACCATCATGTTGTCGCACGTATCCAGTCTTTTATTCCTTTCCCTGTCGATATCATGCCATTGCCATAGTTAGGGTTTTCCTTCAGCAAATGATGTCATAAATCCATCAAGAATATTTTCAGGGAATATTCTATCTCTTTTTTCCTTTTTAACCTAAATTTAATCTTCTGAAAGCTTGTTCTCCAACTTCTGAACTTTGATTTGAGTAGTTCTTGCACCTAAATTCTTCTAAATCATATCATATCCAACCATAGTGTTTTTGTGACGTGTTGTCTCTGTTTGGTGTATTGTTTCTTAGTTGTTTTATGCTTTCTCTTTTGTCGGTAGATCTTGTGACCAGAATATCATGTGTCAAGAAGAATCGATGAGCTACAAGGTCGAGACTTCGAGATATGCCATAACAGAGTATACAAAGATAACTGAGCAGTAGCCAGGCAAGTGTCCTTGCTCATTTTGCACCTAACTTAGGGTTTTATGATAGTTGTTTATCCTTCATTGCATGCTTGTCTAATATGGAATCTCATGATAGAGTTTACTAGCAATTATCTGATTATCCTTGTCGCTGTTGATCAAATCATGGGAACTAAAGGGTAGATATCTAGTCATTGTCATAGTTGGGTTATAAGTTAAACTTGACTAATGTTTATACAACATGAACTGGGTCTGGTATCTTTTATAGCAACATGGTATAGGGATCCTAACAGGATGGTTTGTTTGAGGATGGTGCAAGAAGGCACATGTGTTGTGCTGCACGGTGGAAATGTGTATGTTTCTGTGTGGGGTCCTAAGGACCGGTTCTAGAAGCATGTAACCCAGCTAAAAAGCGCAACCATGAGGCCTATATGGGTACGGCCTGGCCAATTAATTAGCCACCCTTATGATTCTGTGGGCACCAATGGACGGTTGAGTGGCACAAGAGGGGGCTTCTGTAGCGATGGAATCATCTGTTAGTGGTGAAACCTCAGTTGGTGCCTACGGATCGGCGGGAGTTTTGTAAAGGCCTTGTAGTGATCTCTAGACATGACACCATAAGAAGTGTGCAAGTGGTTGATCAGCACGACAACACGAAGACTGTCACCTAGTAATGCGGGTGATGAAATCATGATTCGTGGGTGAAGTGTGCAAACTCTGCTGAGTATCAAACTGATCGATCAGCCGTGCTCACGGTCAATAGCAGGCTTGGACTTCTTCTTGATTAGTTAGGATCAGGGTGGTTGGTATGGATGGTCGGGTAGCTTGGTAATGGGATTACCTGGTGAGTTTGGTAGCGGAATATGGAATATCTGGTGAATTTGGTAGTAGGAGGGAATCCGATGAGCTGTTCCTCTTGTTTAAGTTGTGTCTTCACACTTAGTAAATAGGATGCCTATTTCTTGGAGTTATAAGTTAAGGTTTCTTAGTGCTAAACTAGTGTCTAACCTTTTCTTGATTTAAGCCCCCACGTCATACTTTTCTACACTTGCGGAGTACATTATGTACTCACACTTGCTGTTTCCAATAATAAATATTGCTCCATTGGAGAAGACTATGTGGAGATCAAGAAAGCTAAAGACTACAATGAAGACGGAGCATCCAAGGTTGTGTTGTCCCCAGTCGATTGCCTCGGGGTGCAAGAATATATTCATCCTCATCACCTGCATGGTTAGCTGCAAGAATATATTCATCCTCAACATCACTAGCACTTACATATCCACTATCTTCTGTCACAATTTACGCTCACTGACTTGGGCAATCCTTCACGACGTGGCCCATTCCCTTGCATCGGTGGCATACAATCCTAGTCGATCGGCCTGTAGAAGCAACCAAAGAAGAGCTCTTAGCTGGACCCTACACACTTACCTCGGGAGCATGTGACGGTGTCGAAAGTACTGCTAAATGCATCCTACTCGAGAAGGGGGCAATAGACTGTGTAGTTGAATGTGGGGCTATTTTGACTTATCCCGGCGTTGATTTTGAAGTAGTCGTACTTCCAAAATTGCTCCTGGGCCTCTGTTGTCGTCCCTGCAATTCTTTTTCTGCCAAACATGCAAGTTGAAAAAATCTAGGAACACTATCATATTCTTTGTAATCAACTATGTCCTGAATTTCACTCTTTAACCCTCCATAAAAGCGTGCCATTGCAGCCTCTTCATCCTCAATAATATGACAATGCAACATAATAATTTGTAGCTCATAATAATATTCTTCTACGGATCTATCACCTTGGTTTAAGCCTTGCAATTTCTTACGCAAATCATGTTTAAAAGAGGGTGGAACAAATTTGTTACGCATAGCAACCTTTAAATCATTCCATGTAGTAGGCGCTAACCCATCGAGGCAAACACTATTCCACCAAATGATTGGAAAATCTTTAAATTCACTAGTGGCTTGCCTAAATCTATGCACTTCAGGAACCAACTTTGCATTAAACTTCTGTTTGACTATCATCTCCTAATCTAAATACTTTTAAACATCATAAGCACCTGCAAAAGATGGTATAGTAAACTTAACCTTAGCAAATGGATCATCAGTAACACGTGGGTTATGTTGCTAAAAATTATTACCTCTCATATATTGATGGTAGAAGTTCAATCGATTCTGTTGTCGTGCATCAAAGGCGTCTTGTTGTTGCCTCAAAATTTCATCATCTACGACAGACTCCTCTAGCTGGGCTACGCCATGAGGATCCACATGCCCATGGTTTGGTGGCTGATTAACCACTCGATCAAAGCGTGTATTGAGCTGGGAATTACTATCATTAAGTCTTTGCAATGTAGTGTTTGTCTTCGCAAGCTTCTTATCAATGTAGTTATTAATAGCTTGTCGATGATCATCCAACAACATTGTGTGTTCTTCCCTCAAAACACACTCTTTCGCATCCGATGTTTCTCCTGCCATGGTTAGTAACAGACAAAAGATAACAAAACATATTATCCCTATCAACTACTAGGTGGTGGAAAGTGAAGTGGAGTCACACACTCTCAAGCGTCTTACCACGCTCTTGCAAGTGTTTTCACCAAACACAACAGTTGGCATAACCGGTGACTGGTTCGTGATACCTTATCGGGTGCGAGTGAGGTAGTTGTAAGGGGAGAAATTGTTCTGATCGAGAGAAGGTGTAGCTTGGAAAGGCAATGTTTAGTAGCAAGGAATAGCAATAATTGAAATCAGATTAGCAAAGCTGAATAAAAGTCTACAGTACTTGTCACAGTTGCTAGTCCGAACATGTTCCTAGAACTAGCTCATGCAAGCCGAAAACTATAACAGACACAAGCACAATAGAACAAAATGCGCAATGCAAACCTGATAGTTTTTTTTTAATTCTCGCTCTTTTTTTGCACTCTTTGCTTCTTTTTTATTGGCACTCTTTGCTTCGTGCTTTCTTTACTTTTTATTTTTATTTTTTGCGAATGTGACACAAGCTCAAAACTCTTGTTCTACTATCTTTTCTAAGACCAAAGAGGTACGTGGTTTAGAAACTTTTTCCGGAGAGGCAAGGGTATAAAGGTAATAAAAATATACTCTCTCTCCCTCTCTCTGAACTTTGGTTACCTCTGTTTCGGCTATGGTGGTCAGATCAGAGAAGCTGGGCGAATCCGACTAGGTTGTCACAGTGACTAGGTGGTCGGACCCGAGTGGGTGGTCGGAGTACCTGGTCGGACCCCAAGTGGGTAGTAGGAGTGACTGGTTAGGACCCCAAGTGGGTGGTCAGAGTGACTGGTTGGGACCCCAAGTGGGTGGTCAGAGTGACTGGTCGGGACCTCGAGTGGGTGGTTAGAGTGACTGGTCAGGACCCCGAGTGGGTGGTCAGATCAACTGGTCGGGACCCCGAGCAGGAACACAAACTCGGCTATAGCAGACTAGGGCAAGCCGAGTAACTCGACGACTAAATTAGCAAAGACTTGACGCTAGAAACTAGAACACAATGACTCGACCAGCAATAAAGACACCGACGATGGACTCAAACTCAACAACACAAAAACTAAAAACAAAATTGTGAAGGGCACAAAGTGGTTTGGACAGCGGAGAACCGATATCTAAATCCTTTTTTTGTGGGGCAATTTTCTGGACTCTAGGTAATGGAACTCGACGAAACAAAAGGGATAATTGAGATTACCTAACGGGCAACCGAGGCTCTGGTACAACTTGATGTGTGCTTGTCCAATTTTCCGAAGGTAATATGGTAAGTTTATTGATGGAGTTTCGACGTTGTGATCCTAAGGCTCCGACCAGAATAGATTGAGAACCCTCACAACCACTACACCACTACTTCGTGGTTGTCAACCATGCCAGGACTCGATTGACTTCGCTAAGAAGGTTTTCCTAGAAGTGAAACGAGAACACAAGCAATAACAGGTAGATGCAATCTGAATATTGCTAATTACCAATGAAGCACTTGAATTGGGGTTCCACAAACCGAACAAGCGATGAAATAGTATAAAATAGAATAATCTAAACAAAACCCAAGCCTAAACTATGACGGCTACTGTATATTTATAGGGGGGGACATGAGGAGGTTAGCCTAGTTGTGCAGCTATGGAAATAGGCGTGCACAACATGGATTCCGACCTCGACACGATTACAAGACCCAACAGAGTCCAAAACAGTAGCACATCATCTTATTTTTTTGACTCTGACTAAACTATAAGGAATATTTGGTCCAGCATAGATCCATTGGAAAGGGTTTGTCATAAGCTTTCCAGCAAGTCATGAACATCTCAATTGGACTCCGTATGCGAGAGTTATGCCTGTTTTATTGACATGCTGTTCTGAGACTAGACCACGACCATGACCACGGCTTCGACTACGACCACGACTAGAGCTAAGCCTCGAATCCGAGTAGACTTGACATTCGAGGGGTGATATCCGGGTAAGGTTGTGATGCTTCTCCCATGTGCCTAAGCAATAAATATCACAAAACTTTAGTAGTAATCCATCCAAGGAAGCTTGAACAGTAAGGAACGAGTTCACATAGTGGTTTAATTGTTGCGCAAGTGCTCTTGCAATTGGACCTTGTATGATTTGAGGAATATTAATAGTATTGGTCGTATCTGAAGGAGCCATGAGCTCATCAGCCTAGTTTCTAGAACTTTAAAAGACTTACAAGTCATGTTTCCATGCTCATCTGGAAGGCCCTACAAAATAGGAAAATAGTCTCGTTTCCGAGCAGCCTTACATATGGAACTGATGTTTGACGAGCTGTGTGATTTGTGGCTGACCTCCAAAGCGAACTTGACAATGCCAGGTCGGGAACTATAGACTGCATCAGGGTTACCTGTGACCAGTGTCTGTTCTGAACCTTGTGGTCGTGGAAACACCTGGGGTTTTGTCAGCATTGGGCTACTCGAAGTTAGAGCATGTTCACGAAACTCTTCGCTCGGTTCTGTATCACCCTCTCACCGCTCCACCAGGTCTCTACCCGAGTAGTTGGCCATCGAAGGTGGTTGACAGGCGATCTCCGATTAGCGAATCGAGTCTCGTGGTTCGTAGTTATTCAGTGCTTGGGCTGGTTGGTTGATATATTGGCCATGGTAGAGTCATAGCACACATAATTTCATCAGCCCGCAAGCATCCTGGAGGCCCGTGGGCTGAGAGAATCCGTACTGGAATGCTTTTCCGACTAGAGAGTGGTATGAAGCGTGGCCACCATTGATGCCTCCGAGGATGTTGGGAAACACTATGCTCCCCGCTTCCTGAGTGACGTATTTCAGTAAAAAGTCATTGCTCCTTTGGTGGTTAAAGCGTCCCTCTACCAAGGAGTATTTTTGCAAGCTTGCCGCATGACCTTTTCTGCTAACATGTCATCGTCAGGGGTTGCTTTATTCTGAAGGTAGTTCAAGATCTAGTCCTTCCAGGCCGTACTTGAATCTAGCAGGGTGACCACATGATGGCCACCCGAGGTTGATGGCACCGAAGGAGGTGTTGCCTCCAAAGGTGTTGCCTCTGGTCCTCTGTTTCCAAGTAGTGCATCCCTTCCACATCGGTTCGAGGCCGCAGTGGGTGGTCGTGTGAATTTCTTTTCAAAGACTCCAACCAGGATAGGTGCGCAAGAAGAGGCCAGATGGGCTAGCTCACCGGCCTAAGAAATTATCCTTGCGAAGGACAGTGCTAGACTTCAAAGCCGATATCGTCTAATAATTGGAAAAAAGATAACTGAACTATGTACCTGAGGAGGTCGCTAGTTGGTGGGGTCGAACTCGTTCTAGCCCCCAATCCCCTTATCATGATTGACCTATCGGCGTTTATGGTCATGTGCTCGTCCATCCCCGGTTTCAGACGTCCTTCTTGCCAGACGGCCCGTACCGTGTCTGCAACCTGTGGTCTACTGATGTTCTAAGCAAGCTGTTTCTTTTCCTGCTATCCGCAAAAAAGCGAATGTTCTTTCTTTCAAAAAATTGAAGAGTGGAAGACCCTTTTTTGTCCTCCGGATGAACCTACTCAAAGAGGGCTCATATCTGGTTAGCTTTAGGGTACTCTTTTACCTGATTAGGGATCTTACCTTGCCAGTGGCTCTGGATCATTCCGTAAAAAGAGGGGAACACATGGGATGGTTGGCAAACCACCCTAGCACGGAAGGGGACTTTCCGGACATCCCTATAGTTGCCGTGGCGGTTTACCCCCAGGGCACATGGCCTGGAGTCTATCGTCAGGACCTAGCAACGTGAAGGTCTTTGCAACCCTCGAGCTCGTCTAGATGTCTGCAGCCCATGACAACCCGAATCCTTGGAACCAGGCTCGTCGGTTGCGGTGGATCCAGCCATGGGTACCCCAAAAACACTACAGAAATTAACCAAAATGCGAAAAATGCGCCCCCTACTGGGCGCGCCAAATATCGAGGGTTGTCCCTGAAAATGATACCGGGGTATACCTGACGATGAGAGCGTGATCCGCAACCTAGGGTCATATGTCCTAGCTGTGTGCATGTGATGAACTCAAGAACACCGGGAGTTATCTAGGTTTGGGCCTCCCTTGGGATAATAGCCCTACATCCTATGTATTTTTTGATATAGGTCTGAATGAACTGGATGCATCCTCCTTCTTCTCTGTGTCTCCCTCCCTTTATATATCCGAGGGAGCGAGGACTTACATAGGAATCCAAGCTAGACCTAGGCCTAGCTAATCCTTCTAACCTATGCCCATCATTATGGTGAGTGGCCGCATTCCACTTGCCCTATTGGTCTGCAGGGTCTGTGCCATCGGTCCCACTCCTGCACCATCCTTATCACCTGGTCTGCCAAATTTGGTTCCCACACGACGTCTACGCTCCAGCAAAACATATTGCCACGCTGTAACACCCTAAATAACAATTTTTTCAATAATTTTAAATGTTGCTAGAATTAAATAGGAGTTGTTTTTTTTTATTCAATTTAGGTGGAAAATTAATTTCTAAATGTAATTTGGCCTAGGTTAGATGTTTGTTGCATTCAAGCCGTTGTAGATGCAATAAGGTTTTTATGCGTGGAAAAAGTTTACGAAAATTCGCTAGAAGTCGCTTGTTAAAATCCCTTTTGAAAATTTGTTTGAAATCTAAAAAGAAAAAGTTTTTAATATTGGAAAAGAGCTCTTGGGCCGAAATCCTTTTCTCCCCGGCCCATTCATCCTTCCTCTCCCTCCTTTCTTTCTTCTCCTGAACGGGCCACCCTTTCTTTTTCCCTTCACCCCGGCTCAATCCTCCTCCCCACCCTCTTCTTTTCTTTCCCGTAGGCCGCGCCCCTCCTCCCCGCACCAGCCCAGGCCACCGAGCTAGCCTGCGCTGCAGTCGAGCCACTCCCTCCCCACCCTCTCTCTCTATCATGCGGGCCCAGCCCGAGCCGCTGAGCTGAACTGCCGAGTCGAGTCGCCTGCCTGTGGCTCGCCTTCATCCTCCCGACGCCGGACACCCAACCGCTCCCAATCACCACGCTGTTTCCAATCCGAGCCTCCCCGCGCCATAAATCGCCAATCAAACCCCACCACCGCGACCCCCTCCCTTCATTACCTCCTCCCCGGCCGTTTCCCCCTTAATTCGCTCCTCATAACCAGGGAAACAGTCGCATTTTTGCCATTTGGGGCTCCGACCGAATCCTCCCAAATCCATCCTCTCTTCTCCCTCTCTCGGGTATTTAAGCCCTCCTTGGTCTTCGTGGCGAGGTTCCGGTCTTTCCCCCCCACTTTCCCCTCTTTCTCCCGTGCAATTTGGAGCTCGCCGCCGCCGTCACCATGGTTGCCAGTGAGAGTTCTGCCGCTGACTTAATTCGGTCATGCCAAACCATTGTTGACCTCTTTTCCTTCTTCTTTGGTGTCATAGAGACTCGGGCATCGTCTCCCGTAGCTTCTCAAAGCTCCTCCCGTCACCGTCGGCCGCTGCACCGAGCTCCAAGTGCCATCGCCCTTTCTTCTCCGTCGTTCGCCATCTTCGGAGCCTCTCCGCCACCGACGAGCACGCTGTGAGAACCCCCTTCCCCTCCTCTCTCTTTTACGCCAAACCCCGTCGAGATCCGAGGCTGGATGCGCATTCCGGCTCATCTCTGTCAAAGCGCCGCCATCTCCTCCACCGTCGGCCGCTGCTCGCCCCTGTTCAGCGCCGCCGGACTGAGCCAGTTTAAATCCCGGCCATTTGATCCTCATCCTGTGGCCTAAAATAGATACCCCTTCATCTTTTTGATTTTGGTCCACCGTGGACCCGTGGACCGGCCTCCAGGTCGTGGTCCACGGGGTCCATGCACCTATTCCTTGGAGCTTTCAGTAGAAAAATAATTCGACAAATGATTTATTGCGTCATAATTCATCTTTTCAGTATAAAAATAAATCATTTTATTCTCTGAATTCAAGTAAAATTTACAGAATAGCCCATATAACTTCAAAAGCTTATAACTTTTTACTCGTAGTTCTGATTTAGGTGATTTTGACGTCCTAATGTTCGTAGCGGCATGTAGAATCTTTTTATGGGGGGTTTTTGCATATATTTATCACTATTTGGTGTACTGTTCTTAGGATTTCCTTTGTGTGTGCTTTTTCCAGTATGTCGATTAGGAGCTGAGCAATTCGGCAATCTCCAACAACAATCTTTCGAAGATTTTGAGCAACACTCCGTCAAAGGAAAGTGTCCTTGAGCATTTTTACGCTGTTTTAGGATTCATGTGTAGATCATTATCCTTCTATTGCATGCTTGACTCAATGGAATCCCACTTTAGGGTTTATTAGTTTCGAATGATAATTCCTTGTCACCGTTGTTTCATCATGAGATATAATGGGTAGTTTGTGCTAGTGCAGTCATGGTTGGAAAGATGTTAACATTGATTAGTGATTATGGAACAAGAATCGGGGAGGGTAATTTTTGTAGCAACATGGTATAGGGATCCCAACAGAATGGTTGTTGATGTTGGTGCGGGAATGCACGTGTGCCGGTAGTGCACAGTTGGTTGTGGTTGTTCCTGTGTGGGGTCCTAATGACTGGTTCTTGAACATGTAACCATGTTAGTTTCGCAGAACCACGAGGCCTAAATGGGTATGGCACCCAGCCACCGACTTTCTCTCAGGCAGTGGAGCCCATGGAGGTAGATGACTGGCTGAAGGCAATTGAATGCAAGCTACAGATAGCTCAGTGTAACGGATGTGTATAGATTAAAGCTGCAGCTGGGACAAAATGTATTGGCCAAGGGTCAAGCAACATTGGGCCGTGTTTTATCCGCCCCAGTTCTTCGCCCTGGGAGCCCCAGTTATCTTCGTCTCGAAGAAGGATGGTACACAAAGGATGTGTATAGATTATCGAACCCTGAATGAAGTAACTATCAAGAACAAGTACCCTCTACCCCGCATTGAAGATTTGTTTGATTAGTTGAAAGGAGCATGTGTGTTCTCCAAGATCGATCTTCAGTCTAGGTATCATCAACTGAAGATTCGTGCCTCAGATATTCCAAAGATGTCATTTATTACTTGTTATGGTCTGTACGAGTACACAGTAATGTCTTTTGGGCTGACCAATGCTCTAGCCTACTTCATGTATCTGATGAACCAGGTCTTCATGTAGTATTTGGACAAGTTAGTTGTGGTATTTATTGACGACATTCTGGTTTACTCCAAGAACGAGGAAGAGCACGAGGAACACCTAAGAATGGTATTGCAGAAGCTCAGAGAAAACCAGTTGTACGCTAAATTGAGGAAGTGTGAGTTCTGGTTGACGGAAGTTCCCTTCCTTGGTCACATCATATCAGCAGGAGGTGTGTCTATAGACCCATCCAAGGTAAGAGATGTTCTGAACTGGAAGCCACCTCAAAATGTGTCCGAGATCCGCAGTTTTCTTGGTCTAGCAGAATACTATCGTCGATTCATAGAAGGTTTCTCCAAGATAGCGAAGCCAATGACAGAACTTCTAGAAAAAGGAGTAGAGTTTAAGTGGACAGCTGCTCGACAAGCCAGTTTCAATGAATTGAAGAAAATGTTGACCTCAGCACTAGTTTTGATTATGCCAGATACTCAGAAGCCATTTTCAGTGTATTGCGATGCCTCCCGGTAAGGTTTGGGATGCGTGCTCATGCAAGAAGGTCATGTAGTGGCATATGCATCTTGGCAGTTAAGGAAGCATGAAGAGAATTATCTGACTCATGACTTGGAGTTAGCCGTAGTGGTTCATGCACTAAAAATGTGGAGGCATTATCTGATTTGTCAGAGATGTGAGATCTATTCAAATCATAAGAGCTTGAAGTATATTTTCACTCAACCAGATCTAAACCTCAGGCAACGCAGATGGTTAGAGCTCATCAAAGAATTCAATCTGGGAATCAACTATCACCCAGGAAAAGCAAATGTAGTGGCTAATGCCCTGAGCAAAAAATCTCAAATCAATGCTATAACTCTTCAAGAGATGAGTCCCGAGCTGTGCAAGGAGTTCGAGAGGATAAATCTAAGTATGATGTGTAACACCGAGATAGTTGCTATGGAAATAGACTCGACACTTGAACAAGATATAAGGAAGGGTCAGCTTGAGGATGAAAAGATTTTGGAAATCAAACAGCTAATCAAAGTTGGCAAAGCCCCAGATTTCATTGAAGATGAGCAAGGTACAATATGGTACAAACACGGGATATGTGTTCCATACATAAAACCTATTCGGGATACAATTTTAAAGCAAGCTCATAATTCAGCATATTCCATTCACCCAGGGAGTACCAAGATGTACCAAGATCTTAAAGATCAATATTGGTGGTACGGAATGAAACGTGTAGTAGCATAATACATGGCTTTATGTGATATCTGTCATTGAGTCAAAGCCAAGCATCAGAGACCAGCAGGTCTACTACAACCATTGAAAATACCTGAATGGAAGTGCGAAGAAATTAGCATGGACTTGATAGTGGGTCTACCGTGAACTCAGTCAGGGTATGATTCCATATGGGTCGTAGTTGACCGGTTGACAAAGGTCTGAGTTGTATATGTCCAGGATTGTGTGTCTGCATGGAGTACCCAAGATAATTATATCTGATCATGGTATTCAGTTTACCTCACGATTCTAGCAACGCCTGCATGAGTTTATGGACACAAGGTTGAATTTCAGCTAAGCATATCACCCGCAGACGGACGGACAGACAGAAAGAGTAAATCAAATTCAGGAAGATATGTTAAGAGTGTGTGCTTTGAAGAATGGTAATAGTTGGGACAAGAATCTACCGTATGCGGAATTCTCGTACAACAACAGTTATCGAGCTAGTCTAAAGATGTCTCCTATTGAAGCCTTATATGGAAGGTAGTGTAGAACCCCGTTGTTCTGGAATCAGACCATAGAAAGCCAAGTTTTTGGTACAGAAGTTCTGAGAGAAGCAAAAAGACAAATGCAAGAGATCAGAGATAAATTGAAAACAGCACAATCAAGGTAGAAGAGTTATGCAGATTATCGATGCCAGGAACTAACTTTTGAAGTAGGAGATTTCGTGTATCTCATAGTATCACCGATCAGAGGTCTATGTAGATTCAAGGTTAAAGGCAAGCTTTCACCTCGGTTTATTGGTTCGTACAAGATATTGGAAAGACGAGGAGAAGTAATCTGGGAAAGAGAAAATGATCTGAAGACCGAGTTTCCCCATCTCTTCTCCGATCCTTCAGAATCTTGAGGGCGAGATTCAGCCTAAGGGGGTAGGTTTGTAACACCCTAAATCTCAATTTTTGCAATACTTTAAAATTTTTCTATAATTGAATAGGAGTTGTTTTTTATTCAATTTAGGTGGAAAATTAATTTCTAAATTTAATTTGGCCTAGGTTAAATGTTTGTTGCATTCATGCCGTTGTAGATGCAATAAGGTTTTTATGCATGGAAAAAGTTTGCGAAAATTCGCTAGAAGCCGCTCATTTAAGATCCCTTTTGAAAATTTGTTTGAAATCTAAAAAGAAATGGTTTTTAATATATCATGCGTCGAAATCCTTTTCTGCCCGGCCCATTCATCCTTCCTCTCCTTCCTTTCTTTCTTCTCCCGAGCGGGCTGCCCTTTCTTTTTCCCTTCGCCCCGGCCCAATCCTCCTCCCCACTCTTCATTTATCTCCCGTGGGCCGCGTCCCTCCTCCCCGCACTGGCCCAGCCCACCGAGCCAGCCTACGCTGCAGCCGAGATGCTTCCTCCCCACCCTCTCTCTCTGTCAAGCGGGCTCGGCTCGAGCCGCTGAGCCGAGCTTCCCACCTGCGGCTCACCTTCTTCCTCCCGACGCCGGACACCTGACCGCCCCCAATCACCGTGCCGTTTCCAATCCAAGACTCCTCACACCATAAATCGCCAATCAAACCACACCACTACGATCCCCTCCCTTCATTACCTCCTCCCCGGCTGTTTCCCCCTTGATTCGCTCCTCATAACCATGGAAACGGTCGCATTATAGACATTTGGGGCTCCGGCCAAATCCTCCCGAATCCATCCTCTCCTCTACCTCTCTCGGGTATTTAAGCCCTCCTTAGTCTTCATGGCAAGGTTCCGGTCTTTTTCCCCCAATTTCCCCTCTTTCTCTTGCACGATTTGGAGCTCACTGTTGCCGTCACCATTGTTGCCGGTGAGAGCTCCGCCACCGACTTAATTCAGCCATGCCGAACCATTGTTGACCTCTTTTCCTTCTTCTTCGGTGTCACAGAGACTCGGGCGTCATCTCCCGTAGCTACTCGGAGCTCCTCCCATCCCCGTCGGTCGCCGCACCGTGCTCTAAGTGCTGCCGCCCTTTCTTCTCCATCGCCGGCCATCTCCGGAGCCTCTCCGCCGCCAACGAGCCTGTTGTGAGAACACCCTTCCCCTCCTCTCTCTTTTACACCAAACCCCGTCGAGATCCGATGCTGAATGCACCTTCCGGCGCATCTGCGGCAAAGCGCCGGTGTCTCCGCCACTGCCTGCCATTGTTCAGCGCCACCGGACTGAGCCGGTTTAAATCCCTGCCGTCTGATCCTCATCCGGCAGCCTAAAATGGATACCCCTTCATCTTTATGATTTCGGTCCACCGTGGACTCGTGGAACGGCCTCCAGGCCGTGGTTCAAGGGGTCCATGCACCTATTCCTTGGAGTTTTCAGTAGAAAAATAATTTGGTAAATGATTTATTGCGTCATAATTCAACTTTTTAGTATAAAAATAAACCATTTTATTCTCGGAATTCAAGTAAAATTTGCAGAATAGACCCTATAACTTCAAAAGCTTATAATTTTTTACTCGTAGTTCCGATTTAGGCGATTTTCACATCCTAATGTTCGTAGGGGCGTGTAGAATCTTTTTACAGGGGTTTTGCATAGATTTAGCACTATTTGGTGTACTGTTCTTAGGATTTCCTTTGTGTGTGCTTTTTCTGGTATGTCGATTAGGAGCTGAGCAGTTCGGCAATCTCCAGACCAAGCTTTCGAAGATTTTGAGCAACTCTCCATCAAAGACAAGTGTCCTTGAGCATTTTTACCCTGTTTTAGGATTCATGTGTAAATCATTATCCTTCTATTGCATGTTTGACTAGAGAAAATTGGTCACAGGGTTTCCCTCTGAGACATGGATACCGGTCAGAGAAACAGGTCGTGTGGTCATTGGCTGGACGTGCCTGGGGACCTTGCTCCTGCCCAATCATGATGTGTAGAAAAGGTTAATATTTGACCACCGTGGGTTCCCCTGCCAGGGGAACCTATTATTCGTTAGACCGACACACCTTTAGCACTATCCTACATTAGGCCCAATATATACAATTGTTCACTAGGGAATTAAGGGTATGTTTTCTTATAGGCCTTCACTATGTAAGCTAAAAATTGGCATTGTTCATGTATTTTGGTTATGACAGTTTCGTTCATTTATCTGTTTATCCATAGGTAAATATTTTAGTAGAATCGAGTTGTTCTTTATTTGCTACCTGTAGGTATGTTCGTGCATGCAAATCATTACCTGACGGATATACATGTACGTGTATGGGTAAGGCATACCCATACTCGTAGAACCCATCAATATATATGACATGTGGGCTTGGCTTACCATAACCTTAGTATTCCAACCCCCTGCCACTCACACTAGTCCGCGTCCTTGGCTGGCTTCCTGCCACCAATCTACTGTGAGGAGCCACCACACCACATGTCTGCTGTCGCCCAGCCCCGCCCCAAGCCTCATCGTTGCCGCTAGCCTCGCCCCATGCCACGCATAGTCGCCAAACCCCTAACGCCTCCCCACCCTGAGCCGTGCCACCGGCTCTAGTCCCGCGCACCGGTTTCTTATCGGCAAGGCAAGCTTCTTGATCATATATAAACTTACCAAGTTGGTGCAGCTTCCTCCATCAATAATGACTCGAACACGATAATCCTTGACTGTGAGGAACATCTGAAACAAATTGTGGCGTTGTAGCTATTCCACTTGCCCCATTTGAGTGGTTGACACTCGATGCGTAATGAGGGTTTGATAATCCTCTGTGGCAGTGGCATCGAAAACTTTCTCATGGTCGATATCCGTCTCACGACCATCCTCATCACCTGCATGGTTAGCTGCAAGAGCATATTCATCCTCAACATCACTAGCACTTACATATCCACCGTCTTCTGTTACAATCTACGCTCGCTGACTTGGGCAATCCATCATGACGTGACCCATTCCCTTGCATCCATGGCATACAATCCCGGTCGATCGGCCTCTAGAAGCAACCGAAGAAGATCTCTTGGCTGGACCCTGCATACTTACGGATTTACTTACCTCAAGAGCGTGCGACGGTGTTGAACATACTGCTGAACGTGCCCTACCCGAGAAGGGGGCAGCATACTGTGTAGCTGAATGTGGGGTTATTACTTATCCTGGTGTTGTTTTTAAAGTAGTTGTGCTTCCAAAATTGCTCCTTGGCCTCTGTTGTCATCCTTGCAATTCTTTTTCTATCAAACACGCAAGTTGGAACAATTTAAGGACACTATTGTATTCTTTGTAATCAACTATGTCCATAATTTCACACCTCAACCCTTCATAAAAGCGTGCCATTGCAGCCTCTTCATCCTCAATAATATCACAATGCAACATACTAATTTATAACTCCTGATAATATTCTTCTATGGATCTATCACTTTTGTTTAAGAGCTGTAATTTCTTAAACAAATCATGTTTAAAAGAGGGTGGAACAAATCTGTTACGCATAGCAACCTTTAAGGCATTCCAAGTAATAGGAGCTAATCTGTCGATGCATACCCTATTCCACGAGATCATTACAAAATTTTTATATTCACTAGTAGCTTGTCTAACTCTATGCACTTCAGGAACTAAATGAGCATTAAACTTCTGTTCTTCCGTCATCTCCCAATCTAAATACCTTTTAGCATCATAAGCACCCTTAAAAGATGGTATAGTAAATTAACCATAGCAAATGGATCATCATTAATACATGGGTTATGTTGCTGAAAATTATTACCTCTCATATCTTGACAATTTAAGTTCAATCGGTTCCTTTGTCGTTCATCAAAGGCGTCACGTTCTTGTCTCAAAATTTCATCATCTGCGATGAACTCCTCTTGTTCATAAGCTACACCATGAGGATCCACTAGACCATTGTTCGGTGGCGGATTAACTAACCGATCAAAGCGTGTATTGAGAATTTCAATACTTTCATTGATTCGTTGCAATATGGTATTGGTTCCTGCAAGCTTCTTATCAATGTCGTCATTAATAGTTTGTCGATGATCATCCAACGACATCGTGAGTTATTCCCTCAAAACACACTCTTCTACATCTGATGCTTCTCTTGCCATGGTTAGTCGAAGATAGAAAACAACGAAAGATAAATTGTCCCTATCGACTACTAAGTGGTGGAGGTGGATTCACACACTCTAAAGCATCTTACCACGCTCCTGCAAGTGTTCCTACCAATCACCGTAGTTGGCACAACTGGTGGTTGGTTTGCGATACCATATCGGCTGTGAGTGAGGTAGTTGCAAAGGGAGAAACCGTTCTGATCAAGAGAAGATGTAGCTTGGACATGCAATATTTAATAGCAAGGAATGGCAATAATTGAAATCAGATTAGCAAAGCTGAAAAAAAAGTCTATAGTACTCGTCACAGTTGCTGGCTCAAACACGTTCCTAGAACTAGCTCAAGCAAACCAGAAACTATAACAGACATAAGCACAATGGAACAAAATTTGCAATGCAAACTGATTCTCTTTTTTTTTAATTCTCTGTCTTTTCTTGCACCCTTTGCTTTTTTTTGCACTCTTTGCTTCTTGCTTGCTTTTCGTTTTTTTTTTGCAAATGTGACACAAACTCAAAAACTCTTCTACTGGCTTTTCTAAGACCAGTGAGTTACGTGGGTTACAATTTTTTTGGAGAGTAGGGGTATAAAGGTAATAAAAATATACTCTCTCTCTCTCTCTGAACTTTGGCTACCTTTGTTTCCGCTATGAATTGCTACTCGAACTTTGTCGGACAATGCTCGATATGAAAGGTGCATGGGGGTGTTCGAGAGCAGCCAAAAATAGATATACTCCGACTAGGTTGTGGAGGTGAAAACGAGTGGATAGTTGAATCCGAGTAGGTGGCCGGAGTGACTGCTTCCAACCCCGAGTGAATGGTTAGAGTGACTGGTCGGGACCCCGAGTGGGTGGTCGGAATGCCTGGTCGGACCCCGAGTGGGTGGTCGACTCAACTAGTGATTGAACTCGAGTAGATGGTTGAAGCGACTAGTGGTAGAACACGACTTGATGGTCGACTCAACTAGTGATCGAACTCGAGTAGATGGTTAAAACGACTAGTGGTTGAACGCGTCTTGATGGTCGACTTGACTAGTGATCGAACTTGAATAGATGGTTAAATCGACTAGTGGTCGAACACGAGTTGATGGTCGACTTGACTACTAGTTGAACTCAAGTAGATACACAATCTCGGCTATAGCAAACAAGGTCAGACCGAGATACATGACGACTAAACAACAAGACTCGACACTAGAAACTAGATCATGATAACTCGACCAGCAACAAAGACACCGACGATGGACTCAAACTCAACAACACGAATACTGAGAACGAAATTGCGAAGTCACAAAGTGGTTCGGACAACGAAAAAAACTAAGATCAAAGTATTTTTGTGGGGCAATTTTCTGGACTCTAGGTAATAGGAAACGACGAAAAAAGGGGGATAACTGAGATTACCTAACAGGCAACCGATGCTCTGATACCAATTGATGCGCATTTGCCCGATCTTTTGAAAGGTAATATGATAAGTCGATTGATGGAGCTTCGACGTTGATGATCCAAAGGATCCGAACAAAACAGATCGAGAACCCTCACAACCACTAACGTGGCAAGATGCGGTTGACCTTGCTAAGGAGGCTTTTCCTGCAAGAGAATTGAGAACACAAGCCAGAATAGGTAGATGCAATCTGAATATTGCTAATTACCAATGAAGTACTCGAGTTGGGGTTCAACAAACCGATAAACTGCGAAACTGTCTAAAACAGAATAATCTAATCTAAACCCAAGTCTAAACTATGATGGCTATTGTGTATATATAGGGGGATATGAGAAGATCGACTTAGGGTTGTCATCCATGGAAAGAGGCGTACACATCCTGGACTCCGACCCCGACACGATTACAAGACCCAACTAGGTCCAAAACGGTGGTGCAACACATTATTTCTTTTGCTCTGACTAAACTATAAGGAATATTTGGTGAATCTCTTATCCATTGGAAAGGTCTCATCAATAGCTTTCCAACGAGTCTAAGAATGCCTCAATTGGACTCCGTATGCAAAAGTTATGCCCATTTTATTGACGTGCTGTCTTGGAACTCAACCATGACCACGACCACGCCCACAACCATGACTAGAGCTCAGCCTTGAATCCGAGTAGATATGGCCTTTGAGGGGTGACGTCCAGGTAAGGTTGTGGTGGTTCTCTCACATTCCTAAGCAATAAAACGTCACAAGAATTTAGTAGTAACCCATCCAAAGAAGCATGAACAGCGAGAAATGAGTTCACCTAGTGGTCCAATTGTCATGCACGTGCTCTTATAATTGGGCCTTGTATGATTTGAGGAATACTAGTAGTATTGATCGTATCTAAAGGAGCCAAAGTCTCATCAACTGCCTCCCCTTTCTGCGCCTTCGCACCGCCGCTTCGCCTGCATGTCTTCTTGCGCCGTCATCCTCATGCTGCCTGCTGTGCTCGCCGTCCCGGTCACTCGATCGTGTCAGACCAGTGCACTGCATCGCCCGCACGTGTAGCCACTCAGCCGTGCCACATCATTCAACAAGCCGCTCAGCCACAGTGATAGGCCGCCTCTAGCAGCTGTGCCATCCCGCGCTCACCATGCTGGCGTCGTGCATGCCGCTGCTTGCTAGCGTGCAGATGCCATCGCACCATCTCACCGAGGAGTCACTGCTGCTTCTCCCACCCACATCTTCATGGTGAGCCTCCCTCTCCCCATCACCCTCTGCTCCTCTGTGTTATGCCGCACGCACTGCCACGTAGCGCCGACGCCATGCGCCCGTCTTCTAGCCGCCGCTAGTGCATATGTTGTGCCGTCATCCCACGCACATAGCCATGCCACACCGTGTTATTCCGTCTAGCCTCCGCCCAGCCGAGGCCGCACCCTGCCCCACAGCACTGCTAGCGCGTGCGCTGTCAACTCGTGCGCCCTCATCTTGTGCTGCCAGCCAATCGGCTGAAGAAGCCGCCACTGGGCTTAGCCCCGGCCAGATATCCTCCATACCAGCTCGAGCCCTGCTCGGCTAACGAGTGCCACCGCCAAACTTTCCATCTCCTGGCACTGCACACTCTTGCGATGCTCCAGCGTTCTCTGTCGCGCCCTACTCCTATGCCCCCGACCCATGCCATAGCACCACACCGCGCCATCGCACGCGTCATCTCGTTGCCATGCACATATCCGCGTGTGCCTCCATGCTCGCTCAGGCCTCAGGCCGTCGTCGCTGTAGATCTCGCCG
The DNA here is from genome assembly GCF_958298935.1 of Phragmites australis. Classification (NCBI taxonomy): domain Eukaryota; kingdom Viridiplantae; phylum Streptophyta; class Magnoliopsida; order Poales; family Poaceae; genus Phragmites; species Phragmites australis. The sequence goes on from NC_084935.1 coordinate 16,883,218, forward strand.
GACTTGCCACGGCCTGCTCCCCTCTTCCTTCAGCTCCCTCTCTCTTCGGTCGCCCCTCCCTCTCCTCCATTTCCCTGCTGTGCCACATGCACGGGCAAAAAGATCCGATCGGCCTTATCTTCTCCCTCTCTTTCTAGCAAGTGGACCCCAACGGCTCACTGTGTCCACAGCCATGGTCCCTAGTGAACCACGCATTGAGCCCGCCCCCTCCAGTCCATGACCACGAACCAAACTCCACGAATCCGGTCCATGGTGCACTTTCCTCACAAATCCCCTCTGGTCCTCAGCTTCATGGACCGAGTCCACATAACAGTAGTGCCCCTTTTTTCTAGGATTTATCCTTCCGACAGATCTTTCGTCGGTCATAACTCCTTTGTTTCAACTCTGATTTTGGCGATTCTTTCGCCGATATTCCTCTAAAATCATAATCTATCATCTGGCCAATTCTTGTAATTTTCAGTGTTCATTTAATTTTCTCGTCCGGTATCTATTTTTGTATTGCAGAATTAGTTTAATATTTTAATAAATAAAGTCAAGTCAGTTAATTCGATAACCATGTGTAGGTTATAATTGTATATTAGTTGCTTATATTAATCTTTTTTAAGGGTAGGTTTAATCATCATGTTAATTAAATAATAATTCTTACATTTATTTAAAGGTTTTTCTTTAATTCATGTTTAGAAATAGATTGTCATTGCATGCTATAATCTATAGTTTAATCTTAGTATAATTAATATAACAAGTTAACCATTGTAGCTGCTTAGGTAATAACTACATGTTATTAGAATATAATAGAATAATTTAACGTTGGTAATTAATTAATTAAATATTATTTAATATGCAATAATTAGATTAGTGCAATAGTTAACCTAGTTAATTAATTACATGCATGCTCTTATTATAGCAATAGATGTAGCTTAATTAGAGTGGCAATTAAGAAACATCGTGTAATTAAAATTAATTACTAGATAAGATTGGTTAGTGCAAGGTTAGAATATTTAATCCAACACTTAAGCATATATCATTGCCTAGAGTTATACTTACGTATATATGTATACATGCTCACATACATATAAACATAAGTATCGCACATATGTTTATGTCAATACACGTGCACTCAGCTACACGTAGAAATCTTAATTGTCACCTTCCGGTAGTTAAGCTAATAAACGCTCATCTAGTTGATCACGAATTGATTAGTTTTTCTCTGAAGATAATAAAACAACTAGGTGAACAACTTGACCTAGCTCTACTAGATAATCTCGCTAGTCTCTATATGTTAGTTTCGCTAAGCTTAGTGTTGCCGTCGTCTTCCCATTAAGTTAGCTTTCATCATTTTCCTCATTTGTTCTTCTTTGTTTTGGTGTTTCATTGCTTAGTCGCTACGTGCTTTCGTGGTTAATCTGTGTAGGCTCGAAGTCAAGGATCAAAGGAAGAAAGTGAAGAAGGAACTGAAGACGAGGCCTGATGATGAAGAACCCGGGATGCTTGAACGACAAGACCAATCGTGAATTAACCTTCAGAGAATGCAAGTCCTATCTCCTTGATCATATTAAACCTATGTTTTCAAATAATCTACATGATCAACTTAAAACTGGACTTATATCGCATGTGCTATGTATTACGCCTTTACAAACTGCTTGTAGTAGTTAATCCTATTAAAGACTTGCCATGCCATAAATGTTATCATTCAAAACACATACGACCATAGGATTACCTATCATTATCTATATTAACGTGGGACAAACACATACCACCTCATCGGCAGCATACTGTGCAAGGTGGCAGAACACCTGCACAAACTCCTTCACTAATTTACATCCTTGCCTGAGGTCCAAAAATTCCCTTCTTTTGACCTCCATAAGACCGTTAGGAATATGAAAATCCTGGAATGCCTCGCGGAACTCTGCCCAAGACACCCACTGATTGGCGGGGTGCATGGCCAAAAAAATTGGACCACCACGCGCCCGCTGTGCCTTGGAGTTGATGGGTGGCGAAGAGCGCCTTCTTGTGGTCCTCGCATCGAAGAAAAGCAAGCTTCTGCTCGATAGTCCGGAGCCAGTGGTCGGCATCCAGAGCATCCTCAACTCGCGTGAATGTGGGCCCCACCTCTTCCATGAGGGGCCGTGTTACGCACGAGAGCTTCAAGAAGCGTCGTCTGAGCTTGACAGTTTTGCTTAATTTTAATTAGCACCTCCGCCATGCTCGGCAGTGGAGGCGGGTTATTCTCATTAGAACCTTCAGGAAGATCATCCAAACTGCCACGGGTTCTCATCCTGTTGTGATGTTGAAAAGAAAGAGGTGAAAGGTTAAACTCTGACATAGGTGAAAGATCAAACTCTAACTAATGCAACTTTGCTATGTCGGACCTCGCTTATTTGGATCCATATACTACATAATGATGAAAATGCATGTTCAAAGGCATGGTGCAAAATGAACAATAGAATATGGAAATATGCTCGACCCTTATACGTTTCTTTCTCGAGAGCATCTCTCCCAAACAGGCATCACAATGTCATACATCACCGTTCACACAAAGAGGATAAGCATCTATGCGAATGGTGCTTGTTCAACTCGCCGCACAAGCAACGATTCGTACATGGTTGCCCACGTATTCACTTCCCGTACCAGCGCCTTACGGGACACACCGGGTCCTTACCTCGCATCGGTTGAGCCCCCGATACTCGCCGCTACCGGGATGTGTTCCTTACCTTTTATCGTCGATGCAACATGAAACACACATGCAGCACAACATGAAAACAAACACTTAAGCGCCGCTCATACCATGCATTACGCTTAGGGGCACAACATAACAATCTCATATGTATTGGCCAGAAGACACACAGATATACTTTAGTGAGTTGCTTGGTGAAGTTGACATACTTACTAAACAGTGTTATAAATGTGTTTAGGCTACTTAATTAAACCAAGCTCTGATAGCACGCTGTGAGGAACCGTCCAAACAATATTCTAATTAATTATTAAGTCGATTATTTCTATAATCAAGACTTCAACGATTAACCAAAATACTATCCCGGTAGTCTCGGCACATGTTTTGTGCCCAAGAACGGAACACATGTCTTCCAACATAATACATCACAACATAGGTTAATAAAGAATGAGTAATTAAAATTTATATTACAAGTCTTTGGCATGTAACAACATCTGCGCAACAGAAAATTAAACCTATACAACTAAAAGAGAGTGGAGCCATGTGCCCTTAGGCTCCACCCCAAAGTACGACCACCGAGAATAGGATGAACTACTCTTGCCTGCCACCCTGATTAGAAGGCACGAAATAGCCGAACACCAGTTCTTCCCCACGAGCAGCACCTGAAAATGTAGGCATGAGTAAGAAGGTACTCGCAATACTTAAACTATATAGAGCACATATACATAGCTCCACTCCAAGGATTATGCATTAAGCCACTAGCAAGGATAAGCCACATGGTTAAGTTAAACGGAAGCGGTATGCAACCTAGACATATAGGTGTGAGCAACTAACTTAACCAACAAAACATAATTCTACCCTGCAAAAACCAACTGAACATAAAGTAATTGGAACCATAAGAACATATGTGTGACAAAGACCAACCCAACCATCTCCCACATAAGCAACCATCAACCGCAAGAGAGAACTCCACGACCGGTGCGGATGAAACAATCGCATACTCATGACTGGGAGCGTGACATTTTGAAATGTGTTTTAGACCCTGCAGGGGTATACTCCCTTACCCACACAACATGAGGGTCATGCGGCTTGTGCCACCGCTAAAGTGCACACAAGGGGTAGTCGTGACAACCTTTCCCAATAAGTCCCAAACATTTGAAACAAGCATCGCTCGGCGGGGAGGTTCTAGAACTACTCTTGGATTGAACTAGCACCTCTACAAGCCCGCCCACTCACACTGGCGATGTTCAGGCCCAAATGATCACAGCTATAGAGGTATTCGGCTCACCTTACCATTAGATCGGCATGTGGTGAGTAAGGTAACTGCTAAAGCTATCGGCACCGACGGACGGTCTTAAACGATGCAAGATGGTTTAAAGTGTTCGGGTTCTTCTCCCGGACTGCCCTAGGACTTCCCTCCGGAGCAGAAAATACCCCTAACATCGCCCACATCTCGCCTCATACTCACCACTCATCCAACCATCTCAACATCATTAAGCATTTGTATCCATAAGTGAGCCCTATGCTCGCAAATAACGGATGCGCTGTCGTTCGACTTCTACCATTGACCTATGCATTACTAAGCATGTCGAAAGACTCTTAGACATCGACCAAGCTACCAAGGCTACTAGGATATGGATATGCAATTTAACATAGGTTCTACCCCACCAACCCGACACTGAATTACTAACCATGGAAACATAGGCATAGCTTATCAATTTTAGATTTTATTCAATTGAACAAAAGGGTGCAATATGTATTGTTGCTTGCCTTGCTGCTTAGGTGACCGCCTAATGCTACTCAAGAAAAATTTGCAGAAGTGCGGGAGTTTGCCGTCGTCTTCAACCTCGGTCGTGCCACGCTCTGGTTCTTCAGTCACTAAACAAGAACGCATACAATGATGAGTATGATGAAGTGTAACAACACATGCCACAAATGCTTATGATGAATGCCATAAAATTATGCTTTATAATGCATGAAAACATTTTTCCTACATAGAACAAGTCAGGCAAAGACTAGCAAAATTGGTTTCACCCATTTTGAACTTGTTAAGAATTAACGGTGAATTAGTGAAGCCTTAACCTAATTAATTGATCTTAGATATTTAAGTAATTATTTAATGTCTAGGAAATTTTTTAATAGGTATATTATGTTATTATGAAAGCAATGAAATTAGTTTCATAATTTTTGGAGCTACAGAGAATTTATTATGAATTTTACAAGTTTCAGCCAACAGTAAATTATGATGAAAACGGTTCTGTCTGAGTGATCGTGGTCAGACCACCAATAGGGGTAGTTAGACCGCAGGAAATTGTAGTCAGATTGTTGGCAAACAGAGAGGTTTGGGTTCTGGCGGTCAGACCGGCCCGAGAGGCGATTGGACTCCTGGAACCGCGGTTAGACTGCTGGGAGCGACCAGAGACACTTGGTGAGCTCACCGGCGACGATTCCGGTGGCTTTTGGGGTGGGGATTTGGACTTAGAGCACCCTCTTGACCTCCTCCACCACATAGGACCAACGTATAGGCAAAAATCGACCAAAACTTGGCTATAGCTACCAAAATATCAAGAACTCATGAACTTGAACCCTAGCCCTAAATTCTTGGATTACGACCAACCAATTCGTGCATTCATGCCATGGGTGCCTAGGAGACTCACCCAAGACACTTTGCCGAGGTCGGGGACCACCGGAAGAAGGAGGAAATGGCAGGAAATTGAATAATTCCAGTGTTCCTTGTGCTTCAACAAAGAAGACCAGAAGACATCAAATTCAGCTCGAATCCTCCGGGAAAACGAAAATGAATTGGATGGATGCGTAGCTTAGGAGCTAGTGATAGCGTGGATACCACATACTCACCTCAAATCTTGCTCTAGAGATGGGATTTGAGGGAGAAAGAGAGAGTTTGAGAGAGAGAGAGAGAGAGAGAGAGAGAGAGCTGCTCCCCTTGCTTTCTCGGGTGGGGGAGCACAGGAGTGAGGCATGGGGAGAGAGGGAGCAGGTGGGTGGGGTTGCAGCCCAGAAGGGAGAGAGGTGGTTGGCCCACCGAGTGGGGCCCATGTGCTAGAGAAAGGAGTCCACTTTAACTGCGAATTATATTCTTTTCTCTCCCAAATTTCTTTCTCTTATCCAATTGACTCAGAACGAGGTACTCTAGTGTGTCAAAATATTTTACCTCAAATTTTAATTATGACGCTAATGACACATGATTAACCTTAATAATGCAATTATGGAACTTGGGACATGACAAAACTCCACCCCTTAAAAAGAATCTCGGCCCGAGTTTTGGCAAACCTAGGGAGAAAGGGGACGATGATGAAATGGAAAGGGACTTTCCCGCTAACGGAAAAGAACCACGTCGAACATTGTCGATGCACAACAGGATGGCCATGTAACCCTTTGTGAATTGGCATTCAGACCGAGATGATCCTGGTCAGACCACGGCTCGGTTAGACCGTGGGTTCGACGGTTGGACCGAAATCTATACAGAGAGTTTTGGACTCTGACGGTCGGACTACAAGTCTCATGGCGGTCGGACCGCCCACCAATGGTCAGACCGGTGGAGGCACTGGTCAAACCACAAACCAACAGTGAGGTTTGAAAATCTTGACGCCACTAGCGGTCAGACTGACAAATCAATTTACGTCAGACAGCGAGCCAGCAGAGAGTCAAAACAGGCTCATCTTGCCTCGGTTCGGGTCGGCTTATAAACACAAATCATTTGAGACTTTATTTCCATTCAACATGAAGACGAAAATAGACATGCGAGAGGTTCTAAAAGTGTAATATTACAACCACATCTACAAACTCTCAAAGAACTCTGGATACTCAGAGCGGATTTTATCCTCCTGCTCCCACGTTGCTTCGGCTTCCGAATGGTTTCTCCATTGGACTTTAATGAACTTAATGGATTGGCGCCGAGTTTTGTGTTCCGCTTCATCCAAAATCCTCATTAGTCACTCGCAATATGTCAATTCTGGCTGCAACCCTCGATTGACCACATCAACGACCTCAGTTGGAACTCAGAGACATTTCTTTAACTGCGAGATGTGGAAGACATTGTGAATAGCAGAGAGGGACAGAGGCAAGTGCAGTTGATATAACACCACCCCACGATGGGCAATGATTTGGAACGAACTGACATAGCGAGGTGCCAGCTTGCCTTGGACTTGGAAACGTCGGACGTCTTTCAGAGGCGAAACATTAAGATACACATAATCTCCAATGGCAAACTCAAGATCTCGGCGACAGTGATCCGCATAGCTTTTCTGCCGTGATTGTGCCGTGAGGAGACACTTTTGAATATTTAGAACATGCTCTTCTGCCTCCTTGATAGAATCTAGGCCTAGAAAAGCCCGTTCGCTGGATTCAAACCAATTCAATAGCGTTCGGCATCTACGACCGTAGAGAGCCTGAAACGGTGACATCTCAATACTCGCTTGATAACTGTTATTGTAGGAGAACTCGGTAAATGGCAAGCATATGTCCCACCTCTTCCCATAAGTGAGAACACAAGCTCGAAGCATGTCCTCCAGAATCTGATTTACCTTCTCAGTCTGACCGTCGGTTTGAGGATGATACGCCGTACTATGGAAGAGCTTGGTTTCCAAAGACTCATTAAAGCTCCTCTAGAAATGGGAGGTGAACTGAGTGCCTCGATCAGGAATGATCTTATTTGGAACCCCATGAAGGCACACAATTCGAGTGAGATACAACTCTGCATAATCTTTGGCACTGAACCGAGTCTTTACCAGGAGGAAATGTGCTGATTTTGTGAGCCGGTCCACTATGACCCAAATTGAATCATACCCATGCGAAGTCTTCGGCAAGTCGGTAATAAAATCCATGCTAATCTCCTCCCACTTCCAGGATGGAATGGGCAAAGGTTGGAGCGTATCGGCTGGCTTGAGGTGTTCAGCCTTCACCCTTCGGTAGACATCACATTCAGCAACATATCGAGTGATCACTCGCTTCATGCGAGTCCACCAGAATCTCGGCTTGGGGTCTTGGTACATCTTCGTACTCCCAGGTTGGATAGATAGCAATGAATCATGAGCTTTATCTAGGATTTTCTTCCTCAATACCTCCACCCTCGGAACCACTAGACGGTTCCCAAACCATAAAATATCATGGCCATCTTCAGAGAAACACGTGGCTTTGCCTTCCTTCATCTTATCTCGAATTCGAGCCATTCCCTTATCACTCTTCTGAGCGGCTTTGATTTCATCCAGGAGAGTGGACTTGATCTCCAAATTGGCATAAAAACCATCCAGGACCATTTCAAGTCCAAGCCGACGGAATTCATCACAAAGTGTGGCATTCTCGAGCTTGACCGTAAGACAATGACAATGAGCCTTTCGGCTCAAGGTGTCGGTGACCACATTTGCCTTGCCTGGATGATAGTGAACTTCCAGCTCATAGTTTTTTATCAACTCGAGCCATCTTCGCTGCCTCATATTCAAATCTGCCTGAGTGAAGATATATTTGAGGCTTTTGTGATCCGTATAGATACGGCACAAGTTGCCCATTATGTAATGGTGCCAGATCTCCAGAGCATGCACAACTGCAGCAAGCTCTAAGTCATGTGTTGGGTAGTGCTCCTCATGGTGCTTCAACTGGCGGGAGGCATAAGCGACAACCCTTGTCCATTTCAGACTGAGTGAGAACGGGAGCAGTCGTGAGTAACTTCTTCAAAGTCTAGAAAGCGGACTCACAGTTTGACCACTCAAACACGTTGCCTTGCTTAAACAGCTCGGTCATTGGCTTGGTAATTTTGGAGAAATTCTCAATGAACCGACGCTAATAATCCACGAGTCTCAGAAAACTCTGGATGTTAGTGACATTCTTAGGCTGAACCTAGTCGAGCACATCTCGCACCTTCCTCAGGTCAACTGCAACACCGTTCTCTGATAAGACATAACCTAGGAAAGCAATCTCCTTGAGCTAGAACTCACACTTGCTGAACTTGGCATAGAGTTGATGATCTCTGAGTCGGCCAAGAACAACACGGAGGTGTTCTGTTTGCTCTTCCTCAGTCTTGGAGTATATAAGAATGTCATTGATGAAAACCACGACAAACTTATCCAATTCCTCCATGAACACTGTGTTCATGAGGTACATGAAAATTGACGGAGCATTCGTCAATTCGAATGACATGACAGTGAACTTATAAAGCCTGTAACGGGTCGAGAAAGCCGTCTTCGGTATATCCTTTGGTTTGACCTTAATTTAATGATTGCCCAGTCTCAAGTCAATTTTTGAGAAAACCCTGGGACCGGTTAACTGATCGAACAGAATATTTATCCGAGGTAGCGGATATTTGTTCTTGGCAGTGACCTCATTCAACAGACGGTAATCAACACACATCCGTAGAATGTCATCCTTCTTCTTCACAAAGTGCGCTGAGCATCCCCAAAGTGAGCAGCTTGGACGTATGAAACCCTTCGATAGCAACTCCTGAATTTGTTTCTTCAACTCAACTAGCTCAACTGATGACATCTTATACGACTTCCTCGAAACTGTGGCTGCTCCAGGCACAAGGTCAATAGAAAATTCCACAGAACGGTCGGGTGGCATACCTTGCAATTCTTCTAGGAAGACATCAGGAAATTCGCACACCACTGGGATATTTATGAGATCTGTGGTAGTGGCAACCCTTAGGGCATAAAGACAAGAATCAACGACCTTAAGCTTCAACTGAATTCGAGTGCTGGAAAAACCATTAAGAGTGATGGTACATTGAGAACAATCTATGACTACCTTATTCTTTGTGAGCCAATTCGTCCCTAATATGAATCTATCCCTTTGGAGTCCATCATCAACAGATTTGCTCTAAACGTCATCTCATTGATAATAACCAACGCTTCGGACACATATTGACTAACAAGAATCTTGGCTCCGAGTGCATCTATAATATAAGGCGTAGGGGTGGCACTAACTTTCAGCCCATGCCGCCGAGTATAACTCATAGTTATGAAGGAGTGAGAAGCCCCGAAATCAAACAGAACCACTGCAGCAACGACGACGGAATTAAAACTTATAAATATTGTACCCATCAACATGTTGTCACCTTCGTGAACATCTTTAGGGTGGTGTGGTGCGCTCGGCCACGCTTGGGGACGTGAGTAGCCTAAGAGGCTTGCAGAGCAGACTGAGCAGGTGGTGTCCTTGGAGCGGTCACCACGGCTCCCAACTTCGGATATGGGAAATCCCTAGCATAGTGGCCGACACAGACGTAGTTGTAGCATGGGCCGTCGGGGCCACCTGTCACGCTCACTTGAGAGCCGGCAGGTCTTGCAGGCTGCCCTTGTGGAGCGGAGAAAGCCGGACGCTGCACCAACCACATTGATCGTAGAGCAATTGATGTCGACACGTGAGATGGTGGAGGCTGACTCTCAGTGCGGGTGCATTGAGAGCTCTCGCCCACGAAAGGCAACAGACCCCTCTTGCACTTCTTCTCCTCTTGGTGGTTCTTGAGCTTGAACTCCACCGTGAGAGATGTGCTCACCAACTTGTTGAAGTCGGTGAACTCATGTGCGGATAGCTGGTCTTGCATCTTCAAGTTGAAGCCATTGACAAAGTGGTATTGCCTCCGCTCATTGGTGTTGACCTCATCGGCAACATACCGTGCAAAGTGGTTGAACACCTGCACGAACTCCATCACTGATTTACCTCCCTCCTTGAGGTCCATAAATTCCCTTCTTTTGATCTCCATAAGACCCTTAGATATACGGAAATCACGGAATGCCCGGCGGAACTCCGCTAAAGACACCAAGTGATTGGCAGGGTGCATGGCCAAGTTTGGACCACCACGCGCCCGCCGCGTCTTGGAGTGATGGGCGGTGAAGAGTGCCTTCTCGTGGTCCTCGCATCGAAGCAAAGAAAGCTTCTGCTCGATAGTCCGGAGCCAGTGGTCAGCATCCAGAGGATCCTCAGACTGTGTGAATGTGGAAGGCTGAGTCCGTAGAAAATCCAAGAAGTCATCTCGGCGCCCGGCCCCACCTCCTCCATGAGGGGCCATGTTACACACGAAAGCCTCAAGAAGTGTCGTCTGAGCTTGACGGTTTTGCTCAATTTGCATTAGCTCCTCCGTCATGCTCGGTGGTGGAGGCGGGTTATTCTCATTAAAACCTTCAGGAAGATCACCCAAACTGCCACGGGTTGTCATCCTGTTGTGGAAAAGAAAGAGACGAAAGGTTAAACTCCGACATAGGTGAAAGATCAAACTCCAACTAATGCTACTTTGCTATATCGGATCTCGCTTATTTGGATCCATATACTACATAATGATAAAAATGCATGTTCAAAGGTATGATGCAAAATGAACAGTAGAATATGGAAATATGCTTGACCCTTAACTATATGTTTCTTTCTCGAGTGCATCTCTCCCAAAAGAGCATCACGATCTCATACGTCACCATTCGCACGAAGAGGATAAGCATCCGTGCGAATGGTGCTTGTGCAACTCGCCGCAGCGACATTTCATACGTGGTTGCCCCCGTATTCACTTCGACACACCGGGCCCCTACCTCGCACCGGTTGAGGCCCCGATACTCGCCGCTATCGTGATGTGTTCCTTACCTTTTGTCGTCGATGCAACATGAAACACACATGTAGCACAACACGAAAACAAACACTTAAGCGCCGCTCATTTCCACACATTACTCTTAGGGGCACAACATAACAATTTCATACATATTGGCCAAAAGAAACACAAATAGACTTTAGTGAGTTGCTTGGTGAAGTTGACATACTTACTAAACAACGTTCTAAATTTGTTTAGGCTACTTAATTAAACTAAGCTATGATACCACACTATGAGGAACCATCCAAACAGTATTCTAATTAATCATTAAGTAAATTATTTCTATAATCAAAACTTCAATGATTAACCAGAATATTATCCTGGCAGTCCCGAAACGTGTTTTGTGCCCAAGATCAGAACACATACCTTCCAACATAATACATCACAACATAGCTTAATAAAGAGTGAGTAATTAAAATTTATATTATAGGTCTTTAACATGCAATCATTTCCAACAATTTACATCAAAAGGTAACAACATCTATACAGCAGAAACTTAAACATATACAACCAAAAGAGAGTGGAGCCATGTGCCCTTAGGCTCCGCCCCAAAGCACAACCTCCGAGAGTAGGATGAACTACTCCTGCCCGCCACCCTAATCGGCAGGCACAAAATAGCCAAACATTGGCTCTTCCTTGCCAGTAGCACCTGAAAACGTAGGCATGAGTATGAAGGTACTCGCAATACTTAAACTATATAGAGAACATATACATAGCTCCACTCCAATGATTATGCATTAAGCCACTAGCAAGGATAAGCCACATGGTTAAGTTAAACGGAAGCGGTATGCAACCTAGACATATAGGTGTGAGCAACTAACTTAACCAACAAAACATAATTCTACCCTGCAAAAACCAACTGAACATAAAGTAATTAGAACCATAAGAACATATGTGTAACAAAGACCAACCCAACCATCTCCCACATAACCAACCATCAACCGCAAGAGAGAACTCTATGACTGGTGCGGATGAAACAATCGCATACTCATGACCGGGAGCGTGACATTTTGAAATGTGTTTTAGACCCTGCAGGGGTATACTCCCTTACCCACACGACATGAGGGTCATGTGGCTTGTGCCACCTGCTAAAGTGCACACAAGGGGGTACTCGTGACAACCTTTCCCAATAAGTCTCAACCATTTGAAACAAGCATTGCTCAGCGGGGAGGTTCTACAACTACTCCCAGATCAAACTAGCACCTCTACAAGCCTGCCCGCTCACACCGTCGATGTTCAGGCCCAAATGATCACAGCTACAGAGGTATTCGGTTCTGTTACCATTAGATCGGCATATGGTGAGTAACGTAAGTGTTAAAGCCAATGGCACCAACGGACGGCCTTAAACGATACAAGCGGTCTATGGTGTCCGGATTCCTCCCCATATTGCCCCCGGGACTTTCCTCCGGAGCAGAAAACACTCCTCACATCGCCCACATCTCGCCTCATACTCACACCCATCTAACCATCTCAGCATCATTAAGCATTTGTATCCACAAGTGAGCCCTATGCTCATGAACAACGGATGCGCCATTGTTCGACTTCTACCGTTGCTCTATGCATTGTTAAGCATGTCGAAAGACTCTTAGATATCGACCAAGCTACCAAGGTTACAAGGATATAGATATGCAATTTAACATAGGTTCTACCCCACCAACCCGACACTAACTTACTAACCATGCAAACATACATAAGGAATAGCTTATCAATTTTTGACTTTATTCAATTGAACCAAAGGGTGCAATATGCTTAGTTGCTTGCCTCGCTGCTCAGGTGACCGCCTAGTGCTATTCAAGCAAAACTCACAGAAGTGTAGGAGTTTTCCATCATCTTCAGCCTTGTTCATGCCACGCTCCGGTTCTTCGGTCACTAAACAAGAATGCATGCAATGATGTGTATGATGAAGTGCAACAACACATGTCACAAAACGCATATGATGAATGCCATAAAATTATGCTTTATAATGCATGAAAATATTTTTCCTACATAGAACAAGTCGTAAGAAGACTAGCAAAATTGGTTTTGCCCATTTTCAACTTGTGAAGAATTAACGGCAAATTAATGAAGCCTTAACCTAATTAATTAATCTCAGAAATGTAATTAATTATTTAATGTCTGGGGTCATTTTTAGTAGGTAGATTAGGTTATTTTGAAACAACAAAAATTGGTTTCATAATTTTTGCATCTATAGAAAATTTATTATGAATTTTACAAGTTTCAGCTACCAGCAAATTGTGCTAAAAACGGTTTTGTCTGAGTGACCGTGGTCAGACCGCTAATAGGGGCAGTTAGACCGCCGTGAGTCATGATCAATCCATAAGGAATCATGATCAAACCGCCAGCGAATAGAGAGGTTTGGGTTCTGACGGTCAGACCGGCCCGAGGGGCGGTCGGACTCCTGGAACGGCGGTTAGACCGTCAGAAAGCGCGGTCAGATCGCTGGGAGCGGCCGAAGGTACTTGGTGAGCTCACCAGCGATGATTCCAGTGGCTTTTGGGGTGGGTATTTGGACCTAAGTACCCTCTTGACCTCCTCTGCCACATAGGACAACATGCATAGGACAAAATCGATATATAGCAAGTCATATACACAACATATTGATCATCTATGTGCTGTTTTTTATGCTTTGCGAGAGGCATGTTTGTTTGCTAATCTTAAGAAGTGCACCTTTTACACCGATCGAGTTTGTTTTTTGGCTATGTTGTTACTCCATAGGGAATTGAAGTGGATGAATCGAAAATTAAAGTCATCAAGAGCTAGCCGACCCCGGAGACTATTACACAGGTTAGAAGTTTTCATGGTCTTGCAGGGTTTTATCGGTATTTTGTGAGAGATTTCAGCACCATTGTTGCATCCCTTAATGAGTTGATAAAAAAGGGTGTTCCATTCCATTGGGGTCCAGCACAAGAAGAAGCTTTTAACACACTGAAAGAGAAGCTTACACATGCACCTCTACTCCAACTTCCGGACTTTGGTAAGACTTTTGAGTTAGAATGTGATGCTAGCAGAATTAGAATTGGAGGAGTGTTACTTCAAGAAGGTAAACCCGTTGCTTACTTTAGTGAGAAATTAAATGGGCCATCTCTGAATTATTCGACTTATGATAAGGAGTTGTATGCTTTAGTTCGAGTTTTAGAAACATGGCAACACTATCTTTGGTCTAAGGAGTTTATTATTCATTCTGATCATGAATCTTTAAAGCACATTAGAAGTCAAGCTAAACTGAATAAACCATATGATAAATGGGTTGAGTTTATAGAATCTTTTCCATACATAATTAAACACAAAAAGGTAAAGACAATGTCATTGAGGATGCATTATCGAGACGTTACACCATGTTGTCCCAACTAGATCACACAAATCTTTGGTTTAGAAAAAATAAAAGGGTTGTATGCAACTGATTTAGACTTTAAAGATGCTTTTCAAAATTGTAAAGAAGGGAGAACTTGGAATTAGTATGTGCTGAATGATGGACTTCTTTATCGCGCCAATAAGCTATGCGTTCCAGCTAGCTCCGTTCATCTTTTGTTTTTACAGGAGGCGCATGGAGGAGGTTTGATGGGGTATTTTGGAGTAAAGAAAACTGAAGATATGGCCACTCATTTCTTTTGGCCAAAGATGAGATGCGATGTCAAGCGCTACGTGTCACGCTGCACTATTTGCAATAAAGCTAAGTCTCGCTTGAATCCACATGGTCTTTATATGCCTCTTTCTGTTCCTAGTGTACCTTAGGAGGATATTTCTATGGACTTTATTTTAGGATTGCCTAGGACAAAGAGAGGGAGGGATAGTATATTTGTAGTGGTGGATCGTTTTTCTAAAATAGCACATTTTATACCTTATCATAAGAGTTGAAAGGATCGAATAGCCCAAGAGGGGGAGGGTGAATTGGGATATTAATTAAAACTTCTAACTCTTTAGCAAATAAAACTAAAAGGAAATGCGACTAAAGGATTTAACTAGAACTAGATAGCTAATCAAGCAAGAATTAACTAAGAAAGATAATCACTAAGAAGAACTTGCAATAATAACAAAACTCAAAATAAGATGCAAGAAAGTAAGGAGTCGGAGAAGACAACACCGATTTTTTTCTAAGGTTTCGAGAAGTTGGCACTTCCCCCTAGTCCTCGTTGGAGCATCCACCAAGGATGTCGCTCCCCCTTGAGTCACCAAGGCTCAAGTTCTCTCTCTTGATTACCCCTTCTCCATCTCCGGATTGGCGGGTATCAAACCAAGTACATCCTCCTTCTCCCGGGGCTCCCACAATTCCTCCAAGAGCTCACCGAGAAATCTTTCGATCACCAAGACCGTCTAGGTGTTACCAACCACCAAGAGTAACAAGCCTCAAGCTTCGCTTGACAAAGACAAAGCCTAGACAACAACTAGATGCACACTTGCTACTCTTCAAGCACTCAAAGAAGTCCTTAATCCTCAACTAAGAACTTGGAATGGACACAAGTGCTCTCTCTCTTGCTTTTAAATGACACACCAAGTGTATGAGCTGCTACAGAGTCGCAAGAGCCCCTGTTGAAACTAACTGAGTGGGTATTTATAGCCTAGAGATAAAAAATTAGCCGTTGGCTAACCACTCTCATTTTTCTGTAATCACCGGATAATCCGCTGGCTATATCCTTAAGATCACCGGATAATCTGGTGGGTTCAAACCCAGAGCCAGCTGTCACTAGCCGTTGCACGACAACATTTGTCCGGTGATAAACTCCGGTGAACAACAGTCATCACCGGATAATCCGGTGAGTACAACTCACCCGACCCTTTAAATTTCAGAACCTTCTGCAAGAAATACTCCGGTGATTTTTTTTTGCTCTCACCGGATAATCCGGTGAGTTCAATTTGTCTGAGTTTCTTCACAACATTTCTCCGGTGGTCTACTAGCTAAGTCACCGGATAGTCCGGTGACTGTAATTTTCCACTGTGGCCCGAAGCAATGCTCTCTGCAAGAAATAGTCCGGTGTTCATATTATGCAGCATCGGATAATCCGGTGAATACAAAAGTTGTTTTTCTCCCAAAATTTTCTCTGCTGGAAAAGCTCCGGTGGTCACCGGACTTCCATCACCGGATATTCCGGTGTAACACTTCTGAAATTTTTCATATAATTCGGATGCCTCAATTAGTGTTTATCCGGTGAGTATTAGACATCCATCAGAGGGTAATCCGGTGAATAAATTTTTTGTGAGCTCGTCCAATTCAACTCTCTTTGAGCTCTAATTCCTTGACAGCTTCACCATGGACTTGTATGCTCTACCTAGTGCTAGAATTTAACAAGTGTGCATCATCTATGTCTAGACTCACTAAGTCAAGCTACTACTTTTAGCCCCCCTTTATAGTACGGTCAAAAGACTAAAAGAAAAGAAGACCTATACTACTCTAAGTATCCTCCATCTCCTTTGTGACACTTAGAACTAGAAGATCCTTAGTCTTAAAGCATATGTCCTTTGATTGTCTATATAAGCACTTTAGGGACCAAGATTACCCAAATGTCATTGTATACTGAATTTTTTGATTCCCTTCAAAACAAATTGTTAGTCACAGTAATATGGTTGTCATTAATCACCGAAACACTTACCACTTACCTAGGGGCCTAGATGCTACAATCTCCCCCTTTTTGGTGATTGATGACAACACAAATAACAATAGAGATATGAATTTGAAGAGCAACCTATCATACTAGGCAAAAGAATGCATATAGCAATAAAAGCGAGATAAAGCCTAGCGCTACAAAACTATCATGCTAGAATAGGTAAGAATTATGCGAGCATGAAAATAAACACAATGTGATGACAGGCGAAACACATCCATATATAGAGCCAAATAGCCTGTCATAACATCAAAATCAATCCATAAGATCCAACATTTCAAAACTAGCTACCCAAAAATCTAAGCTCCCCCTGAATCAAAATCTCACTAGACCCTCCAGCTACTCTCTCTACCAACTCCCCCTATTACTAGACTCTCCCCCTTTGGCATCTAAGCACCAAAAAGAGAAAACTAGGACATGACTAAGCATCCGGAGCTGGAGAAGACGGAGGACCCGACGCTGTCGAAGAAGGTGCCACGATGAACTGAGAACCGTCGGCCTCGGAGTCGGAGCTGGATGGACTGTGACCCGCAGCTGCTGTCGCCTCAACGATCTGATCCTGCACTGACTGAAGAGTAGCATCTGGAGCGTCAACTGCTGGCTCAGCGACTGAAGAAGGCACAACTGACAGCTGAGGGACATGGGGAGACACGACTGGCTGCTGCTGCTCGGGGACTGTCAGCTGTGGAGTGTCCTCGAAGCTCAGAGGACCAGTGGGTACAGGTGAAGCCAATGATCCCAGCAGGTAGAGAGTACACTCCGGAAGCCAAGAGAGCTGACAGAGGAAAATCGGACCCTGGAGTACGCAAGAGTGCACTGACACTGCCTGGGAGAGGACTCGGTGCAGGAGCCGGAGCAGGTGCTGGAGCTGGCAACTGAAGGCCCTGTGCCTGGAAAAGAACGGAGAACAATCTGGCGTTGTTCTCATGGTCTGCCTGAAGTGCTGCAAACATGGCCTGCTGCTGCTGCTATAGTGACTGCATCAGTGCAAACTGCTGCTCCTCTCAGCGGCGAGCATCCTCTGCCTGAGCTGCCTGCTGCTGCTGCATCTGCCGAAGGATAAGAGTGATCTCCGAAGGCACTGCAGCAGAGGGCTCGGTGGTAGCTGTCTCAGTATCTGAGGAAGGAACTAAAGTCTGAGGCGCACCCTGAGTAGAACCACCGGCCTCAGCATCGTGACGTCTCGGGAGTGGTGGAATGAACTCGATGTCCTCTGAGTCACTGTCGTCGTCATCCAAGTCTATGAAGGCATGCGGTAGCTCTGCCTCGGCATCTGCAAGGGCCTGGTCCTCAGCTGCAACTCTGTCTCGCTCCTCTACTAGGATTTGCCGCTGAGCCTGCGCCATAGCACGCTGTCCGCAACGTCTGTCCGTCGGAGCGCTAGGAATATAGTCTGGGAATCGCTTCGGGGATCTCTTGTAGTCGTCAAGATGCTCTGGATAATGAATCGAGCGAGCCAACAAATATGAGATGAAATGCGCAAATGGCTGCTGTCTGCTCAGACCCTCTGCTATGTTATCCTCAATCTCACACAAGATGAGATCTAAAATGTCGAACTGCTGACGAGTGAGGATAGATAAGAGCAACCACTACTGGATACTGGTGATAGCCTCTGCGTTCCCGATCCTAGGCAACAGGCTGCGTCTGAGTGCAAAGTGAAATGCCCTCGCCTCCGGAGTCAGCATCTCTGGCAGTCTCAGTGAACCTGGAGGGAAGGGCGACCTGAACAACGGACGGATCTCATCATCCGTCGGGAAAACACCACCGGTCAGAGGACGAGGAGGAGGATGAGCGTTCGGATGAACGACCTCATGCAAGAATCTGGTACTCTCCTGAAGCCTCAGATCCTCGAGCATATCTGCCCGGTACAATTTGTAGACCTCTCCCTGGAACATGAACTGAATGAACGACCTGTCGGGAGCGATCCACACTGTCGCATAGAATACTCTGACCCAATCCCCAACATATCTGTCCACCTGAGTGAGGAGAGCGGTGAGACCTGGGAATGCATCAAAATATTGTCTCACATCTGCTCCCCCTGCAGCTGACTGCAAGTACTCCCATCTCAGCGTCCTGTGCTGGCTCAACTGAACGCTCTTCCTGCCAAATGAGCAATAGAAGCTCTCCTGTACCACTGTCCAGAACCGGGGATCAATCCCCTCCTCTCTGACCTTAGGGAACCACTCCTCGACTTGTACGAATCTCAGCCTCTTGATCCTCGAACCCTTGCAGGACGTGAGATCAAGCAAGCGGACCTCTCCCTGAGCTGGAGGCTGCTGCTCAGACTGCTCGGACTGCTGCTGCTGTGCCTCCTCTACCTCTAGCTCCTGGCGAACCCTCTTTCGGCCCCCTGACTGGCTGGAAGGCGTCGAACCTGACCTCCCGGAAGCACGAGTGCGGGTGGAACGACGTGTAGGAGGGGTGGTGTCGTCTCTGATCACAAAACCCTCCTGCCTGTTGTAGGCATCAACAGCAGCAAGCGCTCTGTCCCATTCCTTCTGAGTCTTCGACTTCTTCTGCTTCGGCTTCTCAACTGCCTTGCCCTTGCCCTTGTCACTGCGATCACGACCCATCTGACAGATGCAACGTGAAATATAGATGAGTGATCACATTGGGTTTAAGATTTCGAATGAAATTAACCCGAAACCGAACCCTAAGCTTGGATGGATATGAATTGAGACAAACATGCTATGGATTCAGGCAAGAGACAATAGATATTGATCAATTGCATAGAGTAAGACTTGAATTTGAGCAAATTAATCAAAATAGGCATGAATTTGAAGCAAATGTGAACGATTTTGCTTGAATTTGAGTGAAATGAGCGATATATGGCACAAACAGATGAACATGCCCTAGTAGGTGATAAAAAGGTGGAGATGACGCTAATTTCATGATTTGATCACCGCAAGAGTCAAAATTTGAACGAAATTCATCTAATTTGACCTGAATTTGATCTAGGGCATCATTGGTTTGAGTAAACCGGCCACAAATGTGCTCACCACGATGAAGAAGAGAGAGAGGAGGTGGTGGTGATGCCGGAGATGATAGCCGGCGACGCAGGAGGAGCGGCGGCGGTGAGGAGGGCACGGCGGAGGCGGCTCTGCGCGCGGGAGCTCAGGGCAGCGACGGGCGGAGAGCCGGCGATGGCGAACTGGTGGCGTCGGTGGACGGCGCGACTCCGGCGGCGGCGCTAGGGAGCTGGGAGGCGGCGAGTCGGCGAGGTGGCGCGAGGACGTACGAGCGGCGGCGAAAAATGAGAGAGCCGGCCGACCGGGAAGACATATATGACAGGTGGGTCCCGCAGTTTTTGAAAGCACCGGATAATCCGATGGAGGCAACAAAGAGCATCGGATAGACCACCGGACTAATTCTTGCAGAACCAACTTTCAGAGACCGAAAACTTCTTCTGTTCACCGGATGTTCCGCTGATCACCAGGAAAAGACAGCGGACTAATTTTTTCAGAACTAAATTTTTTGGAGGCCGAAACCTATTCTACTCACCGGACTTTCCGCTGAGCACAAGATAACATCACCGGACTTATGTTAAAATTTTGAAGTTCACAGAACTGATGAGCACCGGAATGTCCGCTGATAACTAAACTGATCACCGGACTATTGCCATGTTTGAACTGATCTGAGACAGAGATCACAGGATATTCCGCTGGTAATTTGAAAGGAGCGCCGGACTATCCGGTGATATAAAAAAAACTAGGCTAAACTATTTTCTCTCACTGAGTCCAAATTTCAAATAACCACTCAACATAAACACATATTTGGACCAGTTTGAGTGAGATCTTTACCCTCTCAAACACTCCTTTGCAAATATTTGCCAAAAGGCTTTACTATATATAATAATTTTTATTTTATATTTTCTTTTTTTTTTAAAAAAAATTAGGCAAATAAGATTCAAAGAGTAAGAGATGGAGCTCCAATGGAAATGTTTGAGCCATATTTCCTACGAACTTAAAGATTAAGACCTTAAATTCGATAGGATATGACTCAATAGGCATTAAGCACTTATATCAATTTTAAACACACTTATAGAGTTGTATGCTCACATCAAGAGTGAACAACCATCTAAAAGAGTGATATTCTCCTTTGTGATCTCTCTACTGCCAATGCAAGGTTCATTCATGAAAGTAAACATGAGTGCATATTATATGACATGTGAATGCGAAGCGTAAAATTAATCTATCTTGTCATATTACTTCCCTTCTCAAGCTTCTTCATGGTGAACCCAACAACATGCCTTGAGAAGAACTAGTGACCCACCATCTCAAGCAAAACCCATGTTCACCATTATCTTGAGAAGGTTAGACAAGTTCCTATTATGAATGCATCTATATGACATTAGAAGCATCGATCACATTTAGTTCATTTCGTAATCTACTAAAAGTGGCTTCATCTAGAGGTTTAGTGAAGATATCCGCCAATTGATCTTCCGATCGAACACTACTAAGGGATATATCATTGTTTGCCACATGGTCTCTTAGAAAGTGATGACGGATATCAATGTGCTTTGTGCGGGAGTGTTGAACGGGATTGTTAGCAATTTTTACGGCACTCTCATTACCACAAAGGAGTGGAACCTTCTCTAGACGAACACCAAAGTCTAACAAGGTTTGCTTCATATAGAGGATTTGAGCACAACATGCTCCGGCGGCAATGTATTCTGCTTCAGCTGTGGACAAGGCTACTGAGTTTTGCTTCTTAGAACTCCAAGAGACTAGGGATCGCCCTAGCAAGTGGCACCCACCCGAAGTACTTTTGCGATCCACACGGCATCCGGCAAAGTCCGAATCTGAGTATCCAAGGAGTACAAAACTAGCGCCTTTTGGGTACCACAAGCCTATGCTAGGTGTATGCTTTAGGTATCTAAGGATTCTTTTTACCGCACCAAGATGAGATTCCTTAGAATTAGCTTGAAAATGAGCGCACATGCATACACTAAACATTATGTCGGGCCTAGATGCGGTAAGGTAAAGGAGTGACCCAATCATAGAACGATAGAGTTTTTGGTCAATCGATTTACCTGTTTCATCCAAGTCGAGATGTCCATTTGTAGGCATGGGGGTCTTGATTGGCTTGCACTCTTCCATCTTAAACTTCTTGAGGATATCTCTCGTGTACTTCTCTTGATGGATGAATGTTCCTTCCTTCAATTACTTGATTTGGAATCCAAGAAAGTAATTTAGCTTGCCAATCATCGACATCTCGAACTCCTTAGACATCATGTCACCAAATTCCTTGCAAAACTCCTTGTTAGTTGAAGCAAATATTATATCATCAACATAAATTTGACACAAGAAGAGCTCATTGTCGATGATTTTTGTGAACAATGTGGTATCCACCCTCCCGATCTTGAATCCTTGGTTGATGAGGAAGTCACGTAGACATTCATACCAAGCTCGTGGGGCTTGCTTGAGTCCATAAAGCGCCTTAACCAACCTATAAACATGATTAGGATATCTAGGATGTTCGAAACCGGGAGGTTGTTCAACATATACGAGTTCATTAATAAGGCCATTTAAGAATGCACTTTTCACATCCATTTGATAAAGTTTAATGTTATGATGTGAAGCGAATGCAAGAAGGATACGGATGGCTTCAAGCCTTGCCACGGGAGCAAATGTTTCCCCAAAATCCAAACCTTCGACTTGTGCAAAACCTTGTGCGACAAGTCTTGCCTTATTGCGTACCACCACACCATGTTCATCTTGCTTGTTACGGAAGACCCACTTGGTTCCAATCACATTCTTATCTTGAGGCCTCTCTTCGAGTATCCATACCTCATTGCGGGTGAAGTTGTTAAGTTCTTCTTGCATTGCCAATACCCAATCCGGATCCTTGAGAGCCTCATCTATATGTGTGGGTTCTGAACAAGAGACAAACGAGTAATGTTCACAAAATGAAGCACACTGACGAGAACGAGTTTGTACTCCCCTAGATGGACTCCCAATGATCAAGTCAATCGGGTGATCTTTGGAAATATGTGTATGCTTCACTTGTGGTTGTTGAGATGTATTTTGTGGTGGTCCAACATCTTGAGCTTGCGCTTGAGCTTCCTCTTGAGAGATATGGACGTCATGTGATGGAAGTGGTTGTTCATCTTTGTCTTTATCTTTATCAACTTGGGGTGCCATTGAGGTGTGCGGTATTGAAGTAGAGGGTACATCTCCATCATCCTCCTTAGGCTTGATATCCCCAATTGCCATATTCTTCATTGCATCTCTCAAGGGTTCATCACATCCGAACACCCGGAAGTAGGAGACATTGGGTTTTCTCCCAATGAGAAGCTCGTATGGCGTCTTTTTCAATAGTCGATGGAGGTAGACTCGGTTAGAAGCAAGGCACGCCGTATTGATTGCTTCCACCCAAAACTTCTCTGGGTACCATACTCATCTAACATTGCTCTTGCAAGTGTAATCAAGGTCTTGTTCTTCCTTTCCACTACGCCATTTTGCTGAGGTGTGTAGGTTGATGAAAACTCATGTTTGATGCCTCTTTCTTCACAAAAGTCTTCAATTTGAGTATTCTTGAACTCTGTCCCATTGTCACTCCGGATCTTCACAAGTGTGGACTCAAACTCATTTTGAGCCCTCTTTGCGAACTTCTTGAAGATTTCAACGGTCTTTCCTTTGTCATCTAAAAAGAAAGTCCAAGTATATCTTGTATAATCATCAACAATGACAAGACAATATAAATTACCACCAAGACTTTTGTAGGTAGTTGGTCCGAAGAGGTCCATGTGTAGAAGTTCCAAGGATCTTGACGTAGACATCATAGACTTGTATGGATGAGGACTTGCAACTTATTTTCCGGCTTGACACGCACTACACAACTTGTCCTTCTCGAATACCACATCCTTCACACCAACCACCTTCCCATTTTTGAATACCTTCTTGAGTTGGCTCATCCCAATGTGTGCAAGCCGACGATGCCAAAGCCAACCCATAGATGTCTTGGTGAAGAGGCATGTAGTCAAGCTAGCTTCATTAGAGGAAAAATCCACAAGATAGATATGCCCATGTCTAAATCCCTTGAATATTAGGTCATTATGCTTCTTACTCGTTATGATAACATCAACATCACTAAACAAGCATGTGAAACCCAAATCACATAGTTGAGCTACGGAGAGTAGATTGAAGCTCAGTGATTCTACTAAAAGAACATTGGAAATAGAGAGATCTTATGAGATAGCCACCTTACCCAAACCTACCACATTTGCCTTAGAGTTATCACCAAAAGTGACTTTATCATGATTATCCACTTTATCTTCTAGAGAGGTGAACATCGTTACATTGCTGGTCATATGTTGTGTACATCCGCTATCAAGCACCCAATGTTTTCCACCGGCTTTGTAGTTCACCTACACACATGTGATCAAGCCTTTTGTTTAGGTACCCAACCAAGTTTGGTACCTTTCATGTGAGATACAAGAGATTTAGGCACCCAAAGTTGCCTAGGAAGTTTTCCCTTAGCTTGAGTTCCAATGAATTTTGCCATAATTTTACCATTTTTAAGCTTATGCAATAGAAAATGATGATCATTAAATGTGGACTTGTATTTGGAAGGAAAAATAGGGAGAGGTTTGGTAGGAATTGGACACTCCCTTGTGTGGTGTCCGGTGACTTGATAATGTTGGCAGTATGAACCAACTTCCTTGATGAAACAATTTTTGATCTCCGGTGTCTTTATGACCCTTTTTACCGGGTTGGGGAAGCATCCAAGTCCTTTCTTGTTGTAGTACAAAGCATTCTTCATGAGGATTTCCTTGTGCTTGTACTCCCCCTTAGTCAACCGGGTCACACAAGATTTGAGACTTGCAATTTCACTTTCAAGCTCTTGCTCCCTTGCATGGTTAGTCTTAGATGATGATGTAATATCACATGATATATCAAGAAGATCATCACAAGAAGTAGATGCATTTACCTTAACTACATCATTATCAACCAAATCATTCAAGCTATGATCAATGGCATCATAGGCATACTCAAGTTCTTGATGTTTGTATATTAAGCCATCATGCTCAAGTTTTAGCTTATAGTTACTTGCTTTGAGAGACTTGTTGGATTCAACTACTTCATCATATTTTCCAAGCAAATTATTGTGTTTAGTGAGCAACTCATCATGTTTAGAACTAAGCATGGAGTTAGCATTTTCAAGCAACTTGATTTTAGTCTTTTGCCTCTTGATTATAGTAGCATAGTCATTCATTAGCTTAGATAGATCATTAGGAGAAAGACCATTATCATCACTACTATCATCTTCCTCACTACTCACCTTGTTGTTACCTTTTGCTATGAGGCACATAGGTGGTGGAGGTAGAGGTGGATCATCATTGACGATTGCAAGACCCGCGAAGTTGTTGTCATCATTATCACTTGAGTCATCACTTGAGCTCTCACCGGAGACCCATTCACCAACAATGTAGGCTTTATGTCCTCCACCTCTCTTGTTAAAGAGCTTCTTCTTCTTCTTATCTTGATCCTTCTTCTTGTACTTGTCCTCATCCTCACTTGCATCAAGCTTCTTGGACTTGTTCTTGTTTCTCTTGTCAGGATGAGGGCAATCATATGATATATGACCAAGATTACCACAATTGTAGCACTTCTTCTTGTCTCCACCACCGAACTTGTCAAATTTCTTCGGACGAAATTTGTTCTTCTTGGGATCATAGTTGTAGCCCTTCTTTTGAAACTTAGAGATCATCCTTGTGGTTCTTCTCATGAGAAGAGCAAGCTCGGTGTCGGAGTCATTATCATCATCTTCATCATTATCGTCATCTTCATCACTTTCACTTGATGATGACGGAAGCTTGATCTTCTTCTTCTTGTTGTCGACCATCTTTGCTTTGAGAGCAAGGTTTTTCTTGGATGAAGACTCATGATCTCCGAACAAGAACATTTCATGCGCACATATCTTTCCAACAGCATCAGTGATGGTCATGTCATTGATATCTCTTTCATGAAGAAGAGAGATAACAATATTATATTGTGGCTTGGGAAGTACCATCAAGATCCTACGAATAACATCTCCATCGGACAATTGAGTGAGTTCAAGAGAATTGATTTCTTCCACAAGCATGTTCATACGAGAATACATATTATTGCATAATTCATTTGGAAGCATCTTGAATTGATTTAGAGCATTCATAAGCACATGGTATCTTTCTTCACGAATTCTCCTAGATCCCTCATGAATTTCACAAAGAGCGACCCAAATGTCATGAGCGAATTCCTTACTTCTAACTCTAGAGAAAACTTCTTCACTAATTCCTTCAAATATAGCATTCTTAGCCTTAGCATTCCACCTAACTTCTTGTTCGGTAAAAGGTTGTTCAAACCCAACGGAGGTTGCTTGCCAACACTCGGGGGAAATAGCCTCTAGATAGCTCGTCATGCGAACTTTCCAATATGCAAAGTTCTTTCCCTCGAACCTTGACACGCTACTTCCGCTCCCCGGGGCCATTTCTCTAGGATTTTAAGCCTATCAAGAGAACCTGGCTCTGATACCAATTGAAAGGATCGAATAGCCCAAAAGGGGGTGTGAATTGGGATATTAATTAAAACTTCTAACTCTTTAGCAAATAAAACTAAAAGAAAATGCGACTAAGGGATTTAACTAGAACTAGATAGCTAATCAAGCAAGAATTAACTAAGAAAGATAATCACTAAGAAGAACTTGCAATAATAACAAAACTCAAAATAAGATGCAAGAAAGTAAGGAGTTGGAGAAGACAACACCGATTTTTTTTCCGAGGTTTCGAGAAGTTGGCACTTCCCCCTAGTCCTCTTTGGAGCATCCACCAAGGATGTCGCTCCCCCTTGAGTCAACAAGGCTCAAGTGCTCTCTCTTGATTAACCCTTCTCCATCTCCGGATTGGCGGGTATCAAACCAAGTACATCCTCCTTCTCCCGGGGCTCCCACAATTCCTCCAAGAGCTCACCGAGAAATCCTTCGATCACCAAGACCGTCTAGGTGTTGCCAACCACCAAGAGTAACAAGCCTCAAGTTTCACTTGACAAAGACAAAGCCTAGACAACAACTAGATGCACACTTGCTACTCTTCAAGCACTCAAAGAAGTCCTTAATCCTCAACTAAGAACTTGGAATGGACACAAGTGCTCTCTCTCTTGCTTTTAAATGACACACCAAGTGTATGAGCGGCTACAAAGTCGTAAGAGCCCCTGCTGAAACCAACTGAGTGGGTATTTATAGCCTAGAGATAAAAAATTAGCCGTTGGCTAACCACTCTCATTTTTCTGTAATCACCGGATAATCCACTGGCTATATCCTTAAGATCACCGGATAATCCGGTGGGTTCAAACCCAGAGCCAGCTGTCACTAGCCGTTGCACGGCAACATTTGTCCGGTGATAAACTCCGGTGAACAACAGTCATCACCGGATAATCCGGTGAGTACAACTCACCCGACCCTTTAAATTTCAGAACCTTCTGCAAGAAATACTCCGGTGATTTTTTTTTTGCTCTCACCGGATAATCCGGTGAGTTCAATATGTCTGAGTTTCTTCACAACATTTCTCTGGTGGTCTGCCAGCTAAGTCACCGGATAGTCCGGTGACTGTAATTTTCCACTGTGGCCCGAAGCAATGCTCTCTGCAAGAAATAGTTCGGTGTTCATATTATGCAGCATCGGATAATCCGGTGAATACAAAAGTTATTTTTCTCCCAAAATTTTCTCTGCTGGAAAAGCTCCGGTGGTCACCGGACTTCCATCACCGGATATTCCGGTGTAACACTTCTGAAATTTTTCATATAATTCGGATGCCTCAATTAGTGTTTATTTGGTGAGTATTAGACATCCATCAGAGGATAATCCGGTGAATAATTTTTTTGTGAGCTCGTCCAATTCAACTCTCTTTGAGCTCTAATTCCTTGACAGCTTCACCATGGACTTGTATGCTCTACCTAGTGCTAGAATTTAACAAGTGTGCATCATCTATGTCTAGACTCACTAAGTCAAGCTACTACTTTTAGCCCTCCTTTATAGTACGGTCAAAAGACTAAAAGAAAAGAAGACCTATACTACTCTAAGTATCCTCCATCTCCTTTGTGACACTTAGAACTAGAAGATCCTTAGTCTTAAAGCATATGTCCTTTGATTGTCCATATAAGCACTTTAGGGACCAAGATTACCTAAATGTCATTGTATACTGAATTTTTTGATTCCCTTCAAAACAAATTGTTAGTCACAGTAATATAGTTGTCATTAATCACCGAAACACTTACCACTTACCTAGGGGCCTAGATGCTACAAGAGTGATGATGCTACAGACATAGCTGCTTTATTTTTCAGGGAGATTATACGCTTACATGGAGTGCCAAATATCATTGTCTCTGATCATGATGCAAATTTTTAAGTCATTTTTGGAGGTCATTATGGAATAAATTGGGGACGATGCTGTTGTTCTCTACTACATGTCATCTCCAAACTGATGGACAAACGGAGGTTGTTAATCGCACATTATCTACTATGTTGCGGGCTATTTTAAAGAAGAATTTGAAGATGTGGGAAGAGTGTTTGCCTCATATTGAGTTTGCTTACAACAGATCTGTCCACTCCACCACCAAGGTAAGTCTGTTTCAGGTAGTGTATGGTTTCAATCCCCGTGTTCCTATTGATTTACTACCTTTACCTCATTTTGAAACTCTAAATTTGGATGCTACACAACGTGCTGAATTTATTCTAAAGATGCATGAAACAACTAAAGAAAATATTAAAAAAAAATGAATGAGAAATTAGAGCTTATGGTAGCCAGGGTAGAAAACATTTAACTTTTGAACCTGGTGATCTTGTTTGGTTACACTTGCGTAAAGATCGATCCTAGTTGAGAAAATCTAAATTGATGCCTCGAGCTGATGATCCTTTTAAAGTTCTTGAGAAGATTAATGATAATGCATATAAGCTTGAGTTGCCTGCAGATTTTAGGGTTAGTCCCACATTTAATATTTCAGATTTAAAACCATATGTTGGAGAGAAAGATGAGGTTGCGTTGAGGATGACTCCAATTCAAGAGGGGGAGGATGATGAGGACATCACTCATTTAGATACACGAGCTACAAGTGATCCTCTGATGATTGATCCATTACAAGGACCGATTACACGGGCTCGTACACATCGTTTAACTCATGAGTTAATTTGTTACTAACTGTTCATACTACTAATTATAAGAATGGGATGCTACTTAATTTTTGTGAATTTTTTATGCTTAGGAATATGGGAGAAGCACCTATGAAACAGCCAAGTCGGACAGGGCTCAAGCCAACTTCAAGTCGGACGGGGCTCAAGCCAACTTCAAGTCGGAGTCGGAACTCGGTTCGGATTCAGCAGACAACGCCGCACTAAAACGGCCATAACTTCTTCATATGGAGTCCAAATAAGGTGTTATTTGATGCGTTGGAAAGCTAAGGATGATAGCTTTGTTTTGGTACTGGTTCCAGCTCCAGATACATGTTGGATTATTTGTGTCATCAAAACAATGTGCTGTGTCACAATTTTGGGCCATATCAGGCCTTGTAAACGTGTTCGGGTCTAAGCCCAAGTTGTGGACGCCCCCCTGGTCGCCCAAAACCCTAGCATGCCCCTCTTCATATATCTAGTAGCCGTCATCATAGACTTTTTTGATTTTTCTTAGATTAATCTATCATTGAACAGTTTCGCCGTTGTTTGTTTTGTGAAACCCCAACTCATGAGCTTAATCATATTTGTAATTTCAGATTATGTTCTTCCGTGTTCTTGCTTGTGTTCTCGATTCGCTTGTAGGAATTAGCCTTCTTGGCGAGGTCAATCGTACCGCGCACGGTTGATAACCAACGAAGCAGTAGTGTAGCGATTGCAAGGGTTGCGTTCTGTCCTGATCGGAAGCCTTGGATCGTCAATGTCGAGTCTCTACCAATCGACTTACCATTACCTAACGGAAGATCGAGACTAATCCTCTCATCAAAATATTTTACCTCAAATTTAATTATGACGCTAATGACGTATGATTAAGCTTAATCACGTGATTATGGATCTTGGGACGTGACAATACCTGCATAAAATATGTTTTACGCTTAAAACTATGCCGTGAAGCCTTATCGTTGAAATATTCATTATGCATCTATCAACCCCTTGAAGTAGTATATGACTTATTGAGTACCTTTCATACTCAATTTTGTTGCTTTCAGATTATTGAGATGGAGATCAACCTCAACCCAGATGAAGTTAAAAAGAGAAAGTCTAAGGTTGTGTCTACACCGAGTTGCCTGTGGCATTGGGTTGCATCATTCGTTTCGCTCCGCTGCACTGTAGGCTCTTTTCCTTAGCTAGCCTGGTGTGCATCGTTGTCCACCAGACCATCTTTTGCGTCTTTCACATAATTATTTTAATTATTTTATTCAAAGTATGTATTTGATATCATTCTGCTGAATTCTGTGCGTATTAGCTACTTGATTCAATGACTGAGATCCAAGGTCGGGGTCTTGATAGTGGTGATGTGGCAGCATCCGGTTGATTGCATTAAATGTATTTCTTTTCCATTATCTCGCTTTAAATCATAATATTTGCTAAATCGGGCATCCAATTTATAATCTGTTTGAACCGTTATGTTGTTTGCAATTAAATCTACAAATCAAAACTCATATTGACTATATTTTAATGCTAAAAATAGTTAAATGTGAGCCTTATATATCATACTTACGGCTTTCAAAAATTTTGGCATGCTTAGCACTACTCTAACATTAATTTGGTCATGAACCAAAATATTATTTTTCTTCTTCTAATTTTAATCTTGCCTCGACTTTAATCCTAACTAATATTTAGTCTGGCTTTCTGTGTCCTAAACCAAATAGACCCTAAAGCTGGCTCTGGCCCAATGGCAGATGTGGCAGGTCTCCGTTGGTGAAAGAGGAGGCCCGAGCCAGACCCATCTTTTTTTTTTTTTCGCGAACTGACTGACTGCGTGATCAAGATGTGATTAAAGTAGATTAAAATAGTACTCCCTCTATCCCAGGTATACCGTAGATGTTAATTCCCCATTGTTTTGGGATGGTGATGTGCTCGCATACAGTATTGTATCGGGTGAAATGCCCGAAAACTCGAGTAATAAAATTCTAGTATTTTTTCCTAAAAACTACCATGCATGTTTTATTTTGAAAAGTCAAACTTTGTATATTTTAATTAATAATTAGTCAAAATATATATATTCAGTGCATAAAAGTTTTACAATTAGATTAATATTTTAAAATGTTTTCATACTATATTGATCTTGTAGGTATATATGATATATTTTTTATGCAAACAATGGTTAAAGTCCAATTTTAAAGATTAGGCCAAAATAAAATATGGCGTGTATTCTTGGACAAAGGGAGTTCATGCGTATAAATCCAGACCTAGATGGTATGAAAAGATAAGTTTGCCCCATCCTGCTCTTCTCTCCTTTTCAATTGAGGTGACATATACACATCACATTTACACATTCTTGAGTGCGCCCATATCACCTTGCTGGTTCAGATTATATTCTCCCCTACTCGACTCCTCGGTAACGAGCCGCCCATCACGGTAGCATTCGCAAAAGGCATGGACTGGCACCACACCAACACGCAATGGTTGAGCAACGTCGAGCTGATGAAGAGGATTCACTTGCCCCTGGCATAGCCGTACTTGTTGTAGTCGATCCCACGGTTGAGGGATGGTGGCTCCTCCTAGAAGAGGACGAGGAGGAGAAGGTGAGTGTATTTTGGTGGGAGATCATATATTAAAAAATTAGTAAATACATAATTAACGTAATTGTATTGATAAAAGACGCAAAGTGATATGTATACAATGATATGCTTGATATGCTCGTGGTAGCATAGTATATATATATGCATGTGATGATGATGCTCGTGGTATTATAGTGATATTTGTGTTTTTGATATATACAATATATTCATGTGAGTAATGTTGTACGGGTTAACATGGTTAAAGTTTGTAAAACTTATGTTCGAAGATTGTTTGTTGATTTTGTTCATATGCAGATGTCATCTTGCGGGCAGATATTACCTTTGATAGGATCAGAACTAGATTCAGAGAGGAATTAAAGTCGAGATGGTCAGGAGGTTATGCATGACTTTCGAGCTAGAGATCGGTACACGTAAAAATAATCACACTATAAGATGTATACGAGAGTTATATGGTCTATAGTGTGTAGAGAATTACAATATGAGAGGTGGTCTGTAGCGTGGATGATCCTTGGGTCATTGCATATGACGTGGAGCTTTTATTCTATAAGCATACATGCGTGCGCCAGGGAATAAGAAGAAGGTTGCATGTTACTGTTGTGAACAGGACCATGCTGGTACTGTTGGTGGTCATGCGGCGTTGTGCTGGTCAGTTGGTTGTCGACCTGTTGGTGCACTGCGCAGTGCTCAGGGGAAACTAGGCCATCTGGGCGCTGTGAGCAGGTCCAGGTGGCAGCAGGCCGGTTCGGCCAGGAAGGGCGCACGGCTAGCAGGCTGCTGTGGCGTGAGGCCTAGATGGCCTGGGGGTGTGCGGCAGGCCGGCAGAGGCGTGGTGGCCCAGGCGGATGACAGAGTTGGACTGGAGTTCCGTTCGGCCAACAATAAAAGGTCGCGCTACGGTGAACAGGAGAGGCCGAGAACTGTAGCCGCCCGGAGAGGAACAGAGAACAGATTAGGAACTTTTGGGAGTTTCATCCAGGTTTCGTTAGTAAACTTTTGGGATGTTTTGAAGGCGTATCTTGTAATCTATCTATGTAGTAAAGTGTAAATTTCGTAAGTTTTTTTTTCGTGCTTTTCGTATTAGTCTTTTCGCGGTGATTTTTGGTGGGTGTTCAATCATTGCGATTTGTCTTGGTTTGACTCATTCAAAATCTTTATCAAGTATCAAGGTAATTCACTCCGAATTTTAGTTGGTCTAATTTTCATAATTCTTGTACTATTTATATTTAATTTATTTTCATCACAGTATATAATAGGCTGCTTGCGAATTATATATCTTTACATTCAGAGATCCGATTGACCTATTTTTTATGAGAATAGTTTCTATCTAGTTTATATAGTAAAAAGTGTAATCCGGTTCAATAGTTAGATCTTTCTAAGCATCGTTTTTAGTAATGTGATAGTTGTATGTCTGAAATTTAATTTCACGATTAAAATTGAATATTTTTAAATTTAGCTTATGCGATCATTCATCTCATCAGATTAGATATTTTACATGTATTCGATCCTACACTCAATTAAGATGACGAGTGTGAGTGTGGAGCTAGAGGATGTTGACAAGGAGAGTAGAGAGGGAAGTGCGAAGGGTGAGGAGAAAGGGGCCGCAATGGAGGTCGGGAGGAGGCCGCCAAGAGAATTGGCGGATAAAGTGTCTCGTACTTTCAAATTTGATATTTTACACGTATTCTATCCCACACTCAATTAAGATGACGAGTGCGAGTGTGGACGTCGAGACCTTCGTCATTGACGTCCTCATGCCCCCAAATGGCCTTTCCAAATGGTGTTGACGGACAAAAGGTCACGGCAACAATATTTTACAACCCACATGATTTTTCGAGGACAGTTGCCAGCTCAGTTCTTTGTATTGTAATCTTGCAACTCCCGCACCTGTGCGATGGTACTTGAGCAAATCGAATTAAATTAGAGTGGATACTAATAATAATATAATACCAACCGGCAGTCTAGCACGCAATGCTCACTGACACAATCAATGACCAAACTGCATAGTATCACGACGCTTCATCAGGGTTGCCGGAGGTATACGTTGTACCAAACTGCATACCAAACGCCGGTCTTGGCGTCGAACGAGTACGTGCGTGCGTGGCAGTACCCCCGCGCGAACCGGAACGCCCCTGTGCGGCTGACCACCGGCATCTCCCTGACGGCCCACGCCGCCTGGTTGGGCCCGACTATGGCGACGCTGCTGCAGTTGTACGTACCGTCCACGAACATGAAGCACACAATATATAAGAAATTACTAAAGAAGATACGTCATTAGTAATACCTCTCAATAACTGTCACGAATACATTATTAATGGTAAGTTTAGTGTCGATCTATTACTAATATGTGGCTTGAGTTAGGACTCAGCCACGACCTTTCACTAAACGGGTCATATTAATGTCCGTTACTAATAATTCAGTTATAGTGGTGGATATATAGGGCACACGTCACTAAATATAGCATACTCATTAGTGACGGATCGTTATGAGACCTGTCATTAATATTAAAATAATTAGTGATGGATTGTAGTTGTTACCGTTACTAATGACTAACTTATTAGTGATGGGTGTCTTTATAACCCGTCACTAATTTATACTCAACCAATTTTATCTGCACATTTCTCTCTCTCGATCACTCTCATCTCCTCTCACGTCCGCTCGCATCCTCCTCCTGCTGCCGCCGCCGTTCGCACCTCGCCGCCGACGTTGCCGCATCCTCCCCCTCCACCACAGCCTTACGTACGCCGCCGCCCCTCTACCTGTTAGGGTTAGTGTGAGGAACTGTCCAAATAATATTCTAATTAATTACCAGGAGGATTATTATTCATAATCACAACCTCGATGATTAACCAGAATATCATTCCGGTAGTCCCGGCACGTGTTTTGTGCCCAAGGTAGGAACACATGCCCTTCCAACATGTACATCACAACAAAACTTAAGAAAGAGCGAGTAATCATTATATTACAAGTTCTTAAGCATGCAATAAGTTATCACAATTTACAGCAAAAGAAAGCTAGAAGGAGACTAAAATCTGCTCAACTCCCAACCAGCAAAAGAACTAAGCAGCGGAAGACTAAAAACTATACAACAAAAGGGAGATGGAACCATATACCCTTAGGCTCCATCACAAAAGCACGACCAGCTAGAGTAGGATGCACTACTCTTACCCACCACCTGCATCGGCGGGCACAAAGTAGCCAAACACCACCTCTTCCTCAGCGACAGGAGTACCTAAAAACGCAGGCATAAGTACGAAGGTACTCGCAAGACTTAAAACTATATAGAGCACATATACATAGCTCGACTCCAAGGATTATGCATTAATCATTAGTAAGGATGAACCACATGTTAAGTAAAACATAAGCACTAAGCATCTTAGACATATGTGTGAGCGACTGAAACTTAACCAAAACATATGAAAACTACCCTGCAACTAACAACTAAAGATGTGTAACTGTAAATAACATGTATATCAACAAGTAACAAGTGCCCACAATCACCATCTTCCACATACCGAACCACAAACCATACTCGAAACTCTACGACTGGGTACAGATGAAACAATAACATGCTCATGACCGAGAGCGCGGCAGTTCAAACTATTTATACACCATGTAGGGGATACTCCTGGACCCACATGACATGAGGACCATACGGCTTGCACCACCCGCTAAAGTGCACACAAGAGGGTACTCGTGACAACCTTTCCTAACCAGCCCCAACCATGTGGGGCATGCATCGCTCAGCGCGACGATACTAGAACTACTCCCGGAGCAAACTAGTACCGCTTACAAGCCCGCTCGCTTACACCGTCGATGTTCACGCCCACAAAGCCACAACTGCAAAGGTATTCGGCTCGTCTTACCATTAGATCGGCATGTGGTGAGTAAGATAAGTGCTAAAGCCAACAACCCTGATGATCGGTCTTAAACGATGCAAGCGGTCTATGGTGCTCGGGTTTCCTCTCCCGACCCACCCCTGGACTTTCCACCGAGGCAGACGACACCCCTAACACCGCCCACAGCTCGTTTCATACTCACCACTCATACAACCATGTCAACCTCAACAAGTGTATGTAATCATAAGAAAGTCTTATGCTCGCGAACAACAGGATGCGCCGTTGTTCGACTTCTACTGAATGACCTACGCATGGCTAAGAATATAAGTCAAACTCATATCTAGACATTGACAACACCTCAAGGCTACAAAGAATGTAAATACACAAGTATTCAAAGTAGAAGAATGCAATCGGCATAGGTTCTACCCATTGGTACCTGACACTGACTCACTAAACATGCGTACATATATAAGCATAATTTATCAATATTTAGACTTCTCCAATTACAC
The DNA here is from genome assembly GCF_958298935.1 of Phragmites australis. Lineage (NCBI taxonomy): Eukaryota > Viridiplantae > Streptophyta > Magnoliopsida > Poales > Poaceae > Phragmites > Phragmites australis. Next base: position 16,919,138 of record NC_084935.1, read on the forward strand.
AAGAGGGATCAATATGCTTAGTTGCTTACCTTGATGCCCTGGATAAAAAAGGTGGGGTGCCTCCGGATCGCCCTCGCTAGTCGGAATCGTCAAATCGGCGATCTTTAAAAAGAATAACGCTTGCAATACCATGAGTATGGATAAAATGCAACAATGCATGACATAAGATGCGCAAAATATGTTAAAAGTGCAAACATATGAGCTAGAACAAAATAGGGATTTAAACCAATTTGAAAAGTTGCCGAAAGTGCGGAACCTCCGGACATATGCAGACTATCCGCAAAATTATGCGGAACATCCAAACATTGCGCAACTCACGGATTCTCTGGACTATCCGGAGATTTCTCCGGACCTTCTTCATTTATGCGGACCTTCCGGACATTTTTGCGGACACTCCGGATATTGACAGAAAATGTGTTTTCGCCGATCTGTTGATCGATTCAACTTGAACACTAGACACACTCTACCTAAACATGGCCATACACTATATAAGGGGTTTAGATTCAATTAATTATGAAATGTTAAAGATTGAAACTATTTCAATGACTCATTAAACCTCAGCGCGTATTTCATTAACCAACGGAATTCAAACACTCATCTCATGGCTCATAGTATTTTTAATGTGTAGAGCATGTTAATGTAAGGCTAACAAAAGTGGTTTCATAATTTTAGGACATGGCAACAACTAACCATAACCTAAACAAGCCGAAACACATTTAATTAACTCACTAATTCTCAAAAATATTTTCTGGAGTTCCAACATTTTTAACACGTAGTTCACACTCATATGAAGCTAACGTAACTGGTCTCATATTGTTTGGAGTTCGGATGAATTAATTATGAATTTTACAAGCCTCAACGCACATGATGAATAGTAATTACGGACCCTCCGCACTTTTATGCAGACTATCCGCACTTTTTTGCGGAGGTTCCGGACTGCGAAACCTCCGGATAATTTTCTGAAGGTTCCAAACTTTCCGGAACTGCTCCTATTTGAGGGGAAACTTTGCCAAATCGATTTGCAATCTTTTCCACTCCAAAGGGGATATGTTTAGGAGAGTTTAGAGAGTCTAGGACTTGACTAACCACCTAGCAACTCAATTCCTAAATCAAATCTCAACCAAATCCTCATTTTGGTCCAAAATCTCAAAAACTCATGAACTTTGCTAAAACTCGAAATCGATCAACCAAACCATGAATTCTTGCCATGGGAAGCCTAAGAGACTTACTCAAGATGCTTGTTGAGCTGGGTGACCGTCGGGAAGTGGAGGAAATGAAGGGAAATCAAAAAACTCTGGTGTTCCTTGTGCTTCAACCAAGAACACCAAAAGACATCAAACCCGATTCGAATCTTTCGATAAAACGAAAATGAATTAGATGGATCAGTAGCTTATGAGCTCTAGAATGCAATGGACCACATGCATACCTTCAATCCTTCTCTAGAGCTCGGATTTGAGAAGAAATGGAGAGAGGGAGTGAGAGCTTGAGTGGGAGTGAGAGCTTGAGTGGGAGGAGGAGCTGCAGCTGCTGCTGCACGTGTGGGAGTGAGGGAGGAGAGAGAGGGAGCAGGTGAGCTGCTCCTTTTGGAGTGGAGAAGGTGTGGAGCCGGGTGGGTCCTACATGTAAGTGAAAAGGGTCCATTTTCTCTGCGAATTCAATCCTTTTCTCTCCCGGATTTCTTTCTCTCATCCAAATGATTTCAAACGAATTGCATTAGTATTCTGAATTATAATTACACAAAATTAAACATAATGCTTATAAAGTATGGTTATGCTTAATTGCGTGATTAAGAATTTTGTGACGTGACAGTTAGGGTGATGGATTTAGGTAGTGGCGGGGACTGTTGCCGTTACCGTGGTGGACTTGGATGGATCCCGACAACTCCTCCATCAGCTCACACACCAGGCGTACACTACCATCCATGCGTTCCCCCACCGGCGTTCCTCCACCGGCCACGATCGAGACCAATCATAGTAACCTCTTTTCTTTTTTTCCCTCATTGTTAGGCTCATAGTAACACTCATTAGGATACAACAATTTAATTGACTTTATAGTACATTAGGCTCAATTCATATCATCCTATCATGTAGGTGTTGAAACCGATCCTATGGCTTAAAGAGGTAATCTCTGCGATACCTTTGGTGCAATCCACTCCAGATGAGAGGAATTTTGTGAAGTTATCTATCTCTTTTGACATACGTTCAAGGAGAGAAAGTAATGAGAATCACTATTAGGGCTAGTGGCAAGGCATCATCGATTTCGTTGCATTTTGAAAAAAACGTCGTTGAAGGGTGCTTGAAAGTGCTTGAGGAGCATGGGTTCTTTTGGCCTGACTAGAACTATTTTTGAATAAAAGTGTTTGAGAGGGCGAAGAGGATTTGGCTTCGATCAGTGAGAGGCTTGCTCAGTTCGATGAATATGATATAGTACAGTAATATGTAATCCGGTTGTTTTGATATACATGATTGTTTGCGTGTATTATTTTATAATTTTATTTTCTTTACTTGTAGGATATTTTTGGTGACACCTTTGCGTCAATTAGTTTTCATGCTATCTTAGATTAAGCCATGGAGTATCTTGAGTTAAGCTTTTATGGCCCTAGAGTGGACTTCACTGTTGAAGGCAACTTCCAGGCTGACACAAGGTTTTATTTAAGTGGAAATGATCAGCTAATAAGACCTTGTTTATTATCTATGGTAAAGCATCGGGTTGTCCATACCAAAAGAAAGAGAGTGCACTAATTCATACACTAATGTATATCGATGAAGTACTAGGATACAATATTATAAATTTCAACTATGTTAAATATCAGAGGTTATGTGCTCTGGCAAATACTCAAGTGTAATGATGTATGGATATTTGCATAAGTAGTATGCATAACTATATTGTATGACTAACTAAAGTTAAATTCAAGTTTCTGGATATATATCTATGTCCTTGAATGTGAAGACAGCTACCAAATCCTGATATTGCTTTAGGATGTTGTCCATCGAAGTTCAGTCCTGGTCTGTTGAATTGGATGTTTAAGTAGTCTCTGTTTACATGCATGTACTTCTCTTGTTTGTAGAAGTTGATCTCTACACGTGTCATTAGTGACAGGTATCCTTATCACCCATCATTAATGTTAAATAATTAGTGACATATGTCCTTATAACCCATCACGAATATTATGTCATTAGTGTCTGCGTGTGTCTAATGACTCTATCACTAGTGACGGGTTGTTATTATCACCCATCACTAATGACCGAGTCCCAGAGACGGGTTGGAAATCTACCCATAACTAATGACTCAATAACCAATGACGGGTAGTAAATAAACCTGTCACTAATGACTCCGTCACTAGTGACGGGTTGTTATTATCACCCATCACTAATGACTGAGTCCCAGAGATGGGTTAGAAATATACCTGTCACTAATGACTCAGTAACCAATGACGGGTGGTAAGAGATTGTCACTGATGACTCGGTGAGTAGTGGCAGTTTGTAGTTAACACTTATCACTAATGACCGAGTCCCAGAGATTGGTTGGAAAGCTACCCATCATTGGGGATCAATAATTAGTGATGGGTGGTACATACACCTGTCACTAATGACTGAGTCTCAGAGACGGGTTAAAAATCTACCCATCACTAATGACTCAGTAATCAATAACGGGTGGTAAGAAACTGTCATTGATGACTCTATCAGTAGTGACAGTTTATAGTTAACACCCGTCACTAATGACCGAGTCCTAGAGATGGGTTGGAAAGCTACCCGTCACTGGAGATCGATAATTAGTGACGGGTGGTACATACACCCATTACCAATGACGGTCACAGTGACGGGCAACTGGCCTGCTCAAGTCTTAGGAGACGTATTTTAGTGATGGATCTCAATTATGACCCGCCACTAGTGATTATCATTAATGAACCCGTCACTAATGTTTTATCATTAGTGATGCAATAAGAGTGACGGGTGCCGTAACCATCACTAATGACGGTTATCACCCGTCCCTCCCCGCGCAGACGTACGCGCCCTGCACGCGTGCAGCTGACAATGTCATGAGGCTAGCACCCTCAGCGAGCGGGTTGTCAATTACGTAGGCGGCGCAAAAGCTCGTGATGGAGGTGTTGGTCATTGCGGTTTGTGCCACCTGCACTGCCGTTGGGTCCCGCCGCCAAGTAAGACACTACGTAGCAGCTGGGCTGTGAGGACCCATCCAAACAGTATTCAAATTAATCATCAGGCGGATCATTATTCATAATCCAACCTCGACGATTTACCTGAATACTATTCCGGCAGTCCCGGCACGTGTTTTGTGCCCAAGGATCGGAACACATGCCTCCAACATAGTGCATCACAACATAGCTTAATAAAGAGCAAGTAATAAACATTTATATTACAAATATTAAGCATGCAACAAGTTATCACAATTTACAACAAAAGAGAGCTAGGAGGAGACTAAAACCTGCTCAACTCCTAACCAGCAAAAGAACTAAGCATCGGAAGACTAAAAGCTATACAACAAAAGGATATGGAGCCACATGCCCTTAGGCTCCATACCAAAACACTGAGTTCCGAGTAGAGTGTGCTACTCCTGCCCGTCACCCTGATCGGCAGGCACAAAGTAGCCAAACACCGCCTCTTCCTCGCCGACCTGCGAACCTGCATCAACTTAAGGGCAGCACCCTGAGTACGAAGGTATTCGCAAGTATTACACAATATAGAGCACATATACATAGCTCGACTCTAAGGATCATGCATTGGCTAGTAGCAAGGATTAAACATGGTTAATTTAATTAAGCGGTAAGCATCCTAGACATAGGTGTGAGCAACTGACTTAACCAACTTATGTGAAACTACCCTGCCATAACTAACAACTGAGCATATGTAAAAGTAACAACAAGTATATCAATGTGAACAAGTGCCAACTCGAACCACCAACCGCCAACCACCATACCCAGACCATAGTCACATGCCCAACCATCAACCTCATGCCATCATCCACAAACCACAAAGAAAACTCTACGACCGGGTGCAGATGAAACAATATCATGCTCATGACCGAGAGCGCGGCAATTCAAACTATTTATACACTCTATAGGGGGATACTCCTAGACCCACACGACACGAGGACCATACGGCTTGTGCCACCGGTCAAAGTGCACACAAGGGGATACTCGTGACAATCTTTCCCAACCAGCCCCAACCGTGTGGGGCATGCATCGCTCGGCGCGGCGATACTAGAACTACTCCCAGAGCAAACTAGTACCGCTTACAAGCCCGCCCGCTCACACTGTTGATGTTCACGCCCACAAAGCCACAACTGCGAAGGTATTCGGCTCGCCTTACCATTAGATCGGCATATGGTGAGTAAGGTAAGTGCTAAAGCTAACACCCCCGATGATCGACCTTAAATGATACAAGCGGTCTATGGTGCTCGGGTTTCCTCTCCCGACCTGCTCCCTGGACTTTCCACTGAGGCAGACGACACCCCTAACACAGCCCACATCTCGTCTCATACTCACCACTCACCAACCATACCATCACCAACAACATGTAATTGTAAACAGTAGTAGATCCTATTCTCGAGAATAACGGAGAACGCCGTCGTTCGACTTCTACCGAAATACCTAAGCATTGCTAAGCATGTATATCATACTCGTACCTAGACATAACACCATCTCTAGGCTACAAGGAAATTACTTTAATAATTGACCAAGGTAGAAAGATGCAATCGGCATAGGTTCTACCCAAGGGTACCTGGCACATGCATACATTTATAAGCATATTCATCAATTGAGACTTTCAAATTTGACATGGGTGAAATATGTTAGTTGCTTGCCTTGCTGTTCAGGTGGCTGCCCAAAATCTCCTTCGCTCTCCTGGAAAATCGGCTCGATGTTCTCTAAAAAGAAAAACGCGTGCAATGCCATGAGTATGGATGAAATGCAACAATGCATGCCATATGATGCGTAAAACATGTTAAAAGTGCAAACATGCGAATTAGAACAAAATTGGGACTTAAACCCATTTGAAAAGTTACTGAAAGTGCGGAACCTCCGGAGATTTGCGCAACTCAGGCAAACTCCGGACTATCCGGAGAATTCTCCAGATACTCCGGACATGTGCGGACCCTCCGGACTTTGTCCGGACACTCCGGACATTGACAGTAAATGTGTTTTCGCTGATTCGTTGATCGATTCAATTTGAACACTAGCACATACTTGACATAAACATGGTCATACACTATATAAGGGGTTTAGATCCAATTAATTACGCAATATTAAATATTGAAACCATTTCAATGACTCATTAAACCTTAGTGCGTATTTCATTAACCAACGGAATTCAAACACTCATCTCATGGCTCATAGTATTTTTAATGTGTAGAGCATGTTAATACAAGGCTAACAAAAGTGGTTTCATAATTTTAAGACATGGCAACAACTAACCATGATCTAAACAAGCCGAAACACATTTAATTAACTCACTAATTTTTAAAAATATTTTCTGGAGTTCCAACATTTTTAAAACATAGTTCACGCTCATACGAAGCTAACGCAACTGGTCTCACATCGTTTGGAGTTCGAATGAATTAATTATGAATTTTACAAGCCTCAACACGCCTGATGAATAGTAAGTACGGACCCTCTGCACTTTTCTGCGGAACTTCTGCACTTTTGCGGACTATCCGCACTTTTCTGCGGAGGTTCCGGACTGCGAAACCTCTGGACAATTTTCTAGAGGTTTCGGACTTTCTAGAACTCTTCCCATTTAAGGGAAAACTTTGCCAAATTAATTTACGATCTTTTCCACTCTAAAGGGGATATGTTTGGGAGAGTTTAAAGAGTCTAGAACTCAACTAACCACCTAGCAACTCAATTCCTAAATCAAATCTCATCTAAATCCTCATTTTGGTCCAAAACCTCAAAAACTCATGAACTTTGCTAAAACTCGAAATCGATCAACCAAATCACGAATTCTTGCCATGGGGAGCCTAAGAGACTTACTCAAGATGCTTGTAGAGTTGGGTGACCGCGGGGAAGTGGAGGAAATGCTCAGGAAACGAAGAATTCCGGTGTTCTTCTTATTTTAACCCTAAACACCAAAATGAGCCAAGAACGACTCAAATCCTTCGGGAATTCGAATATGAATTGGATGGATGTGTAGCTTATGAGCTCTAGAATGCAATGGTACCACATGCTTATCTCCAATCCCTCTCTTGAGCTCGGATTTTGGAAGAAATGGAGAGAGGGCTTGAGAGGGGAGAGGGAGCTCGGGTGGGAGGCATGAGGGAGAGTGAGGAGGAGAGAGAGTGGGCAGGTGGGGGCTACCACTTGAGTGGTTGGAGGGTGGGTGAGGTGTGGGGCCCACGTGTTAGATAAAGGGGTCCATTTTGACTGCGAATTTAATTCTTTTCTCTTCCGAATTTCTTTATCTCATCCAATTGACTTATAACGAACTGCATTAGCATTCCGAATTACAATTATGCAAAATTAAACATAATGCTTAAGAAGCATGATTATGCTTAATTGCGTGATTAAGAATTTGGGACATGACATGGGCGCCGAGGTCGCCACTACAAATGTGGTGATATGAACCTGCTTAACTCTAAGCTCTCTAGTTTTTGGGAGATGCAAGACAAGGGATGCAAGGATGGTGTTGGACCAGCTTCACACACGCACATGCACCCTCACGGTGTTTCGCGCAAGGGAGAAGAAAGAAACACACACGCAGAGCAAATAGAATTTTTGTGTTGTGGCACTGCACACCAGAGCTTTTCTTTCTCTATTTACTTCACCACACTGCACTAAAAATACTGATTACATGGACTCATATTTAAGGATGTCAAGCCACTGACTCTAGACCTTAACTCATGCTACTAACACAACGCCCACCTCCTCTTAGACTTGGCCACATCTCCTTGTCCATGCCACCATCACCTACAAAGGCTCCCTGCATGCAAGCACTTACATGCAGGCTATGACCTCCTCTAGTGCCACCAATTCACACATGCACCTGTTGCCTTGCTCTCCTATATACGCACACATGACTAACTCCAACTAACCTACTACGTGCGCTCGACTACTAGCATGCTGATCCACCCACAATGCACACACATTTTGTGCATCACTTACAGCTAATCAACTCCCTAAGGCATGCCACATGCTAGCTAACTTGGATGCATCCCACTAATAGGACTCGATGCACATGCAAAACACCTAAACAACAAGATTAAATCCAACAATCACTCCCTAATCTTGTTGGCATTATTTTGAGCACCTGTTACCAGCTTCAAAGTAATGCAGGCTCATCATCAGCATCCGCTAAGGCAAGGTGCACCACACCCTTCTTCACCTTCTTCACCTCTTCACACTCGTCAGCGAAGTGACCGTACCCACCACAATTACGGCAATCAATCTTCTACTTGTCAAACTTGCCGTGGTACTTCTTCTTGTCACCATTTTTCTTGATGCCGCTGCCAAAGCCCTCATCTCTCTTCTTCTCTTCAGCAACCTTGGCCACCCACTCGGTGCATGAGAGCAACTATTGTGGTTCCTCTTCCTTGTCATGGAGCCCCTCTTTCAAGGACTCCTCGAACGCCCTCAAGTGTTTGATAATCTCCATCACTGGCATCTCTGTCACATCCCCTGATTGTATGATGGTGTTGACAATGGGTAGGAACTTGTCGGGGACGAAGTGCAGGAGCTTCTCAACAACGGTGCTCTCCACCACTTCCATACCGAGAGAGCATATCTCGTTTATGATCATGGCAACCTTCAAGGCAAACTCATTAACTTTCTCAGATTCACCCATGTACATACCATCAAGCTCCCTCTTGAGAGTTTGTACTTAGGCCTTCTTCACACAGTCTTCACCAACATGCATCTTCTTGAGAGTGTCCTAAGCCTCCTTTGTTGTCTCCTCCTTGCATATGGCCATCACCACAACCTCTTGCATAGCTTGGACAATGGTGGTGAGAGCCATCTGGTCATTCTTCTCATTGACCACTCCATCGCCCTCCACGGCCGCCCACACGCCTTATGCATGCACGAAGATCTTCATCTTCACCGCCCACACCCTATAATTGCTCTTCGTGAGCATGGAGTACTAGAGGGTGACGGCACCCTCTCTCGCTGGCTCTTTCAATACGGCGGTACCAACGTCAGCAGTACCGCATCTCGATGACCTGTCACCCGGCATGATCTTTGACATTCATTCGACCTAGCTTTGATACCAATTGTTGGCCTAGCTTCACACACGCACACACACCCTCACGGTGTGTCGCTCACAGGTGAAGAAAGAAACACACACAGAGCACAGAGAATTTTTGTGTTGCGGCACTGCACACTAGTGCCTTTCCTTCTCTATTCACTTCACCACACGGCACTAAAAATACTGATTACATGGACTCATATTTAAGGGCATCAAGCCACTAACTCTATCCCTTAACTCATGCTACTAACACCACACTAATCATGCCACTAACAACACCTGCATGGAGACATGCGTGCACACACACACATGGGTCAACTAACTTGATCCACTTTTCAAGCCACAACACCCACCTCCTCTTAGAATTGGCCACATCTCCTTGTCCATAACACCATCACCTGCAAAGACCCCTTGCATGCAAGCACTTACATGCAGTTCGTGACCTCCTCTAGTGCCACTAATTCACACATGCACCTGCTGCCTTGCTCTCATGTACAAGCACAAATGACTGACTCTAACTAACCTACTACGTGCGCTCGATTACTGGCCTACTGATCCACCCACCATGCACACACATTTTGTGTTTCACTTATAGCTAATCAACTCCCTAAGCCATGCAACACGGTAGCTAACTTGGACGCATCCTACTACTAGGATTCGATGCACATGCAAAACACCTAAACAACAAGATTAAATCCAATAGATGGGTCTATTTAATGGCAATACGACAAGGAAAGTGAGGTGATGCATGAATGGTTGTTTTTTGTGATCTAATTGCTAACTTAAGCTCAAGAATCATTAACCTTAGACCATGAACACCTACTAAATAGCGGAAGCATGATCCCTGACCCATATTTGGAGAAACCATTAGCGTGTAGATCCCTTGGGGGTAGAGCAATGACGTGGATCAGTACTTACTGGGGACACGTAGCGCAGTGTCGTCGGTAAAGATGTAGTTGATGCAAACACAATCGCCAGTGTGGTGGTGTGGTTAGTGTAGATGTGGTCACTGGGGAGGTGTTGTAGATGACGTTGGCGTGGCGGCAGGCCTTCGCTTCGTTCACAGTGTCCTTAGGATCGGTTAGGGTTTAGGTATGTGTGGGGCGAGGCAAAACCTCACGGGAATGATGGTTCCATGAGGTGCTGGCTCACCTTTTTTTATTTTGCCTGCACAAAACAGGACTACAACCAATTCGTTGATTGCACCTCCAAAAAAGGCACATGGTGAGGTTCGTGCCTCCCTTAATTTTCGTTTTTAGTTCGCCGCCGAGATCATAACCAACATTCCCCCCTTGATTGTAAGGCTAACATCATAAGTCCACTCTCAACAAAACAACACACCAAGGCAATGTGTTATAACAGCCAATAAAATACCACTCAAATCCCAGTACATATAGTGCATTATTCCATCACAAAATAGATATTCATTATACTTAATGGGGTTTGTTTGTTTTATGGTCCTCTTATCCACTTATCTAGAAAGATTTTCTAATAAACCCATGCTAGCAACATGATCATGAAAGATATTGGGTTGTAATCCTTTAGTAAGCGGATCCACAAACATTGATTTAGTACTTATATGCTTGACACTAATTGTTTGATCTTAGATTCTATCTTTCACAACATGATACTTAATTTCAATGTGTTTGGTAGCACCATTTTTTTTGTTGTTATTTGTATAGAAAACTGATGGCTGATTATCGTAGTATAAGGTAAGTGGTTTAGAAATATTGTTTACCACTCTAAGTCACGGATAAAGTTTTTAAGTCATACAACTTGTCTGGTAGCCTCATAACATGCCACAAACTCATCTTGCATCATTGATGATGTCCTAAGCATTTGTTTGGAGCTTTTTTACGAAATAGCTCCTCAATCGAAGGTGAAGATATAACTTGATGTGGATTTCTTAGTATCTATACACCCCACAAAAATCTGCATCCGAATAACCCACAACTTCAAGATTATTGTATTCTCCTTATGTGAGCATATAATGCTTAGTGCCTTGCAAATAATGCTAGAGCATACATAATGCTTCTGATAGCTGAAGTGTAAGGAACCACCTTCAACTGATCAGTTTCAAATTTGTTCCTTGGACATTGGAATGTCCTAAACTTATCACTCTTAACAATAGGAGTAGGTGAGTCAAAACACTTACGCATATTGTATCTTTTCAGTACTCCATCAATGTATGCCTTTTAATACTCATTTGGATCTATCTCGTTGAATCTCAGTGCCAAGAACTTAAGAGATGTCACCAAGATTCTTCATATCAAAATTAAAGAAAAGGAATCTCTTGGTCTCATACATCATATCCTTATTGCTGCTCTCTAATAAGATATCATATGTATAAAGCACTAAAATGGTAAATTTACCCACTTTAAATTTAACATAATGTAGTTGTCTACTTCATTTTTCTTCAAACCAAAATTTCTTATAACCTTATCAAATTTAAGGTATCACTGCATAGATACTTGCTTTAGTCCATAAATTGATTTCTTAAGTCGACATCTCATATGTTCATTGCCTTCCACGACAAAACCTTTCGGTTGGGCCATGCAAACATTTTCTTTCAAGTCACCATTAAGGAGTGTCGTTTTAACATCTATCTGGTGCAGCTCTAAATCATAATAAGCCACAAGTGCCATTACAATTCTAAACCAATCTTTAGTTGAGACAGATGAAAAGGGATCATTGTAGCCAATCCCTTCTCTTTGTGAGATGCCTTTGCTACAAGCCTTACTTTGAATCTTTCAATGTTTCCATTAGAGTCATGTTTGGTTTTGTAGATCCACTTACAACCTACTATTTTGGCTCCATGAGAAATTGTTATTAGTCCTAGACATCATTAGTGCTCACAGACTTTAATTCACCCTTCGTGGAATCAAGCCATTTAGGTGAACGTTCACTCATCATGACCTCCGTATGTGAGTTAAGATCATCTATCTTCCCTATATCATTAACATCTTCATTCATGTAAACTAGATAACCATTCGAGATGGCATATCTCATGTCCCTTTGTGTTCTCCTAATGGGTTTATTAGCTATTGTAGGATTAGATGCTACAAGGGACTATTGAGGCTCATCATTAGGTGCATCATTAGTAATTTCAAAGTCCTTAACAGGGGGTGCAACAACAATATTCTCTACTAGAGGTGCAACCACATGAGGCATAGGAATAAAAATCTCTTGGAAAAGCGGTGATGGAACCGAAACCTGCTTCTCCTTAAGATCCATTTCCCTAGGCTCCAGATCGCCACTAATTCTATCATTTTCTTAGAACATGGCATGTCTTGTTTCTACAAACTTAGTGATCCGATCAGAACAGTAAAAGCGATACCCCTTAGTTCTTTCAAGATACCCAATAAAATGGCAACTCACTGTCTTAGGATCTAATTTCCTAATATGTAGATTAAAAACCTTATCTTTAGCAGGACAACTCCACACGCGTAAGTATCCTAAGCTCGGTTTTCTCTCAGTCCATAATTCATAAGGTGTCTTAGGTGCCAATTTATTGGGAACCCAATTAAGTATATGCGCGACTGTCTTAAGTGCTTCTATCCACAAACCAACTTGTAAACTAGAATAGTTAAGCATGCTTTGTACTATATCCATAAATGTACGGTTGCGTCTCTCAGCTACCCCATTTTGGTGTGGTTCACTACATGTAGAATACTAAGATACAATACCATTTTCTTGAAGGAATTTGGCAAAGGGGCAAAAAACTTTGTTCATAAGGGGCATGTCTCCCATAGTATTCTCCCCCAGGTCTGATCTCACTAATTTAATCTTTAAATTGTGCTGATTTTCTACTTCAACCTTAATATCTTAAATTTGTCGATAGATTCAAATCGATTCTTAATGGGAAAGAGATAACCATAATAGGAGAAATCATTAATGAATGTAATAAAAGAATCAAAATGAATATGTCATAGGAAAAGGACCACAAATATGAATATGAGTTGATTCTAGGAGTCATGTGCTTCACATGGCTCCCTTCTTAATTTCTCTTACATACTTTTCTTTAATGTAGTCGATGTAGTGGTCTTAGTCAGAGAAGTCTTATGGGTGGAGACTCTCTTCCTTAATGAGACACTCCATTCCCCACCTCCACATGTGGCCCAAACGACAGTGCCACGGTTTCGAGGAAGTCTCGTGATTTGCGCTTCTCTTACATTTACTATTCACATCACGTACATTCAAAGATATAGAGGACTCATTTAGAGGAAGCATATATAGTTTGTCTTGTCTGATAGCAAGACCAACAATACTTGAATTAAACTTAATAATGCATTTATTATTTCTGAAATTACATTCAAATCCATCATTGTCCAATAAAGAAATGGAAATAAGATAATAAGATTCCTCCTCATGGTATGAACTAAACTACATTATTAAGATGAAGAATGAATGTGCTATCTAATACTAATGGTAGTTATGGTAGTTATCCAACAGCATCAACCTTTGCTTCTTTTCCATTAGTGACTCTGAGACTTCGCTCCCCCCCCCCCTTCTTAGAGTTCTTGTGGTAAGGAATCCCTGTAATGAATTGGTAACATGCACAACAGCACCTAAGTAATTCCACCAAATATTAAGGGAAAAGTCAGCGTAAAGAGATTCATCAATAAATATTATAACATCATTACCCTTTCTAGCAAGCCACTTTAGGAAACCAACACAATCCATTTGATGGTTCCCTGGTTTGTGACAGAAATGCATCCATCCTCATTAGATGCTCCTTGAGAAGCAGGAGCATTAGAAAGAGTAGGTGCCTTGGGCGCCTTGGGTCCCGACTTGTCAGACTTAGGGGAGAAATATATCTTCTTCTTGGATTTGCAGTCCCCTTGGCACTTTATTGTCACATCCCAATTCCGTAACCATGTCATTATGCATAATCATGTATCATGAGCATCATGTTTATTTGTTAATCATTGATGAGTGCTTGTTGTTTCTTATGGTGATTTAGAAATTACTTTGAGTTATGAAAATATCCGATGTTAGAGTTCTCGCTAGTTTAAGTCTCACATAGGCGTGGCGGGTAAATCCATTTAAAATTTGTTCATCTTGTTTGTAATCGCTGCACATGTTTACGTAGAAGTTGCGCAGCTGAAATTCTTGTCTGATGAGGACATCACTCCCTCGGATACATACAATGATCCTCCATTGAACTTTCAAGGTCCAATCACAAGAGCTCGCGCACGACAATTAAATTTAGAGGTGAGCTCGTTCCTAAGCAACTCTTTATATAAGTTTGAGAATAGATTACTACTTAATGATTATGTGTTGTTTAGGAATCATGGAGAGGACAAGGAAACACATAGAGGAAGGCTTGGAGGCGTGGAGGAGCAGCTAGGACGTCCAACAACAGCAGGAGGTCCAGTCCAACTCGAGTCCGAATCAGCCTCGGCCTCCAGGACCAGCGAGCAATAAAACAGACGCCCAGGACGCATCCGGACTCCGTTTTTGACGATTCACATATGGTTGGAAAGATAATTTCATAAGGAAACCAATGGCGTTGGTTTGAGGTCCAAATTCATTCTGAGTCAACAGGAAACGTCGAAACAAGTTAGCGTCCAGAATCTGTCCCGGTGCTGCGTCACCGTTTTTGGTCCGTTGGGCCATGTATCGTGTTGGAGTCCATTAGGGACGCATCTAGGGGTCCTTGGCCGACCCTAATCCTTTATATACAGTAGCCGCCGCCCTAATTAGGGTTGGATTTTGCTTAGATTATTCTGTCAAGAACAGTTTCGCCGTTTCGTCGGTTTGTGAGACCCCAACTCGTGAGATTAATCATTCATCTGCAATTTGGTTGCATTCTTCCTTGTTCTTGCTTGTGTTCTTCAATTCGCAGGCAAGGATTTTAGCCTTCTTGGCGAGGTCAACCATGCAACGCCGATTGATAACCAGAGGAGACGTGGTGCTGCGATTGCGGGGTTTCGGATCGTGTTGTTCGGAAGCCGGATCGACTTGTGTCTCGTTTCCACCAAATCGAGAGTTACCAGAACCTTTCGGAAAATCGGGAACCCTTGTTCATATTAAGTGGTATTCAGAGCTTCAGGTATACCGTCAGGTTCATATCTACCCTTAGTTTCGAGTGTTTTCGCCTTCGTTCCATAGTCCACTGCCATATCGTTTTTTTTTTCCTGTCCTACAACCCTTCCGCGCCTTTAGCTTTTGCATATTTCAGTTTCAGAGTTCGTCGTGTTGAGTTTGTGTCCTGGTCAAGGTCTTGTTGCTGGTTAGGTCGTGTTAGAGTCCAGTTCGTGTGTTTTCCCCCACCGTTTCCATCAAACCCTAGCCTCCGTCGCATATTTTCCTCACTTTCTTCCCGTTTTGTCCTCTAATTCGGAGTCGTTTCTCAAATCGGGCATAACTTTCGCATACGAACTCCGTTTTTAGAAAAGTCATAGAGTTTTTCGCATTGAAACAGCGTTTCGGATCCGTTCGTCCCCCGCTTCGTCGGGTTCGGCGAAATCAGAATTCCCAAATTCGCCTCCGAAGTTTGAGTTTTCAATTTCCAAATATTTTTCTCATTTTACGGCTGAACTTCAGAAAATTCTACAGGCCACGTCTTTCACTTGTTTAAGCTCAAATTTTCTGTGGTTCCCTCTTGTGTGCTCCTAAGTGAAAAAAAAATATCAAAAAAATAAAAAGAAAAAGTCGAATTTTCCCAAAAAAACAACGACAGCCCAAAAAAATAGAAAAAAGAGAGGGGTAAAAGAGGAACAATATCTAGAGGAGCACATAGAGAAGGGCAAAGTGAGCTGTGTTAGCGTGTGCTGTTTAGTCCTTTGTTTCTGTTGCTCTTGCTATCCATCATACTTGTTTCTCCACCTTGTTTAACACACATACTTGGTACTTTTAACACTTTAGGCCAGCAACGAGAACAAGTACTTGGGACTATAATTCAGCATTACTATCTGTTTCTGATTTGTGTTCCACATATACATATTTGTTCTCTTTGTGTGCCTTCCAAGCCCCACAGATTCTTCTGAACAGCACTGGTTTGCATCCCTGCAATCGCTCGCACGCCTTCCAGGTATCCTTTGCTTTGCTGGTAAGAACCCTGGTAAGAGCTTGGTAAGGTGTCTACCTTTGCTGATCTTGATTGAGAGGCACCACTCCATCTTTGTAGTACGATTATTAGGGATTACCTTCACTGTTTGTTGTTGTGTTTGTTTCCACAATGTCAGTTGAAGGAGATAAAACGCCAAAGGACTTCAAGGAGTGTGTCAGCCAAGAGCAGCTACAAGCTGTTGTAGACAATGCTCAGAAGGAGATGAGGGAGACAGTCATCAAGGCTGTAACTGAAGCGATAATTGAGATGAAACTCGCAAACGCGGTTGAGCGGGTGGACAAACGGTTATCCGAGCTCACCGACAGGGTAAATGCTTTGGAAAACCGTCCTGTGCACAACGAAGATGTGAATGGAAGCAACACCGGTGATGAGTTGTATGATGACGATGTTAATGTTGATCCAGCGGCGACATTGCAAAACAGATTACGGCGTCGTCTTCGCACTAACACCACAGGTATGGGTGGCGTTCCACATCACCACCACCATTGAGGTATGTATAATCGAGCTCCTGAAGATCCTTATGCTAAGGTTAAATTTACTATACCTTCTTTTTCGGGACATTATGATGCTGAGGGATATCTTGATTGGGAGATGACAGTAGAGCAAAAATTTAGTGCCCATCAAGTACCTGAACAACATAGAGTTAGACAAGCCACTAGTGAGTTTAAAGATTTTGCTATTATTTGGTGGACTGGTTTAGCTGCAGATGGTGCCACACCTCGTACATGGGAAGAGCTTAAGGTTGCTATGCGTGATAGATTTGTTCCCCCATCTTATCATAGAGACTTGCGTAAGAAATTGATGCGCTTAGAACAGGGAGATAAATCTGTGCAGGATTATTATGGTGAGCTTCAAAAGGGCTTGATGCGTTGTGGCATAGTAGAGGGAAACGAAGATTCTATTTGTCGATTTTATTCGGGTTTGAGACGTGAAATCCAGGATATTATTGATTATAAAGAATTTAACAATGTCAACCAGTTGTTTCAGTTTGCTATGCTTGCAGAGAAGGAGTTGCAGGGGCGTGAGCAGCAGGGCAAGTACAAGGCCAGCACCACATACACGCCGCGCACAGGACCATCCTTTGGGCTGTCCAAACCATCCACTTACAGGGCTCCCTCACCAGCGAGCAAGCGACAAGCAGCTACGGCACCAAATCCTGTCACTACACGACCTTCGGGCTCAGGTAAAAATTCTGTTTTGCAGGGACCTTCCAAGAGTGCTTCCTCTGTTGCATCAACGGGACGCACCTCTGGCATTCAATGCCGTCGCTGCCATGGATTCGGTCATGTGCAGAAGGATTGCCCAAGTCAGCGGGCATACATTGCAACGGAAGATGGGTACATCAGCGCCTCTGACATTGAAGAAGAAGAAGAACCAGTTGTTGAGGAGAGCAACGAAATCTTGGGCAGTGATGACACAGCGACCTATAGGAGCATCATTGTGCAGCGGGCGCTCAGCACAAAGGTACAACAACCAGAGAAGCTGCAACGCCATAACTTGTTCCAGATTTTCTTCGTCATCCAAAATCGGCGAGCACGTGTCATCATCGATGGAGGTAGTTGTAATAATTTGGTGAGTTCAGATTTGGTCAAGAAGCTTGGCTTGACCACACGCCAACACCCCCATCCATATAATCTTCAGTGGTTTAATGATGCTGGAAAAGCTAAGGTAACACAAACTTGCAGAGTTTCTTTTTCCATTGGTTCCTATGCTGATTATGTTGACTGTGATGTGGTACCTATGGAAGCTTGCTCACTTTTATTGGGTCGACCTTGGGAATTTGATAATGATGCTATACACCATGGTAGAAGTAATACATATACTTTTATGCATAAAGGAAAGAAAATTACTTTGGTTCCTATGACCCCTGCTGAAATTGTACAAGCTGATAAAGAACGAGCTGCTAATTTGCGTGATACTAAATCAGAAAATCAGCAAGTTGCTAATTCTCTTTACCCACCTAAAAAGGATAAGTCTACACCTAGTTCTAAGGTAGAGGGCATAAAATTGAAGGGTGGTGTTATGCTTGCACTAAAAAGTGACCTTGCTGAAATTTCTAATAATGATATTTGCTACACCTTGGTTTGCAAACGAGTTTTGTATTCGCTTGATGATGTTATTAGTTCGATACCTCCTACTGCCACTAACCTTTTGCAGGAGTATGAGGATGTTTTCCCAGCTGAGATACCCCCGGGACTGCCACCTATGAGAGGGATAGAGCATCAAATCGATTTGATCCCGGGAGCAACATTGCCAAATCGTGCTGCGTATCGAACCAATCCCGAGGAGACTAAGGAAATTCAGCAGCAAGTCCAAGAGCTTTTGGACCGCGGGTATGTACGTGAGAGCCTTAGTCCTTGTGCTGTTCCTGTGATTTTGGTTCCTAAGAAAGATGGTACTTGGCGTATGTGTGTTGATTGTAGAGCCATCAATAACATTACTATTCGATATCGCCATCCTATTCCTAGACTTGATGATATGCTTGATGAGTTGTGTGGCTCTGTAATTTTTACAAAGATCGACTTGCGTAGTGGTTACCACCAAATTAGAATGAAACTTGGAGATGAATGGAAAACAGCTTTCAAAACTAAATTCGGATTATATGAGTGGTTAGTAATGCCTTTTGGTTTAACTAATGCGCCTAGCACTTTCATGCGTTTGATGAATGAGGTTTTAAGAGCTTTTATTGGACGATTTGTGGTGGTTTACTTTGATGACATATTGATTTATAGCAAGTCTTTGGATGAACATATGGATCACTTACGTGCTGTTTTTAATGCTTTACGTGATGCACGTTTATTTGGTAACCTTGAGAAGTGCATCTTTTGCACGGATCGAGTCTCTTTTCTTGGCTATGTTATTACTCCACAGGGAATTGAGGTGGATGAGATGAAAATTGAAGCCATAAAGAGTTGGCCGGTGCCCCAAAACATCAAACAGGTGAGAAGTTTTCTTGGACTTGCAGGTTTTTATCGTCGTTTCGTGAAGGATTTCAGCGCCATTGCTGCCCCCTTACACGAGTTGACAAAGAAAGGTGTGGTGTTCCATTGGTGTAAGGCACAAGAGGAGTCCTTTGACACTTTGAAGGACAAGCTTACGCACGCACCATTGCTGCAACTTCCAAATTTTGGTAAGACCTTTGAGCTAGAATGTGATGCTAGTGGAGTTGGCATTGGAGGTGTTTTGATGCAAGAAGGTAAGCCCGTTGCATACTTTAGCGAAAAATTGCATGGCCCTGTTCTTAATTACTCTACGTATGATAAGGAATTGTATGCACTTGTACGTTCTTTAGAGACGTGGCGTCATTATTTGTGGCCTAAAGAATTTGTTATACATTCAGATCATGAATCGCTTAAGTATCTTCGTTCTTAAAATAATCTGAATCGTAGACATGCTAAGTGGGTTGAATTTATTGAATCTTTTCCTTATGTTATCAAACACAAGAAAGGGAAGGATAATATAATTGCTGATGCTTTGTCTAGACGATATGCTTTGTTGTCCCAACTTGATTATAGAATTTTTGGACTTGACTCAATAAAAGAACAATATGTGCTTGATCCTGATTTTAAAGATGTATTGCTGAACTGTAAAGAGGGACGTACATGGAACAAGTTTGTGATCAATGATGGATTTGTGTTTAGAGCTAACCGTCTATGCATTCCAGTTGGTTCCGTTCGTCTTTTGTTGTTGCAGGAAGCACATGGAGGAGGATTGATGGGACATTTTGGTGCTAAGAAGACGGAGGATATGTTGGTCACACATTTCTTTTGGCCAAAGATGAGGAGAGATGTTGAGCGGTTCGTGGCACGCTGTACCACATGTCAAAAGGCTAAGTCTCGCTTGAATCCACATGGTTTGTATATGCCTCTTCCTGTTCCTTCTATTCCTTGGGCAGATATTTCGATGGACTTTGTTTTGGGATTGCCTAGGACTAAGAGGGGGAGGGATAGCATTTTTGTTGTTGTGGATCGTTTTTCTAAGATGGCACATTTTATACCTTGTCATAAAAGTGATGATGCCGTTTATATTGCTGACCTCTTTTTCAAAGAGATTGTTCGCTTGCATGGTATGCCTTCTACTATTGTTTCAGATCGCGACGCTAAATTTTTGAGTCACTTTTGGCGCACTCTATGGAATAAGTTGGGTACAAAACTATTGTTTTCTACTACTTGCCACCCACAAACTGATGGCCAAACGGAGGTAGTGAACCGCACTTTGGGTACCATGTTGAGAGCTATTTTGAAGAAAAATTTGAAGATGTGGGAAGAATGTTTGCCCCACGTGGAGTTTGCTTATAATCGGGTAACACATTCTACCACCAAGGTAAGTCCTTTTCAGGTAGTGTATGGTTTTACCCCTCGCGCTTCTATTGATCTTTTGCCTTTACCTACCACTGAAAGAACACATAGTGATGCTAGTGCACGTGCTGATTTTATTCGTAAGTTGCATGAAACAACTAAAATAAATATCGAAAAGATGAATGAAAAGTATAGAATTGCTGGTAGTGAAGGTAGGAAAGAAGTCAAACTTGAACCGGGTGATTTAGTGTGGTTACATTTAAGAAAAGATAGGTTTCCAGAGCTGCGTAAGTCTAAATTAATGCCAAGAGCTGCTGGTCCTTATAAGATAATTGAGAAAATAAATGATAATGCATATAAACTTGAGTTGCCACCTGAGTTCGAGGTTAGTCCTTCTTTTAACATTGCAGATTTGAAACCTTACTTGGGAGCCGATGATGAGCTTGAGTCGAGGACGACTCCAATTCAAGAGGGGGAGGATGATGAGGACATCACTCCCTCGGATACATACAATGATCCTCCATTGAACTTTCAAGGTCCAATCACAAGAGCTCGCGCACGACAATTAAATTTAGAGGTGAGCTCGTTCCTAAGCAACTCTTTATATAAGTTTGAGAATAGATTACTACCTAATGATTATGTGTTGTTTAGGAATCATGGAGAGGACAAGGAAACACATAGAGGAAGGCTTGGAGGCGTGGAGGAGCAGCTAGGACGTCCAACAACAGCAGGAGGTCCAGTCCAACTCGAGTCCGAATCAGCCTCGGCCTCCAGGACCAGCGAGCAATAAAACGGACGCCCAGGACGCATCCAGACTCCGTTTTCGACGATTCACATATGGTTGGAAAGATAATTTCATAAGGAAACCAATGGCGTTGATTTGAGGTCCAAATTCCTTCTGAGTCAACGGGAAACGTCGAAACAAGTCAGCATCCAGAATCTGTCCCGGTGCTGCGTCACCGTTTTTGGTCCGTTGGGCCATGTATCGTGTTGGAGTCCATTAGGGACGCGTCTAGGGGTCCTTGGCCGACCCTAATCCTTTATATACAGTAGCCGCCGCCCTAATTAGGGTTAGATTTTGCTTAGATTATTCTGTCAAGAACAGTTTCGCCGTTTCGTCGGTTTGTGAGACCCCAACTCGTGAGATTAATCATTCATCTGCAATTTGGTTGCATTCTTCCTTGTTCTTGCTTGTGTTCTTCGATTCGCAGGCAAGGATTTTAGCCTTCTTGGCGAGGTCAACCGTGCAACGCCGGTTGATAACCAGAGGAGACGTGGTGCTGCGATTGCGGGGTTTCGGATCGTGTTGTTCGGAAGCCGGATCGACTTGTGTCTCGTTTCCACCAAATCGAGAGTTACCAGAACCTTTCGGAAGATCGGGAACCCTTGTTCATATTATTGTCTCCCTAGTTAGTGGGACCCACTAGCCGGTCCCTCACCTCACCCTCCCTCTCCTACTCGGCTACAAAGCAGCAGCCCCACCCCTCTTCCTCAGCTCAATCTCTCACTCCCTCTCCCCCACCCAAACTGAGCAGCAAAGAATGTCACACCCGGTTTTAACGGCCAAAACCAAATGTGGCTTATGTGTGCCCAGGATGTTCAACACACATAAGGACATCACGGGTGAAATAACAAAAGCAATACTTCTATAGAATAAACGTTTAACTCTTACAACAATTGACATATATTATCTACTATGAAGATATCTGTAGTGGAACAAAAATATTGGTGCCCAACAACACCACAGGCAACCGATTGAGAGATACATACCTAGAACGTCACAACCTCGTCTTGACAGTCTTCAACATCTTTACTCACTGAGTAGCACCACACATGTCGTATGGCATAGGGAAAATAGCAAGTGTGAGCATATGACGCGCTCAGCAAGTATACAAGAGAATAATGATATGCAGACTTATAACAAGGACAAGCTTACGCAAGGGTTTATTTGCATAAATGTGAGTAAAGAAAAATATGTAACTTTAAAAATATTGAGAAATTATTAAGTGAATGTAACCCAATTAATCCAACCATTTAAGTTCACCTAAGGCCAACCCTCTTGACAACTATAACCACCTAGTACCACTAGTACTACCATACAATAACCATAAGCATTCCACCACCATACCCAAAACCAACTAAATATGTGAGGATCCAAGTCTCCCATAACCACAGGCACGACTGTTATAATAGTTTTACACTCTGTAGAGGTGGTCCAACTTTTCCCACTAGTCGTGATTTCTATGTTGCCGTGTTTGCAAGACACTTAACACACATCAGTGGTGTGCCACCAGGAGATCACTATGAAGCATTGACCTGGTTAGCTCCTGTACTCCAATAAATGCCAGCCAGGTGTCTAATCAATATGCTAAGCCTTACCCATATCAGTCTCGTGGTTGGTACGTTACTTCTTGTGTTTTCACTCCACGAACCAATCCTTATATGTGATATTTGGGCAAAGACTATCTAACTGGAAAATAACCAATAAAACCTAACACCACTACTTGGAACATATCCACAAGCCCAACACATTAACCACCATATCAAACCAACTCCTTGACCAAGTCCTAGGGTTCCATGTTACTAAGTGAAGTTCATCATCACTATTGCACAAGTCCACTAATCTAGTAAAAGACAATTTCCAACATTCTATTGGCATGGCTAAGCAATTCTACCTAAAAGACCAATACCAACTACCATCTAGGCTTCAAGGGATGTGAAGGAAAAACTAGGGCAAACCCTAACATAGGTGACTACCCATCAAGTTGACACCGCATGCAATTTTGTAAAGCAAAACATTTAAGAACATAGGTTCAAGATGATCAAGAAGTACACTTGCCTTTTACCAAATGCTGCTCAGTGCTGTCAAAATCTTGGTCTTGAAATCCCTCGAACAGATCCGAAGCGTTATCGACTAATTGCGAATTCTACCGACAAATAAAAGCAACATCGAATAAACTCCAAATAAACTCTAAATTGCAAAAACAATAGGAATAGAATGAAAGACTAGGATCTTTGATTGGGCTGGACAAAAAAAGGGAATTGACTAGAGTTCTTACATGGAATGATAAGGTTGTAGGGATCTAGATGTTAATAAGGGAAAATTACTATTATGCTATGATAATTAACACCTAAAACTAGCATGGTTGGATAGACCATGATTTTAGAAAAATTTGAGCAGAAGAATCACTCAAATCGGAGCTAAAATGAGAAAGATATGAAGCTTTTAAGTTTCAGGGGCTTTTCTACAAAATTACCTAATTTCCTGGAATTTTGGAATTATTTCTGTACTCAAAAAGATGAATTGTTGACTGGACAGCTGACCGGGTTGATTGGCTAATGTGGCATGGTGACACGGATGACACGCGGAAAGATGTTGATGTGGATGATGATGTGGCAAACTGAGCTGACTGGATTTATGGAGTGACACCTGTTGAGTTCCTATTGGTGGATGAAGGGGTATCAGAAGGATCTAATCATGGTCGTGCATCTTAGATCAGACGACTCAGGGGAATATGGGTGGCCGGAGGGGAATGACACGGTGGCAAAGGGCGGCGGTGAGCAAAACACGGCGGTGCATGGACGGAAAACACGCTGGACGGTGCTTCGGTGTATGGTGAGTTACAGCGAGTGGCAGAACATGAAGAGGAGGCGACGGCGATATCGATTGGGGCTTACCACAGGTGGCTTGGCTTTGGAAGAGGCTTGGCGACGGCGGAGGCGGTGGAGATGCAAGGAAGCTCGACGGGAAGATGGCTCCGACAGCCGGGAAGCGAAGACAAGGACTCCTGCGTGATTTGCGAGCTTTGGTGAAGCTTTCGGGTGGCTTGGTTGGGGCAAAGTGGCGCTAGAGCAGTGCGGCAGCGAGCTCGATCGAGGCACCAACTATGGTGACAATGGCGCTAGAGATTCAGTGAATTAGGATCGGGATTCGGTGGATTTGCTTGATGGGAAGCACCAAGGGGTGGCGGGGACTTACATAGGCGCGAGGAGGGCTCACGGAGGATCTTGACTCCAAGGCAGTGGCAGATTCCATCTCGGACACGACAGCAAAGGTGAGATAGAGTCAGAGACATAGATAGCGCAGATTGAAGTTAAAACGACACATGGCTCGTTCGGCAGCGGAGGCAGAAGGGCGAGTGGTGTGGGCTGGTGCGTGCGCACATGAGTGGCCTAGAGGAAGGCGGGGTGCAGCGCGGGCTGGGGTGAGGCACTACCGGGCTGGGGTGAGGCACTACCCAGGCTAAAGGGAGATGGTGGAGGGAGATAGAGAGGGACAGAGGGCTAGAAAGGATTAGGTTTAGAATTGGGTCCGGTTAGGATTTAGGGGTTTTAGGAATTTCAGAAAAGAATCAAATACAATTCAAATATATACCAAATAAAGCCTAAAAAATTCTAGAAAATTCCACCAAGTTTTTGAAAAGAAATTAGAAGACAATAAAAATATTTTGATCTTATAAAAATATTTTGGTATTTTGGAAATAAAATTTAACTCAAAAGAATTCCAATGAAATCCAAATGAGCTCAAATAAAATCCAGAGAAAACTCAACAACTCAAAATAAAACCCTGGATGCCTATTATTCAGCATGAATGCATTCAAGCAATTAATATCCTTAATCAAATTTGAGTTTGAATTTAGAAAATAGAATTTTTCCTATCCTAACTATTCAACCTATAATAAAATCTGGAAAATTTTAGAAATTTGTGAAATCTAAAAACCAGGGTGAGACAAATCTACCCCCTTAAAGGAATCTCGCCCTCGTGATTCGGGCAGATTGGAAAAGAGACAAGGGAACTTGGTCTTCAAAAATTTCTTCTCGCTTTCCAAATTGCTTTTTCTTCTGGGTGGTGGCCTCATTGCGCTGATATACTCTGATCACTTTGCTTTCGATAGCTTTCTTATCTATTAGTTGACCTTGACGGACCTTCTCATTCCTGGAGATTTATTGAGGTATATCTTAATTCTGGGAAAAAAGTTCTTGTTCTTTGACAGTCACTTCTGGGATCGGATCGTAGCTTCTGAGTACTGTCCTTCCTTTGGCACTCCTTATTACTCCATTACTCTTGCTGGCTAGCTGTTTCTAATATCTATCTTTGGGTTCCAGAATCAACAGGCTGGCTAGAAAGTCTACCCCCCCCCCCTTCAAAAGAACGAATTTCTTTGACTTGCATTTCCAGTTCTTGTGGTATAGATAGACTAGAGATAGAGTGGAGAACATTAACAATTCTCAGGTAGAACGAGGGGCAACAAAACTTCCATGTATCTTAACACAAATTGTACTTAAGCAATATAGTTTGATGATACGAAGAGATGACATCGGATCCACATTATTACAAGATGGAAACATGTGGTTTATCACTCACAACTTCTTGGTGCCTAATAAGCTTCTTATGTGGTGACATAGTATGCATTCCCACTGATGAAGTTCTGTTATTCATGGTTGTTCTGAGCGGGCATCTGACTTCCATTACGTGCATGGAGTTGAGATTGAGTAGGCTTCAGAGTGTTAGTGTTGGCCCATTTTGGATACCTCTTAGGACAATATCTCACAAAATGTCCTTCTTTCCCACAATAGTAACATATCTTGCCAGAGGAGGAAGTAGCTGAGCTGTTCTTGACTTGAGGAGTGACAGGCAGAGTAGAATGGGGTGTTTGATAAGTGGGGTGCTGAACAGGTGCTTGAGGTTGAGGCTTGTACTAACTGTTGGGACAGAACATCTGCCCTTCTTGAGGAGCTTGAGTTGACACACAAAGACATGAGTTTCTTCCTTATCCTTGAAATGACATCTTCCTCTTCTTTGGTTTCTTTGGAACTTGACTGACAAGATTGCCTTGTTGCACTGATCCAACTTGATTTTTGCACTTCTTGACACGCTTGGCCCTGTTCGGTTGAAATTCGTTGTAGATAATCACCCAATCACTGACGTTGAGACCTTGAGGTCTACTTTGCGTTCGGGTATTCTATTGGTCCTTGGAGTTCTATCCTTGATTATCAATGTATCGGGGCTGAACTTGACACCGCGGGGGTGTTATAGTCTGAAGACAAGAATTGCTTCCTGATTGCTATTGTGGGAAAGGTATCTCCATCTTCTTGTTACTGCCATGCTGTCTATGCTCGTATTTTGCACTCAGTGCTTTCCATACTCTGAGCTATGCTTTGAAAGATTTGAGTCTGCATCACCAAAAGTTGTTCCTTATTGAGTTGAGGTGGCATCTGCTGGTTGTTATCATTGTTGTTGGGGTTGGTGTCCTCACATGCTGGTCTTTCTTTATGTTCACCATCTGATCGGGATTAAGGAGAAAGGTTGCGGAAAGAAGAAAAAGCACTAGAATGAGAAAACTCAACCATACTATTAACTATAGGGATAGTAAACCTATAGGAAATGTGGCTTTAGGAAATAAAGCCTAAAAAGTTCAAGAAAATTCCAACAAGCTTTTGAAAACATTTAGAAGAAATAAAAATATTTTGATCTTATGAATACAATTTCATATTTTGGAAATAAAATTTAGCTCAAAATAATTCAATCCAATAAAACCCTGGATGCCTATTATTCAGCATGAATGCATTCAAGCAATTAATATCCTTAATCAAATTTGAGTTTGAATTTAGAAAATAGGATTTTCCTATCCTAATTAGTCAACTTATAATCAAATCTTGGAAAATTTTAGAAATTTGCGAAATCTGAAAATCAGTGTGTGACAAAGGAGCAGCTGCTCCTCCCTCATGCTCTCTCATTTTCTTCCCCCAAATACCTACCTCAAGAGAAAGAATCAAGGTATGCATGTCACACCATTGAATTCCCTAGCTCATTAGATTCCCATCCATCCAATTCTTTCGTGAATGCATGAGGATTTGGGCGATTTCCAAATCAAATTGGTCACCTCTTCTTCACTCATTTTCAGCAGCACTTGGGCCTCTCATTAGAGATCTTTTCCCCGCTAATTTCTCCTTCACCGATGGTCACCATCCTTGGAAAAGAACCTTGGGTAAGTCCCTAGGGTTTCCATGGTAGCAATGCACGTTCTTAGTTCGATTTTGGATGGGTTTGTGGGCTGCCATCAAGGAATGGTAAAGCACTATCATGTTCTTGAGGCAATAGAGCTAGAAGGAATGTTTGGATGAGTAGAGCAAGTAATTCGTGGTTGTGGAGTGAGTAAATTAGGTTTAGAACCTACGCTTTAGTGCCTATACATGCTTATGTGGGTTGGGTTGAGACATGCAAATTGAATTGGCCTTGGTTCCTTCACGAAGTTAGGCAATTTGGAAGGATCGAAAGTTCTGATTTTTGTATCGGAACTTCCGGTTAAACTCGACTTAACCCAACCGGGAGCCTCATTTTTGTATAAGTCTAGAGTACCCAACTAACACCGGAAGTTCCAACTCTAATACTTGGACTTTCGATTTAAGTAAAATTTGCCAACCTAAGAACCCATGTCCATAAGGAAACCTGGAGAAGCAGGCTAAATTGGAAGTTCCAATATTTTATTCCGGAACTTCCGATTGAATAAAAATTGATAATCGAGAACCCTTATTTTCAAAGGTTCAGAAGGCTGATCGATCGAAAGTTCCGACTTCTAGGTCGGAAGTTCTGATTTAAGGTGGAAGTTCCAACCTTCAGTCGGAAGTTCCGATGTTACCCAGATCATAAACTTCTTTGTTCTTTCACGAGTTATTGTACTCTTAATCTATTGTACCGCATCCTCATTCTTTACGCATCATGTGGTATATCTCATTGCACCTCATTAATTCACATCGCATTGCATGCACTTTTCTTTAGAGAACGAAGGATCGGAGCATGACGTGGGTGTGATCGAGGGTGATTCGGAGTTGGTGCTTGTTGATTGTGAAGCTGAGCACCAAGGTAAGCATCTAAGCATATTCCACCTATTACTTTGGATCATGTGATATTGATATGATAAATTATGCTTATGTATGTTTGCATGTTAGCGAGTCAATGTCGGTTTGTGGGTAGATCCTAACATTGCATTACCCTACCTTGACTTTGTTTATCCCTTGATCTGTTGTAACCTGGGTAGCTCTCATGTATTTGTCAAACATAAAATGAATGTGATGTGCTTAGCAAGCTTAAGTCATCAGGAGAAGTCGAGCGGTGGTTCGGCCATTGTTTTTGAGCTTAGAGCTTATTTAATTGTTCACAAAGATAATAAAGATGTTAGGTTGTATGAGTGTGACGATGAGACGAGATGTGGGCATTGTAGGGGTAGGTCGGGAAAGGAGTCCCAGATGCCATGGACCACTTGCATCAATTAAGCACCGTCCATTATTGTAGTTGGCTCTAGCACTTTCCGTACTTACCATATTTCGAAATAATGGTAAGATAAGTTAAATACATTTTGTAGATGTGACCTTTTAGCTTGTTGGCCTATGGTGTCATGGGCATAATAGGCTTGTAGAGGTAACGTAGTAATGGTGTTGTGGGCATAATAGACTTGTAGAGGTTGCTCGAGGAGTAGTTCTAGCTACCTCCACACCTTTAGACGTATCTAATGTGCTCCGGGAGTAGCCCTAGTGGACCTTCACACCTATAGGTGCATGTTCAAACGGTCGGGGCTCAATTGGAAAAGGTTGTCAATAGTACTCCCTTGTGTGTACTTTAGTGGGTAGCACAAGCAAAATGGTCCTCGTGTCATGTGGGTAAAGATGTACCCCCTAAAGGGTGTAAGATCAATTCGAATTACAGCGTTCTCGGTTATGAGCATACTTCTGTCCATTTGCATCAATCGTAGAGTTTTGATATTGGGACATTGTCATGGTATGTTGGGAATGGATGGTGATGTTGGTGACGAGTTGTGATAGTCCGAATGATATATGTGTTATGTCAATGATCTCTGGATAGAATGTTGCTTATGGTTAGGTGTAGATGCTCACACCTTAAGTCAAATTCTGCTTTGCATATGAAATTCGTTTAACCTTTATGTCCAATTCCTTGTTCTGCATTATCAAATGCATTCTCCTTAGAGTCGGGTTATTAAGTACCCATTATGGATTAGGGAAAAATGCAACCCCCCCCCCCCCCCCCAAAGTCACTTGGATTTTGACTTCCCCCAAAAGTTGTTTTGTTGCAAAAAAAACCCCCCCAAAGGTTTGGTTTTGTTGCAAAAACACTCCAAAAAATTCAAAAAAAATCACAAAACATTCTGAAAAAAACTAGAGACAATTCTAAGACCTTTTGTGAAAAAAAATTTCAAAAATAATATCCTTTGCATCATATTTCATGGAGAGAAAGTTTGAAAAAAAATAGAAAAATGTGTAGCTCATTTATTAATTCGAGTTAAATGCATAGTTAATTATTTACTAATCCAAAAATCATGAAACCAATTTTTTAGTTTTCTTACATGATCCTCTATCTTCTAAAAATACATGAAATCTTGAAATAGTTATTGTAACATGCAAGATTGAGTAAATGTGTTGCAGATAGATTAATTCATAATTAATCCATAACACCCCCAAAATTAGTGAAACTACTTTTATTAGTTTACTTAAACAATTATTTGTCTAGGAAAAATAATGGTAGACATGACAAAGTTAAAATAACATGAGTTAATAATGAGCTGCACATTTTTCTGTTTTTCCCAAACTTCCACTCCATGAAATATGATGCAAAGGATATTATTTTTGAAAAAAAAATTTCACAGAAGGTCTTAGAATTGTCTCTAGTTTTTTTAGAATTTTTTTATGTTTTAGAATTTTTGGGGGTTTTTTTGCAACAAAGTCAAACTTGGGGGGAGGGTTGCAATAAAACAACTTTTGGGGGAAAAGTCAAAATCCAAGTGACTTTTGGGGGGGGGGGGGTTGCATTTTTCCCTATAGATTAAGTCTTGCAAGTACCTTCGTACTCATGCTGCTTTGCTTTTCAAGTGAGGAAGAGTTAGTGTTCGGCTACTTTGCGTCCATCGACATTAGCAACGGGCAAGAGTAGTGCTACCTACTCAGGAGATGTCTTTTGGGGTGGTCCTTATGGGCACATATCACTACCCATCTTTTATCGTTCATGTCTTTTTCCGCCGCGTAGTGACTATAACCCACTAGTAGATGAAATTGTCTTTTATCCTCTTAGTGTTCATTATGTAATCACATAAAGACTTGTAATATAATTATATTACTTGCTCTTTATTATGTCTTCATATGGTGAATCATATTGTAAAGGTATGTGTTCCGATCTTGGGCATAAAACATTTACAGGGACTACTGGAATTGGATTTTTGTTAATCATCATGGTCGTGATTGTGTAAATGATCACCCTAATGATTAATTAGAATACAATTTGGATGGTTCCGCACATTTATCTTGCTAGGGCCACTAACATGATGCACACAATCTTTCCTTTCGTCCCTCAAGCTCTCCTACTCCTGAACACACATGGCTATCAAATCACTCATGGTCCACTTCTCCTTCTAAGTATTATAATTGTCAATGATTGGTGAATCGCTGATCTTATGAACTTGTAAAAGAGATGGGATACTTTGAGCAGATGAATCAAAGGACATACAAATTGGTTTTTATATAGGTTCATCTCCCTTAGGATAATAGCCATACGTTATGTGTGTCTTGTATTGATCTCTGAGAATGTTACAAGGGGGTGCATTGCTAGCCTAGATGGATCTAAACCTAGTCGGATAGCTCCTTTGCATGTAGTTGGGGAGAGATGCTAATACATATTTAACTGCGAAAGGCTTGATGGATGCAGAGCTTCCACATGTTTCAATGGTGTGTGATGGCTTCTATCGAATTGTATGGACTTGTGTCTACTAGTATGGATCTCTCCTCTGAAGGATCCCTTGGCTCCATATATATAGGGGTAGAATAAGTCTTAAAATAAGGGGGGTAGATTTTCCAACAAATTTCATAGTTTTGAAATCAAAGAATTGCTCATCCAAGATAGAAAAGTTATGTGGATAACAGACTCAGAGAATTGATACTCAAGTTGGAGATTACCTCTATCTCAAGGTTACGCCCGTTAGAGGTCCTCAAAGATTTAGGGTCAAGAGAAAGTGACCACCCAGAGGAGAAAGTAATTTGGAAAGCAAGAAGATAGTTTGAAGACCAGTTTCCCCTTGTCTCTTTTCCGATCTGCCCGAATCTCGAGGGCGAGATTCCTTTAAGGGGGGTAGATTTGTCACACCCTGATTTTCAAATTTTGCAATTCTCTAAAAATTTCCTAGATTTAATTTGAGTTTAAACAAATAGCATAGGATAAAACCTAATTTCTAAATGTTAAATTCAAATTTGAATTAGGATTATTATTTATTTGAATGCATTCATGCTGGAGTTAGGTATTTAGGTTTTTGTTTGACTTATTTGAATTGTGTGCTTGAGAAAAGATTTAGCAATGTTTAGAAAGTAATAGAAAATAGATTTGGAAAAGAAGAAAGAAAAAAAGAGAGAGAAAAACCTAAGTCTACCAGGCCTCCCTTCTCTCCCTCTCACCCTTTCGGCCCAGCCGCACCGGCCTGCTTCCTCCCTCTGGCCCATTTCCCCGCGTCGGCCCGCTTCCCTCTTTCCTTTCCCCGCCTCACGCCGCTCCTCCTGGGCCGCGTCACGCGCCCAAGCCGGCCCAGCCAGCCGCACACGCCCGCGCTCGCTCGTAAACACGCCTTCCGTCGTGCCGCCTTCGCCGAGCCTCTGTCATGTGGGTCCCGCGGGATAGGACCATCTCCTACCTCCGGACGGAGTCCGAACCGAGCACGAGACTGCAGCGCCGCCACCTTCTTCCTTGTCGTTCGCGCCCCCGACCCCTTGGATCTCCGCCTATAAATAGCACCCGACGCCCCTCCATCCCATCTCGCCAAAAGCCGTTGCCTCCCGTGCTCTTTTTCACGGAATCACTGAGAGCCTGCCGCCGCGCCATTAGAACCGACCGAGCTCGCCAACTCGCTGATTTTGTCACGCTTTGCCGCCGACTAGCCGCCCAGAAGCTCCTCCATCAACCTCCGAACCCGCTGGTACCTCTTTCTTCGCTTCCCAGCCGCCGGAGACCCCTTCCCGACGAGCTTCCGTGAGTTGCCGCCTTCCTCACTGCCACTGGACCTCTACCGTGCCGCGCCACCCGAGGTAAGACCTCAATCGGAATCCCCTTACCCTCCTGAAGCTTATCTGCCGCTCGCCGTCGAGGACCGACGCCGGCGACGAGGTTTGCACCGATCTCCGACGAGATCGCCGCCGTGATCCCCTGGGCTCAGCCGTGTTCATCCTCTCAGCAGCCCCTCCCTCTCTGAGCCGTCTGATCTAGTCTGAACGGCCGAGATTAGATCGCACCTATACCTCTTCAGTAGCCAGTAGCAAGTTGCCACGTGTCGCCTCTTTAAATCCAGTCAGCGCATGTGCCACATCGGCTGTCACCTCCCTTTGCCAAATCAGCCTATCTGCATGTGTGTCATCCTTGTCACCATGCCACATCAGCCATATGCCCAGTCATCTACCCAGTCAGCAATTTAAGCTTTTTCAATACAAAGATAATTCCAAAAATTCCAGATAATTCCTTTAATTGGTAAATTTTGCAGAAAGACCCCTAGACTTTTCTGAAATAACAAAAAGCCTTGTCTTTTTACAGTTTAGTCCCTGAACTTTTTCATAATTACAAATAGGTCCCTCTATTTTTACAAAAAGGTCCCTATACTTTTCCATAATTACAATTAAGTCCTTTTCTTAATTAAAATAAACCCTAATCTTGTTTTTAGCATATCTTTTCCGTCGTAGCTCCGATTTAAGCGATTCTTGCGCCGATGGATTCGTTTCTCCGAGCTCTATCTTTCTAGATAGATTTTGTCTTGTTGTTTCTCTGGTTTGTGCTCTGATCTTAGTATGTTTTGTTTCTGTGCTTTGCTGGTTATTGTGCGATTAGTCGTCAACGCCCCGGATCAGTTTGAAGAATATCAAGACCAGGAGTAAGAATACACTGAGCAGCAGCAAGGAGAAGGCAAGTATCCTTGATCATATTGAACCTATGTTTTTAAATGTTTTATTTTACAAAACTGCATGCAATGTCTGTCAATATGATGGGAAGTCACCTATGTTAGGATTTTCCTCTAGATATTCCCTTATCATCCCTTGAAATCTAGATGGTTTATGGTTAGGAGTCTTTTATGGGTAGATTGCTTAGCCTTGCTTTTGGGATATTGGGAAGTGTCATAATTTTGACTAATGAACATATGCAGTAATGATGGTTAATATGATGATGTTTTAGCAACATGGAACCTTAGGTCTCTAGCATAGGGATGTTGGTGATAGTTGTCATGGTTATGACGTTGGATTAGTGTTTGCTCAAGTAACCTAAGTAAGGACCGGTTCGTAGAGCGACAACCCGAGAAGCTTCGTACAAATACGAGACTGATATGGGAAGGCTTAACCGATTAATTAGGGTTCTTCCAGTGTTGTGTGGGCCAGAGGGGAGGTGTGGATGAGAGAAGGCAATTCTCAGAAATCACATGGCACAAGAGGGGGCTTCTAGGTGGCAGCACCTAGCGGTGAAACCTGGAGTGTTGATGACACATACTGGGAGGATTCTTTGTAAAGGCTTCGTAGTGATCTCTTGGCAACACACCACTAGCGTGTCTATAGTGCTTGGCCGGCATTGCACATGGAGAGCCATCTGCTTGCAGGTGATGAAATCACAACTCGTGTGAAAGTTGTACAACCTCTGCAGAGTGTAAAACTTTTATAACAGCCGTGCTCACGAATATGAGAGACTTGGATCCTCACATGATTAGCTGGTGGTGGAATGGTTATGAGTTTGGTTATGGTTCTGGTACAGGGAGTACTGGATGGTTATAGTTTTGGTTATAGTACAGGGAGTACTAGACGGTTATGGTGTGCAAGGTGGGGAGCCTTGTATGCTGGGTATTGGACTGTATGGGTTACATTCACTTAATAACTGTCTAATGCTTTTGAGTCCAAATATGTTTTCTTTACTTGCATTTATGCAAAAATACCATGTGATAGCCTATTCTTGTTGAAAGCCTGCATATCATATTTTCCCACACTTGCTGAGTACTCCATGTGCTCACCCTTGCTATCTCCCACAATACATATGCTGCTTAGTGGAAGACTTTCAGGATGATGACCTGGTGATCTAGGAGTGTGTCTTCCAGTCGGTGCCTGTGGAGTGCTTGGTCGCCGATGCTTTCGTTACGCTGCTGTCGTTTAATAATTATAGATTGGTTAGTAGAGTTGTTTAGGTGAAGACTTTGTGTAAGAGTTTAACGATTGTAAGTTAAAGTATTGCTTTTGTTACTTCACCTGTGACGTCCTTATGTGTGTTGAACATCCTGGGCACACATAAGCCGTATCTGGTTTTGGCCGTTAAAACCGAGTGTGACACCTTTGAATTGCTCCTCAACAGAAGCTAAGTACTGCTTAGCATTATTGGACTTAGGGATTGCTCTCGTTATCCCAACTAAGATTGAGCTCTTCATTATCATTAGAGACATGCAGTTGGATCACTCACACTTTTCAGAATTTGCCTAATAAGTTTTCTTTTTTCTCATCATAATTATCCTCACCAGAAATGGAAGGGGTAGGAGCAGCTACACTTAATGCATAGTTCAGCTCTAAAACTTTAAGGACAACCTAAATATTTTCTTTCTAAGAAGGAAAATTTCTCCTCGTAAGTTTCTCAATGCCATAATTGTGGCAGCAACGTTCGAAGCATTCATGGCTGAATGAAAAATAGGATCTGATTAGAAAATATCATAAAATAATATTTTGTTGAAAATGAATCTTACGTTGGTTTGATTAATAACATGCAAAATTATAGCTCTAATTCGCATCACCATTGGGCAAAAAATCGTTTATCTGATTTGCAATCTGATTGCACCATTACATTAATTGCAATTAAATCAATAAATAAGCCAACTCGCATGATTATATTTTGATGAAAAACTAAATATATGACAAGCGAGTCCTATACAATTTTTCTAACCCCATCCAAGTTCTAGCGGTCCAACCAAAGAAAAATTGAATTACCCTATCCTTGCTACCAAATACGAAATTGCATTGCCCCGTCCAACAAAATATGGATAGCCTTATTCCATCCAATCTTATCCTCCAAAACAAATACACGCTACATCGAGCTAGCACCAATGCACATCTCTTGGCTTTGTTTTACTAATGTAAGATGCTGGACATTGTTTTGCTCCACTCTTACCTTCACCATACCAAACGTGAACATCTCACTCCAGCAATAGGCCTAGTTTGTAACACAGAATTTCTCAGGAGTCATATGAGAATTCTGTTGATTCCTAGGTCGTTAGGTGCTGTAATTATTGTTCATGTGTGGTAGCGTAGTGTCGCATTGGCTTGTAGCATGAGATCGGATTGGTTAGAGATAAGTTTAGTTATATTGGTTTGTTGGTTTGAATCAGATTAGTTAGAGATATATTAGTTTATATCAGATAAGAGTGAGAGATAAGATTAGAGGTGAGTTAGAGTTGGACTTAAATTGGTACTATGTAGGCCGGCTGTGAGGAACAGTGATGTCCTAAGAGAGTGGGTGAATTAGAACACTTAAAACCTAATTGGCTCTGAAAACTTCACAAGATAAATCTATCTCAATTTCTATCTCTCTTGGTATTGATGGCATGAATACCACCCCAAGTCCACGTTGGAGCTCCACCAAGGATATGCTCCCGGTCGGTATCTGGTCATGACTCTTGAGCCACCAAGACAAGGCCTCAAGCCGGATGAGCCACTAAGCCACCAAGGAAAGTTCTCATCACTAGCCTCTCTTCCTGTCACTTGCCGTCGTGATCACTTCGGAGCTTGAGCCACAAAGGCAAGGGTCTTCGTGTCCCAGCCCAATCGCGTTGTCGCCGCTCCACACCAAGTTGGAGGGTCAACAAGCTTGAGCCACTAAGGCCTAAGATACCGATGAGTAACCGAGACTTCAAGGTGCTAGCGTACCTCTCAGTACAAGTTTAGATCACTCCTTGATCTACTCTCTAGGCAGCCATCACCTAGCAACACTCTCTCTAAGCCTATAAGCACTAATCACACACTAATATTGTGCTTAATTTCCTTAGATGATTACTTTAAGCACTTTGATGGCTTGGATGTCTTCTCAAGTGTATATGGGTTTCTCTAGACTCCAGTAGCATGCCACACCTTCAAATGACTGAGTGGAGGGGTATCTATAGCCTCAAACATGCCAACTAGCTATTTTCCCAATGGCTCAGAAAATCTGTTAACACTTAATGATACGGTGAGAACAACAGTACTAACACCGGATCATCTGGTGAGTATAACCTCAAAAACTAGCCATTAGAACTCCACTAAATGCCTCTATAAACACCGGACACTCCGATGTACCTTCAAATCTATCACCGAACCTTCAGCTGAATTATCTTGAGCTATCTGAGCCTTGTAGCCTCTCTATGTAAAATGCTCCAGTGCATTCATCTTCAGAGCACCGAACCTTCTGGTGGGTTATTCTTCATTCTTCAACACTTATAGACGTCTCTGTGAGAAATGTTTTGGTGCTATAATCCGGTGTGTACAAACCAAGCACCGGACCATCCAGTGGATTGATCTTCAATCTTCTAAACTTGTATTCTTTTCTATAGGAAATACTCTGGTGTTACTCAGTGCAGATCACCGGACTATCCGATGAGATCCTCAGCATTCTCCCCCTTTATCAGAAATACTTCGGCGAGTTCAACACACAGAGTACCAAATCATCCAGTGGGTTGATCTTTAATCTTCTACACTTGCATTCTTCTCTGTAGGAAATACTCCAGTGTTACCCAGTGCAGATGACCAGACTATTCAGTGAGGCTATCAACCTCTAGACACAATGCTCCGGTGAGTGCAAACTCCTCTGCATCGGACCATCTGGTGAGGCAAATCTTACTGAGACTTTTCCAATTCAATCAAACTTTGTCCTAGCTACGGTGGTTTCTTTATGTATTGCATTCATGAGACCTTCTAATATATATTCTTGACAAATATGTTAGTCCAAATAACTATGGTATTATTAATCACCATAATCACAATCATGGTCTAATAGGGCTACTTTCGCTACAGTCTTCCCCTTTTTCATGGTTGATGATAACAAAACCAAAGCAAGTGACAAATAATAAATGATACCAATTGTAAAGAGCGCAAACCCTTACCACATAGCTTGGATGCATGTTCTTACCATCTATTCCCCATTTGTTGTGGTCCCCTTTCTCTATTGCCACTATCTCCCTTGATCGACCCATGCAAGAACTTCTCCCCTTTGTCAACCTAGGTGCCTCATGTTGCTTTTTGTATTTTCCTCTTCTCCCATTTGTCAACTTTGGTATTTCTAGACATCTTGTATCTTGCTTCATGTTTTGGTCACCAAACTTCTCCCCCTTTATCAACAATCTCAAAAAAGGCTACAAACATATGTTAAACTCAAGGATAAGTGTTAGAGCACATGGGAGAGAGCTTTATAAATTATGATCCAATGAAATGATAGCAATTAAAAAGATATACCAATTGTAAGGATAGGAGGCATTAATATCAATTGAAAAAGACAAACAAGGATCATAATTAAAAAAACTCATATGATATAATCTAAACTCCCCCTTTATGTGTTCATACAT
The DNA here is from genome assembly GCF_958298935.1 of Phragmites australis. Taxonomy (NCBI): domain Eukaryota; kingdom Viridiplantae; phylum Streptophyta; class Magnoliopsida; order Poales; family Poaceae; genus Phragmites; species Phragmites australis. The sequence goes on from NC_084935.1 coordinate 16,957,296, forward strand.
ATAATAAGATCCACTTGTGAATACCACTTGTAGGAATATAGCAATATATACACATATAGACAATAAGTAGAGGTAGGAAGTTTAATTCATATCATGTATGGAGGTAGCTCAAATGTCAAAATGAATTGACAATGATACCAATTGAAGTCTTTAAGTAATGCATACCTCCAGGGACGTGTTGATTTCTCTATAAGACTACAAACGATACATCTAGCAACACATGTTAGTCTCAAAATCACAACCCATAAGATATACTCTCCCTAAATGTGTACATACAAGTGTTGAATACTTGCGAGATATATGCACTTGTTATTAATAACAATGAGAAGGGTACCCTATAGATTGGTTCATTGTACATAAAATATACCAATTGTGAAACTAGTGTCACAAAAGAAACTTACAACTAATAAACTATGTAGGTTGCTCATAATAAAGAGAGAAATACAAGAAACCTACCATATGAAAACCTACACTAAGTATTGCAATAAATTGAAATATGCACATACAATCCTAAACAAGGCAAATGAGCTACAACAATTGAAAGATTTTGCATCTAGCTCTATTACCTTTTCTTACTTTTGGATAGGGATTTGGGTATATGATGATCATGATCTTCATCAAAGCGTCCAATCTAATACATTTGGTTTCTTTGCTTGAACATTCACTTTATTTTGTGAGCCAAGTCTCCAAATCCCCACAGCCACATTAGGGCTTCAAGTCTTCTTTGGAACCTAAACCAATTGGGGCTCCTTCATGTTGATGATGACTTCCTTGGGCACCTAAATGGGTTGGTTCCACCTTGAATTCTTTCTCTCAATCATATGTGCAACCACCTTGCCATTGTTTTTCTTCTTGAGCTTGTAGTAGTTGCTTTTGGTCTTGATCTTGTAGTTGGGCATGGTGTATATGTTGGAGGTCTTGTTCGAGAGGTTTATAATCTTCTTATTCTTCTTGATCTCCTTTTTTACTTGCTTGCATTGGAAACACTTGTGGCCTTCTTCATGACATTTGAAGCATATCACGCTGGACCCCTCCGCAAGCTTCTTCACCATGGTAGCATGATTATCTTGAGGAGGTTGGCCATGGTCCTTCCCTTTAATCTTGCCAAGTTCTTCTTGATCGTTTCTACTTCTCACTTGAGCTCATCATTTTGTTGTGCAATGAGATCATCACATGTTTCTACAACAACATTTTTAACACATATCTCATTGTAAAGGGGTGAGCTAGATAGATCAATTAAATCATCACAAGAAGAGCAAGCATCTACCTTAGGATTGAAATTAAATAGAGAGGTAGATTGCTCCAAAGGGGCCTTAGATTGATATTCAATGCACCCAAATTTTGCCTTAAGCTCTTCATTGTCCTTGTTTAGCAAATTGAATTTGCTTAATAATTATTCATAATTAGAAACAAATGTAACATGAATGTCATTGAGGGCATTGAATTTTTTAATATTCAATGCACTCAAATTTTGCCTTAAGCTCTTCATTGTCCTTGTTTAGCAAATTGAATTTGCTTAATAATTACTCATAATTAGAAACAAATGTAACATGAATGTCATTGAGGGCATTGAATTTTTTAAGTTCTTTAGATTGTTTTTAAGGACACTTTGTTGCTCATTGATCAAATGAAGGAGTTCATCATAGGAGGGATAATCCTCATTGGATTCATCTTCACTTACATCGCTATTCATGCCTTCGGCCATAAGATACTTGTGTGATGACTTAAGCGATGACAACTTGCGTGATGATGACGTTGAGGAAGAGCTTCTCTTTGAGGAGTGGGTGGCAAAGCTCTCATTACTTGAGCTTAAATCTTCATCTTCACTCACCCTTCTTCCCATGCTTGCAAATGCTTTGGCTCTTCTCTGTGTCTCCCTCTTGTTGTGGTCAATAGTTTTGACCATGTCTTTCATGGAGATTCGATGATCAATCTTGGTATTGATCTTCTTGATGTTCTTCTCTACTTGAGAGATGAGCTCGGCGACTTCGAGGTCTAATTCTTCATCACTTGATGTGCTTTTCTCATCATCTTCATTGCTCTCTTCATCTTCATCTTTATCATCTTCTCTTGAGCTTGACTCTTGCTCTTGCCTCCTCATCTTCGCCCTCATGTGTGGGTATGGTGCTTGTTTGCTTGTGAGAACAAGGTTCTTGATATCAGATGAGAAAGAAGCTTACACCCCTATATTCATGGTCATCTCAAGTGATTTTGCCGAGCAATTGACTTGGAGTCATCTTTCTGTCGTAGATGATGAAGACTATCAACTTATACTTTGGAAGAAGAGCTCGAAGTATTCTTCTCACCACTTGATTATCGTCAGTTGGTGTCAAACCTAGCCCATTTATCTCATTGACAAGAATATTTAAACGTGAGTACATGTCATTAGAATTTTCATAGGGTAGTTGTTTGATACCATTGAGCTTAGTAACTATCACATGATATTTCTCATTGCGCACATCCTTTGTGCCTTCATGAATTTCAATGAGGCTAGTCCAAATATCATGTGCATTGGTTACAAATAAAAACAATTAAATGCATCAATATTTAAAGATGATAAAAGGATACTCTTCATTAATGCATCTAACGGCCTCTTCTTGTTGGTGATGTGTTGCCTCATCCCTTCCTCGGTGACTCTCCAAACATCTAGATCTTTAGCGTGCAAATAACAAGTCATAAGAATTTTTCAACGAGGAAAATTAGTGTCGTCAAAATATGGAGCGCTATGGGTATCCATCTCAACCACAGATGTCACAACTCTAGGATGTTAAGTATATCAAGAGCACAAGTCTCTGATACTAGTTGTGAGAAACAATGATTTCCTAAGAGAGGGGAGGGGTGAATTAGGACACTTAAAACCTAATTGGCTCTGAAAAATTCACAAAACAAACCTATCTCAATTTCTATCTAAATGTGTTATAGATTTATCTACTGTGTCTACTCTACTGCTCAAGAGGTTTGCAACCTACTCTAGTAATAAATTGCAAAATGTAAATGCAAAAATATAAATAAGCTAGAGGGACAAACTCGGCACAAGGGATTTTTATCCCATGGTATCGATGGCATGAATGTCACCCCTAGTCCACATTGGAGCTCTACCAAGGATATGCTCTCGGTTAGCATCCAGTCATGACTCTTGATCCACCAAGCCACCAAGTCACCAAGGCAAGGCCTCAAGCCGGATAAGCCACCAAGCCACTAAGGTAAGGTCTCACCACTAGCCTCTTTTCTGGTCACTTGCCATAGTGATCACTTTGAAGCTTGAGCCACAAAGGTAAGGGTCTTCGCGTCCCTGCACAATCATCTTACCACCGCTCCACACCAAGTCGAAGGGTCAACAAGCTTGAGCCACCAAGGCCGAAGATGCCGGCGAGTCACCAAGAGTCTAAGGTGTCAGCGTACCTCTTGGTACAAGTTAGGATCATTACTTGATCTACTCTCTAGGTAGCCATCACCTAGAAACACTCTCTTTAGACCTATAAGCACTAATCACACTCTAATCTTGTCCTTAATTTCTTTGGATGATTACTTTAAGAATTTTGGTGGCTTGGATGTCTTCTCAAGTGTATATGGGTTTCTTTGGACTCCAGCAGCATACCACACCTTCAAATGACTGAGTAGAGGGGTATTTATAGCCTCAAATCCGCTCAGAAAAGCTATTAATACCGGATGATCTGATAAGAATAGTAGTACTAACACCGGATCATCTGGTGAGTACAATCTCAGAAACTAGCCGTTTGAACTCCACTCAGTGCCTCTATAAACACCGGACACTCTGGTGTACCTTCAAATCTATCACCAGACATTTTGGTGAGTTATCTAAAGCCATCCAAGTCTTTGCAACCTCTCTGTGTAAAATGCTTTGGTGCATTCATATTTAGTGCACCGGACCTTCCAGAGCGTTGTTCTTCATTCTTCAACACTTACAATTGCCTCTGCAAGAAATGCTCCAGTTCTATAACCTGGTTTGCATAAACCAAGCACATGACCATCTGGTGGGTTAATCTTTAGTCTTCTGCATTTGCATTCTTCTATGTAGGAAATACTTTGGTGTTACCCAGAGCAGGTCACCGGACTATCCAATGAGGTCCTCATTCTTCTTCCCCTTTGTCAAAAATACTTCGGTGAGTTCAACACATAGAGCACCGGACCATCTAGTGGGTTGATTTTCAGTCTTTTGCACTTGCATTCTTCTCTACAAGAAATACTTTGGTGTTACCCAGTACAGATCACCAGACTATTCGGTGAGACTATCAGCCTCTGGACACAATGCTCCAATGAGTACAAACTCCTCTGCACCAGACCATCCGGTGAGATAAATCTTTCTGGTACTTTTCCAATTCAATCAAATGTTGTCTCGGTGGTGGTGGCTTATTGATGTATTGCATCCATGAGACCTACTAATATATATTCTTAATAAATATGTTAATCCCAAAGACTATGTTATCATTAATCACCAAAATCACAATCATGGTCTAATAGGACCATTTTCACTACACCGACTGACTGGCTATTAAAGAATCAATCAAGAGAAATCAATATAGTTTCTAGTCCCCTCTCCTATGTCTTCCCTATAGTTCTAAGTTTCCCCAATCTAGAGTCCAATCACTCCCCTAGTAGCTGACACCGCCTAGCTATCCTCCTAACGATGTTTACCCTAACATTTTGTATCAGAGATGTCAGACTCTGAATCTGGTCTTCTTCGCATCAGGGTGAGCTACTTGCTATACCCAATGACTAAGGAGGTGCTTCACCATGTTCTTCAACCCATATGGCAGTAAGGAGGTGAAGTTGTTCATGGTGGCAACATGTGTGGAGGCACTTGTCTGGTCCCTATCAGCACACAATGCAGGTCGAGCTCATGGCACACTCTATGGGCACTGCATCTACGATAGTTGTTGCCGGTTAGACATCCAGCACATGCAACCAACACTAGCACCTTCACCGATAATAACTTTGCCAATGTCCGTGGAAGATCACCTATGTGATTCCCTGACATCCAGTGAGGGCGATAGCTCTCAAGCCATCGAAGCTTTAATCAAGGTGGTGGTCGACATGCAAAAGCAACCCGTTGAATTCGCATAGTAGGTGGTTGCAATCGATAAGAATTCACTAGATATTGCGAGTCAGCTGGCTTTGCAAATCAGCATGTCATCTAGTGCAATGGCTCCTTCACCGATAGAGACCTCAGCGTCCATGGAGGCCTCAGTCTCACGTGAAGGGATGCCGACGCTACAACCATTCGTCAACATGGGGATTATAGGGGTTGCAACCATGGTCGTCACCACAGTTCGAGGACGTGCTGTCTTGCAAGGAGGGACGAAGCTGTTAGGTGCTAGAATTATTGGTCATGTGAGGTAATGTAGCGTTTTGTGGTATTGTAGCATGAGATCGGATTGGTTAGAGATATGGTTAGTTAGATTGATTTATTAGTTTGAATTATATTCAGTTAGAGATAAGATTAGAGATCTTTTACTTTAAATCAAATAAGAGTTAGAGATAAGATTAGAGATAAGTTAGAGTTAGATTTGAATTAGAACTCTATAGGTCAGCTGGCCGGCTATATATACATGACGCCAATAATCAAGCAAGAGAAATCAATATAGTTCCTAGTCCCCTTATCCTATGTCTTCCCTATAGTTCTAAGTCTCCATGATCTATAGTCCAATCCCTCCCCTAGCAGTCGACGCCGCCCGGCTATCCTCCCAGTGGTGTTTACCCTAACATAGGTTCCTGTGAAATTCCTGCATACCATGCAGTGACTTAACCAAAATATATCAAAATAATGCATGATACCAAGCAGATGTGGAGAGGAAAGGAGGACACCTTATGTCCATGGGAATCTAATAGCAATGCCACTTGAGGAATAAGTAGTGGTATCTATATATTCTCAGCAAAAGAGGGAAACCGAGGGAGTACTTGATGGCCCATGCTATCAGCAAGAGAAGTTTGTACCTCCATCTTTTAATTTTTTTGTCATCATTTTTCTCAAATAGCTTGGAATGGTCCCACTGTCGTACTCTATCCAATCACAAATAATTATCATTTTAGACATAGATATGATTCTCAAAATATAACTTTGACTGCTACTTTTATTTTAATATATAGATAAAATATAGTAAAAATATTTTATTATGAAAATACTAGCACAATGGATGTGCGTTGCAAAGGTTCCTAATTATTAACCAACTATGAAGCTTGTGTCCCATTTGTGAAATTGCTTGCAAATATTGCTGCATAAATGATTCTAGTGTTTCATCCTTGTAACCTATTCCATCCTTGTAAAAACCAAAGGCCGTGGACTCCAACAATGTGAACACTAAAATAAAATACAATCAGTCTAATTCATAAATAATATAACAGAGAAATACAATCATACTAATATACTCCAGTGAAAACAAAGACTAAAAAGTAGCCTAGAGCTTCATAGGATTTGTGTAGAACTCTTAACTTGGTGATGAAAACATGACTAAATATAAAATAGAAAGATTATAATATCTGAATATTGGCAACAACAGTGCCATATGGCATATTCTTTTCTAGAATGTTATGAATACTTCAATTATTTTCACTGCAAGATCAAATTGAAGTACTCCATAAGATCCACGCTTTGTTTTATGTTTTCTCCAGCCTTCTTCATTCAAACCAAAATTGAAGTACTCAGTAAGATACATGCCTTGTTGTCTCAAGTCTTCTGTTGAAATGCTTCAATGTTTATATTGAAAATTATGCCGAAGTAATATAATACAATGTTAGCATATAGCAGGCAAGTTCAACAGCACATCTTAATTATGATAGATAGGCAGGGCAATCTGACGCAGCTAGTAGGTAATGACTAATAAATCAACAAGTGGTAGGAATATTTGTTTTGACTTTTGATACCTAACAAGCAAATTACATAAATATTCATTTCACAATGAGATTACTACATGATACAGAGAACTACAGGAATTATGTGTTTTTCATTCACATTAAAGTATTAACCACACCTGTTTCTTGGCAAGAAAAAATTAAAATCACTTTGAAACACATGGGGGACTGGATCATCTTGTTGTAATGTTGTTTTCTCCAGAAGTGAGCCGACCAATCTGGAACAACATAGCCAAAAAAATAAATACTACTCAATAGAATTGCTACTTGCACAATTGGATGGACAACCCCAAGTACCATCTATTCATCCAAATTGGTTTGCTTATAGGAATACATACATCATTACAATATACAACCACAAAATAGTAGTCTCAAGTTATACATCATTGTATCAGCACATCAAAATTTGGGATAGAGAGCCAATTCGACTCAACGCTTACAAGACACTTGCATAGGAATGACAGAAGCCCACATACTCATTGAGGTGTTGGATCAACATCTCATTAAGGTTCGACTCTACTATTTTGTTTTAAGTAAGGCTTGTTTGGAACATTGTTTCGTGTAAAATTCCTACATTCTAAATGGTCCACTACTTCGTTTGACTCTATTGTTATTTCATTAAGACTTCTTTGGAGCACCTTTTTGTGTGAAACTTGGGTTGTTATTTCATTAAGACTTCTTTGGAGCACCTTTTTGTGTGAAACTTGGGTTCTAAACGGTCCATTAGTTAACTCTATACTGTAAGTATGGATAGTGTTGACTTTGTTGAGAACCTATCGTGTGAGCTGCGGTGGTTAAGTCTCTTCGCTCAGCAATCCAACAACTATAAGTTACATGTTGATCGAATGCCCTCCTCTCTCATGACTCCTACCCACTCCTTCTAATTCCTATTTATTTTAGTCTCCAAATCATTTTAGGTTTGAGGTAAAGGCCATCCCTTTTCCTATTTATCTTAGGAATTTGTAAGAAGAACCTTACTGCTTGTTCTGCGACGTAGCATCTTGTTGATGTCAGACTGTCAGTTATGCCTAATTCTTGATTGTTCATAGGCATAGCTTTTTTTTATGAATGTATATGCTGTACAAATTCGCACATAAAAAACAGAACTTCTCAGATGCATACTGAACTTACTTATAATTATCCACTGACATCACTTTCTCCTGTTTGAATCAAGCTAATCCTGCCCGCTCAGATTAACATTTCCATATATGAAGCTTATACACAATGGAAATGAACAAAACATGCAAATTATAAAAAGAACAACACCGCCATCAAATGGTAAGAACACAGGTAATACCAAGAGAAGTCAAAACATTTAGAATGCATTTGGTGGACATGCAGTGTACAGCTAGGAGAGATAGCTAGCAAAGAAATTTTTCCAAGAAATAGTCCAGCTAGCCAGGGCTTACATTGCTAAAAATGATGCTACAGGAGCAAAGGGGTCACTGAAGGAGAATTGGTAATATAATGATACACAGTCTAATTTCCTGACAACATACCAATAACAGGTACCACTACAACGTGAAATTTGAACACCATAATCTGATCATTCCATCATCCACCATAAGAAGGAATGAGGCTCACAAGTGATGATGGACAAATCTAGTGCACTCACAAAGAGCTAAATAATGTGATCTGAAAATATGAAGATAGAATTACCATTTCTTCCATCTCAGCTAGCGTTGGCAATGGAATGTCATCAGGCATCATGGTGCTTACCATATCTGCTGGAATGTGAAATGTTGTATCTGCATTTTTGTTCTATCTCTCGCTTCCAATGGAGGCCTCAGCAATTTTAAATATTTGATTGCATTCTTGAATACTTCTATTTGTTCAAACAAGATCACATATTGGTGTATCAAACTGGGAGATGTAAACTGAAAGCAAAAGTGTGTAGCATCTATTTGCTCAGAAGTCAGAAAAGGGACAAAATTTACAACATATTCAAGTTCTGGATATACCCATTCAGATTAAACAACATATTAGAACAGTCAGTTCAAACCATAAGAATCAATGAATAGCTTGATCTACTATTGAACATATTTGAATTTACACAATGGAATTACAGCAAATTTTTCAGCAGGAATGAAAAATGACAACTACTAAAATGTGAGAAAATAATATGGTAAATAGCAGCACAACTCATTACATTAATCAAAGCAATCATCCATACTGTTGATAAAGGAAAAATGCAAGTATAGTCTAATACTAAGTCGTCACCCATTCTTAACGAAGAAGTTCATGGCTACCACCTTCGAAACTTGACACACTATGCTTATGTTTTCTCACTTTCCTACTGCATCAATCTCCATAATTTTGGTATCAGGAAGAGAAGTTTGTACTTCCATTTTGGTATCTTTTTTTTTCATCGATTTTCTGAAGCAAAGTGGAATGGTTCTGTGGCATTATTTAACGATAAATGATGGGCGGCAAAGGAGTTAAACATTGAAAGTTCGAAACAAGTGAAGCCACGGTAAGTAAGCATTCTCATTTCACAGGAGGCTGATAGGAGTACTAAGTATCATCAGGTCAGCTATTACACAGTAAGATAAGATGTGGGTCTGCCGGGCAGGCACAATATATATCGAACCAAAGCTAAACTAAACATCTATGAAAGTTTTCTAGAAACAAATTAGTAATGTTCGTTTCTTATGGCAAAATTAATGGTTGCATCTGACGTCAAATAATTAAAAGAAGAACAGAGGAAGTATATATCATATAAACAAGGATGAATACATCACCATTACTGACGCCTGGCCCGCACTGGCACGTCACTCGCGCTTTGCAAATTGCAACAGCTGACTGGCTGAAGCGGCGTTTGCGACAGCGACGGCGGGACGACGAGACGAGCTGAGCAGAGCTCTCCGTGGGACTCCGCAGGTGGACGAATCAGAACGGGAGCAGGCAGACGGCACAACGACTCAATGCAATCTGTTCGAACCATACGAGAGGGAGAGGGAGTGGGAGTGAAACGTACGCTCTGCAGCTGGAGACCAGTTCAACCGCGCGTACGTCGTCGGCGACCAACAAGGAGGACCCAGCGGGGGCGACCTGAGAACACATGCGGATCGACTTATGGCCCATGTCACCCACCATGCACGAGTGCACGAGACCCGTCTCAAATCTCATGTGTTCCCAGTTCGCCGCTGCAGGAACGCCCTTGCGTTTGTTCACCTCGCTCTCTCCTGCAATCCACGCGAACACATCTCCATTCTCACCAGTCACCGCACCGGCGCCGGCGCCCCCCTCCGATTCTTGTTCCACCAGAGAAGGTTCAGACGAGGAAAGAGATTGAAAAATGGAAGAGAAAAAAAATCGCAGACAACCACATGCTATATCCTCGGCCTGAAGGACAGGCTTGTGACTGTACTACTTATAGCTCTCCCAGTCCCTGGACGACGGAGGATGTTACGGGATCCGCGGTTGTACTTCTCTCGCGCTCACCATCAGCAGCGCCACGAGTAGTACGTGCGTACTACCGTCGTGCCCCCGACCCCGAGAAAGCACGGGCGAGTACAGCTTGTACTGCAGCTGTTGCCTCCCTTCTCTTTCCGGCAGTACAGTGCTCTGATCCGGCCTGTGAGGACGGAAAAAAACCAGTGTCGTCTTCTCTCAATGATCATCACTCGTTATAATTAATTAACTTATTCTCGTTCTTCTCTTCTTTGATGATATGCATGAATGACCAAAGTCAACAATTGTGAAAATCCAATTTGCAAAAACATGTTCAACATTTTGTGAAACCTATTATTTCATCAATTGGGGAATTACATTCACCTTTTTAAGCCAACTAGTAATCATACACATGCGACACGCACATATAATTTTTATACATCTACGTGGAATTGATTTGCCTGTTGAGGACATACATTCCAGAATTTGGCACAATCAATACATAAACCCTCCTCCTCGATTGTGAATGCCCTCTTACATTTCTCCCGGTTGGCAATATCATTCAAGTTATGAGTAGCTTTGTGTAACACAAGTTGCATGTTTGGCAGATGTAGTTGGAGTTACAATACAAAAGGAGATACAACATACAAAGGAAAACCAAATATCCGATACACAGTCTCAAGGGGAATTATGAACCTTGCATCCCTGTATTGTTGAACCTTGTTGATTATTGCACCATTTTGATCTGGTGAATCGATTGAGAAGGATGCACAATCATGATCTTTATAGACATATTTGTAGAGGTACTTAACTACCTTGATGTTTGAACAAACTTCGACATTAATATGGCTATTATACCGCATAAGCAGTGTGGGATTGTACGGAACAACTCATCAATTATCCAATACGGCATCCTTGATCTCTACTCGACGGCCATCTTCCCTTCTCTCTATATATAGGATAAGAGTCTTTTCCTTGCTGTGTAGCTAAATAGAATTGTCGAGGATAATGGAAATGGCATTATCTGTCTATCATGCAGGGACAGTTTTTGTTGAGACAACCACATGGTCCAAGTAGCATGTGCTTAATAACTAGAGCAAGCAATACATGGTATTTTTCAAGGTCATGAATCTCTGCTTAAATAACCATGCCATAATCATCTAGACTGCTTACCCTACTGTCAGGTGCCATAATCAATAAGAAGTGTTCATCTGGCAAACCCCTCTTCTAAAACTCTGTAGCATGTGCATATGATGCGACATCACCAAAGTGACTCTTCTTGATCAAAAAATTGTGTAAATCCTGCAACTTGGCCTGATATACTCTCGCAACAATTTATGGTCTATCTTCTGGTGTCTGACCCAGGAATATTTGCCTTGTTATCTCCTCCCAATATGGATTACAGGTCATTGTGACAAAGTAATCAGGCTTCCAAACCAAGTCACTAAAACCATTGTGTCAAGGAATCGTGCTTGCATGTCTTGATCTCCTCCCGGAAAAGTCTGTGGGAGCATAATTCTTAGACCAACCTCAGAAGCACCTGCTTTGCCTACAGTTATTGTATCTATAATACCCTATCCAGAATTTAAGCACCACGTCGGATAAAAGGAGGACACATGTTAATGATACAAGTCTCAAATAAATAGGACAACATATAATACTTGATACAAGTCTACACGTATGAGAGCTTGTTCTCTGGGTTTTGAATACCAATCGAGCCTCATAGACTCTATCTTTTTGTATATATCAACAAGCCATTGTTGGAAAAGACGGCGCCCATATAATAATATGTTAAATTCCCCAAGTCTGATCTACAACTTGAAAGAGTAATATTCCCTAGCATTAACATGTTTACTGACTCGTTACCACCGTATGCACAAAACATAAACACAACCACAATCACATGGGGTTAAGAAACAATATTAACTGTTCCTATAAAATTTTAAATTTAGGAAGACAGGAAATAGCCTACAGATCTTCCTTGTGACGGTTGTCATCATCATTGTTGGGCCAATCTACTGGGTTGGGACCTTCATAAAGCATCTTAAGTTGCCATCCTATTTTGCCAAAGGGGAAAATAAAGGATAGGCCTACGGACCGTAGCACCCATGGTATGCCCGAATATACTGAGGTCGGTCGGCTTTTCCATACACTATAACACTTCTATCCAAACAATTTTGTGGATCATTTCCTTCCATTCAGGTAGCAGTGACTTGTGAAGTTGTGGGGGCATTATACCTTTGTTGGTCCAATGCAATATATGTGTTCAACTCAATCATATACTCATCCAGCTTTAGAGCATAACCAACACTATAAAAGGTCTACACTTAGGGGTTGTGCTCTCGTATCCTCCGAATCTTTTGAATCAAATTGATATCAAGACTAGGAGACCTCTTAGCTCTATGTTCCATTGTCTCATCTGTATCATAGAAGTATATGCAAGTGTTTTGGACCCTTCCCACCAGGTACCAGCTGGTCCAGACGGTGATATAACTGACCACGTTCACGAAAGGTATATATACTAGTTCATGCAGTGGTGCTGACTCAAGAATCAAGGGTAACACCAAAACTTGTGAAGGAGAATTGAGAATTGAAATATCGTATGTGTTATCTGAAGTATTTTGCATTGCCATCATCAAGGCTCATATACAATCACCACAATTCATCTGGTACATCTGGAATGAAGATTTTAACCTTTCCTTTCGTACAACAAAAAGCATATAGAACCGTTTGGCTCCACAATACGGGTATTTTTTTGGTTTCCCTTAAAACATGATGTTTCTTTCAAAGATTTTGGTAGATGCAGTCATACGGATCATAACCTTGCATACCCACACTATCAGGACCTTCCACCACGTATGATTCAAAAACAACATCTGCAAAAATACCAAAATATTTATATAGAGAGGTTACATAATGAATCAAATAAACCAACATATTATACGGGATTGAAACTCCATTGATGTTTTTACCTTGACCATGATATAACCTCCCTTCTGCATCATCGAATTCATTGGGAGCATCCTGGTCTGCCTCGAATTACTCTATGGGTTGAAAGAAGTAGTGAGAGAACACAATAAATAGACTACATTGATGGATAATGTGTTACCTTCATCTAACGAATGTAGTTCCATTGGTTCAAATACAACAGAATAATATATTTCATTATCGGGATCTGGTCAACAATCAACATGTTTCAAAGGAACATGCATTCCAATTATCTTGTGCATAGTATTTGATTCTACTTGTTGATTTTCCACACGAGCACCAGTTTTTTTTTCTACTGGTGGCTAATACGCAAGCTATTTAAGTATTCTGATCTACGCTCATCTAACACCTACCCGTACCACTATCGACCCTTTTGACATTTACGGTCCAACTCACAACCAGAACCCGGATGGTCACTGCTCATGAAACTTTCAATGCCACTGTTAGTTGTCACTGTCAAATAATACACTCAAATCAGTTTCCCTATTAAATATATGACAGATGATTTGTGGTGAAACAAAACCGAGTAAACAAACCATCACCATACCTATGGGATTGATCGGTTCACATGAAGAAGGTTCTTGATCATTAACACCGAACACTTCATATTGAAGGTTTTCGGTGTGCTAAACGCTTCTTCTCTAAGTATTCAATTTTATTATCCTGCAGACATTCGGGCATACCATGATCCATTCTGAGGAGACGGATGAGCATGATCTACGCAGCTAGAATCTAGTTTGTTTTCTGCACCCATCACAAGTTACATCCAGACTATGAACACATGTTTTTTAATTATTCACGCAATATACGACATATTGTTATACCTTTACTCGGAGTGTTTGTCATGTCTCCAAATAGGGTATGTACTGTACACGGTGTGTCACATAACATTGTGATAGTGGATTTTCCAGATCCAATTTGTTCAATGTCCAATGTTGTAATCGAACCATGTAAATTATGAAATTTTGACCATTGGTAGTTATCATTTCAGTGTAGCCAACAAGTATTTGTGGCTAGGAGCAACATTTTCCTTTTTCCATGCGGTGCAAGATTGCCCACATACACTTGATATGCCTGAAGACACATCACAACAAAAAGTGTGGTATGCTTCATTAGATCACCTAGAAAAATAAAGGTGTTATTGAAGAATGGTATAATGAACTATTGGAGTTACCAAGTGTTATTGAAAGTGGATTTGATGCTTCACGGCAATTGGCACTGAGAATTGTTGGATTATCTTTCTTATTCTTATGCCACTTGTGATTCTTTCTGAGTAATTCTTCTTTCTTTTATGTAGACATTTGCACATATTGCTCTCTTTCCCTCTGTCTCTTATGTTCTTTGGGATCTATGAGCACTAGCTGCATAGTGGATGGCTTGGATCCACCACCAACGATGTATATGTTGGAGCTATCCAATAAAAAAAACCAAAGCATGTTTAAACATTTAACACTATGCACAACGTACTACAAGTTATTGGTTTTACCAGAAGTTACTGAAAATGAAGTCGACTCTTGATAGCATTCAACACTAAGAAGTGTCACATCATCTTTTTTGTGCTTGCGTGTCGTATGCTTCATTTCGAGGAACTCTTCTTTCTTATCTACAACCCTCTCACGCTTAATTTTGAGGAACTCTTCTTTCCTATCTACAGTCATTTGCATGTACCGGTCCCTTTCCCTTTGCCTCTTACATTCTTTGGCATCCGTGAGAGATGGCTGCGCACTGGACGGTCTAGACCCACCCACACCATTAATGTTGGAGCCATCTAATAAAAGCCCATAGTAGATTTAGCCAATAGTTGACAGATGAACTATGCAAAGTGTATGGAAAAAACTGCCGCTTCAGTCAGATGATGATCAATATTACTTTGTAATACTGATGTTAGTCAGGTAATTAAACGACGTGGTACAATCAGTTTGCTTCAAAGATGACATCTACGAGAAAAGGATATATAACCATCAGATTTGGCACATGAAAAAAATGGTCATCATCAGGTTATTATAAAGCGAAAATATTGTTCATCACACAATATACTGTTGCAACCACTAGTACCAAATTGAATAAGTAACTAAAGAAAACTGCATGAGCAATACAAGCAATCTGAGTAAACGAACACGCTCATCTCTAAAGGAAAAGTTTTTAAAGGGAAGATCACAAGAGCAAGAAGAACAT
This sequence comes from Phragmites australis, assembly GCF_958298935.1. Taxonomy (NCBI): domain Eukaryota; kingdom Viridiplantae; phylum Streptophyta; class Magnoliopsida; order Poales; family Poaceae; genus Phragmites; species Phragmites australis. The sequence goes on from NC_084935.1 coordinate 16,972,722, forward strand.
GAAAATCTATGGCATAGTTATTCATGTTGCAGCCGAAACACCACCACTTCGCTGGTAGACACGTGGCCTAGTGGCTGTCTGACAGGGAGTTCGAATCTTGATCATGGACGAGGGTAGGATGTCTTTGGACCTTGCCATGTCACATGGAGGGCACAACTATGCACACGGGTGTCTCGTGGTCATGGACGTGGATGTTTGCTCTGGCAGGTGTCGTGTGTAACTCACTGTGTCTCTTGGGCACCGGAAAATGGCCTACCCCTCGCCCACGTATCCACTACACCATTGAAGTCGGCACATTACTGCCACTAGTGCAGACGTCCACGAGACATGGTGACCTACATGTGACACCCGCAGGAGCAGATATCCATGTCACGACCATGAGACACCCACGTGTGTCGCTGTGCCAATACATGAACATGATCAATTATTTCCATACGCGGATACGTGGGCGAGGGGCAAGCCACTGCTATCAACGTTTGGTGATTAATGCGATCAATTATTTTCATACGCGAATAGGATCGATTATCTCCATATGCAAACATGATCATTATTTCCATACGCGAACATGCTCATTATTTTTACACGTGAACAAGAACATTATTTTCATATGCGAATAGGATCAATTCTTTACATATGTGAACAGGTGGGAAGACAGGACGCAAATCAGGCAGAGCATGCAAGGAGGCGTTGGAGGCATTGGATTTGATCTGGAGGCATTGGATGGGATGCTCAACACCAAACAAATTTGTGGCTTTATAGTTTAGATATAAAATAGCAGAAGATGCATTCAACAATTTGCAAAACCTGACTCTACATTTTGAAACAAAAAAACACATTTAGCATTGTACATGTTATTTTGTTGGAACTATGTACTGGAATCATTGAAATTGTGTATTCAAATTGTTGAATTTCTGAAGAAAAAGCAAAATATTGACAAATACATTCAATATTGATCTTGTTTCATAGGTGTCACCACCCTCACACCTGTCGCTGCTTGATATCGCAGCCACTGCAACCCCATAACTTCCCCACCGCTTTGTCACGATGGCACTAGCGAGCCTCAAGCCCTAGATCAGACGTTTCAACCATTGAACTTGAGTGTTCTAGATATTGAAACCAATGCTCCGGAAAAGCATGGAGCGTGACGAGGTAGCATGGAGCTAGAGATTCAAAGTGTGAGGAGCGACTGCCAGGAGAGGGTGGAACTAGATCTGCGTGGGAGGGGCGAGGGGTGAGCGAGGATGTGGAAGCCAGAGGACCCATGTAAGCGGTATCACCAGGGCAGTGACGGTGCAGTGTAGCCATGTAGGTGGGCATCAATGTAGGCGTGTAGGGATGCCTCTGATGTTAGACCGGTCTAGGGCGAGGTACAAGACGATGGCTTGCAAACGGATGATCGAGCCATACTAGCAAATCGATCAACCCAGCCCACCACGGCCTAAATACGATTGCCATTGTCCTTTTTCCTCATGATGTTGTAACAGCCCAAATTCTAAAACCCAAGAAAATAAAAAAAATTATAAAAGAAAAGAAATGATTTTTTTTTTTTTTGCAAAACTTAATAAAACCCTAAGTGTATACATGTGCCTATATGTATATATACATATATGTGAGTATATGTGTTATATGTACAAACACATATATACATTGAGGACATTTTTCTTATAAAAGTATATGTATATATGTATTGGGTGATCACTTGATTGATTATGTGGGCTAATACAGATATATCCAAGAATAGTATATGTTGTACAAGTATATATACTAGTGTATATGAGAGAAAAAGGGAGAAATAGAAATAGCAAAGGAATTAGGAAATAGAAAAAGGTGTTCTCAGCAAAACCCACTCGGTCAACCCAGCCGACCCATCCCTCTCCTCTCCTTCTCTCCCACCTTGGGCCGCTCGACCAGCCAGCCCAACTGATCCACCACCATTCCCCTCTCCTCTCTCTCTAACTAGCCGAGCCCGCATACCATCCTCCCTCTTTCCCTCTCTATGCCAGTCTAGCAACAGAAGAAGCCGATTGCCGTACACATGGAATTCGTCGTGTCCAAGCCCGAGATGGAACTAAAATCACCAAAATGTATTCTAATAATGAATATCAGATAATTACCATATCCGGGCACCCCAGGGTTTCCCCAATTCTCGGAGCATATCTCTATCTCCAGGATGAGGATCCATGGATAAAAGAAAACTACCTGTAGGTATCCATGGTATCCTATAAATAGGGAAGTTTATCTCTAAGAGTGGAAAGGAAGACTCCAGATGACGTACGACACCCCCATATATATATGGAGCCTAGGGCCCCTCCAAAGGATAGATCCATTAGAAGTCGAATAAGACGCGCAAGCCTTTCTACAAGCCAGAAGACACACAAAGCCGAGCAAGGAAGCCGTCGACTAGGTTTAGATCCACTTAAGCTAGCAACATACGCCCGTGTAATAGGCTCAAACCAATACAAGATAAATATGATGTAGGGTTATTATCGTCAAGAAGGCCCGAACCTATATGAAAACCTCCGTGTGTTCTCTTGTGATTTGTCTACTCGAAGCATCCCCTACCTCTTCAACAAGTTTGTTAGATCGGCCATTCACAAATTGTCGACAGATTCACTGTGGACTCTAGAAGCTCAAGCCCACGCTGGATTTTCCTGAGCTCGAGCCGACTACAAGATGACTGCATGAACGAGTCCACCGCTGCACGGGAACCTCAATCAAATTCGTGCATCTGAGCTAGAGATAACCTATGGACCAAGAGGAGAAAGAATCCAAGGACCATACATGAGCTTTTGCCCAAGAGATAGGAAGACGAGATTGTTTGAATCCTCGGATTGGAGGTTCGACTGCTGCCACCTTCTCTCTTCAAATCTGAATCGATTTGTAGATAGCGGAGCTGCCTGTATATAAATATGCAAGCCCTAGCCTCTCCAAAGCATTTCGCAGCTTTTTCCTAGCTTACAGAGCCTTTAGTGCAACCCTAGACCCATCTTCGGCAAGAACCGAGGCTTCAAGCCACCGCTCATCGTCGCTAGCTTCACCCGTGCATCACTGATGTCAACCCGTAGTCCAGTCGAGTTCACCGTGAGCACATGGTCCTATCCCACCGCTCGATAGTGTTTGGAGCACAGCCATGAGCTTCTGACCGCTCACTGACGTTGCATCGTCGCAAAACCTCTATGTGGCTCCGTCCTCAACGTTGGGGATGAAAGAGACGAAGGTGAGCCGTCCGATATGATTTGAGTGGTCATGATTAGATGGATGCGTACTGGTTCATTGGTTAGATGTGAGGTAGATGTTCTAGATTTAATGAGCAAAACGGTGCTGTTAGGGACCGTGATTCTGTCTATTAGGCCACGTTAGCCGACACGCTAGCAGGCTGCATCAGCATGTTCGCTTCCATGGCAGTGCCACATCGAACAAGTGTGCTTACATGTCTAGCTCAGTTAGCCTTTTTGTTTTTCTTTTTGATTTATTTCTATTGTTGACATCAAATATGTTTAATAATTCTAAATAATAATAATAATTCTAATATAAAAATAATTCTAAATAATAATAATAATTAGGGAAATAATTTTAATAATGTTTATATGTTTATTTAATTTTATTTAATAGTTTTATAATTCAAATAAATACTAGAAAATTCTAGAAAAATTCTAGAAAATCATAAATGACTTTGGAAAAATTCTAGAAAATTTCTAGCAACATAATGTCATCTGTAGATAACATTTTTATTCTTGTTTTAATTTTTAGGAAGTCATAACTTGTTAATCGTAGCTCCATTTTGACCCGTTCTTTCGCTGAATTTTCTGAAAAAGTGTGATCTTGCATGTGATGATGTTTGTTGAGTGATATTTGATTCTTTTTGAATCTTTGTGTTTATGTGTTACCTTTTTGCGTATGTTGTAAGTAGACACCAACATTTCGGAGGAGCTAGAAGGATTGCAGGATCAGGACTTCGAGGACCCAACTTAGTACAATGAAGGAAAGTTGTGTTTTTTTAACATATTTATCCTAATTTTTAAAATATTTTATTTTACAAACATGCATGCTAATAATTTACGAGGAATACTAAGAGTTAGGCTTTACCCTAGTTCCCTTATCATCCTTGTAAATAGTGCAACCACGGGCCTGGAATGAGATCGGACTAGCCAATTAATTTGCATACTCTCAGAATTATGTAGACCATCCGGATGTGTGGAATAAAAGGGTGTACTTCCAGGGTATTCAATTGGCATAAGAGGGGACTTCTGTTGTTGAGATATATTCACGAGGCAGTGAAACCTTAGCGGATATACATGTGCTCAGAGAGACATTGTAAAGGCTTTACAATGGATTCCTAGTGCACACCTCGGAAGTGTGTAAGAATTTTTTTGGCGGCCAATGGATACTCGACAAAATGGGATGAAACATCTTATGGGTAAAATATACGACCTCTATAGAGTGTAAAACTAGTTAATCAATCGTACTTAGGGTTGTGAGTGGCATAGAAAACCTATCATGATTAGAACTTGATGGTTTGGTTGGTTTAGTCAACTGTGGTACTGGGAATCATAATTGAGGTGTTATCAATCATAGTGGTGGGAACTGTGGTTGAGGTGGTTTTGTAGTTGTTTAACTTTGTTGGTGGGAACCTTGGTTGAGGTGTTGGGAAGTTGGTTAAATCAAGATGGCTGGAATCTTGAGGTGGTTGGTTATTTATAGTTATTTGTTTAATTACTTTTGCTTTTCAAATGTTTTTACTTAAATGTTATTTTATACAAAAACACGATATTCTCATATCATTGTTAAGACTTCACATGCACATGCATATTATTCCCTCACAACTTGTTGAGTACGACAAGTATTCGCTCTTGCTATCACCAAATGATGATGAATAATAGATAGTTACCATATCTGAGTACCCCAGGGTTTTGTAATTCTTGGGGCATATCTTTATCTCTAGGAAGGGGATCTGTCGGTGAATCAGGAACCAGGGGTCCCCGAATCCCGAGGCCAGGCCAGCAATCCACCACGTGGCACCTTCCCGTGGGGTTCATCTCCGCGAGGTATGAAAAGACTAAGTCCCGGGAGAGGACACTCGGGGCCATGGACAATGGTCCCCGAGTACCCGGGTTCCCCGATGATCTGCGAAGACCAAGCGATCGGGAAGAGAGTGCTCCGGGAGGTGAACAGTGACCCCTAAGCACCCAAGTCCCCCGACGACCAGGAAAGCCGGGTACCGGGAAGGGTGTGCTCGGGGCTGCGAACAGTGGCCCCCGAGCACCCGAGTACCCCGAGGACCCAAGGAAGGTAGTTCTGGGAGAGAGTGCTCGGGGCTGTGAACAGTGGCCCCCCGAGCACTCGGTTCCCCGAGGACCAAGAGAGGGCGTTTCCGGGAGAGAGTGCTCGGGGAGGTGAACAGTGACCCCCGAGCACTCGGTTCCCCGACGGCCCAAGAAGTCCTTCGTCGGTGGCCCCCACAGGGGTTCAACGGTGAGGTGTCAGCCTATGAAAGGCCCGATGCCGCATTTAAGAGCGCGCGTGGCCTGTCACCTCCAACTGCTCCTACCATGCTCGGTGTCAGTCCCTGCCACATTCTGGCAGAAGGGTGTGGGGACATTTAATGCACGGGTCCCATCCCGCGTCATCTGGCGCGCCTCGGGATAACATCGCAAGGACCGAGGCACCCCGCCTGCCGCCCTGCTGTGGCAGGCGTACAAGACCGAACGGGCACGCCGGGCCGCTCTGCGGCTTCTCGGTGGGCCCTCTCCATGATGCCCGTTGCCCGCGCCATCATGACGATCGAAGACCGGGTGGGGGCGCGTTTTCAACCCCCCGTCACTTCGCGCAGAGTCCATGATGACTGCCTTTCCATTTATGGTGCCTTGGAACTCGTGCCCTCCTTTTCGGGGTACGCTACCGCCGGCGAGTATTTAAGGGAGCCGACGGGCACGGACAAAGACAACCGAGGACAATGCTCGAATTCTCAGACACCTCTCAGAGACACTTGCTCAGAGACCGAATAACATCTTCGTACAAGCATAGAAGCTGAGACCACCGAAGAGCAAGGAGCATGAGGCTCTAGGATAGACAAACATTCTTGTAACCAGTAACATTCCTGAGAGACATTCTCAGGGCATTTATAGCATCCACACAGGAGTAGGGTATTACGCTCAGTGCGGCCCGAACCTGTCTAAAAATCTCTCCACTGCATTTACTACGTTCTGCATTAGATCATTCCACCTGCCGTCGCATTTACACCCATTTATTTCTCCCGCAAACATATTCAGAATCATCCCCCCAGCCGAATCTCAAAAAGGGGTCCCTTAGGATCCCTGCGATAGGAGTTCACCCTCCGACAGCTAGCGCGCCAGGTAGGGGGGTTGCATCCCTGAATTTGTTTATTTTTTTCCTGCAGAAAAAATGGCAGGAGACCATCATCTTCGGCGCACCGGCTCCAGCTTCAGTGAAGAAATGGAGCCCCTCGCGCAGGAGGTCCCAGTCGCTACTACTTCTCAGTAGCAGCCACGGTCCGCACGCACGGCGCTCCCCTCTCAGGGGGACCATGGCGCTGGGCCCAGCAGGGCCACCGCTGTCGCTAGCGCACCGCCTAACCCTCAGCAGGCGGCAGAAACTCCTGCCGCCAGATCTACGTCTGGACAGCGCAGGGCGCCGTTACGGCGTAGGCTCGCCTTCGGCGAGGCCAGTCCTGGGAGTGCGCTGCTTGCGGTGCAAGCTCTCCTCAGGCATCCGCCAGTCCAGGCGGCGGGGGAAACCCCAGAAGGCCGCTGTCTCAAGGAGGTGGCCGCCTTGGTCGGCACGGCTCACCGCCAAGTGCTGGCCGAGAGTTCTCGCGCTACCTCCTACCGCGGCGCAGCCACGACCAGCCCATCGTCAGGTGGCGGTCGCACTGGTCAGGGGGCCTCCAGGCGGAGTGCCGCCCCCCTGGCCACTACCGGAGCTCAGGACCTCCGCTTGCACCTCAATGAGCGGAGGGCCGTCGAAGACGCGCGCGTTACCCTCGAGTGCCAGTGGGAGACCCAGCATGAGGCCGAGGCCGAGGACCAGGCCTCCTCCTTGCCGGCCCATGACCGTCGAGGCTCCCCAGCTCGCCGGCGTTCACCACCCAAGGGCGTCGCCCGCGCAACAGGGGACGGCACAGGCTGCCGTGCCTTCACCAATGAGCTCTTTCGGGTCAAATGGCCCACCAAGTTCCGGCCAGAACTGCCGGAGAAGTACGACGGGTCCATCGACCCCGTCGAGTTCCTCCAAATCTACACCACCGCTGTCCAAGCGGCTGGCGGCAGTGAAAAGGTGATGGCCAACTATTTCCATGTCGCCTTGAGGGGCTCTGCCCGCTCTTGGGTTATGAACTTACCCCCAGGATCCATCGGCTCCTGGGATGATCTCTGCCACCAGTTTTTGGCAAACTTTCAGGGTACGTTCACGCGCCCCGCCCTGGAGTGCGACCTCCACGCCGTCAAACAGCAGGAGGGGGAGACGCTGCGGTGCTTCATATAGCGCTTCAGCCAGGTCCGCAACACCATCCCGCGGATAACCCCCCACGCTATCATTGTCGCATTCCGGCAGGGTGTCCGCGACGAGCGGATGCTCGAGAAGCTAGGCACGCACGAGGTCGAAACCACCGCGGAACTTTTCGCGCTGGCCGACAAGTGCGCAAAGGCGGCGGAGGCTCGGGCATAGGATGTTCCGCGCCCTGAGCATCCCGCCACCGATCAACCAGGTCCTTCCCGCTCCGACAGGCGGGAAAAGAAAAAAAGAAGGAGGCGCGAGGCTATCCCCGTCGAGCCAACCCAGGGCCCCGCCCATGGGCCGGCCCAGGAACCTGATCGCTAGCCAGCGCGCCGGGCGGCCGCCGACAGACGGCCCGCGCCCGTGAGGGCTTCTGCCTGAGCCCCTCCTAGGGCTCCGGCTCCCGCAAGGGCTCCCGCTCCCGCAAGGGCCCCCGCTCCTGCGAGGCCCGAGCCGGGGAAGTGGTGCCAAATCCACCAGACCAAGTGGCATGACCTTACAGAGTGCCGCACGGTCAAAGGACTCATCGAACAGTGCCAGAGGGACCGCGAGGAGCCCCGCAGGGGCGGCGACGACAGAGCCGCCCCCGACAACCAAGAGCTCGACTTCCAGGAGCCTGAGCACACCGTCGCCTTCATCGACGGAGGCGCGTACACGCCCTCCTCCCGCAGCAGCGTCAAGACCATGCGGCGCGAGGTGTGCTCGGTGACCCCGAGCACTGAGGCCGCAATGCCCCTGAAGTGGTCGGATGCCCCGATCACGTTCATCCTGGCCGACCACCCCGCTAGTACTGTAGGCGTGGAGCAACTACCCCTGGTAGTGTCCCCCACCATCTGCAACATAAAGGTCAGCAGGGTGCTGATCGACGGGGGCGCACGCCTGAACCTCCTCTCCAGGGAGGCCTTCGAGAAGCTACAGGTGCCCTCCAGGCGCCTAAAGCCATCGCTCCCCTTTTACGGGGTGACGCCCGGGCACTGCCTGCCCCTCGGGCAGGTCGAGCTGCCCATGACATTCGGGAGCCGGGACAACTTCCAGACGGAGAATGTCATCTTCAACGTTGTGGAGCTCCCCCTCCCCTACAACGCCATCCTCGAGCGCCCGGCACTCGCTCGGTTCATGGTGGTCACCTACTACGCGTACCTCACGATCAAGATGCCGGGCCCTGCGGGTCCCATCTCCATGTCCGCCGAGACCGGCAGCGCCGCCTCCTGCGCCGAGCATTTATACTCGGCCTTGGTCTCAGCTCGGGCCGAGGTCGAAGGTCGTCCAGGGGGCCCGGGACCCTCTTCATCCAAACCCCAACTCGCTACCGACGCCTCCGTTCCTACGAAGGAGGTCGTGGTGGGCGAAGACGCTTCCCAGGTCGTCCGAATCAGCGGTGACCTGGGTGGCAAATAGGAAAGCTCGCTCGTCGCCTTCCTCCGGGCTAACGTCGACGTGTTTGCATGGCAGCCGTCTGATATGCCCGGGATCCCTAGGGAGGTGATCGAGCACCACCTGGCTATGTGCCCGGACGCGCGGCCGGTGAAGCAGAAAGTCTGGCGGTTGGCGCCAAAGCGCCAGGAATTCATCCAGGAGCAAGTAAGTAAGCTCCTTGATGCCAGCTTCATCCGAGAAGTCCTCCACCCCGAGTGGCTAGCGAACCCAGTCATCGTCCCGAAGGCCAACGGCAAGCTCCGCATATGCGTCGACTACACCAACCTAAACAAGGCTTGCCCAAAAGATCCTTTTCCTTTACCCCGCATAGATCAGATTGGGGATGCGACCGCAGGGTGCGATCTTTTATGTTTTCTAGATGCAAACTCTAGTTATCACCAAATTCGCATGGCCGTAGAGGATGAAGAAAAAACTTCTTTTACCACTCCGGTGGGGACTTATTGCTATGTAGCGATGTCGTTTGGTTTGCGCAACGCTGGGTCGTCTTTCCAGCGCGCTGTGCGCATTACCCTTGACTCGCAGGATGGCTGCAACGTCGAGGCTTACATCGACGATCTCGTGGTCAAATCTCGAGACCACGCCACCTTACTTGAAGATCTAGCTGAGACTTTCAACAGTCTCTGCACTACCCGCTTGAAGCTCAACCCCGAGAAGTGTGTTTTGGGGGTGCCGATGGGCAAGCTCCTCAGTTTCTCGATCTCCAGCCGAGGAATCGAGGCCAACCCAGAGAAGATCCGGGCCATTGAGCAGATGCGACCCTCGGCTCAACTCAACGAAGTTCAGTGCCTCGCCGGCTGCATGGCGGCCCTCAGGCGCTTCATCTCCAAGCTCGGGGAGCGAGGACTCCCCCTCTTCAAACTCCTGAAGAAGACCGGTCACATCGACTGTACGTCGGAGGCCGAGCAGGCCTTCCACGACTTGAAGAAATATCTCACCTCGCCGCCCATACTGGTGGCCCCCTCCGAGGGCGAGCCACTACTGCTCTACGTCTTGGCCACTCCTAAGGTCGTGAGCATAGTACTGGTGGTGGAGCGTGATGAGTGCTCGGGGCAAGGTGCTGGGTCCCAGCTCCCGGCAGCCCCCGAGCACTCTCCAGTCCTCGCGGCTCCCCCCGAGCAGGGGGTCGAGCCCGAGCACTTGGCTCCTCCCGACCTGGGAGTCGAGCCCGAGCACTCGGCCAGCCCCGACCACGCCGTCGAGCTCGGGGGCTGTGACAAGCCCTCAGGTGAGACCGTAGTCCGGGCTCGCCGCGTACAGCGACCGGTGTACTTCGTTAGTGAAGTCCTCCGAGACGCCAAGACAAGGTACCCGAAGACTAGAAGCTGCTCTATGCCATGCTCGTTGCTTCCCGGAAGCTGCACCACTACTTCCAGGCGCACAAGGTCTCAGTGGTTACCACGTATCCACTGGGGCCCATCCTCCGGAATCGAGAGGGCACTGGGCGCATCGTCAAGTGGGCGGTGGAGCTAGCTGAGTTCGATCTGCACTTTGTCAGCCGCCAGGGGATCAAAAGCCAAGCGCTCTCTGACTTCGTGGCAGAGTGGACGCCCGTCCCCGAGATCGACCAAGAAGAAATTTCCGCCTATCCCAGGCACGATGCGCCCGGGTATTGGATTATGCACTTTGACCGTTCCCTCACGCTGAAAGGCGCGGGGGCCGGAGTGGTTCTCACCTCCCCAACGGGTGAAGAACTCCGATACGTCGTGCAATTGCAGTTCCGAGCAACCAACAACATGGCGGAATATGAGGGCCTCATCACTGGCCTCTGGGCCGCGGTGGGCCTCGGGATTCGTCGCCTCCTGGTCAAGGGAGATTCCCAGCTGGTGGTCAACCAGGTGTCGAAAGAATACCAATGATGGATCCTCAAATGGTGGCGTACATGGCGGAAGTCAGGAAGCTGGAGAGGCACTTCGACGGCCTGGAGCTGCGGTACATATCTCGCCACGACAACGCTCTGGCCGATGACCTTTCTCTCTTGGGCTCTTCCCGTGCGCGCGTCCTTGCCAGAGTTTTTGAAGAAAGGCTCACACGGCCTTCCGTCCTGCCTGCCGAACAGGACGAAGGGGAAACCTCGAGCCTAGTTCAGGGGACCCCGACGGTGCCCTCAGTGGGAAGCCCCGACAGGGTGCCGCCGCCCGGTTAGTGCGCTGCGCTTACTGGCAGTTCTCAAGATGCCTCGTAGATCGACGAGATCCGAGGGTACTTGAAAGAAAAGTTCCTCCCAAGGGATGATGCCTCTGCCGAAAGAATTGCTCGGTAGTCCAATCGCTATGCCATAGTAGACGGGGGTCTCTACCGGCGTGGCGCAGGCGGCGTCCTCCTGAAATGCATCACCCGGGCAGAAGGCGGCGAGCTTCTCGCTGAGATCCACGAGGGCAAGTGCGGTGGCCATGCATCGTTCCACACGCTGGTCGGGAAGGCCTTCCGGCAAGGTTTCTACTGGCCTACAGCTCTCCAGGATGCTTCTGAGTTGGTTCAGCGCTGCAGGGCGTGCCAGTTCCACGCAAAGCAGATTCACCAGCCAGCTCAGGCTCTTCAAACCATCCCCCTGTCATGGACCTTCGCGGTCTGGGGTCTGGACATTCTGGGTCCATTCCCTCGAGCAATCGGGGGCTATGAGTACCTCTACGTCGCCATCAACAAGTTTACCAAGTGGCCGGAGGCAGTTCCAGTTGTCAAAGTTACCAAGAACAAGGCGCTTCAGTTCATCCGCGGTATCACAAGCCGCTTCGGCGTCCCGAACCGGGTCATCACCGACAATGGCACTCAGTTCACAAGTGCCCTGTTCGGGGACTACTGCGAGGACCTCGGCATCACGCTCTGCTTCGCCTCTGTCGCTTATCCTTGGAGCAATGGGTAGGTCGAGCGTGCCAATGCTGAGATATTGACGGGGCTCAAAACCCGGACCTACGACATGCTCGCAATGCACGGGAAAGGGTGGATCGACGAGCTACCTGCTGTGCTATGGGCCAATCGGACCACGCCAAGTCGCGCTACCGGGGAGACTCCTTTCTTCCTCGTGTACGGCGCTGAGGCGGTTCTCCCCTCCGAGCTCACTCTTGGCTCCCCTCGGGTGCATGCCTATTCCGAAGGCGAACAGGAACAGCGAAGGCGCGACGACGTCAACTACTTGGAAGAGCACCGTCGGTGTGCCGCCGTCCGAGCAGCCCGCTACCAGCAAAGCCTGCGACGCTATCATCAGCGTCACATCTGGGCCCGATCTCTCGAGGTGGGGGATTTAGTTCTCCGACGCGTCCAATGTGGGAAGGCCCCTTTACCATGATCGGTGTCCCGCGAGAGGGCTCTTTTCGGCTGGCTGCAGAGGACGGGCAGCCACTCCCCAATGCGTGGAACATCGAGCATCTGCGCAAGTTCTATCCATAGGTGGCATGTATGTGCTTGGGCCAACCAGGCCGGGGGTTACCACTAACCGGGTAAGTCACCCAGTCTTGTATAAAATTGTCAATATATATATTACCATTGTCCAGGTCTTATTTCAAATTTTGCTTTTTCTGGGATCCATATGTTTTAATCTGTCTGGTGAGATGCTCGACTGTGCGAGAAAAACATGCTCTCTCATTTTCCCCGTTGATAAAAGAATCCCGATCGGTATGCGTGTAGGCAGTTGCCGCCTGACCTAAGTCTGTTGTGGTAGGCTATGGTGTTCGGTGTCATGGCAGTAGCCCGAGCATCACCGAGCCTATGGGGCTCTCGGGTAATCCTACCGCTCGAGCAAAGAGTGGTCGGGAGCCTAGACCCCGGGGGCGGGCTGTTGGTGCTCGGCCTGGTCAGTCCTTCCCGGGTGCCACCAAGCCATAGGACATCTGGGTTATGCCTCTATCTGCATAGTTCGTCGGTCTGGGTATTCAAGAGGTCTTGGGTCGAAAACGAGAGCAATCTATAATGAGTAACGCACTAACAGAGCGCACCAGACAAAGAAGCTTTTCCTATTTTCTCAAGTTACAGATCAACAACCAAGAACAAAAGCAGCTTGACCGCGAGGGCCTCAGTGCCCAGGTCGCTGTTCGGGCCTAGGGGGTCCTCGGGTGGTCCTACCACTCGGGCATGAGTGGTCGGGACCGCCTGGCCCCGGGCTCCCTCTCACGCTTTCCAGTGCTCGGGCTCTCCGACCGAAGGAACCAAGCTCCCGGGCACCCCGAGCTCGGAGCGCATACCTCTCCTGGATTGATCGGCCGAAAAGCTGACAGCTGTCTGATGAGTGGTTAAAGTTATCTATCTCCTGAGCAAGGAAGTTCGTGCCTTTGTCTCTTGACATAGCCGCTGCGAACTCGCAAGGGCTCGGGGGCTGAAACGCGCGAAGAGGCCTCACTACTCGGGCGATGAGTGGTCGGGGCGACTTCGTTCTCGGGGGTGGGGGGGGAAGGTCGGGTTCGGTCTGACTGAGTACTCCTCAGGACATCAAGTGAAAAAAGCAGAGACTTCATCAAGCATCAAGAGAACACTAGAGTTGCGATCCCAAGGAAAGGCTTCCGTTATATTCAAAAAAGGACAGCTATTCTGAGGGATCACTCCCATATTTACATCAAGTCAAAGAAAAAGAAAAGTACAAAAGCCTAATCTAAGTCGGCGGGCTCAGGAGGTGGCGAGGAGTCCTCGCTGCTGCTGCCACTGCTAGGCGGCGGCAGCGGCTCCCGCATGAAGCAAGCCGCCACCTCGGCGGCGACGCCCCGTACAGCCTCCCGGGTGGCCTCCTCCTCGGCCTCGACCACCCCTTCCCGGGCTGGCTCTAGCGAGAAGTTCGGGTCCCGGCTCTGGTAATAGGCCAGGACGTGCTCGGCCACTGCTTGGGCCAGACCACGCCCTTCCCGGGCGGCTAACTCCTGCATGGCCCGGGGAAGCGCCTTGAGTCACCGGCTGATCTCCTCGAAGCCGAGGGTGATGTGGCCGATGGTTGCTCGCTCCATCCCCTTCTCGCCCACGTAGACTCGCCCGAGCCCGGTCACCCTCACGGACCTCCGTGCCTGCCGAAGGATGTCTTGCATCATCAGCTTCACGTTGGCTCGCTCGGCGTTAACGGTCTCGAGCTCGTCCTTCAAGATCCGTAGCCACTCCTCAAGGCTCAGCTCCTCGGCCGCGCTGGTTGGGACGACGCTGGGCGCCAAGACTTCGGCTTGCTTCTGCTTCACCTGCTCAGCGAGGGCAGAGAGGGCTTGCTCCCGAGCAGTCAGCTCCGACTCCCACTTGGCGGCCTACTCCTCCCGAGCAGTTAAAGCCGCCGACGCCGTGGCAGCCTCCGCTTCCCGGCGAGTCAGCTGCTCCTCCCGGGCATCCAGAGCTGTCGCTGTAATGCCGACGTCGGTCTCGCGGATCGCGACGTCCTCCTCACGACGGTGGAGTTCAACGCGGCTCTGCTCGACCTCGTCCTTCTGGCGGGCTAAGTCTGCCTGGGAGGCCTCCACCACCTTCTTGTGCGGCAGGATGGCATCCTCCCGAGCCCGCACTAGCCGCTCCCTAGCGAGCAGCTCTGCGGCCCGCCGCCACGATATCTCACCCAAGCGGGTGGCTTCCTCTTGCGCGGCGACGGCCTCCTCGCGCACTTCGTCCAGGGTCTCCCGCTCCATGTCCATCGCGCACCGCTCCCTCTCATGGGCAGCGCGGGCCGCGGCGATGCGAGCCTCCAAAAGGCGGACGACCTCCGCCAGACGCTCCCTCTCCTCAACGAGGGCGGCGTGGTCCGCCTCAAGCTGCGCCCGCTCCCCTGCCACGGTCGCCTCCAGCCGCTCAATCACTTCCCGGGCGGTTCCTAGCACGTCTGGGAGGGGTTCTGCGGCCCGGCTGGATGACTGCCATGCACTGGGTCCCCTGCGAGCTCTCTCTGCTGAGATGCTCGGGGTCCCCGAATGCTGCCACGTTGGCACCGCCCTCACCGAGGCCATCTGCCCCGCCCTCGAAGTGGTCGGGGCGGGTTCGGCCGGCGCCGGCTGCTCGGGCGTGGCCTCTGCCCTCGGCTCGAGGCAGGGCGGTGCCTGTGGCTCCGGTTCGGTCAGCGCGCTCGTCGGCTCCGGCTCGGCCGGCGCGCTCGGCTCAGGCACGCTCGACTCGGGGGCAGGAGCCGGCCTCAGCGCCTCCGGTCGTCTATGGTCTCCGGCGGCGTCCTTGGGCGGCCTGAAAGCAAACAAAGGTTAGTCTCCTAACTCACTCCGGGCGAAACATGCTCGGGGAGAAGAACACTTACGCAGTCTTCGGTCTTCGGTATTGCCATCGCGATTCCGGGATCTTGAACTCCGGACCCGACGGCTTCGGCCTAGAATCTTCCCTCCTCCTCTTCGGCGGGGGGCTCTGCGGGGACACCACGGAGCCCCTCTCTGGCGGCGGGCCGGCTTGGGAACTCGTTGTAGACGCGCTCCCGTGCCGACCTTGGTCTCTGGGCTCCGGCGCCCGGGGCCTCGCCTCCACCGAGGAGCTCGTCACCGGCGGCGGGCCAGCTTGGGCACTCGCTGTAGACCCGCTCGAGCGTCGGCCTTGGTCTCCGGGTTCCAGAGCCCCAGACCTCACCTCCGTCGTGGACCCCGCGCCGGACGACTGGCCGCCCCGGCCTCCCTCCTTCGCGCCGCCAGCCGACGGTCGCAGCCGTGGAGGCGACGGCAATGACGAGGATGTTGGCGTAGGCATAAACGCTCGGAGGCGCTTTCCACTGCCGTCGCTCCACTGCCGGCAACGCTTCCTCCGCCAGCCTGATGGCTGCTGCCTGCGGTAGCCCACGTCCGGCCTACAGTCTGCTGCCCGCGGCGCCCGCACCGCTGGTCTGCGCCCGGCTGCCCGCGGCCCCCCTACCGCTCGCCTGTGGCCTGCTACTGGCGGTGTCCCCGCCGAAGGCCCTCGGAGCGCAGCCGGTGCGGTTGTCAGCGGGTGCCAGGTGCACTATCCTCGATCTACGCAGTTGCCACGCGCGCTGCCCGCCTCGTTATCACAAGCCTCGGGAGTTGGCTAGACGCGCGTCTATTCGGCTCCCTGTTGGGCCGTACCAGAAGCCTGGGCCGTAGATGTCAGCGCCCAAAAACACGCCACGTGGCGTCGGTGCTGGGTCCGGCCTCGATGACGACGAAGGCCCCATCCGCAGTCTCTGGGCCATCGCCTTCCAATGGGCCCGGGGGCTGCTGTCGGTGAATCAGGAACCAGGTCCCCGAATCCCGAGGCCAGGCCAGCAATCCGCCACGTGGCACCTTCCCGCGGGGTTCATCTCGGCGAGGTACGAAAAGACTAAGTCCCGGGAGAGGGCGCTCGGGGCCATGAACAATGGTCCCCGAGTACCTGGGTTCCCCGATGATCTGCGAAGACCAAGTGACCGAGAAGAGAGTGCTCGGGGAGGTGAACAGTGACCCCCGAGCACCCAAGTCCCCTGACGACCAGGAAAGCCGAGTACCGGGAAGGGTGTGCTCAGGGCTGCGAACAGTGGCCCCCGAGCACCCAAGTACCCCGAGGACCCAAGGAAGGTAGTTCCGGGAGAGAGTGCTCGGGGCTGTGAACAGTGGCCCCCGAGCACTCGGTTCCCCGAGGACCAAGAGAGGGCGTTTCCGGGAGAGAGTGCTCGGGGAGGTGAACAGTGACCCCCGAGCACTTGGTTCCCCGACAGCCCAAGAAGTCCTTCGTCGGTGGCCCCCACAGGGGTCCAACGATGAGGTGTCAGCCTGTGAAAGGCCTGATGCTGCATTTAAGAGCGCGCGTGGTCTGTCACCTCCAACTGCTCCTGCCACGCTCGGTGTCAGTCCCTGCCACATTCTGGCAGAAGGGCGTGGAGACATTTAATGCACAGGTCCCATCCCGCGTCATCCGGCGCGCCTCGGGATAACATCGCAAGGCCCGAGGCGCCCCGCCTGCCGCCCTGCTGTGGCAGGCGTACAAGACCGAACGGGCACGCCGGGCTGCTCTGCGGCTGCCCGGTGGGCCCTCTCCTGGTTGCTTGCGTCATCATGACGACTGAAGATCGGGCGGGGGGCGCGTTTTCAACCCCCTGTCACTTCGCGCAGAAACCATGATGACTGCCTTTCTATTTATGGCACCTTGGAACTCGTGCCCTCCCTTTCGGGGCACGTTACCACCGGCGAGTATTTAAGGGAGCCGGCGGGCATGGACAAAGACAACCGAGGACAACGCTCGAACTCTCAGACACCTCTCAGAGACACTTGCTCAGAGACCGAAGAACATCTTCGTACAAGCATAGAAGCTGAGACCACCGAAGAGCAAGGAGCCCGAGGCTCTATGATAGACAAACATTCTTGTAACCAGTAACATTCCTGAGAGACATTCTCAGGGTATTACGCTCAGTGCGGCCCGAACCTATCTAAAAATCCCTCCACTGCATTTACTGTGTTCTGCATTAGATCATTCCACCTGCCATCGTATTTACACCCATTTATTTCTTCCGCAAACATATTCAGAATCATCCCCCCGGCCGAATCTCAAAAAGGAGTCCCTCAGGATCCCTACCATAGGAGTTCACCCTCCGACAAGATCCCTAGAAGAAACGAGCTACCCAAAGATACCCAAGGCATTCTATAACCGGGAACGTCTATCTCCAAGAATAGTAGCTTAGCACCCTAGGGAAAACTTATAGAGTCCAGAGGATGTACAACACCCCAATATATATACGAAGCCAAGGGGACCTGCGAAGGACAAGGACCACAAGCTATACATGCCCAAGCGAGTCATTAGAAGCTAAGTAGGAAGTCACTGACTAGGTATAGATCCATCTAAGCTAGCTACACCCTCTTTGTAACAGACTTAGATCAATATAAGATAAACAAGACGTATGGTTATTATCCTCTAGGAGACCCAAACCTATCTAAAAACCCCTGCGTGTTCCCTTGTGATTCGTCTACTTCAAGCATCCCCTATTTCTTCAACAAGTTTGTCAGATCGGCGATTCACCAATCATTGACAGCTGCTGTCATTCGTGGGGATCATGAGAAAAGGCTTTGAAGAATCTACACATGAGATGCTATTGACATTGCCCAACGCTTCGCCGAAAATTGGTTTTACGGATGAGGGGTTCTCCGAGAACTTTACCTCTGTTCCCAACGAACCGGTAATCGATCGGGTGGATTTCGGCGATGAACTGTCTAGCGATGATTCAAGCAATGAGGTAAGTTGATTTATGGATCAATACGCCAAAGATTACGACACCAAGTTTGAACCACTTAGCTGCCAAGACAATTGTGAATGTCCAATTCACAAGTTAGGATCAATCCCTGTAGCTTCAAACAACATGGATTGTCAAGATACAAACCCATTGCAATCCAATGAAGCATCCATGATAGATTAGGATACCTCCTCTAGCAAAGATTACCCAAGAAGTTTTTGCTATCGAAAATGGGGGTGATGATCTGGGAATTATGGCGATGACCCTACAACCGGTTAGGGTCCTCCGGCCTCGATGGCAGGCAATGGCCAGCTGAAGGCAGGCACACCACCTCCAATCCTTATCAGGGGGCTGAATGCTTTAAATCTGTAACTGCTAAGAGGATCCTCTTTCTACAAGAGGTCCTCATGCATCCTCCAACCATGGATTTATCTACCCCATCCCGGTAAGGACTAGATGAACTCGGCAGTCAACTTAACAAAGGAGATCATCATCTAGGCTGAGAACTATCATCATGCCCTAGCCAGAAATAGTATTAATTGGAGCAGACCAGGTAATCCCCCATCACGAGACGCATTGGACCCAGAGAAGCATAACCCCATGAATAAGGCTTCCCTGAATGACAATTGGGCAAACAACCGTCATCAGACCTCACTGGTCAAAGGTCATCCAATCAATTACTTACATCAGGTCATCGATAATTGGCAAAGATGTCTGAGGCTTCTGAGGAGTCTTCATCTACCGCTCATCGATCTAATCGAGAAATGTCTCACATCGATCAAATTAGGACTGATCTCTGGTCGCTATGGGAAAGATTCTTGGGGATGCTGGAACCAAGCAAGGCGCCATCAATGGATGTCTAGCCTTCTCTCTAGATGTATGAAACATAAGCTGGCTAGCAAGGTTCCGTCTTGAGATGATCGAGAAATACAAGGGAAGTACAAATCCTATTGAGTTTCTTCATATCTATACTACGACCATCTAGACGACTGGTGGGGATGAGAAAGCAATGGTGAATTGCCTCCCAACATCCCTTAAAGGGGTAGCCATGACATGGTTGACCAATCTGTCCTATTGGCTAGATATTGCTACCCGTTACCTTCAGGAAGCATGACAATTTCTAGATAGAAAAAAATTCTATTCGACGCGGTCGACTTTAAGATGACATACAATACCATCCTAGGAAGATCTACTCTTGCTAAATTCATGGCCACAATGTAATACGCTTATCAGTGCATGAAGATCCCCGAACCCTAGGGGATCATCTATGTCTGGGGTTACCCCAAGGCAGGTTTCCGTTGCGACAAATGAAGTCTTGATATGATAGTTCAACACCAACCAAGCGAGAAACCCAAGAGCTCAAGGATCAAGGTGGATAGGAAGCCTCAGTCATAATTGTGATCATAACACATCAAGACGCAAACCCAGAAACTCGAGGGCTCAGTCTTCATGACTAGTCCGGAGCTCATGAAACAACGCTTACACTACCCCCAAAATAATAAGGATCACTATTTATTGGTTTAATCTAGTCTATGTCGTTTAGGTTTAAGATAATAAGTCTCCATAGCTCGAGGGTCCTCAATAAACTCTGTAAGTTCTAAGTGTAAGTCCTAAGAGTATATTCTTGTAATAAAGATCATATTGCATATGAAGTTGATTGATTTTCCTTTTCTGCCTTACTTGTCTTTTCTCGCTTCTTCATGCCTGACAAATGGGGTAAGTTTCTTCTTGGATGCTTCATCCAAAATGCGCACCCAATGCGGAGAAAAGTTTATCTTGACCCAAGGGCAATATGAGTTCCCTTTACCTTAAAGATGCCTTTTACTCTGCCTACCTGGAATTTCTATTTTTGAATAGATAGTCGGGGGCTAAATAAGTACTAGGTGCTGGAAACCAAAAACAATATATTGTGTGTTCTTTGAAAGCATATTCTAACGAGAAGAGAAGAATCATTGCGTCATGAACTCGAGGTTGCCAAAAAGGCTACTTGTCGTGTTCCACGGGTGACTAAGGGCTACGAAACCTTCCACTCAAGCGGATCAAAGGTCGACCATAATAAGTGCTCTGACTAGTGTCAACGTATCCTGAACTAATCGAAGAAAGAAACCAATAAAAGATCACAATATGCTGTTAAAAGAGTCCAGCACTAAGTACTCCCATAAAGCATGGAAATAATTTAAGTTCCTGACTATCTCTCCGCTCTTAGCTCATCGCTATAGCGATGCTACTCCGCTCTGTTGCTGCCTACCATGCGTGGTACTTCTCGCTCAATAGCGTGCGCACATAGCAACCCGAGGCACTCCGCCGTCTGAGCACCGCTAGGCGTCGGGGAGCTGGACTACCTCTATTTCGGTTCAACAGTGCCCATGGCGAGCTCCTATTTCAATTCCAGATGTTTTTGGCTAGGATCTTGTCATTGAAGCCGTGCTACAGTGGTTTTCTTCCCCGAGCCCAACAGCAGCCGAACACTCCAGTTAGCATCATCTTCCCCACGGCTAGCGACCACATTGTTCTGCTCCGCCATTAATTTGTTGCATCCGGATGGTGCCGGTCTCCCGAGTGACAAAGGAGAGGGCCTAGAGGGGAGAAGTGGTGGCAGCAAAGGGAGGAGACGAGGGCGAAATAGGCAAAACATCGAGCACCTCAAGGGCACCGCAAGCTTCATGGCGAGAATGGCTATTTCCTAGGCGAGCAGCATCGCGATTGCATGGAATGGGTTTTGGCAACGATGACACTCGCGAAGTGGCTGTGCGTGGTGGAGGGCACGCAGGGGCTGACATCGAAAGGGGGTAGGGGTGGTTTGAGGTGGCGCTCTGGCGGGGACGTGTGAGATGGAGGCGCGCGATGTGGCAGTGGCCAAAGGTGGAGCGTCATAGGTAGACGGAGATGTTAATAGTCCGGAACCGAATCTCAGCCATGTACTCGGCGCAATGTCGCCGATCCAGTCGCCTGCCTGTCGGACGGCAGTAGACGCCAGCGGGGGAGTGCCACGGGAGTAGAGCAACGACAACGCAAAAGCTCAAGCGGTTGCTGGCGTGGAGGTACGACTGGTGGCGGAGGAGTGGAGGCGCGGCTGTGGACGTCCTGATGGCCACCAGCGTGGAGGTCCAAAGATAGTGTACGCACGCGTGCCTCTGCTCCGCTGCTGCACAGCTCGCTCGCCGCGTCATCACCCAGAAAGGCGTTGCTCAAGTTGTAGCACCGTGGACCCATCATGTGGTCTAGTTCACCTGTCACGGCGGCGGGGACTACGGATATGTAGCGGCGGACGAAGGAGCGAGAGAGAAAGTGAGGGATTTTTTCCAACGGCCAGAGCTCCTTAAAGCCTCAGGATCAGGAATCACTCGAGTCGATGCGGGGATGACCTAGCGTATCGGGCGGTTTAGAGCTGTGGCCGGTGAAATCAGAATGTTCACCTAAAAAAACTGACGTGGATAGACTCAGAAGCGGCACTCGCGACGTGCATTCATAATATAAGATTTGAATCATTGATGGGCCGGAAAATAACGGGCGAACCCCCAACGCAAAAGGCTGGCATTTCCATTTCCCCAGCGCGGCCTGGCACTTCGCTCAGTCCAGCCTCAACCCCCATTTCTCGCCGCGCGTCCGCGCCCGCTTGCGCCATGCGCCCGCTCCCGGCGGGCGTGGCGGCCCGGCTGGCCGCCGTCGCCTCGGACCCAGCCGGCGTCCCGCTCCCGGTCTTCAACTCCCTCCTCTCCACGCTCGCCTCCTCCGATCCCTCACACGCACACCTCCCGCTCCACCTCTTCCGCCGCCTCCTCCTCCCGCGCCGCCGCCCCGACGCCTTCACCCTCTCCGCCCTAGCCTCCTCCTACCCCACCGCCGCAGACGCCCTCCACGCCTTCTCCCTCCGCCTCGGCCTCCTCCACACCGACCCCGTCCTCGCCAACTCCCTCCTGCTTCTCTACCTCCGTCCTCCTGCCCGCTGCCCCGACCTTGCGCGCCGCCTGTTCGACGAAATGCCCGCCCGCACCGCGTCGTCCTACAACACGCTCATCTCCCACTCGGCCCCGGGCAGCGCAGAGGACGTGTGGGGCCTCATGCGGTGCATGGTCGCAGAGGAAGGGTGCATGCCGGACCGGTTCACGGTCTCGGCCACCCTGCCCACGTGCGTGTCCTTGCGCCAGGGCAGGGAGCTGCATTGCTTCGCTGTGAGGAGCGGGATATGCGGAGTGGGTGATTTTCATGTGAGGAGCGGGCTCGTGTCCATGTACTGCAGGGTTGGCCGGCCAGACCTTGCGCGGCGAGTTTTCGATGGGATGGAGCGGAAGAACGTTGTTTCTTGGACCGCAATGGTGGGAGGTTATGCGGAGAATGGGATGTTCAAGGACGCCGTGGATGCTTTCCGGGCAATGTGGGTGACTCATGGTGTTCTACCAAACAGGATTGCGTTGATTAGTGTCCTCTCAGCTGTTGAGGCCCTCTCAGGCTTGGTGGAGGGGAAGCAGGTGCACGGCTTTGCAGTGAGGATGGGGATCTTAGGGGGTGTCTCTCTCAACAATGCTTTGATTGATACGTATGCAAAGTGTGGGGCCTTGCACTATGCAAGACGGGTTTTTGATGATGACAGTTGGTGCAAAGATGTGATCTCATGGGGTGCAATGATTTTTGGTTATGGCATTCATGGTATGGGCATGGAAGCAGTTGCTTTGTTCAATCAGATGCTTGCTTCTGGGGTTAAACCTGACAGCATAGTTGGGTTGGGTGTTCTTTCAGCTTGTTGCCGCTCAGGCTTGGTGTTGAAGGGCCTTGATATATACGACTCCATGGTAAAAGATCATGGGGTTCATCCAACTGAGGAGATGTGTGCCTGCATGGTTGATTCACTTGGTCGATCTGGGCATGTTGAACATGCCATGGACTTTATAAAGTTAATGGGTGTAGAGCCAGGCCCTAGTGTCTGGGGAGCACTTCTGAATGCCTCTGTTACTCACAATAACAAAGAAATTCAAGATTTGGCCTCCAGGTCTCTTCTTAGATTCGAAGGAGGGAAATCATCAAATCTTGTCGCAGTGTCTAACCTAAATGCCTCTTCTGAAAGGTGGAATTTTGTTGAACAAGTAAGGACAAGGATTAATCAGGGATCATTGAAGAAGAAAGCTGGTCGTAGTTGGGTAAATCCAACATAGGTCAACAATGCTTCTCAGAGTGACTTGTAGATTGTCTTTCAACGCTTCTGATCTCTAGTGTTGCTCCTTAGCTGGCTGTGCTCTGCAAGCGATTGCATTGGATTGCTAACTTTACTGGAAAAGATGTTTTTGAAGCTCAACAACAAAGCTGCAATACTTCTTGTATATCGATAAATGATACATCTAATATTGGAGGCTAGTTTTTTAAACAACAAAGTGCACTCTTTCCAAGTTCTCCAGGTAAAATTTTCTCCTTTGTAGTTCAATATATTGAAATCTTGGAACATTTGTTTGCTTCAGAATTTGCTGTTTTTTCCATCCATGATATTAAATTGTACATGTCTACCAGAATAACGGACCTTACTAATTAAACTTACACAATGGTTTCCCCAAGTTGGCAAGTTTATCTTCTATTTGCAGTTCCTTAAAACAATAGGTCCATTGTTTGCATTTCCAGAATAGACACTTAATTATGCATTTGTAACAATTTCATCTTTATGTCCTTGTTTCACTAAGATTTTCTTTGATCAATTATTGTGTTTGCGTCATCACAGATTACCTTTGCCAGCTCCAGTATCGTTTCGTTGCTTTCTTTACATGTATAGATTGAATTTGTGTCCTATTCTCCTTTTCTCTGTCACAAATACTCGAAATAAGAGTTGGAAGCAAACGTGTTTGGCTTCTTGCTTTGCAGAAAACACTATTCGCAACTTTAGAACATACACTAACTCATATCTCTTTGTCAACCATTTCAATTGTGATTACCATTCATTTGATAACCTTATTAGTTTGTGAACTTAGGGGATTACATGATTCATCAGAAAAAGGAATAGTAGCTACTTTCTTCTCTATAACAGGATTCTTGTCCATTGCTAAAATAACCATAACAGGATATGACCATGGCTGATTAAATTTGGATGTAGGGTTGACCATGATATCACTGATGTTGACATAGTTTGTAGGACTTGACGATTTAGAACAGTAGAAATGAAGATTTGTGCGGTTGTGCCTACTGGAATAACTTGTGTGAAGAATCAAACTGCAACTTGAGAATACATGCAAGGCCAACTGGATGTTTGATTGCTTCTGAAGCAATTACTGTGGAACCTTAGCTCGTGGCTCCAGCACAATTGACTTGCCATATCTTATATAAAGGTTTATGATAACTTTCCATCTAGCATATTAACCTATCTCCTGACTGGTTGGAAGAATGGCAGCCATATCTCTCTTTTACATACTGACGTTTGACATGACTTGCTGGCTTCTTTCACAAGTTAGTACAGGATATGGCTGAAATTTATTGCTTTGC
The DNA here is from genome assembly GCF_958298935.1 of Phragmites australis. Taxonomy (NCBI): domain Eukaryota; kingdom Viridiplantae; phylum Streptophyta; class Magnoliopsida; order Poales; family Poaceae; genus Phragmites; species Phragmites australis. The sequence continues at coordinate 16,997,230 of NC_084935.1, forward strand.
CCAACTAACTAGGATTGGCTGATGCTTAGGGCGCGTTTGGTAGGCATCCAGATTCATGTAGAAACGTTTCAGATCTAGATTCTCTCTAGAAACGTTTATCTGGTGAATCAGAATCACTTGCTGAAACCGTTTGGCTAGTTGTCTGGAGTCAGATTCTGGAAAAAGAATGAAGTGTTGGAATTGACCAATGTACCCCTGATATTTGTGATGATTTTTCAGTATATTTTAACATGGCAAATGAGGTACAAAATACATGCATCCATAATTATCTCATAATAGAATAATTGGCCCACTGTTTGAGCATTGAAATATGAGAGAGACCAAAATACGTGCTTCTAAAACAACATTACAAATTGATAAATTGATCTATGACCTAGATTCCATAATTGCTTTCGCAAGATCATCACGAAATCTGTCCATATTAATGTCATTTGCATCGGACGTAAAACACATTGGATGAATTTTGAGAGGGTTGATGCCTTACATATCTTCGAGGTATTGTGGGAATGTAATCCGGATCCTCATCACATCTTCGAATATGTTTATCAAGTGTATGGTTTTCACGAATGAAGTTATAAAGACACATGGTAGCGGCCATAATTATCTTTTGTTTGTTCATCGAATAAGTAGGCATCTTAAGAAGTATCCTCCACTTCATCTTCCATACGCCAAAAGTGCGATCAACGACATTACGAAGACTTGAGTGCAAATAAATGAATACCTCTTTCTCACTAGAAGGAGCGACACCCCTTCTCCAGTCAAGAAAATGGTACATTTGTCCTTTATATGGTGATAAGTATCCTGATCTATTTGGGTAACCAACATCGACAACATAGTATTTTCCTGAATAAACATGAAAGAAATCAATAAATGTGAAAGTATCAAAAAAGAAAAGGAAGGGAGATAGCAATAAATTTTACCTAGCAGAGGATGTGGAAAGGCTTGTGTATCATGTTCTATAGCATGATATAGCACACTTGTGTCATGCATAGAACCTGGTTGTCCAATAGATGTATAGGTGAAACGCATGTTAGGTCTCATGTAATCTTTAGCCATCCGAACTAGGCAATGCAACATATCATCAAACTTCCTACTGATTGTCTCCCCTGAATGATTGAATGTATTTTGAATTGAACTATTGGATCTATTTTGACCGCAAATGCACAGAAAGATGGCAAGTGATTCCATTGAGCTCATATGGATGGATGACTCTAGACCATAATTACTTACCAAAAGATTATGCAATCTGGTGAAAAGCCTTTCATTCATCCTGAACATTCTGTGACTTTCTCCAAGTGTGTTCAGTGTTTCCATAATCCATCCATATCCACTGAGTTGTGAGGTCCTTGGTGCATTCTTATCATGATACTTCATTTAGTACTTGTGCAACATAGCGACAGTAGAAAACAAGTTGGCCTACAGCTCTTGATGTTGACGTATGGTTTGTAAATCAAAAACATCGTCACCATCGGAGTCGCTTCCACTCCTTTCACTTTCACTTGAGGACATCTGTAGCATAACATGAATATGACAAGTTCATGAATAAACCAATCAACATGACTCAATAGTACAAGTTCATGAATAAACCAACCAACATGACTCAACAGTACACAACATAAAGCAACAAACATGTCTCAATATAAACCAACAAACATGTCTCAAAACATTACACAGGACTATATTTGACAAAGTGCTTCATAGTGAGCCAAGCAAACTGGGTCTTTCGGAGTGTCCAAAGTCATAAGCATCTCCCTCTCAGCTCTCTTCGTGAATAATTCAGAAGCAATCAATGTACCAGGAATAGCACCACACTCCTTCACAATGGCTATTACTTCCTTGATGGAGCACCCTGAGTTGTCCTCCCTTCTTGCCATTGACTCAACAGAAGTTGTGGACCTCTCATTTAAGGACACAATTTTACTAATTTGGTCTTCTATCCACTTGCCTCCACTTGTCTTTGTCATCACCATAAGGTCTCTTGCCTTTGCCCATGCCACTTGGTGTTATTTCTTCCGGCTCACTGTCCATCATCCGACTCAGCCTCCTCATCACCACCATTAGGACTTTGAGGAATTACACTTGATGAACCACGAAAGTAGTCATCACCTGTATTATGAAGGTTTTCAAATATAACCTTTAACTCATCTTCATTTTGAAGTTCCTTATCTTTAAACTTGCCACATCCTGGAATTTCCTGAAAACATGTATGTATATGTTATAAATTTATTATTGGTCAAAGCATACAACAACAACAACAAAGCCTTTCAGTCCCAAACGAGTTGGGGTAGGCTAGAGATGAAACCCATAAGATCTTGCAAGTCTAGTCATGGCTCTGGCACGTGGATAGCTAACTTCCATGCACCCCTATCCATAGCTAGTTCTTTGGTGATATTCCAGTCTTTCAGATCCCTCTTTACAGACTCCTCCCATATCAAGTTTGGTCTACCTCGACCTCTCTTGACATTATCCGCACGCTTTATTCTTCTGCTATGTACAGGCGCTTCTGAGGGCCTGCGTTGTATATGTCCAAACCATCTCAAACGATGTTGGACAAGCTTATCTTCAATTGGTGCTACACCAACTCTATCACATATGTCATCATTCCGAACCCGATCCTTTCTTGTGTGGCCACACATCCATCTCAGCATGCGCATCTCCGCTACACTCAACCGTTGGACATGTCACCTTTTAGTTGGCCAACATTCTGCGCCATACAACATCGCAGGTCTAATTGCCGTCCTATAAAACCTGTCTTTTAGCTTCTGTGGTACTCTCTTGTCGCAGAGGACGCCGGAAGCTTGGCGCCACTTCATCCAACCGGCTTTGATTCGATGGCTCACATCTTCATCGATTTTACCATCCTTCTGCAGCATCGACCCCAAATATCAAAAGGTATCCTTCTGAGGTATCACCTGCCCGTCAAGGCAAACCTCATCCTCCTCGTGCCTAGTAGTACTAAAATCGCACCTCATGTACTCAGTTTTAGTTCTACTAAGCCTAAAACCCTTCGACTCCAAGGTCTGTCTCCACAGCTCCAACTTTCCATTTACCCCCGTCCAACTATCGTCGACTAGCACCACATCATCTGCAAAGAGCATACACCATGGGATATCACCTTGTATATCCCTTGTGATCTCATCCATCACCAAAGCAAAAAGATAAGGGCTCAAAGCTGACCCTTGGTGCAGTCCTATTCTAATTGGAAAATCATTGGTATCACCATCGCTTGTCCGAACACTTGTCACAACATTATCGTACATATCCTTGATAAGGGTAATATACTTTGTTGGGACTTTGTGCTTCTCCAAGGCCCACCACATAACATTCCGCGGTATCTTATCGTAGGTCTTCTCTAAGTCAATGAACACCATATGCAAGTCCTTCTTTTGCTCCCTGTATCTCTCCATAAGTTGTCGTACCAAGAAGATAGCTTCCATGGTCGACCTCCCAGGCATGAAACCAAACTGATTTTTGGTCACGCTTGTCATTCTTCGTAAGCGGTGTTCAATGACTCTCTCCCATAGCTTCATCGTATGGCTCATCAGCTTAATCCCATGGTAATTAGTACAACTTTGAATATCCCCCTTATTCTTGAAGATCGGTACTAATATACTCCGCCTCCATTCTTCGGGCATCTTGTTTGCCCAAAAAATGAGGTTGAAAAGCTTAGTTAGCCATACAATTGCTCTGTCTCCAAGGCATCTCCACACCTCAATAGGGATACCATCAGGGCCCATTACCTTGCCTCCTTTCATCCTTTTTAAAGCCTCCTTGACCTCAAACTCCTGAATCCTTCATACAAAACACCTGTTGGCATCATCAAAGGAGTCGTCCAGCTCAATGGAAGAGCTCTCACCTCCTCCATTGAACAACTGGTCGAAGTACTCTCGCCATCTATTCTTAATCTCATCTTCCTTCACCAGAAGTCGATCTGTCCCATCCTTGATGCATTTGACTTGGTTGACATCCCTCGTCTTCCTCTCACGGATCTTGGCCATCTTATAGATGTCCCTTTCCCCTTTCTTCGTGTTTAACCGCTGGTAGAGGTCCTCATACGCCCGACCTCTTGCTTCACTCACTGCTCGCTTTGCGGTCTTCTTCGCCACCTTGTACTTCTCTACGTTGTCAACACTCCTGTCCAAGTGTAGGCGTTTGAAACATTCTTTCTTCTCCTTGATAGCCTTCTGGACATTCTCGTTCCACCACCAGGTATCTTTCGCTTCGCTTCTACTTCCCCTCGTCACCCCAAACTCCTCGGAAGTCACCTTCCGAATACAAGTCGCCATCTTTATCCATATGGTCAAAGCATGAAAAGAAGAAATAAATTACAGCTTGCAAACTTACTTTTCTCATCTTCTTCCACCAATTGTCGTTCATGTGAACTGTCCCCTTCTTTTCATCCCAACTTATACCTGTTTGTTTCAACAAATCCTTCCAAGTAGTATATTCTACCTTCAATTTTGCCCATTTGTTCTTAAGCTGGCCTCTATTGTACAAAATGCTCGTCTCCTCATGAAACTTTCCAATCACATTGTTGTACCGTACATTGTTCAAATGGGTGCTTGAACGATTTCCACACCTAACTTGTTCAACAAACAATCTACAAACAACTCTAGTGTTCACTTCGAACCAATCAGCCTCAATCATCTACAAATCAACATATTATAGCACTTAGCAAATCGACAAACATATTAAAACAGATTATAACACCACTGTCACTAATCCAATCTAGCACAATGGGCCATTTGTTTTTATATCCAGCACAAGCACAAGCCTATCTTCAATTACCAGCACAAGCACAAGCCTATTTTGAATATCCAGCATAAGCAAAAGCACAAGCAGAACAACAATACAAACATCTAGTAAAATAGAGTTGGCTGATAACTTGAAGCCCCTGGACGCATTCCAAATCAATGAACATCTACCCATCATGCAATTATATGAAACATACAAATCACCATTCCTGGAACATCTATGCATCTCCAAACCCACATATGTGAGCTCGATCAAACCCATAGACGACGAACTAATGGCCACCAAAACCCACAGATGTGAGCTCCATCAAACAATCTTCCTTTCCAAACCCCAATTAGTTATCTGTTGTATTACGCGAACCAACCAATTTGCCTCTGGTTTCATGACACAATGAAAAACTAAATGAACTTAAGGTCCACAACCATACCTCTCTCATAGCTCCTGCCCGACGTGCAGATCCGGAGAGCAGGAGCAACGGCGCAAGCCTGGTGCTCAGTGCGTAGCGCCTATGCCGGAGGGGAGGCGCCCAGATCCGAGGAGGCCGAAGGGGCAATGTACTGCTCTGGGACAACATGAGTGGCGACGGAGGGCTTAGGGCGGCGAAGGGGAGGCGACCAGATCCAGGGAGGCCAAAGGGGCGGCGCACTGCTTCGGGGCGGCTCGAGCGGCGACGGAGGGCTTGGGGCGTCGGACGATTTCAGGGCATCGGAGAGGGGATGAAATATAAAGCTGTTGCGGCCTGGGTCTGGGAAGGACGCTATCGTGCTCGAGCAGTGGCAACAGATTCAAATATTAATAAACTTGATGGGGTGGTACAGAAGCTCGAGGGGAGAATTGTTGAGAAATGGCTTTCTGGGCCTTACACGCCCATAGTCTATTTCCCGAGAAACGTTTTGCCGGTTGCCACATTTTCAGCTGTTTGGTAGTGATCCTACCAGGAATGCCCAGAATCGGAAACGTTCCAACCATCCAAACAGACCCTTATAATAAATGATTCTTGGTCATAGATTCATAAAAAGTCAATTATATCAATTGCAACCTTCTACTTGAACTTTTGACTTTTCCTTGGTAACAATTAGACAGGCTGGTGCAGAAACATGGTTCCAGTTTTGCATGGCTGTGAATCTGCATTGCTATGTTAGACCATTAACATAAAGCAGGAAAATCTGAGTCAAAGAGACCAAATTGAATGAAATCCACAAAAAACTGCCAGAAGACAAAAATCGGATCCTTCTATTTCATTCTTTTACTATCTGCATATGCATAAGTGACGCTACAAGCATGCCAATCATTCATGCCTAACAAGATGCATGTTCATTGCTTTGTTTGTGCTACCCACATAAATATAATTTTTTCCATGATCCATGCATATTTGCATCTGCACTTAGTTCCCCAGTGCAGTGCCCTCACAAGTGACCTTTTTGTGAAGTTATTTTTTAACTAACATGTTTCAGTATAATTAATGGTTGTCCCATGCGTATGGCAGAAATGAATTCAAATACTGTGCATTCTTTTGTCCTATTCTCATGCTGACTCCTGTTTCCAGTTTGGATTGGTTTTCTGACAGAGAAAGCAAAGCACACTCATATATCTATTGTTTTGTTAAGCTTGTTTAATCTTACCCCTCATATGTTCCTGTTGCTGGGCTTCTCTCAATCTAGTGTTGTGCCAGTCAGCAACACGTAGCATTGTGCAACGAATGTGTTCCTTATATGTTTTTGTGTCTATAGTGGTTGTGATGAATGACCAAGGTAGGTACATGGATTTATTTGTGTAGAAACAACAGTACATACTGTGTAAACACAGGGCTCTTCGTTATGCTGATGACTAAGGAGTAACAAAAGAAGGATAAAAAAGCAGTACTTGTTTGCAATATATGTGGTAGGTTAATTACTTATACCATCTATAGATACCACTTATTTTCTTCTTATTACTCTATCAGAATTAGCCAAACTATTTTTTTTGCTAAGTTCTAGAAGATATATCTGTATGCCATACTGTGTTACGAAACTATATTGACCTAAGAATGGAGCATAATGCAGCAAGTATAGAAAAAGAACACTTCATCCACCAGGATTAATCCTGCCAGGGTGGTTTGGTGACATTTATTTTGGTTCATATCAAGTCTACCTTATTAATGAAGACATTCCACTCAAGTTGAAATGTTGGATTCTGAAGATAAGATATTGGTTACTACATAATGAATGCAACAAAATGGATTCTGAAAACATCCTATCCAATTTCAACAACAATTTTTTCTTTGATGTCTTCCACATACTACTTAAATATTCAGATCAAGGCAAAATTGGTTCTGGATTCTAGAACACTCCACTTGGAAGAAATTAATTTAAACACGTTGTATAGTCGTGATTCGGCTCATGGACCCTATGAAATCATGTGTATATGCTAGACACACTTTGGCCGCTAAAATTATATTAGCTAGCATGCATGTGGAGTCGGCATCTAATCTTTAAATATTATATTAATTTTATTAGCAACATAGATTTTACATATGACATACTATGTTTCAATCTTATAGTGACACATTGAGTTTGCAAATCAGAAAGTGAACCTACAACCATACTTATTGAAGCCAGACCGGCAAATAAACCGCTCGGGCTCTTGGTTCACCGTTCTGATTCGGTTCAACCGGCGGTTTACAGGTTGTACCGTCAGTTCACAGATGACGTAACAATATTAAGTTTTTTTGCCATGCAAGTCAACCAAACCAGTGGAGTGGTAACCATGCTACGTCCCAAGTCCCAACCTGCAGGACATTTTATTGTTTCTTAAAGGAAAATAGTTGGGGAGGCCTCCACTGTGGTAAGTATATATTATGACAAAAAGGAGAAAACAAAGGAATGTACAAGAGAACCCAAAAGAGGGAAGAACTATACAAGTGAGAAGAGCAGGAGGAAACCAGAAATCTCAACTGCTCATTGACCCTATTTAACTGAAGGTAAATTTCAGCAACGAAGCTATCCTTCTAGCCATGGAAGGAGGGACCGATGTTTCTAAAAATAAAGTTCTTTCTTTGTTTCCAGATACTCCAAGTGGCAATAATGAAGATGTCCATGAAGAACGGCCTTTGAAAGTCTTTTGTGGTCATGCAAAAAAGAGGTGAAATACAGTTTCTTCTGTGTTAGTTGTGCACAACACACAATTGTAATTGTTTTCTTCAATCTTCAGTCTCTTCCTTTTCAATATGTTTATAGTATTTAGCATGTCCATCAGAAGTAATTAGGCAAACATTTTGAGCTTCCTGCTACATTTAGAGTTCCAGATCTAGCGAAGAGGAGGGGGCTGGATCTCCCTAAAGGGGAAGTTGTAGTTCTTTGCTGTGTATGTACCAGAACCCTAAATATAAAGCCATTCATCAGCTTGGCCCGAACAATTGTGGTGAGAATTTAGGTTTGCATGTAACACTGTAACTCCTGGAAGACCTGTTCAGAGAGAGGAATGTGAAAGTGCTTCTGAATTGACATATCCTCTCTGAAAGTAGCCATTGAAACATTCTCATTTTTAGCATAAGAGAACAGCCTAGGCAGAGATCTTTAATCAAAACTATCCCACAAGTCGTTCCATAGCAACACTGAGTAGCCCTCCCCAAGGTAGCAGTGGGAAATACCTCAAAAATGATCTATGAATTTGAGGATATCTCTCCACCAGAAGGAGTCCTTGTCATTGGCTACATGGGGAACTAGATTACTGGTGTAGTAGGTGTTCCAGAATAAGTGTACCCAAGGGAGATCTTGTTGTAAAACTTGTGCATGTGCTTCAACAAGAGAGCTTCATTCTAGAGTTGGAGGTTAACCACCCCCAAACCACCTTTCATTTTAGGTTTGCAAACTTTCTCCTAGGCAACCATGGGCTTCTTAGAGGCATTTATGTCTGAGCCACACCACAGACATTGCCTTCTAGCTCCGTCAATACTCTAGATTCCCCAGAGGGTAGTTTCAGTGTGCACATAGCATAAGTAGGAAGAGATGACAACACCGAATTAACAATTTCTAACCTTTCTGTCATTGTAAGAAAGTTGGAGACAACATATAACCTTCTTTCCACATTCATGAGTGGAGTGTGCTCCTCAATTTTAGGGCGAGTGGTACCCAGAGGTAGTCCAAGATAAGTGAACGACAACTTTCCAATTGAACGGCCAAAAACACCAGCCAGCTGCGATGCCCTCACTTGATCAATGTTAATAGGAACTAAGCATGACTTATCAAAGTTAACCTTAAGACCACATAAGAGGCAGAGAAAGAATTTAGGATTGCTTTCAAGCAGTACAACTCCTTTTGAGAATCATTCATGAATAGAAGGGTGTCATCAACATATTGTATGATTGGATAATCCTAGTCAACTGGCGTCTGCAGAGGCCTGGATAAAATGCCATTCATATGAGCCTTGTTGATAATGGATTGGAGAAGATCTACTGTAATCACAAAGAAGAGAGGGGAGAGGGAGTCCCCTTGTCTAACACCCCTCCTACATCTGAACTTTTTTTTACTGAAACACCATTGAGGATGACAACAGAAGAACTAGTGCCCAAGATACTCTTCATCCATCTGATCCACCTCTGACTAAAACCAAGTTGAGAAAGCATAAGAAGAATGACACTATGTTCAACTGTGTCGAAAGCCTTCTCAAAGTCCAGGTTCAAGATGACTAATTCTTTTTTTGAATGGTGACACTGGTAAAGATACTCGTAAGCCCATGCTAGGTAGTTTTGGATAGTTCTAGAAAAGCCATATTGATTCCTGTGAATAATTGGGATGATGACCTATTGCAATCTGTTGGCCAAGAGCTTGGTGATCAACTTTAGACTAATGGTAAGCAGAGATATAGGTCTATAGTCTTTGCCAGTCATTGGGTTATTGTTTTTTGGAATCAGAGTGATGAAAGAGCTATTTATAGCTTGTAGATCGATGGAGCCATGAAAAATATCCTCACACAGAGAATAGAAATCATCTTTGATAATAGACCAATATTTTTTGAAGAACAGACCATTGAACCCATCTGGCCTAGGTGATTTGTTAGGTGGCATTTCCTTGAGAACTATGTTAATTTCCTGCTTGAAAAAAGGATTAGAAAGACTTCCAAGATGCTCAAAAGATTGGATAAGGCCTTCTAGATTAAACATCATCATAGGATTGCCAAAGGAGCCCATTCTATCCTTGAAAGCACCATATAAGATAGCAGCATTTTCCTCATGATTGTTAACTAACCTTCCCTCCTAGGTTTCAAGGGAAGTGATGGTGTTTTTCCTGAACCTTTTAGTAGCTGCTGCATGCAAGAACTTGGTACTTTCATCACCAACTTTATCTATCTGATACTACACCTCTTTCTCAAGTATTCTTTTTTTTGCACTGTAATAATTTTAAGATGTGCCTTTTAAGAATGACCATGAAATTTTGCTCTGGAATGAAGAGTGTCCTAAGCTCTTCAATCCTATCCAACACCTGAAGGATATCATTGCAATTTCTGATCAAACTGTTCAGCTGAGAAAAACCTTTACTCCATCACTTGAGGACCTTTCTAAGCAATTTGAACTTAGCCGACACCCTTTTTGCACTATTACTTTCTTTGATGAGGGTTTGCTAGGCACCATCCATAACTTCCATGAAACCAAGTTGATCAACTAAAAAATTTTCAAACCTAAAAATCTAAGCTCTTGGGATACTTGTTCCAATTTGAACAAGACAAGGAATGTGGTTCGAAATGGGTTTTGAAAGAGGAACGAGAAGGGTATTAGGGTAGTCCACAATCCAATTAGTGGAGATGAAGCACCAGTTCAACTGTTCAAGAAGGGGGTCCTGCTGCATATTACTGTAAGTGAATTTTCTATCTTTTAGAGGTATTTTCAACAGGCCCTGATTACCAATTATCTCGTTAAAAGCTTCAATATCATTAAGGTTGGCTCCCGGTTTGTTTCTATCATCCAAAGATTATAGAGGTTGAATTCACCAATAATCAACCAATTTTCATCCTCATCTATATTAGATCATTCAAGCAGCTAAGGAATTCCGCTCTCGCAGGGCCATTGCAGGGACCATACACATTCATAAGAAACCAATGATCTCCATTAAAGTTGGAGGTGAAAGCCACAATCAAGGTGAAGGGAGCCAAGAAAGTGACATTACCAATGAAATGAGCACCAATCCAGGCAACAAGTAATGCACCCAAGGCACCAACAGAGGGGACATACGCAAATTTGTTGAATCTTTTAGGAGCAAACTTCCTTAAGATAGAATTGTTAATCAGTTGCATCTTTGTTTCTTGAACACAGGCAATCAAGCAGGATCTTTCCTCAAACTTTGCTTTCAGCGCAAGCCATTTGGACTCAGCATTTAACCCTCTAATATTCTAGTTTAAAACATTCCAATTTCTCTTGTGGCCACTCATTGCATACAATTCTTGGAAAAGTCTCTTTGGTTTTATCCATAGGCCCAAAACAACTGGCAAAAATATCCAAAAGGACAAGCTAGAGACCAACCTCCGACATCACAGGAAAGGCAAACAAGAGAGAAACAACAGACGTCAAGCAGGTGGGGGGGGGGGGGGCAGGAATTAAACCACATAATCATAGATATGGGAAAATCATCCCACTCCTTCAGATTGTAGTTAGCACCAGTAGCATAAAGAGACATAGTGACACAAACCATAGTTCCAAAATACATGCAGGACTTAAATATCTGAACCAACACCTCTCCCAGAACACAACCACTTAAATTATTGTTTATCCATTACAAAATGGTAATGATCCACTGTAGAGAGCTAGCCATTAGCAGAAACTTCCATCCCTGACTCTAAGAGCCGCTCCTTGGTCACCTCCTCAGGGGGTAGTCCGTACTCCTCCACTGCCACCTTTTAGATGGCAGAAATAGATATGGCTAGTTTGTGATCAGCAAAAGTATCGAGATCATCACAAGAGGGAAGTTTGGAAAGGCCAAAAATTCATTGAGCGGAGGAACATTACCCACAATCTTAGCAACACCACAAATGCTCCTATCCACTCTTAAAGCTCTTTTGGTAGCCATTCTTTCAATGTTCTTCATGGTTGCCTTGAAGCCTGATAGACTTTTGCTATTTCTTTGGCTCCTCAGATTCTTGTCTACCAGGGGAGTGATCACCTTCTTTTTCTTAGCTACCTTGAGACTAGCCCTTTCGGCAGAGGCTTGTTGAGGCTGTAGGGTTCGCTTCTTCCTGGCTTAAGTCCTAGTGATGAGCTTATTCACTTCCAACCTAGTCTCAGCATTGACCTTCATCTTAGAAGGCAAAGTAGCTTTTTCCTGGCTACTATTCTGTTGGTCTTCTTTGTGCCAAGTGAGGTAGAGGAGGGGCTCCGACCTACCAGAAGGCTACTCTTGGAGAGGAGAAGAGTCTACAAGCTCAATTCTCGAAGGGAGTGGGGCAACACCAGCAAATTGGGGAATCTTTCTTGTCGACAAAGAAGCCACCCAGCTAGACTGAAGGCTCTCTAAGTTCCACTTGCATTGGAAACTGGAGAGCCAATTGGACTGCACTAAAGATGCGAAGTTTCTGTAGAGACCAAAGGGATCCACCAGCTGATCCAACTGAACCTTTCATTGGCCTGACTGATCCAAAAAGAAGGGTAGAATGTCCTAGGAAAGGGAAGACCAAAGCTGACATAATTGGTTGGCAGCCTTCAAGATTCTTCTGAAGGAATCATTCATGAGGGCAACATCATATTCTGGAACTGATTAATTTCATTAGGAGAGGGGGGCACACCAAGATCAAATTGGTAGACGACAATGTCTTTGTTTGGGCCACATCCTTGCTGGAGCATTTGGTTCACCGATGAGGAGGAAGAATCAATCTCAACCTCTTTAGCACTAAAATTGAGAGAGTCGGAATGCTGCACCATCTGTGGCTAAGGGGCTTGGAGGCCATGGATGATCATTGGGTTTGGCGCCCAATTGTGGCCCCCATTGGCATGCTTGACCTGCTGCACTTGGATATCCCAGATAGGATCATCCTAAATAGGCTACCATTGCTGAGCAACTTGATTATCCACATTCTAGTCTTCTCTAGGGACCATCGGGCTGTGGAACGGGTGAGGGTTTCCATTCCTAGGTGGGAGCTCATCTTCACCTTGGGGCCGCAAATCCGCAAATTCAATGTTGAGCACATACACCGGTATTATCCAAGATCTTCCAATGCCACCTCACTCAATGCCTTGCCATATCACCAAGCATCTAGGAACATTGTCCACACTGCCAAAGAGACACTTTACAAGCACATGAGCCTTATTTCTGGTGTTGGAGTGCTAGTGGATTAATTTCCCAAACACCGCACAAGCATGATCAAGAAAGTTGAGGCTCATATAATCCAAGGGGAATCCTAGGAGCAAAAACTATCCAACTCTAGTATAAGGGGAATTCCTGAAATTTTTGGCAGCATCGTGTTTGATGAATATGATTCTAAAGCCATCTATGACATGGAAAATCTCACTAACCACATGATTGCGCTGGAAGACATCACGCATTTGGAAAAGACCGACTCCATGGGGGTGAGGATGTAACACCCAATTTTTAAAGGAACAAAACTAGGCACAACACATGTATACCAGGACCAAGTTTCATACATATGTTTACATCATCAGTGTGTCATCACAGTGCCATTATTACAATAACATATTTAACTTATTACAAAAGGACCCGAGGATCTAAAAGAAAACACAGTGGAACTAAAGATCTTCAATGCCAGCGGGGCTTCCATCTTCCACAGGCATCAACTGGGGGCACTCTAACCTAGAACAGCAACTTCGGGTCGAAGTCGTCTTCATTAAAGGTTGCAGCTTCATTGATGGCTTCTGAATAGTGGTAGAATGCAAGAGAAGGGATAACGGGTGCATTCAAGATTGCAGCTTCATTGATGGCTTCTGAATAGTGGTAGAATGCAAGAGAAGGGATAACGGGTGTGAGTACAAAAATCTACTCCACAAGTGAAGGGAAAAACATGCTATGGGGTTTAAGTCAAGGAAAGGTTAGACACGGTTAACTGCACTAAGCAAACTTTAACCTAATGACTCCAACAACAAGCATTCTATTTACTGAGTGTGAAGACACCACTATAACAAAAAGATTGACTCATCTGATTCCATCCGACTACCAAGACCCACCATGTAATTCCATTACCTGGCTACCCAACCAATCATACTAAACCCTAATCCCATCTAATCCTAAAGAAGTCCAAGTCTGCTCTTGTCCGTGAGCACGGTTGATCGACCATATTGGTACTCTGCAGAGTTTGCACAGCTTTCCCCATGAGTCGTGATTCCTATGTTGCTTCACACTTCCAGGGTGTGGAGTTGGGGTATCACTACAAGGCCTTTACAAAGCTCCCGCTAACTTGCAGACACCCACTGACGTTTCACCGCTAACAGACGATTACATCGCCGCAGAAGCCCCCTGTTGTGCCACTCAACTGTCCAACGGCGCCCACAGAGTTAGAAGGGTGGATAATTAGTTGGCCAGGCCATACCCATATAAGCCTCTTGATTGTGCGAATTCACTTGGTTAAATGTTCAAGAACCGGTCCTTAGGACCCCACACAGGAACAAACACAAGTCTGCTGTGTAGCACCACCTCAAACTAACCATCCCGTTAGGATCCCTATACCATGTTGCTACAAAAGATTACTACTCCCGATTTATATTGAATAAGCATTAGTCAAGATTAACATTTTTCCCAACTATGACTGCACTAGCATATACTACCCATCTTAACCCATGTTTAAACAACAGCGACAAGGAATAATCAACCAAGGCTAGTAAACCCTAATATAGGATTCCAATTTAGACAAGCATGCATAGAAGGAATAAAAATAGCTACACATGAATCCTAAAACAAGATGTTCAAGGACACTTTCCTTCAGCGGAGGGTTGCTCAAAGTCCTCGAAAGCTTGATCTTGAAGATTACTAAACTGCTCACCTCCTAATCGACAAACAAGAAAAAGCACACAAAGGAAACTACTAAGAAAATTACACCACACAGTACTATAACTAGGTAAAAACATTAAAAAAATATTTTACACGTTGCTACTAACATTTGAGCGTGAAAATCACCCAAATTGGAGCTACGAGCAAAAAGTTATAAGCTTTTGAAGTGTCTGGGGCTAATCTGCAAATTTTACTTGATTTCCGAGAATAAACCAAATTGATTTTATACTGAAAATTCTATTTATGATGTTATAAAACAAACCAATTGTTTTGCTATTGGAAAAACGCATGGAAAATGCCCATGGAACCGTGGACCAAGGCCATAGGGCTGGTCCACTGGTCCACAGTGGACCAAAATCATAAACGAAAGGGTATGCGATGGGCCATCGGATCTTTACCGAGCCGCCGGGGATCAAAGGAGATCGGACGGGCGGCGCAAACACGGCTGTCGGCCGGCTAACAGCGGCGGGGTGACCGGGACCTCGCCGGAGTGGTGCAAATGGCCGCAGATCACGATGGTAAGCGGACCAAAAGAGAGAGGGTGGCATGTGGAAGCTCACCGTGGGCCTCTTTGGGACGAAGAGGAGTTAAGGGTGACCGGTGACAGAGAGGGGCGGTCGGTCGGGCGGAGCTTGAGCCCGAGCGGCGGTGCTCCAGGGGTCGTGCGATGTCGAGGAGGGGAGAAAAGGAGTTAGGGAGGCTTAGCCATGAAGAAATGGTGCGGCAGCGAAGTTCTCACCGGTGATGAAGAGGGAGCCAGTGCCGAGGACAAAATCGAACGGGAAAAAGGGGAAAATGGGTGGAATGTGTGCGGAACATCACAAGGAAGTCGATGGTTGGCTTAAATACTCGAGAGAGTTAACGAATCATCTAGATTTGAAGAGAAATGGCCGACAGCCTAATGGAGATAAATGCGTTGATTTTCCTCATTAGAGAGGTAATATGGAGGGGGAAATGGTCGGGGATGCTTGATTGCGGGGTGGGGATCGTAGGAGTGGAGATTAATTGGTGAGAAATTGACTGGGGCGTCTTGGATTTGAAATGATGGCGGTAGAAATTGGGGGCGGCATCCCCGAGCGGGAGGAAGGAGAAGGGCAACTAGCTCAGGAGGGCGGCGGGTCGGCTCGGCTCTAGCCGGGCACGCCTGGTAGCAAGAGAGGGTGGGAAAGGGGATGACTTGGGGTGGGTTAGGCCAGCTCGGGTGCGGCCCAGTGTGGGGAAAGGGGGCCCATGCGGGAGAGGAGAGAGAAGGAGGGAGGAGGAAATGGGCCAGGGAAGGAGGATTGGGCCTGAGAAGATTTATCAATTTTGAAATCCTTTTTCTTTTATGAATTTGAGCTAATTTTCAAAAGAGGTTTTAAACGAGCAACTTCTAGCGAACTTGTGCAAACTTTTTCCACGCATAAAAACCTATTGCAACTACGATAGCATGACTGCATCAAACGTATATATAACCTATGGCAAAATTAAATTTGGAAATTAATTTCTTCTATTGAACCAAATTGCAGCTCCTATTTAAAATTCTAGCAAAATTTTAAACTATTGCAAAAATTGAAATTTAGGGTGCTACAGAGGACAGCAAAACTGAAAATGTATATGCCTCTCATCAACTAAGTGCTGTTGGATTTGGTGCATAAATACATTATAGTCATCAACAGTAATGTCATCATCTAAAGCCACCGCAATCGCGAACTCTTCATGCTTCTTAAGAGGATTATCAGCCAAGGAGACCAACTGACTAGTCTCTCCTCCCCGCCTTCTTCATCCACTATCTCCAGGGGAATGAACCGCAGCAGGTCCACAACAAAGTTCGCCATGAGTCTTCTCTTAGGAACACTGGAGTGAGAGAAGGGCGCAATGGAGAATCACCGGGATTGGGTGAAGGAGGTTCTAAAGTTGCAGGGAGGTTTTTTTTTTCTCTAAGAATAGTTAGAGAGAGTGGGCAAGAAGCACTCAAAGAGATGTGGGTCGCAAAACCACCTAGATCAGCAACCATGCTACCAGAGCTTCTCTTTGAAACCCATCTGAGCCGTTTGTTTCGAAATTTTTTGAAAAAATCCTTCTCAATATGACCATAACAAAAATAGGCCCTTCATCTTATTTGCTCCAAGCAGTGTCTGACCATGTGACCCACACCTAGGCATTTGAAACAGTGGCTACAAGGAGAACTCCATGATAAATTGACCCCATAACTCCCCCCATTCAGAAAAGGTGCACTTGATGGTTTGTTCATTCCCTAGGACTTCCAAGGAGTGCCTCGGCAGCCAATCACTTGGAGGAACCGAGTCAGACAAGGGTGGAGGCGTGGACGATTAGACAGGGCAAGAACTACAACCCCCCGCCATGTCGATGAGAGAGACCAAAGGCCACACCACAAGCTATCCCCTAGGGAGGACCTAGAGCCATCAGAGCTAGAGGAAATTTCCAAAGAAACATGCCTAGGCGAGTGGGGGTAATTTGGCAATAGCGAAAGCTTAGGATTTGAAAAAAGCAAGCTTGGAGCTAATCAAACGTTGGCCAGCCAACGACCAAGAACTGAGGCAAGAACTTACCAACTCAGGGAGGGGGCAAGAGAAGGCACCAATCTTGATGGAGGCAGGAGGAGCAGAGGAAACAAATTTCTTAGCGCGAGAGGGGAGGACCAACCGTTTTGCAAAGGAAACTCTTTTGGATGGGAGAGAATTGGTCCTCTTTTTCCTTTTCGTGTGAGAAACACTGGTCTACTGCATCTCTTCCTTAACCATCTAGAGTTTCTCTTCTCTTCTCTAGTCCGGACCAACATCACACCATAGGTGAAAGTAAACATCAAAGCTCTCAGAAATCACTCTACACAGATCAAAAACCAAAAAGCCCATATTTTTAGAAGCAACCGAGAACCTGAAATGCATGTCTGCCTCGAACTTAACATGAAACCCCTCCGGGGAACCCCAAGAATTGAATGCAAGGCAAGGCTCATAGAGGATTCTGAAAGATGAAAAGTAAACCGATGAAACATAACAAGTAAGAAGAAGTTGCCACAAATAGAAGAAGAATGGTGATGTACTGACGACTTGAAATGCTAGAGCACCTTCACTTGGAAGTGCCTTACAGGCGAAAGGTCGAAGCCCAGCGGAGAGAGGTCAGTCTCCAACCATCTTGACAGAGAGGGAGCTTAGAGGTCATCGATGGTACATCAGGAGGTGGCGGGGAGCACTGGGGAGGTGGAAGAGGTAGAGCAGGAGGGTGTGGAGGTGGGAGCGAGAGTGGGAGCCACCACGTGAAAAACAAACATAGGTGACAGGTGATGACATTCATGGGTGACGGGTACCGTACCCGTCACCCCGAACGTGTCACTGATAACTAGTCATTGGTGACGGGTAGGGACCTGTCACCAATGATGAACAAAGGTGATGGGTAACAACTATTACCCGTCACCTATGAACGTCGGAGAAATTTATAGGTAACGCACATATATCGTATAATAAGTGACAAGTAACTAGGTTACCCGTCACTTATGGCTTTCACCCATGTATTGGGAGAAAGACATAAGTTACCCATCACTTATATCATATAATAAGTGACGGGTAACTAGGTTACCCGTCACTTATGACTTTCACGCATGTACTGGGAGAAAGACATAAGTGATGGGTAACCTAGTTACCCGTCACTTATAAATAACATAAGTGATAGGTAGACAGTTTACCCGTCACTTATATTTCTCTTGCCCTGTAGGAATGAGTTGTTTCCTGGCTGCATCCTAGAACATAGCCAAGATTTGGCAGCCGTCTTCTCCCTACAAACAATAGCAACGCATCCAAATACATATTGACAAACACACTTGTATAAGAACTTGCTTCATCACATAATTGCAAATATTACAAAGTTCAAATAAATTCATTACATAATCACAAATGTTACAAAGTTATGATCAACTCATAATCACATAAGACTTCATAACCTAGGGTTTCTATAGTGGAACTCGCCCTGTGGGCTGATGACTTCAAATACCATGAACTCAGCGATCCGTCGTCGAATATCCAGGAGTGCACTGGTGTCGAGAAACATACACTTGTATTTCTGCATAATTTAACGTGTAACCAATGTCATGTTATCATAGAATTAAACTAATTACCGAAATTAGTTACGAATAATCTTGTATTGAACTTACTCGAGGGATTTGATATTCTTTGCTCGGAGCGTGAGGAACATGTTCTACGCAGCATAGAATCCGTAGATGTTGCCCGGTGGTTGTTGGTGGCACTACTAAAAAGAAACTTTACTGTTAGATGAAAAGGAAAAAAAACAGCAACAGAGAACCTTTGGTAATCTGTTTGGTAGCACTTATCGCGTACCGGTCTTGTATGTCAGCCCGCGGCCGGCTTTCACGTCGTAGTTAGGTTGAGCTAGAAGGTACTTGTCAAAAGCTCTACATAAAGAGGGATCAATTATGGAGCCTTTGAATGTTAGAAAAGTTTAATATGTGAACTAAAACATGCAGAGCTTACGTGTCGAGGAGTTGTTTTACAACGTTGTAATCACACGATCTAAGTTTGCCTTTTGTAGATATTGGTTTTGATGAGTCGACGTAGAACACCAAGTCCCACTCGAGGCAAATGTTAAGTAAGATCCAATGGCCACCGGTGTTGTGGGCACTCATCAGGTACTTCACTTTTGAGTATTGTTGCATTGCCCTAGCTACATGATTCACAACGTAGTTGGGGTGAAGTTGGATGACCGATACTGTAATGGCCTCAGGGTCAAGAAATGCGATGGGATCCTTGTTCTTCATTGTTTCTTTCATCAAATGTCTACATATAAGAACATAATTCGATGCAAGACTTAATTGTATTAATTAATGAATATCCAGTATCAAGGGACTTATAATGTGAAGACCCGTAATAATGATACGTCCAGACCATCAAGGTTGAAGAGGTCGTAGAAGTCATTGAAACCACAATGAAGTAGCCATCTTGATCACTTAAGAAGTGTCGTCGTTTGTACTGTACGACTATGGATTGAGATTTGCTATCCCTACAAGCTTGTATGTAGTAATTATGCAGGTCGACACATGCTTTTCCTACCCTTGATAGCTCATCTACTGTCATCAAGGTCTTCCCATATTTGAATTTCGTGTTGGCCTGAGTCCACACTGGTGCAATGTCTGTGGACTGCTTTACCGGTACAATGGCCTTCGACTTTGCCAGTAAAATGGCCTTTGATATCTCTGGCAAGGGCTCTTAGAGCCTTTCTTCTCAATCTCCTTTTCCTTCTTCTTTTTTGGGCTCTCTGGGGGAGACGATATTGGGTCTGGAAGTGAGGCTACCGCATGCGGAGGAGAATGCGGTGAAACCAGCTTCTTTGGAGGAGGAGAAGGCAGTGAAGTTGCCTTCTCTGGAAGTGAGCGGCGTGGCGGCGGTGCACTTGGAGCTCATCCAGACTGGGATGCACTGGAGACCACGTTGTTATCCCTCTTCCACTGGATCCTTTGATGAAGAGCTTCACCGAGAGTTATGACTTCCTCATTGGGGGGGACCTCCAACACGTGATTGGTGGCATTGCTATGTACCATGTCCACCATAACCACGACATAGCCTGCTCATATCGGGACCGTATGTAAGATACGGACGCCTGGAAGCACCTGGCCCCTTGCAACCTCAAGGTGATACCCACCAGGCCTGATTACAAGGCTGCAGGGCATGGGCCCTTCTAGCAGGTCAATTGTATCTGGCTCACTCTCGGTAGCAACTACTTGTTGCTCGACCTCCCAGGAGGCGCAACTACTCTTCCCTGTAGCTCTCGGGCTAAAATCCTATGGCATGGAAATCACTATTCTCTTTGCTGCAAGCTGCCCCATGATGCTTGAGTAAACTTTCTGGGTGATGTCCCGTGTCAATACATCCACGTCCACTGCACTCGACTTCTTCCTCTTCTTGTACATCCTGATGTCTTCGGGAAAGCCATATTTCTAGCCCTGGGAACTTGATACACCTCGCACTCGACCTGGGTGCTCTGGGTTTCCCAGTGTCACTATGAGAACATCATGTTCCCTGACCCCGGTGAAAGAACCTTGGCTGGCTTCGGCTGCCTTTTCTTTGACTTTTTCTGCGACTGCCTGGGTTTTGCTATTTCTGAATGTGATTTCCCCACTTTCGGACAGCTCACCCCTTGCACGCAAATATGACCACGATCATCCCAGAAATTGATTCCAAGGATTCTCGCGGCATTCTCTAGCTAATTTCTCATCCTCTGCCTGCCATTTTGCCCTTTTCCCAGCATACCCGGCTACGCTGGTCCTGTGGTCATGCTTGTTCTTAGCCCAAAGCTGTTTCTTCTCCTCACTCTCCTTCTTGAACTGCTCTGAATTCTTCATCTGCACAAAAGCATCCCAATCTTCTGGTTTTAAGTGCTTATAGCTCTCGAAGGGTGTCACCCCTTTTGCTAAGTACCGATTCACAAGCTTGTTCTTAAAGCTTTGGTGAAGTTTCGCGATTGCTTTCATTGCTGCATTGACCACGACGTTCTTTCGATGCTCACTCATGTTTCCAGGGTACTCCGGATACTCTATGACGACATTATTGAATAAGTCCCTCTTTACTTCGTCACTAGGGTCTTTGAATTTAGTCGTTATCGGCACCCTCTCCCGAGCAATGGGCCCTGCGACCCCCCGGAATCTATTCAGGGCCTTTTCATCCGTAGGCAGCCCATCAACATCAATTCTCATGATGCTAACCTTGTCCGTCGGCCAGTGTGTTTGTGTCCTTGGCTTTCGGGCTCGTGCAACACTACCAGCTATCTAGCTTGGAGACTCCGCTACCACCATCTAGAGAGAAAAAAGGGAAGTTGACATAAACAAAGAATATTCCTCCATTCAACAAGTATAAAATGGATTGACTCACTCACATCAATACCTCTTCGGTGGGATTGTATTCTTCGTCACTAGCCCAATGTCAGCTCTCCCGATTCGGTGACGGGTCAGGGCTCGAGCTATGATACAGGCTTTCGTTGCTGCCAGAGGAGGACATCGGGTGCGGGCTTGGGCTTCTATCCGCCCCCATCTTGTGATGGGAGCCCCTCTAGTACTACGTCCTCTATGCTTTTGGTTTCTCAGGGGTGATAGTCTTCTTCTACCCCATGAAAATCAAGTGTAGTATATTCTGTTCTCAATAGAGGAAAGAAAAGGAATCAAGGAAAATTTTGATAATCATACATCATGTCTAAAACAATGATTGAGTAGTAGGTTGATATTGCAAATGAATTATTATCAGAACACTACAGCTGGCCCCAGGACTCAGAGTTCCTGCTCCCTAGCTATTACATAGACATATCATCGACTAGGCATGCATCTAAGTTCTCAACTAGTTTCCAAAACCTGAACATAGATCTCTAGAGATAAAACATAATGGAAGTTGTTGCTGCCTCAACAGAGAATTCACAGATTTTGAACTGAGAAGCGAATAGCAATGTGTCGACATATACACACTGACCAACAAAGAGCAAATAAGTAAAGACAGGAACTTAGAAGCTATAGCAACTGCAATATCAGGAATAAAAAATAGTGACCACACTCAGGACTAGCAGCAGCAACAGACCATGGACCAAAAAGAATGGAAGCTCACAGGAGAATGAACTCAACAGGATTTCTAGGTGCATAGACACACAACAAATGAACATTAGTTCATCCCTAGGAGCTGCCAAAGCCAACTAAAACCTAGAGAGTAATCAGGACGAAACTATTGTACTTAGCATGACATGCCCAATCCCAGATCAACAATTCATCATCGAGTAATATAGTGCTCGCAATAATAGTGTTCAGATCGGAAATCAAGTTTAGTATATTCTGTTCTCAATTCATCATCGAGTAATATAGTGGATTGTTGTAAAAACTGCGATAATAAGTGCATATATATCCATATTCCATAAAAACAGTAAGGGAAAAATGCAACCCCCCCCCCCCAAAAGTCACTTGGATTTTGACTTCCCCCCCAAAAGTTGTTTTGTTGCGAAAAAACCCCCAAAAGTTTGACTTTGTTGCAAAAAACCCCCAAAAATTCAAAGAAATAAAAAAATCACACAAAAATCCTAAAAACAAATAGAGACAATTCTAAGACCTTCTGTGAATTTTTTTTCAAAAATAATATCCTTTGCATCATATTTCATGGAGAGGAAGTTTGGAAAAAAAAGAAAAATGTACAGCTCATTTATTAACTCATGTTATTTTAACTTTGTCATGTCTACCATTATTTTTCATACACAAATAACTATTTAAGTAAAATAATAAAAGTAGTTTCACTAATTTTGGGGGTGTTATGGATTAGTTATGAATTAATCTATCTGCAACACATTTTCTCAATCCTCCACGCTACAATAACTATTTCAAGATTTCATGTATTTTTATAAGATAGAGGATCATGTAAGAAGACTAAAAAATTGTTTTCATGATTTTTGGATTAGTAAATAATTAACTATGCATTTAACTCGAATTAATAAATAAGCTGCACATTTTTCTTTTCTTTCAAACTTACTCTCCATGAAATATGATGCAAAGGATATTATTTTTTAAAAAACATTTAATAAAAGGTCTTAGAATTGTCTCTAGTTTTTTTTAGAATTTGTTATGATTTTTTAAATTTTTTGAATTTTTGGGGGTGTTTTTGCAACAAAACAACTTTTGGAGAGGAAAGTTAAAATCCAAGTGACTTTTGGGGGGGGTTGCATTTTTCCCAAAAAATAAAGACAGGAGCATACCATATGGATATCTTTACACATGACATGGAAACAACATATGAAACATATATGAAGTTGCTCAAAGATCTGATAGTAGGCATGAAACAAATACGAAATTGCTCTCAGGCTATGTATAACAATTGGCCCCAAGACATTAAATGTTCTGTGCCCTAATTGTTCTGTTGAACTCATCATCAATTAGGCTGTTACCTAAATTCTCAACTAGCAAACAAAGCCTAGACAAAAATCAAAATAGTCTCTGGACAATGCTGCTGTGATCAAATAGAGGGCCCAGAACTGAACATACTTAGCCAAGACAAAATTGACAGTAGCATATATCAAAAACAAAACCGACAGTAGCATCATCACAAGCCTCCTCTGAGCCCAATTTCAGTTCAACTACATCATCATAGAGCAATACTCCAAAAACAACTCATAATGTATCACCAACACACATGTCCAAAGCAACCACTCAGACCTAAATGCTATTGTGCTTAGATAATGAGCTCAATTTTAGTTCAACTACATCATCACAAAGCAATACTCCAAAAACAACTCACTGTCTAGAGCATCATCACAGAGCAATACTCCTTAATGGCAAATTCATAGAGCAATACTGTCTAGAGGAAGGAAGAGGAAAACTCACTGAGCGGGGAGGAGGAGGCCGACGCGGAGGAGAGCTCGGAGATTGGGGAGGAGGTGGCCGGGGAGGAGGAGGCCAGCACGGAGGAGAGCTCGAAGACGGGGAGGCACGGGGAGGAGAAGACCAGGGACGGCAGAGAGTGCGTCAAGGGTGTCGGAGGTGGGGGCGACGACGACGATGGTCACGGCGGCGGCGAACCCTAGCGTGCGCAACCAAAACAGTTAGCCAAAATGAGAGTGCACACACGCAGGGAAGAGCTAGGTTATATATACATATAAGTCATAGGAGACCGGTGATAAATGTCACCCGTCACCTATGAGTATCACCCGTAACCTTTTACTTTGACTCGACCACATGTGCATAAGTCATAGTTGACGGGTGATGAACGTCACCCATCACCTATGAGTATGACCCATCACATTTTGCTTCTAATATTACAAATTCAAATAACTTGAAACTTAAAATTCAAACTTGACATTAACATTAACAATTCAAATAACTTAAAAGTCAAATTTGACATTAATATTACAAATTTGACATTGAAATTCAAATTCACCATTTTCGTGCTTTCTTGATATGGATCCCTTCGTTATGGTCGGGGCGGATGTATGGAGTTTCCTCGATCAGCGAAAGTCATGGCACGTCTGTAGTAGCAAAAGGGGGAATTTCATCGAATTGATTGAACTCCTCCTCATCAACGATGTTTGCAACTCCGATGATGCGTCTGTTCCCAACGAGAACCACATGGCGTTTCTTCTTTGTTGTGTCAGTCACATAAAAGACTTGGCGAACATCTTTAGCGAGTACGAAGGCTTCAGACTTGTATCCGACATATTTGAGATCAACGCTAGTGAACCCATCCTTGTCATTAGTGACACCCTTTGCCCCATGTACCCAATGGCACCGAAACAGGGCTACCTTGAATCTCAAGTGGTTCAACTCCAATATCTCCTCTATTTGACTATAGTATGTGCCCCTCTACATGTCATTGTCATAAGCATCTATACGAACACCACTATTCTGGTATATGCTCTTCTCATCTTGGGAAACTATGTAAAATGTGTATCCGTTTATACCGTACCATTGATATATCATAATTGTGTACATAGGTTCTAATGCCAATTTTTTATCAAAGCACTTGTCGTGAACCTTCGCATATGTTGCCTTGCAACCGAAGCTTCGGTCTGCCCTGGATTCTCTTCAAGCAGCATCTGTTTGTGCTCATCAACATATGGGCACACTTCGCTCATTTGTTGCAGGATAAGGAAATGAGCTTGGTCTTATGCCTTCGGATCAGGAGTTATTGCCATCTTTCCCAGAACTCCCACACCTGCGAGCCTCCCCTCATGGTGAGACTTAGGCACGCCAATCGGGTTATTTGGATCAATGTAATTAATAGACCACTCCAATGCCTCCTCCGTCGCGTAACCCTGCATGATGCATCCCTTAGGAAAGGCTCGATTCCTATTGGATCGAACATCTTTTGTTCAATTGCATTGAAGAAAAAGCACAGGCTCAGGATAGCCTTGCGAACCTTTATTGGGAGGATGTTCGTAATAGCTACCGCAAGCAGTGACGTCATCATCACATGGCAATCATGGGACTTCATCATGGCAAAATTAATTTTCAGCTCTTTCACCGAGACAAATCTTGCGATGTTGGATGAGTAACCAAAGGGAACTTTCACACTGTGCAAGAACTCATAGAATTCCTTTTTCTCTTTCCTAGAGAGAGTGATAGCTACTAGGGCTAGGTGTTTTTCTTTGTTCGTATCGTGTGCATGGAGCTCTAGCCTTAAGCCCATTTCTTCAAGGTTAGCTCGTGTGTTCTCATGATCCTTTCCTTTTCCCTTCATTTGGAGCAATGTACCGATCAGACTCTCGCAGCTATTCTTCTTTACATGCATGTTGTCGATAGAGCGACGAACATCTAATTTTTCCCAATACTCTAGCTCGAATAGTTTTGATGTCTTGTTCACATTCCTAACTGTTCATCATCCTTAGAGGATTGATTTCGCTTGCCAAGGACAACATTGATATTCTTAACCCGATTGTGGACATCATCCCCACTGAAATGCCTCGGAGGTAACGTTTTCTCCCTTGTGCCATCGAATTGCTTGTCCATG
Source organism: Phragmites australis (assembly GCF_958298935.1). NCBI lineage: Eukaryota > Viridiplantae > Streptophyta > Magnoliopsida > Poales > Poaceae > Phragmites > Phragmites australis. The sequence goes on from NC_084935.1 coordinate 17,023,418, forward strand.
TTTTGGTATGGGTGCTTCCTGGGAAGGAAACGTCGATGCCACATGTACATTGTTTTCTTTGAGTTGTTCAACCTCAAACAACATGTTTCATAGCAATGGGGGCAAGCTTCACCTCTTCTTTTGCTCTGACCTGACAAGGTACGAAGTGCTGGCATATCATTGATGGTGATGAATAACATGGCGTGCAAGTTAAAGTACTCTTGCTTGTACTAATCCCAAACCTCGATGCCTTCCGACCAGAGTTTGTTAAGATTATCGACTAAAGGCCTAAGGTACACATCTATATCGTTGTCAGGTTATTTCGGTCCTGATATCAAGATCAACAACATAATGTATTTCCACTTGTTACAAAGCTAGGGTGGAAGGTTGTAGATCGACAATACAACAGGCCACGAGCTATATGAGGTATTCATATTACTGAATGGATTCATGCCATCTGTGCTCACAGCAAATCTAATATTTCTCAATTCTTCGACGAACCAACCAAATGTGGAATCAACGATTCACCACTGAGCGGAATCTACCGGGTGTCGTATTACTGTGTCGTTCGTACGACCCTCTTTATGCCAATGCACCAATTGGGTCTCCTTTCTGTTGGCAAACAGACGCTTCAGACGGGGAATTAAAGGAAAATACCACACCACCTTCCTAGGACCGCCTTTACTTTTTTTGCCTTCATCCCCATCACCACCATTATTTCTACGCTTATATCGATGGGTTCCACACACGGGGCTTTGATCCAGCTCTACATCCTTGAGATCATGATCCATTTCACTGGGTGTAAGTCCTTGATTTACACTGTCGACATGGAGGGCCCGATCCACCTCTCCCACGTTAAGGCCTTCTTCGCCATGTTTGTTCCAACATGTATAATTCTCTTTAAATCCACACATAACCAAGTGTGCATGGATATTGTCTGGTTTCAGAAACTTCTTTTCATTCCCGGAGTCACGACATGGACAATACATTACCATTTTACCACGATCTTTCATATCCGCCAAGGCAGCACTCATGAAATGCTTCACCCCACTCAGGTGCTCCGGACAAGTCCGGGTCTCGAGGTACATCCAACTTCTATCCGTCATCTACAATTAATATAAAAACATTCATTCTTCAGTAACAATGACCTTAATTTTGTGGTTTAGCACACGATTAAAAATTTCCTACAAATACACTAGATTTGTGGCATCTCGCGGTAGATCGGGAAAATCTAATATCAAATCTAACATAAATACAACTCACTTGTACTAAGATTTTGGATAAACATGCAAAACAGTCGATTACAACACAAAGAACAACAAATCTACAAATAGGGTTTAGAGGAGGAGAGGAATGGAGGAGGAAAGGGAGAGATGCGAAACTTCAAAGACCTAGCACCAATTCAAACTTCAAATTAACAAGATATTGTAGAATCCCTAGAGGAACCGGTAAAAATCGCCCGCCACTGTGTTGGCGGCACTGTGCAGTAACTGTTTGCCTGCACAGTGACTGGTCAGCTCTTAAAACAGAGTTGAGTAATAGGTGACGGGTGATAAGGTTACCCGTCACCTATTAAGAATCATAAGTGAAGAGTTGCATTATAACCTGTCACTTATAATTGGCTCAGGAGACCCGTCACCTTTACCAAGTTATAAGTGACGGGTCATAACATGACCCGTCACTTATTACTGTTGCATGGGGACTCGTCACCTATGTCTAAGCCATAAGTGACGGGTAATAACTAAACCTGTCACTTATGGCTTGGATATAGGTGACGAGTCCCCCTGCAACAGTAATAACTAAACCCGTCACTTATGTTATTGGTGACAAGTAATATTATGACCCATCACTTATTGTCTGGTATCAGTGACGGGTCTATAAGTGGGCACGACCTGAGGTGACATAAGTGACGGATCACGTAATGACCCAACACTAAATCATGTCTCCTATGTTCGTTTTTCATGTAGTGAGAAGGAGACGAGAGCAAGAGTGAGCCATTCCAAGAACATGATATTTGATTGTTACCTTGCCTTGCTTTTTTTTTACTGCTCACATGCATTTATTTGTGCTGAGAGCCCAAGATTACATTGTTCTCCACGCATGCGACCTTGAACCAGTGTTTTTCAGGTAGTTTTGTGCAAAAGCGGACCGTACCACATGGCACATTTGAGCCAGGACTGTAGTGACATCATTAATTTTTTCTTTACTACTTAAAACATTGAGCTGGTACCATGATGGTTGGTTATCACACCACCTTGGATGATCTTATGTGGATTACGATGTGCATTAGTGTGTGCCGCGTGGAGAATCCACTGTGAATGATTTGATCATCGGCATTGTCATATTCATGTGTTTATGTATGTTCTCTGGGTTTTTAAGCTGTTATGCACAACTAATTCTCACTACTATAGAACACCACATATGTAGCATCTTATTAGTGATGGTTCAATAGTAATCGGTACTGAAGACGTATCAGTGCCGGTTCTTAAACTCCTGTGCGTGAACAACAACTTAGGAGATAAGAACTGACACTGATACATCAGTGCCGGTTCCAGCCATGAACTGGCACTGAAGTGACAGTATCAGTGCCGGTTCTATCCACGAACAAACACTGAAGTGATTGTATCAGTGCCGGTTCTACCCACGAACCGGCACTGATAATCAGTATCAGTGCTAGTTCTAGTTACGAACCGTCACTGATAATTGCTACTATCACAGCTAATCTTAAAAAATTCATAACTTTTTACACGAAGCCGGATGAGGAAAAATGTTATATGAAAATTATAGTTCTCGATGAGATCTACAACTTTGTAGTTAAAAACTTTTTAATTTGAGGTCATTTAAATACCCAAATAACTATAATAAAGTTGCAGCAGTGGTCGATGACAGCACACATTAAAAAATTTATAACTTTTTCACACAAAGTCGGATGAGAAAAAATTTTATATGAAAATTGTAGCTCTCGACGAGACTACAACTTTGTAGTTGATCACCTTTCTTTTATTTGAGATCATTTAGATATCCAAATAGCTATTCAAATGTTCAATCAGAAGATGCAAAAAAGATATATTTTGCTACTATACTCACGAACGAACGATAGCTGAGATAGTTAGAGGGATTATGCATGCGCACAGGCTGTGAGGTCTTGAGTTCGAGTCTTGGTTGCCGCATGCGAGCGAATATCACGTGACTTTGCAAATATTAGGCGCGGTTGGGTGGGCAACCTCTGGTCGAGTGTCGGTTCCATACCCGGCACTGATAGTCACTGACTATCAGTGTCGGTTCAAAACTCGCCACTGATGACGATTTTAAACTGGCACTGATGAGGTATTTTGGTGTAGTGTCTATGACCAATTATTTGTACCCGATGAATAGGTTAAAGTTTGGAACTTTTGGCATTGTTTCTTACAAAAGATCTATTGCAAAGTTTAGTCACTATTGGAAATATATGATTATGTAGTTTGGCTCCAAATCACTCAGTTGTTGAATATACATTTTGATTGTTCTTGTCTTGAAATCAATGGCTTGATTGTTCTAAGAATCTGCCAATCATATCTTGTTGACATCTTCACAAAGTGCAATCTTGTAGTGATGGAATGAGGAATACAGTTCAGTCCATGATTGAAACTGACAGAGATCCATTCACAAACTTCTTGATTCATTGAATACAGAAACTTGGCTCCCTCATGTGGTGAAGTTTCTATGAGGAGTATATGATCATTATACAGTGCTCATGGCTTTCAGCCTTGATAGAAGATTGGGTCAATGCCTATGTCTTGTGTAGGCACATAAATCTGTGTATTCATTAAGCGTGATAGCAAAGCTGAAGCAACATATTATATATATGGCATCTAGAGGCTTTCCCTATTACTAATGCAAAACATGACTGTTTCCCTGCATTTAAATCTTTTGGGGTATGGTCTATTGTTGTCATTTAGGATCACATCAGATAGATGAAGGAACAAAGTGAATTATATAACTTCTTTTGAAGTAGGTATCGGTCTGTAACATTTTGTTGAGATGTATATCTCCCATATTTGGCTTGTTAGATAGCTACCAGTTCTCCTGAAAGGTAGGAAATTTTTCGGAATGACTATGGTTCATATAACTTCTAGCTACAAAATATTTATCAATTTTTCTGCCCCCAACTGCTCTAGATTTCTTCCACTTATCTTAGTTCTCTCCACTCACACTTGTGGATGAGTAGTGGATGGTGGAATTATTGTATATAAAGTGAATAGCCACTCCTAGGCAACTCATTTTCCTTCTACCTGTGCTGTTTGTAAATGAGTTTGGTGTTCAGTTGCATGTTCTACAACTGTTGAGGGGAAATACTCCAGCCTGTAGATATCACTAAAAGGTTGTCACTAGGAGCTCTATTGGAACCCTAGGGTTTCAACTCCATAGAAGAAAGCCCGGCTTTCAGAGGCTGTGGGTCCCTCCGAAAGCTATCCTCAAGATAAGAGAAGAAGCCGCCCTCTAGGGGAGGGTGGGGGTCGTCTCTTGGGACCCTCAACACCCTCAGGTACACAGTCTCCCGGAGCCTCAGTCTCCTAGAGCCCCTGTCTCCCGGAACCCTTGACGTCCCCGAAGCCACGGCCTTCTGGAGCCTCTATCTCCCGGAGCCTGGGTAGGCTCCACCGTAACCCGGAGGGAGGGGCTGTCTGATCTTGGAGAAAGATCAACTAGAGGGGGCCCACTAGCTGTCCTCCTCCAGCAAGGAAGTGACCAGCATTCAATGCAATGCATGTGGGAGCCGTCCTGACATCCTAAGTGCAAGTGGGGGCCGAACTGACACCTTGGATAGTATAGTGCCGTAATAGGCGACTAGTTGGGTGCCACGTCCCTATGGCCACTTGCACTACGGTATTGCCATGGTAGATAACATCCTACCTAGACCCATGATGTGTAATTCGATTGGTCCTAGGTCCCTTTGGGATAGCGATGGTTTATATCGCTATCTATGTAAGGGTATATTTGTACATTTATATCCTGCAAGGCACTACAAATACAGACCCTTAGCCATCAGACCAGGGAACCAATCCTTCTTGACCATCATATATCTGGTGTTCCTCCCTCTCCACTTCTTCTCCAAGCTTGAGCACACTCCTATGAGTATACTCTCACCGCACTTGTTTGTGGAAGACATATTCTTGCGCCAACAGCGCACCGTCTGTGGGGAGCTAAACATAGAAGTACCAGTGGAGGTAGGACAACACCAAAAAACACCAAGGAGCTAACCATAGCGGTCGTTCTTCACCGCCGCACCCATGCAAAAATATGCATGGCAGCTGCGACCAAGCACACCATGTGCTCCCACCAGCTTCGCAGCAAGGTGGAACATTGACTCTCCAGACAACACCGACCCAATTGCTTGGCTTGGCATGGAGCTCCAAGCCAACACACAGGTATTCCAGCAGTGGCACGACGAGGACCTCGCTACACCCCAGGAGATTACACCTGAGGCCACAGCTAGGCAGGCCACCCTCAAATGGTTCTGGGCGCTCGAGCCCAGGGGAACCCACACTTGGGCCTAGCCCCAAGGCATCTCCTATGACGATGCCCAAAGCACCTTTGTCGAGCCAACATCTTCGGAGAGTCTAGTCGCCCGACAACCTCCTCGGCCCCCTCTAGCAAAACGAGGCTCCAAGGAGGCCCAAGATCCCAGGGTGCGCAGACCCTGCCTATGCCATCGACGCTACGGTCACAACATTGATTGCGTGCAAGAGCCTCCGAATCCACCACGTTCTCGAAGGCATAGCCAGAACCACTTTGGCTTCGAGGGCTTGGTCTCCCAGTAGCCGCATCGGCCTCCTTTGGTGGAAAAGAGACCCATGGGGACCATGGGCTCCACTACGCGTAGCCCCCCCCCCCCAGCACCCACGGCACCAACCGTAGGCTCTGGCACCACCAGAGGGGTATTAGTGCATTTTGTACGAGGTTGAACGTGGCTACAACACAGATGGTTGCCGAACCCTCACAACTTTCCAGGAGGAATACCTCAAGAGACAGGCAGGACAATTGATAGGGGAAAAACGCTGGTAACAGGCAACCGAGGGGTCATGAAACTGGAGCAGGCCCCAGGTTATGTCTTCGGGCCTCCTTGAGCCCCCCTCGGCCAGATATGCCATCGCCAACTCCACAGTCTATACAATACCCCAGTTATAAGGATTGAGTCACACCAACAACCCAGCCTCAGTGGAGCCCGACGGGTCTCCCACATGGGGGTCCTGCCCTAAACTCTGGATGATTGGAGCCATCGACGACCCTTCCTTTGTCCGGGTCGTCAAGGGTAGAGTCAATCACAATAAAAGGATGTTAGGCCCTAGCAGGAGGGTCTGGGGTGCTCTAGAGGTCTGCAGGTCAAAATTCTCCGGTAGCCGACCTAGGCCTCCGGAGTCTCTAGAGCATAATGGGCTCCGGAGGCTTCATAGGCTGGAAGGATCAGCCCTTCCCCCTCTATGGGCTATGGGGGCCTCCGGGCCTCTAACTTCACCAAGGAGGCCTCATTTTGGCAAAGGTACGCCTATAACCCCCTAGTAATAGCTTGCCTAGCTAACGAATCTTTCATACAATAAGATCAGTGCACATAGAAGGTAGCATGCCTAGTTGTTGAAAGCACTTACATCCGATAGCTGCCAGATGAAACCTGTAGATAGTAAAACCTAAGTTATATCAAAGTTTGATAGTAGTGTATTAAACATGGTTCGAATTGTGCCCTTGCTCGCAAATGCCATGTAGCACACAGCTGACAAGGCCCTCCGACAAGTCGAACGCATAAACCTCGATGCCAGAGGTACATAAACTTAACTTAAAGATATATCTTTGATCAGCAATATACAACAAGACTTAAGTTATATCTTAGTTTGGGATGTGCTAGGAATAGCCGTCCAACCTAGCTACAATTATGTCGTAACTAGCTTTTCACTGACAACAGTAAACTGTCAAACTTAAGCTACATCCTTTCTCAAATAGTACATAGCACTGGAGACGCCCACGTACCCATAGGCATAGCATTCCTAGGTCACCTGGAAGGCATTGAGCTTAGATTTCCTAGAAGGCATATCATCTTTTCAGTAGGCAGTGGAGCACTGGAGACGTCCACGTACACATAGGCATGGCATGCCTAGGTCACCTAGAAGGCATCGAGCCTAGATCTCTTGGAAGGCATTGCATAGCCTCGGTAGGTAGTGGAGCCTATACAACTGTAGGCACAACATGCCTAGGTCACCTGAAAGCCAGAGTATGCCTAGGTTTACTGAAAGGCATAGCATAGCCTTGGTAGTGCGGATGCCACGCACCGAAGGGAATCCTCGGTAGTGGAAATGCGTCGCACCCGAGAGACATCCTCAGGTGGTGGATACGCCCATGCACCGATAGGCATAGCATGCCTAGGTCACATGGAAGGGATCAAGCTTAGGTCTCTAGGAAGGCATTGCATAGCCTCGGTAGGTAGTAGAGCCTACACACCTGCAGGCATAACATGCCTAGGACACCTAGAAGGCAGAGTATGTCTAGCTCACCTGGAAGGCATTGCATAGCCTTGATAATGTGGATGCCATACACCGGAGGAACATCCTTGGTAACGGAGATGCGTCACACCCGAGGGACATCCTCGGGTGGAAGATACGCCCACGCACCAATAGGCATAGCATTCCTAGGTCACCTAGAAGGTATCGAGCCTAGGTCTTCTATAAGGCATTGCATAGCCACGGTAGGTAGTGGAGCCTACACACCTGCAGGCACAATATGCCTAGGTCACCTGGAAGGTAGAGTATGCCTAGGTCACCTAGAAGGTATTGCATAGCCTCGGTAGAGTGGATGCCATGCACCAGAGGGACATCCTCGGTAGCGAAGATGCGTCGCACCTGAGGGACATCCTCGTGTGGCGGATATACCCGCACACCGATAGGCATAGCATGCCTAGGTCACCTGGAAAGCAACGAGCCTAGGTCTCTTGGAAGGCATTGCATAGCCTCGGTAGTGCGAATACCATGCAACAGAGGGACATCCTCAGTGGCGGAGACGCATTTGCAGGCATAGCATGCCTAGGTCACTTCGAAGGTGGAGTATGCCCAGGTCTCCTGGAAGGCATAGCATAGCCTTGATAGTGTAGATGTCGTGCACCCGAGGGACATCCTCGATGGCGGAGACGCACCTGGAACCCTCAAAATTACTATCCAATGCCACTAAGCACCATCGAAGCAATTACACCCTCTAGCAAATCATCACCAGGTTTTGGATGGCTATGTCACCAGAGCCTTGCATCGGCTAATGGCTGAGGGGGTCGTAGGCTTCCTCCCTGAGCCCACTCGTTGACTTCGCCCTCTGGCGAACCGATGCCAGGCTCCGAATGGCTTTGCCTCCGGAGCCTCGTGGCAGCTAAAGGTTGAGGGGGTCGTAGGCTGCCTCCCTCGACCCACTCATTGGCTTCGCCTCTGGCAAACCATCACTAGGCTTCGGATGGCTCTGCCTCCGGAGCCACGTGGCAGCTAAGGGCCGAGGGGGTCGCAGGCTACCTCGCTCAGCCCACTCGTTGGCTTCACCTTTGGCAAACTGTCACCAAGCTCTGGATGGCTTTATCTCTAGATCCTCAAGGCGTCTAAGGGCCAAGGGAGTCACAGGATGCCTCCCTCGACTCACTCGTCAGCTTCACCTCTGGCAAACCATCGCCAGGCTCTAGAGGCAGAGCCTTGTAGTGGCTAAGGGCTGAGGGGGTCGCAGGCTACCTCGCTTGGCCCACTCGTCAGCTTCGCCTCTAGCAAACTATCATCAGGCTCCGGATGGCTCTGCCTCTAGAGCCTCACGGCGGCTAAGGGTCGAGGGGGTTGCAGGCTACCTCCCTCGACCCACTCGTCGACTTCGCCTCTAGCAAACCATCACCAGGCTCCGGATGGCTCTACCTCTGGAGCCTCACGGTAGCTAAAGGCTAAGGGGGTCGTAGGCTGCCTCCCTCGGCCCACTCATTAGCTTCGCCTCCAGCAAACCGTCGCCAGACTCTGTATGGCAATGCCTCTAGAGCCTCGTGGCGACTAAAGGCTGAGGGGGTCCCAGACTGCCTCCCTCGGCCCCTCATCGGCTTTGCCTCAAGCAAACCGTCACCAGGATTTGGATGTCTCTGCCTTTAGAGCCTCTTGGTGGCTAAAGGTCGAGGGAGTCACAGGCTGCCTCTCTCGGCCCACTCATCAGCCTCACCTTCGGCAAACCATCGCCAGACTCTGGATGGCTCTGCCTCCGAAGCCTTGCGGCGACAAAGGGCTGAGGGGGTCGCAAGCTACCCCTGGCGCACTCATCGACTTCACCTCTGACACCTACAAAAGGAATCACATAATAGCTAATGAAGATGGCTGCATAAACCAACCAATATGAGAGAAGGCATACTAATATTAAGTTAAAATCCACTCTGCGTAACATAGAGGCTAATATGGAATCCTCTATGGCCCATGACACGATCACTCAAGTCATCGGCTTCGCCTCCCACGACCGTTGCAGGGCTCCGGATGGATTGTCGTGAGTCATAAATTTGGAACAAATTTAGAGTGAAAGTCTGCACCAACTTCAGATAAAAAAGAGGGCTCGCTGCTTTGGCTACCAAACAACCATGGCATGCGAAGAGGCCAGGAAGGTACCATAGTTAGGGATCGAAGGCACACGAAACACATATCCGGCCTCCTATTCAAGGGATCACCCACATTTTGATTTGAGGAAAGGCATCAAACAGTTCCCAAGGATTCAATTTCATTACTAATAATTTGTACATCCAAAGGATGTTTACAAATGGGGCATTGAGAAACGAAAAATGAATCCTAAGAAAGCAATCCCGTGGGAGAAAGAGTACAAGGTGACAATCAAGGATACTACAAGCCCTATCAGCGGCACATGTTGCGACTGATGTGCTTCATCTGCGGCCTACCACTATGGAAGCTAATACAGTATCCAATCCTTGAATCACCAAAGGAGGAGGAGGAGGATGAAACAAGCTCCGCCATAGCTCACTTTCCCTCCTCTTCGACCTTTTCCTTCTCTGCCTTGACCGCCTCCTTCTTTGCCTGTGCCTTCTCCTCCACATCAATCTCCCTCTCTAGAGAATCCCAGTCGACCTCCTCTTCATCATCAGAGATGTCGATGGTCTTACCTAGAGCAACTGCTTGGGCCGGAGACCGAGATAGAGAAATGGGTGGTAGCCCCCTCTGTAAGTAGGGGAGTACAATGGTCGCTGGCTCCAATCCTACGAACACCTGCACCGGCACTAAGGGCGACCTCGCTGTCGAGAACATTGACATCTCCGACGATGAGGAGGAAGAAGATGCCATGCTAAGTCAAGGAGAACCGCTCACCTACATAATTGGTGACGAATCAATGGAGCAAACCCCGGCTTTATAGCCAAGCCAGCTAGTTGCACGCGGCTAGGGAAGGAAGTGGAATCAACACTGGTGTTGATTCATGGCAATTCAAAATACTCCCCTGAGGGGCCTGTGGCCACGCTCCGGCTCATCCCAAGCCACATGGAGCCATCCTATAGTGGCACTCAAGCTTTTGCGCACATTTCTCACCGCATTTATGAAACAAGCGCCTTTCAACGCATGTAAGAGTCGTGGGCATAGAGCCCCAGGTAAGACTGCGTGTAACCCTGCCAGGCGCACCACCATTAACTGAAGGGCTTGTGACCACACCCCGGTTAACCCATGTCCACATGGCAACACCCTAAAGTGGTACCCTGGGTTCCAACACACATGTCTCATCATGTTCATGAGCTGAGCCCCTTTCGGCGCATGCAGGAGTCATGGGCGCAATGCCCCAAGCTAGACTGCGCATAACCCAGTCAGACACACTGCCGTTTCCACATGCCATCACACATGGCCCCTGCTACAACGGCTCAAGTGGCAAGAAGACTTACCATCAGAAAAGTTGAAGGGCTCATTCCGGCCTTCGCATGGAGTCCAAAACATGGTGCCTCTACTAGCATCACAATGACGTTCAGCCTCGGTGCCACCTACACCATTGAGCCTCGCCATCCCCATCCAGCTCTGATATCATCACTCATGGTTGTCACCAAAAGACTCCTATACAGATAGAGGCTACGACGTGAGATATCTAGACTACGGAGCTGGGCTGGAGTTAGTTCCTTCTATATCTGGTCACCCCTCCTTACCTCGGACAAGCAAATGAGGGGTGCTGTTGGGGGAAATACCCAAGCCTGTAGATATCACTAAAAGGTCACCACCAAGAGCTCCATTGAAACCCTTGGGTTCCAACTCCACAAAAGAATCCCGGGTTTTGAAGGCCGTGGGTCCCTCCAAAAGTTGTCCCTAAGACAGAACAAGAAGTCATCCTGTAGGGGAGGGTGGGGGTCATCTCTAGGGACCCTTAACACCCTCGGAGACCCAGCCTCCCGGAGCCCCAGTCTCCCGAAGCCTCAGTCTCCTGGAGCCCTCGACGCCCCCAAAGCCATAGCCTTATGGAGCCCTTGTCTCCAAGAGCCTGGGTAGGCTTCGCTAGAACCCGGAGGGATTGACCATCTGATCTTGGAGGAAGATCAACCAGAGGAGGCCCACAAGCTGTCCTCCTCTGGCAAGGAAGTGACCGGCATTCAATACGATACATGTGGGAGCCGATCTGACATCCCAAGTCCAAGTGGGGGCTAGATTGACACCTTAGACAGTGTGGCACCGCAATAGGCGATCGGCTGGGCGCCACGTCCCTAGGGCCACTTGCACTAATGTATTACCATGGTAGATAATATCTTCTAGTTAGGGGTAAAATACATCCTACCTAGACCTATACCGAGTGATTCCACCGGACCTAGGTCCCTACGGGATAGCTGATGAGTAATGTTGGCCTGATCTTCCGATAGGTAGCGAAAAGTCGTTGGGTGGAGAACTCAGCGTTGATGATCCAAAGGCTTCGACCCGAACAGATCGTCTCCCTTGCAATCACTACACCACAGCTCCGATGGTTATCAACCGTATCACGCGGTTGACCTCGCCAAGAAGGCTCAATCCCTGCAAGCGTACCGAGAACACAAGAAAGAACGTAGAAGATGCAATCTGAAATATTGTGAATTGAATTCAAGCACTCGAAGTCGGGGTTCCACAAACACTTGCGGCGGCCTAGTCGGTCCGGAACAAGAGCGAAAATCTCACAACTGTGTGTAGATCAATATCTAAGCAAAACCCAACCCTAATTAGGGCGGCGGCTACTGTATATAAAAGACTAGGGTCGGCCAAGGACCCCTAAACGCGTCCCTAATGGACTCCAACACGATACACGGCCCAACGGCCCAAAAGATGGTGGCGCAGCACCCTGACAGATTCTGGACATCCACTTCTTTTGACGATTTCTGTTGACTCAGAAAGAATTTGGATATGGGACCAGTCCCGTTGGAAAGCTTATCTCCTTAGCTTTCCAACCATATGTAAAACGTCGAAAACGGAGTCCATATGCGTCCTGGACGACAATTTTAGTGCAGGCTGGTCCTGGACTCCGAAACGGACTCGAACTTGATTGGACCTCCACCTTGGCTTGGGCGCCCTTGCTGTTCTTCTCCCGTGTTCCTAAGTAACAATACATCACAATTATTCAGTAGCATCCCATCCTCATCAAAATATAAAGGAACACTAAGGAACGAGCTCACCTCATGATTTAGTTGACGTGCACGAGCTCGTGTCAATGGACCTATTGTTGGAGGAATACTCGGTGTGTGTGTATCCGAAAGAGTGATGTCCTCATCATTCTCCCCCTCTTGAATTGGAGTCATCCTCGATGTAATGTCATCTTCTTCTCCCAAGTAAGGCTTTAAATCTGAAATGTTAAATGTGGGACTAACCCCATAATCTGCAGGCAACTCAAGCTTATATGCATTATCATTGATCTTTTCCACAATTTTAAAAGGACCATCAGCTCGAGGCAGCAATTTAGACTTTCTCAAATCAGGAAACCTATCTTTGCGCAAATGTAACCACAGAAGATCACCAATTTCAAAAGTAATATGTTTCCGACCTTGGCTACCATAAGTTCTATACTTCTCATTCATCTTTTCAATATTTTGCTTAGTCAACTCATGCATTTTCAGAATCAAATCAGCACGTGTCTTAGCATCAAAATTCAATTTCTCGGATGTTGGTAAAGGAAGTAAATCAATAGGGGCACGGGGGTTAAAACCATACACTACCTGAAACGGACTTACCTTGGTGGTGGAGTGAACTGATCTGTTGTAAGCGAACTCAATATGGGGTAGACACTCTTCCCACATCCTCAAATTTTTCTTCAAAACAGCCCGCAACATGGTGGATAATGTGCGGTTCACAACCTCCGTTTGTCCGTCGGTTTGAGGGTGACATATCGTCGAAAATAGCAGCTTTGTCCCAAGTTTATTCCAAAGTGTCCTCCAAAAGTGGCTCAAAAATTTTGCATCACGATCCGAAACAATGGTGTTAGGCACTCCATGCAAGCGAATGATTTCCCTGAAAAACAAATCAGCTATGTTTGTAGCATCATCGCTCTTGTGACAAGGTATAAAATGTGCCATTTTTGAAAAATGATCCACAACGACAAATATACTATCCCTCCCCCTCTTGGTCCTAGGCAATCCTAAAACAAAATCCATAGAAATATCCTCCCAAGGCACACTAGGAACAAGAAGAGGCATATAAAGTCCATGTGGGTTCAAGCGAGACTTAGCTTTATTGCAAGTAATGCACCGTGCCACGTAGCGCTCGACGTCGCGCCTCATCTTAGGCCAAAAGAAGTGAGCAGCCAATATATCCTCGGTCTTCTTCACTCCAAAATGTCCCATCAAACCACCTCCATGCGCTTCCTGCAAGAATAATAGGCGAATAGAGCTAGCTGGGATGCATAGCCTGTTAGCACGGTATAGTAATCCATCATTTAGCACATATTTATTCCAAGTTCTTCCTTCGTTACAATGTTCAAAAGCATCTTTAAAGTCCAAATCAGTAGCATATAATCCTTTAATTGTTTCTAAACCAAAAATCTTATGATCGAGTTGGGACAACATGGTATAACGTCTAGATAATGCATCTGCAATGACATATTCTTTACCTTTCTTGTATTTAATGATATAAGGAAAAGACTCTATAAATTCAACACATTTAGCATGACGTTTGTTCAGTTTGGCTTGGCTTCTAATATGTTTTAAAGCTTCATGATCAGAATGAATAATAAACTCCTTAGGCCAAAGATAATGTTGCCATGTTTCTAAAACTCGCACTAAAGCATACAACTCCTTATCATAAGTCGAATAATTAAGAGATGGACTATTCAATTTCTCACTAAAATAAGCAACGGGTTTACCTCCTTGTAGTAGCACTCCTCCAATTCCAATGCCGCTAGCATCACATTCTAACTCAAAAGTCTTACCAAAGTCCAGAAGTTGGAGTAGAGGTGCATGCGTAAGCTTATCTTTCAGCGTATTAAAAGCTTGTTCTTGTGCTGGCCCCCATTGGAACGGAACACCCTTCTTTGTCAACTCATTGAGTGGGGCAGCAATAGTGCTGAAATCTCTCACAAAACGCCGATAGAACCCTGCAAGGCCATGAAAGCTTCTCACCTGTGTGATAGTCCCAGGGGTCGGCCAGCTCTTGATGGCTTCAATTTTAGCTTCATCCAGTTCAATTCCCTGTGGAGTAACAACATAGCCAAGAAAAGCAACTCTATTCATGCAAAAGGTGCACTTGTCAAGGTTAGCAAACAAACGTGCCTCTCTCAAAGCAGTAAAAACAGCACGTAGATGATCAATGTGTTCTTCATGTGACTTGCTATAGATCAAAATATCATCAAAGTACACCACCACAAATCTTCCTATGAAAGCACGTAAAACCTCATTCATCAATCTCATGAAAGTGCTAGGTGCATTAGTTAAACTAAAAGGCATCACTAACCACTCATATAGACCGAACTTAGTTTTGAAAGTAGTTTTCCATTCATCTCCCAATTTCATTCTTATTTGGTGGTAACCACTACGCAAGTCAATCTTCGTGAAAATAATAGAACCACTCAACTCATCAAGCATGTCGTCTAGCCTAGGAATAGGGTGACGATACCTTATTGTGATATTATTAATGGCTCTACAATCAACACACATGCGCCATGTACCATCTTTCTTAGGAACCAAAAGAACAGGAACAACACAAGGACTAAGGCTCTCTCGTACGTACCCACGGTCCAAAAGGTCTTGGACTTGTCGCTGAATTTCCTTAGTCTCCTCCGGATTGGTCCTATATGCAGCGCGGTTTGGCAAAGTCGCTCCCGGGATCAAATCTATTTGGTGCTCTATCCCTCTCAATGGTGGTAGCCTCGGGGGTATCTCAACTGGAAAGACATCCTTATACTCCTACAAAAGGTTAGTGACAGCAGCAGGCAAAGAGCTAGGTATATCATCAATTGAAAATAAAACCTCTTTGCATACGAAAGCATAGCACAAAGTATCATTATCTTGAATTTCAGCAAGATCAGATTTAGTAGCTTTTATAACACCACCCTTTAACTTAATGCCTTCGGACCTAGGTGTGTTCTTCTCTTTCTTAGGTGGAAAAACAGATTGAGCTACTTGCTGATTTTCAGATTCCAAAACACGTTCTTTCTTTTCTTTTTCAGCTAAAGCTTTATCACATTGCACAATTTCAGCAGGTGTCAAAGAGATTTTCTTTCCCTTGTGCATGAGAGAGTATTTATTACTTCTACCATGGTGTGTAGCATCGGTATCAAATTCCCAAGGACGGCCTAACAAAAGTGAACATGCTTGCATAGGCACTACATCAAAATCAGCATAATCATGGTAGGAACCAATAGAAAAATGTACTCTCACAGATTGTGTTACCTTAACCTTACCGCTGTTATTGAACCACTGAATGTAGTATAGATGAGGATGTGCACGTGTTGGCAAGGAAAGATTCTTCACAAGATCGGAGCTCAAGAGGTTGTTGCAACTCCCGCCATCAATTATGGTACGAACACGTGCATATTTGACAATGAGGAATGTCTGGAATAGATTATGGCGTTGTAGCTGCTCTGCTTGCCCCATTTGAGAACTCAAAACTCGCTTCATAATGAAGGTGCGTGCTGCATAACTCTCCGTGGCAGTGGTACCACTAATCTCCTCCCCCTCACTATCCATGTCATGATCGGCTGCAAGATTAGCTTCAAATGCATATTCTTCCTCGACATCACTATGACTAACATATCCACCATCTGCTGTTGTGGAGTATGCTCGCTGGCTTGAGCAATCCTTCATGACGTGGACAATACCTTGGCAGCGATGGCACACAATGCCTGTTGTACGACCCGTGGTAGCTGCACCTGAAGAAGAGCGTGGCATTAGATCCTGCGAAACAGTAGATTTACTCACCTCACGTGATGGTTGTGGTGCTCCTGCTGAATGTGCCCGAGTGTTAGAGGAGGGGGTAGCAGATCGTGTAGATGTAGAAGGGAATGTTGTTGCTTGTCCTGGTGGTACTCGTGAAGTAGATGTACTCCCAAAATTGTTCCGCAATTTCTACACCTGTTGTCGACCCTGCAGTTCTTTTTCTGCCAAGATAGCAAAATGGAACAACCTATTGGTAGTATTGTAATCTTTATAATCAACAAGGTTCTGAATTTCACGTCTCAACCCAGAGTAAAAACGAATCATGGTATCCTCATCATCCTCTTGTATACTACAACGAAGCATAGCAATTTGAAGCTCTTGATAGTAATCATGCACAGATTTAGAACCTTGATTTAAGCGCTGCAATTTCTTTTTCAATTCGCGTGTATAATCAGGAGGAATAAATCTATTGCGCATGGCACGCTTTAGTCTAGGCCATGATTCAGGTTCTAAGCCACTAGAAACTAGACCATTCCACCAAATAATAGCATAATTCGTGAAGTCACAAGTGGCTAGTCTAACTCTATGCATTTTAGGAACCATATGAGAACTATACTTTTGATCAACCGTCATTTCCCAATTCAAATAAGCATCAGCATCATATGCACCATCAAAAGGAGGCATTGAAAACTTAATCTTAGAATAAGGATCATCGCGACCGTTGCGATTAACATTATTACCTCCATTACCTTGACGACGTTGTTGTTGGCCACGACGTAATTGTTCAGCATGAGGACGTTGCTCAGTACGCGCATCTTGCCCAATAAAAACCTCACCATCTTCTTGGTCACCATTATTAGTATCATCATCATCATCATCATGTGAATGGTCATCATCCTGTGGTGGCTGTCGCAACTCAAGGTCGTTGACTCGCGTGACGAGGTTAGCAATGCTTGTTCTAATGTCTGTCAATAGCCTAGTATGATCCTGCAAGGCTTTGTTGAGTTCTTCCTTGGACACACAATCCTTAAATCCGACAGAGAGCCATCACCTGACATGATTAGTAGAAAACAAAGGACAACAAATATTATCCCTATCAACTACTAGGTTGTGGAAGGTGGAATCACACACTCAAGCGTCTTACCACGCTCTTACAAATGTTCTTACCAACGCAGCAAGGAGGAACAACCGGTGACGAGTCTGGAAGCGTGGGATGATTGCAAGAGTGAACCTGTTCGGATCAAAGGAGGTGGAGCTTGGAAGGCACAATATGGTAGCAAGGATTAGCAATAACTGTAATCAGAAGAGCAAAGCTAAATAAGTGTCCAAAGTATGAATCACAGTTGCTGGTCTATCTCGTGTCCCTAGTCCTAGCACAACAGCTGAAATAAAGCTAAAAAAGATGATCAGAGAAAGACACAGCAAATAGCACAATGATCTGGGTGTTCTCTATGTGCTCCTCTTTTTTATCTTTTAGTACTAGTAGGAATCACGAAATTTGTTTTTTTTTTGGTATTTTTCTGATATTTTTTTCTGAACTAGGAGCACACAAGCAACAACCACAGAAATTTTCAGCTCAAACGGATGCAAGATGTGGCCTATAGAAAATTAAGCACGTTCTCTGAAAAGCGTGCGGAAATTTCGCGGCTCGAATACTCAATCTTCCGAGCCGAATTTGGGAAAAAAATTTCGGCGGAACCCAGCAAAGCAGGGGAGCAACTGATGTAACTTTTTCTGTAGATGTCCGTGAAATTTTTTTTTGTCTGATTCCGAGTTCGTATGAGAAAGTTATGACTGTTTTACTGAACCCCTATCGAGTTAGGATTTTTTTTCAAACAACTCTTGCAGAAATTGACCTGTTTAAGGTATTGCAAGCAATAGGATCGCGAGATGAACAAGGATGGCAGCGGTGGCAGGGCAATTGATACAAGGTGGCTTGCGACCTATCTAGGGTTGGCGTGGCAGAAAGTAACACAAGGCGGCTCGCGGTGGCAAATCGAGTAATGTGGTGGCTCGACTTCTTGGTGGGGATGGTGGTGATGGGATAGCGGCGTGATCAAAACAGCACGGAGCGTTGACTAAAAACCAAGAACACGACTCTAAAACCAGCAACAAGACTCAACCACGGACACAAAGTCAACAACGCGCAACTGAAAACAAAAATTGCAAAGGCACAAAGGGTTCTAGGGCAGCGGAAATTGACGGAATTTTTTTTGGCTTTTTCTGGACTCTAGGTAATGAAAAACAGACTAATCTAAAGGGGAAAACGAAATTACCTAACGGGCAACCTGAAAATCTGATACCAGTTGATGAGTAATGTTGGCCTGATCTTTCGATAGGTAGCGAAAAGTCGGTGGGTGGAGAACTCGACGTTGATGATCCAAAGGCTTCGACCCGAACAGATCGTCTCCCTTGCAATCACTACACCACAGCTCCGATGGTTATTAACCGTGTCGCGCGGTTGACCTCACCAAGAAGGCTCAATCCCTGCAAGCGTACCGACAACACAAGCAAGAACGTAGAAGATGCAATATGCAACACTTGCGGGGTTCCACAAACACTTGCGGGGTTCCACAAACACAAGCGTGAATTGAATTCAAGCACTCGAAGTCGGGGTTCCACAAACACTTGCGGCGGCCTAGTCGGTCCGGAACAAGAGCGAAAATCTCACAACTGTGTGTAGATCAATATCTAAGCAAAACCCAACCCTAATTAGGGCGGCGGCTACTGTATATAAAAGACTAGGGTCGGCCAAGGACCCCTGGACGCGTCCCTAATGGACTCCAACACGATACACGGCCCAACGGTCCAAAAGATGGTGGCGCAGCACCCTGACAGATTCTGGACGTCCACTTGTTTTGATGATTCCCGTTGACTCAGAAATAATTTGGATATGGGACCAGTTCCGTTGGAAAGCTTATCTCCTTAGCTT
This sequence comes from Phragmites australis, assembly GCF_958298935.1. Taxonomy (NCBI): domain Eukaryota; kingdom Viridiplantae; phylum Streptophyta; class Magnoliopsida; order Poales; family Poaceae; genus Phragmites; species Phragmites australis. Next base: position 17,042,653 of record NC_084935.1, read on the forward strand.
TCTAACCATGTGTAGAACGTCAGAAACGGAGTCTGTATGCGTCCTGGGCGACGATTTTAGTGCAGGCTGGTCCTTGCTGTTCTTCTCCCGTGTTCCTAAGTAACAATACATCATAATTATTCAGTAGCATCCCATCCTCATCAAAATATAAAGGAACACTAAGGAACGAGCTCACCTCATGATTTAGTTGACGTGCACGAGCTCGTGTCATTGGACCTATTGTTGGAGGAATACTCAGTGTGTGTGTATCCGAAAGAGTGATGTCCTCATCAATAGCGATGGTTTATATCGCTATCTCTGTAAGGGTATATTTGTACATTTACACCCTACATGGCGCTATAAATACATCCCCTTAGCCATCAAACCAGGAGACCAATCCTTCTTGACCATCACATATCTGGTGTTCCTCCCTCTCCACTTCTTCTCCAAGCTTGAGCACACTCCTGTGAGTGTACTCTCACCGCACTTATTCGTGCAAGACATATTCTTGTGCCAACAACGCGCCGTCCGTGGGGAGATGAACATAGAAGTTCCAGGGGAGGTAGGACACCACAAAAAAAACACCAAGGAGATAAACATAGCATTCACTCTTCACCGCCGCACTTGTCGTGCAAGACATATTCTTGCGCCAACAGCAACCATTTGCAGATGCTACATGCAATTGGTTGTACGTGCACCTGCAAAAATGGAAACTATTGGAAGAGCCTGCATTTGTGTTGAACAATGTAAATAGATCAAGATACGCCATGCCTTCCGATGCAAACGGAAGTAGACCACTATTATTTTTATAATTTTTGCTGGATATATAACATATATTGGTCCAAGTCTTTGTTCAGAGCTCTCCAAATAAGTCATTAATCATAGCTATATTCTAAATATGACATGTGCATTCTTTTCTATTTCAGTTGTCATCACATCTCTAGCATTATGTAAGATGTGGTGGGCGAATGTGTCACGTCCATAGGAAAGTGACCGAAGAGGATATGAGTAGGAAGTTGCTGGCCGATCTTTAGCTGGTTTTCTGCCCATGGTGGTTGTGAGGAAGACACCTGTAGGCATCAGCCTGATGTGGAGAGAACGGTGACAACAAGGGATGAGATAATAGAGAACAGAGATGAGAAACTAGATTGATTTATTGCTTAGTTCCAAATAGTACCGGCAACTCTTCATATATAGAGCCTAGCCTTTACCCTAAAGAGATTTTATCTCTAACTCCAATCTGATTACAACTCGTTTATTCCTTCCTGTCGATTCTAACTCAATCCTAACCGGATCCAACTTGTCCACTTCTCCTAATCCGACTCTCCTAACATATCTCTGTTGATATGACCTTCCAAACTAATTTATCTCTTCCCCAAAACTGAAACTAGCTCATCTCTTTAATCAGCCACCGCTTTACCATGCCTCCTACTGTAGGTAATACTGCACATAACATATCTCCACTAATTCGAAAATAGCTTGTACTTGAGCTGAAAAGCCGTATATCTCTGTTTAAATGATTTGACATCTTCCCAAGTTGCTTCACTGTCAGACATCCCTTCCAATCTGACCAAGATCTACCATTCTCCCTGGACAAAACGGTTGCATACCACCTGTGATGGCATGGGCAAGGTGTGGCCATTGAGTGTGGGAGGCAGCTACAGCTGCTCTGAAGGTGGTTGACCATAAAATTTCTTGAGAACTCCCACATGGAACACATCATGAATCTTTGCACCAGTTGAAAGATGAAGGCGATAGGTTACCTGCCCAATGCGTTCTAGAACCTAAAAAGGCCCGTAAAAGCATGGAGACATCTTGTCCTTAACATAAGAGGGCAATGATGCTGCTGGATGGTTGAGAAGCTTGAGCCAAACCCAATCTCCTTTGCTAAGAGCCATCTCCGTATGCTTGGCATCATAATATAGTTTGGCATGTTCCTGGTCTTATAGAAGGCGTTCACACACCTCTCGAAGGAACTCATCCTGTTCCAACAGAGATTGCTCCACAGCCAGCACGTGAGCTTCACCTTTCTCATACACATGTAGGGATTGGGGGGGGGGGCAGAAACCACCTTGAAGGGTGTGTCACGCAGGGCCAAGTGATAAGCTATGTTGTAGCAATATTCTACCCATGGGAGCCAACATAGCCACTGCTTGGGATGGTCACCTGTTAAACAACGAAGATACATAACAATCACTTTCTTAGCACCCTTTGACTGACCATCGCTCTGGGGGTGAAATGATGGACTCATGTGCAACTTTATTCCTGATAACTTGAATAATTTCTTCCACAAAATACTAGTGAAGACCACATCACGATCACTCACAATATACTTCGGAATATCATGGAGATGAATCACCTCATCGAAGAAAGCTTGGGCTATTGAGCTGGCCGTATAGGGATGTCCCAATGGAATAAAGTGAGCAAATTTGGGAAAATGATCAACCACGGTGAAGACAACTGTTTTTATGTTTACCCGCGGAAGGCCTTCGATGAAGTCCATTGATATATCGCTCCAAACTTGAACTAGAACATATAGAGGTTGCAATAGACCACTGGGATGCGAGTGGCTGATCTTATTCTGCTGGCAGATTGGGCAATCACATACATAATTCTACACCAAAGACTTGTCACCTGGAATATGAAAATCTGCTCGGAGATACTACAATGTATGCTGAACCCCTTTATGTCGCGTGAAATGTGCATGGGAAAGAAGCTAAGGCATCATTGGTGGTGTGGCCGGTACAAATATTCAGCGACTGACCATGATCAGACCATGACGACATGCCCAAGCTAGCTCTTTGTGGTTAGCGCAGATGTCAATTTGCAGTTGTTGAAGTGCTAAATTAGTGGCCACATCATGCCGAATTGTACTATAGACATCAAACACCAAATTGGACAGAGCGAAGGCTGCCATAATATCTGCATCACAGCAGGAGAGGGCATCGACTACCACATTCAGATGCCTTGGCTTGTATTCCACTTCGAAATCAAAGCCCATTAGTTTGGTGATCTACCGGTGTTGAGGAATTATAGATAGGTGTTAGTCAAGGAGGAACTTCAAGCTGTGATGGTTTGTCCTAACCACGAATCAGTGACCCCACAATATGGCCGCAAGTGTTTCACAGCCTGTGCAAGGCCAATGAGTTCCCTCTCGTAGGCTGCTAGACCCGCATGGCAAGGTGCCATGGTGTGGCTGAAAAATGCCACTGGTCCTTGTCCTTGATGTAGCATAACACCCATGCCAAAGCCAGATGCATCACACTCGACGATGAAGATGTTGCGGAAGTTGGGCAACTGGAGCACTGGGGTCACCGATTGTGCATGCTTGAGTGCTTGAAAAGCCCGAATAGCCTCCTCGGTCCACACAAAAGCTTCTTTCTTCAAGAGATGCGTCAAAGATGTAGCGAGGGTTCCGTAGCCCACAATAAAACACCGGTAATATCCAGCTAGGCTGAGGAACCTGTGGACAACACGTACTGAGCGTAGCTCGGGCTAGTCTACCACTACCTGCACATGGGCTACAGGCTGACACCACGTGCCTGAGGTAGGACACTTACAAAGCTCCAAAACTGCACTTAGAGCACTTGATGAAGAGTTGGTGCTGGCGTAATGTCTTTAGAACAGTACGGACATGCCGCAAGTGGTCCACCCACGACGAGCTGTATTGGAGTATATCATCCAAAAATACAAGGACAAAGCATGCTCTAGTACCGCCTAAGGATATCGTTCATGAGGGCTTGAAATGTGATCGGCGCATTAGTCAGGCCGAAAGGTAGGATAGGGAACTCATAGTGGCCTTGGTGAGTTCAGAATACCGTCTTCTCAACATCAGGGACATTCATGTGGACCTGGTGATGGCCCAAACAGAAATCAAGCTTGGTGAAGTATTTTATGCCGTGCAGTTCATCGAGGAGTTCTTCGATCATTGGTATCGGAAGTTTATCGTTGATGGTGAGGGTATTGAGGGTGCGGTAGTTGATGCAGAACCACTTTGAACCATCGTGCTTCTTGACCAACAGCATGGAGAAGAAAACACAGAAGTGCTCAGGCAGATGGTGCCTTGGGCGAGCATGTTGGTGCATTGCCACTCTAGCTCATCTTTTTGTAGTTGCGGGTAGCAAAACGGCCGCACTGCCACTGGTCATGCTCCCTACTCTAGGTGGATGCGGTGGTCATGGGTGCATACCGGAGGAAGATTGAGGGGCTCTTTGAACAAGCTCTCGATCTCTTGCAAAAGATGTTGAAGAAGTTGTCTTGTTCATCTGTCGCATATAGCATAGGGCCGCCTGCCCCTGGCACCCCATGCCATGTGACTGCATGACCCTGTATATGACAAGACAGGATCAAGCGGTCGAAGTCCCATAGGATGGGTCCAAGCGTACGAAGCCACTACCTGCCGAGGATATTGTCATAGCTTCCCAAAGGCACTGCATAGCACTCCAGGACGAACTCTGCATTGTTCATGAGGATTGGCAGGCCCTTGCACACACCTAATGAGGTAAGATGATCTCTGATTGGCCACAATCACGCGAAGTCCAGCACGTGCTAGTTGTAAGGGCATGCCGAGACTGAGCTCAAGGTCCTCCTAGATGAAATTGTGGGACGAGCCTGGTCCACCAACACAAGAAGCTCCCTGCCGCTAATCTGAACCCTTAGTCGCACTGTGGCTGCTTGATGGACCCTGTCCACTACGTACAAAGATTTATGCAGTTCAGCCTGTACACTGTCTGCAACTCCCCAGTCATCCTCATTGGCAATCATTTCATCATACTCGATGAAGAATAGATGGGCGCACCAGTGACTATGAACAAATTTTTTGTCGCAATTGAAACAAAGCTCTTGGCAGTGGTGTTCCACCATCTCGCATGGTGATAGGTGGTAGCCGAGTCGAAAGGTGTAGAGGTTGTAGCTCCTTGTGATAGGTTGGCTCCGACTAATGGCATCGTGGAGCGTTCTGATATAAACAAGCGTGCCCCATTGGATCAGGATACGTGTGTCATCTTCTTCTCATAGGCACACGCCAAGCTCATAGTCTCCTCCAGATTACACAAATCCCGAAGCTTGATGCCCACTCGAATGGAAGTGAGAATTAGATTGATTTATTGCTTAATTCCAAATAGTGCCGGCAAATCTTCATATATAGAGCCCAGCCTTACCCTGAACAGATTCTATCTCTAACTCCAATCTGATTACAACTCGTTTATTCCTTTCTACCAATTCTAACTCAATCCTAACCAAATCCAACTTACCTACTCCTAATCCGACTCTCCTAACATATCTCTACTGATCGGAGCTTCCAAACTAATTTATCTCTTCCCTAAAACCAAAACTAGCTCATCTCTTTAATCAGCCGTCACTTTTACCACGTCTCCTACTGTAGGTAATACTGCACATAAAAAATTGATAACACCCATATGACCCATACTGTATCAAGATAGAGGTTGCTAACAGCCTAACACTTGCTTTGATTTAAAGCTCTGACACATGTATCGAATTTGACCCTTTACTTCTTCTTAGATTAAATATAATAGCCTCTAGGATCATAATTTGTAAAGGATTCTTTTAGAGTCTGTGTAGAACTCTCTTGCCTGGCTGCAAATCTATTGGTTAAAACTGTTAATTTTGGCATTTTGCAACTGTCTTTTGTGTGCTTCATTTTCAGACGAGATCGAATAGTTATAATTTCAAGGACATAGATCTGTTGTGTTAGGCTTCCCTTGCTCCTGTTGCTCCAGGAAGGAAAGCAATGCAATCCATATTTGAATAGATTACACTGCAGCAACTAACCTTCACATACAGTGCATAAATCAAATTACAGTTTACTATCTACATTTGGTGCTGGTGGCTTGAGGCTAGTTTTGGGTATGTATTTCTAATAGTGCTGAAGAATACAAACTATGCACCCTGCATTGCTTTGACATCATGAAGTGGCAATTTTATCTTTCCATTTATGTTCATTAGTAAAGATTTTTATTACTTGTTTCCTGTTCTAGTTCCTTTGGTTATGATGTCGTTTGATTCCCAAAACATAGTTCTCACTGACATCTTTGGCTATGATTCTACTTCCAGTGATCTTCGATAGCCAGATAGATGGTGAAAGTGGAAACATAAGTCATATGAGTATGTAATCGTAAGAGCGAATCTATTGCCATATTTCGTTTCATATCTCTCATCTGCCTCCGATGCAATGCTCGTATCTTCTATAAAGAGTTGCTTTTTGCTTTCGTTCTGACCACAAACAGCCTCGCCATCTGGATCGATCAGCCATTTCCTTACTGGATCACCAGGCTTGTTCACTTTCAGAGGTGACAGAAGGTTTGGTCCTGTGACCCTTTCCAGAATATCCTTACTCATGATTAGAGGTTTTGCGATCCAGGACCGTGCACCCCCATGTTGGCTAGGTGCCTGCGATCACATGCGTGCACAAGATGAGTGCCATTTCAGATTTAAGCAAGCTCCTTGACTGGAACAGCTCGAGGAGCTGTAGCCTTTCGTCCGAATCGTTGTTGGTGCCGAGTCATAGTTATTCCGGTCTAAGCATGCTGTGTACGCTGCTAGATCCTTTTTGTAGGCAGCTCTCTCTGTCTTAAAAGATGGCGGCATTGCTAATGGCATGTTGAGCCATATTTAATATGATTGTAAACCTCCAACTGTATCACATATTATTCTCTGAGGCACATTGAGTTATCTGCTTGTGAGTTGTACATTTCTGCTTCAATTTGACTTGATACCCTTTATGTGGACTGCTTTGCTCTTCTGGAACAGGTAACTGTTCAGAAGCGAGCAACAGCAGGATGGGTCAGGCCTGCATCTGCATGAGGTACGCGCTTTGCGCTGGCCTTTTTTGCGACCTGTTTCTAGCACCTGTCGATGAAAAATCTCATCTTTTTACATGCTGCAGCCTCTGCTGGTAACATAGCCATCGTGCCATGTGGTGTTCTGGTCTTGCGCGTTGCTCTCGTCGAAGTAATTGTGATGTTGGACTTGACAGGGCACTGATAACCAGCCAATCATGGACTTGTTGTACCTCGCGCCATTAAGCTCTTCCCCTTTGCCCATGAAGATCTCACGTGGATGGGATCCACCGCCACTGTTCGATCCGAAGGTACGCGCTTCGGAGTCAATCAAGGTGTCCGTCCGGATGGATGCACGGCCGGTCTGTTCCTTTCTCTGGCCCGGCTGACGGAGCGCTGAGGGAGTGCAGTTCTTACCGTGCGATGCGCTGCACGCCCACGGCGGCGCGCCTCACCTGCCTGCCTCTCGCCGTCGAGGCCGAGAGCGCCGTGTCGCAGGGGTCATGTGGCAGTCACATGGGCCGAGATGGCTGGCGACCGTCAGCGCCATCGCTCTCCCCTTCACTGGGGATGACAGCGACGGTGACGCTGGGGACGGACGATTCGTATTGATTCCCGCCGTGGCCCGCGTGACGGAACGGGTTCGGGCGGGTCGCTGTCCCAGCCAGCGAGATGGGTCGCTGCATACGTGCAGGCACGGGTGCAAGTAGGGTGGGTGGGTTGCGGCTGCCCGTCTCACGTCCGCACCGGCCGCAAGCGGGCACATGCGGCAGCCCACATACCGCCGAAAGTATTTTTGCATGCAGCTTGCTGGTTGTACGCTTGCATACGTACTAAACTTGATGGCTAGCTAAGATTGCATAAGTGCATGTTAAGCTTGCTCGTTGATAGCTGTAAGCTTACATAAATATTCAGAATACAAAAGGAACTGTGAAGTATTTTATTACAGAAAATATTTATCATTACAATAATAGATTAATCAAACAAATATAGAATATGTTACATTGTGTGAGATGGGTAAGTGAATAACTATGAAGCTTTCATCAGTAGGCAACATCATGCTTGAGCAACATAGGCTTCAGAATAGACTTCATGCTTCCCTCATGAGTGTCGTCTCAACTGAACTCAGCAACAGCTATATGATGTGGTTTAAAAAAATTCACTTCAACATCTTATTCTCTGCAAACGAATTTGAAAGTAGAGTATGTAATCTATATGCCTCCCTGATGATAAAAATATACTATTGGTTGCTAGTACAAACTAAAATCACAAGGAGAGTTAAATCACAGTTTACATCCCACCTTCCCGTTGTCCTTATTGTCGAGAATAGCCAGGATCAGTTACATGCTCTCACGTATGTACTGCATAATTTTAAAGCTGCATTACTTAAAAAAGCTGATCACCGCCGGTTCCAAAATCTCATCACTGTTGGTTTTAAAATCAGTAGTCTTTACTCGATAGTGATAATAATAATTATCACTACCAGATCTAAAATTGGTAGTGATAGTTGTTCTCAGGAGCTAAAAAAAATAAACGAGTCTGAGCTGTGACACAGTAGTGGCAGCAGAGCACGCCAACGGTGGCAGTAGCCGAGTCGGCTCGATTTTGAGCCGACTCGGCTTCCGCTGCCGCTGTCGTGCCACAACTCACCTTGCTTCACCCTGCACAACAAAACACGGTGACACGAAGATCATCGCCATAGCACACAGCACGAAGGCCACCGGCACTGTCTCTCGCGCTGCCACCGCTCATCGATCCTGATGCAGTGCCTCCGAGCTCCCTCCCCAGCCGTCATCCATTCACTTGGGATCCCACCCGTGTCGCTACTCATAGCACCTGATGGAGTGCCTCAGAGCTCCCTCCCCAGCCGTCGTCCCTTCACTCGGGATCTCACCACCGCCGCAGCACGTGCTCCTACAGATCCCGCCACGTCCTGCGCTCTTGCGGATCCCTACTAACGAAGGTGCATGGAAGGTGATAGAGCGACGGCGGCCACCCTAGCTGCGGGCGATGAAGCGTCCCAATGCGGTGAGGCGGGCCTACTTCCCTAGGAGGGAGCCTGGGGAGGAAGGAAAGGGCGATCGGGACCAGGAGCCTAGAGAGGGAGGGACGACGGCCGGGAAGGGACCTCGGGAAGGGAGGGAGGTCTGTGCTTGATGGAGTGAGGGGTGGCGGGAGGAGAAGATATAAGGGAGAGAGAGAGGCTTATGGTGGGGTAAGAGATAAGGGAGATATAAGCTAGAGCCAGACGTGAGGATTGACGACGTGAACCAAAATTGTATTAAAGGCAAACTTTGGATCCAGACACCTCAGCCGGTTGGTGGCTTGAACTGGCATTGAAACAACTATCAGTATCGGTTCCAGCCACGAACCGACACTGATAGTGTGTTTTAGTACCAGTTCTTAGCGGCTTAATCATTATTAATGCACGAAAGATTAAAATCAGCACTGATACATTTTCAGTTCTGGTTCTTGGGTAACCGGCACTGATAAAACGTTATTTTTGACTGGTTATGCGGTAGTGCTGAAATATTGTATTATTCCTACCCATATATAAAAACAGTACATGCTTATCTTAAATGTTCTACAGTTCAATGACCAATACTACATAATAAATTCTGATAACTTGTGAAAGATGGAAGATGATAGATTTGCATCCATTAATGATGAATGGAACATACAAATTGGACCTGCTCAAATTATGTCAAACTTCTAATTTGAGGTGGCTACAGGGGAGGAGGGGGAGGAGGACCGGTGGTGGAGGATGTAGATGCGATGGGGAGAGGATGATTTGGACGAGGATCAGCTTGATCATGTGGGTAGGACACCGATTTGGGTGATGAGTTCGGATGAGGAGCTCGATTGTAGGCTTGCGGCACCGCCTAGTGATATAGGTTGTCCGCATAAAGCCGCTTTAGTTTTGTGGACTGACTTGCGGCAGTATGTGAACTTACAGTGTAAGCTAGCCTAGTAGGTTGGTGGCTTGGCAGCGCCACTTGCATCCTTACGTGCAGTGCAGAGGCAGGAGTGGGACGGGGCGGTCCGGACGGACATGCTGTTCTGGTGGCGCGAACCTCCGTCCCTCCGTCCATCCATCATCATTACGTCCCGTGCTGGCTGCTGTCTGTACGCGTTTGGCAGCACACGCATGGTTGTATGTTCGTACAATACGCCAAGGCGATCCCTACTCTCACTCTAAAGCATGGCTGGTTACATGTTCTGTATTTTGATTGGTTTCTTACACTATATCATGCGTCTATAATGCGTCTTTTTGGTGTGTATACTGTATCGATATTAAACTTGGGATATATGTTTTCCATGTATGATGGTAACATTTTGCAATTGTCAGGTGTCAATAAGCCGAGTGTGACTATAAAGGCTCGTGGCAACAGTCCTACGCAGATTGGTGAATGGACCGCATCATGGGTGACAGCGTGTGTGCATGAACCTTGGATCAGTGAAAAGGAATGTCTTAGAAAACTTGGACGCTGGTGCTGTTGAGGCACCTGCAAAGTTCATGTCGCAGTAGTTACTTGACACTTCGCCCTTGACCTCCGGACGATGTGAGGTGAGGTGGTACGCATGATGCTCTTTGATCTGGACCACATGGGGAGTGATGTTTCGCACAGTGAAAGTCGGATCGATGCACGACATATATATGATACACAGTGCAAATTAAATCCGAAAAAATTAAGATGTAGGTCTGTATACTGTCACAAGATAGGGTGTGCACGTGACATGCAGGATGGGAGACGAGGTACCATGAACCTGATGCGACGTAGATGTAAATCTATCTATCATCAATGGGGTATCCAGTTCTATCCATGTACGGACATACGCAGGTGACACTCTTATGTTCCAAGTACAGTACAGGGCCGGCAAGCTTGTCGTAGCAGTGGACGAGGAACCTTCTGCGGCTTCTGACACTCTAATAATTGGAGGCTTGGGGTGTGGTGCCTGTATCTCTTCACATATCCAGGTATGATTCATATAAAAATTCATCTATCTTGTCCCTAAAACGGAAAGGTCCATCAATATAAAAACCGTCGTATACGGCTAGAAAACCCTATGTTTTAGAAGAAGTTTGCACGATTTGAGAAGGGTTTTGACCAGAAGACAGGGGAATGCACTGATGCATGGCTCTAGTAGTGGTAGGTCATGACTTAGAGTCTTATAGAGGAGTGTGTGGTAGAACGGAGAGGTGGAATCACCATGCATCGCGGTTCAGAACACAATCTCTTGATGCTACCATTTGGCGTATTTGTATATTATACATGTCTTGAGTACCTCTGCTACGGTATGGTCGACAGAAGTATATATATCCAGCTTCTGGCATTCTGCTATGGTATGATCGACGGAGGTATATATCCAGCCGCTGAATTGAAGCGACCTAGAGTCACCGAATTGAATTGCAACAGCTAAGGTGTTGATGTGTGGAAAATAATGCCACTCCCCGTGAATCGATGATCCTTCCCGTGTCCGTCCGCCGAAAACGACCTGCCAAGAGATGGGAGGAGCTCCTCTTCACGCCTTGTATGAATGCTCCGGACAGATCATTTTCCTGTGAGCGTTCCTGCAACGTCTACTGCCATAACGCCATTGATGGGTGAGGTGATCTGCTCACTGGTCAGGCTCGTATAATTCCATCTGTAATGTAACGTATTGTACGTCACAGCATACCCAAGAATGGGATATGCTTAGAAACCGTTACAGGATGGGGTTATTTGGTACTCGATCACTATCTCGTTAGAGGAAAGCAAAGTTGTCAGATAATGGAACAAGAAACGCCTGTCCATCTGCACACAGCACACAACCCAACAGTTATTACTCCATCCGTTCAAAAATATAAGGTGTATTTTATTTTAAAAAAGTCAAACTTACATATTTTGATCAATAATTAGTTAAATTAAGTATGTTTGGTGTATAAAAATTATACAGCTAGATTTATATTTTAAAATTATATAACTAGATTTATATTTCAAAACTCTTTCATAAATTATATAACTAGATTTATATTTCAAAACTCTTTCATAGTATATTGGTTTTATAGCCATAAACTATATATTTAATAAGAAAACAATAGTAAAATTCTAACTTTGAAGACTGAGTCAAAATAAAATACGTCTTGTATTCTTAAATGGAGAAAGTAAATTATAACATCGTAAAGCTAACAGACGAAAAGAAACGAATTCAGAATTTGAACAAGCAAAAAGTATGAGATTTGTCAATATAATGGACCTTGTTGCTAAACTTCTACACATGCCTAGAGAAGAGCTCCATTATGGCACTCTCCAAGTGTAGCATGTGAAATTCACCACCTCTCTGGTCTTCCTTCCGATGAGGTAAGGGTCATGTTTGAAGCTAATTTGTACTCCGTTCGTGGTAATCTGGGCGCTAAGTGTATTCAAACTTTATCAGGGTCTTCCAGAGAATAAGGGGAAATAATCCCTCTACATCCATGCAGTAGGTGATGATCCATTCATCAATTTTCATCTACCAAATTTAGAAAAAAAGGGAGGGATAAGTTGGAGCTAAGAGAAAACAATTTTATAAAAAAATAAGGTAAGTGAGACAAAAGAAGGTGATAAAAAGTTTTATAAATAGTTTTTTATGAATTTAGCATTCCTTCGATCGGCCAATCCTAGTGTTTCGTCCTACCGTCAAGTATGGTTTTAATACCACTTTGCCAGACCATTGTGTAGCGAAAATGATCCTATTAGATCATGATTGTGATTTTGATGATTAATGATAATATAGTCATTGGGATTAACATATTTGTCAAAAATATATGTTAGTAAGTCTCATGGATGCAATACATTAAGAAGCCACCGTAGCCGGGACAAAGTTTGATTGAACTGGAAAAAGTCCCAGAGAAATTGTTCTCACCGGAAGGTCTGGTGCTGGAAGAATTACGCTCACTAGAGCATTATGTCCAAAGGCAGTTTGCCTCACCGGATGATTCGGTAATAAAGAGTGCACACACCGGAGCAATTCTGTCAGAAGGAGTTAGAGTGGATTGCACTCACCGAAAGGTCCGGCAATTAGAGGAGATGTACACCGGACTAACTCTTGTAAAGAAAAATCCAAGCGCAGAAGATTGAAGATCTACTCGCCGGACAGTCCGATGATGAAGTGATGCACACCGGAGGCTTCACCAGAGCATTTAACAGAAGGTGTGGAAAATCCAGAAAAGGAGAAGTTTAACACACCGGAAGGTCCGGCGATGAAAACAATGAACGCCAGAGCAATTTACAAAGAGAGGCTGTCGAAGATGAGAAGGCTTAAGTGTACTCATCAGATAGTCTAGTGATGGATTGAAGATAACACCGAACAATTCGATGTTCAGAAGAACTCTGAGTGGAGCTCCAACGGCTAGTCTCTGAGAATGTACACATCAGATAGTCCGGTGCTTGTACCTCAGTTAACGTCAGATCATCCGGTGTTCACAGAATATGTGAGTCGTTGGGATAATGACTAGTCCGCGGAGTTGAGGCTATAAATACCCTTCCACTCATTCATTTGAAGGTACTGGAGTCTAGAGAAACCCTTGTGCACCTAAGAAGACATCCATGCCATCCAAGAGCATAAAGTATTAATCCAAGGCAACTAAGCACACCATTAGTAAGTGATTATTGCTTATAGGTCTAGAGAGAAGAGTTGCTAGGTGCTGCAACCTAGAGTGCGGATCAAGGAGTGATCCAAACGTGTACCAAGAGGTACGTCAGCACCTTAGAGTCTTGGTGACTCGTCGGTAAATTGTTGACCCTCTGACCTAGTGTAGAGCGATGACAAGAGGATTATGCAGGGATGCGGAGGCCCTTGTCTTTGTGACTAAAGCTTTGAAGTGAAGACAACGAACAAGTGACCGAAAGACAAGTTAGTAGTGAGACCTTGCCTTGGTGGTTTGGTGGCTCATCATGCTTGAGGCCTTGTCTTGGTGACTTGATATCTCAAGAGCCGTGATCGGAAGAAACTTGGCGACAGGGAGCATATCCTTTGTGGAGCTCGAACGTGGACTACGGGTGGCTTGTGTGCCACCGATACCATAGGATAAAAATCCCTCATGCAGAGTTTGTCTCTCTATCTCATTTACGTTTCCGTATTTACTTGCAATTTACCTTGCAATTCACTTAAGCGGTACAATATACATACTAGATAAGCCTAGAGCACATTTAAATAGAAACTGAGATAGGCTTATCTTGTGAAAGTTTTGGAGCCAATAGTTTTAAGTGTCCTAATTCACCCCCCTCTTAGAACGTCCTCAATTCACTTTACACTGCTTCGGGTCACCTTATGCAACTCGTACCAGTCCTTGTATTAGTAGCTGGTACGCATATTTCTGTAACAGAAATGGACATCACATATATATAACGGTTAAAGTAAAATACTTATGGTACAATACAAGGTTTATTACAATAAAGACTCGTAGGCATAATTAAATAGTCACATAACACAGCGAAAACTAAAGCGAAGGTGACCCAAGCCCTACAAGTAGCTTGGGTGCAGACGAAACATAACTCTTCTACTCATCTTCATCACCCTCAACGAAGTCAGATTATGGGTCTTTATCTGAATCTAAATATAGCAAGAGTGAGTATATAAGGTACTCAACAAGACCTACCTCAAGGAAAAAAAAACTTAGGCACATGGGTAGAATACAAATAAGGTTGTAGAGTCTGTATGTTTGGGAAAAAAGCTATTTTTTGATGCAATGCTCATTTGACAAGACTAACTCAAAGCTTTGTGAGGAAAACACTTAAATTGAGTTTATGGGGTTGTTGGCCTTAGGGAGATACATCCATCCCACTAGTTTTCAAGTTTTACTGTTGGAGGACATCCTGTCCATGCCAACTCAATGCATAAAAGCTTGCACTTTCTAAAAACACGAGCACACTGCCCACTCACACGCAAGGAGATACTCACATCATTGAGCTAATCATTGTGACTAAACCATAGCATATACCTAACTGTGGATATGACTATCTGGATAGGTTTATACTCTGTAAAGGTTGCAGAACTTTACTCATAAGATATGCGCAGACTTCAATCTTACTAATGGGTGGAATTGTTGTAACAAGAATTAACACCTTCCCAATATATCCACGATATTCTCTCATGAGGCACTAAGATACCATGAGCCTTAGACACTACTTAAAAAAAGGTTATTACTGCTAGTTCAAAAATAGCATCATTGATGGTTTTGGAACTGGCAGTGAATAAGAGGTAGTGATATTGTCAGTTTTATTACCTACAATAATAGAGTTATCACTGCTAGTTTGTGTTACAAACATTAGATCCCAGATTCAATTTTTGCACTTGACGAACGAACCCTCCCCCCCCCCCTCGGTGGCTTTTTTGACTTGTTATGACTCCCCGCGGCTTCTGTAGGAGTCGAACCCGCGATATCACCCCTCGCATGAAACTTTCTTACCATCTCAACTCATAGTTTGACCTGATGGTTATAGGGTAATTTATTCTTTTGACCTGATGGTTATAGGGTAATTTATTCTTTTGACCTTTTATGCTCAAATTTTTGGATGATTATTTGCGTATCTAGATTGTTTCGAATGGAAATATTGTCTACAAAATTGTACATCTTGTTGAGATCTATAATTTTCATATAAAGTTTGTCACTATCTGGCTCCATATGCAAAAGTTTATCTCCAATCCATGCATCATTAGGTAAAATAGCCATAACTTTTGTATATGGATTATAATTTCGACGTTCGACATCTACTTTTGAAGCTAATGAGGATGCGTATCTGAAAAAATACACATATTTACACCTGTACATTTCTTGAAGCTAATGAGGATGCGTATCTGAAAAGTTTTGTAGACATAGTGCTACATCTAAAAGTCAATGCTGTACAGATGTTTCATCAATTCAAGTTACCAAACCCACGATAAAAATCTTTGAAGTTATAGTTTTCAACTTTATGGCCCTATGTGTGGTATTTTCAAACATTCCTATTAGTCTTACACCAGATCTGGCAATTTGCTTAGTGGTCCAGTGTGTTGGTTTCCTTCAACAATATTTTGCATCTATATAGCTTCAAATAAAAAAGTTAACAACTATAAAGTTGTAGATTTCGTCAAGTGTTATAATTTTCATATAAAATTTGTCTTCATTCGACAACTATGAAAACATTATAAATTTATGAAATAAGCTGTATTTTATTATCCCTGCCAGTTAATATAACGAACTGGCAGTGATAATGCCTCCATTGTCACTGATGGTTCATGTCTAGAACTGATAGTGATAATCAAGTATCACTGTCAGTTCATATAAAAGGGGTTTTCCCCTTAAATTATTCTCACTACTATAGAAAAGATCATCTGCGTCCTCTTTTCATTGTCGGTTCAAAAATAACTAGGAATGATAAAGTATCACTGTCGGTTCATTTTTTAACCGGTAGTAAAAAAAGGTGCGGATTACCTTTTTTCTGTAGTAGTGAGAATAACTCAAGGGGGTCTAGAAATCTCATGGCTTAGACATGGCCTTCAATAATTTAAGGGAAAGACCACTTAGCAGTCCCATGCCTCAAACATGGACTTTATAATAGCACCAACTGAACCTCAAATTGTGCATTGTCTGAGTCTTCTCCTTATCCCCATTGCCGCTACTAGCCTCCAAGTGGGTACCAAGCTAATATCAAAGGGGTTGGGTCAAATCCTGCCACATACATGATATGTGGTTGTATGATTCAATACTTATACAGTTGAGGCAAGTGTCTCCTAGTAAGAACACCACGAAGGCAAACCGTGCTCCCATGGTAATTTCTATCATTGTGGGCACCTTACACACCCTCATCAAATCAATCTTTAGGGTTTCATTAACACCTTTCTTATCCCCAAACACATCAAGCACATAACATTTCACACATTTTAAAAAGACATGATGAACATAGATTGTTATTATAGTTCCTTTGTTTAAATAGAGCGATCCTAAGCATGCTAGTAGAGAACCAATCATCCAAATAATTAATATAGTTAATGGTTGGGATCTCCTAGGGTTTCAATGGAAATTAAGATAAACAATAACAAGGAATGGTGTATACAAACTAGGTCATATTATTATAGTTTAAAACAATGACTCTACTAGTTGTGTTTGAAATCATAGGTTTAACATGATCAATGGTGTAGGACTTGCCTTCATTGTAGTCTTTGTCCGCCTCTTCTTCAAACTTCGGGTCCTCTAGGTCTTCGTCAAACACTCCTTCCTCTAACACACACAAACAAATTACGATAAGTGCTTACTCAAACAATCAAGCAACTCTAAGCAAGGAACTAATGCTGAGGAAACAAACCTAGTTAACTAGAGAGGTAGGGTCTACTACTAACTTAGCTATGTGAAACTAGATATCAAGACTAAGAGCCAAACATCTATATTAGGTGCACTATGGTCTACTTGTAAGTCTAGGAGTGCATGTGTATCGTATTTCCTAATTCATAATTATTTGGCATTTTTACCTAATTGACACACATTAATTACCAATTATTCTAGTTAAATTGCTATTTCTCCTAATGGAAACTATTTTTAATTATTAACTACACAATCTAAACTAATATAAACTAGGCACTAAGAATTCTTCTATAGTATAAAACATGGCTATCTAAATTAATCTACACTAAAAACTATTCTTAAACTAGGTAAGAGGCAAAAATAATCTAGGTCTATGGTAAAGGACTAACTGAATAAATTATACTAAAAACTAGTTAAATTACAAAAATTATGATAGAACGGAGAAGAAACAAGCTTCGGAAGGTTTGTGGGGAGGTTATATCGGGGAAAAGGAAAGGGAGAGAATATTTTTGGTTTGGCTTGGCTCGGCTCGACTGGTCGTCTTAGCTAGGCTGGGATGGACCAGCTAGGTTTAGGAAGCGGATCAGCTGAGGTGGCTTGGTTGGTGGGGCCCACTTGTCATGCGGTGAAAGGATAAGAGAGAGAGAGAGAGAGAGAGAGAGAGAGATGAGGGGATGCGATGGGGGCAGCTGTGGCCCTGGCAATGAAGGGCGGTGGAGCTCGGCAAATGGCAGAATGACGCGTAGGGGCGGATCTAGATTTAGTGGAGGCTGATTTGGACCGGATGGCAATGACGACGATGGAGGCAAGTCTCGGATGGGGTTAGGGCTCTCGAGTGGGGAAGGAAACGGAGGAAAGGAGGAGGGGGGATGGGCTTCCCGATGAGTGGCTGCGGTGATGGCAACAACTAGTTTTGAGTGTATAAATAGAGGATTGGAGAGGGAGTTGTGGTGGTGTGGTGTAGAGGGAGAAGGAGGCATTGTTCCTCCCTTTCATAGGGGATCAGGGGACTTTCTTGAGATCCTCTTCATACCCCCAGGTGGCTTAAGCTTAAGTGTGGTTGCTCCATCGCACCTAACAAAATTTGACCATTGATCTTCTGGTCTAGCGCTATGCTATATCCAATATTTTAATTGGCCTCTCTTGGTATCGTAGGTCGGGCTGAAGGCCCATCACTTATAACGGCACTCCTTCTTCGGGAACTCTTAGGAACTTTTTTAACTTTGAAACATGGAAGACGTCATGAATATCTGACATTTATTCTGGTAGTTCAAGATGGCAGGCCACATCTCTTATCTTTTTTAGTATCTTGTAGGGTCTAATGTAGTGCAGTGCTAATTTTCCTCGAATCCAAAATCTCCGTGTACCCCTTATTGGTAACACCTTTAGGTACACAAAATATCCCATTTCAAATCCCTTCTCTTTGTGTCAGCATAACTTTTTGATCACATAAGAGGGGTTATGTATTTTCTCCCATATAATGCCTCAAAAGGTGACATTTTAAGGCTAGCCTAGTAACTATTATTATAGGAGAATTCAATATAAGACAACCTTTTCTCCCAATCTTTTTCATAGGTGAGCATACAATATCTTAACATATCTTCCATGATTTGGTTTACTCGCTCAGTTTGACCATCGGTTTGTGGGTGATAGGTTGAGATATAGCCAAGCTTGGTTCCCAAGATGGCATGTAGGCTTTTCTAGAATCATGCAGTGAAACTGAGGACCGTGGCCTGACACAATTCTAATTAGGACACCATGAAGTCTGAGGATATTATCAACATACAACTATGCTAGCTTATCTCCTCCATAAGTTGTTCTAACTGGTATGAAATGGGCTACCTCGGTTAGGCAGTTTACTATAACCCTTATGGAGTCATGTCCTTTCTGAGATTGGTGCAGTTCAACAATAAAGTCAATCCTTATTTTGTGTCGCTTCCATACTTGGAATAGGAAGTGGTTGAAGCAATTATGCTAGTCTCTGATATTCTGCCTTAACTCTCTGGTATATGTCATAGCATGCGATGAATTTAACAATGTTCCTCTTCATTTGAAACAACCAATATTTCTCTCTTAGGTCTAGAAACATTTTTATCAATCCAAGGTGAATGGAATAAGCGGAGTTTGTGGGCTTCGTCTATGATGATATTTCAAAGCTCTTTGTTTCTAGGAACACATATCATATCCTTATACTATAAAGTTCCTTTGTCATCTACTCAAAATTCAGGGGTCTTATCTTTCTCGGTATGGATCTCGATTTTATGTAGTTCTTTATCTTTTCCCTGATATTCCCAGATTTGGTCTTCTAAGGTAGGTTAGACACTTAGGCTATTGATACAACCTTCATTAACTAATTAGAAGTTTAGTCCTTGGATTTCTTCAAGTAGTTTTAACCTTTGTTTCTGAATATTAGGTTGTAGCAATGAGCTTTTTTGCTCAGGGTATCTGCTATGATTTTGGCCTTGCCACGGTGATACTAGATGTCTATGTTGTAGTCTTTTATCAATTCCAACCATCTTCTTTGTCTCAGATTTAAATCCAGCTCGATGAAGATGTACTTTAGACTCTTGTGGTCTGTGAATATCTCATAATTGTCTCCAATGTTTAAGTGCATGCACCGCCACTGCCAGTTCCAAAGCCATTCGAAGATAAACTATACAGATCCATATATCCCTGAATGCTGTCTTCCCACTTGTTGTGCAATGACTGTTCAAAAAAAAAAAGGCTCAAATAATTTTTTTTTCTCCTAGGTTTTTTTCCACAATAAATGGTGACCTGTGTTAAAACTTATTACCTGCAATCCATGGCTAATCTAAAATGGTAGAGCCGTTACATAAAGTTTGTGTTTTCCTTCTCATGACAATGAAGAAACTAGAGCTTTGAGTCGATGATCTGTTGCCTGGAAGGAGTCAAGAACTGCAATCCAAAGACTCCACTGTAATGACGCAGATATTCCTTAACCGCAACAAAGGCAGTTGGAAGTTCAGGCATTATTGAAACAGAAAATATGGGTGAGTTATTTGGGACTGGTGTTATAATTTCTAAACTCTGTTTCTCTCTTAATTGAATAGGCAGAGCTACAGCCATCCGAAAATAAAAATAAAAATACGGCATATAGGCCCCATTTGCCATGGAGAAACATCAGTTCTCACAGGAATTAGGGTATCATATGAAATGCTCGCCGGAACATATTCTCTACTACTCAGTGGACACTTTTCTCCCAAAGTTGAAACTTTATTATATTTCTAGCAAATCAATATATGCCAAACACAGACAGTATCTGTATAAATACAAGATAATAATCACATTAGCTACATGTATGCTTCCAATGCTCAAAATATTATGAAATAACTTACTTGTCTGTCCTGCTTAATTGAATATTAGGAAACAATGGTGATTGATGAACTTATGTTGCAGTATACATACAGTCATGCAAGATACTTTATAGGAGCTGTATTCATATGAAAATCTAGCAATCTCAGATTTCTTTTTAGAATTTAGTTACAGTTTTAAATTTTTATGTGATGGAGAATTGATCTGTATTCTTCTATTATAATTATGGGAAAGATTTACTTCGAGGAATGTTGAAGTCGAAACGATTAGTTAAAATACCTCAGAATTGTAACGTTCTTTTCTGTTTTTGCAGAGTATGGTAACATAGTATTGAACAACATAATTGAAACTGTTACTTCAAAGTTCATGAATAGAATAAGTTAAATTACATTCCTCATTTTCAACTCCATACATAAACATCAAGGTAGTACACATGAGATGTCAACTCTAGACTATACCAAACATCAGTTGTACTATACACAACTTCACTACTTAATATTTCTGTACATAAGGGCCCATGGCAACAGCAAAATTTGGGCTCTAGTTGATGCATAGAATCTGGCCTCCTCACCAATGCTGTAGTATCCAAGATACATATTCATTTGCGGCATCTCCGGTTCTCCCGAGTTCCCAACTTCGTCCTCTGCTTCTTTGGACCCAGAAACAATCTCCGAGAGTTATTGGCTTATGATTTTCATTTTGTTTCCCTGAACTTCTCTGGTCATAGATGACCATATATCTCTGAACTTGTGCTTGGATAACTCTTGGCCAAATTGCATCAAGTATTATTGGACATGCACCGATGCGATGACAAGATATGCGAAGTTAGCAAGTCCATTAGGATTAATGATCATCGGCAAGTTAATCGGCTAGTCCAATTATGTGTTTGGATGCATCAATCCATCATGATCTTGTGGAGGTTTGCTGTTCCCACGCTATGGCAATGTCCTGTGCAACCTTGACAGCATCAGATGAGACACCTGAGAGGCCTCTCCTGGTGAAGCCAACAGAGTAGAGCCCTGACTGCCCCTTCCAGCCATCTGGGAATGGCGCCCTTGGGTACCCTTCCTGGGTGAAGAAGTCACTTCCCTGCAGAGCATCACAAGAATAGATGAGTTGTTTTTCAATAGAATAATAATAAAAAATATATAGAGGAATGGAGCATGACACTTTTAGTACTACCTAACAACTTTCGAACTGTCAAATTAACATGACAAAGCCTTACTTTGTTAGGCATCATTATCCAACCTTTTTCAGAGGCCTTTTTCGGTACAATACACCTTACTTTGTCCTCTTATCAAGTTATCGTAAAAAAAAGCTTTAGAGTTACTTAGCTAGCATATTTTCTACTTTAGAATTTCCCTTTTTACCTTTTCAGCTCGATTTTTATTATTTATCGTTGGGAAATAAAAAGTCACCCACTATGGACGTATGAGTGCAATAAAATAATTAAGATGCATGTCGTACCTTGAGCCACTGAGGGACGTTGCTGTGGTAGCCGGTGGCCAGGATCACCGCTTCGGCAGCGACGCGCCGGCCGTCGACGAGCTCTGCGCCCCCATGGAAGAACCTTTTGATCCCAGGCACGACCTTGATGTCGCCGGACCGGATCCTGGCGAGCGCGCCGATGTCGAGCACCGGTGTCCTGCCCCTGGTGTTCTTGAGCTCCAGCGGCCCCCCAGACGGCCGCCTGATGCCGAGCTTCTCCAGGTTGCCGAGGAACAGCCGCGCGAGGAGGACGAGAATCCTGTCCACCAGCCACAGCGGCAGGAATCGGAGGAGGAAGACGGCGACCGAGAACGTCGCAACGCCGATCATCTCCCGTGGCAGGACGTGCACCTTCTTGTCGAGAACGAGAACGACCAAGTCAGCGAATTGAAACGTCGTTCATGGAGATGTAGAATTCGCATGCGTATACATGGTGATGGAGTGCTCACCGAGTCCCTGACGACCATGGAAGGGAGGGCATTGTGGTCGCAGAGGTCAAGGCAGACCTCCATGCCGGAGTTGCCACAGCCGACGACGAGCACGCGCTTGCCGCTGAACGCTTCGCCGGACTTGTACTCCGACACGTGCGATACGGGCCCACCGAAGTCTTCGGCGCCCTCGAACTCCGGCACGATACGCTCCGCGTTCTCGCCCGTGGCCACGACGAGCCACCTGCCGATGTACTCGGTGGCCTCCCCCGAGACGACGTCCTCGGCGCGCACCCGCCACAGCCCCGCCGCAGCGTCGTAACGGGCTGACGTGACTGCCTGGTTGAACCGGGGCTCGACGCCGGAGCGCGCGGCGTAGGCCTCGAGGTAGTCGACGAACTGGCGCTTGGTGGGGTACTCCGGGTAGTCGTCCGGGAAGGACATCCCCGGGAGCTCGCAGAAGTGGCGCGGCAGGTGGAGGCGGAGGCGGTCGTAGGTGCGGCGCTGCCACAGCGAGGCGACGCAGTCGGCGCGGTCGAGCACAACCGATGGCACGCCGCGCTCGCGCAGGCACGCCGCCACCGACAGCCCCGCCGGCCCGGCGCCGACCACGATTGGCCCGTTCACCCACACCACTCGACTGGCCGCCATGGACACTACTTGAACGATCAGTTAAGCTTCTCTCTATCTGTATGAGAGAGAGAGAGAGAGCGCGTCGTGAGGGAAGGAATTGAAGGGTGGTGTGTAGGAGTGGAGGAGGAGGGGTTGCACTCATGGGGTTTAAATAGGGGACGGAAAGTACCAAGTGTAGACCTGCATGGTGTGTATTTGGGACGGAATTAGTTATTTCCTGCCAAAGCGAATCTGGTTCTGCTGCCACTATATAACTAGGCTTTTATATACTGGTTTATAAGTCATGATAAATGGTTCTTCTCACATATCTAATAGTTTGAGTTGATAGCGATACTCAACTCCTTTATTATAGCCGGCTTAAGTCACTGTCTGATAGTGATAACTGGACATCACTGCCGACTAGTTATATAAGTCGACAGTGATGTCTCGGCTATATAAAATTCCTCCTCTCTTTTTTCGAGCTCGAGCACAATAGAAAGAGCTATGTTCTTGCTTGGTGATGACTATTTTTGTTCACCAAATTCTTGGTGGTTTCAAATTTTTGAGGAATCCTCATGCCCTACGTGTTTCAAGGTATATAACTTAATCTCCAATCTATTTTTAATTGAATTTTATTTGCTAAATTTCTCTAGATTTTGAAATGATGGAGATAAACTTATGGCCATGATGTTTTGAGACAATGTAGATAAAATTATACATCATTTATGATATGTAAGCTTCAATTAGTAGCTTATGGTGGAAATTGTCTTTATTATTGATTTAATTAGCTTGATCATATTTATTTTTGTTTTTTAATGAATTAGAAAATAGCAAACTTTAATTATTTTTTTATATTCTAATTAATTAGCAAGTTTCAATATAGGAACTTTAGGTCTGAGCATATTTATGATTGACTTTTAATAAATTAGAAAAATTAGTCATGATATTTAGGTATGTAGTAAGCTCTAATTATATTTTTTATATTTTAATTAATTAGCATGCTTCAATATGGAAACTTTAGGTATTAGCGCATTTATTTTAATTTTACTGAATTCAAAAATTTTGCCATAATATTTATGTATGTAGCAAGATATAATTATATTTTTTATATTTTATTTAATTAGCAAGCTCCAACATAGAAACTTTATGTATGAGCGTATTTATTTTTTATTTTTACTTAATTAGTCCAACATAAGGATTAAATAATAATAAAATATTTTAGGGATGACACCAACAAACACTCATCGGAAGCCGGCGAAAGCATACAAAATGCGGCTCCTCCAACCCGAGTCAATTGCCGATAGGAAATGACGAAGTAATTTATTTGTTGGTGATTGCAAAATCTTCTAGATGTTATTAATTTAGATTTACAATAATAATATAATTATAGATGAATAGAAGATGGATGTACGATACGAGTTGTGTCAGCACATACGAGAGCTAGCTTATTACTATACTGCACGCTTTTCAGTAATGCATCATCCGAAACATGAACCATGATAACGAGTACATAATCACCTAAGAAGGTTATATTAGTGACATAATTCTCGGTGAGCCATTGAATATTAGAGAAATCCTCGATTTACCATTCAAAAAATGATGGTCCCTTCGGTGCCACTACTTTCAATTTTTAGTTCCTCTCCTACTACTCCCGTCAACTCTATAAGTTTTACACACCATTAGGTGCTAATTTTTTTTAGAAAATGGCTGAAGTGCCCCTACTTACAAGTGCCCCCCGCCACGTGTAAGGCTTAGCCAACCGACACCTCTCTCCCTCCCATTCTTCACATCTCTCCCCTGTTCGGCTCTCTCTCTGTCCCAACACATCCAGGCAGGTGGCCAGCCGATGGTGCACGACCTTTATCCCTCCGCTCGTTGCTCTCCATCCCTACCAAATCAAGTACTAACATTGTGCAATACTCTCATGATCCAATTGAGCATCAAATCAATACATCGAGAAGATGAGCACCCCTCTTGATGCCTTATGCAAGAAGCAACAACCTGTAGATCCCGCGACTACGAGCCATTGCGACATATCAGGATGAAGAGACCACAACTAGAGGACACCACCAATAGTCGATTCCTGATGTTGGCCTCCACCCGCCACCTCCACACGGGTCGCTAGCAGCCACCTCCGATAGTGAGCCGCACGCTACGCTGCTCTTGGCGGTGGACCACATGCGGTTGTGGTAGCTGCTAGCCTGCGCGTGTGTGCCGCTACCTCCATGACGCTGTCGCAGGGGATCCACACCTCATCTTCTCTGGTGACGCAATCATCTTCTCCAACAAGACCTTCAACTCTAGGGAGCTTTGCTCGGTTTAGGGTTGGGGATAGCAGTTGTGGCATTGGGGTTTAGGGGATTTTGTGCCTCCGGTTCTAGATGGAGGCTGTGGGAGGTTGCTGGCCCGACAGTGGTGATGGGCAGTGCTGGCACCGCTCGTCGCAATGGTGGAAGATGATCGGTTGGATAGAGCTAGCGGTGGGGACGTCGAGCTGCGTACCAGTTAGCGAGGGAGGGATGGCACGACGGCGTCTCGCCAGTGACAAAGAAGAAGGAGCAGTGAAGGAGAGGTGGCGTGGGTAATAGGGGGTAAGAGGTGGAGGAGGGAGGGACGCCAGAGGTGCTCGTCAGCGGTGGGGACAGCGACAAAGAGGGGACGGGGAGCAAAGCGCGTGGTGGCGGCGGCGACAGCTGGGTGAGTTGGGGTGGGTCGGGCTGAGCATATATGGATGCTATCCTTTATACAAAGAAAACATATCTAGGCCATTGGATGCTCATTAGATGGCTGAAACAGGTAGGCATGGTAGCCGGAGAAGAAGAGGAAGGCAAGGGTAGTAGGGTCCTTTTACACCTTATTTAACAGTAATGTAACATCGTATGGATGGAAGTGGTACAGAGGGAAGGAAATATTTATAGTAGTGGCACATAAGGGATTAAAAATTTTCTAGTGGCAGACTGAGGATATTGTTAACATTCAATGTCTCACGGAGAATTATTTCTATATTATGCAACCCGGTGGTATGACACCTGCCTCTTGTGGGTAAATAACATGGGTCCATTCTCACTAACTGTGGTTTTCGAGGATTTGACCCATGATTTTTTGGCTGTTGAATTTTAAGGACACATGGCTATGATTACCTACTAAGTCATATACGGTTATCATAGACGGTTCGAAACCGTTATCGAAGACGGTTTCTGAACCGTCTGTTTTTATTGGTATGTGAGAAACTGATGATTTTTGAACCTTCTGAGAGAGAGAAGCGAGAAGAGTAGAGGAGAAGGAGAGTCATAGCCTTTTATTTTAGACGAAGTTGGAAGTGAAACGAGTGGGAAAATAAAATTCAGCAAGAGAGGGAAAGTTGAAATATAATCGCATACAGTTCTAGGTAAAAAACCGTTTGGGATATTCTATTATCACAAACAATTTTTGTTGCAAACTCTACTAACGCATTGTGAACAAAAACTGTTTGTGATAAGTGGAGATATCACAAATGCTTTTATTTTGGAACTATCTATAATAGTTCACACAGAGGGTTCTGAGCTTCTACCATATAATAGACGGCCTCGCTAGTAAAACTGCGTGTGATAAGTTTAATGATGCATCTAGAATAGCCTTCTCCATAGTAATCAATGACAGCTTTTTTATCTAAAGGAATGGTTACCACTGGATGCCAGTTGGAGGGGAAATATTAAATGAAAGTTTCTGTTTAGGTGTATTACTACATAAACAGTCATCATCACTGGTTAAAAAACTGTATTACTATCGGTTTTTGAATTGACAGTGAAAACCAGCTATTACTGTCGGTTCTTAAGCTTATTCTAATGATTTCTATACTTGTCATTGCCGGTTCCAACTATAAATCGATAGTGATACTCAATCCAGGATAAATAAATAAAAATTTAAGCATTTAGACATTAATTTAACCTAAATTAATATTACTAATCACAGTAATAATAGAGTTTATATCACACTAATTCTAGTATACACAAAAAGCTAATGTCATGCATACGGCCACGTGCAAATCCTTAAACCCACGTGTGCAAAACTCTAAATATGCACGACTAAGCCACCCACGACACAAGGAATACATGTTTCCCTAATGTTCTATCATAAGCTAAATATTTGGTAAAGACGGAAAATATAGTACTATATTCCCTGATCTGCTGACTTGAACCAAGAAGACTAGAGTAAAATATTCATCAAACTACCCTTAACACAAGTATCGACTAAGTCAAAAAAATTTCTAACATGGTGATCAAGAATGCAACATTTTATAGTCTACATGATTCATAAAATCGTCAAATTTTATTTTAAAAAAAGCTACCTTGCTTGAAATATTTAATGTAAAAATATCAAGAGGAGTATAAGATTAAAAGCTTGTTCCGCACAACTACTCAACTTAGCACAACTACTCAACTTAGTCCAAATTCAATTCTAACAACTGAAAATACTAAAGACATACAAGTAAAAGCTCAACTACTATGATTATCTTACATGATACGATACAATGCAAATGCAATAAAAATAAGATAGAGTATATACAAAGGTAACTCCCCCTCACACAATCCCATAGGGACAACACACACCAAGCTCTTCCCTCAAATAGAAAAATCTAGTAACATCTAGAGGCTTGATGAAGATATCAACTAGCTGGTGTTGGATATCAATATATTTCAAATCTATGTCCACTTTCTCATTGTGGTCTCTCAGAAAGTGGAATCTCATATCTGTGTGTTTGGTTCTAGAGTACTAGACTGGATTATTGGCTACGCTTATGACACTGGTGTTGTCACACAAAAATGACACTCTTAAAATCTAACCCAAAGTCCCTCAAGGTAGCAATTATCCATAAGATCTATGAGCAACAGCTACATATTTAGCTTCATTAATAGACTGTGTAACGCTAGACTGTTTGCGAGAAGACCAACACATAAGAGAAGTACCCAAGAAATGATAAGTACTAGAGGTACTCTTCCTGTCAATTCAACAACCAACAAAATCCGTATTGGAAAAACCTCGAAGAGAAAGCAAAGCGGTAGCAGATTACCAAAGACCATACTCGAGAGTGTGCTTGAGGTACCTCTGAATGCGTTTCACCGCTTGGTAGTGAGACGTCCTCGGTGAAGCTTGGAAGTGCGCGCAAAGGCAGATGGCAAAGTGGATGTTTGGTCTTGTCACCGTCAGGTAAAAGAGGAAGCCAATCATGCTCTTGAACTCTCGCTGGTCCACCACTTCGCCATCTTCATCCAGATCAAGCATGGTCGAGGTAGCCATCGGTATCGCCAAGGTCTTCGCGTCACTCATATCAAACTTCTTCTGTAGCTCCTTGGTGTACTTCATCTGGTGGACAAACATACCTTGATTGCGTTGCTTGATTTGAAGTCCAAGGAAGAAATTGAGCTCATCCATTATCGACATGTCGAACTCCCTACTCATAGTTTTAGCAAACTTGGCCACAAGTGCATGAGAAGAGCCAAAAAAATGATATCATCCCCGTAAATCTGAACAAGTAGGTAATCTTTGCTATGCTTGAGAGTGAAAATAGTTTTATCAACTGACCCCATGACATACCCATGCTCTTACAAGAAAGACTTATGCCTATCATACCAAGCTCTAGGTACTTGCTTAAGCCCATACAAAGCTTTCTAAAGCTTGTAAACTCTATGAGGGTCCTTCGGGTGCTCAAAGTCTGGGGGTTGCTTGATATAGACCTCTTCCTGTATGAAATGATTTAGGAAAGTACTCTTGATATCCATTTGATACAGCTTAAAACTCTGGGATGCCGCAAATGCTAGGGGGATCCTAATGGCTTCTAGCCTAGCTACCGGTGCAAAGGTCTCTCTAAAATCTATCCCCTTAATTTGAGTGAAACCCTGAGCCACTAGTCTAACCTTATTTCTCACTACAGACCCATCCTCAATCTATTTGTTTTTTAAAATCCATTTTGTGCTTATAGTGTGAACATTAGGGGTGACTCTACAAGGACCCAAACTTGGTTTCTCTTAAAATTTTCAAGCTCTTTATGCATGACATTGACCCAATTTGAATTAAATAAAGCATGTCCAACATCATGGGGCTCAAAGGAACCAACGAATGCAAAATCAGTAAAATAAGCATGAGAAGAATATTTGAACCTCATTACCCTCTCATCTAGATCTCTGATAATCATGTGTGGGGGATGGCGCCGCTGAATGTGTTGAGGGGCCTCATGCTAAGAGAGAACCTCCCCCTCAAACACAGCTGGTGCAGGCTCGAGGGCAGCTAAAGTGGGTGTAGAGACTGCAGGACCCTTTGCTAGAGTAGAAGCAGGAACCAGCTCTAGAGCAGGTGTGGTCGAGGGAAGTAGTGGATCATCCTTGTCATCACCGAGAGCTGGAATGTCACCATCTATAAAGAAGCTCTCGCTCATCTCCTGATCTCCTGCACACTCAAAGGCAAAACTAGCACATGTGGATGTTTCATCAAAAGTCACATCACGGGATTCTATGATGGTGTAAGTGTCAAGATTATAAATCATGTAAGTATGACTATGAAGAGAAAGCCCTAAGAAAATACCATCGGAAGAATGCAACTCAAAATTTTCGAGATTGCCACGCTTTAGGATGAAGCACCGACAACCAAAAACTCAAATGTGAAACCTTTGGCTTCCTCCCAAAGTGAAACTCATAAGAAGTCAAATTCAAGATTGAGCGTAAGAAAATCCAATTTGAGATATAGCACATTGTGCTAATGGCCTCAGCCCAAAACTTCTTAGGAGTTCTATGCTCATCGAGCATCGTCCTAGCCATCACCACCAAAGTTATGTTTTTTCTTTCAACCACACAATTCTAATGAGGAACGCATGAGGTAGAAAATCAATGCCATGTTCATGCAGAAAGCATAAAAAGATAGTTCTTGAACTTGGTGCCATTACCACTACGAATTATTTTCAATGTACCTGGGAGTTCTTTGAACAATCTAAAAGCTAAGCTCTAAAAGTGTGAGAAAACTTTATCCTTGCTTACAAGAAAGAAGACTAAGAGTAGCAAGAGTAATTGTCAACAATAACAAGTACATACCTCTTCCCACCCGCTGAACGAACCTGGGAAGGACGAACAACGTCCATATCACTACTACAAAACACCACAAATGTGCCGGTCCATCAGTGCCGGTTCAATAGTAACTGGTAGTGTTGACGTATCAGTGCTGGTTCTTAAACTCCCGCGCATGAACAGCCACTGAGGAGTTGAGAACCGGCACTGATAGACATTATCAATGCCGGTTTGAACCATGAACTGGCATTGATAGTGTCTATCAGTGCCGGTTCCATATACTAATCGACACTGATGTGGCCCTACAGTATAAAGCCTGCCTTCTCCCCCAAGCATGACTAGAGCTGCCGCAAGCCCACCAGAACAGCGCCGTTCGCCATTTTTTCCATCTCTACTGTTGAAGGAATCAAGATTTGGAGGAGTCAAGTGCTCTAACGTTAATACGATGTTCTATATTTCTTTTTTATATATATTTACTTGGTAGATTGCTCTAGGGTTGATGCTTGGCGCTTGTTCTACGGTTTTTGATTTAGAGATGCAATTGAGATCTAATTTAGGAAAAGTTTGCAACTTTGTCATTGTTAGATGTA
This sequence comes from Phragmites australis, assembly GCF_958298935.1. Taxonomy (NCBI): domain Eukaryota; kingdom Viridiplantae; phylum Streptophyta; class Magnoliopsida; order Poales; family Poaceae; genus Phragmites; species Phragmites australis. The sequence goes on from NC_084935.1 coordinate 17,073,217, forward strand.
TAGCGACGATCTACATTTAATTCTTAGTTGGATTTAGTTGCTATATTGCTCTAGATTTGAATTTAAATGGTTGTTCTTTGGTGTTGAATTTTGGAATTAGCAAGAGCTCCATTATGATATAAATTAGAGAAAGATTGATATTTTGTAGTGTACATGATTTAAGGAGTAGACTAATAGTCACACGTAAATATATGTGAGTGCGTACATTAAAATCTATGGACAATTGCAAATTTGTCACTAGTAGAACCGTTATTGCCATTAAAAAACTGCAATAAAACCACTAGAACTGTCATTCGAGTGGCATCCTTGCAAAGAATAAAAAATCAGGGAGGTATTTGCAAAATGACCCTAAAATCTAGCTCCAATTTTTAGTATGTGGTTTGCGTATATTTTCAAAGTCTTGAATTTAAATAGTAATCTAATGGATTTTCTCTGTTCATTAATTAACGTAGTCAATTTAACACAATTTATTGAATACTGTATTGTAGGGATAGCACGTCCACCCATAGGTCGCAATCGGACGCGGTAGCCTTTGGAAGGCGGGTCCCTTGACCTGGCCCAAGTACCGGAAGGAGATGGGCCCTCAAATAGGGACCAATCAAGATGCGAGGTAATTCAATGAATTTGTTCTAGATTTTCAAATATTTAATGATTATAAGTTGAATGTGTTTAATTATAATGATTTGCAGATGGACCAGTCATGGATATACAAGGATCGAGGGCCAGAGTTCTTTGTTGGCGTTGAGGATTTTTTGAGGGCTGCGGCAGTGTACAAGAAGCCAAAAAGGAAGCATGCCGATCACTATATATGTTGTCCGTGTGTTGACTGCAAGAACGAGAAGCAGTTTTCAGATATAGAGCATATCCGTGCACACTTGATTCATAGGGGTTTCAAGGCTGGCTATACCCGTTGGACTGAGCATAGTGAACTTGAAGATGTTGGGCATGAAGGGCAACCAACAGTCGAAGAAGACATAAGCAACAATATGACAGCAAACAAAGACTTCGATATGTCAGCATTTGAAGATACTTTTGTCGAGAATGATGGAGGGGACACTTTTGTTGGCAACAATGAAGACAACTTAGAGCAAATGTTGCGCGATGGGGACAGGAACTTCACCAGTGAAAGACAACATCAAAAGTTCCAGTGCATGATAGAGGACTCTAAAACACCAGTTTACTTGAACTGTAAAGATGAGCACATCAAGTTGCATGTGGTGCTGACACTGATGCAAATGAAGGCTAGCAACGGTTGGGCCGATAATGGCATCAATGAATTGTTAGAATTCTTGAGGGAATTGCTTCTAAGGGGGAACGTGTTGCCCGAAAATACGTACCATGCCAAGCAGGTTATCTGCCCGTTGGGATTGGAAGTAGAGAAAATACATGCATATGGAAACGACTACATGTTGTTTCGCGGCGAGTATGCAGACTTGGAAGCATGTCGCGTTTGCAATACACCATAGTACAAGCGCAACATTGATGACATCGAGAGCGATGGCGTGGGGGTGAAGAGAAAGAAGAAAAGACCCCCCGTTAAGGTGTTTGGTATTTCGCTATAATATCCTGTTTGAAGCGATTGTTTGCTAACAGAGCAAATGCTGAGTTGATGCGATGGCACGCCGAATAGCGCAAGAAAGATGGAATGCTTAGACACCCTGCTGATGGCCTGCAATGGAGGAGATTCGATTCAAAATACAAGGAATTCAGAGATGAATTGAAGAATATAAGGTTCAGGTTGAGTACGGATGGGATGAATCCTTTTAGCAACATGAGAAGTATTCTTAGCACTTGGCCTGTGACTCTCTGTATCTACAACCTTCCACCTTGGATGTGCATGAAGTGGAAGTACCTTATGATGTCTTTGCTGACTAGTGGGCCGAATCAACCAGGCAACGATATCGATGTGTACCTCAAACCATTGGTTGAAGATCTTCTTGTATTGTGGAAAGATGGAATACGGGTATGGGATGAGTACAGACATGAGAATTTCACCCTGCACGCAATGCTATTAGTAACGATCTCAGATTGGCCTGCTTTTGGTAACCTATTCGGGCAGATTGTAAAAGGGTATAATGGATGTGTTCAGTGCTTGGAGAAAATAGAGGGGCGGTGGCTGACAAACAGTCGGAAAATGATCTTCATGGGTCAACATAGGTTCCTTCGTCCAAATCACCCATACCGCAAGAATAAAAGAGCTTTTGACGGGATAGTGGAGCATAGTCAAGCTCTGAAGATTCGCACTCGAGAATAGGTATTTAAGATGGTAAAGACACTTAGAGTTGTACTTGGAAAGAGGCCAGACAGTACAAAATTCTCGACTGGGCAACATGCTCCTATGTGGAAAAAGTTATCAATATTTGATTGCTTCCTTATTGGAAGTATCTTATGGTCCGACATGCAATCGACGTCATGCACGTGGAGAAGAATGTGTTTGATAGCTTGATTGGTACCTTATTAGACATATCCGGCAAAACAAAAGATACACTAAATGCACGGCTGGGACCTGGAAGAAATGAACCTCAGGAAGGACCTACATTACATACAATTAGACAACGGTAAAAAGAAACTTCCCACAGCTTGCTACAATATGAGCAAGGAAGAGAAGATCCACCTGTGTGGTTACCTACGTGATGTCAAAGTTCTGACTGGTTACTCCTCCAACATCAGGAGCTTAGTAAACATGAAAGATAAGAAGCTAGTTGGCATGAAGTCTCATGATTGTCACGTGATGATGACGCTGATGCTTCCAGTTGCAATTAGAGATATTCTGCCAGATAAGGTCTGAGACCCAATCATAAAGTTGTGTTCGTTTTTCAATGCAATTTCACATAAGGTCATTGATCCGAACAAACTGGCAAAGCTGCAGGAAGACGTGGTCCATACTATATGTCAGTTTGAGACTATTTTACCTTTGACATTTTTTGATATAATGCCCCATCTAATTGTTCATATTGTGGGTGAGATAAAGAGCCTTGGCCCCGTATTTCTGCATCAGATGTATCCTTTCGAAAGGTTCATGGGGGTTCTAAAGAAATATGTTTGTAACCAAGGTCGTCCAGAAGGTTGCATTGCCCAAGGGTCATTGAGTTTTGTGTTGACTACATGAAACTGAATGCGATTGGTATGCCTATATCTCGCTATGAGGGAAGGCTAAAGGGGAAAGGGACGATAGGTCATACTTCAATCCATATTAAAGATTGTGTTTCATTCACTAAAGCACACTTTGCAGTTCTGCAACAGTCACTTGTAGTGAGCCCGTATGTTAATATGCACGTGAGCATACTGCGCTCCAAAAATCCAACGAAGTCAGTTGATTGGATTGCAAGAGAGCACAAAGATAATTTTGGTAATTGGTTACGTTAACACATGATGGGTAAGGATACCAACGATGCTCCGTTGGAATTGCTGGCTAATGGATCGTCAACTATGATTCGCACATTCCAAGCATACGAGATCAATGGCTATACATTTTATACGAGAGCACAAGACAACAGGAGCACTAATCAAAATAGTGGTGTCCGTATTGATGCCTACAACTGCGTTTGCAACAGGAAGACCTACTATGGATTCATAGAGGAGATTTGGGAGCTTAAATATTGCGAGTTGATGGTCCCTCTATTTTGGTGCCAATGGGTTAGACTCCCAGAGGGAGTCAAGGTCGACAAGTATGGTATGACTACCGTGGATCTCAAACTCGTCAGATACAGGGAATAACCATTCGTGCTTGCCAAGGATGTTGCACAAGTATTCTATGTAAAGGACCCGGATCCAACTAACAAGGAGGAGCGTCACGTGGTTCTTCAAGGAAAATGAAAGATTGTTGGTGTTGAGGATGTTGTCGACGAAGAAGACTGCGACAAATTCGATGACCTGCCTCCTTTTGGATAGAATGTCGAACTTCCTCTCACTGATGACACTGAGGAAGCTACATACATACGTCGCGGCCATAACGAAGCATTAATCGTTTAATGAAAGCAGCTTTCATGTATTTGGCGACCGTAACAAGGAGTAACTTTTTGAAAGTTCAGATCTCAGTGTCGGACCAGGCGATCGGGCTTATGTGACACCACACTTTTCTGTTGTTGAAAATCTGAACTATTAAGTTTGTGTATGTTTGATTTGGTTAAAATTCAAATTTAGTGCACATTTCATGCATGCAAGTATTCATTACTTTTGGTATGTACTTTGACACTACAAGTATCATGCACCAATTTCACACAAAACCCGATTTCTGTTATATCTGCCGTCGAAATTGGTCCAAACTAATCTAGACTGGTCTAGACCAGGTTAAACTAGATTAAACTAGATTAGACCAATTTTGACATTAATATTACAAATTTGGATATGGATATTTCATAATTTCATTACGGAATTAACAAATTACAGACTTATAACTGAAATAAAGATAATTCAATGCACATTTTATGCATGCAAGTATTTTTGTCATGTATGAGATAGTATTACAAACTCAATAAATTTGGTTTGATATTTTTCTCAACTCTAATCATTTTTCTATTATTTTTTCAATTTTTTAGCAAATTTAACAATAAAAGAATATTTCCAGGGAAAGAAATTATCAGTGCTGGTTCTATATAGAAACCGGCACTGATATCTCGGCACTGATACTCCACATATCAGTGTCAGTTGGTACATAGAACCGGCACTGATATATGTATCAGTGCCGGTTGTTACTTAGACCCGATAGATACTTCTGCTATTTATATCCAATACTTAACCGCCGCACCATTCAGCATCCTTAGCCCACTGTCGCTCCTCTATGCTCTGTCGACGCACCGCCCCACCGACCCCCGACGCGCTGCCCCCCTACTTTAAAACTAAGCTTAATTATTTGAAAAAATAGGAAATTTTGGCAGCATTTCCTCTATAGGATGGTATAATTGACCAAAAAGATCACAGGCAGACAGTATATGATAAAATCAGCATATATATAGAAATCTTCACGATGCTACCAGCGTCGTACCACAACGTAAACCAAGCAAACGGCAGACCACCAAAAACACTACTTATAACACCGGTTGAACTATCAACATGGTGATGACGTAGTGTGTGTAGCTACCAAGATCCATCCCCAAATGCACGTCAACATTTAAACATACCTGTAAAGATTTAACAAGGGGTGAGACGAGCTCAGCAAGTAACAGCTATGAATATAAACACATCTCACTTAGCTCAAAAGTATTTGGGAATAAAACATTCTTCTCACATCAACAAGAAAAGCACATGGTTTTAAAGAGAACAGCCTTTCAGATCATTTGTCGAGAAAGTAATGACAAATTTCAACCCAGTTTCCCACAAAATATGGCATTCAACTCTCAGAATTTTGTATTCGCCAGATATCATAAAAAAAATGTATGAATGCCATGATGCAACTCCATTTGAGAGCTGGACGATGCCAACATCTCATGGAACTCCATGTACCGGTACGAATCACGCGCGACGGCAGTGATCGGCCTTTATCACCATATGAAGTGCATAAATGCATATGTATGCATGTGAATTGACGTCAATTCTTTATTCCTTTTTGAATGGCTCATGATAAAAACCACAACTGATTCATGAAGACAAAGGAACAATCCAAATCAATAAGAAAAGCATTGATTTAAATAATCGAATGCAACGTCATCCATGATATAAATGGATTAGGAAAGAAAACCATATACTTCAATTTTATTTGCAAAATAGTAAGACATGAATATAATCATAGCACGGAACCACACCCCCACGTTACTTGCCTTTTACCAAAAGCGACAAAGAAAATTCGATCAAGAACGCCCAGAAGTAGTACCACCTGTACAGGTATGCTATTAGAACTAAAACACATAAAAACACATAAAATATGAAGCGTCAACTCTACGTCTGAATGTCGCGTATACGCCTATATTCCGGACAACTGAACACAGATCTGTATCACATGAAATGATACACTATTTTCAATTCAGATTCGAACTAAAACTCTCATTAATTAGACTTTGCTCCGATGAACGAATTAAATACTTCAACTCGGATGTCGTATCTTCAAATCAACAACGATTATCAAAACGAATCAAACTATTGATCACATGAAATGATACAACACAAATTACTTGATTTGATTTAATCCAACCACAAACGTCCAGAAATTACCGAGAAATTGCCTTTGAAAGATTGACGACGAATCCGACAAAATTCCGAAATTTCCAACTTTTCCCTTTTTCTTCTTTTCCTCTCTTTTTTTTCCTTCCCTTTTTCCTTTTCTCTTTTTTTTCCTTTTATTTTCTTTTTCTTTCCTTCTCTTCCTTCCTGGCTTTCTTCCGCGTGCTTGCTTCTTTCTTTCTTTGCTTGCTTCGGTTAGCTTCTTTGCTCAGTCGGCTGCTGCTGCTTCTTCGGTGATGCACGGCGGCCAGCAGCGGTGCAGGCAACCGGCGGCGGTGCGGCGCAGCGGCGCGGCAAGCAGCTGCAGCGGCGGCGCGTAGGCCGGCGACACAGGCTGCGCTAGCCGACGGACGGCGACGGTGCAGCACAGCGGCCGGTGCACGGCGCGGTGAGCAGGTGGCGCGGCGGCGCTGGAGCAGGAGTGGTGCGGCGGGAAGTGGCGCGGCGCAGATGGTGCAGCGACGGCAGGGGAGAGAGAGACGCGAGAGAAAGAAGACGCGGGCGCGTGAAGAGTCTGGATCCAGTACTTATCCTCTTTTTTTTTAAAAAAAAACAACGAACGGTCTAAATTTATTGGGCTCACTACGGGTCAAATTACCCAGAACGGACATATGAATAGCAAAATGGGTTCGTCTCGACGAGATGAACGCAACCGCGGTCTCCGATCGTCCATACGAGCAACGGATCAAAAAGTCAACTTTTTGTCAAATCTCTCTTTTTTTTCTCAAAAAAAATCAGTATTACATTCTCCCCCCCCCCCTTAAAGGAATTCGTCCCCGATTCTGCCGCTTTTATAGCAACTATGGAATGGAGGTAAAATATTTCAAAACTTATGACTCACCAGTCTCAAAGAGCTCAGGATACTCCTTGCGCATTTGTTCTTCAAGTTCCCAAGTTGCTTCTCGTTCTGTTTGATTTGTCCAAAGGACTCTCACAAACTTGATAGTCCTCCTCCTTATAACTCGCTCTGAGGAATCCAGAATACGTACCGGGTGACACTTTACGGTCAGATCTTTTTCTATCGTGATTGATTCAACATCAATTTTATACTCAGGGTCTCTCAGATATTTTCTTAGCATAGAAACATGGAAGACATTATGTACTCCAGTCATTGAGTCTGGTAATTCAAGACGATACACCAAACTGCTTAATCGGGCTGTGATTAGAAATGGGCCAATGTACTTCGGGTTAAGCTTTCCAGAGATACCAAAACGTACAACACCTTTGGTTGGCGACACTCTGAGCAGAACATAGTCACCAACTGTAAATTCTAGGTCTCGTTTTCGGATATCTGTATAGCTCTTCTGTCGACTTTGAGCAGCCAACAGGTTCTGACGTATTTGGGGCACCTTTTCTGATGTTTGCTGAACCAAATCCGGACCAAGTAGTGATCTCTCTCCAACAGAATCCCAACACAAAGGAGAAACACACCTTCGGTCATACAAGGCCTCAAAAGGAGCCATCCGAATACTAGCTTGATAGCTATTATTATAAGCAAACTCTGCTAAAACTGGGATACAAATTTGGAATCCCGATCTGAAATAATCGATTTTAGCACACCATGGAACCTCACTATTTCCCTGATATACAAGGGAGCCAAATCATGTGCCGAACCTGTTGTCTTTATTGGAATGAAATGTGCGGATTTGGTAAGCCTATCCACGACAACCCAAATAGCATCTCTGCCTCGAGGTGAACGAGACAGCCCAACAACAAAGTCCATAGTGATATGTTCCCATTTCCATTCTGAAATTTCTAAGGATTGCATTAATCCTGCAGGTCTTTTACGCTCAGCCTTTACTTGTTGGCAGACACCACAAGCTGCAACATACTTAGCAATATCCACTTTCATCCTTTTCCACCAAAAATTTTGTTTTAGGTCTCGATACATTTTGGTTCCACCCAGATGAATTGTATAAGGAGTCCGGTGAGCTTCTCCCAATATATCCATTTTCACATCTGCCTTCTGTGGTACACAGAGATGTCCTCTAAAGCGTATTGCACCATGCTTATCCACACTAAACTCTTTTGATTTTCCTGCTGAAATTCTCTTTCGGACTTCTAAAAGAAGACGATCATATTGTTGAGTTTCATGAATACACTCAGGTATAGCAAACTAAATAAACATTTGAGTCTCCTTCTGTATCGTACTAATAAAACAAAAAGAAATCTTCATCCGGCTCAAATCCAACAATATAGACATTACTGTTTTAGGAACACCTGTTCTGTTAAAAGCATCTGCTACCACATTCGTCTTCCCTGAATGATACTGAATTGTCAGATCACAGTCTTTGATTAATTCTAACCATCTTCGTTTTCTCAAATTCGGATCTCTCTGAGTGAAAATGTACTTGAGTCTCTTATGATCAGTGAAAATATCACATGACTCCCCATACAGGTAATGCCTCCAACTCTTCAAGGCGAAAACCACTGCAGCCAATTCTAAATCATGAGTGGGATAGTTCTGTTCATGAGTTTTCAATTGTCTGGACGCATATGCAATTATTTGACCGCCTTGCATAAGCACACAGTCAGGTCCAATTCAAGAAGCATCAGTGTAAACTGTGAAACGCTTACCACTCTCGGGCAAAGCCAAAATAGGAGCATTCACCAACTTATTCTTTAATATTTGGAAACTGACCTCACATTCATAAGTCCATACAAATGGAACACACTTCTCGATAAGTCTAATCATAGGCTTTGCAATAAAATGAAAACCTTGTATAAAATGTCGGTAACGGCCAGCGAATCCAAGAAGACTCCGAATCTCGGTTACATTGGATGGACTTTACCATTTCGTTGCCTTCTCACTCTTAGAAGGGAAAATGAATCCAAGAACGCACAACATTTCTGCTAATACTATACCAGCCAATTATGAGACACTCTCTTCGACTAGTTCTAAAAACAAGGCATTAGTTGCCCAGAAACATCCTTTTTTGGTGGATGCAATCACACCAAAAAAATATTGTTTGGCTAACTCCACAAACTCAGGTCGAAACCCCCAATAAGAATATAAACCTTCTTCGCTTCAACTTCAACTCCTTCACAGGGAGGATCAATTTTAAACCTTTATGGTTCAAGATTAAAGAAACATCAACACTTCACCTCTTCTACCAACATCACTAACTCCAAAAATACGAGTGTGGGTAGATCTACACAAAAGACAGTCACAACGTTAAGATATAAACCTCCAGTTGGTCATTCTCATCTCGATGTATCACCAAGTCTAGAAGGGGTGATCAGGAGATTACAACCACTTGACTAATTCAATCCTTCCAAACATCTAACTACTCGTCCTTCATGGTACAAGTTTAGACTTGCACTTTCCAACTTGAATACCAGAACACTTCCATCCAGAGGTAGTTGGACCAATAGGTAAACTGTGTTAACCGGTACATTCAGAAACATGCCAAACTGGCATACTAAAGAACTTCACATCTTGCTCACATTCCCAGGACAGTCATACTATCGGTAACCACGCCACAACTTCTTCAAAGTAAAATTGCATGCAAAACACATCCTCCTCAAAAGTTGCAAAGACATCGGTTAATCTAACTGACAAGATGATCACTGCGGAAGGCTCATGGAGAGGGTTGAAAATATGACTTCTGCAAACTCAACCCTGTTAATCCAACTCCAATTTAATTATTTTGCAAATTTAGTTTAGCAAGCACCATTTGCAACACCAATTTACCGTCAACGGGTTGAGCGTTAGCATACAATGCTTCTCTCCGGGTCCTTAGAGGGCATACCCTCTCCCGAACAGCAACAAAACTACAAGGATACACCCCAATAGTTCATCCTCTTTCACAACACTCCTTTAAACAGGGGAGCAACCCTTAGCTCCCAAACATAATTCTAATCTCAGCATTTAAATGCCGTAATGAACTCCACTTTTACAACACTCTTCCCTTGAACCAGGGTTTAGATAGACTTACTCCCAATAGAGGCAAACTTCCAGTATGTAAACCCACTCAGGCATCTCTTAGTCAAATCTCCAACCTTAGAGAGAACTGGGTCACCAACAAAAATCCAAAACTTTCAAGTCAGAAACCAGTCAATTACTTCTTTAACTTCATTCACTCCACAAGAGCCAACAAAAACAAAGTTCTAGGATGGATCACATTAAAAATCTGTCAATAAAACACCATGACAAGCCCTAACAATACCTTCGGTTATTAGGTCAGGAAAAGTTCCGGCGACCTTAAGTTTCAACATTCACTTCAACGAGCAAAACTCACTAGGTTCAATTGATAATGCTCCCATGGTGACAAGCCAACTTAGCATCCTATCATGATGTTATAGGTCATAGACTATTCAGCAAACCCTTGGCAACGCCAATGCTCCTACAACCCAAGCTTCAAAGCAAATGACAGGTTTAGCTAAGCGATATCAGAAACATAACACGATTCAACCAAAATCTCTACCTCAGCCCCGCAAGAGCCAACCTTAGGTATTCCAATTGTGGAACCTCACAAAACAGGTTTGAAACAATTGATGCATCCTTAAGGAAGGTGTCACTCCATTAGCATCACTTTGATGCAAATCGGTTGTTTCAACGCAATCGATAACTCCAACTCCCATAGTCAGTGGACTATTCCACAAAGGCTAACTTAACAAAATAACTACCTCAAATAATCATTTTCAAACATGCATAGATATTCCAACCACAAAAGATTATTCTCAGATATTAAAGAAATTGACACATAAGATATGTAAACATTTCAACTTAAACACGAGGTGTTAACTAACCCTCAAAACATCAACAACTAGGGTATAAGTCTAGCAAAAGATTAGAAAAAACTCCCAGAACCCTATTAGGATCTCACTATCAACACATCTTCACACAATTGGCAAAAAGATCGCCCCGACTCCATGGGAAAAAGAAATCCTACACCATTCTAATGGTTAGGTTGAAAACATTAACACCTTATCTTCTATGGTAAGGCACATATCAATCCATTTCTCCGACATTCCGAGAATGAATAGTTAGGGTCAACGACATGGGGGCCAGTCCATCTCGTACCCAAAATATTCGCCCTGTATGTGGATAGTTGGATCACAAACCTAACTCTTGGTCAACCTCACCTGGCAATGCAGAAAAGGCATCATGGGGGCCCTCCATTTAACCCATATGCAGTGCCATACAACAGTTATGCTATTGATCCTCTAAAACTTCTCACGTTCTAATGGCCAAGGTAACAATTTTAACGCCCTGACAAAAACACCGTTCCAACGGAACTGACTCCAACAACTTAACAATATATATCAACGATAAAACACCAAAAAACATGTGGGGAAACAAACAAGTAACTTCAATACTACTTATCTGAGATAGTGAACATAAGCGAACAAAGATAAACAAGACGTATGCAATGCAATGCATGCCATACCCATTCTATTTGTGCAAGTGTGTCAGGTTCATCATTCAATTACCTAGGACCTAAAGCCTAGGCTCTGATACCAAGCTGTAACACCCTACTTTAAAACTAAGCTTAATTATTTGAAAAAATAGGAAATTTTGGCAGTATTTCCTCTATAGGACGGTATAACTGACCAAAAAGATCACATGCAGACAGTATATGATAAAACCAGCATATATATAGAAATCTTCACGACGCTACCAGCGTCGTACCACAACGTAAACCAAGCAAACGGCAGATCACCAAAAACACTACTTATAAGACTGGTTGAACTATCAACATGGTGATGACGTAGTGTGTGCAGCTACCAAGATCCATCCCCAAATGCATGTCAACATCTAAACATACCTGTAAAGATTTAACAGGGGGTGAGACGAGCTCAGCAAGTAACAGCTATGAATATAAACACATCTCACTTAGCTCAAAAGTATTTGGGAATAAAACATTCTTCTCACATCAACAAGAAAAGCACATGGTTTTAAAGAGAACAGCCTTTCAGATCATTTGTCGAGAAAGTAACGACAAATTTCAACCCAGATATCATAAAACTATTGATCACATGAAATGATACGACACGAATTGCTTGATTTGATTTAATCCAACCACAAACGTCCAGAAATTACCGAGAAATCGCCTTCGAAAGATTGACGACGAATCCGACGAAATTCCGAAATTTCTAACTTTTCCCTTTTTCTTCTTTTCCTCTCTTATTTTTTCCTTCCCTTTTTTCCTTTTCTCTTTTTTTTTCCTTTTCTTTTCTTTTTCTTTCCTTCTCTTCCTTCCTAGCTTTCTTCCGCGTGCTTGCTTCTTTCTTTCTTTGCTTGCTTCGGTTAGCTTCTTCACTCAGTCGGCTGCTGCTGCTTCTTCGGTGATGCACGGCGGCCAGCAGCGGCGCAGGCAACCGGCGGCGGCGCGGCGAGCAGCTGCAGCGGCGGTGCGTAGACCGGCGACACAGGCAGCGCTAGCCGGCGGACGGAGACCGTGCAGCACGGCAGCCAGTGCACGGCGCTGCGAGCAGGTGGCGTGGCGGCGCTTGAGCAGGAGTGGTGCGACAGGAGGTGGCGTGGCGCAGACAGTGCAGCGATGGCAGGGGAGAGAGAGATGCGAGAGAAAGAAGACGTGGGCGCGTGAAGAGTCTGGATGGATCGGGTTGAGGACCGATCCATCCAGTACTTATCCTCTTTTTTTTAAAAAAAAACAACGTACGGTCTAGATTTATTGGGCTCGCTACGGGTCTCAAAGTACCCAGAATGGACATATGAATAGGAAAATGGGTTCATGTCGACGAGGTGAATGCAACCGCGGTCTCCGATCGTCCATACGAGCAACGGATCAAAAAGTCAACTTTTTGTCAAATCTCTCTCTTTTTTTCTCAAAAAAAATCAGTATTACATACAATGAATCAAAAGATTACTTTATGTCACACCCGGTTTTAACGGACAAAACTTGATGCGGCTTATGTGTGCCCAGGATGTTTAACACACATAAGGACGTCACAGGTGAAGTAACAAAAGCAATACTTTTATAGAATAAACGTTAAACTCTTACAGCAATTGACATATATTGTCTTCTATGAAGATATCTGCAATGGAACAGAAGCACTGGTGCCCAACAACACCGCAGGCAACCGACCGAGAGACACGCGCCTAGAACGTCACAACCTCGTTTTGATAGTCTTCAACATCTTCACTCACTGAGCAGCAGCATACATGTCGCATGGTGTAGGGAAAATAGCATGTGTGAGCACATAGAGTACTCAGCAAGTGAGGAAAAATAATGATATGCAGGCTTATATCAAGAATAGGCTAACACATGGTATATTTGCATAAATGCGAGTAATGAAAATATTTTTGGACTCAAAAGCATTAAGCAATTATTAAGTGAATGTAACCCATACAGTCCAATATCCAGCATACAAGGCTCCCCACCTTGCATACCATAACTGTCTAGTACTCCTATACTATAACCAAAACCATCTAGTACTCCTTGTACCAGAACCATAGCCACAAACATCTAGTACTCCCTGTACCAGAATCATGACCACAACCAAAATCATAACCACAACCCACTAATCATGTAAGGATCCAAGTCTCTCATATCCGTGAGCACGGCTGTTATAACAGTTTTACACTCTGTAGAGGTTGTTCAGCTTTCCCCACGAGTGAGTAAATTCCATGTTGCCGTGTTCGCGAAACACTTAACACACGCTAGTGGTGTGCCACTAAGAATCACTGTATGACACTTTCCACTAACCAGAGACTAATCCAGTATGTGTCTGCCCACTAGGTTTCACCGTCAGGCTTTACGCAAGCTAAGCTCCTACTCAGAAGCCCCATTTTGTGCTGACCCAACACACACTGGATAGACTCTAATCAGTATGTCACGCCTTACCCATATCAGCCTTGTGGTTGGTACGTTACTTCTTGGGTTGTCGCTCCACGAACCGGTCCTTACTTAGGTTACTTGAGCAAACACTAAACCAATATCATAACCATGACAACCATCAAAACCACTTTGCTCAAGGCCTAAGGTTCCATGTTACTAGACCATTAACCAGTTAACCACTATTGTTGCATATGTTCATTAGTCAAGTATATGACACTTCCCAATATCCCAGAAGCATGGCTAAGCGATATGTTCACAAAGACACCTAACCATAAACCATCTAGGTTGCAAGGGATGATAAGGGAAAATCTAGGGAAAATCCTAATATAGGTGACTACCCATGATATTGACACTGCATGCAATTTTGTAAAACAAAACATTTAAAAACATAGGTTCAAAATGATCAAGGACACTTGCCTTTTTCCCAATGCTGCTCAGTGTTGTCGAAATCTTGGTCTTGAAGTCCCTCGAACTGCTCTGGGACGTTATCAACTAATCACGAGAACTACCGACAAACAACACAAAGCAAACACTAAGAACAACATACCAAACATCATCAAAACACTTTAAAAACACTATGATTGGATAGGGATGATTTTAGAAATGTTTAGACACAAGAATCGTCTAAATCGGAGTTAAGATGAAAAAAGAATAGCTTTCGAGAGAGTGGATTAGACTGAATAGGAAATGCTGATTTACCGGAACTATCTTCCTTGGAAAAAGGCTTTATTGCACATTCACTATGTCAGGCTTGACAACATTATTGCACAAGATTCAAGAAGTGTAGGGCAGACTAGACTTCGCTAACTAGGCTAAGGAGAATGATGTGGCACTGACTTGGCATGCTATGCAAGTAACATCTTGGATTAAAGAAGGGATACGCTGAGGTCTAGTATCAATCACCTATGATAGATCAAAAAGGCCGAAGGTTGCGCTTCTAGGTTTAGGATACTACTGGTGACTCTATGTAGCGGTGGTGGTTCGGGTTTCGTCGGAGATGACGATCGGGCATGTGGCCACAAACATCGATATCGGCTTCAGTGGTGTTTCAGTGAAACAAGGGAAGCATGGCATAGAACGCGGAAAGACTAACTCAACAGTATGGTTGGTTTTGGAAGGGGTCATCCGAGGTAGTGGCAAAACAGCGATTACTGCTTCTAGGTTTGGTGGTGACCATGAACAGATGCAGGAACGAAGACGCTCGTGTTCCAGGAGATTGGCTATGAAATTTGAGAAACCATTTGAACAAATATGTTCATATATCCTGGGAACACAATGCTATGGCATGGGTTTTGGGTAGATCATCCATTGAGAGGAAGAATGATCTACATAGATGAGACGGGTGATGGCTGCGACATGTTGTGGTTGGCAATGGCGTCCTAGTCGTGTCGCTGCACAAACGGGGATGGGCTCCTAGGGTAACATAGAAGACTCCATGGGACACGCCGTGACACGGTTGGTGCATCCATACGTCTTTCGGATTGATAGGGGACGCGATTGCAAATCTGGTGCGCATGCAGAACGCGTCCAGAAACCGGACAACGGGTATGTCAACGTTGATTTCGATAGTTTGGCTAATCTACTGGCCGACCTGGTTGGTGAGGGCATGGGGAACCTCATGGGACATGCACCGGTGAAAGGGCTTGGTGATTTGACCTCTGGTCGGTCGGGAACATCGATGCCAATTAGCTACAGCACGGGTGTCCCGCGGCTGTCCGCGACGGCGACGACCGTGACGGCGTAGATTGGGCTTTGGCCGGGGCTAGGGCTTGGCTAGGGACTTCGTATGATGCTAAAACAGTAGTAAGGGAGGAGAAGAAGGGGTCCTCACCTTGCTTTGATGGTCGAGGAAGGAGGATTCGCGGAGAAGACGAAGTAGCGCATCACGGGCGGTGGCGGCGGCGGCTCCGGCGAACGGCAGCGCTCCGACGACACACGGACAGGGCAGCAGCGACTTCTAGGACTTGGGGGCATGGAATAGAGGTAGGAGAGGGTGTGCAACTCATATATATAGGGCTAGGGATGGATGGTTGAGGTGGAGTCCAAACCGAACACGAATCGAATTCGAGTTCGAGTCGGTTACGGTTTCTTTTTTCGCAGCTCTGTATTCCGAGGATGATATCGCCATCGTTCGGACTCCAAATTGGACGTTTCTTGATTCTAAATTGTATTACTCGAAAAGATATAGAACTTTGGTAGTCATTGGAACTTCTGAAAATGTCATATTGATTTCCAAAAATTCATAACAAGATAAATTATTTGAACTCGGACTTCTCTGCGCAGCACTGATTTCGGGGGCCATAACTGCTAGCTCCATTATCCAAAAGAGGACTTCCATATGTTCAAATCAAAGCTCTCGACGAGACCTACAACTTTGGTATGGTCAAGATTTGCATTTGAGGTCGTTTTAAACTCCGAAACGTCATGCGAAGATGAGGCTGTCCAGGGCTCCGCGAAAATTTACAGATTTCGTGGATCCTTTGTTGGGCCATCTAGAAGACTTGGCTAAGGGTTTGGACTTGAGCAAGATTGAGTTCAAAGACACTTTAGGTATATCTTGGGTTTAGAAAAGAAACTTTTGCAGAGAAATTTGAATAGGATTTGAATTTGAATTGTGTTCAGAGTGAATTTAAGGGAAACGAAAAAGATGAGGTTGAACAAGAATAGGACTAGATAAGGAATTTGAATTTAGATTTTGAGTAGAATTTGAGAAAGATGAGAGATTGAATTTAAATAAGGATTTGGATAGGATTTGAATTGACATAGAGAAGGATCAGGTATGATCAAGGATTGAATAGATGATGAATTCAAAGACTTTGAATTCCAACCATTAAGATACTTAACTTATTCACTACTGAGTTTTGTAAAAACCTTTTCAAAATCTTTTTTACTCAAAACACTAAAGAGAAAGAAAAGGAAAAAGAACTCTAATACATTTAGCTGGCTCCTAGCAAAACTCAGCATGCAAGGCACACAAAATAATAACCTATATTGATTGATTGATTGATTAAGGAAATAGGTTTTAAACCTATACTACTGTTGAAGTTATTCAATAATCTTGAAAATTTTTAGAAATTCGAGAAATCTAAAAATCAGGGTGTTACACTTTAGTAATGGATTTTTTTTGTGGCATTAAAGAAAGGGTGGAAGGGCATCTAAAGGAAGGGGAAGGTACATGATAATCATTTATCTGAGCTCAACGAATCAGGTGGGCTCACTTGTTCCTTGGGTCCCATGCATACATATATGTATCTTCTCCTTCTTTGCATCTCACATCAAATGTCTAAACCATCTCTTCTACTCGTCATTAGAAGAGTCATTTCCATCAGAGGGCAATCATCAGCGGACCTAAAGTGTTTTTGCATGCATGATGCATCCACCCATACCTGACCTTTCGACGAACATGCGCAAACACCTTGAATCAATTGAAGAGCACTAGCTAAGATTTCGCACCAATATTTTGAGGCAAAGGCTGTTGCTTAATCAAATATTTCTCGATACTTAGAGCGCCAATTATGTACTGACTCCTGTGATGAAAAAGTGATGTTTCCATCGCAAAATAAAAAAGAAAAAGAAAAGGTGCCGATATGGTCTCCAGATTGTAACTTCAATTAACTAAGTTATACCATAGTATGTTTTAAAATTTAGTAAAACTATAATATTATAAAAGTATTTATTGAGATGTGTATGCATATATCATTTGCACACACCCCAATAAAAAATTCATAGAGAAATTAGCAGCCTAAATATGAAACAATACTAGAAAGCGCAGTTTTCTTTAACCGGCAGGGGTATATTTCTTGACACTCAGGATGCTAGTGATATTCTCGCTCCTTTAATGAAAAAGTAAACATCGGCACAAGGTAATGAGTAGCTTGCCTTCGTGGCACCATGAGACCCATCAAGAAGTCGTGTCCTCTTCTTTATATCTACCTAGCTAGCTAGCACGTGTCCATGAGCAAGACAACGAGTTACTAACCATCTGCACGTTTTACTTGGTCTTTCCCTAAATGTGAATCGATGGATATATTGTGACCATAATTTGATTACATATCTCATTAATTTTAACTCTAAATCAAGTGTTTATTGTTTTAATATTTTTTATGTAGGAATGGCACGTAAAAAATCCAACTGCCGTGCACGGCCCCATCCCGTCCCCCCTTCGAAACAAGGCCCCTCCTCAGATCCAGCTCCAGCTATGATACAGGATGAGCCTACAAACATAGAGCTGGACCAGATGAGAGGTGGTAGCCCGAGTGTGTACCTAAACATGGATTAGTTTGAGTTGGAGACAACCGCTGAGGCTGCGCAGGGTAGGGCCGAAGATAATGCTCCGGAAGGTCAGATCGATCCAGATGCTGATGCTCTGGAGGATGACGAGATGACAGTAGAAGAGTGGAGTGGACGAGGTCCCAGCAGGATGCCCGAGGGACGTTTCATCATTACGGAGGTCAATTTAGTCGGGGAGCCCACGAGACCTAAAGTTGTTTCGGAGCCGTTCAAAACAACAATCTAGTGTCTAGTGAGGGACCATGTTGCAATCACATATAGAAGTTGGAGAGGCAAACAAGATGGCATGTGGGTTGTTCCGGATAACATCAAGGATCTTAGGTAGGGCAAGTTGGTGGCAAAGTTTGAATACCCTGAAGGATGCAACATGGTCAAAGCGACGAGTCGTGCCCTATCAACAATGGCTATCACGTTCAAGAATTTCAAGGGTAAGTTGTGGAGAAATTATTACTTGGTGGGCCGAACACCGAAATGAGATGATTATCCGATGATGGAACCATTTTTGAATGATTTCGTAGAGTACAGGCGGTCAGAGGAAGCTCAACGACTAAGTAAGGTAAACAAGGCCAACTCCCACAAGAACGTGTACCCCCACAGAACTAGCTCGTGTGGGTACATGAGGAAATATGATGAGTGGGCAGAGATAGAAGAATAAGTAACCCGCAGGGGTGCCACACCTCAGACGGCTGACTGGATTGAATGAGTGAAGCACTATCTGTACGCGAGAGGGTGACTTTGTCAGTGGATGATAGCCTAAACTTCAAAAGCGATAGAGAACAGGAAGAGATGCAAAGACCAACTAACCTTGGCAAGGCTCTTCCAGGCCAGAAAGGGAGAAAGACCAACTAACCTTGGCTCTAGGAACCAAGAAGCACCCAGGATGCACCAGAGGAAAGGGTGTGATGCCATGGATAGAGGGATTCACAGAAGTCGCCGAAAGTTACAGGAGTTAGAAGAGAAGGAGAGAAAAACTGAGAGAATTGTTGGCTATAGTACAACAAGAACTTGTACAGGAGCATCATATGATAGATGCCAAAATCAAAGAAGCACTTCAGCAAGTAAACAGGTAGCAGCAAGGTGAAGAAAATGTTGTGAGCCCTGGTGGTTGTCGGAGCAGCTACACATCCGTGGGGTATGTAGAAGAAGAATTGACCTGCTACCCCATGGATGACATCACAGAAAGCAAAGTGTGCAAACTTGTCGTGCCCACCTTGAACATTACCACCACTGTGGATATGGGGTAGGTCGACCAATGCATGGAAGGTTGTATCGTAAGATTGACATGGATTACCCCGGAGAGACGGATTCCAAGAGGCTCGGATCAAACGTGGGTGGCTTCGTTCTGTGGCAAGAGCTACATAGTGTTTGAAGATGAGACCGACGAGTCATCTGATGCGAAGTCGGTCCCACCACACAGAATTTCTCCGACTCCACGGTCGCTGCCACTACTACCGTTACAAAGAAGAGAGCCAACTCCTCCACGGTCGCCGCCACGGCCACCGTCACCCAGAATAGAGGCAACTCCTACCACTCTGAAGTTGCCACCAAGGGAGCCAACTCCTCCCCCTCAGAAGTCAGCACCAGCGCCACCAAGAGAGGCAACTCCTCCCCTCCGAAGTTGACAACAGCTGCACAGTCTAAGAATTTGAGTTCATCTCAGAAGTTGGCTTCATCCAAGAAGCAAAGGGCACCAAAGAAGGTGGCAACACCTGAGAAGTTTCCTTATGAACAAACACCAGAGAAAACCAGAGTGATAGTGGACGCCAGTGTCAAGAAATTCTTTCAAAAGCCAGAGCCTGAGAAGAAAAAACCAATTTGTGTAGAAACACATAAGTTTTTCTTGAAGATGGCCAAACCTACTGAGTGTAAGAGTAAATCAGATTACGCACGCATCAAAAGAAAGAAATACTTGAAAGAGTCTTCTATCGAACAGATACAACAAGAATAGAATTTAGAAAGATTTCTTGAAGATGCTAAATTGACAAAAGAGCAATTTCTAGACGAGTCCCTGGCACCAAAAGCACCCGAGAGATGGAAATTTAAGTTGGGAGAACCCTTGGTCGCGCCAAACGTGTGGGACAAATTGACCTTTCAACTTCGAAAATTCTATGCACTGTACATGAAGGAGTCACGGGATGGTAGAGAAATGTTTGAGGCCAGATACAAGGATCGAGATTTCCTCCACGGGGACGGATCTATTTATATATTATTTGAGGAAATGTATCGACTGTACCAGCAAGATGCCCTCGACGTGTCTATCTTGAGTTGTTGGACTCTGTAAGTGTCGTATACGTATAATTCATAGTATACATTCATGTATTATTGGATTGAATGTCTTAACTTATTTCTTATGTAGAATGGAGGTACAAAGAAGCAAGACAGAGGGCATCAACCATGTGGGATTCATCGACCCACATCATGTAAACCCGACAATGATGCAATCCTATCCAAAAGGAACCGAGGACTATACATTGAAGTGTATTCTGGAGCTACAATTGAAGAAATACATACTTTTGCCCTAACACTTCGTGTATGTGTTTCCCTCCATGAATGCTCTACTCTTTTTGAGCAATACATAGTTAGAAATTAGGACCAACTAACCTATGGTGACCTATGTGCATTTACTACTGGATCCTCCTTGTCATCCAGCCAAACATCAGCAAGATCGTTGTTTTTGACTCACAGAATAATCCAAAAGAAACCTGCCAACCCATCATTGACTTGCTACAAAGGTAAAACCTGACCATTTCGTTATTGCTCCTGTAATATTTGATTAGATTGAATCTAAATCTACTTACGATAATAATCACACACATGCAGAGCGTACCTACGATACATCAAGAAGAGTGTCAGACACCAGCCATTCGCGGAAGAATGGATTATTCGACATGACTTTCCTTGTAGGAAGCAGGACCCGAGCAATAATTTATGTGGTTTTTATGTAATGAAATTCATGCACAGATTCAACGGAGACACGTCATATCATGTGGTCGATGCTGAGGTATGCGACATACATCTTGATGACTAATTTTGAGGTCCGACACGTGTTCATAAGGATTGATTTCTTCAATTGTTGAAATTGCAGCTCCTCCCGCTGTCCAGAGATCGACTCAAGTCCATTGAAATCATCGCACTTCAAAAACAATTTGTTGGGTTCATCAGTGACCAAGTCATTAGTCCAACCGACGATATCCATGAATTTGGCTCCTCTCTCTCATTACCTTCATCCAACAAGAAAAAGCAGAGTTCAGAACCTTCGATTAGCAAGAAACCTTAAACTCTTTTCATTTTTTAAATAAAACCTCACATGTATGCGGTGTATATATACTGTGATGAGACTTGATGTTTTAGAAATGAAATTTATATGTGCTTGTGTATATATGCTGTGATAAAACTCGACATCTCGTAAATTAAATTTATATGTGCGTGTCCATAAATATAACATATAGTATTGCCGGCAACCGTCAAAATTTGAAAATACCACGGAATTGGCGACAACCGCCACATTTTGAAAATGGCGGGAAATACCTATCAGTGCCAGTTGGTAAAACAAACCAGCACTGATAGTACACATATTAATGCCAGTTTGTTTTACCAACCGGCACTGATATGTGTACTATTAGTGCGAGTTCAATCAATAAACCAGCACTGATAGTTATTTTCAGTGCCGGTTCCATACCCGGCACTAATAGTCATGGACTATTAGTGCTAAGTAATCAGTGTCGGGTCCAAAACTGACACTGATGAGGTTATTGAACCAACACTGTTCACTTGTTTTGTAGTAATGTATGGAGAAGTTCTCCCGGTCGTTTAGTCATCACCATATTAACTAGTGGGTGAGGAGCAGCAACCATCTTTGCCATGCTGACAAGTAGCACAAACAATGTTTTTCTAAAACTAGAGCTTGGGTAATCCTCGGATCAAGCTTAGGGCACTCAAATGAGTAAGCAAATCAAAGCTCATATGTCCTAATCTCCTATGTCACATTCAAAGCTCAAAACAAGGTTGAGCAAGTAAACACCAAGATGAACCAGAAACCTCAGAAAAATCTGTTCCAAAAACTCTCCATACTCAAGAAATCTTGCATATCAAAGTGATAGAAGAATCAAGAACTCGAGAAGTATCGCGCTTGAAGCACACTTCCAACTCATCATCTAGCAACTGGGATAGAAAAAGCAGGTTGTATCCTAGATGCTCAACCAAAGACACATCTTTGAGAGTAAAACTCTCATTTACCTTTACCATTTCTTTGTCCTTCACTCTACCTTTCTGATCATCCCTGAAAGTTATGTACTCGTGATGCTTTGTTGGAGTGAGGCTGGAGAACCATGATGAATCTTTGGTCATGTGGCATAAACAACAGGAGTCAATGAGCCACTTGTTCTCTAGGCCTCCACCCGCCACCTACATAGAAGAAAAATAGAAGGTGGATGGCTCAGTACTGGGGTTAGTCAAAAACCTCCTAGGAATCCAGTACTAGGTCATTTGCCCTGAAATAGAAATAGTAGGTGCATGCAACTTAACACTAACATGCTAGAGTGAATACCACAATGAGGAAAACATGGTTAGCCAAAGCAGCTCAAAGCTTATTACACGTGGACCAAAACCATATGAGTCATGGTAAAATCCACGCCGAGCAACGCCTATATGAAAAGACTGAAAAGCGTTAGAGACTCGTGGGTAGGAGCGGGAAAAGACTCGTGTACACCGAAAGTGGAGTGGTACATGTCTCGGGTACTCCACTCCCACTCACGCCTCTCATTTCTCCTATAGAAAAAGCAAAACCAAACAAGGTAACTGTCGGTGAATCAGGAACCAGGGGTCCCCGAATCCCGAGGCCAGGCTAGCAATCCGCCACGTGGCGCCATCCCGCGGGGTCACCTCCGTGAGGTAAAAAAGACTAAGTCCCAAGAGAGGGCGCTCGGAGCCACAGTCAGGGCTCCCCGAGTACCCAGGTTCCCCGATGATCTGTGAAGACTAAGTGACGGGAAGAAAGTGCTCGGGGGGGGGGGGGGGGTAAACGGTGACCCCCGAGCACCCAAGTCCTCCGACGACCAGGAGAACCAAGTACCGGGAAGGGTGTGCCCGGGGCTGCGAGCAGTAGCCCCCCGGGCACCCGAGTACCCCGAGGGCCCACTGAAGGAAGTTCCGGGAGAGAGTGCTCGGGGCTGCGAGCCGCGGCCCCCGAGCATTCGGTTCCCCGAGGATCCGTACAAACATGCCCGGGAGAGAGTGCTTGGGGAGGTGAACAGTAGCCCCTGAGCACTCGGTAACCCGAGGACCAATGAAGGGCGTTCTCGGGAGAGAGTGCTCGGGGAGGTGAACAGTGACCCCCCGAGCACCCGGTTCCCCGACGACCCAGGAAGCCCTTCCGTCAGTGGCCCCCACAGGGGTCCAGCGATGAGGTGTCAGCAGGTGAAAGGCCTGAGGCCGCATTTAAGAGCGCACGTGGCCTGTCACCTCCAACTGATCCCGCCACGCTCGGTGTCAGTTCCTGCCATATTCTGGCAGAAGGGCGTGGGGACATTAAATGCACGGGTCCCATCCCGTGCCATCCTGCGTGCCTTGGGATAACGTTGCAAGGGCCGAGGCGTTCCGTCTACCGCGCTGCTATGGTAGGAGAACAAGACAGGGCGGGCACGCCGGGCTGCTCTGCGGCTGCCCGGTGGGCCCTCTCCACGGCGCCTGTTGCCAGTGCTATTATGGTGACTGATGACCGGACGCGGGGCACATTTTCAACCCCCGGTCACTTCGCACAGAGGCTATGATGATGCCCTTTCCATTTATGGTGCCTTGGAACTCGTGCCCTCCCATTCGGGGCATGCTACTGACGGCGGGTATTTAAAGCAGCCGGCAGCACGGACAAAAACAAGTCTGAAAGGTTGAATCTCTCTTACAAGCGCACAAGCTGAAAAAGACTGGCAAGCTCTGCACGGTTGAAAAGTTGAGGAAGTAGAGAAGATCGAGAAGTCAAAGGGCCCCCAAAGCCAACAGATATACACAGACCGAAGAACAAGGAGCCCCAGGCTCTAGGATAGACAGACATTCTTGTAACCAGCAACATCCTTGAGGGACATTCTCAGGGCATTTATAGCATCCATACAGGAGTAGGGTGTTACGCCTCCGTGTGGCCTGAACCTGTCTAAACCCCAGTGCATTTACTTCATTCCACACTAGATCATTCCACCCCACCAGCCATCGCATTCATATCCATTTATTTCTCCGGCAAATATATTCAGAATCATCCCCCCGGTCGAATCTCTAAAAAGGGGTCCCTCAGGATCCCTGTGATAGGAGTTAACCCTCTGACAGCTGGCGCGCCAGGTAGGGGGAAGCATCCCTGAATTTGTTTGTTTGTTTTCTCCTGTAGAAAAAATGGCTGGCGGTCATCGTCTCCAGCGCTCTGGCTCCAGCTTTAGTGAGGAAATGGAGCCCCTCGCTCAGGAGACCCCAATCGCTGCTGCGTCCCAGCAGCAGCCACGATCTGCATGCACAGCGTTCCCCTCTCAGGGGGACCATGGCGTTGGGCCCAGCAGGGCCGCCGCCGCCGTCACCGGTGCACCATCCAACCCCCAGCAGGTGGCCGAAACTCCTGCCGCCAGGTCCGCGTCTGGACAGCGCCGGGCGCCGCTGTGGCGTAGGTTCGCCTTCGACGAGGCCAATCCTGGGAGCGCGCTGGGGGAAACCCCGGAAGGCCGCTGGCTCCAGGAAGTAGCCGCCTTAGTCGGCACGGCCCACCGCAAGGTGCTGGCCGAAAGTTCCCGCGCTACCTCACAATGCGGCGCAGCTAAGACCGGCCCATCATCAGGTGGCGGTCGCACTGGCCTGGGGGCCTCCAAGCGGAGCACTGCCCCCCTGGCCACTACCGGAGCCCAGGACCTCCGCTTGCACCTCAACGAGCGGAGGGGCATCGAAGATGCGCGCGTCACCCTCGAGCGCCAGCGGGAGACCCGGCATGAGGCTGAAGCCGAGGACCAGGCCTCCTCTTTGTCGGCCCATGATCGCTGGGGCTCCCCGGCTCACCGTTGTTCACCGCCCAAGGGCGTTGCCCCCGCCGCAGGGTACGGCACCGGTTGCCGAGCCTTCACCAGTGAGCTTTGCCGGGTCAAATGGCCCACCAAGTTCCGCCCCGAACTGCCGGAGAAGTACGACGGGTCCATCGACCCTGTCGAGTTCCTCCAGATATACACCACCGATGTCCAAGTGGCTGGCGGTAGTGAGAAGGTGATGGCCAACTACTTTCATGTCACCTTGAGGGGCTCTGCCCGCTCTTGGCTTATGAACTTACCCCCAGGATCTATCAGCTCCTGGGATGATCTTTGTCACCAGTTTGTGGCTAACTTTCAGGGCACATTTACGCGCCCTGGCCTGGAGTGCGACCTCCACGCCGTCAAGCAGCAGGAGGGGGAGACGCTGCGGCGCTTTATTCAGCGCTTCAGCCAGGTCCGCAACACCATCTCGCGGATAACCCCCCACGCTATCATTGTTGCGTTCCGGCAGGGCATCCGCGACGAGCGAATGCTCGAGAAGCTAGACACGCACGAGGTCGAAACCACCGCGGAGCTTTTCACGCTGGCCGACAAGTGCGCCAAGGCGGCGAAAGCTTGGGCATGGCACGTTCCGCGCCCTGAGCACCCCGCTGCCGATCAGCCAGGTCCTTCCCGCTCCGACAGGCGGGAAAATAAAAAGAGAAGGTGGCGCGAGGCTGTCCCCGTCGAGCCAGCCCAGGGCTCCACCCGTGGGCCGGTCCAGGAACCAGACCGCCGGCAAGCATGCCGGGCGGCCGCCGACAGACGGCCTGCGCCTGCGAGGGCTTTGGCCCGAGCCCCTCCTAGGGCTCTGGCTCCCACAAGGGCTCCCGCTCCGGCAAGGGCCCCCGCTTTCGTGGGGCCTGAGCCAGGGAAGTGGTGCTCGATCCACCAGACTAGGTGGCATGACCTCACGGAGTGCCGCACGGTCAAGGGTCTCACGAGTAGCGCCAGAGGGACCGCGAGGAGCCCCGCAGGGGCGGTGACGATGGAGCCGCCCCCAACAACCCAGAGCTCAGCTTCCAGGAACCCGAGCACACCATCACCTTCATTGACGGAGGCACGTACACAATGTCAAGACCATACGGCGCGAGGTGTGCTCGGTGACCCCGAGCGAAGAAGCTGCAAGGCCCCTGAAGTGGTCGGACGCCTCGATCACGTTCAGCTTGGTCGACCACCCCACTAGTACTGCAGGCGTGGGACGACTACCCCTGGTAGTGTCCCCCACCATCTGTAATATGAAGGTCAGCAGAATACTGATCGACGGGGGCGCTGGCCTTAACCTCCTCTCCAAGGAGGCTTTCGAGAAGCTGCAGGTGCCCTCCAGGCGCCTAAAGCCGTCGCTCCCGTTTTACGGGGTGACACCCGGGCACTCCCTGCCCCTCGGGCAGGTCAAGCTGCCCAAGATATTTGGGAGCCAGGACAACTTCCGGACGGAGAACGTCATCTTCGACGTCGTGGAGCTCCCCCTCCCCTACAACGCCATCCTCAGGCGCCCGGCACTTGCCCGGTTCATGGTGGCCACGCGTTACGCATACCTCACGGTTAAGATGCCAGGCCCGGTGGGCCCCATGTTCGTGTCTACCGAGACCAGCAGCGCCGTCTCCTGCGCCTAGCAGTTATACTCGGCCTTGGTCTCCGCTCTGGCCGAGGTCGAAGGTTGTCCAGGGGGCCTGGCACCCTCTTCATCCAAACCCCGACTCGCTGCCGACGCCTCCGTTCCTATGAAGGAGGTCATGGTGGGCGAAGACGCCTCCCAGGTCATCCGAATCGGCGGTGACCTGGCTGGCAAATAGGAAAGCGCCGCCTTCCTCCGGGCTAACATCGACGTGTTTGCATGACAGCCGTCCGATATGCCCGAAATCCCTAGGGAGGTGATCGAGCACCACCTGGCTGTGTGCCCGGATGCACGCCCGGTGAATCAGAAATTCCAGCGGCAGGCGCCCGAGCTCCAGGAGTTCATCCGGGAGCAAGTCAGTAAGCTCCTTGACGCCGGATTCATCCGAGAAGTCCTCCACCCCGAGTGGCTGGCGAACCCAGTCATCGTCCTGAAGGCCAACGACAAGCTCCGCATGTGCGTGGACTACACCGATCTAAACAAGGCTTGCCCAAAAGATCCTTCTCCTTTACCCCGCATAGATCAGATTGTAGATGCAACCGTGGGATGTGATCTTTTGTGTTTTTTAGATGCAAACTCTAGTTATCACCAGATTCGCATGGCCATAGAGGATGAAGAAAAAACTTCTTTTACCTCTCCAGTGGGGACTTATTGCTATGTATCAATGCCTTTTGGTTTGCGCAATGCTGGGTCTTCTTTCCAGCGCACTATCCACATCACCCTTGACTCGCAGGTTGGCCGCAACGTCGAGGCCTACATCGACGATCTCGTGGTCAAATCCCGAGACCGCGCCACCCTGCTTGAAGATCTTGCTGAGACTTTCAATAGTCTCCGCACTACCCGCCTGAAGCTCAACCCCGAGAAGTGCGTCTTCGGGGTGCCTGCGGGCAAGCTCCTCGGTTTCTTGGTCTCCAGCCGAGGGATTGAAGCCAACCTAGAGAAGATCCGGGCCATCGAGCAGATGCGACCCCCGGCTTGACTCAAGGAGGTTCAGCGTCTCGCCGGCTGCATGGCGGCCCTTGGGCGCTTCATATCCAAACTTGGGGAGCAAGGACTCCCCCTCTTCAAGCTTCTGAATAAGACCGGTCGTTTCGACTAGACGTCGAAGGCCGAGCAGGCCTTCCGCGATCTGAAGAAGTACCTCACCTCGCTGCCCGCACTGGTGGCCCCCTCTGAGGGCGAGCCACTACTGCTCTACGTGTCGGCCACTCCTCAGGTCGTGAGCATGGTACCGGTGGTGGAGCGTGATAAGTGCTCAGGGCAAGATGCTAGGTCCTAGCTCTCGGTCGCCCCCGAGCACCCCCCAAGTACTCTCGGCTCCTCCCGATCAGGGATTCGAGCCCGAGCACTTGGCTCCCCTCGAGCAGGGGGTCGAGCCCGAGCACTTGGCTCCTCCCGACCAGGGAGTCGATCCCGAGCACCCGGCCAGCCCTGACCATGTCACCGAGCTCGGGGGCTGTGACAAGCCCTCGGGTGAAGCCGTAGTCCGGGCCCGCCATGTACAACGACTGGTGTACTTCTTCAGTGAAGTCCTCCGGGATGCCAAGACAAGATACCCCCAAGCCTAGAAGCTGCTCTATGCCGTGCTCGTTGCTTCCCGGAAGCTGCGCCACTACTTCTAGGCGCACAAGGTCTCGGTGGTTACCACGTACCCACTGGGGCCCATCCTCCGGAACCGAGAAGGCACCGGGCGCGTTGTCAAGTGGGCGGTGGAGCTGGCGGAGTTCGACCTGCACTTTGTCAGCCGCCAGGCGATCAAAAGCCAGGCGCTCTCTGACTTCGTGGCAGAGTGGACGCCCATCCCTGAGGTCGACCAAGAAGAAATTTCCACATATCCCGGGCACGATGCGCCCGGGTACTGGATTATGCACTTCGACGGTTGCCTCACGCTGAAAGGCGCAGGGGCCGGAGTGGTTCTCACCTCCCCAACGGGTGAAGAACTCCGGTACGTCGTGCAGCTGCGGTTCTGAGCAACCAACAACATGGTGGAATATGAGAGCCTCATCGCTGGCCTCCGAGCCACGGTGGGCCTCGGGATTCGTCGCCTCCTGGTCAAGGGAGACTCCCAGCTGGTGGTCAACCAGGTGTCGAAAGAGTACCAGTACACGGATCCTCAAATGGCGGCGTACGTGGCGGCAGTCAGGAAGCTGGAGAGGCACTTCGATGACCTGGAGCTGCGGTACATCTCTCGCCGTGATAACGCTCTGGCCGATGACCTTTCTCGCCTGGCCTCCTCCCGTGCGCGCGTCCCTGCCGAAGTCTTTGAAGAAAGACTCACACGGCCTTCCGTCCTGCCTGCCAAACAAGATGAAGGGGAAACTTCGAGCCCAATTCAGGGGACCCCGGCGGCGCCCTCAGTGGGAAGCCCCGACAGGGTGCCATCGTCTGGCGAGTGTGCTGCGCTTGCTGGCAGTTCTCAAGATGCCTCGTGGATGGACGAGATTCGAGGGTACTTGAAAGAAAAGTTCCTCCCCGGGGATGACGCCTCTGCTAAAAGATTTGCTCGGCAGTCCAAACGCTATGCCATAGTAGATGGGGATCTCTATTAGCGTGGTGCAGGCGGCGTCCTCCTGAAATGCATCACCCGGGTAGAAGGCAGTGAGCTTCTCGCTGAGGTCCACGAGGGCGAGTGCGGTGGCCATGCATCGTTTTGCACGTTGGTCAGGAAGGCCTTCCGGCAAGGTTTCTACTGGACTACAGCTCTCCAGGATGCTTTCGAGCTGGTTCGGCGCTGCAGGGTGTGCTAGTTCTACGCAAAGTAGATTCACCAGTCAGCTCAGGCTCTTCAAACCATCCTCCTATCATGGCCTTTCGCGGTCTGGGGGCTGGATATTCTAGGTCCATTCCCCCGAGCAACCGGGGGCTATGAGTACCTCTACGTCACCGTCAACAAGTTCAGCAAGTGGCCGGAGGCGGTTCCAATCATCAAGGTGACCAAGAACATGGTGCTCCAGTTTATCCGCGGTATCACTAGTCGCTTCGGTGTCCCGAACCGGATCATCACCGATAATGGCACTCAGTTCACAAGTGCCCTGTTCGGGGACTACTGCGAGGACCTCGGCATTAAGCTCTGCTTCGCCTCAGTCGCTCATCCTCGGAGCAATGGGCAGGTCGAGCGCGCCAACGCGGAGATGCTGAAGGGGCTCAAAACCCGGACCTACAACATGCTCGCAAAGCACGGGAAAGGGTGCATCGATGAGCTGCCTGCCATGCTATGGGCCAATCGGACCACGCCAAGTCACGCTACCGGGGAGACTCCTTTCTTCCTTGTGTAGGGCACTGAGGCGGTCCTCCCCTCCGAGCTCACTCTAGGCTCCCCTCGGGTGCATGCCTACTCTGAAGGCGAACAGGAATAGCAGAGGCGCGACAACGTCGACTACTTGGAAGAGCGCCAGCGGCGTGCCGCCGTTCCAGCAGCCCGCTACCAGCAAAGCCTGCAGCGCTATCATCAGTGTCACATCCGGGCCCGGTCTCTCGAGGTGGGGGATCTAGTTCTCCGACGCGTCCAATCACGCGAAGGAAGGAATAAACTGTCCCCTATGTGGGAAGGTCCCTTTACCGTGATCGGTGTCCCGCGAGAAGGCTCCTTTCGGCTGGCTGCAGAGGATGGGCAGCCGCTCCCCAACGCGTGGAACATCGAGCATCTGTGCAAATTCTTCCCGTAGATGGCATGTATGCGTGCTCAGGTCAACCAGACCGGGGGCTTCCCCCCCGCCCAAGTTGACCGGGGGCTACCACTAACCGGGTAAGTCACCCAGTCTTGTAAAAATTGCCAATACAATATATATGTTATCAATGTGCAGTTCTTATGTCAAATTTTATTTTTCTGGAAACTATATGTTTAATCTGTCTAGTGCGATGCTCGATTGAGCGAGAAAAAATTTGCTCTCTCATTTTCCCCATTGATAAAAGAATCCCGATCGGTATGCGCGCGGGCAGTTGCTGCTGACTTATGTCTGTCGTGGTAGGCTGTGGTGTTCGGTGTCGTGGCAGTCCCCCGGGTGTCACCGAGTCCCTGGGGTTCTCGGGTAATCCTATCGCTCAAGCAAAGAGTAGTCCGGAGCCTAGGCCCTAGGGGCGGGCTGTCAGTGCTCGGTCTGGTCTGTCATACCCGGGCGCCACAAAACCATAGGACCTCTGGGTTATGCCTCTGCTTGTATAGTCTGCCGGTCTGGGTATTCGAGAGGTCTCGGGTCGAAAACAAGAGTAGCCTATAATGAGTACCGCACTAATAGAGCGCACCAAGCAAAGAATCTTTCTATTTTTCTCAAATCACAGGTCAACAATCAAAAGCAAAAGCAGCTCGACCGCGAGGGCTTCAGTGCCCAGGTCGCTGCTCGGCCCTAGGGGTCCTCAGGTGGTCCTACTGCTTAGGCATGAGTGGTCGGGATCGCCTGGTCCCGGGCTCCCCACCACGCTCCTGAGTGCTCGGGCGTTCCAGCCGAAGGAACCAAGTTCCCGGGCACCCCGAGCTCAGAGCGCATACCTCTCTTGGATCGGTTGGCCGAAAAGCTGACAGCTGTCCGGTGAGTGGTTAAATTCATGCGAGTTTACATTCATTAAATATATTATTCCTGAGTTATCCTCGGGGCCCTCGTATTCTAATATGTTCGGTGAGATGGTCTCCTCGCGCACAAAACCCTGTCGCGTGTCCGCTTTTCCCGAAACGACATAATGGACAGTAGAAAGGTGTACCGTACGAACGGCGATGTCTGACCGAAGTCCTTCATGGTAGTCATGGTGTTCAGTCCGCTTAAAAGGCCCCGGGCACTACCGAGCGTCTAGGGTTCTCGGGTAATCTCACCGCTCGAGCAAAGAGCGGTCGGGAGCCTAGACCTTGGGGGCGGGCTGTCGGTGCTCGGTCCGGTCCGTTCTAGCCCGGGCACCACCAAACCGTGGGGATTCTTGGTCGCATTTTCGCCCGCATGTGTCTTTAGTCTACCTGTTTGAGTGGTTGCAAAATGGGAAAGTGATCACTGGTTGTGGCGTGCTCCGTGCTGGATCAACCTATCTCCCGAGCAAGGAAGTTCGTGCCTTTGTCTTTTGACTTAGCCGCTGCGGACTTGCGAGGGCTCGGGGGCTGAACGTGCAAAGAAGGCCTCGCTGTTCGGGCGACGAGTGGTCGGGGCAACTTCGTCCTCGGGGAGGGAAATGTCAGGCTCAGTCTGACTGAGTACTCCTCGGGACATCAAGTGAAAAGAGCAGAAACTTCATCAAGCACTTGGAAGAACACTGGAGTTGCGACCCCAAAGAAAGGCTTCCATTATATTCGCAAGAACGGACAGCTATTATGAGGGATAACTCCCATATTTACATCAAGTCAAAGAAAAAGAAAATTACAAAAGCCTAATCTAAGTCAGAGCCGTCAGGCTCAGAAGATAGCGGGGCCTCCTCGCCGCTGCTCCCAGGGTCAGGAGTTGGCGGTGCCTCCCGCGTGAAGCAAGCCACCACCTCGGCGGCGACGCCCCAGACTGCTTCCCGGGCGGCCTCCTCCTCGGCCTCGACCACCCCCTTCCCGAGCCGGTTCCAGCGAGAAGTTCAGATCCCGGCTCCGGTAGCAGGCCAGGACATGCTCGGCCACCGCATGGGCCAAGCCACGCCCTTCCCGGGCGGCTAGCTCCTGCACGGCCTGGGGAAGTGCCTCGAGTCGCTGGCTGATTTTCTTGAAGCCAAGGGCGATGTGGCCGATGCCCGTCCCCTTCGCTCCCACATGGACTCGCCCGAACCCGGCCACCCTCACGGACCTCCGTGCTTGCCGAAGGATGTCTTCCATCATCAGCTTCACATTGGTCCATTCGGCCCTAGCGGTCTCGAGCTCATCCTTCATGCTCTGCAGCCGCTCCTCGAGGCTCAGTCCCTCGGCTGCGCTGGTCGAGGCGGCGCCGGGCGCCGGGGCTTCGGCTGCTTCACCTGCTCAGCAAGGGCAGAGAGGGCTTGCTCACGGGCAGTCAGCTCTGACTCCCACATGGCGGCCTGCTCCTCCCGAGCAGCTGAGGCCACCAACGCCTTGGCAGCCTCCGTCTCCCGGCGGATCAGCAGCTCCTCCTGGGCATCCAGATCCGTCGCCGTGATGCCAACGTCGGTCTCGCAGATCGCGACATCCTCCTCCCGGCGCTGGAGCTCCTCCTCCCGATGCTGGAGTTCGGCACGGATCTAATTAGCCTCACCTTTCTGGCGGGCCAAGTACACCTGGGAGGCCTCCACCGTCCTCTCGTGAGATAGGACTGCCTCCTCCCTAGCCTGCACCAGCCTCTCCCTGGCGAGTACCTCGGCGGCTCGCTGCCGCGATGTCTCGGCCAAGCGGGCGGCTTCTTCTTGCTGCTGCACGGCCTCCGTGCGTATGCCCTCCGGGGCCTCCCGCTCCGCCTCTATCGCGCGCCGCTCATTCACGTTGACGGCGCGCGCTGCAGCGACGCGGGCCTCAAAAAGGCGTCTGCCCTCGGCCAGCCGCTCCCTCTCCTCAAGAAGGGCGGTGCGGCCCGCCTCAAGCTGCGTCTTCTCCACCACCACGGCCACCTCCAGCCGCTTGATCACCTCCCGGGCGCTTCCTAGCACGTCCGGGAGGGGTTCTGCAGGCCGGCTGGGCGACGGCCGGGTGCTGGGTTCCCTGCGAGCCCCCTCCGAGGGGCTCGGGGTCCCTGAATACAACCACATAGGCACCACCATCGATGAGGCTATCCGCCCCGCACTCAATGTGCTCGGGGCGGGCTCCGCCGGTGCCGGTTGCTCGGGCACGGCCTCTTCCATCGGCTTGGGGCAGGGCGGCGCCTGTGGCTCTGTTTCGGTCGGCGCGCTCTCCGGCTCCGGCTCCTCTGGCGTGCTCAGTGGCTCCGGCTCCACCGGCGCTCTCGGCTCGGGGGCTGGAGCCAGCCTCGACACCTCCGGCCGTCCTTGGTCTCCAGCGGCGTCTGTAGGCGGCCTGAAAAAGATAACGAGGTCCGTCTCTGAACTCACTCCGGGCAAGGTATGCTCAGGGAAAAGGGGGGAAACTTACGCAGTTTTGGGTCTTCGGTATTGCCACCTTGATTCCGGGATCCTGTATTCTGGGCCCGACAGCTTTGGCCCGGAATCCTCCCTCCTCCTCTTCCGCGGGGGGCTATGCGGGGCCGCCGCGCGGTCTCCGGGTTCCAGACCAAGCCCAAGCAGATCAAGGTCTGGTTCCAGAACCGCAGATGTCGCCCCTGTCGCCGGTCCCGCGCTGGACAATTGGCCACCCCGGCCTCCCTCCTTCGCGCTAGGCGACGGCGACGATGAGGACGTCGGTGTAGGAATGAAAGACTGAGGGCGCTTCCCTTTGTCCCCTGGCACTACCGGCGTCGCCCCACTACCGGCGTCGCCTCCTCCACCAGCCTGGCTGCTGCTGCCTGCAGCAGCCCCACGGCTGGCCTGCGGCCCGCCACCCGTGGCGCCCAGGCCGCCGGTCTGCGTCAGGCCGCTGCGGCCCCCTCGCCGCTCGTCTGCGGCCTGCTTCTGGAGGCGTCCCCGCCGGGGCCACTCGGAGCGCGGCTGGTCGCCTCATCCACCCCATGAATCTGGATAGTCCCGGGATTTTGGTGCCCTCGCCGGTTGACCAGCCCTTGGGCGTTGAACTCTGGTAGCGTCGCTTGCAGCGCCACCCGGTTCGGGTCGGCGCAGAGCGCCAGCTCCTTCCATGGAAGCTCCGCCCGGCCCAGGTCATCCACTCCGGTCACCACCTGGAGCAGGCCCCTCAAAGCCGCATCGTCCAGGTCCCACTCCGCGCCGATCTGGGTCCTGGTGATGTCCTGGGGGCCCGTGTACACCCAGCAGGGTCGGGCCCGCTCCCACAGATGCACCAGGCGGCGGCGCAGATAGTCCACCACCACCATCACCGAAGTGAGCCCGGCCGGGCGCAGGAAGTCGATGCGGTCCAGGATCTGCTCCATCCGCTCGGCCGCTCTCCCAGGTTGGCTTTTGGGGCTCCGCCGCCCTCTCCGGCAGCGTCAGGCGGTCGTGGGGGCTGACGTCGATGTAGAACCAGTTGTGCCGCCAGTCGTCCCATTTGCTCCGTAGCACCTGGGAAATGTACTGCTCCCCCAGGCCGTCCCGCAGCCGGAAATTGCAGCAGCCGACGACGTCAGCGATGGAGAAGCCCCTCTTCTTCCCAGCCGGCCGCAGCACGAAGAAGTGTCAGAAGAGACACCGACGGCGGCACCCCCACGAACATCTCGTAGAGGTGGGCGAAGACCGCCAAGATGACGACGGAGTTCGGGCTGAGATGCACCAGCTGGATCCCGAACGTGTCGAGGATCTGGAGGAAGAAGGTCGAGAACGGTGGCACCAGCCTGGCCGCCACGAAGGAAGTGAAGAGGACGATGTGCTCCGGCCGGTTCGTCACCGGCGGGAAGCTCACCGGCGTCACCACCGAGGCCTCCCGCTGGCCTTCGGGCACCATCAACTTCCGCACTTTGTTCGCCGCCTCCTCGTTCACGAGCTGGGACTCCGGCAGCACGCTGTCAGGCGTCTTTTCATGGCGGCTTCCTCCCGCTCTCGTCATCTTGTCAGGGTGGGGGATGATTTGGAATGGTGGGGGAAAAGTGGTGCTCTGATCGCCTAAGGGAAAAGTGGGGGGCGGTTCGCTCCCCTCCTCCTTTTATACTCCAGGGAAATTCAAATGTCGCCTGCCGCGACACGCTCGGTGAGACGGTTTCCTCGGCCAGCACAACCGATAGGCAGATCTCCCTCGGACCGTGCGGTTGTCAGTGGTTGCCAGGCGCACTTTTCTCGATCTGCGCGGTTGCCACGCGCACCGCCTGCCTTGTTATCACGCCCCCCCCCCCCCCGTTATCATGCGCCTCGGGAGTCGGCTGGACGCGCGTCCGTTCGGCTCCCCGTTGTGCTGTACCAGAAGCCCGGACCGGAAGGGCCAGCGCCTAAGAGCGCGCCGCGTGGCGTCGGTGCTGGGTTCGGCCTCGTTGATGATGAAGGGCCCATCCGCAGTCTCTGGGCCATCGCCTGCCAATGGGCCCGGGGGCTGCTGTCGGTGAATCAAGAATCAGGGGTCCCCGAATCCCGAGGCCAGGCCAGTAATCCACCACGTGGCGCCATTCCGTGGGTCACCTCCGCGAGGTAAAAAAGACTAAGTCCTGGGAGAGGACGCTTGGGGCCACAGTCAGTGGTCCCTGAGTACCCAGGTTCCCTGATGATCTGTGAAAACTAAGTGACGGGAAGAAAGTGCTCGGGGGGGGGGGGTAAATGGTGACCCCGGAGCACCCAAGTCCCCAAACTAGGATCCATACAAACATGCCCGGGAGAGAGTGCTCGGGGAGGTGAACAGTAGCCCCCAAGTACTCGGTTCCCTGAGGACCAAGGAAGGGCGTTCTCGGGAGAGAGTGCTCGGGGAGGTGAATACTGACCCCCGAGCACTCGGTTCCCTGACGGCCCAGGAAGCCCCTCCGTTAGTGGCCCCCACAGGGGTCCAGCGATGAGGTGTCAGTAGGTGAAAGGCCCGAGGCCGCATTTATGAGCGCGCGTGGCCCGTCACCTCCAACTGCTCCCGTCACGCTCGGTGTCAGTTCCTGCCATATTCTGGCAGAAGGGCGTGGGGACATTAAATGCACGGGTCCCATCCATGCCATCCGGCACGCCTCGGGATAACGTCGCAAGGGCCGAGGTGTTTCGTCTGCCGCGCTGCTGTGGTAGGAGAACAAGACAGGGCGGGCACGTCGGGCCGCTCTGCGGCTGCCCGGTGGGCCCTCTCCATGGCACCCGTTGCCAGTGCTATTATGGCGACTGATCACCGGGCGTGGGGTGCGTTTTCAACCCCCGGTCACTTCGCACAGAGGCTATGATGACGCCCTTTCCATTTATGGTGCCTTGGAACTCGTGCCCTCCCATTCAGGGCACGCTACTACCGGCGGGTATTTAAAGCAGCCGGCAGCACGGACAAAAACAAGTTTGAAAGGTTGAATCTCTCTTACAAGTGCACAAGCTGAAAAAGCCCGGCAAGCTCTGCACGGTTGAAGAAGTTGAGGAAGTAGAGAAGATCGAGAAATCCAAGAGCCCTCAAAGCCAACAGATACACATAGACCGAAGAACAAGGAGCCCTAGGCTCTAAGATAGAAAGACATTCTTGTAACCAGCAACATCCTTGAGGGACATTCTCAGGGCATTTATAGCATCCATACAGGAGTAGGGTGTTACGCCTCCGTGTGGTCCGAACCTGTCTAAACCCCAGTTGTGAGGAACCGTCCAAATAGTATTCTAATTAATCATCAGGAGGATCATTACTCATAATCACAACCTCGACGATTAACCAGAATACCATTCCGGTAGTCCCGGCACGTGTTTTGTGCCCAGGATCGGAACACATGCCTTCCAACTCAAATATCACAACACAGTTTAATAGAGAGCAAGTAATTAAACTGGATTACAATTATTAAACATGCAACTGCTTCCACAATTTACAACAAAAGAAGAACAGCAACAACTAAGCAGCGGAAGAAAAACCTATACAACAAAAGAGTATGGAGCCGCATGCCCTTAGGCTCCATACCAAAAGCGTCGGAGTTCGGAGTAGAATGTGCTACTCCTGCCCGCCACCCGGATCGGCAGGCAAAAAGTAGCCGAAAACTGCCTCTTCCTCGCCGACCTGTGAACCTGAAAACAACTTAAGGGCAGCACCCCTTAGTACGAAGGTACTAGCAAGTCTTACACAGTATGAGTATATATATTCTCGACTCCAAGGATCATGCATTTAAAGCTGTAGCAAGGATTAAGACATGTTTAAGTTCATTAAGCGGTAAGCAACCTAGACTCTAGGTGTAAGCAACTGACTTAACCAACCACCGACTCAAACTCTGCCAACCAACTGACCACAACAGATATGTAAACAACAAGTGTATAAAAGTAAACCATTACCACCAAACCACCGACCACATACCGACCAAACCACCCCAATCCAACCATGCCACAACCCATATCGCAACTCTACGACCAAAATATGGTCGCTCGGTGGAGATAAGTGATAGCGATGCTCATAACCGAGAGCGCGGCAGTTCGAACTGATTATACACCCTGCAGGGGGATACTCCTGGACCCACACGACACAGGGACCATACGGCTTGTGCCACCCGCTAAGATGCACACAAGGGGGTACCCGTGACAACCTTTCCCAACCAGGCCCAACCATGTGGATCAACCATAGCTCGGCGAGGCGGTATTAGAACTACTCCTCGAGCAAACTAATACCGCTAAAAGCCCGGACTCAAACCGGACTCACACCGTCTATGACGAGGCCCACATGACCACGTCTGCGAAGGTAATCGGCTCGCCTACCATTATATCAGCATGTGGTGAGTAAGATAAGTGCTAAAGCCGACTACACCGATGATCGGTGCTTAACCGGTACAAGCGGTCTACGGTGTCCGGGTTCCCTCCCCGAACTGCCTGAGGACTCCTCGTGAGCAGA
Source organism: Phragmites australis (assembly GCF_958298935.1). Lineage (NCBI taxonomy): Eukaryota > Viridiplantae > Streptophyta > Magnoliopsida > Poales > Poaceae > Phragmites > Phragmites australis. The sequence continues at coordinate 17,111,545 of NC_084935.1, forward strand.
TGACACCCCTAACACCGCCCACACCTCGTCTCAACTCACCACTCAACAACCGACACATCATCAACATAACCACAAATGTGAACAGGTAAAAAGCCCTAGGCTCGCGACAACGGTGGACGCCGTCGTCGACTTCTACCGGAAAGCCTAAGTACCACTAAGCATAGCGAACTAAAATTAGACCACGATGACACCACTAGGCTCCAATGGAATAACACATGACACGTGACCGAAATGGGAGAATGCATAGGCATAGGTTCTACCCAACTCGGTACCCGACACATGCAATGCATACATAAGCGTAGATAACATATTAGATTTTCAATTGACACGGTGCAATATGATAGATGCTTGCCTTGCTGCCCTAGCTGCTGCTCACAGCTACCCGAGTCACGATCACCACTGCGGGAACCTCCGGGGACAGCCTCGTTCGCCTCGCTCGCCGGGTCGAAGTTCCCTAAAAGAATCACGCATGCAATGTAATGAATATGAATGACATGCAACGAAAGATGCTTCACTATAAGACAACAGTGGAGATGCAATGCACTTATGCCATGAGTTAAAAGCCTTAAGGATTTCCTAATCTGAATTATTATTCAGCATTTAACAACTTCCTAAATTGATTAAGCTTAACTCTCAGTTTAAATCTAAAAAGAAAACTAACTATACTTAACATGAGGGTGACCCTTTTAAGGAAATAGGGAACCCACTAATATAATTTACACAACTCTATTTATAGACCAACAAAACATGAAATGTTGAAAGATTGAAACCATTTTGACAACTCACCAATCCTCAGTAAGCATTTCATAAACCCTAGCACTTTTACTGAACATGGCATAATTTAACAAGATTAACAAAGCTGGACTTACAAATTTTGGACTCATCAAAAATTGTTTATGAATTATTGAAGATTAAACACATTTCATTAATTGAACAAATTTAATTATACATTTCACAACACCTAGTATTTTTCATGTGCAGAGTATGATGATACAAGGCCAACAAAATTAGATTCATCAATTTTGGAAATACCAAACTTTAATTATAAATTATCAAAGCTTAGACATATTTTATTAATTCAATAATTCACAGCACACATTTCATGGCCACTGGTATTTTTAATGAACAGATCATGATACAACAAAACCAACAAAATTGGTTTTAGGAATTTTGGAGCTCTACACAATTTCCTCTGCACTTTTCAAGTTTTCAGCCGATTTATCAACTAAATAAATATTCATTTCGCAATTTTCGATTTTTTTTTAATACTTAAATACCCTAAACCTTTTTCCACTCGGGTTCGGCCAGCCACTGCGACTGACAGTGGGGCCGGCGTATTTTGACCTGAGTCAAAATCGACTCGCGCCCAGGACACTGCGCAGCGCGGCCGGCCGGGGCTCGGTTCGCGCCCGCCGGCGGCGAGCGGTGCAGGTCAGGTGGCCGGGAGGGACAGCTGCGGCACCAGCACGAGCGCGCGGATCCATTTGAGGCCTACACGGTCACTGGCGACGGCCGGAGGATGGTCAGCGGCGGCGGATAGCGGGACTTCACGGCGGCGGCACGGCTTTGCCTCGCCGTCGGCGAACGGCGGTGCAATAATCCTAACCGAGCACCCTACGCATTCTACGCAAGCACGTGGACCTAACGGCGTGTTTGCCAGCCGACGAGCTCGACGACGGCACGGCTGGCGGCACGCGCGGGGAGGCGGCGGCGGCTCGGTCATCGCGGACACACGCGCCGGTGAGGGGACGGGAGGAAAACAGCGCGCGCATAAGGTGTACAGGAACACGGGGAAACTCACCGTGCAGTAGGTTGGGCCGGAGAAGCGAGGGCACGGCGGTTCGACGAAGGGCGGCGGAGTTCGGCTGCCGTCGTTGGGGAAGAAGGCGTGGATGGCTTCAATCCTTGCGGGAAACGGCCGGGGAAGGAGGGGAAACGGCGGAGGAGCTCGGGACGCTCTTCCCAGCGGCTCCACTGGGCTCGGGCTCGAGGGAGCTTGCTGGTGGCGCGTCGGACTTGGCCAGCGGCGCGGCGCAATGCAGCTCGGCGCTGTGGTGTGCTGGGCGACAGGAAGAGCAAGCGAGGGAGAGAGAGATATAAAGCAGAGGCGAAGGAGGAGATAAGGCCTGGGCCGATCTTTTGGCCGGCGACGTGGAGATGGCCACCGAAGTCAAGGATTGCGGCACCGCCTTGCTCTGTGAGAGCGGGAGAAGGGGGAGCAGAGGCTGTCTGAGCGAAGGGGATGACAGGTGGGGCCGACGAACAGTGACTGCCAGGCAAAAATATCTTCACTACTTTGGTTATCAAGGTGGAGGTCTTACTGTGGTCTAAAAATTGTGGAACAAATTTTGTTGGCTTCTATAAATCATGAACAATCCATTTTACCTTGTTTGACCCAAAAAGCTTGCACCAAATTCAAATGAAAATTCTCTAAAGAGGCAAGCTTTTCTAACTTGCTTTGATTTTTATGCCTTTAAAACAATTCCCAAAAATTTGGGAAAATTCATTTATATTCTCCTCCTGACATCTATTAATTTCTAAAATTGTTTCCAGCCCTATGTTGTATAGCAATATGGTGAGTTTCTTGACAACACATCAACTAATATTGATTTTTACGATTTGTTTAATTGAAAATTGAAATGCCTAAAATTGCTCAAAACCAAACAAATGATGCTAATGACACCCATTAGCACTTAACTACATGTTTTAGAAACTCTGGGCCGTGACACCAGTGCATTTACTTCATTCCACACTAGATCATTCCACCCCGCCAGCCATCGCATTCATATCCATTTATTTCTCCGGCAAACATATTCAGAATCATCCCCCAGGCCGAATCTCTAAAAAGGGGTCCCTCAGGATCCCTGCGACAGGAGTTAACCCTCCGACAGTGACCCTCTCTCTGGCAGTAGGTGCAATGATAATGTATTTCGGGAACTCGACTGTCAGTCACTTTAGGCTCTCTGACAGGTGCTCTCATCTTAGGTTGTGGAGCTCTCTTGGATGTGGGTTTCTTTTTTTTAGGTTGAGGTGTAGGCTTGTTATTTTCTGGCATGGATTGTGAGGAATTGATCTTGGCTTTCTTTGACTCTTGGGTAGTGGGTCGTGTGAATACAGTCTTTCCAAAACTGGTGTAAGCAACTCTCTCAAAGCCCAAACCCAAAGCTAACCCAGCCTTATCAACACACATTTTGGTCTTGGCCAAGATCAAGTACGTTTTGCCATTGCCTTCTGAGCACTTCTCCATAAGTGAAAGGAGGTACTCATTCTCAACCATGAGCTTCTCAACTTGCCCTCTAACCTAGCTAAGCTTGTCCTTAAGGATCATGCAGGTGGGACACTTAGGTTGCATATTTGTAGAATTCTCAGCACTCTGCAATCTAAACTCTAACTCCTTTATGCACTTGTCTTTTACTTCAGCATCATTTGAAGGCAAAGGGCAATTCTTGCAAGTGCATAAGAGAGTAGGTCTAGACTCCTCCTCAAGGAGCTTCTTCTTGATAGTCTCAAGCCGACTAGTGACTTGAGCATGCACAGTTTGAAGCTCAGCAAGCTCACTCATGACAATCAAGCAACTCTCACAATCCTCATCCTCTACCTTGGTCCTAGACCTAAGAAACTAAAGCTCAGAAGAAACGTAATCATACTAAGGCCTAAGCTTCTTCAACTCACACACATGTTTCTTAAGTAACCTATCCTGACTAACGAGAGTATCATTCAAGGTATTGACTTGTATGGAAAGTTAGTCCGCCATTGTAACACCCAGTTTTAAAAGAACAAAATTGGGCACAACACATGTATGCCAGGATCAAGTTACATGCATGTGGGGCCTCCATCTTCATTAGTGTATCATCACAGTACCAAGATTACAACGATAATTAACTATTACAAAAGGATCCGAGGGTCTAAAAGAAAACACAGCGGAACTTAAAAAGAGGTCTTCAGTGCCATTGGGGCCTCCATCTTCCACAGGCGTTGACCGGGGGCACACAAGCCTAGAATAGTAGCTCTGAGTCGAAGTCGTCCTCATCGAAGGTAGTGGCTTCATTGACGGCTTTTGAACAGCGGAAGAATGCAAGGAAGGGGGAAACGAGTGTGAGTACAAAAATGTACTCCGTAAGTGGAGGGAAACATGAAATGGGGTTTAAGTCAAGAAAAGGTTTAGACACGGGTTAACCGCACTAAGCAACCTTAACCTATGATTCTAACAACAGACATCCTATTTACTAAGTGAAGACACAACTATGACAAAAGGAATGACTCATCGGATTTCATCTGACTACCAAGACTCACCAGGTAATTCCATTACCCGGCTACTCAACCAACTAGACCAAACCCTGATTCCAACTAATCCTAAAGAAGTCCAAGTTCACTCTTGACTGTGAGCACGGCTGATCAATCAGTTTATACTCTGCAGAGTTTGCATAGCTTTCCCTACAAGTCGTGATTCCCGTGTTGCTTCACACTTCCAGGGTGTGGAGTCAAGGTCTCACTACAAGGCCTTTACAAAGCTCCCACTAACCTGCAGGCACCCACTGAGATTTCACCGTTAACAGACGATTCCATCGCTGGAGAGGCCCCCTCTTGTGCCACATAACAGTCCAATGGTGCCCATAAAACCAGAGGAATAGCTAAATAATTGGCCAGACCGTACCCATTTAGACCTCGTGGTTGTGCGAAACTAACTTGGTTACATGTTCAAGAACCGGTCCTTAGGACCCCACACTGTAACGACCACAACCAATTATGCCCTACCGGCACACGTGCATTCCCGCACCAACCTTGACAACCATTTTGTTGGGATCCCTATACCATGTTGCTACAAAATTACCCTTTCCCAATTATCTTTCCATAATTCATTAATCAAGATTAACATTTTTCCCAACCCTAACTGCACTAGCATATACTACCCATTTTATCTCATGGTGAAACAACGACGACAAGGAAAATTGATTCAAAACTAATAAACCCTAACATCGGATTTCATATTTAGGCAAGCATGCATATTGAAGGATAAAAACTACACCTGCAAATCCTAAAACAGGGACAAAATGTTCAAGAACACTTGCCTTCGACGAGGTGCTGGTCAAAATCTTCGAAAGCTTGGTCTTGGAGATTGTCGAACTGCTCAGCTCCTAATCGACAAACCGAAAAAAGTACACACAAAGGAAATCCTAAGAACAGTATAACAAATAGTGCTACATCTAGATAAAAACCCTATAAAAAGATTCTACATGCCACTGTGAACATCTGGGCATGAAAATCAACTAAATCGGAGCTACAAGCAAAAAGTTATAAGCTTTTGAATTTATATAGGCTATTCTGCAAATTTTACTTGAATTTCAGAGAAATACCGAATTGATTTTATACTGAAAAATGGATTTATGATGCAATAAAGATTTACTAAATTATTTCTCTATTGATAAAGCCATGGAAAATGTCTACTAGCCTCGTGGACTATGGCCTTATGGCCGGTCCTCGGTCCACCGTAGACCGAGGTTGAAAGGGGTAAGGGGCTTCTAATCTCAACCGTCGGTTTTGGATTGAGCGGCCGGGTTTTAAAAGGGGTGTTGGCCGGCAGAGCGGGACGGGGCGGATGGCGGCTGATCGTGGCTGGGGCGGCCGGAGCTTGCCGGAGATGCGCGAAACCGAGCATCCGGCCACGGTTCTTGATGACGAAAGGCGCAAACGAGAGAGGGGGGACTGGGAACCTCACCGAGGGATCAGCGGTGGCGGTGGAGGTCAGAGGATGGCTGGCAACGGAGAAAGGCGGCGGCCGACAGTGAAGCTTGGTGAAGACGGCGTCCGACGGCGGGAAGGCCAAAATCAAAGTCAATTAGGGTGTGGCACGACTGAATTAGGGGTGGCGGTGAGCTCTTACCAGCAACAATGGCGGCAACGGTGTGGAGCTTAAAATCCGTGCGCAACACAGGGGAAAAATGGGTGCTTCGTGTGGGGAATTGAGTAAGGAAGGTGAGGTCAGCTTAAATAGCCGAGGGAGGGAGAGGAGAGGGCAGATTTGAGAGTAATGGCCAGTGGCCCTAAATGCCATAATAGCTTCGGTTTTCAATGAATTAGAGAGCAATCAAAGGGAAAAACGGCTGCGAAGGGGGAGAGGAAGGGAGAGGATCATGGTGGTGTGCTCTGATTGGAGTATAAATGTGCGGGGAGGCTAGGATTCGATTGGGTGCAGACGGATTTGGGGGCGACTCGGGCTCGACCGGAAGAGGAAGAAGGCGAGCCGCAACGTGTGGCTCGGCTGGTGGCTCAACTTGGCGGCTCGGGCCAGGCCCGCTTGCCAGTGAGACAGGGCGGGGAGGGAGCAGCTCGGTGGGCTGGGAAGGCCAGCTCAGCCTTGGGCTGGTGCGGGGAAGGCTGGGCGCGGCCCAATCGGATGAAGGGAGGGGAGAGGAGATGGGTCGAGGTAGAGGGAAATCGGCCCGAGAGCAATTTTAAAATTAGAAATTTCTTTTCCAATTTGAATTTCCAACACATTTTCATAAGGGGTTTAAACGATCAATTTTTAGCGAGTTTTTGCAAATTTTTTCGACGCATAGAAACCTTATTGCATCTACAACGGCATGAATGCAACAAACATTTACCTAAGCCAATTTAAATTTAGAAATTAATTTCCCTATTGAACAAAATTGCAACCACCTATTTAAGTTTTAGAAAAATTTTAAATTATTGCAAAAGTTTAAATTTAGGGTGTTACAAACCTACCCCCCCTTAGGCTGAATCTCGCCCTCGGGATTCAGAAGGATTAGAGAAGAGATGGAGAAACTCGTTCTTCAGATCATCTTCTCTTTCCCAGGTTGCTTCTTCTTCTGAGTGATGCTTCCACTGCACCTTGCACATTCGGACTCACCTATTTCTGGTGACCCGTTCTGACATATCAAGAATCTTGACCGGATACTCAGAATATGAGAGATCCTCTCGCACATCCAGTTCTTCTACTGGCAACTGTTCTTCGGGAACTCTTAGGCATTTCTTTAACTGTGACATATGGAACACATTGTGTACTCCCGAGAGTTGAGGTGGTAAATCAAGCTGGTAAGCTACTTCTCCTCGTCTTCCCAATATCTTGTACGGACCAATAAACCAAGGTGAACACTTGCCTTTAACCTTGAATCTGTGTAGACCTCTGATCGGTGATACTTTGAGATACACAAAATCTCCTACTTCAATAGTCAGTTCCCGGCGTCGATGATCTGCATAACTCTTCTGCCTTGATTGTGCTATTTTCATATTATCTCTAATCTCTTGCACTTGTCTTTCTGCTTCCCTCAGAACTTCTGGACGAAAAACTTGGCTTTCTCCGTTCTGATTCCAGAACAACGGGGTTCTGCATTTCCTTCCATACAAAATTTCAAAAGGGGACATCTTGAGACTAGCTTGGTAACTGTTGTTGTACGAGAATTTTGCATACGACAGATTTTTGTCCCAACCATTACCATTCTTCAAAGCACACTCTCTCAACATGTCTTCCAGAATTTGATTTACTCTTTCTGTCTGCGGTGATATGCTGAGCTAAAATTCAACCTTGTATCCATTGATTCATGTAGACGTTGCCAGAACCTTGAAGTAAACTGACTGCCACGATCGGATACAATTATCTTGGGTACTCCATGCAGACACACAATTCTGGACATATACAGCTCAGCTAGTTTCAGACGTCGATAGGATTCCTTAACTGGAATAAAATGAGCTACTTTTGTTAGACGGTCAACTACGACCCATATAGAATCATACTCTGATTGGGTTCGAGGTAGACCCACTATGAAATCCATGCTGATTTCTTCCCACTTCCATTCAGGTATTTTCAATGGCTGTAATAGTCCTGCTGGTCTTTGATGCTCAACTTTGACTCGCTGACAGATATCACACAAAGCCACACATTCTGCTACTGCACGTTTCATTCCGTACAACCAATACCGATCTTTAAGATCTTGGTACATCTTGGTACTTCCTGGGTGAATGGAATATGCTGAATCATGAGCTTCCTTTAAAATTGTATCCTGAATAGCTTTTACGTCGGGAACACATATCCTGTATTTGTACCATACTGTACCTTACTCATCTTCAGTGAAATCTGGGGCTTTGCCAACTTTGATCAGCTACTTGATTTTCAAAATCTTTTCATCCTCAAGCTGACCCTTCCTTATATCTTGTTCAAGCGTCGAGTCTATTTCCATTGCAACTATCTCGGTGTTACACACCATACTTAGATTTATCCTCTCGCACTCCTTGCATAGCTCGGGACTCATCTCTTGAAGAGTTGTAGCATTGATCTGAGATTTTCTGCTCAGGGCATCAGCCACTACGTTTGCTTTTCTTGGGTGATAGTTGATTCCCAGATTGTAATCTTTGATGAGCTCTAACCATCTGCGTTGTTTGAGGTTTATATCTGGTTGAGTGAAGATATACTTCAAGCTCTTATGATCTGAATAGATATCACATCTCTGACAAATAAGATAATGTCTCCAAATTTTTAGTGTATGAACCATTGCGACTAACTCCAAGTCATGTGTCAGATAATTCTCTTCATGCTTCCTTAACTGCCGAGATGCATATGCTACGACATGACCTTCTTGCATGAGCACGTATCCCAAACCTTTTCGGGACGCATCGTAATACACTGAAAATAGCTTCTGAGTATCTAGCATGATCAAAACTGGTGCTGAGGTCAACCTTTTCTTCAATTCATTGAAATTGGCTTCTCGAGTAGCTGTTCACTTAAACTCTACTCCTTTTTTTAGCAGTTCTATCATTGGCTTCGCTATCTTTTAGAAACCTTCTATGAATCGATGATAGTATCTTGCTAGACCCAGAAAACTGCGGATCTTGGACACATTCTGTGGTGGCTTCTAGTTCAGAACATCTCTTACCTTGGATAGCTCTACAGACACACCTCCTGCTGATATGATGTGACCAAGGAAGGGAACTTCCTTCAACTAGAACTCACACTTGCTCAATTTAGCGTACAACTGGTTTTATCTGGGCTTCTACAATACTATCCTTAGGTGTTCCTCGTGCTCTTCCTCGTTCTTGGAGTAAACCAGAACGTCGCCAATAAATACCACAACAAACTTATCCAAATACTCCATGAAGACCTAGTTCATGAGATACATGAAGTAGGCTGGAGCATTGGTCCACCCGAAAGACATTACTGTGTACTCGTACAAACCATAACGAGTAACAAATACCGTCTTTGGAATATCTGAGGCACGAATCTTCAGTTGATGATACCCAAACCAAAGATCGATCTTGGATAACACACATGCTCCTTTCAACTGATCAAACAAATCTTCAATGCAGGGTAGAGGGTACTTGTTCTAGAAGGGATGAAGATAACTGGGGCTCCCAAGGCCGAAGAATTGGGGTGGATAAACCCTTTCTCTAGTAGCTCTTGGATTTGCACCTTGAGCTCAGCCAATTGATTGGCATCCATTCTATATGGTCTCTTATATATAGGAGCCGTTCCAGGTACTAATTCAATGACGAATTCAATTTCACGATCAGGTGGCATACCTGGTAAATCCTCTGGGAACACGTCAGGAAACTCACTGACCACTCCACTACCTTCCATTGCATTTGCTTTGTTGAGACTGGTATTGATAGTTGACTCTGTCGTGGCTTGAAACTCCACCTTGGTACCATTGTATGTGTCAACTGCACTATCTTTGTAGCACATCCGATTACTCCATTATACTTAGTCAACCAGTCCATTCCCAGAATGATATCAATACCCTTGGACTCCAGAATGATGAGGTTGGCAAGAAAGTCTACCCCTCTTATGCATATACTTATTTTATGGCATACATGCCTCAATTCCATTTCTCCTCTAGGAGAACTTACTAGCACTCAATTTTTCATTAATGCTCTTCGCAATTTATATGTATTCACAAACTGACATGATATGAATGAATGCGTAGCACCGGAATCAAACAATACTGTAGCAGGATGTGAGTTAGCAGAAAACATACCCAAAACCACGTCAGGAGCATCCTGGGCTTCCTCCACTCCAACATGGTTGACACAACCATGCATCACATTCTGGCGAGGCTACTGCTGCTGATTGTTGTTGCCCTGGGCCTGTGCTTGGCCTTGCTGCTTCTTAGGGCACTTGTTGGCAAGATGCCCAAAGTTGCCACAACTGAAGCACAGACCAATGTTGCTTGACCCTTGGCCTGTTCGGTTCTTCTACTAAGGCTGGTTGTGGTTGGGTCGCTGCTGCTGCTGGAAGTTGGGATGAGACTGCTGCTGCGCTAGCTACACTAGCGGCTTGTATAACCTTGCAACCTGTTTCTGCATCTTCTGCTACGGCCTGTGTTGCTGATTCTATTGTTGGCCTTGTCCTCCATAGCGGAACATAGGACCAGTGGTAGCAGGGTTGACGCGGTGGCGGGTGTTACCGCCAGAAGACTAGCCCTGCAGATGGCGTTTGCACTCTTCTCCCAAATTCTGGCGCTTCTTCTCCATTATGAAGGCTCTCTCCACTAGCTTCTGGAAGCTGGGGTACTCATTGGTTGAGAGGGCATACTGTAAACTAGCGTTCAGACCCTCAAGAAAGCAATCCTACTTCTTCTCATCCATGTCAACATCATTGGGGGCGTAGTGAGACAGCTGAGTAAATTTGGTGAGGTATTCCCTTACTGCCATGGGTCCTTGCTTCAGACTAAGGAACTCCCTCCTCTTATGCTTTACTTCACCATTGGGGACATGGTGTGCACGGAAGTTATCCTGGAACTCTACCCAAGTGATTTCCTGAGGATTCCCGTGAGCGGCAGTGTAAGCTGTCCACCACTCTTGAGCTGGTCCAATTAGTTGATCGGATGTCAAGAGAACTTTCTCCGTTCCATTACACTGAGCTATCTGTAGCTTGCTTTCAATTGCCCTCAACTGGTCATCTGCTTCCATGGGCTCCATTGCCTGAGAGAAAGTAGGTGGCTGGGTGCTCAAGAAAGTTTTGAGCCTGGACTGCGATTGCTGCGGCGGTGCTTGCTGAGCTTGGGGTTGCTGGTTGATGTTTTGAACCAAGCCTTGAAGAAGAGTCATCACTTGATTAGCGTCCATGAGGGGTGGTGGGGGAGGAAGGTCGCATTGGTTAGCAGTGTTGTCGTTGGTGTTGTCATTGACATTGTCGTTGTTGTTATTGTTGACGTTGTTGTTGGTGTTGTCATTGACGTTGCTGTTGCGCCTGGTGTTCACCATCTGTTGTCGCCAAGGTACAGGAAGCATAAGGGAAAAGAAGTGCGGAAAACAACACAGGAACAGAAAAGAACAGATAGGAACATATAGAAAGGACTCCCAACTATTATTATATTATTAATTGATGAAATGCAGAGGGGAAACCCCCACATCACACCAACAATCAATCAAAGATCCAACTCATAACATAGATCACACTACAAACTCAAGCACAAGCACACACATGAACAGACAACACAAGACAACTAGGACACACGGGACTAAATGACTTATTCAGCTAGGGACATCCTCCTAGCTCGACTCTACTCCTAGCCTGCTCTTCCTGAAGGGCCTGCAACATCTGCCTGATGAAGCCTCTTGCGCGGAGGGGAACGGAGCGGTGCAGGTGTGGGTGCCGGTGCTCATCGGGGTACTGGTCAGGGTCCTCCAGCATCATCTCCAGCTCGTAGATCATTTGCTCATGCTCAGCGTGGCACTGGTGTAGATCCTCCAACTCATCGAGTGCTCTGTCCAACTCGGCGTAGAGAGCGGCGGTGAGGTGGACCTGCTCTCTCAAACGAAGATTTGCAACATTGCCAATGGACGCAAAGGTGACCTTCAGGCTGCCTGACGGGCGCTACGGGAACTTCTCGAACTGGGTGTGGTTGTGGCTGAGCCTAGTGGGCAGCGTCCTCGATCCCTGCCTCGAACATAGATCTGAGAGCAGTGGCGGTGTGGACTCAGCGAACTCGACGAAGACCATCGTCGGAGGGCTTCTCGAACATGGTCACCTCCACTGATTAGGAGTAACCACATCCTCCAAGCGGAACCCTGATGCCTTTGAAGAGGGGAGCGTCATGGTAACCAAGACCCTGTAGCAGGTACCACAACATTCGGGCGAAGTACCCAGCCAGCTGCTCGTCGGAGTAGAACTTAGCTGGGGGTTGGTGCCTCCAGACTGCACCAGCAGGAACCTCCACCTCTGGAACCAGCACGCGCTTGTGCGGGGTGATCTTCATGTAGGCCATCTAAAATTTTGAAGAGGACAGAAATTAGTAACCATTTTATAAAGAGCAATAGACAGAGAAAGGAAAAACTGGAAGAAAAATAGTTTTCCAAAAGTAATTTGTACAAAATAGTTTTCCAAAAGTAATTTGTACAAAACAGTTTTCCTTAATACATCCATTCTATCTAGGTTGCGTCCTACGGTCAACATGGCTCTAATACCACTTCTGTAACACCTAGTTTCGAAAGAACAAAACTGGGCACAACACATATATGCCAGGATCAAGTTTCATACATATGCTTACTTCATTAGTGTATCATTACAGTGCCAAGATTACAACGATAATTAATTATTACAAAAGGACCCGAGGGTCTAAAAGAAAACCCAGTGGAACTTAAAAAGAGGTCTTCGGCGCTAGCAGGGCCTCCATCACCCATAGGCGTCGACCGGGGGCACTCTAGCCTAGAATAGCAGCTACGGGTCGAAGTCGTCCTCATCCAAGGTAGTGGCTTCATTGACGGCTTCTGAACAATAGAATAATGCAAGGAAGGGGACAACGGGTGTGAGTACAAAAATGTACTTCGTAAGTGGAGGGAAACATGATATGGGGTTTAAGTTAAGGAAAGGTTTAGACATGGGTTAACCACACTAAGCAACCTTAATCTATGATTCTAACAATAGGCATCCTATTTACTAAGTGAAGACACAACTATGACAAAAGGATTGACTCATCGGATTTTATCTGACTACCAAGACTCACCAGGTAATTCCATTACCCGGCTACCCAACCAACTAGACCAACCCTGATTTGAACTAATCCTGAAGAAGTCCAAGTTCGCTCTTGACCGTGAGCATGGCTGATCAATCAGTTTACACTCTACAGAGTTTGCACAGCTTTCCCCACAAGTCATGATTCCCATGTTGCTTCACACTTCTGGGGTGTGGAGTCGAGGTCTCAGTACAAGGCCTTTACAAAGTTCCAACTAACCTGCAGGCGCCCACTGAGGTTTCACCGCTAACAGACGATTCCATCACTGCAGAGGCCCCCTCTTGTGCCACATAACAGTCCAATGGTGCCCGTAGAACCAGAGGGGTGGTTAATTAATTGGCCAGGCCATACCCATTTAGACCTCGTGGTTGTTCGAAATGAACTTGGTTACATGTTCAAGAATCGGTCCTTAGGACCCCACACAGGAACAACCACAACCAACTGTGCACTACCGGCACACGTGCATTACCGCACCAACCTTGACAATCATTCTGTTAGGATCCCTATACCATGTTGCTACAAAATTACCCTTTCCCAATTCTTTTTCCATGATTCATTAATCAAGATTAACATTTTTCCCAACCATGACTGCACTAGCATACACTACCCATTTTATCTCATGGTGAAACAACGACGACAAGGAAAATGGATTCAAAAGTAATAAACCCTAACATGGGATTTCATATTTAGGCAAGCATGCATATTGAAGGATAAAAACTACACCTGTAAATCCTTAAACAGGGACAAAATGTTCAAGAACACTTGCCTTCGATGGGGTGCTGGTCAAAATCTTCGAAAGCTTGGTCTTGAAGATTGCCGAACTGCTCAAATCAACAAACCAGAAAAAGCACACACAATGTAAATCCTAGGAACAGTACACCAAATAGTGCTACATATAGATAAAAACCCTATAAAAAGATTCTACACACCGCTACGAACATCTGGGCATGAAAATCAACTAAATCGGAGCTACGAGCAAAAAGTTATAAGCTTTTGAAGTTATACGGGCTATTCTGCAAATTTTACTTGAATTTCAGAGAAATACTGAATTGATTTTATACTAAAAAATGGATTTATGATGCAATAAAGATTTACTGAATTATTTCTCTATTTAAAAAGCCATGGAAAATGTCTACGGGCCTCGTGGACCATGGCCTTATGGCCGGTCCACGGTCCACTGTAGACCAGGGTTCAAAGGGGTAAGGGGCTTCTAATCTCAATTGTCGGTTTTGGATTGAGCGGTTGGGCTGTAAAAGGGGTGCTGGCTAGCAGTGCGGGATGGGGTCGACGACGGGGAGGGGGGAGACCGGAGCTCACCGAAGATGTGCGAAACCGAGCATCCGGCCACGATTATGACGGCGAAAGGTGCAAACTAGAGGGGGGCGGGGGGACGGGGAACCTCACCAAGGGATCGGCGGCGGCGGCGGAGGTCGGAGGATGGCCGGCCACGGAGAAAGGCGGCGGCCGGCGGTGAAGCAAGATGAAGACGGTGTCCGACGGCGGGATAGACTCCAAGAAGCGTCGGGATGCATTGCACAAGGACCTACGACACCATAGAGGCCAAAATCGAAGTCAATTAGGGTGTGGCATGGTAGAATTAGGGGCGGTAGCGAGCTCTTACCGGCAACAATGACGGTGATGGCGTGGAGCTCGAATCCGTGCACAACAAATTGGAAAAATGGGTGCTTTAGGTGGAACAGAGAAAGGAAGGTGAGGGTGAGCTTAAATAGCCGAGGGAGGGAGAGGGGAGGGCGGATTTGAGAGAAATGGCCAGCGGCCATAAATGCCATAATAGCTTCCATTTTCAACGAATTAGAGAGCAATCAATGGGGAAAACGGCTGGGAAGGGGGAGAGGAAGGGAGAGGATCATGGTGGTGTGCTTTGATTGGAGAATAAATGTGCGGGGAGGCTTGGATTCGATCGGGCGCGGGTGGATTTGGGGGAGACTCAGGGCTCGGTCAGAGGAGGAAGAAGGCGAGCCGCAGCGGGCGGCTCGGGCTGGGCCCGCTTGCCAGAGAGAGAGAGGGTGGGGAGGGAGTGGCTCGGTGGGCTGGGAAGGCCGGCTCGGCCTCGGGCCGGCATGGGGAAGGCATGGCGCGGCCCAATCGGAAGAAGGGAGGGGAGAAGAGATGGGCCCAGGGAGAGGGAAATCGGTCTGAGAGAGATTTTCAAATTATAAATTCCTTTTCCAATTTGATTTTCAACATATTTTCAAAAGGGGTTTAAATGAGCGATTTCTAGTGAGTTTTTGCAAACTTTTTTCATGCATAAAAACCTTATTGTATCTACAATAGCATGAATTTAACAAATATTTAACCTAGGAAAATTTAAATTTAGAAATTAATTTCCCTACTGAACAAAATTGCAACCACCTATTTAAGTTCTAGCAAAATTTTAAATTATTGCAAAAGTTGAAATTTACGGTGTTACAGCCATGAAGGAGAGGCCAGTGAAGTCCTTGGCCTTTTTCTTGTTCTTCGCTTGTGGTTCCTCCTCCTGCGAGCTCTCCTCCTCGCTTGATGAGGTGTTGATGTCGCTGAGAGCTACCACGAACGCCCTAGAAGCCGTCTTGGCTGGCTTCTTAGCCGTCTTATTATGGTTCTTCTTGAAGAAGGACTTTTGGTTCTTTTTGTACTTGTTATAGTCGTGGTCGTTGTCCTCTCTCTTTTTGAGCTTGGCGCAGTCTGCCTTGAAGTGAGTGGTATCACCACACTCAAAACAAGCATGGGAGCCCCCTCTTCTCCAGTCTCTCCTGTTGTTGTAGAAACGGATGAACTTCATGATGAGAGAAAGATCCTCATCATTCATTGTATTCAACTGCTCTTTTGTGATAGAAACCAAGGAAGGTGTTTAGTCCAAAAAACTAATGCCATGTTCTGAGATAGTGGATTTTAGAGGCCAATCTGAGCCGTCTTGGCTATCTTGTTAGACTTGAGCTTGCTGAAGAGTTCATCACAAGTTAACGTGTCGTAACTTGGTGACTTTTCAATACTCAAGATCTTCACTTCCTATATGCTATGGTTAAGAGCAATGAGAAGCTTGATCACCCTCTCATGGTCAGAGAAGGGAAAACACCAATAGATCTAAGGTTGCTCATAATTCTATCAAAACGAACAAACATAGCATCGAAAGATTCACCGGGCGTTCCATAAAATTTGATATTCTTGATTGTAAGTGCTTTTGTGTCTGGCCTTAATCTCATTAGTGCCTTCATAGAGGACACTCAGAGTATTCCAGATCTCACATGCAGTATGGAGGTGCTAAACCCTGTCAAACTTATTCTTACTCAGGCTAGTGAACAAAATATCATGGCCTTGTTATTAGCCTTATATTGTTCGATTTGAACTAGAGTAATGCAAGCAGCAAGGATCTCGTAGTTGGAACCAACTACTTCCCATATTTCACATCCTTAGCTTAAAAGATAAGCCTCCATGCGCACCTTCCAGTACGAAAAGTCTCTTCCATTGAACAACAGAATCTTCCCACTACTCTCTATGTCACCTACAGATCACAAAGCCAGTTATGTTCAATAAGTGAGCAAACCGGCTCTGATACCAATTGTAGGGCCGAGAATAGCAAATAGAGGGGGTGAATAGTCACCTTAAAAATTTCTTATGAAATAAATAGCCTACTCCTTGTTCACCGAATCCTCCTAAAAAATGCACAAACAGAAGTATAAAATTTAGAGAGACAAAGTGAGAAGGAAAGTTCTAAGACAACATAACTCCACGGATGTAATATGAACCATAGTCTATATTCAAGACCATTTTCATGTGTTTTTAAGCACAAAATCTTGAGACTTGAACGAAGAATCTCTAGTATTTAAAAAATACGTAGTGGTTCCTGCACTATGCAGGACGTCCTGCCTCCACGTCCTGGAGACTACCCCTAAACTTTGCAGAAATTATCCGCCTCATGCTACTCCATAAAATACTCGATTTTCTTCCCTCTTCACCCGTTCGGCCTCTCCCCGATCGGGCATCACCCTTCTACCCACCCCTGACCTCGCTCTTGTGATTCTCTCCTACCGTATCGCCTTGAGCCTGAGCACTTGAGGGGAGTCGGGAACATTCACGAAGCATCGCACCAGTGTCTCCCACCGTGCGTCGACCATCTCCAACTCGCACCGCCACCTCAAATCGACCACCACGATCCGCGCAACCCTCAAACCCTATCTCTACCACAGGGGGCAAATACATAAGGGATTCGAGCATAGGAGCAGCAGGAGGATGGAAGGACGATTAGGGCAAGATGGTAATGCCGGAATTGTGCAACTATTCACCGGAGAGGATGCTCACGGCGTGGGGAAAAGAGGTGGAGGAGATGGAGCTACAGGTTGAGTTCTGTGCGAACTGGAGGAGGAGAGAACTTGAGACCTCCAAATTGGAGAGGAGGAAGAAGAGCAGAGCCACACCAGCCCTCGAGCCCACGTCCTCTGGCCACACGACGTGCGAGCACATGAGGGACTCGGGCGGCCATGGCGTGCGCTGCCACCCCTCTGTCTTACCGTGAGGAAACCCTCACACGGGAGAATCCAAGGATGAGGCCAGCAATCTGGGCTTGTGTGGCCACTCGACCCATGGTCTTGAGTAGTGTTCTACAGGAGCAAAAAAAAATCATGTTGGAACACAACCAAACCATGCATGAAGCCATCACATGCAAGGCATGTGCAATTTACTAGTAATGCTAAATATAGTCACCGAAAGAAGCAAATCTCTAAGTTGATCGTCTAGAGACAAGGGGATTCAAGATCCTCTCAAATACATGAGTATATAAACATTTATGTCTCTAGCAACAGGAAGAATAACTTCCTAAGATTAAAAAATCGCAGCTCAAAGGAAAAAACAAAAATCAACAAGAAAATCACAATCGAAACTTGTAAACTTGCAAAGGAGCCAATAGAAAGAGACTAAAAGGAGGGGAATTCAAGCATATACAAAAATATAAACTTCATTACTCAAAGAGGTCAGCGCTATTTTAGTGGATTACAAGGATTTCTCTCTCAAAAACTCTCACCTATTACATAGGCTAAGCACTAATCCTACTCTCCTCTAAAACTCTAGCACTAGGCTCTCAAATGGGTGGCACAAGGGGCTTAAGTGGCTGGTTCATACTTTCTTATAGCCATAAACCTCTATTTATAGGCTAGAAAACTTGATCCCTAAGTTTTCTAACTTGTTACCAAAATATCCCTCTCTTGTAGTACACTTCTACCTGTCACCAAGAGTATTTTAGTTCATCTTTTGCTCCGTCCATTGAATGGCCACGACGCCTTCACAACTTAGCTTCGCCTTAACTCAAGTTTTGTGATGTTGCCACATACTCCTCTAATCCTCCTACAGTTTTGAGACCTAATTGTGAAACCCTCTGCATGCTTCTCAAAGCGTGACTCGTCACTTGCTTACACCTTAAACAAGCACTCTGATGTCGATACATGTAGTCCATCTTGCGATCCTGACCGCCGATAAATCTCTCATGTTCCCGATCCCTCGAGCTACCTTGTCATTTGTACTGGCATCCCTTTCGCTTGAATTTGTCAACACGCTATCGTCATCCTCCATTTCATATTTTTCTTTACTTACACATGTACAGCTAGGATCACCATTGACTCCATCCAGCCTCCTTGATCGTGCAGCACCAAGCACCCGCTTAGCCCCGATCACCCGCCGTCGACCAATAAGTTGCATCTGTCACTTGTATACTATAAGACAAGCAAACATATTTCTTCAACTCTAACTCCAGTTAGTCAATAATTAAAATGCTCAAACCAGGCTCAAACAATTCAAAATTTAATAAACCAAATCGATATTCTTATCAATTACTTATTACATATAAAACAAAATATATTTCAATTTCACCATGCATGACAACTGTTGCATGTAATATAAGCTTGTGTCGGTGATAAATATTAGTGGGTCCTGGTGCTGTTTGCACGGAGTTGTTTACCACTGACACACAATGACACACATACACGCGCAGACTGCTACATACATGCATGACTCGCTCATTATAAGCTACAGTTGCATCAGTGCGAACTTCACATGGAAGTCTCCGAAAGTTCTAAAGTAGTATTGCAAATTCAATTGGATGTATGGTTCTCTGCTACTACAGAACTAGTTATAAATTATGTCTTATTAGTGTCGATTCACCCAAAATTGATACTGATGGAGTATAACTATCAGTTCGTAGCAAAACCAAGCATCCACCTATCCATTCAGACAAAAACTGGCACTGATAAATAGTATCACTGCCGCTAATACTAATCAGCAGTGATGCTAGTCCGGACCTGAATTTTCATTTCACTGCCATTTCGGCTCATCAACCTCCTCGTACGCGTCCGTCGGCTCTCTCTATCTTATCTTTTCGCATGACTCACGTTCGGCTCTCTCTCCCCCTTATCTCTTCGCTCTCCATCGGCTCTCTCTCTCTCTCTCTCTATTCTCTCTCTCGCTCTACCGCATCGTAGCTGGCCCTACGCGAGGCGGATGGATCTAGGCAATGTGGTGGAGGGATCCAGGGAGGAGGGATTAGGATGGAGGAATCCAGGGCGAGCGTGTGCGGCGATTGAGTGGGTGTGGTGGCAGAGGAATCCAGGGTGAGCGTGTGTGGTGATCGAGCGGGCACGGTGGCAGAGGGATCGATGTGGCCAAGCAGTGGTGGAGGGATCCAGACACGTGCGGTGGCTAAGTGATGACAGAGAGATCAGGCACGTACGGCTGCTGAGGGATCCAGGCATGGTGGCCGAGTGACAGTGGGGTCTAGGCGTCTGTGCATATGCTATGGCAGCAGTCTTCAAGCCGCTACGTTATCTTATTTTGCAGGTGCGCCTGGTAGTGGGCGGCGGCAATGGCGATAGAAGCGGTATCCGAGCCAGCTCAATTTCGAGCTGGTTTGGATGCCGCTCCCACCACCGCCAATTTTCTCCTTTTTATTCTATAGAAATAGGAACACTATCGAGTGGTCAACTACCACTTATAGTAACCAACTATCACTGCCGAGTAAAGAGTGCCGGTTGAAAAACCGATATTGAAGTTATTTTTCAACTGACACTGACCTGCTTTTTTTATAGTGCCCCTCCGTGCTGTTAGTTCTGTTTTGCATTCTTTAGGTTGCTTCTTACTATACATGTAATCCTAAAGACATTGTAAAAAACGATTTCTACTTGTCGACTCATCGCAAATAGTTGCCATTCTAGCTATAAGATTCATTAAGTCTCGTACGTTCTCGTCCCTTGACCTGTCTTTTTGCTAAGTAGGCAATCTAAATCGTGTCACTTCATTCTTCTTCTCCGCCGAGGATTTCACTGATGTCGCAACATTAAGAAATGGCTAGTTAAGACGGTACCAATGTAAACGACCTTAAATCTAATGAGGAGGCATTACGTGCATCAAAATAACTAAATTAGGTATCTTAGCAACACGGATGAGGAGCAATAGTTAAATTGAGAGAATATATATGAGCTTTCATAAGAACCACTTGATCTTATCAAATGGCAAAACGTTTAGAACCATCTTTCCATCTAAAGTAGAATTAAAGTATATGGTGGAATGAGGTGTCATCCAAACTAAGACACAAAATGCTAAGATAGTGATCAAGGAGTGGGTGGCAAGTGAAGAGGTGAAGTATATCATGCCAAAGGTATGCCTCAAGTTCTAATATTGTCAAAGAAACCTAGTGACTTTCTTATCATTTGGGCTGTTGACTCCATCTTAGGAGTCACCCAGATGATAGATATGAAATTCACTAGGAGGCATGATATAGCTCATATGCATGTATCGGTCCTTTGACCCAAATCTTCTTCCAAAATATATTGATATGGTTATTGGTAACTACTTGTATGAATTGTAATTTAAGGTGGAGCCAAATGAGAATGAAGCAAATCCAATACCTATATATATATATGAGCAATGCAGATGATAAGGATGAGAATAGTGAGAATTTTCCATATTATCGGTAACCGCTCGTTTTATCGGTAACTGCTCGGTTTTCTTATTTATCGAGCGGTTTTCTCGATTTTCAGTGAACTTCAACAAAAAACCTAAAAATTGGCTCAATCTTGTAAAATCAATAACTAATTCATCTAAGCTTCAAATCAAGTGAAACAAATTATGTTGATTTCCTTGTAACATGATCTACATGATAAAAGTATTTATACTCATAGAAAAGTTGAAAATTTTCTGTGAGAAAATGTATTTGATACACCAAGTTAAATGCATAGTTTACTCTTTGCTAATCCAAAAATCATGAAACTAATTTTGTTAGTCTTCTTACATGATGCTATGTCTTTTAAAAATACATGAAACTCATGAATTAGTTATTGTAACATGCAGGATTGTGTAAATATGTTACCATTAGATTAGTTCATAACTGGCCCATCACACCTCTAAAATAATAGTAGATATGAAAGGTTAATTACATTACTGTTTCTTAACATTTTCACTTTATGCTTGTGAACTTTGTAAAAATCATAGAGAAATTAATAAAACCCTAAATTAAGTGAAATTAATTTTAAAGATCTTCTTAAGATACGTCTTACACAAGAAAATATGTGTTTGCATGTTAAGCTTTTCCTTAACATAAGTTAATAGCTAAGCTACGTTGGATTCGCGCAGGAGCAAAAGACAGGCCGACTCGGTGGACCAAGAGTCCTTGGAGCAGGCTGCAAAACTAAAGTCAGGCTACAACCTGGATGATACTACAATGACAGGTAAGCCATATTTGTGTATTTTTTCGTTGTTGAATGAGCATATGATTTCTAATATTAATAGCGTTGGTGTTCTTTTGGGTAATGCAGTTAATCATGTTGTGAATTCTATTTCTTCTATTAAAAACAAAGAATTAGAACATCAAAAATAATGTAGAGAGAATAGATAAGTTATCAGAAATGCTTGGAAAGGAAGCAAAGAAATGAAGGATGAGGAGGTGTTGGATCATCTCGTTTTAAGTCATTTATGTTATGATCTAATGGATGAGGTGATGGATGCGGGCAATGATCATTTATGTGATCAACAAATTCTCCCGGTTAAGGCCAAAACATTATCTCCTAAAATTAATGGAATTCGAGCTTGTAGTAGTTCCGGGAAAAACAAATATAATTCTTGATGAAAAGGGTTTTTTGGAATAGCAATGGGTTTAAGAACCCAAAAAAACATAAATAAATCTCAGATTTATCTAAGGAACAAATATTCAAGTTCATAGCTATTTAAGAAACGGGAAGGGACAACTTCTCATAAGCTCTTCTTAAGAACCTTTTTGGAACAAAATAATTTATATGGTAGAGTAAAGCACCTAGAGGAAGATCAATGGGTATCTTGTTCAGGATAGATTAAGACACTTTTGACATATGAGGTATTGCAGAAGGTGATTATATATTGGTCTTTACATAAGCTGATACTAATAATACTTATCAGTGTCGGGTTTTACTCGATGGATGGGTTTTTATCTGATTGTGTTGCGAATCGGTACTGATACACTATCAGTATTGGTTTTAGCCTAACTGGTACTAATGAGCCAGCACAGATGACTCTTTTTTTAGTGCTAGCAAGTTAAGGGATTCTTGCCGTTTTGTGGGGTCTGAACTTAAATCTCCAATTTTCATATTGTGTCTCCTCAATTTGGTCAGGTTTGAAGGCTGGTTGGCAAAAGCAGTCTACAAACCGTACTAGTTATTTGAATTTCCCCTTTTTTATATATTTTGCCGTAAGGAACATCGTCTATGTATATGATGCTTCTAGAAGCCAAGAAATAGTCCTTAGTGCTTCAACTAATTTACAATCGCCTAGTTTTGTCGAGCTACAAATTTTTAAGAGTAACTGAGTAAGTGAAAGATAGGCTTTACTGAAGCATGCGAAGAATGCCATAATTACTGGGGCGTGCACTGGCACGCATTTGGCTGGTTTTACCGTAGCTAGTTAAAAAAGGTGAAAGAATTACAAGCTAAGTGTGCTGTGATAATAGTGTACTAGTTTATGTCTGAGTAGAGATGAGACGCCGTGCATGTCGGCACAGTTTGGTCCCTTCGTGGCATGCTCACTACGCATGATTAGCTCATCGTGCCAGCATAAGTTAACTCTAGAAAGACTTAAGTACGTCGTACTTATCATCTTATATTTGTGTCTCTCATACTCACATATATCTCTTATACTCTATATCATCTGACAATACTTACATATTTATTTCTTACTACCTTATGCTTGTGTCTCTCATATTTACAAATTTGTATCTTACCATCTCTAACAAAACAAAAATAGTCTTAATGTCTCATGTTTTTTTATCAGAGATATTAGAGAATAAATACTGAAAAATGATCATACAGAACGTGTCGTGCCCTTTTTATACTATGCTGGCACGGACACAACCCGAGCCATCGTGCCATGTCGGCACACCCACAATGCTAATATACTAGGCACAACATGACCTCACAGTCGTACTGTGCCAATCCGATCCAAAATATTTCGTACCATATCGTGCTTTAGGTCATACCAAAACGTCGTGCGTGAGCAGCTCAGAAATAGCACGGGCCAAGTCCAGCTCTTTGTCCGAGTGAGAGATAAGTTACATGCAGCTGAGCATGCACCAACCTGCTTTCGGAAAGGAGGCAGCACTCACAATAGATTATGGTTTACGGCGGCCGGCGCCGTCGCGTTTTCTTTCGAATGAAGAGAGGGATCGATCGGCGGCTTCATTGCAAAGCGAAAAGCCTACCGGCATTGAGAAAATGGGGTGCTATAGAAAATTCGGCTGCGCTTTGGCTGCGCTTTCTGGCAATCGATCGGCCCAAAGTACGTCTAAGCATATGGAAACTCCCACTTTTCAGGGGTGTTTCCAAATGTACTAGAGGATAAAACCATAAGTCTGCTAGCTAATTTCCACTAGTCTAAAATGCTCCAATGGTAGAGGCTTCCAGGACTCAAATCGGTGATAACGGTGGTTAGATGTTCATCTAACTGTCAAAACAATACGATAAAGCTTTGGAATAAAAATCAGTCTGCGGTTAAATGAAAAGACCAGAAATGTAAACGAGCGAGCTGCCAGGCCTCACCAGTGCCCGATCGCGCCGGTGCATCATCGATCTTTTCCGACGCTGGGGCACCACACAACACCACCCAATGATGACTACCCATGTTTCGCAACATGACGCGCCAACAGTCAACCCCTTGGACTTGCACCCACGGACGCACCCCAAACGCAACCCAAACGCAACAGAATTTTGATCTGCGCCGCGCGCCGAAATCATTGCACCAATGAACGGTCACGCGCCACCGCGACAGTGGCCGAACTGCCTCGGCGCCGGCGTGGAGGCTTGACCCTGGCAGCTCGACAGCACACGTATCCTGCAATGGCGAATGCTACAGGCCAAGAGGCTTTCAGCAGTGCATACAATCGAGATGACCGCGATGGAACTGCAAACTGATTGAACGGTCCCGCAAGTCGATCGATCTGACCGGTCATTTTCGGATCATCGGGGACAATTGGAATTACGATCTGTTTCGGATCGTTGGACAGTGATCCAACAATGCGTCTAATATTTGAACGGGTCTGCGTGGGGAGAGGGACGGCGAAGACGTTATCACATATGGTTGTTGAACCCAATCATAGATAGATTTAATTTCAATCTATGCAAAAATGTCTTTGTTTTCGCACTTATCACATACAGGTATTACTCCGTCTACATATAGATGGATCTAATTAACAACTGCGTCTATAATATAGTTGCACAACTATCAGTTTCATAAGTATCACAAGCATTACAGACGGATTTACTGTCGTAACCGTCTGTGTGTATATAATATGGCAGACGGGTTTTTTTTGCATAACTGTCTGTGTCTCTGAGATGGTTTTAGACGGGGATTGTAGAAACCGTCTGTGTCTCTGAGATGGTTTCAGACAGGGATGGTAGAAACCGTTTGTGTCTGGATTATAGTTTGAGATGAAGTTCGTAAGTAACAATCTATTTCATTTGACACACACTGACTTGAGGGTAAATTTTATAGACATGTTATTTTAAGAACCGTCTGTGTGTAAATATTTCAGACGTATTGGTATAAAAACCGTTTGTGTGTCCCTAGACCCCTCAACTCCAATTTTGCTCACAGATGACTATCTTCTAAACATATTACAATCTCATATTATGAACCATATATATATAGACAATTAATATAATAGACACATATGATAATGACAGAGCAAAAAATTAAACACAACTCATTATCAAAGTTACACAATATATAACTCATTTCCACACTTGTAAGGGACTCACAATAAAATAGTTCTACAATGTAGCATACACATCACATACATAACCAATCTGAATGAATCTCCTATTTTGGGTTTATTACTTCAGAAATTAAGAAAAGGGTGAGCCGTACTCGGATTTCAGCAAATATTGCAGTTGGTAGTGTAGTTGTTAGCAGTCTAAAAGTCTATCAGTATGGAAAATATATAATTAATTAGCATATGTAGATGAATATTGACCTTAAAAGTGATGATGTACAACCTTTGGATCTTGGTGGCTTCTCATTTTAGTGATGTGTTGTATGGGGTAGGCTATGTAGATGCTACATGCGTTGGCCAATGGTTGCTGGTAACACTAGAAAGTATAGAAATATATTTCTATAAAGTCAGTAGGACACATAGTAACAATAAGAATGTATTTAAATTTTTTTAGTATACCGGGTATTTGAAGGAATGGTTCAATTTGGTTGGTCCTTTCGGCTGTGGACTTCGTTTGAGGCGGATGTATGCATTGAAAGATCAACATGTACGTAACAACAATATATATTTAAGTGCTACAAGAGGTAAATAACCTTAAATGAATTAAGTAAAGTCTGAGAGAACTCATGTGATAAGATTGTGCCATGTAGCATAGTTACGTGGTTACGACTTTATGGAATCCATGTACCAAACCTTGTAAACATTAGAAATTATGACCATTAAAACCCAATGACTACCCAGGTTATAGGGAAACATAAAGTATTCTGTGCCCTTGAAATGCGATATTTGATGTATAAGGTGTTTAGCGACCCTTGTCTCATCAACCTTAACGCTTTGTAGGGAGAGAATATTGGTGTCAAGATATGCAACATGTTTTTTTCACCCTATTTTCTTGTATCATGTTCCTATATATACGTAACAAACGAGTTAGATGTCGTATATATATATATACGACATCTAACTCGTTCGTTACGTATATATATATGTATGAGTGATTGAAAAGTGCACTTGAAAGTCCTTACAATGCGAAGACCCTCAACAGTGACATGTCCAGTGCATCAAGGGTAAAGAGGTCATAAATCATTGAAGCCGATAGGGAAGTAGTCTCCGTTGCCATGGTAGAAATGGTTTTTGGCAAATTTGACAAAGACTTTTGCCCTTCTCCTCTTGCATTGATCCGCGTAATCTTTACGGAGAATCGTACATGCAGGATCAGTCAATGTGAGTTCAGTAGTAGAAAGGATAGGCTCTTCATACTTGAATTTTGGGTTTGTACAACAGTCCATGATTGGCATATGAGGCTCTTCCTCGGCCACCTCTTTCTACCTGACATCTTGTGGTTGTTCTTGGACCACCTCTTTCTACTGGACATATTGTGCTATTGTTTAGCCACCTCTTGCTGCACAATAGGTTGCACGACATCCTATTGTTGCATTTGATGTTCCTAGGTCTCCGTCTCAATGGTCTTGGCTTCAGGTTTCCTAGCAAGTTCACAAAACACTATCAGTGTTGAAAATGCTACAGGGGGTGGAGGTGGATGTGTGGGAGCAATCAGTGGCAGGGAAAGAATGCTAAGCACTGGATGGTTAAACTACATGTCACTCTTCTTCCGTTTGATTCTCAGTATGAGTGCCTCCCCTAGAGTTGAGATCTCATCATTAGGTGGGATCTCCAACTTTTGTGCCATGAACCTGGGATGGACTATATCCACTGTATTGCCTTGCCACACCTCAACATAATGCAACATCTTCTATAATGGATGCACCTGACCCCTTGCAACCTCAATGGTGAAAGTGTCAGGCCTAATGATGAGGGCACATGGCATGGGCCCGTCGAGGTCACCTATGGGTGAGTGGCAGCTCTGCTCCACCTCAATAGACGCACAACTACTCTTTCCCAGAACAACACTGCTTCCACTGACTGGAACATTATGAAGTTCATGTTCCTGCAGCATGGTGGTCACACGGACGAAGACTTCCTTAGTGACCTCTACCTGAATCATCTGAGATAGCTGCTCAATGTCCACTGTAGGACCCTAACCCGGGTTCTTCTGTACCACCTGTATCAGTCCCTGGATCAAGTAGTTGATACGCATAGTACAATAGTTGGAGTATCATAGACAAATTTCGTATGTAATTACTAAGGTTCAGAGTAAAAAAGGTTACAACCCATATTGTATATTACAAACATGGCTGAGAGGGCAACAAAACACAGCAGAAAGCAAAAGCCCAAGCCACAAGCAGCTTAGGGTGCGAACATGACTTCTAAGACTACTGTTCATCCCCGCCTTCACCTCCGGCAAAGTCGACATCGACTTCCTCATCTAAATGATAGCAAGAGTGAGTAAGAAAGGTACTCAGCAAGCCCTATACTACTTCAAGGTGTTGATAAATACATAAAGGGTTATTTAAGGATGAGGCTTTACGGTTTAGTTTTAAGCGTAAAGTAGTTTATGTAGGTATTAAATTGTATCATCTATTATTGGCTTTAAAATAGTTTAAATAGTTCAAAACCAAGTAACAAGCTATATCTGGAGTTTTTCGGTCCTAGGAGGGGCTACACCCCACTCCGCAGTCTCTATCATCACATCTCGTGTACATCTAGTATAGCACAACTTCTGGCGGATCGAGCCAGAAATCTCATCACATGGACATCTAGTCCACACACACATTCATCAAGACACATGCACTCGGAGTCTATTCAAGCGTGACCATGCCTTCGTATGTCTATGACCGTGGACACGGCTATTCGAATAGGTTTACACTTTGCAGAGATTGTACAGCTTTACTCGTGCGATATGCTCAACCTCCAACCGTTGCAAGCGGAGGAATTAATCATACCGAGACACTCCATTCACCTTTCCCGCCGGGTTTTTCTATGAGATTTACCCCCAACTACTAATGGTCTTGTATTGAACGTTAGATTCTCTTTTTAAGCATTTGTCAGTCTCTGCACATTCAAACCGAGGGCCACATAGTCACTTGACTACTCACTTCTCTCAGCCTCCTAGTATGATGTCCGACTCAGTCTAGTAATGAACACCACATAGGTGACTCAAGCCCCAGGGAGAATCCTCATCTAGAGTACTACTCCATTTGTCCCCGCCAAACAGTTTTAACCCATTTTCACACACCTCCCACCATATCCCACATGACATCACGGATTTCACAACCATCAAGGATCCATGGTATATGAGATTAACATTGACGACAGTAATTCTTATCACCTAGGAGAGGTGTTTTAAAGGTGACGTCTCCGAGGAGAGGTGTTTTAAAGGTGATGTCTCTGAGGAGACGTATTCAATCCTAGGCATGCTAGATATCAAGACGTCATATCTCATTAATATAGATAACAACAAGTAATCTTAGGATGATATGTACTTTGGATAATAATCTTTATGGCATGGCAAGTGTTTAATATGATTAACTACTACAAGTAGTTTGTAAAAGCACAATACATAGCACATGCAATATAAGTCCAGCTTTTGTTGATCCTATAGATTAGTTGAAAATATAGGTTCAATATGATCAAGGAGAGAGAACTTGACTTCTCTGAGGTTTTCTTCAAAGTCTTGGTTGTAGTTAGGATCTTCCTCGCTCCAGACGCTTCTGGCGTAGCACTCGCAGAATTCTAGCGGTTCTGCAATTGTTACCATGATCATTAACGGGATATAATAGGGAAGAATTAAATAACACCAAATGGAAAGCCAAATGAGCCCTAATTGGTATCACTGTGACGAATAGATAGATCTCAAATTCAGATGAATTTTGATGAAAGAATCACCAAAATCAGAGCCAGAACAGAGAAGTTATGACTCCTGAAAGATTTAATCTAAATTATATCAAGATATTATGAAATTGTACTATTCATGAGTGAGGCCCACTGAACAGTAGTCTAGGCCTACATGAACAGTAACTCGATGGGACCCACATCAATATAACCAGCTGGGTTGAGATAGGCTTGGACTGGGTTGAGTCCAGGCCTAGATGGGCCAGATTGGGCTTGGGCTACAGTGTGCTGGGTTGAACAGTGAATGCCCGCTCGGGTTTGGGCTGGTGACTAGCGGCCTATGGAGCTGGGCTGCCTATTGGGGTGCGACTAGCGAGCGGCTGGGTTGGCCTGGTAGGCCAGCCAATTCTGGGCCTGGGCCATGGCCGACTTGGCCAGGTCGAGCAGTACACGGATGGTGCGCGCGTGCGACGCTGCTGAGCGACGAAATGGATCGATTGGCGATGAGGAATCATGGCGGAGCCGAATCAGTGAGCTCACCAAATCCATGCTCCGGCCGAAGGTTCTGGGACTGGGACAGCGCTAGAGCAGCACCTCCCCCGCCCTAGCATGGTCTGGGCGACCTGCAATCCTATGGCTAGCTCCATGAGACTAACATGGCAAGAAGGCCAGCTGAGAAGAGGGCTAAGGGTCATTGGCTATGGGGAAAACTCATAGCCGCACGCGACTACACGAAAATAAGGCACGGGGATGGCTATACAGTAGCTAAGAGGATACACAAGGGGATGGGGATACTTACATAGCTCAAGGCTAGTGAGAAGCTAGCTGGCGACCGATGATGCAATGGAGTGGTGGTAGTGGAGGTAGCTCGGCTACCGGTGTGGGTAGGCTCCCATTGGTCTTCTAGCTAATAGAGAGTGGCATAGGGATGGCAGTGTCCACCTTGAGCTCCTAGGCAGCATGCGGACAGCGGGTTAGTGACGATGGAGGTGTGGTGGCATGAATGGCGATGGTGGTGAGGTGGCATGGTGAAATGAAGAGAGAGAGAGAGATCAGGGACTGATGAGTAATGTTGGCCTGATCTTCCGATAGGTAGCAATAAGTCAGTAGGTGGAGAACTCGACGTCGATGATCCAAAGGCTTCGACCCGAACAGATCGTCTCCCTTGCAATCACTACACCACAGCTCCGTTGGTTATCAACCGTGTCGCGCGATTGACCTCGCCAAGAAGGCTCAATCCCTGCAAACGTATCGAGAACACAAGCAAGAACGTAGAAGATGCAACTAAAATATTGCGAATAGAATTTAAGCACTCGAAGTCGGGGTTCCACAAATACTTACGGCGGCCTAGTCGGTCAGGAACAAGAGCGAAAATCTCACAATCTGTGTGTAGAACAATATCTAAGCAAAACCTAACCCTAATTAGGGTGGCGGCTACTGTATATAAAAGACTAGGGTCGGCCAAGGACCCCTGGATGCGTCCCTAATAGACTCCAACACGTTACACGGCCCAACGGCCCAAAAGATGGTGGCGCAGCACCCTGACAGATTCTGGATGTCCACTTGTTTCGACGATTCCTGTTGACTCAGAAAGAATTTGGACATGGGACTAGTCCAGTTGGAAAGCTTATCTCCTTAGATTTCCAACCATGTGTAGAACGTAAAAAACGGAGTCCGTATGCGTCCTGGGCGACGATTTTAGTGCAGGTTGGTCCTGGACTCTGAAACGAACTCGAACTTGATTGGACCTCCACCTTGGCTTGGGCGCCCTTGCTGTTCTTTTCCCGTGTTCCCAAGTAACAATACATCACAATTATGCAGTAGCATCCCTAAGGAACGAGCTCACCTCATGATTTAGTTGACATGCACGAGCTCGTGTCAATGGACCTATTGTTGGAGGAATACTCGGTGTGTGTGTATCCGAAAGAGTGATGTCCTCATCAGGGACCCTATTTATATAGGAGAGGGAGCACACACTGAGGCGGTGTGCGTGTGACATCAAGTGTTCGTCGGTGGGCAGTGCAGTGGCGAGGTGGCGGGTGGCGCTCACTGTTTTTTCTCGCGGTACAGGCACTCTGCGTCGACCATGTGCGTGTGCGGGTGTAAAAGTCGCGCAGCGCAGAGGCATGGGCGCACGAGCATGGGCAGAGAGAGAGAAGGTAGAGAGAGAGGGCATGGAGGCTGGGTAGGGATATTTTCCCAGAGGGGAAAATGGCGGCCCGCATGGTGTCGTGCTGCTGGAAGGAGGAGAAGGAGGCTGGACGGGCGGCCGACTGATGTGCGACTCGTGGACGGCCATGCAAGTGCGAGCGCACGTGCGTGGGCATGCTGTCTAGTGCGAGGACAAGCAAGCCGAGTGGTCCGAGCGGTGTGGTCGTGGCCTAGCGCGGGGAAGGAAGGAGGGGGGAAAGAAAGGAAAGTCGGGCCGGTTGCCGTGGGCCACGCGAGAGAGAAGGGAAAGAGGTTTGGCTTGGGAAGAGAGGAAAAGGAAAATGGAATAAGGAATTAGGTTTAAATTCAATCTGAGGTATTTAAATTTGGATTTGACTTTGGATTAATATAATTTAAATTAAACATATTTGAATTGTGATTTGGACTTAGATCTTGATTCTTGAGGGAGGATTCAAATTCAACTTGGATTTGGGATGAATAGAAACTAAGAATAGATTTGAAATTGAGAGACACTCAATTTGTGGTTTTCGAGCCCTTCTTGCATTGTGGTTTAAACATTCCTCCTTCTAAATTTCTTCTCAATGTGCTTGATCGGTATCAAATTGAACTTCATCACTTGAACCCCAACTCTATCACCATGCTTAGCATTGAGCCAAGTTTGAATCTTTTTTAGTACTTTTATAATTATAAACTGAAAAGTATCACTAAGAATAAATGTGTTGGGGGTGTGGTTTCCAATTGAGGAGTGGAATGAAAAGTCCTATATCTTGGTTCCCCTAACCTCTTCCTAGTCGAAAGACTGGAAGAATTTTTGGTTTTACGTCTTCAATCCTGACCCGATTGGTTTTTCTTTAGTGTATAGAGGTCTTTTTCCCGTCCAAAATCCTTCTTGGACACAAGAGCACCAAGAATCCAACCACACCACCTATTTCACCAACAGGATTGGCATGCTGAGGCAATTTGTCCTAACCAGGTGGCATGTGGCCAGAGATTTTATTAATAAGAGATTAAGTCCCTTGAAGGCGTGAACACGCCTGGCTTGGGAATACAGTGGGGATGAGGATGCTTCCAGGGATGTAGCCAGATGTAAGGCTTAGTTAGTACTTTTCCCCTTTTCGTTTTGCTATGAACATAGAGCTTTGTCGAGTAAACCTTTCTTTTCTTTCTCAGCTCTCCCTGCTCAGGATGTCATTGCTCGATTGAACAAGCTTTTCTCTTCTGGTGCACCAGAATGTGACATTCTGCCTTACTCCCTTGAGGATCCTCGACCAGATGTAAGGATTGTCTTAATGAAAAAAATAGGACCGGTTATCATCCATTTGATCTAACTTGTTTGTATGACCGTAGGCTCCAAGAACACATCCTTTTGAATGAGATTTTTGATCTCGACGGAACTTCTTCCACTAATGCTATCGATAAGGGGAAGGGATCAACCAATGAGGAGGCCGAGGGGTCTCTTCAATCGAAGAGATCGTCCCTGTCTTCTCAACTGCTGCTTGATTCGAGCCCTCTCAAGTGCAAGCGAAGGAGTCCTCGGGTATTGAAATAGAAGTCCTTATTATCTTCTTATTTCCTAAGCGGATACTTGAATGCATTCGATTGTGATGAGTGGCCTTTTGTTAGGGAACGGCGAGTGTATCCACCCAATTGCCTCCTCGAGCAACCGCCACTCTCAATGACCCGACCGAAAAGGTAACTCTTCTCGAGTTATCGATTTTTTTTCAGTCATTCTACTGATGACAAATTTACATGGGTGGTTTTTTAGGCGATGCCTGGTGCATCCTCGCAATTGCCAACTCGAGGGTTCGTCATGCTTGATTACTCGACTAGAGAGGTAATTTCAGTTGAATTATCACTCTTTAGTTGGTCATATTTTCACTCGATAATAAATTCTTATCGTCTGGTTCTTTGCAGCTTACTGATGTCTTGGCTTTGCCAGGTCCATGTGTAACTCCTTCACCAGCTTTGCTTGCCAAACCAAGAATGAAGTATGACCACAAAAAGGCCAAAGTCAAACATCATCTCGCACTATCCAATTTCAAAGAGGTTTATTCTGGATTCTGATTGGTCCACTGGCAATCTTTTTTTTCTTCACTTATTCTATTGATTTGCAGACTATCGACCGAGATGCAAACCAAGGCTACCAGTGCTTTGACCAGTCATCCGGGCCTAACTCCTCAGTTAAAGATCTTGCCTCGAGCACGCCTAAACAAGACCTGCAGCGCAAGGGAAAAGAAACCTCAATATCAATCCCAACCAATGACCCATGGGTAGCAATAAAGGTTGTTCTCCAAGTCACAAGTGCCCAGGTAGCTGCCGCCGAGTCCAACCACCACAAAAAGCTCGAATCCAAGAGGGAGAAAATTGAACGTGAGTCTGTCCCTGATCACAAGCGTGTAATTCGATTATTGGGTAACTAACAAAAGTTACTTTTTGGTTTACTTTCTTCAGGTCTTGAGTCCTCCTGTAGCAACAAGGAAAAAACTTCTTGCTGACGCAATGAAGAAGACTGAAGATGATGTCAAGTATCGGGAGAGACTCAAGAACCAGTGAACACTACATGAGCTGAAAAGAAAGCCATGATGATTGAAAGGGATGCTGCTGTCCTGGCTCTTCAAGAGCTAAAGGAGCAGACACTCGTCTGCATGACCTAATCAGCCTCTATAAGCATCGCTACATTGCTCGATATCCTCAAGAGTTACAATCCCACGCTTGATACTTCGTTGGTGACAGTCGGATTTAATTATACTAGCAAGGAAGCCGCAAAACTTGTCAAAAGCGTCCAACCGGTGGTTCTAGCCTTTGTCGAGTCTCTGAGGCTTAGTTTGCCTAGTGATGATGGTGAGGAGAGTCCCTCAGACTGATGGCCCATCCTGTTCTGGCACTTGTAAAATACATTTTATGATTTGAGAATGCCCACAACAATGCTACATTTTACCAGTCTATTATCCTTTTGTCTGCTACTTCCTTGTTGATGAAATAGGATTAGCATAAGTAGGTGCAACAACTGATAGATGCATGTTGTCATCGTTCTCAAGACCATACGATTATGTATCTATAAACCTGAAATCTTAGATAGACAAGTCATTAGATGCGTGGCCCTCGAGTACTTGAGAAGACCGTAATAGTAAGGAAAAGACTAATACAGAGCTAGAAAAAGAAAGAGCATATCGAATTTTTTGCAAACTTTTATCAACATGCGCATTTGATCAGCATACAAACATGAACTTGATAGAGAGCACACGTGAGGCAGACTAGGACTTTAGAACCCTTTTGGCTGTTAGGTGTGAGATGTCTGATAATCTCCGTGCTGTTATGCCTCCTGAGGTATAGCTGTCCGTCATCGACCCAACACATGCCTCCGTTGCAAAAAACATATAACAAACATATGGTATTATGATGTAGCCCCCGACTCTATGGTCGGGGAAGAAATTACTCGATCGGAGAGTACAAAAAGACATACCTGTACTATTGATCAAAAAGTTGTTTTCTAGCTCAGAATTCTGTACTCGACTGAATCTCGTTCTCGACCATGTGCATGATGAGTCTCGCACTCGACCGTATACTCGATAACAGAGTTGGTCAAAGAGTGAGGATCGTTCTCGACTGAATACTCGAGAATGCAAGCCCCTGAGCATTATGGTTTTAACTGCAATATGATTATTGAGTGAACTTGAACCAGTGGGCAGGTGGGCACTAAAAGACCCCACTCCCATTTGTACTCATTTTCACCACAACATTGATCTAATGCATCATAATGGCTGCCCATCCCTCTTTGCAGACACGAGACAAGCCATAACGCCATCATGACTTCCACCAAACGCTCTATGTGCCCGAGGCGACACCATCGTTTCGGATCTTGACGGCCACGTTTACACAATACAACCTGTTTCCCCCACTATAAATAGAGGGAACTCGAAGCCATTTATCTGTCGTCTCCTTTGTTTCCTTTACCCATTGCCTCCTAGGACTCGTATAGCTTGAAGCCATGGCCTCCACTCAATCTCCGCCTCTTGAGCCGATCCCAGAAGTCCTTTCCCCTAGGCCTCTCGTCATGGTACATCCTGAGGTCATCATCATCACGTCCTCTGATGACGAGGACTCAAGTAGCGGGCCTCAGAAGGAGAGGGAAGAAACATCCAGCATGGATTGTCACCGTCCCCTCACTCAGCGCGCTCGCTGTTACATCAAGACCAATGCTTCGACGCAGTGCTCTGCACCGGAGAGGAATGACGATGGTGGTGACCTCGACCGGATCATCGACCAAGTTGTCATTGAGATCTTTGGCGATGGAGCCCCCGAGTCGTCATTGGCAAAGGAGGCACGGTCACCTTCTCCGTCGACAACCGCCACATCACCTTCGCACCAGGCAGAAGACCACTCGCCATCATCGGCGCCGATCATCAGCTCCAGAAGGACCTTCACCTCAGCCAATTTTTCTGGCCCGTATGCTGGTCGGTGGCCAATTCCTGGGGTGATCATCTGCCGCCCGAGGGAGGGGCATAGAAGGTTCCTCGACTCGTTCAGGGGCGAATGAGGGTCCATACGCTTCCAAACTTTCAGAGGTGGTGGATCTGCACTATTTGCCAGAGCTAGGCGGATCCTTTCTGTAATCAACCTTATAAATAAAACTTTCGGAGTTGGTTGATGTTCCATGAGTACGTAAGTATCTCGCCGTTTGGAGTAGATAGCCGTACTAACCCAGGTCAGGTGACTTCGGCTACCATGTAAGGTCCTTCCCGCTTAGGATATAACTTGTGGCATTGGGCCTGTTTCTGTACCTTCCGCAAGATGAGGTCCCCAGCAGCAAGTTGCCTGGGTTGAATTCTATGGCTTTGATTTCTACACAACGCCTGCTGATACTTAGCCGCTCGAATAGATGCTCGATATCGGTACTCCTCAAGTAAATTTATGTCATCTGCTCATAAGTGATCCTGCCCTTCTTCTGAGTAACATTCCACTCGAGGTGATCCGAACTGCAACTCGGTCAGGAGCACTGCTTCTGCTCCATAAACCAAGAAGAACAGAGTTTCACCGGTGGCCCTATTAGTCGACGTACGAACAGCCCATAGTATTGAGGGAAGCTCTTTTACTAGCGTTTCAAGTAGGCTTTAAGCTTGTCGTAGGCCTGAGTTTTGATACCCTATAAGACTATACCATTAGCATGCTCAACTTGACCATTACTGTGAGGGTAAGCTACTGAGGTGAAACAAGTCTTGATGCCAAATTCTTCGCAAAATGCAATAAAGGTCCCGCTTCTGAACTGGCTACCATTATCCGTAATTATCAGATGTGGAATGCCGAATCAAGTAATTATGCTCCTCATGAACTTCTTTGCCACTTTTGCGGTTATTTTTCCTATGAGTTCGGCCTCTATCCACTTGGTGAACGTGTCGATAGCCACGAATAGGAACTTGTAACCACCTTAGACCCTTGGGAACGGTCCCATGATGTAACATCCTAATTTTCATTTTTGGCAATTCATAAAAATTTGCTAGATTTTACTTTGAGCTAAACCAATTTTTTATAAAGGTTAAACCTATTTTCTAAAAAGAAACTCCAATTAGACATAGGAAATATTCGAATAATGTGCAACCATGCTGTCCTTAGGCATGTAGGGTTTTTCCATGTGTGGTGTAGTCTTTGTTTGAGTTGAATTTGCTTCAAATTTCAATCTTCAAATGAATTTAGAAAATCAAATCAAAAATGAAAAAAGATTAAACCTTACCTCGGGCCGCCGCCTCCTCTTTTCGGCCCACCTCCAGCGCCAGCCCACTCGCCCCCACTTCCCTGGGCCACACCATGCGCCTGAGTCGGCCTAGTCGCATGTCCGCGCTCCACCGAAGACGCCCGCGTGGTCTCCACCTTTGCCGTCTGCCACTGACCAGTGGGGCCCGCTTGTTAGTACGTTCATCTCCGAGTTGAAGAAGCCGCCACCGCCACGTCCGAGTCCCAGTTCACCGCCAATCACGAGTCCCAGGCCTTCCCGTGTCCTCCCGAGCCCGCATAAATACAGGTCGCCTCTCCCCGAGCAGATCCAATCCAAGAAGTCACCGAGATCGAGCCCAATTTGCCGGATTCGAGCTCGCCGCCTTGGTCGTGCTGGTCGTTCCGCCGCTCTAGAACCGCTGAGGTTCGCCCAAGCTGCCACCACCCGCCGAAGCTCTTCCCATCGTCGCCTTGGTTTCCCGGCCGCCGGAGACCCCTTCTCGACGAGATCACGAGTCCACCGCCACCCCTTCCATCGTCGAGCCCCTTCCAGTGCCACCCTAATCAAGGTAAACCCCAAATCGGATTCGCCGTGTTCCCCTCTTCGAGATCCGCCGCTCACCGCTACTGCCAGCTAGCTAGAATGCCGTTCGGCAGGTTCTCCAGTCATGCGCCGCAGTGTTTCCCCCAGACACCGCCGACTTGTTCTCCTCCGGCCACCGGGAGCCGTCGAATCCGAAACTAGTGGCCCAAATTAGATTAGAGGATACCCCTTTAGCAGCCAATCGCGAGTTGCCACGTGTTTGCCTTAAACCAGTCAGCAGCCACGCCACCTCACCTAGCCACCTCAGGTACCACCTAACCCTCATTGCTGATGTGTCATGCCTAGTCAAGCTAGTCAGCGCCTACGCATTAACTCAAGGTTTTTCAGTATAAAAATAATTCTAGAATTCCCAGAAATTGGTAACTTTGCAATCTAGCCCCTAAACTTTTCTGTAGTTACAAAAAGAGCCATGTCCTTTTACACTTAGGTCCCTAAACTTTTCTAAAATTACATATAGGTCCTTCTATTTTATAAAAAGGTCCCTAGACTTTCTGTTAATTACAATTAAGTCCTTTTCTTAATTAAAATAAGCCCTAATCTTTTTTTTACCATATCTTTTTCGTCGTAGCTCCATTTTAAGCAATTCTTGCGCTGTTACATTCGTTTTTAGTGCTATTTCTTTCTAGATAGGTTTTATCTTGTTCTTTTATTTTGTGCTTTATTCTTAGTGTATTTTGTTTGTGTGTTTTACCGGTTATTGTGCAATTAGTCGACAACACCCCGGATCAATTTAAGGAACATCAAGACCAGGAGCAAGAATACACTCAGCAGCAGCAAGGAGAAGGCAAGTGCCCTTGATCATCTTGAACCTATGTTTTGAAATATTTTGTTTTACAAAAATTGCATGCAATGTCTGCCAATATGATGGGTAGTC
This sequence comes from Phragmites australis, assembly GCF_958298935.1. NCBI lineage: Eukaryota > Viridiplantae > Streptophyta > Magnoliopsida > Poales > Poaceae > Phragmites > Phragmites australis. The sequence goes on from NC_084935.1 coordinate 17,149,812, forward strand.
ACTTATGTTAGGGTTTTTCCTAGATTTCCCATATCATCCTTGAAACCTAGATGGTTTATGGTTAGGTATTTTTGTTGGGTAGATTGCTTAGCCATGCTTTGGGATATTAGGACGTATCATATACTTGATTAATGAACTTATGCAACAATGGTCGTAATGTGTTAATGGTCTAGCAACAAGGAACTTTAGGCCTTGAGCAAAGTGGTTTTGATAGTTGTCATGGTTATGATGTTGATAGTGTTAGCTCAAGTAACCTAAGTAAGGACCTATTCATGGAGCGACAACCCAAGAAGTAATGTACCAACCATGAGACTAATATGGGTAAGGCGTGACATACTAGTTAGACTCTATCCAGTGTGTGTTATGTTAGCACAGAAGGGGGCTTCTGGGAAGGAGTTTAACTCGTGTAAATCCTGGCGGTGAAACCTAGTGGGCAGACACATATTGGATTAGTCTCTGGTTAGTGGAAAATGTCATTCAGTGATTTCTTGGTGGTGCACCATTGGCGTGTGTTAAGTGTTTCGCGAACACGGCAACATGGAATTCATTGACTCGTGGGGAAAGCTGGATAACCTCTGTAGAGTGTAAATCTGTTATAGCAGTCGTGCTCACGTTTATGAGAGACTTGGATCCTCACATGATTAGTGGGTTGTGGATACGGGTTTGGTCATGGTTTTGGTTAGTATAGGGAGTACTAGACGGTTGTGGTATGCAAGGTGGGGAGCCTTGTATGCTGGGTGATGGACTATTTGAGTTATATTTACTTAATAATTGTTTAATACCTTTTGGACTTCAAATATGTTTTCATTACTCGCATTTACACAAATAAACCATGAGTTAGCCTATTTTTGAGATAAGCTTGCATATCATTACTTTCCCACACTTGCTTAGTACTCTATGTGCTCACCCTTGCTATCTCCTACAAAACATATGCTGCTCGGTGGAAGACTTTGGAGATTTCCAAGACGACGACCTGGTATTCTAGGAGCGTGTCTTTCAGTCGGTGCATGTGGAGTGCTTGGTTACTGATGCTTTCATCCCGCTGCCATCGTTTAGATGCTGTCATTTAGTTTTTGAAGTTCTTTAGGTGAAGTCTTTATTGTAAGAAGTGAACGATTATAAGTTAAAGTATTGATTTTGTTACTTCACCTATGACATCCTTATGTGTGTTAAACTTCCTGGACACACATAAGCCGCATCTGGTTTTTCCCATTAAAACCGGATGTGACACAGGATATCCAAGCCCAGACGAAGAAAGGCCATGAAAGAGGAATTATTTGCAGAGCTTGGGCTGGTCGAGTGGTCTGCCTTCCGAAAAATTGGTCTCGCACTTTTTGACTAGCTCAGAAGCATCCTGGAGGGCACTCGGCCAATAGAATCCTTGGCGAAAAGTTTTTCTGACCAAGGTGCGAGAAGACGCATGATTACCACATGTGCCTCTATGGATATCGAGCAATATTTTGTTGCACTCTTCCTGAATGATTCACTTCATCAAGATTCTATTACTCCCCTTTTGGTAGAGCTTGTCGTTTACCAAAAGGTAGAGCTTGGATTTACGAGCAATTTTCTCTACACATGCATCATCATTAGGGATGTCTCGACCCTCGAGATAGGCTTGGTACATAGTCATCCAAGTTGGGTTGTGTTCGAGTAGTGCAGCATCCGTGTCTGCGCATTTTGCTTCGCTGACCTGGCCAAACTGTTGATCGGATTGTGCAGCATCTGTTCACTGAAGTGTTGGGGTAAATGGTTTAAGGAGTTTCTCAATCAAGACTCCTATGGGTACCAGTGCCCAAGAAGAAGCGAGTCTAGTAAGTTCGTCCACACCAGAGTTATCACTCCTTTTGATAAGCGTCACTTCTAGCCCTTCGAACTTTTGCTCAAGCTTTTGTACCTCGAGTAAGTAAGCCATCATGTTGTCGTCAAAGCATTGGTACTCCTTTTGAACTTGGTTTGCGGCTAGCTGTGAGTCCCCTTTCACAAGAAGTCATTTAATCCCAAGTGATGTAGCTATGCGGAGTCCGTTGACCAGTCCTTCATATTCTGCAACATTATTAGAAGCTTTAAAGCCTAATTGAACAACGTACCTAAGTTCGTCACCCGTTGGAGATTTGAGTACAATGCCAGCCCCCGAGCCCTGAAGCGTGAGCGGTCCATCAAAGAAGAGTGTCAAGTGATCTTCAACCATGTTTGGCCTTGTTTCTTCAACACTTGTCCATTCGGCGATGAAATCTACTAACATTCCGGATTTCATGCTTGTGTATGGTGCGTAGCTTACGTCGAACTCATTTAGTTCTACCACCCATTGCGTGATTCATCCAGTAGCTTCGCAATTGTGTATTACATCATTCAGTGGATACATTGTTATGACGGTGATCCTGTGCGCTTGAAAGTAGTGCCATAATTTCTGGGAAGACATCAATACTGCATATATCAGCTTCTATACTTGCGGATATCATAGCTTAGCATCGTGTAGAACCTCACTCACGTAATAAACAGGTTTCTGGACCTTGGCCTTTTTCTCGGGACATTCTCATTCGACTGTCAGTACCGTGCTTACAACTTCTGGGGTAGCTGCAATATACAAAAAAAGGCGCACTCCGCTTCTTTTGTCCATTCGAATCGGTCTTGTTTCTCCAACAACTTGAAGAAAGGCATTCCTCGCTTGCCCATCCTAGAAATGAATAGACTAAGACATCAATGCAACCTTTCAATTTTTGAACCTCCTTCAGTATTCAAGGTGACCGCATCTGATCAAGAGCCTCAATTTTGCGTGGGTTGGCCTCAATGCCGTGACTTGTCACCAGGAAGCTAAGAAGTTTGCTGGATAGCACACCAAACGTACACTTTTTGGGGTTGAGCATCATGCGATACTTCCTGAAGTTGTCGAACATTTCCATGAGATTGTCAACCAATGTGCTTTTGTATTCCGATTTGACTACGACATCATCGACGTATGCTTCTACATTGCGCCCAATTTGGGGTTGTAGACAATTTTAAATACACCTTTGATACGTAGCACAAGTGTTTTTTAAACTGAAAGGCATCTTTACATAGCAAAATACATCGAAGGGAGTAGTAAGAGCCATTTTCTCCTCATCCTCTATTCCCATGCTAATTTGGTGATACCCTGAATAGGCATCTAGAAAACATAGTAATTCCCAGCCTGCCATAGAGTCAATGATCTGGTCGATGAGCGGGAGAGGAAAAGCATCATTGGGCCAAGCCTTGTTGAGGTCGGTGAAGTCGAAGCACATTCTCCATCTTCCATTGGCCTTCTTGACGAGGACGGGATTCGCGAGCCACGTAGGATGATGTACTTCTCGGATGAAACCCACATTTAGGAGCTTATTGACCTCCTCCTGGATGGCCCGCTTCCTATCTTCTGCAAATCTTCGCTGCTTCTGCACCACAAGCTTGGCGTCGGGTTTAACAACTAGTCGATGCTCGATCACCTCGTGAGGACATATCAGATGGTTGCCATGCGAACACATCTTGGTTCGCCTGGAGGAAGGTGATAAGCTCGAGTTCCTATTTGGGGTCAAGGTTGGCCCCAATCTTAACCATCTTGGATGGTTTAGATGGGTTGAGGGGCACTGCCTTGACGCAACCATCAGTCTTCTTGTTGTTGATGTCGTTGTTCTTGCCTTTGGGTTTGTCGGACTCAAAGGTGACAGCAAGACTTATGAGCCTGAAATCTTTGGCCTCGATGACAACTTGGCGCCTTTCACGCTTAGATTTTGCGTCCTTGGGAGTGATGGCCACTTGACTAAAGCGTTCGACCATATCCAGGCTTTGCTTGTCGCATTTGACCATTGCGCGCTGATCCCCTTTAACGATAATGGCCCCCTTAGGACCCAAGATCTTGAGTGTTTGATAGGCGCAGTGAACCACCGCCACGAACTTGCCCAGCATTGGCTGACCTAGGATCACATTGTACACCATCTCGAAGTTCACAACATGAAAGGTTACCTTTTCTGTACGGAAGTTGTCGGGCATGCCAAACGTGATCGGCAACTTGATTTGGCTGAGAGGCATGGTCGATGAGTTGGGGGTTATGCCGTGGAAAGGGTCGACTCCCATATTAAGCTCTGATCTCTGAACTCCCATCTTGTCCAAGGTTTTGGAGAAAATGAGGTTTAGTGAACTACCACCATCGACCAGAGTTTTGGAGACTTTGATGTTGAGTATGGTCGGCTGAACAACGACCGGGTATCGACCAGGATGTGATATCGCGACCAGATGATCGGTTTGATCAAAGGTGATCGACTGTTCCGACCACTTGAGATACCGAGTGGGCCCAGTTAGGGCCAAGTTGACTTCTCGCTCGATCGCCTTATACAGCCTTTTGGACTCATACGTGGAAGATCCTCCGAAGATGTGCGCTAAGCTATGGTCAGCCTCATGGAACTGGGGCTCGTTACCCTCCACGTTTGACTTAGCCTGCTTATAGCCACACTCAGCGTTTTCTTTGATCTTTCCATCAAGCTTCTTCTTGAACACAAAACACTCGTCAAAGTCGTGCTGGTTGCTCCGGTGGATGGGGCACCACTTTTCACCACCTCGAGTGAGGCCTTTCTTGTCCCCAGTATTGCGCAATTTGCTCCTGTCTATTGTAGCTATAGTCGTATCGGGACCCTTGCGCTTGTCACAGGGTTTGTTCTTCTTTCCTCCATTCTTCGAGGACTAGGGTATGTCCTTGCCAGATTAGAGGTTTTTAGCATGTACCTATGCTTCTGCTCGTTTTGTGCACTTGTCGGCCAACTCGAAAAGCTCTTTAACCGTGCAGATCTTCTGAGTAGCTATCTTTCCACGCAAGTCTATGTCCTGAACACCTCTTTTGAAGGCAATAATTACCGATTCATCTGAGGTTTTCAGGATCTGTTACGCTTGTCGTTGAACTTGTGGATGAAATCTTGAAGAGATTCGTTGTCGCCTTGGTATAGCTGGTGGAGGTCATTCTCCATTCCTGGGTGCTCGAATGTGCCTTGGAAATTGGCTATGAACAGTGCCTTAAGTTCTAGCCACGAACTAAACGAGTTGGGCGACAAGTTTAGCAACCAGGACCTTGCGGGTCCATCAAGGGTAGTTAATAGGTAATTGGCCATTACTCGATTGTCACCACCAGCTGCTCAAATAACAGTGGTGTAGATCTGCAACCACTCATTGGGATTCATTTTCCCGTCATATTTCTTAATCGGGCCCTCTTTGAACTTCTCGAACCCCCGAATTGATCGAAGTTCGTGCATGAAATCCTCGCAGCCCCCGTCAAACTCTTCAAGAGGAGGTGGGGGGGGACTATCACACCTAGCTCTTCGAGCAGGGGAGTCATGTCGACCATCTCGTCCTATAGATCTACGGTCATAGTGGTGGTGATGACCTTAATGGCGTTCTTCACAGTGGTTTTCGATCATCATCCATAGATCATGACGATTGTGTTGAAAACGGTTCCTCGGGTCTTCCTGATTTCTGTGCCTATGGATAGGGCATCTACTGTTTGGGCCACAGTATCGTGTTCTGGCTCAATCACCTGAGCTTCTCGTCTGAGATTCCTCTACTCGAGAGTGTTCCTACTCATGGCTCCTGGAGCTGGGACCATACCGACTGGGGGCCTGAAATTGCTGGGATTGTTTGCTCGAGCAACTTGGATCTAGGCTGCATCGAGTAGGATCTTGACTTGATTGACCAGAGGACTTAGTGGATTCACTGGATCCAACTCTGGAAGAGATCTGAGCAACAGATGAGCTCCTTGTACGTTAGCGTCCATAGTACCGAATACGTCACTACCGAGGCTCGACAGCGGTCGAGCCGATGAAGCTTTATGGTGACTGTTCGGAGGTAGCTTCTCCCTTGAGCCGTGGGTCGTCACGGGTGGAGGCCCACCCACCAGGAGTCGTCGGGAGAGGCCAGGAGGCATCCACCCTCCCGTGATCTCCCCCAGCCTTTCCACCTTATATAGGGGTGATGTACTGACTCCTATCCAGCCGTAGTCGATAGGGAGTCGTCTTCCTTGATGTACAAGTAGATAAATCTATTTTGAATACTGATTATATCAGGTTGGGTAACCAATCTAAACCTTCCTGATATGTACTTCCTTGATTCCAGGTATATCAGGTATCACTGATTCGGTTCTATGATATCTAAAGCTTCCTAATATGTGTTGCACATACCCTGTCTGTGTGTGATATACTCCTTATGCGTATATACTCTATAGTTATATATTCAACAAGGAGGAAGAGGGCCCGACCACCACTGCAGTGGAGAGGATGATGATGAGGTAGAGTTACCTAGTGCCGCCACAGTGGAGAGAAGGAGGAGGAGTGCCCGACCGTCACCGCAGTGGAGAGGAGGAGAATGCGAAGCACGCACAAGATCTGTTTGAATGACTGAACAATAGAATACAGATCTAGGTTAAAATACACATCACATATGATTTTTCTTAATGTTCATCTGTGTCTTACCTCATCACAGATGGTGTTAATTAATATCCATATGTGACCTGTTCTGTACCATGTGGGGCCAAGCTACTAGTCACAGAAGATTTTCTCTTAATGTCTGTCTGTGTCCAAGGACACAGACTGCCTGGGAGAGCCAATACTCATAGATGATATTTTCTTAATGTTTGTTTGTGTTATATGAACACAGACAGTTTGTTGCTTCATTTCTATTTATGTCTTCTTACTGTCATATGTGTTTCTAGAATTTGTTAGATGTTGTCAAACATCATATCAATTTGAACACATACATCATATAAATTTGAACACATGCATTAGAACACTTAAATTTCAACATAAACATGATAGACATTAATTTCAACATAGACAATACTTTAGCATTAACACATATTCACATCACTTCATCAGTATATGATCTGTAATTTACAAAAAATGTTGTAATATCAGCAAAATGGGGAGCTTCATAAAATTGATTGTACTCCTCCTTGTCAACGACATTTTCAATTCCATCGATCCTCCTTTTCCTATTGAGAACTACATGTTAGTTCTTTTTTGATGTATCGCGCACATAAAATACTTGGGTAACAAGTTTAGCAAGAATGAATGGTTCTTCCTTATACCTGATACGTTGCAGGTTAATGGTAGTGATCCCATACTTATCCACCTTCAAGCCCTTTGGGCCCTGAATCCAACAACATCGAAACAGGGGTATATTGAAACCTATATAGTCCACCTCCCATATGTTCTTTATCTGCCCATAGTAAGCGCTATTGTGCATACTGTTGTCATCAGCATCTATGTGAACACGACTGTTCTGATTTGTATATTTCTCATACTGTTTGGCCATGTAAAATGTATACCCATTAATGTTGTATCCTTGCCATGTCACAATTGTAAAAATCAGCCATTTTACCAATTTCTTAAGTACCTAAATTGTTCAAGAGCTTGATTGGATTCTATCTCAGAACCAAGTGTTGAACCTTTTGTTATGGTCTCTAATTATTCATACATCGGTCCTTTCCATATTTTCTCGAATGAGCAATGCCTTGTGCTCGTCGATATATTTTGACATTTCATCTATTTGTTGCAACATAAGGAAGTGAGCTTGATCATAAGACTTCAGGTTAGGAGTTATTGCCTTTTTTCCAATGGTCCCTTTACTGCCAACCGGCTCTCGTGCCGAGATATGAGCACACCGATTGCACCCAATGAATCAATGAAGTACACACACCACTCGAAAACCTCCTCAGATGTATAGCCTTCAATTATGTAGCCCTCTGGTTGAGATCAGTTCCTAACATATGATTTTAGAATGCCTATGTCTCTCATATGGATACATCTGAAGTAGAAATACTGGACTGAGGTACTTTATCTCCTTTACAAGGCGCACAATGACATGGACCATAATATCAAAGAAAGAAGGTGGAAAATACATCTCAAGTTGGCATAAAGTCTTCACCATGTTTCTTTTTAGGGCATCTAGTGTTGTTGGATCGATGACCTTTTGGGCAATTGCATTGAAGAAGAAACACATGCTCATGATTGACTCTTTGACTGTGACTGGCAAAATATTTCTAATTGCAATAGGAAGCATCTTGGTCAATATCACATGGTAACCATGAGACTTCTTGCCAATAAGTATCAAATTTTGTAAGACCGAGAGTGGCGACTAGAGGGGGCTGTGAATAGGCGCCTCATAATTTCTTTGATGGTCTTCTCCTATTTTGGTCACCCAACGTACCTCAAAACTAAGTGGAAGAAAAAGCCAGAGAAAAACTAGTTGCTACAGAAATCTCCAAGCATAGCTATCACGAGTATAAATGAACTCTAGGTTCTATTAGCACATATCCCACGAGTCATCACCACAGAATGATACCAACTTTTAGGAAGAAGCCTTTTGTCCAACAAAAAGAACATTGAAAGAAGAAATTCTCCAAGTTAATGATCTAGAGACAAGAGAATTCAAGACACACTTGCATACATTTGCATGCGAATTTTATGCCTCCAGTAACTAGAAAAACAACTTCCCAAGGTGGGAAAATTTCAGCACAACAACCAAAGCAAAAAATCCCAATCGAAAAGAAAGAAACTTGCAACAAAGCAAGGGAGCCAATAAAACGAGACTAGAAGGAGATGAATTCAAGCACACGGGGGAACAACACATTCATTTCATAAAGAGGGCAACCTTATTTTTGGTAGAATTCCAACATAGTTTCCTTACAAAAAGCTCTCACCTATTACAAAGGCTAAGCACTCATTTTCTCTCCTCTAAAACCTAGTACACAAGGCTCAAATGGCTGGCTATCTCCTCTCACACAGCCCTACCCCTCTAATTATAGGCCTAGGGAGGTTGCTTAGCCCTTAAGCTTCCTTGTTCCTAAAATACCCCTCTGTTTCAATGGCCTTCTACCTATGACTGGGGGTTTTGGTCCATTTTTCACTCCATCCATCAAAGGTCGTGGCGCCTTCACGACTTAGCTTCGCCTCGACGCAAGCTTTGTGATGATGCCACGTGCCCTCCATCCCTCCACGGTTTTGAGGCCAAACCACGAAACCGCCTCACACGCTTCTCAAAGCGTGACATGCTGCCACTTGCTTTCTCCTCAAGCAAGCATCCCGATATCGACTGGTGTACTCCATCTTACGATCTTGACCACCGGCAAGTCTCTCCCGCTCTCGATCCCATGGGCCACCTTATCAATTGCACTGGCATCCCCTTCGTTTGACTTTGTAAACACGCTGTCTTCATCCTTCCTTCCATACTTTGCTTGACCTCTATGTGCACAGCTAGAATCACCCTTGACTTCGCCCAGCCCTCACGATTGTCTGGCACCAAGCAACCCGCTTGGCCAAGATCATCCCGCTATCGGCCGCCAAGTTGCATCCATCACCTACACAATATGAGATAAGCACACACATATCTCCAACTCAACTATAGATTAGTTTATAATCAAAATCATCAGTTAAAGCAGATCTCAAAAAAATTGTGGACACCGGATAATCCGGTGTTCATAGTTTGTGAGCGCCGAACCATCCGGCGTATACTTCTTCTTTGAATTGACCATCTTGCAACCTCTCTGCATGAAATGCTTCGATGAAGCATCCGATATTCATCCCTTTAAACGTTGGACCATCCAGTGAGTACAAGTTGACCAGAGCTAATTCACAACATCTCTGCAAGTAAAAACCTGCCGTTCACTTCAATCCATCACCGGACCATTCGGTGTACACTTCAATCTTTGCCTCTGGGATGAAATACTCTAGCGTGTACATTTCCCCATCACTAGACCATCTGGCATGTACATTCTTGCCAGAACCCATTTTGCAATCTCTCTGTAATAAATTGTCTGGTGTTTTGTCCACTTCATCCCCGGATCATCTAGTGTGTACTTCAACTTTTGCTTCTAAGCTAAAATGCTCCAGCGTGAAGTCTTCCCAAGTGCCAGATCATCCGGCGTGTACAAGTTGCTCAGCGCCAGACCATCTGGTATATGCAATTTTCCTGGGCTCAGAGACAAAAACACCAACTCCATTTCTCTGTGCAACTTTGGTTAGCCATGATCATAATTACAACACATATACATGCTCGTGCAATCCACAAATCAACAAACCAAAATAATAACATTGTTAATCACTCATCACATATAAACCAATGCACATTTCAACTTGGTTTCTCAATCTTCCCCTTCATGAGTGCATTGAAAACCTCAAAACACAAAGATTTTTGTTTGAAAACTTTCAACAAGAGATCCTCATCCAAGTGACCAAAAACTCAAGAAAAAGCAAATGATGTTACTTGGCATAAGAAGGATTGCAAAAGCTCGAAGAGAGGTAGAGACAAGCCAAATGCAAAATCTCCCCCTTTGTGAATGCACATATTTCAGGATTCTTGTTCTATGTGATTTAGTGCATAAGTTCTCGCTTTGGAAATGCAAACATCAAGGACTAAAAACACCATGAAATGTATGAATATGCAAACTTAATGAGCTTTCACAAGTATACCACAGAGCATTTGCACAAGTTAGAAACATCAAAGGGCTGGAGAGTAGAATTTGGAGCTCACAATTGCATAAAAGCTCAAAAAGAGATAGTGACACAAGAGCATGAAACTTTACAAGCTAATCCTGAAGATTTTATAGCGCATTTAAGTTTACGTAGCCGAATCATGTTAAAAGTGACCACCACATAAGCATCCACTCATGCCGAGGCAATACAAGCATCAAGAACTAGCAATCTTCAATCTCAAGCTAGGTAAGCAAGGATTCATGACAGTAGGCTTTGCAGACACTCAAATGTGAAATTAAGACTTAGTTAGATCAAGGGATTAAAATAAAATTAATCATTTAGGCATATTTCTTTGTAATTGAATTTATCCACATGTTGACTTTAGCAACCATAGGTTTACTTCTTTGGCAAACCACATGAAGAACCAAGACAACCTTATTGGATCATATTTTAGTACAAGATAGTTGATTGCTCAAAAGAATTCCAACTTCACAAAATTATTAAGTTTTCACTTAGATCAAGTCAAGTAGTGTCTTTGTGACACAAAGAACACATGTTCCCCGAAGGTTATATCATGAGCTAAACATTTGACAAATACAGAAAAAAATAATGCAATGTTCCCCAATGTCTTAAACCGATAAGCTTAGAGCAAAATATTCATAAAACTAGCCTTAACACAAGCATTGACTAAACCATTTAATAGTGTACATGATTCATAAAATTGCCAAATTTCATCTTTAGGAAAGCTAGCTTGCTTGAAATGTTTCATGTCAAAGCATCAAGAGAGGCCTAAGATTAAAAGCTTGCTCCGAACAACTACTCAACTTAGTCCAAATTCAAGTTTAGCAACAGAAAATGTTAAGGACATACAAGTCAAAGCTCAACTACTATGATTTTCTTACATGATGCTATGCGATACAAATGCAACAAAGGTAAGATAGAGTATGTACAGTTGCAACTCCCCCTTACACAATATCATAAGGATGGCACACTCCAAGCTCTCCCGTCAAATAGGCAAATCTTTTTGCATATAGAGGTTTGGTAAAGATGTCAATAAGCTAGTGTTGGGTATATATGTATCTCAATTCAATGTCTCCCTTCTCATTGTGGTCTCGCAAGAAGTGGAATCTCACATCTATGTGTTTGATTCTGGAGTGTTGGACTTAGTTATTGGCTAACCCGATGGCATTGGTGTTGTGACACAAAAGTGGCACACTCTTGAAGTCTAACCCAAAATCTCTTAAAGTTGCAACCATCCACAATATCTGAGAACAACAACTAGAGGTAGCAACATATTCAGCTTCAGTAGTTAACTGCACAACATTGGACTGTATACGAGAAGACTTACACACAAGAGAAGTACCTAAGAAATGACAACTGCCAGAGGTACTCTTCTTGCCAATTGTACAACCAGTAAAATCAACATCCGAAAAACCTCGAAGGGAAAGAAAAGAGGATGTAGATAACCAAAGACCATGCTCAAGGGTGTGTTTGAGATTCCTCAATATACGCTTCACCGCTTGGCGGTGAGAAGTCCTTGGTGATGCTTTGAAGCGGGCACACAAGTACACGACGAAGTGGATATCGGGTCTTACCGCAGTCAGGTACATAAGGGAGCTAATTATGCTCTTGTACTCACACTGGTCCACCTCCTCACCATCTTAATCAGGATCATGCATGGTCGAGGTAGCCATCGGTGTCGCCTAGGGCTTACATCGCTCATGTCGAACTTCTTCAGCAGATCCTTGGTGTACTTCGTCTTGTCGACGAATGTACCTTGCTTGCATTGCTTGATTTGGAGTCTAAGGAAGAATTTGAGCTACCCCATCATCAACATCTCGAATTCTCTGCTCATAATTTCTACAAACTTGGCCACAAGTGCATGAGAAGAGCCTCCAAAAATGATATCATCCATGTATATCTAAACAAGTATGACATCATTTCCATGTCTGAGAGTGAACAAAGTTTTATCAACTAACCTCATAACATACCCATGCTCTAGCAAGAAAGACTTAAACCTATTGTACCAAGCCCTAGGTCCCTGCTTAAGCACATACAAAACTTTCTAAAATTATACACTCTATGTGGGTATTTGAGGTGCTCAAAATATGGGGGTTGATTAATATGGATCTCTTCTTCTATGAACCCATTTAGGAAAGCAGTCTTGACATCCATTTAATACAACTTGAAAATTCTAGATGTCGTAAATGCAAGGAGAATCCTAATGGCTTCTAGTCTTGATATAGGTGCAAAGGTCTCTCTAAAGTCAATCCCCTTTATTTGAGTGAAACACTAAGGCAAGAGTCTATCTTTGTTTCTAACAACAGATCCATCCTCCCCCTGCTTGTTTTTAAAACCCATTTTGTTTCTATGGTGTAAACATTTGGGGGTGGCTCTACTGTGACACAAACTTGGGTTCTCTCATGTGAGATCATGTGATGAAAAATTGGTTAGATTGATGAAATTGGCAGAGCAAAGTTATTTAGCATAATGACATTTGGTTGATGTTCATGAGTTTCTAAGATATGCTTAGATAGCATAGTTGGTTTGATGCGTTATTATTAATTGGGTATGCTTATGTTAGCGTGTTGGTTTTGCTTGGAGTTTGCAGGGTGTTGCATGAATTGATCTTGAGTCAAGTCGGGAAGGACTTGTGCTCATACTCAATTGTTGTTTGATTCATGTGTAGGTGTTGCTCGAAGGTGAACGTGTCGATGACGGATCGACGGACTAAGTTTAGGGAGGAACTGAGGTTCAGCGACTAGGTTCAGAAGGAACTGAGGTCGTGGTGATCGAGTATGTCATGCGGGACGTTCGAGCTGAGAAAACAATGCATATGGAGACAAGAGAGCACGTAGAACGCAACAGAGAGATAAAGAAACTCGAGAGAGAGATGCTTTAGGATTACGTGGAAATTCTTATTGGATGCTTTGGAGAGGCTTCTTGTGAACTTTTCTATGCAATGAAAATCAAGTTTTGTAAGTTGATGAGTTGCTGATTTGGAATTTTCTCTCTGTTTTATATTCTGCATGCTCGATTTTTGTTTTCAGTTAATTTCATATGTCTATAAAGTTTCATCTTGGTTTAATCCATCCAAAAACTTGGTAGAATATCTAGTGTTTGATCTAAGAAAATTTCGAGTAGATTTATTTTAATCTACTCGATAGTGGTTGACATAGTCTGCTTTGATCAGGAATAACTTTTGACCCACATATCCAATTTACTCGATGCTTATTGGGTTAGTTTCATTTTTGAATCTAGTTTCAAGTGACCAAATTTGAGAGCAATTCGACCATCAGATCTTTCCGTACGTCATTTTTACTATAGCATGTGCATTCTATTTCGAGTGGAATATCGAGTTTAATCGAGTTTTGATTTGGGTGAGTTAATCTTTGAATTTAGTTTCCACAATCATTCACCCCCCCCCTCTGATTGGTTATTTTGCGCATATTCAATCCTACAATTGGTATAAGAGCCTTAATCCTTTCGAATTGATCTTAATCGGTAATTAGAAACATGACTTCAGATAGGTATTCCACAAAACCTTGTGTTTACGATGGAGTTAATTTTCAGTTCTGGAAGATGGAGATGGAGGCCTATATTCAAGGACAAGGCTTTGTAATTTGGGTAAAGTTCTACAAGCCATATGTTGTTCCTGAGAATAATGAAGTGACGGCACAGAACATGTCTCATGTCGAGGCGAACAGCAAGGCAAGGAACCTGATCATCCAAGGCTTGGGAAGGAGTGACTTCGATCGAATAATACAGTTCAAATCAGCGTACGAGGTATAGAAAGCACGCTGTGATTATCATGAAGGTTCAAATACTATTAAAGAGGTACGTCAAAATTTATTTAAGAACGATTACATGCATTTTGAGATGAAGCCTAGTAAGTTACTAGATAATTTCTTTGCTCAGTTTAATAAAATTCTTGGTAATTTGCGTGCTATTAATATTACATATACTGATGCTAAGAATGCACATCAATTACTAGGAGCTTTAGGTATGTCAGTGTGGGAGATGAAAGTTACATCTATTAGAGAATATACTGTCATGAGTTCACTTACATTAGATGTACTTTATTCTAAATTGAAAACTAATGAGCTAAATGTTTTTCCTAGGAAGAATGTTAATAAATCAATTGCTTTTCTCAACCCAGCATGTCTCATATTGAATCTTCTTGTTCTTCAAGTTTTTCATTATCTTCTATATCTTCACTAATCGATGATCAGCTTGAGTTGATTCCTGAATAAGATTTAGCATTACTTTCTACTCGGTTCTCTAAAGCATTGCAGAATGTGTGTATAAGGAAGAAAGGAAGTGGAGGTCCTCAAAGATGCTATGAATGTGGTGATCTCAACCACATTCATTCCAATTGTCCTAAGCTTGCAGATAAAGCATCAAAAGAGAAGAAGGAGAAAAAGAAGTGATCGTTCAACAACAAGAAGAAAAAGAGCTTTCTCAACCGCAAGGTTGTGAATCGAGTTCTTTTAGCACTCGAACAAGTCAACTTGAGTGACGTTGAATCAGAGAGCAGTGAGGATGACACAACATCTAAGAGCAAGATATTGCATGATTTGACTGGATTGTGTCTCATGGCAAGCAACAAAGAAAGCTCAACTGAGGATGAACTTGACAGTGACGGTAACAAGGTATTACCTACTTATGATGATCTATCTAATGTTGTTGTTCGTCTTGGTACACTCTTAGAGAAACGTAACAAGAAAATTAAGAAACATGATGTTTTAATTTAATCGCTTAATTCTGAAATTGCAAGACTTAAGACTTTAATTCCTTATGATGATGCTTGCAAGTCATGTGACTTAATTTATTCTGAGCTCACTTCTCTTAGAGATGTTCATGCTTCTACTCTTGAGAAACTTAGAGAAGAAATTGAGAAAAAAGATAAACTTGTTGTGTTAAATTACAAACATGTTAAAAATGCAAGTTGTTCAACATCTAATTTGCATGATTCAATTTCCTGTTCTAATTGCTCAATTCTTGAATTGAAGTTGCATGATGCTAATACAAGAGTTTCTCAAATAGCTAATGACATGATTACTCGTGAGGTTCTTTCATGCTCTAACTGTCATAAACAAAAGAATCCTATGAGTGTTGCTTGTGATAAGTGCCCAGCTCTTTCTAAATAGGTTGATTACTTGAAAGGAACTTTAGAACGTTTTTCTAAAGGAAAGAAAAATATGAACCTGATTTTAGATTCATCTAAGTCAAGTACATGTAAACAAGATTTAGGTTTTGATCCCTATGCTCGTTCTAAGACAAATGCACCCACTATTGTTAGATCTCTTGGATGTGGCAAATTTGAAGCTCTTGCTGAATCTGAACCTAAGAAGGTTGTTTTTAAGTCTGCTGAATTTTTATCCTCTACAATGAATGCAAATGTTGTTTTTTCTTCAAAATCCATACATCGGGTTAAGTACATTTGCACTTATTGTGGTAGAGATGGACATTTAGTAGATTTTTGTTTTAGACTAGCTAAACAATAAAAGAAAGAAAAGTCTAAGGCTGGTTCTAATTTGTGAAAGGCACGTTTTATCCCTCGTGAGGTTGTGGCACCTCATTTTGTGCCTCAGGTGAAACATTCATCACCTTTTACTACTCATGTAACTTGAGTTGAACCTACTCGAACTTCTCGAGTTAAGATTACTCGAGCTGCGAGTGCTTCTCAAGTTGAGATTACTCGAGCTGCTAGTGCTTCTCGACTTGAACTCACTTGAGCTTCTTGAGTTAAGTCTACTTGGGCTACTCGTGTCGTTGGTTGAGTGAAACAGTACTGGATTCCTAAAAGCTTTGTTACTAACCCCAGTACTGAGCCCTCTACATCTTCTGTTTACTAGGAGGCTTCTCGAGAGAGAAAGGAAAACATTTGGCTAGTCGATTCTGGATGCTCACGCCACATGTCCGGTAATAAAAATTGGTTCTCCTCCCTTGTACGTGTATCTCGTGCTGAAAGTGTTACTTTTGGAGATGCTTCTTCTACCTCAATTATTGCAAAAGGTATACTGTAGGTAAATGACAGGTTTATGTTCAAGGATGTTGCTTTGGTCGAAAACTAGAAATTTAACTTCCTTTCTGTCTCACAAATGATTGATGAAGACCTTGAGGTGCACTTTAAGAAAACTGAATGTAAAGTATTAGATGCTACAGGTGATCTGGTTTTAAAATCTCACATTTCGGAAGAGTTTTTAAAGCTGATTTTGATGCATCACCTTCTTCTAAGCTTAGATGTCTTGTTGCTAATGTTTCTAAAGATTTATTCTTTCAGCATCGTAGACTTGGTCATGTTGGTATAGATCATCTCACTTGAGTTAGTGGTTTAGATCTTATTCGTGGTCTACCTAAGTTTAAGGGTGATAGAGAGTTAGTTTTCTCTTCTTTAGACACGGTAAAATGCATTTAGGTTCACATCCACCTATTACTATGGTTATGACAAATGCACCCAGTCAACTTTTACACCTTGATACTGTTGGTCCTTCTAGAGTATAATCTTTTGGAGGTAAATGGTGTGTGCTTGTTACTGTTGATGACTACTCTAGATATTCTTGGGTTTAATTTATAGCATCTAAGGATGAGGCTTTTGGTTATTTTAGAAATTTAGTTCTTAGATTGTCTGTTGATCTCCCATGATCCTTGATAGCGATTAGAAGTGATAATGGAATAGAATTTAAGAATTCTTCTTTTGATCACTTTTGTACTGAGAAAGATATTGAACATTAATTTTCATCACCAAGAGTTTCTCAACAAAATGGTGTAGTTGAAAGGAAGAATAGAACTCTTGTTGAGATGGCTAGGACCAGGTTAGATGAATTTTCTACTCCTAGAAAATTTTGGGCTGAACCTATATCTACTGCTTGTTATGTTTCAAACCATGTTTTCTTGAGATCTAAATTAGGTAAAACTTCATATGAGCTGCTGTTTGGACATAGGCCTAGTGTATCTCACTTTCAAGTTTTTGGCTGCAAGTGCTTTGTGCTGAAATCTGGAAATTTGGATAAATTTTAGTCCAGATAAACAGATGGTATTTTTCTTGGATATCCTGCTGATACTCGTGGCTATCGAGTGCTTGTTTTGGAGACAAAAAAATTATCGAAACATGTGAGGTTACTTTTGATGAGACTAGTCCTAGAACTAGATCAAGTGATGCATGATGAGCAATGTTGGCCTGATCTTCCGATAGGTAGCGATAAGTCGGTGGGTGGAGAACTCGACGTTGATGATCCAAAGGCTTCGACCCGAACAGACTGTCTCCCTTGCAATCACTACACCACAGCTCCATTGGTTATCAACCGTGTCGCGCGGTTGACCTCGCCAAGAAGGCTCAATCCCTGCAAGCGTACTGAGAACACAAGCAAGAACGTAGAAGATGCAATCTGAAATATTGCGAATAGAATTCAAGCACTCGAAGTTAGGGTTCCACAAACACTTGCGGCGGCCTAGTCGGTCCGGAACAAGAGCGAAAATCTCACAACTGTGTGTAGATCAATATCTAAGAAAAATCCAACCCTAATTAGGGTGGCGGCTATTGTATATAAAAGACTAAGGTCGGCCAAGGACACCTGGACGCGTCCCTAATGGACTCCAACACGTTACACGGCCCAATGGCCCAAAAGATGGTGGCGCAGCACCCTGACAGATTCTGGATGTCCACTTGTTTCGACGATTCCCGTTGACTCAGAAATAATTTGGATATGGGACCAGTCCCATTGGAAATCTTGTCTCCTTAGCTTTCCAACCATGTGTAGAACGTCGAAAACGAAGTCTGTATGCGTCCTGGGTGACGATTTTAGTGCAGACTGGTCCTGGACTCCGAAACGGTCTCGAACTGGATTGGACCTCCACCTTGGCTTGGGCGCCCTTGCTGTTCTTCTCCCGTGTTCCTAAGTAACAATACATCACAATTATTCAGTAGCATCCCATCCTCATCAAAATATAAAGGAACACTAAGGAACGAGCTCACCTCATGATTTAGTTGACATGCACGAGCTCGTGTCAATGGATCTATTGTTGGAGGAATACTCGGTTTGTGTATCCGAAAGAGTGATGTCCTCATCATCCTCCCCCTCTTGAATTGGAGTCGTCCTCGATGCAATGCCATCTTCTTCTCCCAAGTAAGGCTTTAAATTTGAAATGTTAAATGTGGGACTAACCCCATAATCTGCAGGCAACTCAAGCTTATATGCATTATCATTGATCTTTTCCACAATTTTAAAAGGACCATCAGCTCGAGGCAGCAATTTAGACTTTCTCAAATCAGGAAACCTATCTTTGCGCAAATGTAACCACACAAGATCACCAATTTCAAAAGTAATATGTTTCCGACCTTGGCTACCATAAGTTCTATACTTCTCATTCATCTTTTCAATATTTTGCTTAGTCAACTCATGCATTTTCAGAATCAAATCAGCACGTGTCTTAGCATCAAAATTCAATTTCTCGTTTGTTGGTAAAGGAAGTAAATCAATAGGGGCACGGGGGTTAAAACCATACACTACTTGAAACAGACTTACCTTGGTGATGGAGTGAACTGATCTGTTGTAAGCGAACTCAATATGGGGTAGACACTCTTCCCACATCCTCAAATTTTTCTTCAAAACAGCCCGCAACATGGTGGATAATGTGCGGTTCACAACCTCCGTTTGTCCGTCGGTTTGAGGGTGACATGTTGTCAAAAATAGCAGCTTTGTCCCAAGTTTATTCCAAAGTGTCCTCCAAAAGTGGGTCAAAAATTTTGCATCACGATCTGAAACAATGGTGTTAGGCACTCCATGCAAGCAAATAATTTCCCTGAAAAATAAATCAGCTATGTTTGTAGCATCATCGCTCTTGTGACAAGGTATAAAATGTGCCATTTTTGAAAAACGATCCACAACGACAAATATACTATCCCTCCCCCTCTTGGTCCTAGGCAATCCTAAAACAAAATCCATAGAAATATCCTCCCAAGGCACACTAGGAACAGGAAGAGGCATATAAAGTCCATGTGGGTTCAAGCAAGACTTAGCTTTATTGCAAGTAGTGCAGCGTGCCACGTAGCGCTCGACGTCGCGCCTCATCTTAGGCCAAAAGAAGTGAGCAGTCAGTACATCCTCGGTCTTCTTCACTCCAAAATGTCCCATCAAACCACCTCCATGCGCTTCCTGCAAGAACAATAAGCGAATAGAGCTAGCTGGGATGCATAGCCTATTAGCACGGTATAGTAATCCATCATTCAGCACATATTTATTCCAAGTTCTTCCTTCTTTACAATGTTCAAAAGCATCTTTAAAGTCCAAATCAGTAGCATATAATCCTTTAATTGTTTCTAAACAAAAAATCTTATGATCGAGTTGGGACAGCATGGTATAACGTCTAGATAACGCATCTGCAATGACATTGTCTTTACCTTTCTTGTGTTTAATGATATAAGGAAATGACTCTATAAATTCAACCCATTTAGCATGACGTTTGTTTAGTTTGGCTTGGCTTCTAATATGTTTCAAAGCTTCATGATCAGAATGAATAATAAACTCCTTGGGCCAAAGATAATGCTGCCATGTTTCTAAAACTCGCACTAAAGCATACAACTCCTTATCATAAGTCGAATAATTAAGAGATGGCCCATTCAATTTCTCACTAAAATAAGCAACGGGTTTACCTCCTTGTAGTAGCACTCCTCCAATTCCAATGCCGCTAGCATCACATTCTAACTCAAAAGTCTTACCAAAGTCCGGAAGTTGGAGTAGAGGTGCATGCGTAAGCTTATCTTTCAGCGTATTAAAAGCTTGTTCTTGTGCTGGCCCTCATTGGAACAGAACGCCCTTCTTTGTCAACTCATTGAGTGGGGCAGCAATGGTGCTGAAATCTCTCACAAAACACCGATAGAACCCTGCAAGGCCATGAAAGCTTCTTACCTGTGTGATAGTCCCAAGGGTCGGCCATCTCTTGATGGCTTCAATTTTAGCTTCATCCACTTCAATTCCCTGTGGAGTAACAACATAGCCAAGAAAAGCAACTCTATTCGTGCAAAAGGTGCACTTGTCAAGGTTAGCAAACAAACATGCCTCTCTCAAAGCAGTAAAAACCGCACGTAAATGATCAAAGTGTTCTTCATGTGACTTGCTATAGATCAAAATATCATCAAAGTACACCACCACAAATCTTCCTATGAAAGCACGTAAAACCTCATTCATCAATCTCATGAAAGTGCTAGGTGCATTAGTTAAACCAAAAGGCATCACTAACCACTCATATAGACCGAACTTAGTTTTGAAAGCAGTTTTCCATTCATCTCCCAATTTCATTCTTATTTGGTGGTAACCACTGCGCAAGTCAATCTTCATGAAAATAATAGAACCACTCAACTCATCAAGCATGTCGTCTAGCCTAGGAATAGGGTGACGATACCTTATTGTGATATTATTAATGGCTCTACAATCAACACACATGCGCCATGTGACTTCTTTCTTAGGAACCAAAAGAACAGGAACAGCACAAGGACTAAGGCTTTCTCGTACGTACCCACGGTCCAAAAGGTCTTGGACTTGTCGCTGAATTTCCTTAGTCTCCTCCGGATTGGTCCTATATGCAGCGCGGTTTGGCAAAGTCGCTCCCGGGATCAAATCTATTTGGTGCTCTATCCCTCTCAATGGTGGCAGCCCCGGGGGTATCTCAGCTGGAAAGACATCCTTATACTCCTGCAAAAGGTTAGTGACAGCAGCAGGCAAAGAGCTAGGTATATCATCAATTGAAAATAAAACCTCTTTGCATACGAAAGCATAGCACAAAGTATCATTATCTTGAATTTCAGCAAGGTCAGATTTAGTAGCAAGCATAACACCACCCTTTAACTTAATGCCTTCGGACTTAGGTGTGTTCTTCTCTTTCTTAGGTGGAAAAACAGATTGAGCTACATGCTGATTTTCAGATTCCAAAACACGTTCTTTCTTTTCTTTTTCAGCTAAAGCTTTATCACATTGCACAATTTCAGCAGGTGTCAAAGGAAGCAAAAAGATTTTCTTTCCCTTGTGCATGAGAGAGTATTTATTACTTCTACCATGGTGTGTAGCATCGGTATCAAATTCCCAAGGACGGCCTAACAAAAGTGAACATGCTTGCATAGGCACTACATCAAAATCAGCATAATCATGGTAGGAACCAATAGAAAAATGTACTCTCGCAGATTGTGTTACCTTAACCTTACCACTGTTACTGAACCACTGAATGTAGTATGGATGAGGATGTGCACGTGTTGGCAAGGAAAGATTCTTCATAAGATCGGAGCTCAAGAGGTTGTTGCAACTACCGCCATCAATTATGGTATGAACACGTGCATCTTTGACAATGAGGAATATCTGGAATAGATTATGGCGTTGTAGCTGCTCTGCTTGCCCCATTTGAGAACTCAAAACTCGCTTCACAATGAAGGTGCGTGCTGCATAACTCTCCGTGGCAGCGGTACCACTAATCTCCTCCCCCTCACTATCCATGTCATGATCGGCTGCAAGATTAGCTTCAAATGCATATTCTTCCTCAACATCACTATGACTAACATATCCACCATCTGCTGTTGCGGAGTATGCTCGCTGGCTTGGGCAATCCTTCATGACGTGGCCAATACCTTGGCAGCGACGGCACACAATGCCCGTTGTACGACCCGTGGTAGCTGCACCTGAAGAAGAGCGTGGCATTGGATCCTGTGAAACAGTAGATTTACTCACCTCACGTGATGGTTGTGATGCTCCTGCTGAATGTGCCCAAGAGCGTGGCAGGGAATGTTGTTGCTTGTCCCGGTGGTACTCGTGAAGTAGATGTACTCCTAAAATTGTTCCGCAATTTCTGCACCTGTTGTCGACCCTGCAGTTCTTTTTCTGCCAAGATAGCAAAATGGAACAACCTATTGGTAGTATTGTAATCTTTATAATCAACAAGGTCCTGAATTTCACGTCTCAACCCGGAGTAAAAACGAATCATGGTATCCTCATCATCCTCTTATATACTACAACGAAGCATAGCAATTTGAAGCTCTTGATAGTAATCATGCACAGATTTAGAACCTTGATTTAAGCGCTGCAATTTCTTTTTCAATTCACGTGTATAATCAGGAGGAATAAATCTATTGCGCATGGCATGCTTTATCTAGGCCATGATTCAGGTTCTAAGCCACTAGAAACTAAACCATTCCACCAAATAATAGCATAATTCGTGAACTCACAAGTGGCTAGTCTAACTCTATGCATTTCAGGAACCATATGAGAACTATACTTTTGATCAACCGTCATTTCCCAATTCAAATAAGCATCAGCATCATATGCACCATCAAAAGGAGGCATTAAAAACTTAATCTTAGAATAAGGATCATCGCGACCGTTGCGATTAACATTATTACCTCCATTACCTTGATGACGTTATTGTTGGTCACGATGTAATTGTTCAGCACGAGAACGTTGCTCAGCACGCGCATCTTGCCCAACAAAGACCTCACCATCTTCTTGGTCACCATTATTAGTATCATCATCATGTGAATGGTCTTCATCCTGTGGTGTCTCTCGCAACTCAAGGTCATTGACTCGCGTGACGAGGTTAGCAATGCTTGTTCTAATGTCTGTTAATAGTCTAGTATGATCCTGCAAGGCTTTGTTGAGTTCTTCCTTGGACACACAATCCTTAAAATCCGACGGAGAGCCATCACCTGACATGGTTAGTAGAAAACAAAGGACAAAACAATATTATCCCTATCAACTACTAGGTTGTGGAAGGTGGAATCACACACACTCAAGCGTCTTACCACGCTCTTACAAATGTTCTTACCAACGCAGCAAGGAGGAACAACTGGTGACGAGTCTGGAAGCGTGGGATGATTGCAAAAGTGAACCTGTTCGGATGAAAGGAGGTGGAGCTTGGAAGGCACAATATGGTAGCAAGGATTAGCAATAACTGTAATCAGAAGAGCAAAGCTAAATAAGTGTCCAAAGTATGAATCACAATTGCTGGTCTATCACGTGTCCCTAGTCCTAGCACAACAGCTGAAACAAAGCTAAAAAGGATGATCAGAGAAAGACACAGCAAATAGCATAATGATCTGGGTGTTCTCTATGTGCTCCTCTTTTTTGTCTTTTAGCACTAGTAGGAATCATAAAATATTTTTTTGTCATATTTTTCTGATATTTTTTTCTGCACTAGGAGCACACAAGAAACAACCACAGAAATTTTCAGCTCAAACGGATGCAAGATGTGGCCTATAGAAAATCAAGCACGTTCTCTGAAAAAAGCGTGCGGAAACTTCGCGGCTTGATTACTCAATCTTTCGAGCCGAATTTGGGAGAAATTTTCGGCGGAACCCAACAATGCGGGGAGCAACGGATGTAACTTTTTCTGTAGATGTCCGTGAAAAATTTTTTTGCCTGATTCCGAGTCCGTATGAGAAAGTTATGGGCGTTTTACTGAACCCCTGACAAGTTAGGGTTTTTTTTTCAAAGCACCTCTTGCAAAAATTGACCTCTTTAAGGTATTGCAAGCAATAGGATCGTGAGATGAATAAGGAGGGCAGCGGTGGCAGGGCAATTGATACAAGGCGGCTTGCGACCTATCTAGGGTTGGCGTGGCGGAAAATAACACAAGGCGGCTCGCGGTGGCAAATCGAGTAATGTGATGGCTCGACTTGTTGGTGGGGATGGTGGCGATGGGATAGCGGCGTGATCAAAAATAGCACGGAGTGTTGACTGAAGACCAAGAACACGACTCTAAAACCAACAACAAGACTCGACCACGGACACAAACCCAACAACGCGTAACTGAAAACAAAAATTGCAAAGGCACAATGGGTTCTAGGGCAGCGGAAATTGACAGAATTTTTTTGGCTTTTTCTGGACTCTAGGTAATGAAAAACAGACTAATCTAAAGGGGAAAACGAAATTACCTAACGGGCAACCTGAAAATCTGATACCAGTTGATGAGCAATGTTGGCCTGATCTTCCGGTAGGTAGCGATAAGTCGATGGGTGGAGAAATCGACGTTGATGATCCAAAGGCTTCGACCCGAACAGACCGTCTCCCATGCAATCACTACACCACAGCTCCATTGGTTATCAACCGTGTCGCGCGGTTGACCTCGCCAAGAAGGCTCAATCCCTGCAAGCGTACCGAGAACACAAGCAAGAACGTAGAAGATGCAATCTGAAATATTGCAAATAGAATTCAAGCACTCGAAGTTGGGGTTCCACAAACACTTGCGGCGGCCTAGTCGGTCCAGAACAAGAGCGAAAATCTCACAACTGTATGTAGATCAATATCGAAGCAAAACTCAACCCTAATTAGGGCGGTGGGTACTGTATATAAAAGATTAGGGTCGACCAAGGACCCCTGGATGCATCCCTAATGGACTCCAACACGTTACACGGCCCAACGGCCCAAAAGATGGTGGCGCAGCACCCTGACAGATTCTGGATGTCTACTTTTTTCGATGATTCCTGTTGACTCAGAAATAATTTGGACATGGGACCAGTCTCGTTGGAAAGCTTATCTCCTTAGCTTTCCAACCATGTGTAGAACGTCAAAAACGGAGTCCGTATGCGTCCTGGGCGATGATTTTGGTGCAGACTGGTCCTGGACTCCGAAACGGACTCGAACTGGATTGAACCTCCACCTTGGCTTGGACGCCCTTGCTGTTCTTCTCCCGTGTTCCTAAGTAACAATACATCAGAATTATTCAGTAGCATCCCATCCTCATCAAAATATAAAGGAACACTAAGGAACGAGCTCACCTCATGATTTAGTTGACGTGCACGAGCTTGTATCAATGGACCTATTGTTGGAGGAATACTCGGTGTGTGTATCCGAAAGAGTGATGTCCTCATTAATGCAGGTACAGGTACACATATCCAGGGAGAGCTCGAGAGCATTTTTGTGGATGATGATGAGGTCGATGAGGATGAGATTTTAATTCCGATGATACAATTAGTTGTGGATTCCTTGACACCTGCGATCATTTAAGCTATAGTTGGACATACTCAAACTACTACATCATCTGTGCATATTGAAGGAGAAGAAGAGATTGCTTCTCGAGTGACATCTCCTTTGCACATTCAGCGGAGTCATCCACTTGATCAGATAATTGGAGACTTGCATGAGTGATTCACATGGCCCAGGTTTATTGATTCTAATTCTCATGGTCATTCAGTTTTTGTTCCTTCTTTTGAACTCAAAGATGTTTCACATGCATTAACTGACGAATCTTGGATCGATTCCATGCATGAGAAACTTGAAATTTTTGAACGCAACAAAGAATGGAAGCTTGTCGCACCTCCTCCGGGTCATACACTTATCGGTACTAAATGGGTTTTCAAAAATAAACAAAGTGAGAATGGTGTTATTGTTAGAAATAAAGCTAGACTTGTAGCTCAAGCATGGTATGATAGGCTTAAAACCTTTTTGCTTGAAACCTTTTTGCTTGAAAAGGATTTTGAAATGGGAAAAGTGGACAAGACGTTGTTTGTGCTCAAGCATGGTAATGATCAATTATTTGTTCATATTTATGTAGATGATATCATCTTTGGTTGTTCTTCTCAAGCTTTTGTGTCCCAGTTTTCAGAAACGATGAGCAGGGAATTTGAGATGAGTATGATGGGTGAACTAACGTACTTTTTGGGACTTTAAGTCAAAGAAACCAAAGAAGGTACTTTTGTTCATCAAAGTAAGTATATACGAGACCTGCTACGACGTTTTGAGATGGAAAACGGCAAGCCGATCATGACACCTATTGGAGCAACAATGACACCTGATCCTGATGAAGATGATGAGCTAGTTGATCAAAAAGAATATAGAAGTATGATTGGATCACTTTTGTATCTCACTGCTTCAAGGCCAGACATACAATTTGTTTTATGTTTGTGTGCATGATTTTAAGCTTCTCCATGTGCTTCACATCGACAAACTGTTAAACGGATTCTAAGGTATCTTCATGGAACTCAAGATTTTGGTATTTGGCTTTCTGCTTCTTCATATATTAGCTTAAGAGCTTTTTCTGATGCTGATTTTGGAGGTTGTAGAATTGATAGAAAAAGTACATCTAGTACATATCATTTCTTGGGTAATTCTCTTGTTGCATGGTCATCTAGGAAACAATCATTTGTTTCACAATCTACTGCTAAATCTGAATATGTAGTTGCTAGTCATTGTTCACAAATTCTTTAGATAGTTGCTACACTTAAAGATTATGGGGTTAATTTAGAGAGTGTTCTATTTTTCTGTGATAACACTAGTGCTATAAGTTTTGCTAATAATCCTGTGCAATATTCTCGGACTAAACATATTGATATCAAATTTCATTTTCTTAGAGACAATTTGAAAAAGGAAACATTGAACTTCTCCATGTGAATACTAAACACTAATTGGCAGACATCTTCACAAAACCTTTGGATTCTTCTCGGTTTACTTTTCTTTGAGGAGAACTTGGTGTTATTCATCCTATGTGATTTTTTGAGGGGGAGTTCTTATATCTTGGAACTTGTTGAAGTTTATAAAATAAGAAAATAATGAAATATGATGAGCATCATATCTGATACATATATGACTTTTGAAGCTAGTGCTTATGCTACATAGGAGTTTTGCACTTTCATATCTACATGTGTAACTGTGTAGTTTTTGTCATGACTTTTTAAATTGAATGACAACTTAAATTAAATTTTGTCATGGATAAACTCTCTTGATTACTTTGATCTTTGATAAAAATGCTATATGTGAAAGAATCAAAGAAATGAAAACGTGCTGAATAATAGTTGATAGACAAAAAATAAAGGAAGTATGCATTGTCGCAATTCTTCTTTTAGAGACTTCTTATCATTGCACTTTGATATGAACTTGGAAGAAATCATGTATGACCAAAATCATTGTCTTAAGCTTTTGATTGTCTTTTTTTGACATAGGTTTGGCATGGTTGGATAGAATAAGGCTGATGGTGCATATAATTCCTTGCAAAAGAATATGAGAAGTTCTTCACATAAAAATTGGCATCTTGTTATATGTCTTTTTAAATCAAAACAATGACATACTTTTTATATTCATGTTTTTGATGGCATATAAATTGAGGATTCGAGTGATTGAGATTGGGAGACCATGTCTTACAAATAAATCATTAATTATACTTGATAAGTTGTGCTCACACTATATTTTTACATGTGTAGACGGGTTGGTGCAAGTATTCTTGATAGTGTGGCTTGGTCGAGTATTTTTTATATATGTGAATGAATTCTGATGTTCATTGAAATAATTGAAATAACAAGATTTGATTCTCTCATTTGAATTTTTGATGAAATCATTGCCAAAGGGGTACAGAAAGTTGCGCATTTTGATTTTTTGCTTCAAAGGGGGAGAGAAAATTTTTTCTTCAAAGGATTTTTTTTTTGATCTTTTGATTTCACTTTGTGTTTGACTTTAAAATCAAATCATGTATGTTAACAGGTTGCCAATGTTCATATGAGGGTTGCCAATGTTTTCATCAAGGGGGAGATTGTGAGATCATGTGATGACAAATTGGTTTGATTGATGAGATTGGCTGAGCAAAGTGATTTAGCATAATGACATTTGGTTAATGTTCATGAGTTGCTAAGATATGCTTGGATAGCATAGTTGGTTCGATATGTTATCATTAGTTGGGTATGCTTATGTTAGCATGTTGGTTTTGCTTTGAGTTTGCGTGGTGTTACGTGAACTGATCTTGAGTCAAGTCAGGAAGGACTTGTGCTCGTACTCGATTGTTGTTTGATTCATGTGCAAGTGTTACTCGAAGGTGAACGTGTCGATGATGGATGCTTTGGAGAGGCATCTTGTGAACTCATCTATGCAATGAAAATCAAGTTTTGTAAGTTGATGAGTTGCTAATTCGGAATTTTCTCTTTGTTTTATATTCTCCATGCTCGGTTTTGGTTTTCAGTTGATTTCATGTGTCTATGAAGTTTCATCTTAGTTTAATCCATCCAAACCTTGCTAGAATATCTAGTGTTTGATCTGAGAAAATTTCGAGTGGATTTGGTTTGTTCTCGAGTAGCTTTTTGTCAACTGGACTAAGTTTTGATCTACTCGATACTGGTTGACACAGTCTGCTTCGACTAGGAATAACTTTTGATCCACATATCCGATTTACTTGATACTTATTGGGTTAGTTTTATACTTGAATCTAGTTTCTACTGACCAAATATAAGAGCAATCCAACCACCAGATCTTTCTGTACATCGTTTTTACTAGAGCTTGTGCACTTTGTTTCGTGTGGAATACCGAGTTTAATCGAGTTTTCATTTGGGTGAGTTAATTTTTGAATTTGGTTTCCGCAATCATTCAGCCCCCACTAATTGAGTATTTTGTGCATATTTGATCCTACATCTCAAAATTTTCAAGCTCTTCATGCATGTCATTGACCCAATTTGAATCATAAAGTGCATGTCTAACATCATAGGGCTCAAAAGAAGCAACGAATGCAAAATCAGTCAAATGAGCATGTTGAGCAGATTTAGACCTGTATTACCCTTTCACCAAGATCGCTGATCATCAGTTGTGGAGGATATCACCACTAAATGTGTTGATAAGCCTCGTGCTGTGAGACAATCTCCCCCACAAATGTTGCTAGTGCAGGCTCAAAAATAGCTCAAGCGGAAGAAGAGTTTGTAGGACTGTCTGCTAGTGTCGAAGAGGCATGAGCTAGCTTGGGAGCTGATGTGATCGAAGGAAGTAGTGGGTCATTCTCCTCGTGATCAAGAGTTGGAAGGTCACCATCTAAGAAGATGCTTTCGCCAATCTGTTTATCACCTTCACACTCGAAAGCAAAACTAGCACACGGGGTTGATTCATCAAAAGTCACATCATAGGATTCCATGATGGTGTTAGTATCAAGATTATAAACCCTGTAATAATGACCATGAAGAGAATACCCAAAAAAATCCTATCGGAAGAGCACAACTCAAACTTTCCAAGATTGCAACGCTTTAGGATGAAGCACCAGTAGCTAAAAACTTTCAAGTGAGAAACCTTCGGCTTCCTCCAAAAACTCAACTCATAAGAAGTCAAATTCAAAATTGAGCACAAGAAAATCCAATTGGAGATATAGCACAATGTGCTAATGGCCTCTACCATTCCTAGGAGTCCTATGCTCATCGAGCATCGTCCTAGTCATCTCCACCAAAGTTCGATTCTTTCTTTCAACCGCGTCATTCTGCTGAGGAACATGTGGGGCAGAAAATTAATGCTCAATGTCATGTTCAAGGAAAAAAAGCATCAAATAGATAGTTTTTGTACTCGGTGCCATTATCACTGTGAATTGCTTTCAATGCACTAGGGAGTTCTTTGAACAATCTCAAAGCTAAGCTCTGAAAGTGTGAGAACACTTCATCCTTGCTCACAAGAAAGAAAACCCAAGAGTAGCGAGAGTAATTGTCAACAATGACAAATACGTACCACTTCTCACCCACCGAACGAACCTAGTAAGGACCAAAAATATCCATATGGAGAAGTTCTTTAGGTCATTCAGTCATCACCAGATTGACTGGTGGGCGAGCGACGGCAACCATCTTTCCGTGTTGATAAGGAGCACAAACAAGGTTCTTCTCAAACTTGAGCTTAAGAAATTCTCGAATCAAGTCCAGGGCACTCAATGAGTGAGCAAATCAAAACTCACATGCCCCAGTATCCTATGCCATATCTAAAACTTAGAAGAGGGTTGAATAATCAAACATCAAGAAGAACCAAAAGACTTAGAAAAATCAGCTCTAAAAACTCTCCCAACTCTAGAAATCGGACAAATCAAAGTGTCTGAGGAATTAAGAACTCGAGAAGCATTGCACTTGAAGTGCACTTCTAAGTCCTCATCCACCAACTGAGATACAGAAAGCAAGTTGTATCCCAGATGCTCCACCAAAGCCACATACTTGAGAGTGAAACTATCACTCACTCTTACAATATCTTTGGCCCTCACTCTACCTTTTCGGTCACCCCCGAAAGTAATGTACTCATATCGCTTTATCGTGGTGAGGCTGGAGAACCATGATGCATCTTTGGTCATATGGTGCAAACAACCAAAATCAATGAGCCACTTGTTCTCCAAGCCTCCACTTACCACCTACATATGAGAAGAATAGTACTAGGGTTAGACAAAAACCTCTTAGGAATACAGTACTGGGTCATCCGCCCTGAAGCAGTAAAAGCATGTGCCTGAAAATCAACACAAGTGCGCTGAGAACAAGTGCCATGATAGGGAAAACGTGGTTCGCCAAAGCATTGCAACTCAAAGCCTCTTACATGTGAACTAAAACCATATGAATCATAGTAAGATCCATGTCGAGGAACACCTCAAGGAGAAGACTGAGAAGCACCGAAACCTCATGAGTAAGAGCGAGAAAAAGACTCATGTATACCAAAAGTGGGGTGACACATGTCCCAAGTATTCCACTCCCAGTCATGCCGCTCATCTCTCCTACAAGTTGACCCTCTCTCTGGTAGTAGATGCAGCAATAGCGTCTCTCAAGAACTCAAATGCAGGTCACTCTAGGCTCTCTCACAAGAATTTTCACCTTTGGTTGTGGAGGTCTCTTGGGTTGTGGTGTGGGTTTCTTGTTTGTGGGTTATGGTGGGGTATTGATCTTGGATTCCTCAGCCTCAAGGGTAGTATGTGTGGTGAAAATAGTCTTTCTATCCCCATTGTAAGCCACCTCACAAAACCTAACCCCAAAGCTAAACACGCCTTATCTACACACATTTTGGTCTTGGCCAAAATCAAGTCCATCTTACCCTTGCCTTCTGAGCATTTCTCCACAAGAGAAAGGAGATACTCATTCTCAGCCATAAGCTTTTCCACTTGCCCTCTAACCCAGCTAAGCTTATCTTTAAAGATAATGCAGGTAGAATAGTTTGGCGATACATCCTTAGAACACTCAGCACTCTCCAATCTAGACTCTAGCTCTTTTATGTGCTTGACTTTCATCTCAACATCTTTTGTGAGCAAAGGGTAATTCTTGCAAGCACCTAAGAGAGTAGGTCTAGACTCCTCCTCAAAAAGCTTCTTCTCAGTAGTCTCAAACCGACTGGCGACTTAAGCATGCAAAGTCTGAAGCTCGATAAGCTCACTAATGACAATTAGGCAACTATCACATTCCTCATCTTTGGTCCTGGATTTAAACAAGGTAAACTCAGTTGTCACACACTCATACCTAGACTTGACCTCCTTCAACTCAAGAACAGCTTTCTTGAGCAACCTATCCTAGCTAACTAGAGTATCATTCAAGGCATCAATCTGAATAGAAAGCTGGTCATAGGTAGGTGATACCTCAGAGGTCGGTAAAGTTCTTGTTCTTCCTCTTGCTCTCATGCGATGCTACTCCTCCTAGATATCGCCCTCGCTTAAGTGTCGATGTCGCTGAGCACCACCACAGAAGCTCGAGATACCGCCTTGGCCGCCTTCTTGGCCATCTTGTCGCAGTTCTTGAAGAAGGGTTTCTTGTTCTTCTTGTTCTTGTCGTGGTCATGGTTGTGATCCTCCTTTTTCTTGATCCTTGGACAGTCTACCATGAAGTGAGTGGTGTTACCACACTAAAAAACGGCACGAATAAAGCAACACCATGTTCGCTAGGTGAAGGGTTAGCACAAGAGAAACCAACTCTAGCCTGACTACCAGTACTAAGTCTTAAAACCAACACCATGTTCTGAGACAGGGGGTTTCCTAGACCTATTCTAACTGTCTTGTTTATCTCGGTGGATTTGATATTGCTGAAGAGTTTATCACAAGTCAATATGTCATAATTGGATGATTATTCAATGCTCAAGATCTTCACTTCCCAAATACTACGGTGAAGAGTATAGAGAAGCTTGGTCGCCATCTCATTATAAGAGTAGGGCAAAACACCAGTAACTCTAAGGTTGCTAACGATTCCATCAAATCTAGCAAATATATCATCCGAAGATTCTCTAGGTACTTGCACAAACATTTGATATTCTTATTGTATGTGCTTTAGAATCTAGCCTTAATTTGATTAGTGCCCCATGAAAGACACTTAGAGTAGACCAGATCTCTCGAGCAGTACGGAGGTGCTGAACCCTATCATACTCATTCTAACTCAGGTTGCTGAACAATATATTCCTAACCTTATTTTTGGCTTCATATTGTTCAATTTGAGCCTGAAAAGTACGAGCAGTAGGAATCTCATAATTGGAGTCCACAATCTCACATATTGCACTTCCTTAGCTTAAGAGATAAGCCTCCCTGTGCACCTTCAAATATGAGAAGTCATGGCCTTCAAAGAGCAGAATATTTCTATGTCTCTCCATGTCACCTACAGATCACAAAGTCAGCTAAGGTCAACTAGTGGTCTAACATGACTCTGATACCAATTGTAGGACCGAGAGTGATGACTAGGAGTGAGGTGAATAGGTGCCTCACAAATTTCTTTGATGATCTTCTCCAATTTTGGTCACCTAATGTACCTCAAAACTCAGCGGAAGCAAAAGCCAGAGAGAAACTAGTTGCTACAAAAATCTCCAAGCATGGCTCTCATGGGTGTAAATGAACTCTAGGTTCCATTGGCACCTATCCCATGAGCCATCACCACAGAAAGGTAGCAACTTGAAGAAAGAAGTCTTTGATCCAATAAAAAGAACTCCGAAAGAAGGTGCAAGCTTTGCAATGATGACACATGCCCTCCATCCTTCCACGGTTTTGATACCAAACCACGAAACTGCCTCGCACGCTTCTCAAACTGTGACTTGCTGCCACTTGCTTTCACCTCAAGCAAGCATCCTAATGTAAACATGTGTGTTTTGTCTTGCGATCTTGACCGCCGACAAGTCTCTCCCACTCCTAATCCCTTAGGCCGCCTTCTTAGTTGCACCAACATATGTTTCGCTTGACTTCATCAACACGTCATCTTCATCCTTCCTTCCATACTCTGCTTGACCTCCATGTTCACAACTAAGTTCCCCATTGACTTCGTTCAGCCCCCTCGATTGTCTGTTACCAAGCACCCCACTTGGCCACGATCATCTCGTTGTTCGCCGCCAAGTTCCATCCATCACCTGCACAATATGAGACAAGTACACACATATCTCCAACTTCATTGTAGATTAGTCCATACTCAAAATCCTTAGTTAAACCGCATCTTCGAAAAATCATGAACACCGGATGATCCGGTGTTCATAACTTCT
The DNA here is from genome assembly GCF_958298935.1 of Phragmites australis. Classification (NCBI taxonomy): domain Eukaryota; kingdom Viridiplantae; phylum Streptophyta; class Magnoliopsida; order Poales; family Poaceae; genus Phragmites; species Phragmites australis. The sequence goes on from NC_084935.1 coordinate 17,183,446, forward strand.
AAGCGTCAAACCATTCGGCATGTACTTCTTCTCCTAACCAGCCATCTTGCAACCTCTCTACAAGAAATGTACCAATGAAGCATCCGGCGTTCATCCCTTTGAACGCCGGACCATCTAGTGAGTATAAGTCCACTAGAGCCTGTTTGCAACCTCTCTGCAAGAAAAGCTCCAGTGTTCACTTCACTCCATCGCCGGACCATCTGGTGTATACTTCAATCTTTGCCTCTGGGACTCCGCCGCATACATTTTCCCATTGCTGGACTATCCGGTATGTATATTCTTGTCAGAACCCATTTTGCAATCTCCCTGGAAGAAATAGTCCAACGTTCTGTTCATTTTATCACTGGATTATCCAGCATGTACTTCAACTTTTGCTTCTGAGATGAAATGCTTCAGCGTGAAGTCTTCCTAAGCGCTGGATCATCCAGTATTTACAAATTTCCCAGCGTTGAACCATCCGGCGTATACAATTTTTCTGGACTCAGAGACAAAAATGCCAACTCCATTTCTCTCTGCAACTTTGGTTAGCCATGATCATAATTGCAACACATACACATGCTTGTGCAATTCACCAATCAACAAATGAAAATAACAACATTGTCAATCACTAATCACATATAAACCAAGGCACATTTAAACTTTGTTTCTCAAATCTATCATAGAAACAAGTTTTTTATGTTGGTGGAGTATCAGGAAGGAATTTTCACACTGTGCAAGAACTCAAAAAATTCTTGTTTCTCCTCTTTTGAATGTTGTCAATATCCCACAACTGCGGGGATGTGCACTCTGCCTTTATCATCTTTTGAGGGATGAAGCTCTGGCCGTATGTTCAAATCGACTAGGTCATTTCATGTCTTCTCACCATCCCTTGTTTTCCCTGGGATATTGCAAAAGGTACCAATGAGACTCTCACATTCATTATTTTCTATGTGTATGCCCTCAAGACAGTGCGACACTTCTAAGTGCTACCAATAAGGTAGCTCCCAAAATATCAATTTCTTTTTCCACATGAACTTTTCACCAGTACTAGATCGCTTTCTCTTTCCAAGAACAACATTGATGTTCTTCACCTGATCATGACCTCTTGCTCGCTTAAATACCTAGGAGCTATCTCATTCTCTCTCATACCATCAAATTCTTTAGTCCTATACGGATGCGACTTGAGAAGAAACCGTCAAAGACACATACACACTATTTTTCTTCAGTTGTCTTGCCACATACTCTCGGTAGCATCTAAGCATTGGGGGTAGGATTTGCTACCTTTTATAGTTTGGCCCGACAAATTACCAAGGGTCAGCAAATCATTGATTATGCAAAACAACATGGCATGTAGACCGAAGTACTCTCACTTGTACTCATCCCATACCTCAACACCTTCTACCATAGTTTGTTAAGGTCATCCACCAACGGTCTTAGGTACATATTGATGTCATTGCCAAGCTACCTCGGGCCTTGGATTAAACCTGACATCATAAGGTACTTTCTCTTCTGACATAGCCAAGGAGGAAGATTGTATATGCACATAATTACCGGCCAGGTGCTATGTCTGATGCTTAAGTTACCAAAAGGATTAATTCCATCTGTACTCAAAGCAAACCTAATGTTCCTTAGCTCTGCGGTAAACTCCCTAAATTTCATATCGATGCTTCACCACTACTCACAATCAGTAGGGTACCGCAGGTTTGAATCATTCGTACAACCATCTTTGTTCCAACAAAGCAATTTGGCCTCCTTTTTGTTGGCAAACAAACCCTTCAACTGATGTATTACAGGAAATACTACATCACCTTTGCAGGAGGTCATTTGTTCCTATGAGCATCCCCCAGTCGTGATGTCGCTTGTAGAGAGGGGTTCCACATATTGGGCACTTATGCAAATCTGCATACTCTTCATGATAAATAATACAACCTTGCTTGCAAGCATGGATTCTTTCCACTTCCAATCACAAGAGACAAATTATTTTCTTTGCTTCATACGTGGATGTGGATAGCAGATTCCCGCTTGGAAGCAATGCTACTAACAGTCGTAACAAGGTAGTGAAACTCTTATTAGACCACCCATTGCTTGCCTTCAATTTCAAAAGTAAGAGTACCACATGCAGCAATGTGTACTTCTCCTCACAGCCTGTGTATAAAGGTTACTTCGACTGTCGTACAAATTCTTGAAATCTAGTAAACTTTATATCATTGTATTCATCATTGCCCTCGGCATTGAGAACCATCTACTCTCAATTTTGAAGAATATCATCACCTTGGTCCATGAAGTCATCAACAATCTTTTCAATGTCTCTGTCTGAAATAACATCATACACATCACACTTAGGCTCCCGTGCTTCATTTATATCGCCATCAGGGTCATTCATGCCTTCTTCTCCATGCTTGGTCCAACATGTATAGTTCAGTGTGAATCTACGTATAATCAAATGTGCATGTATATTTTGTGCCTTTAGAAACTTTATGTAGGATTGATTACATTATGATAAGGCAATTAGAGGGGGAGTGAATGATTGCGGTAACCAATTTCAAGGATTAATTCACCCAAATCGAAAATCGATTTAAACTTGGTATTCTACTCAAAATAGATTGTGCACACTCTAGTAAAAACAATGTAAAGAAGGATCTACTGGACCGATTGCTGTCAAATTTGGACAGCTAAAACTAGATTCAAATAAGAAGCTTATTCAATAATAATCGAGTCAATCGGATATATGGATCAAGAACTATTCTTAGTCGAAGCAAACTACGTTAACTATAATCGAGTAGATCGAAACCTAGTCGAGTTGACCAAAAAGCTACTCGAAATCAAACCAAAATCACTCAAAATTTTCTTAGATCAAACACTAGATATTATAGGAAGGTTTTGGGTGGATTAAACCAAGATGAAACTTGATAGAAACTAGAAATGAAAAAAACAAAAACCAAGTATGCAGAATATAGAATAGAATGAAAATTTCGAATCAGCAACTCATCAACTTACGAAACTTGATTTTCATTGCATAGATGAGTTTACAATATGCCTCTCCAAAGCATCCAACAAAGATTTCCATGAAATCTCAAACCCTAGATAGATCTACTCACTAGATCAAAAGTCTAAATATGATCTCGTTCTTGGCGCTACTTACCCTAACTGAGACCCTCTCAATATATAGCCCTCCAAACCGTCCTTGGTTTCGAAACAACCTAGTCGTATCCTACCCGGACACAAACCATAAAAAGACACGTCCACCCATAACCGAATCCAACTCGTGCTTAAGTCTAACTCAGACTAGCACTCGATTCCTTATGGGACTGGACTCTTCAACCAATCAGACCGCGCCCTGACCTTGCCATGTACTCGAATGACTCCATCATCCGAACACATAATCTTGTTGCCCATGACCTCGCATGTGTATGCCCTTTTTCGTAACACACCTAGTCGCACACATGCAACCTTGTCTTCACGTACACTGTTCTCTAGTCCGAACGTCCCGCATGACATCCTCGGGGTATGATCCGGAGGAGGTGCGACTAGCTTTCAGACTTTTTTGTGTTCAAAATTTTCAAGTTGCT